>NC_081827.1:93090000-94340000 GCF_030867095.1 Alligator mississippiensis | reverse complement strand
AAGCTAGCATGTGCTAGAGCACGCCTCCCTGCTCAGCTGGAACAGACAGCTTGGGCCAAGGCTAGCCTGCCAATCTTGCGAGGGGATGCGGAGGGAGTTGTGGGGAGGTGCAAAGCATCCTGGGATGCTGAGGGACTGTGAGTTAACTTGAATCTGGAGGGAAACTGGGACAGAAGTTCAATAAACCAATTAAACCTAAATTAGTTAAGTCTGATACTATCTCCATCCAGGTTTATCTTAAACTGGTTTCAGCTGCTTTGAAAGCAGTTTATGTTCACTGAACTTCTATTGTATTACAGATTTGAACCGGTTTCTGATCACATATACCAGTTTATGTGTAATTTATGTCCCTAACCTAAGAGAAGGTTTCACATACTTCTGGTCAGGTAAAGATGAAAAATGTCCTTCGTCCTTTGAATCTGCTGCTGTCTGTTTAGCTAGGAGCCACTTGGAATTGAATAACAGCTATAGATTATAATCTCCATTAACAAGTGACAGACACCCCCTCAGCCTTATCTGGATTGAGTTTCAACCAGCAGGCAATGATTTCAGCCAACTGTTTCATCCACTCCTTAATATCAATCAAACCCTGGACCCAGACGTTCAACAGTACTGGGTAGGTCAGGTAAGATAAATGCACAGTGACATTGCAAATGCATTGGAGGTCTTCAGCTCATTACTTCTTCATGCCCCCCCCCCCCCACCTCCTTCCCCATGCAAGGGAAGGGCAAAATGAAAAACTGAAAATCCCACGTGGTAGTTTTCCCTAAAATGAAAAGCAGTTGCCTAAGGCCACTCCCTGGGTATGTTCCACAAGGGCATGCAGAGCTACCTTGCAGCAGTTCTGTTTGTTGTTTAGTATAATGTGTTTATACTATGTGGATAAGTTACAAGTATTCTTTGAATTTGTGGTGTTGCGTGTAGCTGATAGATTTAATGATACCAGCATGAACACTCAATCTTCATCCAACACCGTGAGAAGGATCATTCATTTATACCTCAGTTTCTCTCCATATGCAAACCTCTGTTCAAACTGACAGTCATTGGAGTCATCCGTGTACATTGTTCACTGTAGTCGTAGAGAGAAATGACAGATTACATATTGGCTGTTGGCCAGATTGTCATATTTTACCCAGTAGGAAGCATATTTACTTAAAGGTAGTATTGCATAAATGTTGCTCAAGAAACCATTTCTTGGCGGTGACAACCTTGACCAGCAGTAGGTCAAGTTATTTTCAAGTTTGAACTTCACTTTGGACTCTGATTGAATAAGCTGAAAAACATCACCTGGTTGTTCAGACTGGGGAGTCAAAATGTGCCAGACAAGATGTTAAGCACATCAGTCCCGTGGAAGCTCTTGGGTGTAGAGGTTGCGGTCTCTTAACCCTATTAGCCTGATGGGTTACAAGGCTTGAGCAAACATTTGTTTTGTTTTGTTTTGCTTTGTTTTAATACTATCTAAAAGCCTATATAAATACTTTTTAGATATGACTTCTTATGTATTGAATTGCTCAACTACACCCACATGTCTGGAGGTGCCTGTACTGTATCTATATGCAATAACATGGAGGTCCTCTGTGGATGTCTTAGTGATATTAAAATAAAGAGAAAAGGGACTAAGAAAAAGGAAAAAATAAAAACAGTCAGGATGAACTATGGTTATCCTAATTTGCATATAATTATGTTTTTAAAGATGTGACTAGTGGGGACTTCTGTACTAAACAGTAAAGGAGAAACTTTATTTAGCAATTTAATGCTTTCACCAGATCAAAAGGTTCTTGATCTTTTCAGCATAGTCTGTTTTTCTGCTGCCTTTTTGTAAGAACAGTAAAACTGATTGTATTGGAAAAATCAGGGAAAGCCAAACCAACAAAATATTAAGTCATTAATGATTGCATGGAATAATGACTTCCTATTCTTATAGTATATATAACTATATACTATACATATGTGGTTTAGGATTTAGATGCTACAGTGAGCATTATCAACATTCTCAGAAATTCTCTGGCACAAATGCTGGTCTTCTGGTATTGATACACTAATGGAAGTAAATCTGTATCCTGAATATGGGCATGTTTGTCATTGTGTTATTTACTTCTACTTGGAACAAATGTATACCATGTGGTGGTTGACAACACCAGCAAAAAGTGTGGAAAAGACCAATGAAATGTCATACTATTCCTTTAACATATGGAGAGCTAGATTAAAATCTTTCTAAACATTTATAAAAATGCCATTATGCAGGAGGGGAGAGTGGGGTATAATTAAAGTACCTGTGGAGTATGTGTCCATACAAGCAAAAACTTGAAACAAAATTTGGTCTCTATTCTCTCTAGCTGCAGCAATATTCACTGAGGCATTGGCTTGAGTCTTCCATTTCACAATTTGGCCTTTAGAAACAATGACATTCCTGGTTTCTGAAGGTCATCTAGCCCAACTGTGTTGTCTAGCCAAGTGGTCCATGTAATGCTGGAAATAGAATTTTACCCAGAAACCCCTGGGTCAAGCTCAGTAATTTCCACAAGACTGAAGAATGTCTTTAGAAAAGCATCCAGTCTACATCTGAAACCAGAAAGATATAGAGAATCCACCACTACTTTTCTTAGTTTGTTCCAAAGATTACTCACTCTCATTTTTCTTTAAATGTGCCTTTTCCAAATTAGAATTTATCTGGGTCTTAATTCTCATTTATTTATTCTTATTATGCCTTTTTACCACTAGATTAGAGGGCACGTTAGTACCTGTTATTTTCACCCTATGAAAGTACTTTAAAGCACCATAATCAAATTAATCTCTCTTTCAATCTTTCTCCCTCTTGATAAACTGAATAGATTGAGCTCTTTAACTCTTTCACTGATTGGAATTTTTATCCAATCCCAAATTATTAATTTTTTTTCTGCATTCAGTTTTCTTCCAGTTATTTAGTGTAACAACCAGAACTATACACAGCATTCTGGCATCTGTGCAGCCAGTGCCATAAACAGAGGTAAAATCTCTTAGCACTTATTCACAGGTGGCATTAGCAATTTTTTTCTGCAGCCCCACCCTCAGTACTTATGTTCAGTTGTTTGTCTGCAATGACCCCTAAATCCATGTTCAGTCACTGCTTTCAAGGACATACAAACTCTCTCTCTCTCTCTCTCTCTCTCTCTCTCTCTCTCTCCAATTTCAGCTCCTACCTTGTATTTACTAGATTTTTTCCGCCATCCGTCTCTCATATTTTCAGTGTCTCCTCACTATCTGTTTATCTTCATTTTGGTATCTAATTCTGCGCTTTTCAGTTTTTAATTGCAAGTTTTGTATGTTGCAGTGGTATACAGGAGTCTACTCTGCTACAGTGACTTTGTTACAAGTACTGGGTATTGATTTTTTTTTCCAGCGAGTGCTATAAATGTCAATATTTCTGTAGACAGAAAGCAAAATGGCAATACTGTTACATGGGTCAGTTAGTCAAATACACATGTGACTTCAATGCAGTGATAAGCACAGACATTTGACTTCAGACGCTACCCATCCTTGCTATTTCAATTTTTTTCAGCCAGCTTTTGTCTTAGGGGATGGGTTAACCCTTCTTTCTTGATGATAATTTGCTCATTCATATTACATACCATAGATAGACTCCTTTATTTTCTTTACATATCAATGTTATTTTGGTGTTTCCTCCTTGTTCTTGATCATATGCTTCTTGTACCTTCTATACCACTATTTTTTTTGGCCAAGTCTGCAACAGCATGGCCTCTGGGTTTCTACTCTTCATTTGTTCTCCCTCTCTTGGGCTTCATCCCATTGCTTTCCCACTTTGATTTCATTTTCACGCAGAGTAACACACAGGAGAGAAACCTTTGTTCCCTTCTCCGTGCCATTTTGTTTCTGATTGGGAGGGTTGGAAATGAAACAGAAGTAAAACACTTCTGCTCTGTCTTGCAACAGAGCTCTGTCTATGATGGTCTTAAGCATTGTTTGCTCTTTCCAGGGTTAAAATTACATGGTATAAATTCTCTCTTCTACTGCAGGGAAGTAAGATGGCAACTGAGAAAAAGTTTTGCCAGCAAAACAGACTTTTGAGGAAAGGGGAGGCCAATCATCAGTAGTGACAGTGGGGAATTAATGTCATACTTTTTAGAAATGTATTTAGATTTCTCTAAAAATGTTGTGGTTTATGACAGGATAATATAAAGCAGGAAATTGAAACAGGTTAAATATGGAAATTTGCTGTTAGGATACACGAGCAAAAATATTTTGCCCCATTTTGACGCCTTGCAATAATGATATGATGCACAAATACAGACTGGGGAATGATTGCCTAGGCTGCAACCCTACACAGAACTTGGTAACTGGGCGTTACAGTAGATGATAAGCTGAATATGAGCCCACAGTGTGCTCTTTTTTCAAAAAGGCCAATGCTACACTAAATTGTATTAACAGGAGTGTCACTTGTAAATCAAAGAAAGTGATTCTTCCTTTCTATTCAGCCCTGGTGAGCCCTCACCTGGAGCACTGTGTTCAGTTTTGGGCCTCACACGAAGAAGAATATGGACAAAGGGGAGAGGATCCAGCACAGAGTGACAAAAATGACCTGAGGTGTGGACCTGAGATGCAAGATATATGGGTAAAGGCTGAAAACACTATATTTATTTAGCCTGGAGAAGAGAAAACTGAGGGAGGATTTGATAACAGTCTGCAAAGGATGGTTACAGAGAGGATGGAGATGGGATTTGCTCTGTAGACATGGGGGTGTGGGGGGGCAGGACTAGGAGTAATGGTCTGAAGTTTCAGCAGAGGAAGGTTGGAGATTAGGAAGAACTTTCTGACTATGAGGGTGGTCAAGTATTGGAAAAGGCTACCTAAGCCTTGAACCTCCATCTTTGGAAATTTTCAAGAACAGGTTCGACAGACACCTTGGCTGGGATGGTTTAGTCAGGGAGAATCCTGTCTTACACAGGGGGGCTGGACTAGAAGACTCCATGAAGTCCCATCCAGCCCTAATTTCCTATGATCCAGTGAACTGTATGATTATGATTCAGACATTTTAGTGTTTGTGGTTCTGGAATAACCTAACGTAACTTTTAAATTGAATTTTATTTTGTTCATATTTTTCTTTACATGATGCCATTATAGGATATTTAAGATGGTTTCAGTGTCTTAACTGTATAATTTTGTACCAGTGTCAATTTCTTTACTTACCATACCTGGACCCTGAATTTCTTCAGTTTATAATGCTTTGGATAAATTATAGTGTTTAGGTTAATTACTGCTTCCCTGAAACGATTTTTACTTTTATGTTACTGTTATGTACTTTGAATGTAATGCCATTTTAACATAGTTACCTCTTAGAATGTTAGTAGTAGTTTTATGCAAGAGGCAAGGATTTTGGGGGGTGATAATCTTTTATTGGACCAACAACACACTTGGGATAAAGTTAGGCAAACTTTTGAATGCAAGGCATTTTTAATGATGACAAAAATTCAGTAAAGAAATCACTGAACAACAAATAATGCTAACATGAAAATACTTCTAATGCTTCAAAGACCTGTTGTTCTAACATTAAATCTTGCATTAACATTAACCTCTACGAACAGTTGAGCAGTACAAACAGTCAGAACATGCTAGCCAGTTAAGTGGGGCTTAATGTTGTTTTTCATTGCCAGAACAGCACAAAGTAGATAAAGGGCCATAACTAATATTTCAAGTGACTTTTTGGCTTAGAAGGCCTTTGCTAATGATACCAAAATCAATGCCTCTGCACTTTCAGGTTTTTCCCTATACATTTTTCTCAGTTTCCCTAACAACATTGTCCCAAACAGTTGGAGCCAAGACAGCAGTTTTTCATAGGAAACCTTCAAGCACTGATGCCCAACCTAGCCTGCAGCCAGAGATTCTTTAAACAACAGTGATGACTGAGCTAAGCAGTCTACCAGTGAGAATTGAGTCATGAGTCTCCCTGTCTCCCAACAACTACTTGAATTTTTGTGTAAGTATTAGTCGTAGAAAAAAGGATTTTTGGGGCCAGTTGCTTCTACCATCTCAATGGCTGTTGACCCAATCCTGTAAGCTATAGTATCTATAATGAAGACAGAACAAAAATCATTAAGTAACAGTTTCATGACAACCTAATTTAATCTAATACTATTTTGGCACAAGATTTCAGTTAATTTTAAGTATATAAGAGCTTGAAGAATCTATATTACTATTTTATAATATTCAAACCAAAAAAAATTACTAATACAGACACTAACTATTACAGGACCACATTTTAATTCATTATAATTCATAAATTTATTAGCACATTACAAATTCAGTATGTGCTTGAAGTATAGATATCTCATTTGGAGGAATGATGCAGTATATTTTTCCATCAATTTCAAAGTTGTTGAACCGATTATCACAAACCTTTTCATTTTTTTTGTACAGCACTGGGCATATTAAACTAATAATTAAAGTAATAGTTTTGATGGGAAAAAAGTATTACATTGTGATTTTTATCTAGCAGCCTGGTATTAAAGAGTACAGTTAGGTGCTCAGTTGGCAATCTTAAGAAGATGAAACAAAGTGACAGAGTGAAAGATATTGTCTGTAGTGACTCATGCTGAATTTGAGTTGGCTTGATATTCACATGCAGCATAAGTAACAGTCTGATATTGTTCAGCTCTATAAATAATGCCTTACGCTTTCAGTTTGCCATTAGGGTGTTGTCTGTAATTTAAACATTATTAGTGGAGACTGGAAGAGGTCCATAGGAGATTTCTTCACCTAGTGGTCAGTCCCAACAAAAGCCTCTTTAATTTATGTTTTTCCAAGCAACATATCCACAACGATAGCAGACTTTATAGACTTGCAATTTACAGGAGCCTATAACAAAGTTCTTGAGTGGCACCACAGGTAAGCTAAGCATTAGTCATGTCAACATCTTACAGACCTGGCAGAAGGCAGGGCAAGGTAGCATCTTAGAGCATCTGGCAAAGTAAGCTGTCACTTGTGAAAGGTTACGCCTCTCTGAACCAATTAGTCTCTGAGGTGCCACTCTGCCCTGCCTTCTGCCCCACTTCAGAGTAACATGGCTAACTTTTTCTCTACAGACCCTGAAATGGATCATCTCTTTTAGATTTGATTATCCTTTGATTCTTGTTTCCTTTCAACTTCCCGCTACTGCTGCTATTAGTCAGGCAGATGGTGCCAGCCTTATAGTATATTTCTCCTGTAACTGCAGCAGTAGCGTAATTAGGGGGAGAGGGAGCATTTGGGTCACCTGCCCCAGATACCAGTTTAGACCCCCAGGAATTCTCTTCCTGCTCCCTGCCCCACACCTGCTCTAGGGTTTTTGCTATGGCAGGCAGAGCCTAGCCATCAAATCCCTGGGCCCATGCATGGTAGAGGGGGATTGAGTGGAATGGTGCCCCTGGCACCCAGGACTTTTGCCACGGGAGGCACAGTTCCTCACCCAGTAGTGTGTATGGGGACAGGGGAATGAAAAATGCAACACGGGCAGGAGCCTGCACCATGAGGCTGCTGCAGCCGAATGTTCACACACAAACACTACACCCCTGGGCTGCAGGAATGAGTCTGGAAATGAGTGTGTTCAAAAGCTAATGTTGCTGCTCTGCCTTTCTTCAATGATGGATGGTGATAGCATTTTTTTTCATACTGCATATTGCATTATGCCTTGCCATGGAGAGAGACTAAAGATGCACACTGTCTTTTCTTCATATCATCAAGAAGACCAGTGACCATCTTCAATATTTCAGTACTTTGGGTGAAGTGGCACCAAAAAGATTTTTTAAAAACCACTGCTGCAAATGGAGGGCATGTGGGGTTTGGGGCATCATTGTGTCTTTAAAACTTGCCTGCTCTGCTCATTGTTGATCTCCAATTCCCATGGCCACCATGGAAGCAGAGAACATAACCCCACTTCTCTAAGCAGCAGCACATAAGACAAAAGAAGCAAGATTGCTTTAAGGAGGGAAATCATATTTCAGGTCTTCACTGAATACCATTAAAGGAGCCTGATAGAGATGTAAGGAAAATGCTGCACTCCTCTATGGAGAAATGAATTCTACTCTTACTTCCAGGAACCACTAGTCTACAGTCCTAATTAACCTATAGTGATCCCTTCCTTGCTAGTGTAAGTAAGTAAAATTCTGCTGTGTGTCATTTTAAGTGTGATATTGCAAAGCCACCTTCATGTTGCAGTACCTATTGACTTCAAGCCAGCCCATGGAGTTTGCAGTAGGCTGAACACAAAAGACCACAAATATTAAGACCACAGCTCTGTGATATGGGTGGTACATGTTATGTGAGGAAAAATCTGTGCTGAAGAAATGCAGTAATATTTATTGCTATTCTCTCTGAAGCAGTCAGCCTAAACAGGGCTGATTTATTCTTTGCTTGGGCTTTTTTTCAGCACTATCCCTTATGCTCAATGTCTGTGGCTGGCCTTAGATTGAGAACTACATTTGCCACTTGTGGCTCACCTTTACTCTGCAAGCAGTCCCCAGGCACCAGTCATTGTGAGGAAGGGTAAGAGAGCCAGACCCCAACCAGAGAAAGTCATAAATTACTCAGAACTGGAGTAGCTCAGTATTTAAAGAGCGCATTCAATTAAATATGCAAAAAGCACCTAACATTATCATTCCTATATATAGTGTTTAAAAAGAGAATATGAATTATATTATAGTGTACATATATAGTCTTTAAAAAGAGAAAATGATTTATATTGGTTACAGGTTTTCATTTTATATACAATATTCTCTTTATTCTTATAAATGTATGTGTTAATAAATAGGAAAGGAAAAGGACCCAAGGGACAGATACTTCTAAAGCCTTTCAGTTACAAGTCACCAGGTCAAATCCAAGCTAATAGTGATAGTAAGTAATTACCAATTAGGGTTAGTTATCTGGTCCAAAGCAAACTGAAGAATTAAGTCCAGTCAAATAAGGAGGTAGGGCTGCCTTTATCTTCTATTTTTGGATAGTGGAGTTACTTGAAATAAATAGAGGTGAAGAAAAAAAGAGGTTTGCTCTTGCAGTGGAAATCAACCAGGATATGCTTCCTGAGGTTACAGGATGCATATTTCTACTATAAGAAGGAGGCAAATGGCATTTTGTAAGTCATCTCTTCATAGCTGGTGTTCATTTAAAATCAGGCCAAATGTCACAATGTATAAATTTGATCCCTTTTTAAACCTACTTTGGAATTTTTAATCTTTTAGGCTTCTGGCCCACACTGTTTCATGCCAATGGAAGTTTTTTTATTGACTAATGGAAACAAGAGCAAGGCTTTACACTAATTTTTTCACTTGTATTGAAAAAGGTTGACCTAGCTATTGAGAGTTTAACATTCCAGAGAAAATAGAGTACATTACATTTCTTTTTATGAAATAAGAGTGGAAAATTATTCTTTAAGTAGATTAAACTTCTACAACTGTTTGCATTAATATCCAACAAGATCTAGAAACATTGCAGGGATTTCATATTTCTACATACTAATTTATACTGAGAAAAAGATAAGGAAAAAGATGAACTTTTATTTGCCAGCATGTTATATTTAAGTCCACACTGCTTAGTAGTATACTGGAAGAATTTCTGGCTGCCCATGTTGAAATGATTGAGGAATATGGCAGAAAAGAGTGATGAGGGGAGGATTAACCATCTAAAAATATCCAGTTAAGGCTCATCTTATTTTAATCTTCATGCTAGGTTTAAATTTATTTCACTTTGTCAGTAAAATAATGTAAGACAATTTAATTGAAAAATACCCTTTTCTTTTTTCTCAGTGGGATTTATGCTTTCAAACAGGTTAAATTCAGTTTTCAGTAGTGTGCAAATTATCTGAAGCCCAAGGAAAAATCAATAGGAATATTTCCCTCAGGGCCTACCATGCTGATTACAAAAATATTAATACTTAATACCTCTATTACACTCATATCTTCACAACTGAACATATAAAAATCCAGCTTAGGCATTCATAAGGAATCAACAATGAATGCAACACCTTCAAATATTCATAAATTTGTGAAGACTTAAGTTTTTAACAAAAGTTCAGGCAGCAGAATGTGAAAATACGTAATGCATATGCACCTGTTCTCTAGGCACATGTGCAAATCTGACATACATCAGACCTGACAATGTAGGCAAGAATATCTTGTATTTTGAGCTATCTGTACTAATACTTTGCCATCTTTAGTACTCCAGCCTCCCTTGTATGAATTACAGATATTTGCTCTCATTCAAAGCATAAATATAAATGTTGACACTGTCATGCAACTCTAACTTCTGTCATTCTTACCAATAGCTTGGTCCTATATATACAATAGCAAGTGAGTCTCATTTGTGAAATAAAAAATACACAGATTGCTTGAGGGAAATGTATGCCAATATTGCTGGATTTCTATTGAGTCTGATTTCTGTTTTTTTAAGAATGCAGAAATGTCCTTTAATATATATTTTTAAATGATTATTAGTTTCTAACTATGATGGCAGTGGTCAGGATACCTATACCTGTGAGATCTAATGGTCAATTGATCATGTTGAAGTATAATTGCATTCTCAAGAAGTTTTTAGTCCATTCTAGCTACATGGGATGGAATGTAGTCTAAATGTTTTCAGCCTTAGGATCCAAATCTTTTACAACATGGGGAACAAAAAATTGAATAAAAAAAAGCGGCATTTCCTTATTTTCATGCACTTTTTTCTTTTTCTTTTTCTTTTTGTGTACCTTGAAAAATTCTAGGGATAGATATAACATTTCCATCTTCTTCCCATTATAGTGGTGGTTTTCTGACTGATGACAAAACTAGCAAGACAGGCTGCTTGTACACACCACGGAGGTTTACTTTGGTTTAATTTTCCCTAAATTGAAGTGGTGGATTTTTAAAAACACCGCTTCAATTTAGGGAGAATTAAACTGAAGTAAATCCGCGTGTTGTATACACAAGAGTCAAGCCTGATCCTTACCTGCCTCTCTGGGCGGGCAGGTGGGGCGAGCTGTCAGTGGGCCGAGAGGTCCCTGAGCTGCATGAGGGCCGTGCTTCCCTCTGCCGCGGTGGCAGCTGCACCCCCAGGCAGCACCTGCCTACAGGCACCCAGGCCGGGCGGTCCCGGGGGCACTGCAGATGCAGCAGGAAGCACCAGCCCCTCTCAGCTATAGAGGGAAGCACCAAGGCCCTGCATAGCTCAGGCAGGCAGGCTCTTGAGGGGGAACAAAAAAATCAGGCTTTTTTTTTTCTTCAGTGGAGCCTGCCTATACAGGCTTCCTGAACAGCCCCTGAGCTGCACGGGGCCCAGTGCTTCCCTCCACAGCTTTTAGGTAGCAGACTGAAACACCTCAGAGGTGTTTTATTTTGCTACATCCCAAAGTCATTTAACGCACAATATGTTGCCAACAGTGTAAACAGCAGCACCATTAAAGCAGTGTCAAAGGACATTTAAACCGCTTTAAAGGCCAGTTTTGTGGCATGTAAAAAGGTCTGTTTAGGACAAAGGGGTGAAGGCAGGAGAGGAAGTAGGAGGCTTGTGTTCAAATAACTCTTCCTAGTTTAAATATCTTAAATTGAAGATGTTTTATTGTGGTTTTAGAGCAGTTTCCCCTTACCCCAGAGCCTGGAAGATGAGCCAAGATTTAGATGGTTTTGACTAAAAGGGAAAGAAAATCCTTGATGCCTTTTGTGTCCCTCCCTGCCACTTTCTTCCTTCCTCCTTGTTTTGTGGGCTTCAGGCAGAGTGGAGGGGTCACTGTGGCTACCTCAGTGCTGAGAAGCCTCTCTAGCTCTGGGGGCAGGTGATGTTAACCCTTTTCTTGGGATGTACTGAGAAGACCAGCTATCCCCACGCTTTTAAGGATAAGAGTAGGACAGAGTTTTACAAGCCATCCTCTTGGCATCACATTAATTACCTTTCTGGGAAAGACTTTTATTTCTTTCTCTTCACTTCCAGATTGGTCCTTCCTTTCAGCACTTTAAAAACTCAGTTGGTAGACTAGGTGTCAAAATTTGTCACCACCTGGGCAGGTCAATGGGATGATGAGCCATTTAACGATCAAGGTAGAATAGAGCACGAAAGAAAGATGATATTCACTGGATGAGTTATGGCTATACAGTTTTCAGATATCTTAATAATAAAATTTAAGCCTAGTTGCATCACATCTGTGATACCTTACCTTTCTCCTTGTCATAGCTGGGCCACGGACCTGAAGCAAGCATAGTCACAATGCACAAAAAAGAATATTTACAATTTCACATGAATGCTGACACCATGGCTACATGTTTTCTCAAAAGCAACTTAATGACAGAACGAGACAGGCAAGATTAACTCAGTCTTATAAAAGGAGACTACTGCTGCTTTTCCAGCCATATGTAAACTATCCACATCAACTCATTAGCATTATTCTCTGTTCCCATAATAGATATAGACGGCTTCATACTTTAATATGACCTAGGCAGGAATGGCTGTCTTAAGTCTAAAGCCTACAACTGCATGTGTATGGGCAGACCCCCATGACCATATAGACCATATTGAATTCATTTAAGAATCCAGACATGTATATCATCTGCCCAGGAGCCAGCCGTTGTTGGATTTGAGGCATTAAACTGTAAATTCACATACCTTCACCACTGCAGAGAATTTTGGAGGTCCTACCAATCCAAGTCTAGCAGTATTTTCTAATAAGTTTCACATGAAATTTCTGATTCTTTTTACTCAGACTATGAGACTTAAAAACTCCTTCCCCTTAATACATTGCCAACGCTTCTTGCATATAGATTACTGTACAACCTAATCTCCAGCACACAAAGGTCTCTAACTTGATTACAACATGAAAGACTAATTTGAATATAAAACATGTTTGCAATGATTCCTGTTAGCTGATGGGGAAAAGTAAAAGATGCGGCAGATTAGTATACAGCTAAAGCCAAACATTACTTTATGTAAATTCAGTGCCTCACATATTTGTTATTTTGTGTTTTTTCCCCTGTATCTGTAAACATTAGTTATTAAAACAAACAAACAAAACAGGGGATTTAACAGATTATAGGTGTAATGTAGAGTGAGTGAAAGATTTAAAGTGTGTAACCAAGGGTGGTATGTTTTTGACGGCTCAGCAGATGGTGATAGAAAGGAAATAGGACCTTTTCCATGAAGTAATTAGAATATTATTGTTAAAACTATGTAATAATCCGCATACTGACTTCTGAGAATTTTATATTCGTTCTTAAACCTGTTCCTGAATCTTCTCCAAATCTAAAGTTGTAAAAGATTTTTTATCTATTGATTTTTTTTTTCTTATGTTCCAGTAGAATACTTTGAAAAATGCAATGAGGCATAGTTGTTAATTTTTCAACATAAAAGCAACCCTCCCTTCCCACAAGACTTTTTGATTTCCAGTGTGTTCAGGTATTCAGTACAACCACGGCTTTTGTACTTGCTGCTAAAAAGTCAACAATGCTTTTACTAGAGTATCTGTTGTGTCAGAAAGACAACATTAGAAGTACAGTAGAAGATTTACTTCTTAGGAATATATGCAATACAAAAATAATAGTGTCAAGAATTCTCTTTCTGTACTTGCTTTTAGGTTTTTGTCTTTTAAAAAAGGAAAGGAATTTCTTTTGGGATTTTCCTGTCTAAATCTATTTTCTCTCCTATATATGAAATGACAGACCATTCGAAATGCCCAAATATTAATTTTTGTGGCATGTCTGTGTATTCATCTGTCAACCTTCAGTGAATTTTCTGGATTTCTATTAGCTTGTCCCAAACCACTGGCAAGCTAAATTTCTCTAACAGGCATCAATTCACTGTATTAAATGCCTGTTCTGCCCTGCAAGACATATTGATTATTTTTTTTCTTCAGCAAAATGACAAATACCATTTTCATGACTATAATAGAGATTGATTATAATTTTATGCAACACAGAGGGAGCTGATCTTGCCGAGACAACCTTGGGGCATATAAAAATTGAAAAAAATCATTTGAATTAATAAAGAAATTAATGAATTCATCTGTTGCTGATGAAGCCAAAGCATTTTTGAGATAATGAAAACTACTGTAGATGCATTGTCATTACTGAGTGGTGAGGCAAGTGTGAACATATTTACAGGAGCTGGTATCTGAAATCATCTGGAAATACGCAAGTAATTAGTAATTCATCTGTATGAGCACAAACTCAGAAATGACCACAAAATATAGTGTTTTGCATACTAAAGTACACATAAATAGAGAATTTAAGTCTAAAATACTATTTTTATTGATGGAAAATAAATTTGAAAAATGGAGTCAATATTTTAAAATTTTTTGGTCTGGGGTGATTAAAGGTTAGGCACAGAAAAGAAGTAATTACTTTCAAGTTGCCCCAATGTAAAAGATATACAAACAAGTTTTCCTGAGAATGCTGTTATCTGCTTTCCTATTTTTTAACATTGGGTCAGACTCTTATACCTATATGTCTGCCTAACTGAAGGAGGCAGCTGGCCAATTTTGCAGGGAGATTGTGGGGCCACCTACCAAATTCACGAGCTGATCCCAGCAGCTCCCCACCCCTCCACGCTTCTGACTGGCTGCAGGGCCCCAGTGACCCTCCCCCCCCCGTGATTGGTTGCAAGGGCTTCCTGTCATGTGGCCCCGCCCCTTGCTGCCAATTGGTGGAGATGGGCAAGGCCACATGGCAGGAAGCCCTTAGCCAGTCAGTGGTTAGAGGTGAGGACAGCAGCCCCCTTGGACTGCCCTTTGTGTAGGCAGCCCCTCCCTCCCCTTTTCCCCCCTGGGGGGCTGCACAGCCAGACTGCAGTACTATGAGGACTGCTGGCTCCCTCTGAGGAGCCAGCATTTTATTTTTACTAAGTTTTTTTTCCCCCACCAGATATTTCACAATTTCTGTAGGTCCCCATGTATACCCTTACACAGTGGCACTACTTCAATAAGGCCACTATGGAATATGCTGCCATTTTATTATGAGCATGGGTATCTAAACCAGAATGTATTACCGTTTAAAATGGATGTGTTTTATGTTTGTTAAATTGCCTTTCTCTTTAAGCATTCATAGAGTAATCTCTTATAGATATGTTTTTAGCATTCACATTATAAGAAAATACTTGTGTTTTGAAATTATTAATTCTCCTTGCTGTTATCTGACATTATCTTTTGATTTTTAGAAAGCATTTTTCTCCTATTGATCTATATTTTTAAAAAATGAAATGTGAATAACAAGAGAAATGAGAATCACAGACAGACTGGAAAGTATGGAAATGAAAAAATGAAAGAAATGAATGCACTGACTAAATGGATTCCACAAGGTAATGGCAACTGCTCCATCTATAAAGTAGTTTTTAGTGCAATAGTTTGCATTAACTTTATTCTCCTTATCTTCATTTTGAAGAAATGTAAAGCCTAATAGCTTTACTAAAACAGTAGCTTTCATTTGGAGAGCTAGATATTGTATGGGATATCATAGGTATGTGTTATAAAGGTTACAGTCATAGATTGTATTCTCTGACCTCCCTAAACCAATGATGGTAAATGCCAGGGAGGATATGACAACAAATCAATCACTGTAGGTATACCCTATTCATATGCTCTCACTTTAAATCAGGGGTGCTCAACCTTTTGGTCCTGCAGACCAGATGAATGGCATGGGGTTGGTTCATAGGCAGGATTGAACTCTGCATGCCATGATTGGGTCCCTGTGTGACTTTGGCTGGCTTTGGCACACTGGGATTGGACCACGTGCTACTCCCACCTGCCGGGATTAGGCTCTGCACCACCTCTGCTCAGCCCTGCATGACCCGGTTAGGTCCTGGGTACTGAGATCTGCCTCTGGGACCCTATGCCATATTCACTCAGCCCTGTATGCCGGGACCAGGCCCCGCGCCACCTCCACCTTGCCCTGTGTGCTAGGATCAGGGCTCCACACCATTTCTGTCCAGCACCATTTCTGTTGTGGGATTGGGACCCTAGAGCCCCATACTGCTTCTTGCTGGCCACACATGCCAGGATTGGAGCCCACACCACACCGTGCACCCAATCTAGTGCACAGGGCCACAGCCTTTGGGATACCCAAGGACTTATACAGAGCCCAGAGAGCCTATTAACATTGTGGGGCCAGATCTGTTCCATGGGCTAGGGGTTGAGCACCTGTGCTCTAAATTATTTACTTCTGACACCGTAAGAGAAAATAATGGGCTAGATAGACCATTGGTCAGGTCCAGTTAAGCACCTCTTGTGTCCTTTTGTCCTTAACCAGAACTTTCTGGAGGATTTATTTGACAGGTGGATGTAAACTTTGCAGTTTTGTAATCAAACTGAAATCTTGTGGACTCAAAATTACTCACGAAGATGTCTTCTAACTTAGTCAAGCCTACCTTTAAAAAAAAAAAAAGAGGCTTATCATTGCTTTCATTTTCTGTCAACAAAATACTTGTGTGCAGTTTTTAAAAATATTGAAGCATGAAAGGATTATGGTCCTGTACCAAACATTAAGCCTGATATGGAATGTAGATTAATAATAGTTCTCCAATTTAATATTCTGAGAAATTATATTGAGACTTTCATTTTTTTTCCTTGTTTTGGAGCAAATCATTTTAAATGGTTAAGGTCTCTTCTTATTTTAAAGAAATCACTCTTGCAAGAGTCAAATGTCAGATTTTTCCCATCTGCTGAACAAATTGCTCCTGTGTATAGCTATTTAGTTTTTAAAAATAGTTTTTAGTGACTAGATACCAACAGCTGAACACCTTTTATTCCAGGTTATTTTTCTCAGTTTGGGACTTGGGTAGTAACTAAAAACAATTATGAATCCAGTTTCACTTCTTCGTGGACTCATTTTTTGACCCTTGTCTCAGATAGTTTTAAAAAAGAATTAAACAAAACTGGCCAGCTCTTTTAAAGAGAGAGAGAAATAATTCCTCTCCTATGGAAATAATTATTGTGACCTTTTTTCATGACAGCTCCCAAATGAGAACAGCTGGCGTAGCAGGTGGAAATTTTTCAAGGTATCAGCTATCCCTCCAGAGAAATGTCTTGAATGTCCATGTGAAAATGCTTGTGATTTGCCCTTTCACCATTGTGATTTGCCTATGTGTGGGTATAATTCTAGAAATAACATTGGATTCATATTATTCAGGGCACTAGTAGGTTGCACTGTGCTTCTTTTCCCATGTGAAATAAAGGTCTGCGGAAACCTGGTCTTATTTGTTATGCAGTTTGTAAAGACTACAATGTGGGCTCTTCCCTTTGGGCCTTTGGAATGTCCATGACATTTCAGTCAAAAGAAGACTCACAAAAATATATTGTCACAATATTCTGTTTTTTTTTAATTTTAAACTGACCAATTTGGCAGGGGTTGAACTTTGAGGGAGCTGGTAACTTAAGGTTAAAGTTTGGAGCATATTAACATATTTATATCCTTATAACTCAGGAAATCACAATGCTGAGGTTGCAGGCACAACATTATTTTTCCCACTTTGAACATGCACATTATGATGCAGTCTTTAATTACATAATCACCTATTTTTCAGATAATGCACTGCATTTTGCTCTGCAGTGTTTTTGTTTAAATATTCTCTTAACACAATTCCTTCAAAATCTATCATGTTCTTTGTGCACTAGCTGCAACAATATTGTTCATTCTCATCATTTTGTGAAGCAGCAAACTTCAGTGATCATAAAATGGCTACAGGAAGTGATAGTGCTGTGTTAACTCCTCTTCCAAACAGATCACAGTGCTTTGTTTGTTGTTTCATTGAAACTTGACTATATTTACCCTTTTATGATTTTCTAAATGTTAATTGAAAATTAAATTTAGTTCCAATATACACAATCAGAAAGCAATGGATTAAACAGACCCCCAAAGATATTTCAATTTGTATCCAGAGAATCTGACCCTTAGGATAATCTCAGTGTAATTGAATTCTGTTTTTCAGTAATCCAAACTGGTTTGGAAAAACACACTCTGTGCTTACAGGACAGAAGCATACTGCAAGGCTGTTGAAGACCCAGGATAGTGTCAACTAATCCTTCGCAGCATTTCTTCTCATACTTTGTCTTAGCATTTTAATTAATGTTGTGCACTGTGCAGTATGCTAAGAGAAACGGCATAAATATTCCATTTTACTTCATATACTACTGTGGTTGCATATTTTGCAGCTGTGTTCTGAAATTTCTTCACAAATTTGGAAAATTGTTGTAATTTGTTTAAATTTTTGTCTGTAAATATAAAAGTTTAAAATAAATACAGTTATGATTAATGTGTGTGTAATTGTTCATTTAAAATATGATTGTATCTGTTCATCTTCTATGTTGCGTTTTGCCCCTAAGTCAACTAAGGAATTCCATCAGGATGGAGCAGGCAGAATGAAGTTTCACATTCATGCAATAGGAGAAGGACTCTTAAATCAGTCTCTGTGGAGTTATTTAACTGTTACCAATTACTCCTGCATTGTAAACAATCAAACTGCTTGTATCTGCAGGCAGTAGATAACCTGGAAATCAAATATATCTGCTCTACCCAGATCCATTAAGAGATTGTCCTGTCAGCTAAAACAGGAATAAAAGATGTGGTTGTAAATAACACTCATGGGCCAAACAGGTTAGTGACATTTAGGGAAAAAAATCACCTGTAGCAACCAGTGAAAATGGAATTGGACATCTGGTAAAAAAAAAAAAAAAAGGCCTTAATCTCCAACCTTATTGCAATTTTCTTTTGCTTTATACAATACATGCTTTAAGGTATGGGTTACAGACTTTTGACTTGAGGGTTTACTTTTGATCCATTACTTAGAGTAAGACTGACACTAGCATATAAGAGATGCACAGATTTTTAACAACTTAGCTGTTGTCCAAATACTAGAATATATGTAGGATCAGCTTTGCAACTAAAACTAGTGGACATCATAGGGAGTTGTTTAAAATTAGTTTTTGATAATAACATTATTGTAATGTATATTCCAGTATCACTGGAAAATGTTACCTTGCTTGGTCTATTTTCATAACTACCACATAACTTTAACATATTTCTAGTTTGATTTATCATTACTTCCTAAAATAAAGAAGAGAATAATTACAATCCTAAACTCAATTTTTATTTGCTAAATTACCATATATTTAAATCCACTGCATGATTAAGAAAAAAGGGAGATTACATACAGAGCTATTTTAAGTCTCTAATATTATAAATAACTTCATTTAGGGTGATAATAAGGCTTGATCCTGTACTATTGAAGCATTAGAAGTTTTGTCAGTTAGTATTAGACGCTCAGATCATGCAAGCTGGTTCTCAGATCAAGGTATTTATATTTTGGTGAATAATCCTAGGCCAATACTATTATGTGAATACGGAGACTTATATTAGTAGGCTTTTGTTTCCATCTGTAAATGAAGATGAAAACAATGTTTGTTTTACATCCATTTTTAAATGAAAATATTTGAAGCAAATTCTAATGGGGAGGGAGGAAGAAAAAAATGTAAGTCGTCATTTTTCTGAACTGCAAATTTCTTGTTGGGTCACTTTCACTTCTCCTAGAGAAAGCTATTTAGTCCATTAGTAGAATATTTTTTTCCTGCCAGGCTGGCTTCCTGTAGGTTTTACTGTGGAGTAGCAGGTGTACAATTCCAAAGTGTCTTTACAAGTGGCTCAGCAGGACTCCTCTGCCATACATTCACAGGAGACAGCTCATCTGTTTAATCCTTATGTTTTAGTCAACCTTTCTGATTATGCGGACAGGGCTCCGATGCTCAGCTGGATTTTGACTCTCAGAATGAATTGATGGAGCTCTTTGATCTTTGTTGTGTATTGCATCTGTTTCATCTTTCATCTTAATGCATGATCTTCCCAACTCCAGTCTAGTGCTTTATTTTTATTCACTTGAATCCATCAATTTTACTTTGTTCTCTTTTTTGGCATGCATTTTTATGTGCAATTAACTTGATTGCATAATTTTAATATAAAGATAATTAAGTTGGTATGGGTGTTTAAAAATACAGGCAAAGGCCAAGACAATAATGGCTATTTTGGATTGCCTATTTAGTATTTAACATTTCTAAGGACATGATGAAAATGTTTAAGTGAGACATGCATACCTTTATGAACATGCAAATTTTTGTATTCAATATGTGTAAACAACAGTGTAAATGCTGAAAATGTAATTTCTTATATCTTTGGATAAGCCTGGCATCATGAAAGTCACTTAAGCCCATAATTTTGTACTGGAACTTGATTAATGAATTCTTCAGATTTCATATTAAAATATCAGGGTTTTACATCCCACTTCAAAATTGTGCAGTTTAGAGCCATGTACAACTGTTACATTTCTATTGCAAGAATCGCCACTTTTCTGGTAGCATACAAATGTTTATTCAATTTCTCCCTGGAGAAATATGCCCCTTCTGGGAGAAAAAAATCTTTCAAGTATCAATCTGAAAGATCTCCCTTGCAAGAGAAACTCTTTCCCAAGCTTGTATGCGTGTGCGCTCTGGTTGGGGAGGGAAGTAGCTAAGCAAGACTCCCAGCCTCTTCCCCAGACCAGGGATTGCCTGGTTTGGGTAACAGGCTGTGGGCTTTGTCCTGCTTGTTCCCTCTACTTGTGGGGGTACTGTGGGCACCAGATTTGAACCTGCTGCATGGAGGGAATCTCCCCACCATGTAGAGGTTCAGTACTAGCATCTGTCAGATTTTAAATCGCTGCCCAGCTGGCAGCAGGGGCATCAGCATGAAGCGGGGGGTATTGGGGTCCCTGGTCTGGGAAAAGGCCTTGCTGCTCCAGTCCCCCCAGGATCTGGAGGAGTGGAAGAGCTACTGTATCTGATGCCTTCTCTAGACCAGCAGCATCGTGGTCTGGGGAAGGTGCAGAGAGCAGGGGAGGAGGCTCAGCTGCAGGTTAAACAACATGTACTGCTCCCTGTCCTGAAACAGTTCTTGGCAGTGGAAATTTCTGAAATATTTCCACCACTGGAAATGAACTCCTGTTTGAGGTCTAGGTTATTCTTAAATCTATGCCAACTATACATCGCATGTAAATACATTCTTAAAAATAAGAAGGTCCCCAAGAACTATTAAAAAGAGATGCTTTTATGAATTGTAAATTGATTTAACTTTGGACATTTTTAACTGAAAGAAGTAATAGTTCCATGTGATAGTAGTTGTTTCGCTTCAGATACATTGGACGGATGTATTGGGAAGGAATTCCCTCCTCTCCCCCCCTCCCTTTTAATGAAACCATCTGTTTCATTACTCTTCAGATTATTTTTGTAGAGGTGTGACATTTTGTAATAAACAGGATCTCTTACACTCGTGATTTGTGGGGGGGATTCAAGCATCAAGGCAAAAAGGTATTCTTATTACATAAATCCCTTTGTTTTTCTAAAATATTTGAGTCAATGTTCAGTTGCAAGTGATGGTAGCAATTTGTGTGTGTGTGGCTAATGTACAAAAATACTAAAAGCTTGAAGAGGTTTTACACATGAGGAAAAAGCTTTTGCGTTGCAACAACTAGAGCCTCAAGAGAGCTATCAAAAGATCTTTTTATGAGTTTGTACTGTTAAATTTAACTGTAATACATTGGTCTAACTATGTACTGCATATAGTGTATGCACATACAAAATGGACTCACTATTTTAGTCTACATGTAGAGAATGACAGATCTAATTGGTTTGAGATGCATCTTGGGGATAGACATTAGACAGCAACTAGGGACAGTTTTCGCTTTGTGCAGGGCTCTCAGTACTGAAACTAACTTCCTTGCTTGCTCTGACAAAGCCTTATCTATTGATCATCATCACATGATGTTAAAGGCCAGGTCTTTGTCTGATGGGGAAATTTCTGTTTAGGACTAACGGGTGACTCCTTAGTAATATTGCCTGTGGTCAACTGAATATTGTTATTGTTTTAATAGTTTTGTACAGGTGCAGTGAGATATTATGAAGAGTTCAAACTAAACAAAATATAAGATGAACTTTATTAAGTTTTAAGATATCCCAACTTGTTAAAAAAAATCATAGCTTAAATAATTCAAAGATGCTTAAAGTGATTTTGGCACCCATTAAATTAAAATTAATGGGATTTGGATCTCCATATCATTGCTTTGAAAATCTCCATATAAACCAGACCTTATCTCTCCCTATATATATGAAGATCTTGAAAGTAGCCTCAGTAAAACTGGTCAGGCAACTCAGGAGTTTATTAGAATGTTCTATATATCTCTAAACCATTTTAGATAATGTTATTCTACCTTGAACTTACTGGTGAGATCATTTTGATGTGGATCATAAGCATCCATTTTGAACATTAAAATAAATCATTTTCTTTAGAAAGAACATATTATAATATTACAACCATGCATTTTTTCTGCTTAAAAAAGTATATAGTCTCATAATAATAAACATCTTTCATTCAATTATATTCCTTTAACAGTTTGACCTTCTTTTACTCCTTAACCTAAGAACTTTTATAAATGCTTACTATCCCTGGTTCCTGAAAATCATTTAAATGTATTCATTGCTAAGGAACCTAATTTTAGACTATAAAAATGAAATAGAGTTTTAGAAGAAAATGTTTACTGAGTTGCCTTAGTTGTCTGCTTATGTGCCTTTGGAGTTGATGCTCTTTAACTGCTCTGAGATGAATCAGGTATAGTATATTATCCTTAAAGAAATTAACACAGGGTTGTATTTAAGAAGCTCATTACGTCGACTTGGCAGATTATTAAAGCCCTAAATGATCAGGACTGGGCAGTTTGATGGTTTGATTGAGACCCATCTTAGGTACATCAGGGTTGAAAATCTAAATAGTTTGGGGTTTTTTGGCTTCCCTTTTTGAGGACAAACCATGTGAACAGCAGAGAGAGAACTTTAACACTTTTCTGTCACCTAAAATATTAGATTTTTAATTTTATATTGATTTGCTTTGTAACGCTACAGATATACTCTTCAACTGCTTTCTTAAAAGCCATGTATAAACACATTTTTATTATACGATTATGCATAGCCCCATTTGATGAGACAGGACCATCAATTTTAAATGCATCTTTACTTTTGGAAAAAGTATTAAATGTTGATAAAAGTTGAGAATATGTTAATAAAAAGTATTCTATAATACAAGATATTGTGGTAGTGTTGGAAAGATGGTGTAGGAAATATGCAAGAAGTAAGGATTTTGTGTAAGTGATATTTTTCATTGGACCAACTGCATGGTTGGGATAGATTTAGACAAGCTTTTGCATGCAGGGCAGTCTTTTGAAGTAGCAGACAGTCTGATAACAGATATCACCCACACAAATCCTCATCTCTCACATAAAATGTTATGTTGCTTTACCAGTTTGGTATTTTGTTTTAATAACACATATTGTACCCATGATCAGTCATTTTAATTTGCAATAGATTCAGCTGTCATTCAGTACATACAACCACTATGTAACTGTGGTAGAATTCATTCTAGCTTGCTATAAATGGGAATCTTTGCTCAGAAGTGTTCCCAAGATTTCAGGAAATGGATCCCAACATTAACATTGTCAGGAAAAGCATGAGAGAGACTCTTTAACCATCAATCCACACAGAATGGCTCATGCTCTACTTCCATTTGCTTAGAAAAATAGGACATCCAGCTGCTTTTACTTCACCTGATGCCAGATTCTGCATAAAAGTATTTTTTGTGTAGAAAATATTTCTTCATGAGAAATATACAAATCTCCCTTCCTCCCCCCCCCCCCAGTGTCTTACTCTTCCTTGTAAAACAAGTATCACTTCTGTTTAAAACTGGTTGATGTTTCCCTAATTTAATATGAATGAATCAGGCCCTTTGGGTGCATGTAAGTGGGGGGCCATCAAGGAGGGGGCCACTTATTTTTATAGGTGGGAATTAGTTTTG
The DNA here is from genome assembly GCF_030867095.1 of Alligator mississippiensis. NCBI lineage: Eukaryota > Metazoa > Chordata > Crocodylia > Alligatoridae > Alligator > Alligator mississippiensis. The sequence goes on along the minus strand of NC_081827.1, from coordinate 94,316,160 downwards.
GGTTTTGGTTTTGGTTTTTCTGACCCACAACCTTCTTGCTGCATAGATGTATGGTGAATTATATGATTTCTTGTGTGCATTTGTAACTGAGCTTTCTGTTCTTTGCTATAGGAAGGATGTGTTATGATGGATCCTTATCTCTTGCCTCATGCAATTCATTATGCATACTGCTAGTCCTGCCGACAACTACAATGGTAGTTTAATCAGGGCTGGACGTGGGAACAATCGTGCAACCTTGTACTATTTGGGAAGCGGAGTATGTTGTTTTCATCAGCAGAATAGACATCTGCCTTTCCATGGTGTGTAGGCTGGTAGTCTGCATGCTGGTAGTCTGCCTTGTTTTGGTAGGCTTTAGTGATGATCATGACTAAGTACAGACAGTCAAAAAGCTCAAAGCTGAACTGGTTTAATCTTTTCAGGTTAGTCTAAGATGCATAGATAATAAGCAAGTGAACAGACATTCACTTTTGCTTCTGGAAATGCAGCCACATGTCTGCAGTGGCTCAGGCCAGAAGCCATGGGTACAAAAGCATGCCTCCATGCTAAGCTGGAGCAGATAGCTTGGGCCAAGGCTAGCCCATCCACCCTGTGAGAAGGGGTTTGCAGGGGAGGTGCAAAGCATCCTGGGGTGCTGGGGGACCATGAGTTAACTTGAATCTGGAGGGCAATTGGGGCAGAAGTTCAAGAAGTTGATTTACCTAAATCAGTTAAGTCTGATACTACATCCATCCAGCTTCATCTTAAAACAGTTTTGGCCATTTTGAAAGTGGTTTATGTGGAGTGAATTTCTGTTGTATTACAGATTCGAACCAGTTTCCAACCACTTATACCAGTTTATGTATATTTTTTCTGTCACTAGCCCTGAAGTCCTTGCTGTTTTTTTTAACTTTCTGGGTAATGGAAATTTGCTATATGTTTATTGTAGTGCAGAAAAAGGGATGTGCTTTGGTTGTAGAGGCCAAATAAACTTATCACAACCCTTAGGGCTTTTTTTCCTTATCCCCTTAGCTATATTGGAAGGGAGGGAGGAAAAAATAAAAAAGCTCTTGGAGATCATTTGAACCAACCATGTTAAAACTAATCAAAATTGAGTCTTTGGATCATTGTAAATAAAACCCCAAACCATAAAATGTTACTGATTTCCTTGATAGTGTGGTTGTATTTATGATAGACTAGGAATTATACAGGAAGCAAGGATTTTTGTGAGTGGTAACTTTTATTGGAGTGACTAGTCTATTCCAACCATGCAGTTGGTCCAGAAAAAAATAATTTTCTTAACATTCTTATTTTTTTTATTACAGCGAAGATCTTGCAATGTGTTTTGTATTGGCCAAACATGTAACTTGCCTTGTGTGTCAGTCTTGGTGCTTGAGGGTCAGGGAAGCTCAAGTGCAACATTCTTCAGGCTTTATTCCATTTTGAAAAAAAACTTCATAAGTTTATTCCATTCAGCTGGATGTACATATGATTTTGATGCAGGGTGGACCTTGATTTGTAGTGCTGCAAAAGTCATTTGGTTCTAATCCAATGCATGCATGCAGTTGAAACATAAGATTTAAAGTGCAGTTTATTTTTTAAGAAAAACACTGTAGCAGTGCCGAAGTTCAAAGATGGTTTTGTCTTACTATTTTCATTTCCATTTCACTGAGTTTAAAATTTTAAACATGTTTTCTAGCTCTGTAAGTTCAAGCTAAGTTTTCTCCATTTGACTTGCTCATCAGGAATAAAGAGCAGAATACTACATTGTTATCAATTATGCCTTTCCAGACCCCTTATCTTCAAATAATGCCCACCTTTGCAAAGTTTACTACCCTTTATCTATTGTTTAATCAGTTTACAGAGTTGAATTGTACCCTCAGCTAGTACCTTCAGCCTTTATATATATCAATAGAAAAACTAGAAGCATATTAAATGACATGTTACATATTTAGGGTGCATACAGTCATTTACTGCACCCAGTTTACATTCATATGGCTCACTTTAAGCTGCATGAACCTAGATGGGGATCAATGTATACAGGTGTTTTCCAGTCCCAGGAGCTGCATGGGAAAACTAGGGAGAGGGGCAGGAGGGATTCAGGGGGGAAGGGAATTGGTGGGTTTATTGGAATTGGTGGGTCTGCCATGGGTCTGTCCAAGTGTGGGGAGGGGTCATGGAACTAAAAATAGCCTGATCAGGGCCTGATGGCTTAGGAAGAGCACAGCCCCAGGGCTGGGGCATGCAGCTGGGCTTTTCCAGGCCTGGGGCTATACTTTGAACATGTAGAGACATTCTGTAATTGGGCTTACCTGTTCCTAATCTAAGTTAGGGCCTGCCATTTTTTGCCCTATTTAAGCTTTCTGAATACCTGTACAATTATGCATTTAAATCAGTCTAGCTCTAACTAGGGTTAGGTTGATCTAAATGTAACTCTGTATGTATCTTTAGAGTCTGATTAAACCTGGTTTGCACGTGTGTGTGACAATGTGGGATGCTTTGGATTCTCCAGTTCCACAACACAGTTTTAACTCATGTAAGCCTTTACGTTCTAATCACGTGGAAAAACCTGCTCAAGTATAAACCCGTGAGTTTTTTTCCATATCCTCCCCTGTGTAAAGGGGCAAGGTATGTATCGTTTTTGAACTGAATGGAATCCAAGGATCTGAGGACATGGATGTCTGTGCCCCTAATTAAAGCAGCCTTTTTTACCTGCTTACTAGAAAAGCCTGCTGTTGCCCTTTGTCCCCCTTCCCTTAAGTATGCCTTGCTCAGGAGCCAGTTAATTGCCCAATACGTGTAACATGTAGAGGGGGCCTGAGCTTGATTTAAACCAGATTGCTGGGATGCCAGTAGCAGAGGAGCTGCGGCAGCACTTTTCTCAGCACACTGGAGAAGCAGGATAAGTACTTGGGTGGGTCAGCCTGAGTGACTGGAGTGTAGACATACCTTTTATGGTTGCAATTTATTTTTCTGCCAGTTTCTGGTCCAATAATAACAGAATGAGATTCTATTAAAAGAATAAGGTTGGGCATTTTGTTTTTGGCCGCTAAGGTATATCTGCATCCAGACTCCTTAAACTGTCCAAACCAGACAATTTCATAAAACAAAATGTCACTCTTAGAAGGACAAAGCAAATTCTAATGTTGTTTTAATTGCACGGGAGCTTAGTCAAGTTATAATGGGTACTCCACCAAGCTATTACATTTTCTGCCCACAGTTATTTTCTACCTGGTTTTCAAAAAGGTATAAAATTGTTATGCTTTCAAAAAATTTAAAGAAAAAGTTAATTTATTACTTTCTACTGATTACTAAAAGCGAAGAAGTATGTTAGTTTGGGGAAAGCACTCTTTGATGTAAATAGCTAAATGAGGTCTGCAAGGAGTTAGACCAAAATTAAATTCTCTTACATGTTGTTTTCCATAGATCCTTTGTCATTGCTACAAATCAGAATGTTAAAGCGTCATGTTTGCACTTCATTATAAATTTAACTTAGTCTTGGAAAGTAATTAACCTTCATTTGTTAAATGGACTTGTCAATGTGAATTTTGTTTTTTACTAGGGTGTTTAGTATTAAAGTTCTTTAGTTACACCACTTGTACATTGTTAACTCTTCAGATTTCATATTATTTAAATTATTTTCCAATACCTTGCAATATTCTTAAGCTTTAAAAATAGACTTTCAGCCTGGATACAGGTGTCCAATATCATATTAAATAATTAGAAAAAAGGTCAAACATATTATTGCTTCCTAGGGCAATGTTGAAATTAACTATCAGATCAAATTTAGCTAGGATGCTTTTATATTATGACATTATAATTTATTTGCATTTTTTTAACCTTCTCAAAGGGTGGTCTCCACTAGTTGGAATTTATAGACTATCTGACTAGTTGAGAAGGAAAATGTCTACACAGAAGCCTTTAATGGCAACTAACTGCTTCTATGGGCCCAATTAAGACTATCCAACTGTGAAGCACAGTCCCTTGAGTAACAGTAGTCAGCTTACTCGCATTTTTTCTGCGGGGCGAGAGGTAGGGTGAATGGAAGAGGGGAATATCCAGTGCTGCTGTAAAAGGTGGAGGGTGGGGGGATTCTAAATTTCTCAATTATTTTTTTTTCTCAATTTTTTTTTTAAACTTGTAATAGGAGTTTTTAATAAGGTCAGGGTTGAAGTCCCTCACTGCAGCTTTACATATGCACCGTAGCCTGAACTTGAAGCCCTAGTAACTGTTCTTGAGATATGGATGTGTTCTTGGTCCCAAATCAATCTTGTCACTCCTCAGAAAGCAATGAAAGATAATAAGTACTATTCACCTGATTGCCTTCCTGCTCTGAGACAGCTGGTGACGCTTGTCTTCCTGATAACCAGGAGTTTCAGATCTAAGGCAGGGATAAAGAAAAGCTGGGAGCTTGCTGAATCTAAATTTGACAGTCGATGGCTGTGTAGAGGGTCAGGAGGGATAGAATCTGTGACACGTATAAGAAAGGAACAAAATTTATCTGCTCTGGTTGCAATGATTAGATGTCTCGTTGTCTGGCTTTCTTACAGTGGATGATTGATCGTACCCGCCAGCTGGCTAATATCATAATTAACAAAGTTGCTAGCACGTCTGAGAAGTTTAATCGAAAAATTTGCCAGCAGTATGATGCCATTGTCACAAAGATCACAAGCATTGCAGAGTTGACTTTTGCACCAGTGAAGCTGCAGGACTATGTCGATGTGCTGAGAAGTGGTACAGTGGTACAACTAAAGGTATGTTTCCTTCACAATGCCACCTGCTCTATTTTTATTTCTTGTTTTTTAAGTTAAGTAAATGCTCTTACAATATGAGGCTTTGTTTCAGGATGACACATGAAGATATTTGATTATTTTATATAATTTCCAAGTATTTATAACAAAATAAATCTTGTATGTGAATAAAAAGATAAAACTCAAAATTTTTATTCAGCACTGTTTTCCTTTTTTTAAAACAACAGTTCATTATTTTGCCAGACATTTGCAAAAACTGTAAATACAGTTGTTCTCATTGCTAATTCTCTCAGTTCTAGGTACTGCAAAACTGTTGACAGTTTCTTTTAGAAAATAATGACATTATTCAAGTTTATATTTTTTAAATTTTTCCAGGTTTATTATTTTAGCTTGAATCTGACTGCAAAGTGAAGAGAAACATTTAAAACTAAATGTTCATATAATTTAGTGTGAAGGTGTTTCTAAAATATTTGTGTTTATGTGCACATATATATGTGTGAAAACTGAGAAAAATATCTGGTCCATAATCTAAGGACTCTCAAATCACAGGGCATTTCTAATGCATTGTTTAAGAATTTCAATTAATCTTTTTTTTTTTTTTTTTGGTATACTTACAGATTTTTCAGTGTTCAAAGAATGATTTCACTGAGCTTTTATTTTTTTGCCACTGTATTTTTATATTTGTGTATTACATGATGGTTCTGGAATATGTGTTGAAAATACCAGCCTGACATATTGCTAATGAGTGTGAATATTGACAGTGATGGGGGTGTATGTCTGTCTAGGTGCCATATAATAAAACAGAACAGAAAGAGACAGAAACAGATATATTGGGAGGGGAAAGAACAGTTTATTTATGTTACAGTATGTCAAAATCCTGTTATAGCTAAACAATCCATTTGAAATACAAATAGGGTAGCCTACAGAGGTTTCTTTGCTTCCTCCCGGGGGTTAGCAAGGACAGTGTATCATAGCAAAAACAAGTTATTTATATTTTGCTTAATCCTATTTTTTTGCTGAAGTAATTATAACTTTCAACATTGGTGCCTAGTATATCAGAAGCAAATTCTTTGTGTTGCAATTTAGTTGTATATCAAGTTGTCATTAGGTGGTGTTTTGGTCTTCAACCTTCTAACTTTTAAATGTAAAATTGTTATGAACATTCAAATGAAATTGCTAGAGTATAAGCTGGAAGAGCTGTATTATAAATGAGCTAAGATGGCTGACTTTTATTACAGTAAAAAATGAAAATATTTATGGGACCATTCTATTCTATTTTATGTTGCATTTTCTGTTAGCAGTTAAGACATTGTATGGTTTTCAAAATATGTTGAAAATGTTAATAATTAAAACCTGATTCCATTTAGTAGTTCACAGAGATATTCTGCAGTCAGCAGCTAAGTTAAATGTGGATATATTACTTTTAATTAATAGACCAAATTAGAAGTGGCAACTGAAACCCTCATTTTTAATGAACCATGCCTTATCAAAAGAGAATACTGTTCTGAGAGGAAATATATTTCCAGGCCTGGAAAAAGGTGCTCCTATAATAAGTTATAAGTGATTCGTTTAACTTAGCCTGCTATTTCTAATACTCTTCAAGAACAGTTCAAAAAATTAAAAATCAATATTTTGTTTTGAATAGGAAATGCTGTGGATAGTAGCAGAATAGATTAGTAAAGTCATCGCAGACAATAGGCAAGATTAAGTTACTAAAAGAGTATATTGTTTTTCTAACCTAAACCCCATAATATTTGATGTAATTGAGACTGTGCATTGTTAGAACTCAGATGGAGTATCAAACGTCTATAAGGATTAGAGGGGACAACGAAAGCAGTGTCACAGCAGATGTGCCTGGTTTTTAACAGGATTATCTCTTGAGATGTGTAGAAATGAACTCTTGTAATAGTTTCAGAGGAATTAATAATTCTAGTACAATGTTAATGGTGAATGTGCTAATATAAAGAGTTAGAAGATTAGTGATGCATTCTTTTGCATGGAAATCAGAATATAATAAATGTCCTGCAGGTGACTGAAGCTACAGCAATTTTATTGAAGATTAAAGTTTGATTGACCTTTGCTAGGGTGATTAACCCTTCCAAAATTAAAAGCCAATGCTAAATTATTCTGTCCAATTTAAATGCAAACGCAGAAAAGAGTGGTATGTCATTCAATTTATTTTTTTTAAATGTTTTAATTTTCATTTTTGCACTTCAGTGAGATGCACTTGCAGAAGGAGCATGATTTTGTTCCAGCGAAACTGGCCAGGGGCAAAATAATGTTACAGAGCCGATAGAACTGGCATGATAAAAAAGAATCTTGGACTAAAGAACAGCTGTCTGATGCTAATCTTTACATGCAGTTGCTGAACATTTTCAACGGACAAATATTGGAACTTATTGAAGAGGTAGGAGATATCAATAGCATTACTATGTTTTTATCTTTCCAGTACCAGCCACTTAAATTAAATCTTGATTTGGCAAGGTCTTATGCAAGTGAGTAATTTTACACATGTGAGTAGTCTAGTTTTAAATGGGACTACTCACATGTGCAAAGTTGCTCATCTATGTGGACCTTAGCAGATGAGGCTTTAGGTGTCAGTTGTGCCATGTATCTAACACATGGAGGTCAGCCCTGTGGAGTACTGAGAACTCTTCTTTTTAGCTGACAAAGCACTTAAGGACCTGCTTAAATTGAAACATTAGAGAAATCTCATTGAACTGCGTACAAGCTTAAATGGTCAGAGTTCATTGATGCCAGTTGCATGTTTAAAATTAAAAATGGACTTAAGTATTTTGCTGAGGCAGGGTCAGAAATGTCTTGTAGGACTGACACTTGCACTTAGCTCCTGATCATGCAGTTAACTGTATGTGTAATCAAGAAGGACAATAAAACCAATGGGACTGGTTGCATACATATGCCCGTGTTACCCAGAATTGTGGCCTCCATTGCAAGGGCACCACTCTGGAGAAATTTGTCAGCCTCGAAATTCATTTCCAGTCCGTTTTGGAATTGCCTGGGTTAGTCTTAAATTAAAGATTTCTTTGGGCTTTTGAATGCAAGACATTCTTTTTTGGCTTGGAAGAGAAAAGCAAGCACAGCACTGTGCTTACTTTTCTCCTCAGACCCGAAGAAAAATGTCTTGCATTCGAAAGCTTGTCTTACTCTGTACCACCTACGGTATTGGGCCAATAGAAGTTAACATCCAAAGAAATCCTTGCCCCTCACATAATTTCTGAACCTTCATGGCTACATCACCCTAGCACTACTCTTACATTAAAGTTATAGGTTACACATAAACGTAAACCATACTAATTTATGTTAAACTTTAGTGACTTGATTTTATACACACAATCACTTTACACCCAAGGATTCTGTGGTAGAAAAGGCTAACATTCAAAAATGTTTTGGAGCTCTTTCACTTACTGTTTTAAAAAAAGTGACACCCGATCTATGAGTAATTTTGTAGTCATTTATGACTGTGCTTTATATCTTAATTCTTCCAGTCCAGAGTCAGTTTGGGACGGAAGCTTTTGACTTTCAGATGGTTTGTGTCCACGCCACCTCAAGCCATAACAACTACATCCACTTTAATTCACAAGTTTTGCTGTGTTGGTATAAGTCTATGTATGACATGCTCCTGTTCCAGATAACTTGCACCAACATAGCAAAAGGACTTAATTAAGATCAGTCCTAGGTACTTCAGTTCCATTTCAGATATAGGCAAGCACTCAGGGGGGGTTGCTGTTTCCTTCTGAGTTATCCTGACCTGTATGAGGTCTATAACCAATGTAATATATGTTCTCTGGCACACACACCCCTTGCAGGACAGAACAAAGAACCCACTCTTTCCTCTTCCCTTGCGCTCTGCTCATCTGCATCAAGAATGGATGTAATGGTTCTTTGGGGCCTGTTTCGCCTCTATGGTGCAGCCAGTTATAAAGGTCTCTGGCTCAGGAACATAACGGCTGCTGCAGTAATTCGGTCCTTAGTGGCAGTCTGCGTAGTTAAAGTTCCTCTCCTTTTACATAGCTGCAGACTATTAAAATGATAATAAATGTACTCTCTCCATTCCATATTCAGTTCTTTTTTCCCCTCATTTTTCATCAAAGAAAGGTTCATACTGAACCTGTCAAGGTAGAGAAGTCCAAGGCATTGTACTGTAGAAATTATGGAGCCTGAGGTAGTGGCTCACTTCTACCTAGTCTTTTCATTTACACTTAAAACAGCTTTCAGAAAGACAGGCTTCTGCATATGGGACCCCATAAAGAAAGTGAGGAAGGAGATGAAAACTATCTTATAGTGAAGTGACCTAAATGGAAGAGCTGGCAAAAAGTATAGAAACGATCCTCTAGGGTATTGAATTATACCTTGAGGCTTGGAATTGTAGCATGTTTAACTAAAAGATCCATTTGCTAAAAAGATTGCTGCCTAATTCTTAATCAAGGGGCTAGCATTTCATTCTACATTTATAAATAACTGAGATACTCTTTGTATGTTTTTATTAAGGTTTGGCTTACCTAGTCAGTTTTTCCCTCTGCATTTCTTAAAACTTCAACTTTCTATAAAAGCTTAATGATCCTCTGCTGTTTTTTAGGGGTTTTTTTTACCAAATATCGGGAACTATCAAATTCATACTGTATACAACAAATAAGTGCAGTATGACTTTATATTTAAAGGTGTGCTCATAATGTCTGAATGTGTTCATATATGTATTGAGTGATACCTAGCGCTACTTTTTGTATGTTGACAGAGCTTAGTCATCTTAGAACTGAATTTCTTTAATAAGCATTCTTTTGATACTATATAGTCTTCAAATTTTGCTAATTCTGAGTGCAGATGTTTTTTCCCTTTTTGCTTCTGTTAAATATTTCTAATCTCTCCCATACTTGAAAGTAAAGCAATACATGAGAATAGTTAGTATTTATGTGTGAAATTACCCATCCCTATTTAGTTTCAGTTTGAATATCTGTCTTTTAAAAAAAATACACAGTAATCCTTTGCATCAATATTAGTTAAAACTAACATATACTTCATGAAATTTTAGTATTGCATAGTAAGTGCAAAATGCAAGAGATGCTGGTGTTCTAACACCATGTAAACTTTTTCAATAAGTAATGCCTTGCAACAATGCTTAGTGAGCTATAATTTTGGTTGTAATTGTGCTTGTTGAGAAGTACTGAATTGTATTTATTTACATTTACTGGTATAGTTGGGATGAAATAATCAGGCCAGCTAGTGTATGGTACTTGCACACATTTAATCAAAATCAGCTTTATTATTATTTTGACAAAAAGTACTGATTTGGGGGTTTTTTTGTTGAGCCTGTATCACTTTGGCCATGGCGCATACTCTCTGAAGCAAAAAAATATTTGTAGCTGCAACTTCTGTTTTGGTCTCTTCAGAAGACTTTAATCAAACAGAAGGAAGTTCTTTTAGAAATAGGTCAGATCAGCTGATTTATTGAAATACTGGATATGTCAACATGACGGAACCATTTGACAGTCTGGACAACTGCTGCTGTTCAGTTGAGCATGTGTTAAGGCAGGTGTGTAAATGATCCTCTCTTACAAGTTATTGCAGAGGAAGTGGGGAAGAAAGAAAAGGCTGAACTTAGACAGGATGGCAGAGGGAGCTTTACATGCTTTTAATGCGATTAGGTTAAGGGCGCAAATTGCCTTGTTTAAAATTCAAACATTTGACTACGGTAACAGCAGCCAGTGTGGCCATTTGAAAAACAAAATACTTTCGAATTCTATTTACCCCCACAGATTTTACCTGCTTTGTTTTATATAGCGTAGCGATATTCAGATCACTCATTCATATTCGCTCAGATCATATTCAGATCACTCCAGACAACTAAACTAAAATTGGAGGTTTGGTAACTATGTAACTACGGTACTGAATACTTCAACATTTTTCATACATTCTACACAATGCAGCATATTACACTATTTATCATGTGTGTGTAAGTATGACTCACTATATATAAACAATATGCAGTTTCAATGACTTAATTGGCTTAGCTCTTATATTGACCATTACAAAGACTTAGTATACTAACTCTAATGCTTATTACATTTTTTATAATGTAGTTTTCATATCTCTGTTTTCAAAAGGAACTGTTTCTGAGCTATAGGATGGATCAGAACTGTTAGTCTGAGGAAAGACCCCACGCTGTTTGGAAGAGAAATAATTTCTGCTTTAGACTGGTTTATTTTAAGAACAAGAATTAGCCTGAAGTAGGTGAAATGGTAGATTAATTTTAGACATCTGTTAAAAATCAATAATTCCCTTTGTAAAATTTTTTCCACCAGGTTCAGATATTATATGGAAGACTAGCTACAAACTGACAAAGCTATTTTGTCAATCAAGCGTGCACAGCCTTTTGAAAATGTCCACAACTATGAAAACAAAATTTGAAAAGCTTAAAGTCAACATGTCACATTTAAAGACTTTCTGTACACCTGGGATTCAGATAAGGCACTGGAATATGGTAAATCAAAAGGTAAAATATTGTTTGTTGTCAGAATGAGTGTTCATACTTTGGAATATTTTGTCCAATAAAAATTAAGTATTGCGTCTCTTGTTAATAAACAATTGTCCCTGTACTTTGATGAATATTTGGGGGGGGGGGGGGGAATCTAGGGAATTGTTATTTAAATCATCTGCTTTGAAAATATACCTATAGATAGTTAAATTACAGTTATTTGTATCAGGAACTATTTTGTAATCTGATATATTTAACTTTATTAAGTCAAATGTGGATGTGAGAGAAAAGCTCTTAAATAAATGTAAGGGGTTGGGGGAAAAACATTTTGGTACTATTTTCATATGCTTTTTCTGTTTATAAAATGAATCTCTGCTGATGTTATTTTCATTAAGAAATTACTAGATGGATACAAGAGCAATTTTGACCAGCATGGCCCGTAAGTACACTGGTATTTGAGGAAACCTTAACCTTATAAATCCTGCTGGAGGATTATTAAAGCTTTAGACAGACATGAATCCGCTTTTTCCATGTGGAAATCCTGAGAAACCATTTTATACAAAAAATACAGTCCAATATTAAAAAATACAGACCAATTAAATAGTGAGATTTATTTAAGATATTTGTCTGTATCATGTATATATTAGTACTGATTTGCCATTATTTCCTTGCCTTATTTGCAGAAAGAGACTCCTGCTTATTGAAATATTACTGAAGAACCTAGCTTTCCCCCCAAATTACACACTTTTTGCATAAATGTGCCTAATTACCTGAATTCAGTTTTGATTAGCAGTGTTAATTGATGCAGCTGTGGATGGGCTCTGTTTACCTAAATTACCATGTGCAAACAGCAATACGTCTGAAAGTGAATATGCTAAGCTGAAAATACTAATTAGCTAAGACAGATTGTTATTCAAGTCGCATCTCAGAGCTTTTTAATGAAACCCTGGATGTGTCAGGGCTTTATGATATTCAGACAGAAATGTCTATATTACATATGATTTCTAAATTTAATTCATAGGAACAGATGGGATGTTGGCCGGGGTTCTTCTGCATTGCTTCTAGTATTAATGTGGATATTTTACTCAACTGGAGATATTCATCAGTTGTGGGGTGGGGGGTGTATGTGTATGAGACAGAGAGAGGGAGGAACTCATTCTGTGCATTGAGACTGTGCCAGATCAGAGCATCTAAACTAGACTATTTTTGACCAATATATTTGCAAATTGTATCCATCTAGTGTCTCCAAACTGAAGATAAACATTCTATCTTGCAAATTTAATAAAAATGAACTAGTAAATTTAATTTAAGCAAGTACAAGAAAGGTTAAACAAACAGTTCTCGATAAACGTTACCTTTTCATTTTGTCACAACAACAACAAATCTGTCACTTCTCCTTTTCAGAGTAGAACAGCTGAAGAAGGACACTTTGTGCTTGAAAGCTTGTCTAAAATTTCTCCCAATCACGTAGTTCATCCAGTAAAAGATATCACCTGCCCATGCACAGATCTAGGATTTAAAAAATGGGGCAGGGGGGTGTGGGAGATGCCACTGGCACCCTAGGGATGGCTGCAGCCATCCCCCATATCCCTGGTGGCAGATCACACCATGGCAGCAGCTGCTAGGGACTATTTTGAGTCCCTGAAACAGGTATTACTCCCTCACCCTCTATTTCCCACTTCCTCTTTGACCCAGGGCTGCTCCTGCCCCATTACATCCAGGGGCTTTGGTGAGTGGCCACGCAGGGTGTCAGGCTCAAGTGGGGACAGCAGCAGCAGGCAGATTCCCCCTTACATTGTCTGTTCCCTACCCAGTCCCCCTACTTGTCCCCCTGCATTGGCCTGGAAACAGGTACCAGAAGGGAGGATCTCTCACTGTTGCCTCCATCCCTGGCTCAGCCCAAAACCTTATGCAGTTGCTTCTCACAGCTAAAGCCCCTGGGCTAGTAAGGGAAACTCAGGGGAAGGGACAAGGAGTCTGGACCCAAGAGCTGTTACTATTGCTAAACCTGGCACTTGGTACAGCTGCTCCTGGCGGTTCCCAGTTGGAGCAGGGCAGGAATGGCCTGGGGCTTCCCCGGCCCCCACTCAGTTGGGGACAGCAGTGGTCAGGTCCCATTTTCCTCGCCTGATCCCTGCTTGGTTGTCTCAGGTATCGCCCACCAGCCTTTATCTCTAGCCATGCCTCAGCCTCCACAGGGGACACAAGCATCATCAGTGGGCACTGGGAGCTGGATCTGTTGGCAAGTGAGCTACATTGTAGAATGGTGTGCAACTGCAGCAGCACACCCCCTCAATCTTCTTCTGACCTTCCTGAAAATATTCTTGCCTCTTGCATACTAGGAAGTGCATATTCTTTTCCTTTTAAATTGTGTTCTTAGACAATAACATTCGAAGGTAAACAAACATTAGCTCATAGTTTCTGCTCTTACCTTTTGTAATGAGGCTTCTTTCATTGATCATGCAATAGCTTCCACTAATGGTAATGATAGCTATCTATATGGATTGTTTAGAACAGAGACTGCTAATGTTTTAAAAATATGTGCATGTTCCCAAAAACTGTTGCTGTTCCCAAAAAAACAAAATGGTTATTATTGACAATGTATATGGCCAATTGTTATAGACCTTTAAGCAAAATTTCCCTAAGCTACATTCCAAAAGTTGCACGCGCAATCCTTTTATATGTATATTTTACTATAATTGCAAGAACACTTAATTTATTTTTCTTTAATGTATTTTTTTCTCTCACATAAATGTTCAACTTTCCCTAGGTGCTGATAATGGTTGTGATAAATTTAAACATCAAAGATTCTTTTTTTTTTTTTTTTTTTAATTGACCAATTATTTTGCTTGGCTGGTGTGCTGTCATTTGCACTGAGGTAAATGTAGTGGAACACTGACTTAAGTGAAAAGTCTCCAAATTTACATTAGCATAGCAGAGAGCAGAACTTGGCTTTAGCGTTGTTGCTTGGAAGCACAATGTTATTTTTAACCAAAGCCTTGGTTGTGCATAAGTAAATGTGTACACCTTAATTGCACTGTCAGCAAGGTATTACCTAAGGCTATGTACAGATGTTCAATTTCTACTGAGAAAATTGCAGTTCTCAGGGTAGAAAGGAGACATGGAGAAACATTCAGGCTTTTTCTCCCAGAGCAAAAATGGCCACTCCAGGAGAAAGATAACCCTGGAACAATCATGGTTAAGTAGCTCCCAGGAGAGTTTCTTCTGGGAGAATGGCACTGTACACTTTCCCTAGTTTAACTCCACCTGGGGACCAAGAGGAGTGGAGTCCAGGGAACGGCACTGTGCCTTCCCCAGATTGGGGTCACCACAGTCTTGAGAAGGCACAGCAGGAAGCTGCTCTCACTCCACTTGTGGACTGGGAAGGGAGGGGAGGAGCAGCTACTAGGTGCTTCCCCCTGATTTTTGCATTGGAGTTCCCACTATAAGGCACTTTGCTGCACCTCTGCTTAGCAGGAGGATAAGGAGAAGCTAGTCAGGGGAACTGGGCCGGGGAACTGGGATTGGGGGAGGAGAGAGGCTTTGCCTGGCTGCTCCTCTCCCTTCCTGAGTTGGTCTGGGAAGGGAAGGGCATGGCAAGACACAGCTCCTACCCTTTCCCCAACCAAGGAAGTGCCTGGTTTGGAGAAGGGGCTTAGGGATGTACCTTATTGCTCCCTTCTCCTCTTGGACCTGTGCAGAAGAGAAGAGAAGGTCCTCATCTCATCAAGTGAGATGGAGCTGATGAAGATTTAGCAATTATTGAACCATCGCCCACCATTGCTCTCTGCCTCTTCCCCAAGCCCCACTTGGTGGAGGGGCTGGCAGCTTTGCCCCAGTACTCCTTCTGCTTTGCACTCAGAGACCAGGAGTGGAGTGGAGGAGGCTGCCTTATACCATTGTTCATTGTATGCTTATTATACTGAAGTATTGGGCATACTTAATCAAAGAAATGCATGTTAATGAAAAATTAAGAAATTTAGTTGGAAAATATTCCTTTAAAAGGTTTGGTAAGTATTAGATATGTGTTTTTTACCTTGTTTGAAAATGTGTAGAAGAAATAAAAGCTGGATACCCTGGGTTTCTTTGTGATTGACGATGGCAAGTTTGTAGACGATGGCATCTCAACTCCTCTCAGGTGGAACCCACAGGATTTACATCAACCATCTGGTCCTGTTTGTTCAAGTAGATACTTGTTAGAAATCATCTTTAGCTTAAGGCTGGATGTTGGAGACTTAACATTCATTTCTTTTCATCTGATCTCTGCTTCATCCTTGTGATGATCCTTACCTTTCACATTTGTACCAACCATAAGTATATCTTTGGTTCCCTGACAAATTGCTGAAACAAACTATCAGAACAGTGGTTATACAAGCTATGTCACGGCTGTGTTATGACACCATTGGAAGCAAAACAAAATTTCTACCTTGCTCACATCACAGCTGCAAAATCATGAATAGCTGAGTTGCTCTGTGTAGCAAACTGATTCTTCAGCTGAGATATTTCACCCAAGCATTAACCACTGCTAAGAGCTCTTATCCTACTTTGTAGAGGAGATAAATCAAATATGACAGGCATTCACAGAGCCAGCAAATTCTATACCAGACCATTTGGCAATATTCACTCCACCAGCCCCAGTGGACTCCGATCTCATCAAGTGAGATGCAGCTGATGAAGATTTAAGAATTATTGAACCATCACCTTCTGGAGCTGGGAGTGTGGTGGCAGAGCAGTTAAGGCATCCTGCTGTGAATCCTGAGTGGTGAGCTTGAATCCTGTGCTGAACTCATGCCAAAGGCTGCCCCCAGTGGATGCCTCTATAAATGAATACCTGGCTATTTGGGCTGAAGCCAGACTTGATGATAGCCATATCATTTCTTAATGTGCAGCTGGCGACAGGAAGCTATTGTTCCTTCATCTTTCAAGCCTGACAGACAATATAGACTAAGGAGGACCATTGACCTCTTTCTTTATGACTTCTGGATCTGCCTTTTAATACAACTGGTGAAGGCAAAAGAACTAGCTAGTTCTAAGCTTAATGAATTTAACTGTATATATAATGTGATTGTTTCTAATAGCAGACGTTTGGACAGATTGGCTTTCAGTAGCCAGGAAGTTCTTTCAAATTTGTCTGGTTGCTCAAGTTGCACCTCGAGGGTGGTAAAAGGGCAAGTATGTATATTGCTAATTCATCAAAGCCTCCTTCCAGGAAAAGAACCTAGAAACTTCAACTCAGACTTCAGAAAATCAACCGTGGCTGCTAGCAACCTCTCAAACCATGATCCTTTTTACAACTTCCAACTGGCCAATTTTTACAAACATCTGGGCAAAATCTGCATTCAATCTTCAGATCAGAACATAGAATGGAGACCATCCTAGTGGGGTCAGTAAAAGATTGTCTTCATGACAATGTGTAGAGAACTAAAATGGCATAATATCTGAAACTTCTTAATCTTTTATTTCTGATATAAAGAATTTTCAACACTAAAATTGAGCTGCACCGAAGTTTGTGGAAAATAGTGACTAAAATGAATGAAGTGTGTCAAGCAAGGAGACATCTGACAGAAATTGATGCAATCAGCACCACCAGAAAACATATCCTATTTTTTACAAAAGATTTTCCTGTATTGAAATATACCCAATAGACAAACTCAATCTGAGACAACAAAATGGATGCTGTTTAGAAAGTGGAAATGTTCTAATGCACTTAGTAGCACTGTGCCCTCTCTTTGCATCTAATGTGTCCAACACCATTCACTAAAGCAGTGTGCATTCTCAGGCTAGGCAGAATCAATCTAAGTTATGTGGTTTCCTGTAAGCAATATAGTTTAGACTGGTAGTGAACAAAACACACATTCGCCCTTTGGTGGAGGTCGGGGAGGGGAGGAGGGAAGAGCGGCAAATCTTAGACTGGGTTCTGCCTTTTTTAGACCAGTCTTTGTGTTGAACTTATGATCTGTTATGGGTTTATACTGGCTTTTGTGTGCTGAACTTCTGTTCTGTTATGAGTATTGAGTATTGACCAGTTTCCAATCACTTATACCAGTAGAAGTGTAATGTCTGTATTTGTCTGGCCCTTAAAATAGTGCAAAAGGCCAGCTTGTATCAGAAGCAGAAAAAGGTCATTTTTATCTCTTGCTGCATATAAAGACCTGACCATAGTGATCTCCTTATTTGGAATTTCCAGGCTGTATTATTTTCACTTGTGGCACACAGGTTTGAACATTAAAGCAGTACAGTCTGCCAGCAGTCTCCAGCTTGGGTAAAATACGGAAGTATACTTCCTCAATAAGTTGGGTTGCACCCCTCTGTTCTGAGCTTTCTGCCATATCCATAAGCTGTTTCTCTTGCCTTGTTTGAGGTCTTCAAATGTATTAATGGATCAGGACCTGGCTACATCAGTGACTATTTTTTATGCATGATTTACCAAGAGGCAATATATGGGTGCATCTACACATGAAATTAAGGCAAAGCAATAAACTCCACAGCTGTTTGAGCTGGAGTAAATGCCTCCTGGGTATAGTGCTTACATGTGTGCCTGGGCTGGCAGGAGGCATGGGGTGGTCAGCCCCAGGCTCTAGGTGGTGGGGTTGGGTGGTGGTTTAGGGCATAAGGGTGCTGCACCGACAGAACCCTGTGGTTAGGCAGCAGGCAGGCATCTGGCCCTTACCCGGTCACCATCTACATGCGTGTTTCAGCACAGTTAATTACTCCACATTATTATCTTACAGCAGAGTTAATTAGTTCACTGCTCCCTAATATTGGTGCATGTGGAGAAGGTGACGTTTTACTGTGGAGCTAATTAGTCTACTCCACAGTAAAGTGCATATGTAGATACACCCTATGATTAGTTTAAATGACACAGGTACTGCAGCAATGGGCACACTAAGAACACCCCTTTTTTAGACGGGGATGTTTCCTGATTATGAGGTCAGTTAACCCATGAAAAAGCCTCTTAAAGGAAGTGTTAGGCATCTTATTGCAAGTCATTTCAAAGCAGATTGAGCCTGATCACTTAAATATACTTCAGGGAAAAAAAATTGTTGGCAAAAAGATTGAAGTGTTAAAATAAATGTTTACATATCAAATTCCCGATCATTGAAAGGTCAAAACATGCAACATGCTGAGTGCCCCCTCAATATAATGAGTTGAGGATGCTAAGTATCTGACAGGACTGGGCTCTAAGCACATTGGTTAAAAGGCTAAAATGTTGTATTTCTGTTTTAATTGGTAATGCGTGATGTAGCACAACCCTCTGACACTTCAGCTCTAAAAAGATACAGGTGATTCTGAAATAATTTCCTTGTGATAGATTTATGCACAACTGTTCCATAGCAAAGGATCACATAGAATGATAGTGGTGACTTATCGTGTAGTTTCCCCAGGGGATTCTCTTCAGCCTATTAGGGCCAGTTTTCTTCTAGGCTAAATGCAAATAGTTTCTTCTTACTAATGTGAGTGACTAGAGATATTTCTGTGACAATGTCTTCAATACCACACACTTGAATTTTCTTACTCTGTTTTTGATATATAAAGTTACATAATTAACAAAAAGGATTTTACAAAATAATTTCCCTTCCTCTGTTTTTTACCATTATTTCACCATATGTATTTGAGAGGTGCATAATACTGTGCATGTCTATTTAACAATATTCCCTTTCCTGCTCATGGAGTCCTATGCCTTCAGTCCCCTCCTCAAACCCCCTACCTCTCCCAGCTTCTTCCTTTTCATTCTCTTCCTAGGATCTCAGTAACTTTTCATGAAGAAAATTGGCAAGGTTCAGATAACCTTCCATTAATCCTAACTCTTCCAATACTTTCCCTCTTTTTTTTTTTCTCCAGCAGTTCAATTTTAAGGTATCCTAGTCCAATTCATCTTCCTGGCAACTGACTTTATCCTCCTTTTAGTTAACTCAGTTTTCTTGCTCCTATACACATCCCATCCTTTACTCGCACACTTTCAACCTGAGTCCTGTTTCCCTTTTCTCCTTATTTCTAGTGTATAAGTATGGCTTGATATCCCATCCTGAGAGAATGAGATTTGAACTCACCTGTCTATTCAACTGCCATCCTTCCTTCTCTTTACCTTTAAGTTCCTTGACTATTCATAACCTGTCTCCTAGTTTACTAGTATTTTTCTGATATTACCCATGTAGGATTAGATTGGGGTGGGCAATTATTTTGACTGGCGGGCCACTTAGTGAGTTTTGGGGATGTCAAGGGCCACATCCATCCATCCATATCTCTTCTTCCCTCCTTCCTTCCTTCTCTCTGTCCCTCTCTCTCTATTTTCTTTCTGTCCTTGCCTCCTTCTAGAACCTGGACAGAGCTGTAGTTTGCCTGGAGCTCTGAAGCTCAGCTTTAGGCTGAACCTGCCAGTGGTGTCACAGCTGTCACCCACCTGCCACAGCAGAAGCTGCTTTCTGGGTCTACAGCTGGTGCTGCCACCAGGTTCTGGGTTGGAGCTCTGGGTGGGAGCTCCCACTGCACTGGGAAGGGGGTGGTGTCAGCTGTGGATGATGCTGGCAAGTTCTGCATCAGGGCTCCTGACCTTGCCACTGCCACCTGCCTGTTGTGGCTGAAGCACTGCCCAGGTCCACAGCTGATGCTGCTGGACAGAAGCAGTCCTGCCTACCCACCTGGCGTCACACAGTGGTCCGAGCCTCCAGCCTTTGAGCCAGGTTCAGTTAGTTGTTGGTCATCCACCTGTGGGCTGGATCACATCCGTTGGCAGGCCAGATCCAGCTCACGGGCCATATTTTACCCACCCCTGTAACAGACCCTTAAAAGAAAGCACAATCCTTGTTGTAAGATGTTTCCCTGTCTTCAAATTCTCATCTGCCATCACCTGTATTTTACTGAAAATTCTCTCAATTTATAACCAGTTACAGTACTTTCTCCACATTCTGGCAAGAATTGATCGTCCTTATTTCTGTCTACTACCATGGTACTTGAGTATCCTCCAGTAGTGAATTAAATCATATAACTAGCATCTGCCATGTGCAATTTTTTCTTTCATTCTGTCCCCAGGGGCATTGTCAATGGTGATTTTTATTTCACAGTTTTAGGTGATATTTTAAATATTCTGGACTTACTCCTTTGAACGGCTTCAAGATAAAAATTGAAATCTTGAGGCTGATCATTTCTGGGGAGTCAATATAACAGACAGAGGATGGGTTTTCTCTGCTTGTATTAGGAACACTACAGTAAACTCTTATTAGTTGAAGTTACCAACTTGAAATTACTAATTTCTTATAAGTTGAAGTTATCCTATGAGCTGATACCTCATGCTCATCTACATTGTGCTGGTGCAGTCCAGATAGCACGAAGTGAAAGAATGTGTAACTGAGGTCAAATCATTGTCCACCAAACAACTGGAGATGAATGATGGAAAACATTCCTGAATAATGCTTTCTTTGTGTCACAAGGATTTCAAAACTCTTAAACTACAGATTTAATTGACCAATTGTTAGCATAAAATATCAACCAAAGTATAATGAACTGTGACTCCAGCATCCCCTTAGTCTTCCTTGAGTTCAGTTTCAGCCAACTGTTGTTCTCCATAAGTTATTTAAGAACTGGGCTATCAAGTTGGTATGCTCATGTATGGTGAAGGACAGAAACCAGCCATTTCAGTTGCTCCCTACAACTCCCACTATCAGTTCATGCCTTTGGTTCCCTTATGTCTAGCATATAATATATTTACATTTCTTATCCTTATCATCAAGGCCTCACAACTCCACACCAGTCTGTAGTTTGGATCTTGTTTCTGGGTTTGCTTTTTTATTCTTTCACCATGTCCAGCCACTTCATTGCCACCTTTCTGTCCATCTTATATGTGCAACTGATACTAACCTGCATGCACTTACATATGTGATTCTCCTTTATGAAAAGATGGCTACACTGCATGGGCATGCAGTTTTCCAATATTAGTTTTAAGATACTGTTAGTGTCTGATGCAACTCTCATGAACTAAATCAAGGTCAGACCATGGCAGACTGGGCATTAGCCAGGGTTCAGATTTTATTTAATGTGACTAAGTAACAGAAACACCTAGGGATTATTGCTGTTGCAATATTTAATATTGAAACATTTGCAATATTTCTTCTGTCAATTCTATGAATTCAGAAGGCACCAGAAGCACGAACAGAGCTGGCATGCTAGTTTTTGCTAGGTTGAATTTTCTTGTCAAAGTACACTGTAGAGATTTTATGTCCCAGATGCTACTGACAATTGCTTTTCAGTTAAAAACCAGTTTTGGTGTGGCATCTGTACAACTCTGGTTCAGGCCATTCAGTTTTGGTAAACATAACTTCTCAGCCTCTTGTAAGCTCACATCCAGTGTGGTACAATTTCCAGCAGTACAGATTTTCAACCACAGTGTACATCAGGGGTGGGCAATTATTTTGGTCGGAGGGCCGCTTACTGAGTTTTGGCAAGCCATCGAGGGCCACATGACAGGCAGCCAGGGGCAGATAAATATTAATTTTCTAAATTTTTAGGGGCCCCACAGGCCAGCTAGAATGGCCTGGTGGGCCGCATTTTGCCCACCCCTGATGTAGATATGGGGCATTGACAGACATGAAAAAAAGAGAAAACAGCAGTGTTAGTTCAATCTGGCTCCATAGCATGGGTATAGATTGGACACTTCAGTGAGACTTTTTGGTTCTTTTATCTAACCCTGAATCAATCATACAAGTGCCAAAAACCCAGCTGAAGCATTGGGCGAGCCGGGTCAAACTAATGTGATGCCTCTTCTGGGCATACACTGCACTCGGTGCAGGGGCCTGCTGAGCTTAAAATAAAGCATTTTTTACCCCCACATCTGAAAGCAGATGTTTAGGTGGGCTTAGATGAGTGGTTTTCAACCTTTCTGGACTTCAGGCAGTCCTCCATAAGTTTTGTGAATTGAATGGCACCCAATTTCAAAAACTAATTAATATATTACAACACTCACCTCTTTGTAGTGGGTCTGGGAAATGAGGGTGCAGGATCAGCCAGCAGGGACAAGCCTCAGTCTGGGTTTGTTCCCTAACCTCCTCCCACGTTGCTTTTCTCCTCACACTTTGAGGCACTCTTCGAAGGATATGGAGGCACACCTGGTTGAGTAATAAAAAAAATTCACCGGCTTAGACTAATGAAAAAATTGGCTAAATACTTTTGTTATATAATTTTTTATGCGTGCAGTCTCTTTGTCTGTCTGTGATGCACAGATATGTATATGCATATCTCAGTTGTATGTGGTGGCAGGAAACAAGTGAGAAATTGGTTTTTAGTTGTCCCTTTAACCACCTCATGTTCACTTTTTCTATTACTTCATCCTGTCTGAAACTGCTGGGATGCCAAGTCTCTAAGCATCTTCAAGTAACCATAATTTTCTTTTCACAAAACAATCTCCACAAAAAGTTTTTTTTCTTTTTCCCAAAATGAGGCATGTTCCCCATACTTACATCAATCCCAGGTTCTAGATAGAGAAGTATTCAAATTTGTATCAATGACCTTTTTAAAATCAAATAACTCTTATCCACCTGATCTAGAAGTGAAAATTGTTTTCAGAAGGCAGAAAGAAATTCCCAGAATCCCGTTGTAATGCACAATGTTTGTTTCTACCCTTGTTGGCCCCTGAGATGTTACACCCCAAAAATTTGCATAAATATGTATAGAAAAAGCTATTTTAGTTCATAGATTTTTTTGTTTTGCTTTCTGTTGTTCTTTCTGTCTAAGACCTGTATAGTTGGGCTCCAGTAGTAATAAATAGTCATATGCAAACGTGATTCTGTCCCCTTGTGTATATGCATTATTATGTGTCTTTATTTACATAACTTGTTCTATGTTGGTCCTGTAGTACCTGTCCCTCATTCAGCAAATAAAGAGGTCTTTGGACAAGTCAGCTGACTGCTAATTTTTGTCTTGTTTCCTTAGACCATGTAAGCTCCTTGGTAGAGCTGACTGAAAAATGAGAAGTATTTTAATGTTTTTTTTCTACAGCATTACAGGTGACATTTTCAGCTGGTGATTCTACTACTACCACAATATAAAATAATCAACAATAATGATACATTTGCAGGGATAAGGAGTCACAAAAGAGAGGCATAAGTATCCTTAAACACCAACAGCATATTTTTAAACAAGTTAATACTTGTTTGTCAGCAACGATGAACTGTAGGTGAACAAACAATGGAGTACCATGGGACTGCCAAGAACAATGGAAAAATTATCTAACAGCATAATTTAAAATGTAATCAAAAGCTCTTCAGGGCAAGAACCACATCTATTTGTTAGTACACTACAAAGTACAATAGCTCCCTGATCCCAATTACACCCTCTGGGCGCTATAGTAATATAAATATAAAATTATTTAATTCTTAAAAAGATTGGAGGCTGTCAATGGAGGAGAAAAAGAGCATAGCAAAAAAGAAATTCGCATTATAGTTGCCTGTATATGATGTAACAAAAGGAGTGGGGAGAAGTTGAGAAGGCAAAAAAGTAATGTATTTCATTAGGAAAAAAAAATCATGTAATCATCTTCAAACTCCTGAGCTAACCTTAGACACTAAAGAAGGCATGGGATCAAAAAGGTCTCACCCCCACAGCTACCAGATAAATAGGTCTTAAGTTAATTTATAAGAATTGGAAGCAGAGAGCATAATTTGAAAATGTGAGAACTGAACAAAATTTCCTTCATGCCTGCATGTAACATAAGAAAGAATTCTGGGATGTGATAAAATATATTATGCTATAATGGACAGAAGTAGGAAAAATTAGGAAATGAAAAATTATCTGAGTATTGTCAATATTTTAATCCATGAGAAATGGATTAGCATCTCACAGGGCTTCAAGACCCCGCAGGGAATACATTAGCAAAAGCATTCTCAGTCTCCTAAAATATAATGCACCAGCCATTTCAGATCTCAGCATGAATGTTTCAATAATTGAACTTGTTTTTATCTCTAACGATATACTTCAGAAAATCCCCAAACTTTCCAGTAATGCTTCTACGCTCAAGCCAAACTTTCATCTATAATTCTGAGAACAATTAATACTCCAGTTCTGTTGTTATCAATAGGAATTTGCCTGGATGATGACTGTACAATTTGAGTCTTCCTTTTTTTCAATGGATAGTAGAATGTTTATGGTAAAATATATAGAGATGCTCAGATACCCACTGAATGAAGGGCATGGCATAAGAATCTAGGCAGACAATCAAACTCAAAACCATCATGTGTCAGTTCTAGAACTTGTAGGCTGGGATAGGAATTTGATCTGGTTACAGGAGGTGAATGAGCTCAGAGGTTCCTTCCCGCACCTTGGCCTCCCTTTTTGTTTTGGAAGGATACCAGAGGTCTGGTGGGGCTCTATAGTTCTTTCCATTTCTTAGTCGTCTTTTCTTTCCTGGTTTACATGTTTGAGCTTTTTTTCACTGCAAGTGTTGGAGCTCTCATCTCTCTGTTGTGCTTGGTAGTAATTTTCTTTAAAGGTTTTATCTTAAGCAGTTACTGTTTTTGTTTAATATGTTCTGTTAGGTTGGATTCAACATTTTACTGCAGGAGGGATCTTTTCTGGAGGAAGTGTGCTCCTGAAAATTCATTTGAAGACTCAAACCATTGCAGCTCCCAAACCAGTGAAGTCTATGCTATGTAGAAAGCTCTTGACAAAGTGAAAATTGGTTGGAAATTTTAGTTCTTAATCTTACAAAGGCTCTGGAATTCATCTTCTTACAGCTGTTGAAGACATTCAGGTATACCTTCTACCATACGTGATTATCTGGTATTTGGATCTTAAATTGAAACTGAAATGCTTATGGAACTATGTACTAAATCTTGTTAGTGTAAGAGTAATGCTGTAGCTGTGATGGTACAGAAATTATGCAAGAGGCAAGGATTCCTAGAGTGATGTATTTTATTGGACCAACTGGGCAGTAGAGTTAGACAAGCTTTTAAATCCAAGACATTCTTGGTTGTGCTGAGTTAGGTCAGGTCAGATCAGGTCTTTGTCAGACCTGACCAGCATGTCTTTCATTCAAAAGCTTGTCTAACTCTGCTACCCAGTTGGTCGAATGAAAGATATCACCCTAAGAAATCCTTGCCTCTCAACTAAATCTTGTACATTTTAGAAGGGCTTTAACTAACACTTAACAAGTGGAAGAGAGAAAAGTTTCTCTTTTTTTCTCTTTTAACATATGTGAAACATTATCTGCTCTTGCTGCAGTACACACTGTATTTTAATTGCATTTCATTGTTCCCAAACCTAATTTGTTGAAAGTTAATTCTAATGACATCAGTGCTTGGAGCTGAATCAATGTTCACATGAGAGATTTAGTAAAATTAATTTTTTTTATACACAATACATCCACAACCTTTTTCTGACTATTTATTATTATCTGTCTTTAAGAAGTCTAATTTATTTTAAGAGCGAGGTAGTATTTAAAAAACAAACACTACAGCTAGCAAGTAAACTACAATTCTTACAGGGCATTTTTTTTACATGGCATGTATAAAAGAACTGTGCAGCTCAAAAGCTGTGATATTCAGAGTTAAGTGAGCACGTTGGTAGTTAATATTTTAATAGACATATTTTGAAGGTAGTAAGGGTAGTTGAATTCTCTATGTTATATCAGAAATAACACACCATTGCTCTGCTTTCCTTGAGATTTTTTATTTTATTTTAAAGGGTTTTCAGTTCATTCCTTTGATGTAAATTATGGATATAAATAATAAAACTAGTGGCTAACAATTCTCCCTGCTCATCAGTCAACTCCCCCTGAAGAAACTCCTTCCAGACACAAGATGCTACCACCTGCCTCTAAATAATCACACCTTCATTATAGTGTGATTTGCAGGTAAGCAGCATGGACTGCTCAGGAGCAATGAGGGAAGTCAGTCTTAAAACTTAGGGTATATAGGGTGTTACAGATTAGAAGCAGCACCTAAAACTCCATCTGGAGTCCACCAGTGCAGACCACAGAGCACGGTCATGTGCTCTTATCAGGAAGCAATTCGTATTAAGCAGGGCTCCACCTTTTGCACTTGGTTGGTTTGGGATTGATTTCAAGTGAAGTAACATAGCCAAACACTTCTTGGCAATTTGGTGTTCAGGAGACAGTGGTGGTATGGGCACTGGTGTACTGGGGTCCAGGAAGCACCAGTGTACTGGGGAAAATGTGGTAGTGGTAGGTCAGCATCTAAAAAAGCAGTTTGTCTCCTAATCAGATTTTAACATGAAGGCCTAGTAGGTCTAGTATAATGTCTGCATCTAAACAAGCATCTTGTGGTTGAACTAGAAGAACATATCTTTAAAAAGAAAGACCTCTAATCTAGATTTAAAATAACAAGAAAAGTAAAACAGTCTGTTCCACTGATTGTATAACCTCACTGCTTCAGAATGAGGGTTGTGTCTTGTTTCCCAGTCATCAACATTTCAGACATGAGCAGTAATGACAGGCAAATGCTCTCAGCGAAAGAAAAAAGATGTCACCTTCACCATTCTTGTGTATTTTCTTCTAACTAGCCAGCAGGGAAAATCCTGAGAAACAAACATATTAAAACTTAAATAGTAGGATTTCAGCAACATCGGCCTTTTCCATACCCCATTAGCTCCCAAACATTATCCCACTGAAATGGGAGGGAAAGAGGTGGGTATTATCAGCGTGCTGAAAGCACCATAGCCTATAACTTTCCAACAGGTCTTGTAATGTGTCCCTATATTAGTTGCATAGGACATTGATTGAGATAAGAGTCTTTGCAACTTCATATAGTAGGTCTTCATAAGCTCTTCATTTTGGGAAGAAGAGGAACTGCCCTTGACTGTCCCATACAATTTTTCCTAAGGGAGAGAACAAAATCTCTAACCCCCTAGGAAGAATCATCCACTGCTACTGGCACCTAGAGACAAGTCAGTACTTCATTATTAATGGTGTAAACGAACTCAAAACAGCTCATTCTACCAACAGCACAAATCCATTATTCTTGTCATTGGCTTATTTTGCCTCTGTGTACTGAATCCTTCAGAGGATGCGGTTCTCATTACTCACACACTGCGCTGCTCGCTGGAGAAGACGAGACAAAAAGTACAGAAGTCGGAAGCAGTAGGCTTGAAAAAGAGGCACCTTGCAAAGACAGAACCAGATGGAGACAGGCAGTAAATGGCATCAAAATACGTAGGCAGGACACCTCTTTAAAAGTCAAGACTTGGCTCATTAAATTTTAGCATCTGAATATTCCTCATTTTCAGCCTGCGAAAGTATGCCAGGAAAGAGATTTAAGAACAGATGAGCTCATCACTGACTGAGCTCAAAGCAAGAGAGTGACAGAAACTTTATTTCTGTGCCAGTCCTTCTGTTTGCAAAATAATGTTAGAGAAAATCAAAATAGTGTTGTTACATCGGCCACAAAGAATGTAGCGAGATCACATGTCTTCACTTGCACACGTCCATCCTATTAAAGAATTAAATTCTCTTTCTGTTTCATGGACCTTGGAAACAACAGTAGGAAACCAATCAAAATATTATTTCAAGTTTTTAGGGTGAATTACAGGAGTGTAATTTAGTTATTTTAAACCCTAGCGTGCGGTATATATTTTCCTTTTGGTATATGCGAGTTAGTTTTTCTTCCTAAGAAGCTTCCTAAATTATTGAAGAAAACATTGCATTTAGGGGCCCATGTATCTCTTTTCCACTGGGGAACAGCCCCAGTTAAATTGAAAGTATCATATTCCATTAGTGGAACAATTCCCAGTCCTTTTTATTCCTTGCTACAACTAACCCTTTCTGACTTGCTTTAAAAGTGTAATGCTCTGTAGGTCTGAAGATATATACTATTCTCAGTTGCAATTGCAGTTTGGGGCAGCTTAAGGGAGGGAATATAACCATATGGAAATATTTTTCCACCCAAGTGGAAACATGTTGAGTGTGCTTTCAGGCAGGTTTCATAAACATAAGACAGTAGGTGAACTCACACAGCTGTTAAAAAAATGTTTCTGCAGTGGATTCAGAGCAAGTACACAGTGAATACTGCTTTTTGTATTATGACTGGAAGATGAATGACTTCTTAGTGAAAGCAGGCTAATGTTAATTAAACTACTTAATTAAACTTTTTTTTGGCGGGGGGGGAGTTGCATGGATAATACCACTTTTGTGGTGTTAAATCTCTTTTGACTCTATTGCACGATAAAGACTAAGTGTAATGCTAGCAAATGTCTATATTGATCAAAAGCTTCTTGGATATGCTAAAATCAAAGAAATTAAAAGTTTCTAATTTTTTTTTGTTAAGGGCTAGTGTTGAACTCTCTCTCTTTTCAGTGAGATCTACCACCTAAAAGCACAAAAGTCCAAACTAAGCATATTTAAAATTGTCTATAAAATCCTATTATGCTTGCAAGATTTCAGATATATTTCAGATTTGCATGGAGTTCAATAAACTCCCATATCAGATACCTAAAAATTGAACTAAGTTTTCTATGAGAAATGTACACTTTTTTTTTTTTCTTTTTGTGTGTGACTTGGAGAGAAGCAAGGTATATTCTCTAAAGAAAAACAGAGGCCAAACTGAAATGGTTAACATTAAAAAGCTAAACCAGTAATATATTTTAGAATTGGAAACCTAGATAGGATATATCTTATCCATCTGTCTTGCCTCCTTGCACGTCTGTCTATCTCTCTATAGCAAGTCAATAAAAATTATTAGAGCTGGCATCTCACAAATGTACACCCTTAAACCATGAAGCAGTAATACCGTGCAGGAAATTTTTTTCTGACCTTTTCAAATTACATTCAACTGTCTGGGGAATTTCTCAGTGACTAGAGGTAATAAGGTTCAATCCGTTTTGCTGGTTGGCTTCAAATTTAGCTCCTCAGAAGCCCTAACTTATCTATTCTTTTTATCTTGGCCTTGGCATCCATTCAGTACTGTAATCAATGCATCTAATCTTTTTTTCTCCCCTCTCCGGTTTTGCTAGAGGATCACATTGTGAACACTACAACCATGAAAGGCCCTCCATTTATTGCACCCTCCGAAAACGAAATATTAGCATGGGAGGCTAAGCTGGTATGTTGCCTTTTGAGGGGCTCTTGTTGAATTTAATTAGCTTTCAGATTTCATCTCCATCCTACATCTCAGTTTTCACCACCCTGTGTTGGTGATTTATGCTTCAGTAACTTTCGTTATGTAAAACTTTTCAAACTTAGCTCTGCCACTTGCACTGTATAGAATATGAAGGAGAAGGGAAATAAAGTATAAAGTTCTTTATGTTAAATTGATTTCACTTTAGTTTTTATTATGTGAGCCCAAAAGCAATAGACAGAGTCACTGGTAAGTTAGTGAATCATCCAAGTGAGACGTAAAAACAGGCAGCTGTGCTGGCCCATTCTTCACTGTTTCACAAAGTAGAACTGAAGACAGACATTAAGAACGCGTTTAATCTTTAAGTGTGTAGTGGCATCAGGTGGCTTCATATCTAGCAAAAGCTAACTTTATTTTTAATATATAGGTTAAATAGCATTTATTTAAATGTGCTAAGGAAACACCTGCATTATCCTTACAACAAATTAAATTTCGCATTCTTGTTGCCTCTAAAGTGATTTATGTGAAAGATAATGAAAGTCTGACTATGAATTCAAAAGGCCCTGGTTTTACCTGGAAATCATTTTTGGCTCACAAGATACATATAACCAAATATCAGTAGAAGAAAAATACTTAGAAGCTGTCCGTAAGTGGTCTGGTAAGGCTTTGTTGTTAACTATTCTAGGCCCTGATTTCACACCCTCTTCCAATCCAGTTCCACACACAAAAATATGTAGAATTGATCCCTTATTACAGGGTTTCTATACTTGCATAGTTTAGTCTATAATTGCATCCCTCTTACTGTTAACGACACACTCAGTATTGAAAATTAGGTTTTCAGGAAATATTTAGAGGTCTCTAAAGCAGTTAATACTTTTACATGCATACTACTACTGATACTTGTAAGGGAGAGGTATACAAGACATATGCTAACCCATAGGAAAGCCATATTTACCAGTGCTCTGGACAAAATGGTGAGAGCAAACCAATCATGCAGAATCTTAAATTTTGAAAGTAATTTTGAAGAACTAGTGCCCCATATTGAGCAACGCTTTCTTCCTTCCATGGTATTACTTTTCTATGGTCCAAGATGTTTAAGGAAACAAGATGACACTGTTGGATACTGGGAATGTCTACACATGCATTAATGTGCTGTAGGTACTGTGCATTAAGCTTAGTACCTGTAATAACAGGTACTAACTGAATGCATAGTAATTGGCACTACTGTGCAGTAGTGCTGGCACATGCCTTTTTAGTGATGCTAACAGTGCCGGATTATGACATGCTGAGGCCCTAAACTATGTCCAGTTTAAGAGGCTCCATATGATAAAAATAATCCAATGTATGTATATTTTTGTCATACTAGAATGAAAATGTCCATATTTAGAGAGCCATTTTCCCATATCTCCTTTATCTCCTTTCTTTACCAACTGATTATTATAAAACTTGATGTTGAGTCAGGTTTTTTTTTCTTATTTAGAGGCCCCTCATATTGTGAGGCCCTTAAACCTGAATCTGGCACTGGCTGCTAATGTGCAGTAGATTAATTGTACTGCACATTAGTGCAATAGCACGGCTTTTGCCGTGACGCGCTATGAGTAGTAGAATTAGTCTGTTGCACATTTAGCATCTCCTGTAGACATCCCCACTGAGAAGCATACCTTGCCTATATCAGGACTATTCTAGTTAACATCCTTGCTAAAAAGATAACAACTGATAAGATATCTATCGCAGATGTATTTTAGCATCCTCAGCTGTAACTAAAATATAATTTCATTTTAACAACATAATAAATGAGGAATTCTTCCTAATTTAAAATAACATTTGTGGAATAGTCAGGTAAATTGATTTTTTTCCCCCACATTTTTATATTTAATCTCTCATCTTTGAAGCTTCTTCTAATATGCTTATGACTTATTACTTCATGGAAGGGCTTTGTTGTTCTTTATTCTAAGCAAATTAGTCTTCTCTTGGCACTCCAGCTTTAGGCTGGCCTCCTGATACTGAGACCAGCAACCTAAAGGGACCCATTGTTTGCCAAGCATATCAGAGGACAGAAAAAGGTCTCATGGCAGTAACAAGCTTTAGAATCTCAAAGTAATGTCATCACTATTGACTATACTTATATATGTTCTTACAGTGTATGTTTTGAAAAAAGTAGACAACATCTCAGTGATAAAGAATAACTCCTCATAATATTTTGAATAGTAGTACCTAGGAATGGTATTATTTTGCATGTAAACAATATTTTAAGGAGTATCACAATATGAGTTTCTTTTACTGCACGTGCATTTTCGGGATTTTTTTTTTATATGAATATTGTACAGACAGGATTCTGTTGGTTTTTGAGCCCTTTCTGGTACTCAGATAGTTTTCAATCTCACATATATTGAAAGTAAACTTGAAATAATAAATAAAAAGGACTTCTCATTTATTTTCACCCAGGTCTTCATGTTGTGTTAGTTTCTGACAGTGTCTCTTGCATAAAAGAAAATATGTGGTGATGTCTAAATCTGCAAATTTCATTTATTGGCGGTGTTTATGTACCAGTAGCTTTGACTTATTGCCAATAATAGAGCAGAATTTATTTTTTTGCAGTTGGAGTGCTGTCAAATATTTTTTCTTAGTCAAAACAAAACTTTCTGGACTGGCTATCTTTCAGTAAAATTGGGGTTATAGCCTTTTTAAGGATATTGAGAAATATTAAACTTTTCTTTCAAAACTGAGCTCTTTTTTAAATGATTTGAATCTCCTTTTTCACTGTATTACTATACATCCCAAATGATAGAAATAGATTCTTTCAAGTAAACAATTGTTTTTATTTTATTGCTGACTTATTGTGTTGAAAAGGTGACAATGACATGGTAAAAATGAGGGACAGTTCTCATGAAGTGAGCCCTGAAAAATAATGCAGTTCAGTTTTCTACCTTTAT
Source organism: Alligator mississippiensis (assembly GCF_030867095.1). Taxonomy (NCBI): domain Eukaryota; kingdom Metazoa; phylum Chordata; order Crocodylia; family Alligatoridae; genus Alligator; species Alligator mississippiensis. Next base: position 94,283,954 of record NC_081827.1, on the reverse strand, counting down.
CCCAAGAAAAATATCCGCAATGGATCAATATTTTATGGAAATAAAATTTCATTGGAATAACACCCGTCTATCCTAATCAGTGATGTTAAAACATATAACACCCATCTATCCTAATCAGAGATGTTAAAACATGACATTACACTGTGTGCATCAAAGGACTGATCTATTGTCTCCATTTGTTATTGATACACCATCCTCTATTGTCTTGCATTATTTCTATTTTCATCATTAGTCCATGAAGTCTTAATAATTAGCTCTCTAATTTCCCAGAAAAACATGTTGATTTATTGAACTGGCTGAAGGGAAAAAATAGCAGATCAATCTGGCATTGTAGGTTAATAGTATAGAACAAAGCAGAGTCATAATTAGATGAGAAAAGGACTTTCCTTGTTCATTCCAGTTTATAATAAAAAGTCCCTCACCAAAGTGACTTAAAAAATAATGCATTCAGACTGAGTAGAATTACTGCCTAGCAGATTCTATTTATCTGTAGCTTAAAAAGCAGCTGCGTTTTTGTAAAAAGCAATGAATGTGGCAGTCCTACTTAAAGGTAGAAGAAAAAGAACACCCCTTGTTTTGTAATAAGGGGATTTTCAATTTAAAAGAGAGAGAGAGCCTGTTGTGTGAAGTATGGTTATTACATTCACTGTATTCTATCTCACCCACCAGGAGGCTAATAATGAAGGAGTCAGTGAAGGAGGCCAATGCCATGAGGGTTATCTCACAGCCCCAGATGCTGGATAAGTTGAAGGAGGCAGAATTGCTTTTGGATGACATTCAGAAAGGCCTTGAATGATTATTTGGAGAAGAAAAGAGTATTCTTTCCAAGGTAAACAGGCCATTTCATCTGTCAACTGGAGGTGTTGGTCTAAAATATGTTTATATAAATATATATAAAGTTCATTTTTATCACTTTTAGGTTTTTCTTTCGACGCAACAGTGAGCTCTTAGAAATCCTTTCTGAGACAAAGGATCCACTCCGCGCCTAACCACACCTAAAGAAATGCTTTGAAGGAATTGCCAAGCTCACTTTTAATCATGAGAAAGAAATTACCCACATGGAGTCAGCAGAAAATGAAAAAGTAGAGCTCGTGCTGCGAATAATTCCAGCAAGTGCCAAGGGGCTAGTTGAGAAATGGCTTCATGAGGTGAATATCTTTAGCTCTTACTTAGGGTTTAGTTACTGTATAATCATTTTCTCTTTTAGGAGCAATGAATATCATAAGCATATTTCCTAACTAAACAGCTCTCTGAGCATTTGTCAAGATGGTGACAGATTGAATATCAGTCTTATTGTTGTTATTTATTACAACTAATTTAACATGTGCAAACATGCAACAATTAATTTTATAAAAGGCTCTCAGGATGTGAGTCTTAACAGAAGTGCGTGTGTCTGTCTGACAGCATATATGTAAATATATGTATGAGTCTCTGTACATGTATTTTATTATTTATCTCTGTAATGTTTGTGGCTTAGAAGAATTGGGGGGTTTTTTATTCAGCTCAAAAGTATGAGATGAAATATTTTGTTGTTTTGGTTTCTGCACTATCCCCCCACTCCCCAAAAAGATGCCCCCATCTTAATTTTCTTAATCTTCAACCCATTTTAAGCAAAGGACAAATACAGAATTTAACTGATAACCTTTCCCATTGGGGCCTATGATCCCAGTTGATCAGTTTTAGTCTGAAATTAGTTTGATAACCTCTTCGTTTGCTTTACCAAGCCTTCTTCTGCCAAATTATGAGAACGGACCCTTCTTCTGATATTTGTTTCTAGGTCAAAAGTCATTTCCCATCCATTTCTTGCTTGCTTGCTTTTCAGATAGGATCAGCCCAGGTATGCAGCTTTCCCTTCTCTAGTTACTGCCGGCACTGATTTCACCCCATTGTATCACTCCCTATACCTCTAGTTTCTCTCGTGCTTCCAGGCGGTCAGCCAACAAGGGGGTACAGCAGGACAATGCAATATAGTAGAAAGGCAGGGGGAAGGAAGGAAATAAAACCTTTCTATCCAAAGCTGATTCTGTTGAAAAGGAAAATGGGCAAAGAAGCGAAGAGTGAACTTTGTTACTTTTGTTATGTGCTGAGTTTCTGCTGGCTGGGTGAGCAAAACAAAGCAGCTCAAGTCCTCTCATGAATCCATGTTTCTCACATAAATGAGCCCCACAAGATCACCATGCCAACTTCAAACTAATCTTTTTTTTTTAAAGCAAATGCACACAGTTTAAACCAATTCATCGCAGGGCCTCAAGCTGGGGCTGGGGTAGCAGGTAGGACAGAACTGACCCAAAGTACAAATACTGCCTGCCCTGCTCTCCACCAAAAATTAAAAAGCAATACTTTTGTGCTCATTTTCAACCCATCTTAGAAAAAAACACTGGAGCTAGAGAGCTGTGGTAGGTGAGTTGCAAATACACAGGTCTGAGCAGCCCAGGAGAGGCTGAACTCTCACTGTGCTAAACAAGCAGCGTGTGTTTTAGTTCTGGCTGTCTCCCACAAACGAGGGAGGAATGGGGAGGTGAGCAGCTGTGTTTATTTTAATACATCTCATTTAACCCCCACCTAAAAACAAATTGGAAGGTTTGGGAGTGCATTAATCTGGACCCAATTAGCATCTCTTTTTCCCTCAAAAGTGCAACCTGAGATTAATGAATATAAACTAGAGTTTCATATGCAGTCTTTAAATCATTTGCATGTTTTATGCATGATAATTGAATTTATTTATGCACTTCCTTTCATTTAATGATTTCTTGCTCTTTCCTATGCTATTCACATTGTACTATGCAAGAAATAGGCCTTGATAGGGAAGCAAGAACAGGAGGGTATAAATAGAATGGAGTTAATTGTTAATGCTAATTTGAACTATAAATTAATAGTAATATATGTTCTACTTTAACTGGATTAACGTAACATTTTAAAGTTAATGTATAGATACCTAGCTTTGCAAAAACTTTGGATATTGCTTAGTATGCTTGTATGTATACAAGCAAAATTATTTTCAAAAGGCCATTGAAGACCATTAAATTATTGTAGTGACTTTTCAATGACCCTAGAGACTTGTGTTTCAACTTGGCCAATTAGTAGTAGTAATAGTAGTAATAAGAAGAGGAATAGTAATTGCATTAATAAATAGCTGTATTCAGCCCAGGATTTAGAGTATTATAGTCTGGATTAGAAAAGAAGAGTACGTTATAATTTGTCTTATCTAGGATTTGATCAGTAGAAATATGAGCATTGGATTCATAGTAAATTTATTGTAGACCAGGAATATATGAGTTCTAGAGAATAGAGAGCTGTACTACTGGCCCTGTGTTTGTGCCTGTTAAGTGTTATAAGGGGAATTTTGGTCTTTCCCACCTCCAATTAAGTTCAGATGTCTTAAGGATTCCAGGGTGTTGGCATCTGGATATTTTATACTAAAAAGTCCATTTTTGAAGTGGTCATGCTAGGAAGCTCCTATGGGAAAGAGTTTTTAATAGGTTTTTGGTGGTGAACCTTAAAGTTTTATTCTGCACCAGTTTCTCTCTTGTCTCTTGTCTTTCCTTATGTGTTTAAAGCTGTCTGTGGGAGTGACATTTTCTGTGGTGTCTTGTCTTTTTCAGTGAATTAAATGGTTGTGTGTTGTGACTGTTTCCTGATCCTTGTAGATAGGAATGTGTTTAAAGGCTAAAGCTCTGTTAATTTGTGATGTAACAATTCCAGTGTGTTTCTTGTCATTGAAATGTAGTTTAAAATGTTCAGTAATGTGGCATGAAATTATTGGTTAGTTTTGAAATGGTGGTGAAATCATGTGAAGAAAATAAGTATTGCATCTGATCAAGATAAATTCACTCTAGTGTTTTATGGCTTTTTATTCCTATGTGATAGTAATAAAGTCTCATGTAGGGATGGAAGCCATGAAATACATTGTGAAAAATCATCAACTAAGATGTGGCCATCAGAATAGAAAATGTTATAGTTGTAGAGTGATTGAAAATTATTGGAAGATGATTTAGCATGTTGCCATGTTGACTACCATGTTTTTCCATTTTGTTTCTTCATCCTTCACCCATATATCTTGTCAAAAAAGGAAATTAGTTTTATAATGAGCTGATTCATCTTTATATCAGTGTTCACTATTTAAATTCTTTATACATTTCATTTTCTGCTGAAGATGACACTGTACATGAAACACTGAACTAATAATTTAATACAGTAAAAAAAAAAGCCAAAAAAACCTAACAAGCCTACGAATGTCTGAATTCACGTCTAAATTTAGAATGAGACAAAGTGAGTTGCTATCTTACCAAATGGTCCAGGTTTTTTACTCCCATACTTAAGAAAGACCTGAATAAACTAGAGAGTAAACTGTTTTTTCTATTTGTCAAATTGCATGCTCTTCTAGTCTGGAAAAAAAGACAAAGGATTCTAGTTCGGAGACAGTAGAAAAAACACTTATGAGAGCGATCCTGACAGGGCTACCATCCCACGTGTTGCTTTACTATACAAACTTTGTTAGCCTTTATATATCTTTCTGTCTTGGGTATCATTTTGTTTATGGGGCAATTCTGGGAATGTTATGTAAAAGAGATCTTTTTACAAACTTCTGTATTCTTTCTCTAAACCACACATTAATAAAGCATTTTTTGGCACTTTGACTTTTTTATTTCTCTTAAAAATGAGGGATTTCTTGCTTGTTCTCCTAAGAGCAATATACTTCTATTTATAGGTAGATAAATCTTCTGAAGCAAGATCCTAGATATAATCAAAGATGGAAGATATTTGCCCCCTTTATTTCAATATGTTTCTCACTTGTCATTTATATTTATTTAAATATTTGTCAAATGAATAAAATGCTCAAAAGCATTGAGCCTTAATCAAATCACAGGTGTAGTCTCAATGTGGTAACTGTTGCAGACTTACCTTGGTTTACAAGGATGGTACACAACAGTTTATACCACCACCATTCTGTGAAAGCAATAGTTACAAAATTTGCAGCCGGTTACATTCAGACCAGGCCCCTATTAAAAGACAAAGTATTTGTTTCTTTATGTTTTTAACGACATTGCTTCCAAGACTACACAGGATGTACTGCCAAGAGCATAAACTGAACTTATTTTCCAATTGTTTTTATTTGGTTAAGATAAAAATTGTCTCCATCATTCCCCCCTAGGGTTTTCAATATCTACATTGGATAAAGCAGCTCATTTTCAGTAATCCAGGATACAATTGTTTAAATTGTTTCAAATGGTATTGTGGGTACTTGTGAGTAAAATAGTAGCCTCCTTTTCTCCCTTTTTTTCTTGTATTCTGACAAAAGATAAATTTTAGTTGAATTGTATTGTTGTCACTACTGGAAAATAAACAACTGGGGGACTCCTTTTCACCTTCAGTACCACACTAAGCCCGTAAGCACGCTTACATTCTGAAAAGTAATTTTATAAATGGCACTGTGGGGTCCTGCACTTGTTGCCTCCAGATGATTTACAGATGTAAATGTGCTCTGTTTTTAGGTAAAGATATTTTCATGGCAGTACTGCAGTCTGAATTTAGGCAGAGGCATAACTGGCAGTTCTGCCCTTTCTAGATGGTGCCACACAGAGCAACAGCTGCAACTGGGATGCCAGCAGTGCCCATTGCTAGGCCAGCATGCAGCACCTGCTAGTTTTGTACTCCCTTCCCTCTTCCCCCAAGTTGGCACCCAGGACTGGTGCTCCAGTTACTCCTCCTCCTCTCCCCCCCCCCCCCACACACACACTTAGTTACCCTACTGATACTAGGATCCAAAAGTACAGATGAGTTCTTGTCTTCTCACACAACATATCCAGCCACATAGGGTGCATACCAGTGTTATATTTTGATCACTATAACTGAGCTTAGGGTGATCTAAATCACCAGTTGTGCAAGCGGTCACAGGGCTTTGGTCATCCTAAAAGTGAAATGTCTAACCTAAAGTTAGTACTTGTCAGACAAGAACTAACTTTAGATAGGCATGGGTTAATCTGACCTAATGTAGGGTAACCCAGCCTAGTGAATGCTTGCATGGGTTCCCACAATAACCCTGTGGCTGGAAAAGTTCAGACACTCTCCACGGGTATGGTGCTGTGCTATTTTAATTCCCTCCTACCCCCCAGCCCTGGTCAGGCTATTTCCCTTCCTCCCACCCTTACCAGCACACCCCCCAGACCAGGCAGCACTCTCTCTTTCCACCTCATGGACCTATCAACACAGCAGAACCCAACTCCGGTTTAGACAGCTCGAAGTAAGCCACCTAACCTGAGTTGTGTCCTCCAAACCCTAGTTCACACCCACAGTGTGGTGTTGGCCCGTTGCAACAGTATACGTGCCTACTACTACAATCTTCAGGTTATATCTCCAGTAACTCCTATGCAAACAGATTTCTTTCTGTGTTTTTTCTCAGGTGTAACTAACTGAAATTTGGTAAATAAATCTGTTGATGATTCACAAGAAATTAAGTCTCTGTCTTTTTCTTTCTAGCTGTTTTGGCTCTATAAATTATTTATTGTCATTAAGCACATGTAACTGCAAACACAGAGGCAGAAGGCAAGAGTAGAGATGCACCTCATATGCTAACTAAACGAAGCTCGCTTCATCAGGTGCTATGGAAATACATGCACAGTCTGAAAACATGTATGAAAACAGTAGAACAGATCTGTAGAATATGATGTTACTTCATTAAACAGGTAGTCTATTGTGGTGTAAAACTACCTGTAATACAAGGTTGAGATGTTTTGCCTTAGTAGTGCATTTTAAACCTCACCGTACTGGTGACAGCCTGTCTTAGCCAATGGCAAGAACTGATATGAGTGCTGAAAACCTCTGCAGCTCATGGTAGAGACAGAGTCTATTTCTGGGACTTGTAACGGATGCACATTCTCTGGACATTAACTAATGTCATGTGTGCACTCGTGGAAGAATGAGTAGAAATTCTGTAACACACAAAATCCATATATACAATAGAAAAAAAGCTATTGTTCTCATGTAGGTTACAGCAGGCTTCATCATTTGAAGTTTGTTTTTGCAGCCTGGTTAATGAGAGATAATACAAGATTAGGAAAATAAAAAGTCATGGCTTCCAGATGTAGTGTTCTGTTCTCCCAAAGCTGTCCTCAAAAATATATGAAGAAGAATGCCAACAGAATGATAAGATGCTGAAAAAAAATTAAATTTCAGTGAGTCCCTATGATCTACGTAACAGAATAACCCAGTAATCTTTCTTCAGTTTAGTACACCTTTACCTTTGTGTAAAATGTATGGGCTAAATTGCCTGCTGATATAATTCTACTGACCCCAGTGGAATAGCACTGGAAAAAAATAAATTCTGTCCCTTGCAGTCTCTGATTTGTGACTAGGATCTATAATTAACTCAACCTGATTTCAGTCACCCTCCCAAGGGTTTGCAAAATACTGGTTGTCTTGTAAATGTAGGCTTTAATTAAAGTTCACACAAAATTGCAGTGGAAAACTTTGAGATACTTTAGTGGTCCATCCAGAGGGGATTGGCTAGTGGAAGAAAGGAAGTCGGTAATTAGAGTATAGGTTTCACTATTCTCACCAAATTATTTTGTTCTCTCCTATCTCTCATGAGTGGCCTGTTAGCCTGTGTGTTTGTTCCCATAGGAAGGATTTTATTTTTCCTTTTCAGGCTGGCAGGATCCATTTTATACTTTAAGGACTACAAGTTCCAGTCATAGGCAACACATCAGATGGCAAAAGACCATGTGTTTCTTGTTAATGAGAATTTAAGTAAAGGTTCTTTTTTTTTTTCCTGATGTGTAGTTTCTTGCCATTGTGACGAAGTGTTAAACTCAAAAGTCTGTTCCTCCAGCGAAGTGGTTTACTGTTTAACATGCCATAGGTGTCCACATATACACGTCCTTTGTAGATTAACAGCTCAGCCTGGAGCTAGGCAACATATTACTTGCACTCGGTGCTGTTCAAAATATGCAAATAAATAGTGTGCCAGCATTCACAGGAGGCAATCTCTTAGGTATCTGTTTTCCAAATGCTATTGTGAATGCGTCTCTAAATCAATATAAACAGCTTGAACTTCACATAGAAATGAAGAACAAGCCAGTGCAGGTCTTTGAAAACAAGTGTAATGTGTGAGACCAACACCACTAACTGAAGGTCAGTTATTATCTTGCTAGTTATCACTTCAGAATAGCCTCAAAGGTTAACTTTATATAGAATAAATTACAGTAATCCACTCTAGATACAACAAAGGCATTGTCACCTGGGGTGACAAGGAACAATGGTAATAAGCTGATGGTGAATAGGTTTAGGTTAGAGATCAGAAGGCAATATTTTACAGTTAGGGTGGCCAAAATCTGGAACCAACTTCCCAGGGAAGTGGTCCTCACTCCTACCTTGGGCAAATTCAAGAGGAGATTGGATGATCTCCTGTCTGGGGTCTTGTGACCCCAGCATTCATTCCTGCCTGTGTCAGGGGGTCAGGCTAGATGATCTGTTCAGGTCCCTCCTGACCCTAGCTACTACGAAACTATGAAATGTTTGGAGGGCCATATCAGCGAAAGAAGGTGGGGGTTGTAAACATCCATATAAATGCAGATTGGAACAGCCTGCTTCTGGCCATGTACACAACCTTGTTTTTCAATTCATCTACTAGCCCAGTCTCTCTCTTGTCTGGAGTGAACTCCAGTTGCCCATCCACCAAAATCCCATGTTGGCTGAGTCCCAGAAAACTAGGTGCTGCCTTGTATGGCAAAATATCAGTCTGCTTTCTTAGTTTTGTGACTGACGATAAAATATATCTTTTAAATACTGAAACGTTTTTCTGATGTAGTTATTTGCTAGTTTTTGTTTTGTTTAATTCTGTTTTACGTTATTGAGAATTTGAGAGAGAGAGGCTATCTTGTCAGTGTGGCATGGCATTATTCTTTGCAGTATTATAAATCCACTTATAGTAAGTATTAAGTTGATTTATTTATTTTCTAAAATATAGCTTTACTACTGTGGTTCTTTTTTAAATTTATGAATTACCATTTAGAATTTGGTTACCTAACAAATGTTGCAATTAATTTTAGTATTCCTCTCCTTTGACTAGACACATGTAGCCTTCATTTTTGGGCTATTTACTTTGAGCAAGCATTGCTTACGTATCCCATAAAACTACAGCTCTCCTCCAGCAATGCTAAACATTCCAAGTTAGAGTTGTGGGAATAATTGATTTCATGATTCACTGACTGATCTGAGAAATGAAAACAAGCTTCCCCCCGCCCCCATGTTGACTGAAATGGAAATTTTTCATCTTTGTTGCTGAAATGAATATGAAAAAAGATTATAAAAAATAGTTTGGGCTTCAACAGATGTTTGATGTAAACAAAATTTGGTTTACCTTTCTTTTAGGGAAAAAAAATCATTTTAGGGTTTTTAAACTTTCTTTTGGCAAAAAAAAAAAAAAAATTGCCAAGTCAAGAACAAGCCTGATATGCCAAATTTGGCATATATTCTTTGGCTAATTTTCTTGGAAAAGCTGCATGTGTGTTGACGTGCTTGTTCCAGGTATCCCTCAGAAAGAGAGAGAGAGAGAGCGAGAGAGAGAGAGAGAGTGTGTGTGTGTGTGTGTGTGTAAAACCTACAGCAACAGATTGCTGTAGGTAATTTTAAATATCATCAGCAAAACCTGTCCCCATAAAGAATAACAAACTTGTCCAGAAAAATGTAGAGTAGATGATCAATGGAGCGTCAAGACCAAAAAAACCCAAAACAGTAGTGGATTTAGGAAATGGTACATGTGACGCTGAATTCAATCCAAAATGCCACTGCAAATGTCCTTCTCTGAAACCCAATCTAGATTCTGAGGGCAGTTCTTTATAAATCTGGCCATAGGAGGAGACCATACTCATGAGTCTATACCAGTTGTCAGACTTGTTAGATTCAAGGCACCACCAGGGAAACTTAGCTTTTACTTGTTTCTTGACTACAGGAAAATAACAGAGCAATTCTTCCATGGCACAGAACTAAAAATAAAACACAACAGGTCAGACTGTTTTTCATACTATGAATTCCTATTTGAAATCTCTGGGCTTATCTTGCAAATCATGTAGGTGTTTGTACATCTAATGATGCTAATATTGGGGGTGGAGGAAAGACTGGTTACACATAGCTTGTTAGTGGAAGACACAAATATGTATTCCATGCAGCTAACAAACCATATGTTCACACAGAAAATCCTGAGGAATATATATCTAAATGTCTAGAGTATAAAACAAATTAAATTTAACATTAATTTTAAAAGAAGACCTGAGAAAAGTAAATTGAAAATGTCATTTTAGGCAATGGCAATGGATTATGTTTTAGATCAATGTTTATGGTACTTACTGTAAAGTTAACCCACTACTATATTGTCTAAACTGCTAATGGATCCTTTTAATCCAATATAACATTTATATTTAACATCAAATCTGGCAAATTGAAATTGCAATTTTACTTTGATTGTTCAAAAGAAAAAAAAATTACTGTAGGAACAAGTAAGTAAAATTTTTCCAACCTGCCTAGCCTATGGTTGGCGGCCATAGCATTCTCCTATAAAGTGGGAAATGTGCATTTTTAAATCCCTTCTGGATGAGAAAGGTCCCCTAACTGTTTGGCCATTAGACAGAAGATAGGCTTACCTCCTCCTCTGTGCATATAAGAATCTTGTCAAAATAGGATCCTGGGATAACGGAGGCACAGAATGTGCAACCATAAGTTTGGAGAGACCCCAGTACATAGCATTTCTAATTGGCTGCCTGTAGATGATTCTCTGGATGCTCTGGAGGTGCATAAAGTTGTCTATTAGTAGAACGGGAGAATAATGCACCTCTCTAGGTGAAATGGGATCACTCTCCTGAGGCAAAATGCATGTTTTTTTGGCCAAACAGCCATGTAGATTTAGATATGTCATAGTAGGTTAGGAATTGAACCATTGTCTATAACCCAATAAATGTTCAAACCAATTCCTCTATTTCCATGAAATTTATTGATGGTAAATACCTTAATAGACTGTATGTTAAAGACTAATCTAAGTTGCCAACAAATATTAAGCTCAGAAATAAATAAAAGTAAATTTAAAAAAACGAACATATCTAAACACCTGTAGAGGGTCTTCTCCTGTTTCCAGTAATTTAAAAAATGTAGCTCAAGCTGTCATTTGATAAAACCAAATACATTCTTCCAAGTCTATAGTTTAAAGGACTACATTTCTTGGTGTATTAAGAACTTCTAATGGGAGTGGTTTTGATGGAAAAATCAAATTCATTAGAATGGTAGTTGAAGCAATGGATGTAAACATCTCCTGAGCTAGAGTGGGTTCTATAAAAGCACAGCTGCAAATAATTTGAAAACTAAATTGTATTTTTAACACAACATGCTTAGACAAAAATGACTTATTAAGTAATTGCTATTGTGACACAAGCTTTCTGCAGTAGTTGAATTACTTGGCACAGCTATAAACCTCAAGCTACCTTGAGAATTTACCACATTCTTTAATTTTCTGATTGATTAAATGGATTATTTGACATTTTGGCAGAGCTTTGAAATCGCTGCATAACAAAGACTCCTTTCACTGTTCATTATTTGCTCTCTTTAGGCTTAATGCAGTTTCTTTGAAGCAAAGGTAGTAGGTGCTTCTTTCTTTAGTTCACATTTTTTGCTGGCAGTGTCACATCCCCTACTAAATTCTTCTAGTATGATGGTGTAACTCTTTATAATTACAGAATGAAGAGATACAGCCTGAAAATGTCCACTCTTTTCTATTCTTATCACTTAATGCCAAAGGAGAAATTGAACTTGACTATGATGTGTTGTTAGAAATGTTCTTACCTCTCATATCACTTCACTAGTAGTTTGTTGACTGCCACACAAATTAAAGTTTGGGTGAATGCACATATATATTTTCAGAATCCAGTGTGTTAATAGCAATCCTGAACTTCACTATTTGTTTTCCCATTGCCCCTGGAAAATGTAGATGATTTAATATCAAATATTTATGCAAATGGCTTATTTTGCACAGATTAGATATTGCCGCCTGGGTTGGTGGGTGCTTGTTTTTCCCAGTTCGATGCTGATGAGCCAGTGTATCATCAAAATACATTTAATATCAGGTAATGAGGAGCAGCTGCCAAGAGAGCTCCTACCCTCAATGCAACTATTGAAAAATTGTAGGCAGTGATAATGCCTAACCATATAAGCCATTCTCAGTTTCCCTGCATGGTATTATTTTATAGTTCTACAGCTTATTCCTAAAACAACAACATTGGTATTGTTCTAGACCTTTTTTAGACTTTGTACAGGGTATGGACAGGCATTAAGTCCCAGATCTCTAAATTCCTGTAAATTTGCAGAGCTAGAAGTCCTAGCATGAAAGGGAGTGTAGAGGACTTCCAGCCTGGGCAAATTGGGGCTTAGCAGTCAGCTCCAGCTGCTGCCTTGGCTCCCTGATGGCCAAAGGGAAATGGTTTCTGCACCGTCCACAAACTGGGGCGAGCCATTCAGGCTGGTGTGGGAAAAAACAGATCTTCCTGGTTGGAAGTGCTCTTATTTTCTCATGGAAGAGCCATTTCTCTTCCACAAGAAACCTCTTAAACAGCTGCACACTATTTTATTGTGGGAGAAAAGTGTTTCTCTAGGTATAAATATAACATCTGTCCTTGACCATAGGGTGCAGTCAGGGGGTGCTCAACTTAGTACTTGGATGATACAAGAGGTGTTTGCTTTATGAATGAAGTGTTCCTTTCAAATTAGTACTTGCCACAAGGAAGGAGTCTGGTGAAGGACTCTAGCTGTGTCTCCTTCCTGGACAAAGATAAGTCATTTGGAAGTGCCAGAATGATAATATTCTTTTTTCTTGTGATTTTTCTCATCCCAAGTGAAACAAAAAGGGTTAGGATCCTTCTTGCATGTTTCCAGCCTCAATACATTTATTAGGTAGATAAAGTTTTGTGGATTTCTAGTTGATATAATCAGAATTAATTTGTTCAAACATCACATGTGTACTTTCCACATCCTTGTTCCACTTCTAAAGAAGATAGGATGATAGGAATGATCATGTCCCTGCCTTAACTATAACTTGACCAGCTAAAATTGGTTACATGAGGAAAAAAGTTTACACTTGATTTAACTGATACAGGTTACTTAAGTTCAACTTGAATTTGTCCACTTTTCTTAGTCAAAGTGGAAGTAGTGACACTCCCATTATTTTCATTTATAACATGATTTGCAATATTAAGAATGAAATTCACTATAGAAGATCTAAGACTTGTAATTTTAAGCAGCATGAGCAGTGACATTCATAACTCCAGTTCCCCAATAGTTTTCTTTAGAAGACCCTGTTTTTTGATAATGAATGCTATTCAGTCTGAAATTTTCCGTGCCTGTCAGTCTGCCTTAAGGTGTGTGGGGGTGTTGCTTATTTGTTTTTAATTGTAGCAAAAATGGTTCAAGCCATTTTGAAGAATGAAGTCAGGTACAAAAGTAAAACATGTTTTGCTCATATTAAAACATTCTTAGAGATTTTTTTCTTAGTCATAGTTTCATGTTTTGTAGTTGGGCCTTAAAATTTGAACAGTTTGTCCTTGTTTCATGGGTATACATTTTGTTGCCTCTATGAGATTTGCCCAAAAGATGGGCTCTGAAGATGACAGTTTATACATATTCATATGGGCTAAAGGTTCACAGCTAAATGCTATGTTATTGATGTGTCAGATTTTGTTTGCACTAAGTATGACACAGCCCCATCAACTGGACTGAACGTGTTCTGTCTGCACAGAATAACTAAGTTGCTCCAGTGCTGCACAGCTGAAGCATAATAGAGTTTTCCATACAATGGTTCAGAAAGATGGTTTGTTCTATGATCTTAGTGCTCCCCTTGTTAGTGCCCAGGCAACACAGAAAAGGAGAAAACACTCTGACTGGAATGAATAGGAGTGAGGAGCCAAGCCTTGGCCAACAGGTTGGTTTGGGAATGGAACAAGAAACCCAACAATGCAACATGAGGGGCTGTGATGTGAAGCCAGTGAGAGAATGACTAGAATGAGATACCTGGAGGGGGCAAGAAAGGAACTAGTGTGAGATGAACTGGGAACAAAGGCTGGGATGAGGGTTGGACGAAGATGCAATACGGAACCATGTGCAAGGGTTAGGACTGAGACTAAGATATGGAAGAGGAGCCCAGAGGGTTAGGTAGCGGGGGATTGGATGGGAGAGTAACAAGAAGTTGGAGGGGCCAAAGTAAAAAAGGTGCAAGGCCTGGGTGTGACCTATGTGTAGTGTCACTGCTACAGCTCACTTCTTTTTAGAACCTGATCTATGACTGGGATTTCTGAGTGTCACAGTTCATTTGCCACGAGCAAATAACTATGGAACTCGCAGGCAAAGTACGAGTCTCATCTTTCCCCAGAGCTGAGGATGGCGATCTATAATTCCTGTCAGCTACTATGTTAGCATAAGGGGAAGGGGCCTGTGCTGTGGATCTAATGATTCTTATTGAGGAACCATAAAGGAGTAATAGGATGGCATTTCTGGGCTTTCTTAGTTTTCTGGTGTAGAAACCTAAAGGACACCAAACCAAACACAAGAACACCCTCCCCTGCTGAAAAAATCCTGCCTCCTGTTTAAAGAATATTACAGGCTCTGAAGTCAAGCACTCAAAAATTAGGACATGCCAGGATTAAGATACCCTGTGCAACCTTATGTGTATGCACTATGAGTAAATAATAGTACTGTGTTCTAATTTGTATAAAATACGTACATATTCATTTAAACAAAGATTGGAACACAGGTCTCTCCCCTCCCAGGTAGCTGCCCTAACTAGGAAATTGTATACCAACTTTCACATACAATCTGTTAGGGTGGTGAGAAGCTTCAGTAGCTGATTCAATTTGGAGGAGATTCAGCCCAATTCAGGGGCCAAATCTCCAAATCTGAATTGAATCAGGAGACCCATTTAAAGGTCTGAATCAAATTGGAATCCTCCAAATCAGTTCGGAGGTTCGGGCCATCCCTGCTTGCCACTCCAGGGAGCTGGACTTGGGCTCTGTACCAGTAAATAGGGAGCGGGGGGGGCTGAAGGAGGGGGGAGGGGACCATGGGGGGACCCCTGCCTGACCCCATCACCTGAGCTCCCCCAGTCTCCCTGAGCGCCCCCGCCTGCTCCCCCAGCACCCCGCATGACTGCCTCACCCAGTCCCAGAATCCAAGCACTTAAAAAAAACAAAAACAAACCCTGTACACACCAGTTGTAGCAGCAGCAATTGAGGCCTCTGGGGGCTCATGGCAGAACCCCCCTGTGCAGCAGTGGGCAGCGGGGTTTGCCCCCCCATCTGGCACCAGTGAGGCAGCTATCCCATCATGCAGGTGCAGCATGGCTTGGCAGGGTGCCACACGCTGTCCCAGAGCTGGGGCAGCCCCAGCAGTCACCCAGAGCCTGGCAGTGCTCACCCCAAGTGGCCCCAGCTCCTGGACAGTGTGTGAAGCCTTGTGGCACCCTGGTGATGCAACAGCTGGCGCGCAGGTGCCAGGTGGGGGGGGGGTGATTGCTGCCCCATGCTGCACAGGGGGGCTCTGCCACGAGTCCCCAGAGGCCCTGATTGCTGCTGCTGCTGCCAGTGAGTACAGGGCTTTTTTCTTTTTTTTTTAAATGCCTGGACACTGGGTCTGGGTGGGGCAGCCATGGGGGGGGGACCCTGCTCACCTCCAACAGGCCCCCACTGGCTGTTCATTTCAGAGGAGATTTAGCCTGATTCGATGACTGAATCTCCAAATGCAAATTGACCAAATCAAATCAGGACCATGATTCAAATCACTGCCCCTCTGAATCAGCCAAATCTGAAGCTGAAGCCAATACTTGCTGCTTTGCATAGGGCCTACATTCTCTCCCTCCCTGTGACTGTGTCTACACATGCACTTTACTGCACAGTAGACGAATTAGCTGTGCACTAAAACGTCACCATCTACACGTGCACTGTTACTAGGGTGTAGTAAACTGATTAACTCCACTGAAAGATAGCATTGTCGGGGACAGTACTATCTTATGGCAGAGTAATTAACTGTGCTGAAATGCATATGTAGATTCTGACCAGGGGTGTAAATTGTGCCCAGTCAGCCCAGCCAGTGGAGGGGCCTGCTCCACTGTGCAGCGCCCAACAGCACTTTACGCCAACTCAAACTGGTCTGGAGTTTATTGCTTCATATTCATTGCACATGTAGCGGCACCCTATGGCTATTTAATGATTCACATAAAGTAAATCAGTTTCAATAAAAATGACTGAGATTGCCTCATTCAAAGATGTCATCGTGTGCGGTACAAGTGGGAGGTGTGAATTCATGCTGCCTTAGCCAGAAAAGGGATTTGAACCTTAGCATGAACTTTGCTAATATAAGGGTGGTTAGGCATTGAGATGCTTGGTGCTGCCAAAATGTAAGTGCTCCTCGGGATGCATACCAGCAGACATTTGGACACCAAGGGACCTCTACTGCCAATCATATGGGCACCTATGAGATCTTAGACACTTCCAGCATTAGGTGGCAACTGAGAAGAATCCAAATCCTTTAACCCAGGATTCCTACGTGGTACTTGACAAGTCACTTAAACTAAGCTTTACACTCTTGGTGTGTGTTCTTTTTCAGGGTGCCTGAATCCAGATGTCTGGGTTCTAATTTGCAGAAGTGTTATGGAGTCATAGCTGCAACTGAAGTCCATGGGAGATGTGCAATGAACATGTACAAAATGCTAGTCTTGGAAAAATCAGGACCTAGGTATTTCAAATTGAACACCAAAAATAAGTGGACACTTCTGACTTTAATGTGTATGTCTCTCAGTCCTCCACCCATAACATTTAAATAATACCCCCCTCACCTTGCAAGAGCATAGTAAAGGTAGATTAATTTATGTTTGTGACAGATTCAGGCGCTCTATTGATGATCACTGTGGAAAAGTCCATAAAGAAGTTAGCAAATCTGTATTCTAGTTCAAATGCTGTGCAATTAAAAGGGCTTGAAACGAGCCATAGAACATTGAAGATAAACCCAATGTCAACTGGTTGCTTAATCAGTAAGTCCAGTCTTTCAAGACATCAAATGAGATCAGGTTCTTGTGGGGAAAACATGGTATAGTTATTCAATTAAAGATTATGTCATAATCCACAAGGAGGACTGACAAATATAACCTGGATTGTAGCATGTCCTAAATTCTGAATGCTTGAATTTGCAATTTTGATGTTGTTTAACCACAGTATTCTGCATATAATAGTCTGTAAAGGTTATACAAACAGTTTTGGGTAGCAAAACACTCATGGCTTATAGATAAAATGTGCTGTTTCTCTTAATCTCTTGTTATACTTAAATCATAATCAAGTATTGGTTGCATGCATGAATCAAACATTACCTACGTTCTGTGAGAACCAGAATTTCTGCAAATTTTAACAGTATATTCTAATTTTGACAAAATAATTAATGGCTTCATTTAAAAGAAACAAAAACAAAAAACCCAACAGATTTTTGTTATTTATACACGACAAGATCAAGCAAAACATTTTTCTCTTTTGTCAAACACTTAAAAGAATATTTATAAATATGCCATAGTGAGAAAAAAGTCCTCAAGGCTTGGATAAGGACAGTCCAATTCTATATATACATTCCATGCCAAACCTACTTACCCCCTTTTGGAAAGCAGACAGTGTTTCTGCCTCAGGTCTGAAAAGAAGAGAACTTGAAGCTTTCATTAACTGTACTACAACATAAAGTGCAGCCAATATAGCTTTTTCGTAGCGTCCTTGATTATTTATTAAACACTGATTCCACCTGTGCTGGCCATATCACTTTGTCACCAGTTCCCATTCCCTGCCACCAATTGTATTAGCAAAAAACTTTCTATTGGCATTTAGGTTAGCAGTAAATTTAGGAACTGGTGAGGTCTCCCCTGCAGTACTGTGTCCAGTTTAGAGCACAACATTTCATGAACGAGGCAAACAAATTGTATGAAATCCAGCAGAGAGCTACCAAAATCATTAGAGGCCTAGGAAATATGACTTACAAAGATAGGTTGGAAGAACTGGAATTATTTAGCCTGGAAAAGAGAAGACTGCTGGGTGGCTGAAGGGAGGAGGGGACTTGATAATCAAATATCTGAAGGGCTGTTAACAAGAATATGGTGATAGACTCTTCTCTATGGTCACAGGGGACAGATCAAGATGTAACAATCTAAAGTTACAGCAAGGGAAATTTAGGTTGGATATAAGAAGAATTTTCCAACTATGAGGGTGATTAAAGAACTGGAATGGCTTGCCTAGAGAGGTTGTGGAATCTCCATCCTTGGAAGTTTTTAAGAGGAGGTTAGATAAACACTTGTATGAAATGGTTTCGACAATACATAGAGCAGGAGGTTGGATTAGATGACCTCCTGACCTCTTGTCCAGCTCTCTTTTTCTGCTACTCTATTCTTTGTATTCACTACAGAAAGAAAGCTTCATAGATTCATAGACTGCAAGGCCAGAAGGGACTTTGGAAGATCATTGGGTCCAGCCTCCTGCACCAAGCAGGAAAGATAACTGGGGGGGTCAGGTGACCCCAGCAAGGTGACTGTCTAGTCTCCTCTTGAATATTTCCAGGGTAGGTGACTGCACCACCTCTAGAGGGAGCTTATTCCACAGTCTGGACACCCTGACTGAAGGAGTTTTTCCTAATGTTGAGCCTGACTTGTTCTTCCAGATGGTGGTAGAAGGGTTAAAGGGTCTTACTAGAAATTCATTGGAATGAGTTTGAGACTTGCACTAAAGGCTGTCTCAGTTGATTTATCTGTAAATGTGTATCTGGTCATTTAGGCTGGAGTTTCAGAGGCAGCTGGGAATGACACCTCAGTCATTTGTGTGTTGTTGGCTACAGAAACAGGCACACCTTAAAATTCCTAGCCTCATTAGCCCTAAGGTTGAAGACAGAGCTTTTGACCTTTTGTATCCCTCCAAAAAAGGATGTGGCACTGAAATAGTTAACTCAAGATAGCTGTCGCAATGTCAAATCCTAGAGGAGATAAATTGCAAGAAGTTTTTTTTCCCTCGGTATAGTTAGTCAGGATCAACCCTGTATCCCACCTAGTGTTTACCTTGATTAGTGAGGTGGAAACTGCAGTGTCTTGTCTCCACTAAGAATTGGTGTTGAGATGGCTATTGAGAGCTAGGTAGCTTACTGTAAAGCCAGACTTTTCAAGTAATGAAGACCTAGATTTTGAATAAATTGAACTCAGTATTTGGTACTGTGCTTTATTTATTTATTATTAAGTAACAGTACCATTTCCATTATGGGGAGTAGGTTTCTAATGCAGTTCTTAAATTGTGAAGGCTCTTATGATTTAGTTCTATCCAATATAAATGATAGTGAACAAAAGCTTTTATTAGTGAAGTTTAGAAAATTACCTGGGTAATTTTACTGACAAATAATTCAGTAATTTGGAATGATTTATCATGAGTGTAATGAGACTTTATATCACTTTAAGTACAACTTAAGTTGTTAATTACAGACACTCGAGAGACTTACAAAAAGTTGTTGTAATGATCATGGGTTATTAATTCACCAGGAATACTGATTTTGTGGTACAGCACCTGCAGAGAGAGAGAAATTCAAAAGGCAAGTCAACCCATATAATGGTGTTTCATTTTCTTTTCACTTACACAAATGGTTTTCTTCCTTTAGTACTGAGAGTAGTGTAGTCCTCATCATGACAGCAGGAGATTCCTGCCACTAACTAGAGTCAAGACAGAAATGGTGATCAAGTATCATCATACAGCTCTGTCCGGTACAGCAACCACGACCTGAAGGTGCACTATGGCATTTGATCCCAACCACTCCTGTGTCAGTCTCAATAAACTGTTACATTTAAGGGTTGTTTTGTGATGTAGCAGAATGTCTACTGTGAATAAAAAATGCAGTTCTATTTAGACTGAGCCTTGTCAATGAACAAAGAAGCCGTAGACATTTTGGGTAACTACTGATCAACAAGGCACATCTTTTTTCCAATGATGCTTCGGTGATGCTTTTTGCAAGTGATGAATACTGCACTTTTACAAACATGTCAAGGGTTGTCATTTTAAGTATCATCATGTAACAGATCCTGTGCTACTTGTTAGAGCATTCTCCATTTTCATTGTGGAAAGCAGAAGGCTAAGTACCCCTTGTAACTGAGAAGTATGGCTGGTCAGAAGTTTTCAAATGAAGAAAGAAAATTCTTTGTACCTTTGTATAAATTCTGACAACTTGTTTGCCAACATGATTGAAAACTGGTCTGTACCCATAACAGAACAGAAATTTGGCACACAAAACCAGTTTATACCTGTAACTGAACAGAAGTTTGGTGCAGAATGGTTTAAAAATGGCAGAACCCGGTCTAAGATTTGTTGTCCCCTCATCCCGCAAAAGGGCAAATGTGGGTTCTGTTTTCTACCTATCTAAAGTATGCCACTTACAGAAAACCATGTAGCAGACTGATTCTTCCTTGAGCTTTCTGAATATCTGTACCTAGCTGTGATGGGTTAGTGGGACTTTCGTGCTTCCACAGTTCTCAGCTGTAGGGCAGCCAGCTGAGCCAAGGTTCTTCACTCACATCTGAATCCTTTTTGGAGCCAGGGCTTAGCTCCTATTTTCACAACAAAGAAACTAGAAGCCCTGCAAACCCCAACTTAAAGTCAGAGGTCTCAGGACTTCCAAACTCTCTGCAATAGAACTTCCTGGTAGTACGTGGAGATCTTGCTGTGGTCAGGACTTTTAGGATCTAGGTTCCCATGTCCCAGTCAAGAGTCCCAGATGGGGATCTCAGATCTTCCAGGCCTCCTGCTGCAAAACTTTTTAGTGAAATTGGCACTGTGCACAGCTGTAAATAAAATTCATCACACATACTGGCTATAAAAGCAGTCATGAACAGAAATGCTGACATATCTGACATGTTTACCAGAATGATACAGAGGACCTAATTTGTAAGAGGGCATTTGATAGCTCTCCGAATTGTGAGAATATTATCGTGCTATACAAAATGCAGGTGAGGAATGAGGCTGCACTGGCATATAAAGAGAACAACTTCTTTTGCATTGCTTTTCCTTTTGAAGTGCTATAACACATTGTGTTCAGTGAATCTCTAGGCTAAAAGTTCAAGTGTGAGGTATAGTTTCACAATGTGGGTGAAGTATGGCTTCTGACTACTTCTAGACTCATAGATACCAAAATACTTTGTGCCATATTCTTCTTTCCCTTTGGTTCTCTTCCAGGTTGAAAAGGCTATTACCTATGTTATTTTAGGTAAATTTTCCACATGACAACTTTGTTTTGGAGTCATTTTCTATCAGTCCACCTGCCTGGAGCAATGTGCTAACATCAGAAGAGAATTGACTTAAGTTCAGCTTTTCAATTTTTGTTCTTTTTTAATTTATAGGAAATAATTTTTTAACCAGTTTAATTTCTCTTCCTGGTAGGTTTTCAGTAGAACACCATTTGCTACCAATTATTTTTTTTAATGTTTTATTTATATGCCTACACTTATCACTCTGAATAATTCCCCAATTCTTGACAATAAAAGGAGGAGGAAGGAGAATGTGATCAGAAAAGAATGAAATTATGTGAGACCATGAGAAGATGAAACATAGTTAAAAGAAAAAAAAGGGGGGGAGGTTATTTTTAATTCAATCAGTTTTTCAACCATTCTTTCAAGATATAATGAAAATCATTACAATGCAATATAATATGCTTAATGTATACCTGTCATATGCTCAAATACATTATCTTATTTAATGTGAATGATGCTGTCCTTTGGTGATATACATGTGCATTAATTGCTTTCTGTTCTGGTTTCCATTTGTTCACTCACTCTTCTGTAATATGGATATTGAATCCACCTAGACTCCCACACTAGTCAGTTAAGCTGATCATCTAATGAGTACGTAGTTTACAGTCTCATTAGGCTTTTTCCCCCAGGGCATCTTCAGGAACTTCCAACAGAAAAAAAATTCACAACAAATTACAGAATACTGTCCTGCTACAATGATTAAAAGTTCAATGATTTGGATATCCTCAAGTATTTAATCACCAGTCGCTCACAAGTGGCTTCTTTCTATGTAATATCCCAGAGATTAAGACTGTGCACTAAGAAAAAATACACTGGCTTCCCTTCCTCAGGCCTTGTGGGTGATAATGGCAAGTTGATGGAACTCAGTCTAAGGATACAAGAGCTACCATTCAATTCTATGTGATCCGTTATTGCTTCTTTGCACCCACCAAACCCATCAAATCCTGGCATTGCTTTTAACTGGGAATTTGGAATCCAATCAATAATTTCAGCTTGATTTTCCCTAGATCTTCCTTCTTGGCACTAGTTTAAGGGATCGATTTAGCCATTGTACAAGGTCATTAAGGTATAAATGTTTCTGCTTGGCTAAGAAGGCTCACTTGATTTACTAACCTAAAGATGAAACATCATTTATTAAAGTTTATCTTAACTTAATCAGATACACCCTCCCTTTGGAATATCTCATCCAGAGATACAGGCTTACCATGATAAATATACCCAAGCCTAGGATAATGTCAAATGAACCACTACAAACAATCTTATTTTTTCCTCTAATACCATGAGTGCAGTATTCAATCTCTCTTTAATACATTTTGAAAACAACTGAACAATGATCTATGAATTTGGTTTTCTATGCTGCATAAATTGTGTATGATGTATTTCATGCCGCTACTTCTCAAGGCTTCATTTTCTTTATTATAGTTCTTATAGGTCTCCTAGTAACATCCCTGTACATTTTTACATGATCCTCATTGTTATCATCTTTACTTCAGTACTCTAAATATTATTTATTCATTCATATAGAACAAAAACAAATTATACCATTTAAAAAAATCATAAACAACAATTACTTACCTTTTTCAATGGAATCTAGACATTTTCTAATTCACCTCAGAATTTGGAAGTTTTGCCGTATTGAACACCAAGTAAAAACTCAAGGCCAGGTCCTCCTGTACTATGATAATACAGCACAATAAGACCCATCTGTGGGCACTAACACAAATTACATTTTTCATTCCCTTGAAAGTGCTCTACAACCATGACATAACACACATTCATGGCTGTAGCACTTTTAAAATGGCCAATTGTGGGGAAAAAATAACCCTCAATATATCAGCTTTTAGCTAAAAGTGCTCTAGAGCAAAGTGCTTTAAGGAACTTCTGTTCAGGTTGTGTTGAGTGTTAATTTTTTGCATATGCCTTTGTGGGACTGGGTTGGTGCTCACAGCTGGCACTGCCCCCAGGGCTGTCACAGAGAGGACAGAGTCTCCTCCCTGTGCAGTGTGGGAGGGGGGAGGGGGAGGGGGTACCCTGCTGGGGTACCTGGGGAGGCCTGTGAGGAAGGAGGAGCAACCTTCCCCCTGAGTCTCTGGACTGTGGCAGCACTCAGTTGCTGGCTGGGCTTTGCTATGGCTAGAGGTGAGGGGGACTAGAACAGAGCCCCCTCACCTCATACCCCCCCCCCAGTTACACCAGCTGGGGTATTGGGAGGGCTGAGTTGGGCACACAAGATGAGGGGGCTCCATTCCACCCCATCCCCGCACCCCCAGCTCTGGCCACAGCAAAGCCCAGATGGCAGCTGTGTGCTACCACAGTCCAGAGGCTTGAGGTGAGGGGAGCCCCCAGCCATTTCTGGGCATGGCCTGCTGCCTCCCAATACCCCAGCCAGAGTAGCTGGGTGGGGAGCCACAAGATGGGGATGCTCCCTTCTCCCACCCCCTACCCAAGCCTCTTGATGGGGGCAGCACATGGTTGCTGGCTCAGTTTTGCCCTAGCCAGAGTTGGGGGTGTAGGACTGGAAAGAGGAGTGGTTCTGCCACAGCACCCCTGCCTGATGGCCGGGGCTGGTGTAGGTAGGCTTGAGCTCCACCCTGCCCCACCCCTCCCACCCCAACAGGCAAGCAACTATTGGGTTCAATGGTGCTCTAACTTATAGAGCTTTGTGTAAAGTGCCATGAGTTAGTATCTCCTCTAAACATCTATATGCAGTCTATACCTTGATTTACAGAAAGATCTATGGTGTTATAAAGTTGGGAGGGGCTGAGGCTTAATATAATTGGAAATAGTGCTAGTTTGTGCATTATTCCTTAAGATTGTGCTACTTGCAAAACCTTTAACTGTTTTTTTCACTCAGTCATTTATAAAGTTTATTGTATTGACTATTATATGTCAGGATATGTTGTTGTTGCTAAATAACCATGCACTTCTTAACAGAGCTGGTTAAAATACAGGTTTCCGGGCATGTCAACATGTGTGCTTTACTGTGAACAAGACAAAGATTGCAGAGTTTCAGAAGATTTCATTTGCACTGAGCATTCTTCAGTCCTACACAGTTCCCTCCATGCCAGCTTCACATGGTGTGTGATAGGCACAAGAAATCTGGAAATATGGGCTGAGAACAGAAGAAATGAGGGGCATGTGTGTATGACAGTTCAAAGTGGGATCACTGCTTTTGCACTGCTTTAATGGTGTCGGTGTTTGCATGCCTCAGCGGCGTATTGCACATTAATTCCAGCTGCTGTAGGAAATTCAGCGGCATACTGTGTCTTAAATAACTTGGAGTGCAGCAAACTAAAACTCCTCCAAGGAGTTTTATTTTGCTGCCCCTAGAGCCACAGAGCAAAGCATCAGGCTCTGTGCAGGTCCACAGCTCTGCAGGAAGCCCTGCAGGCAGCCTGGCAGCAGCCCAGGAAAACAGGCTCTCCCAAGAAAAGCAGCGAGCCCAATCCTTTTTCTTTTTCCCCTGGAGCCTGCCTGCCTGCCTGAGCTGCAAGGGGGCCCAGTGCTTCCCTCCATAGCTGCGGTGCCGCCCCCCCTGGGACCATCCAATCTGGGTGCCTGTGAGTGGGTGACACCTGGGGGGGGGGACTGCCACAGAGGGAAGCACCACCCCCTTCCCACAGCCCAGGGACCACTCCACCCATCGGCATCTCCCCACCACAGGAGAGGCAGGTAACTCAGTGGGGTGTGTGCATGACATGGAGGTTTAACCAGTCCTAAATTGAAGCGGTGTTTTTAAAAACTCACGACTCCAATTTAGGGCCCCCATTTCATCTACACATGCCCATGGATATGAGAGGCCATCCTTATGTTCTCAGACCCCATGACCTAAAAGGCTGTGCAGCTTTTACAGGTTCAGCACAGAATCTCACACCAAGATATGTTATCTAGAAGTTTATGCCCTATAGTAGGGCTGTGCGAAGCTTTGGTCCCTGATTTGATTTGGTAGCCAAATTTCTGAAGCCAAATCTCAGTAGCCAAATCTCTGAATCCAAATTGAATCAGAGGACTCTTTAATCTCTCTGAATTGATTTGGAACCCTCCGAATTGATTCAGAGAGATTTGGAAAGATTTGGTGATTCAAGCATAGACACAGATTTAAACGTTTTTTCTATGTACCTCTAGGTAGCAGGCAGCTTGTGAACTCTGCAATGCTGGGGCACATGGACCGTCCCACAGAAGCATAGGGGGCTTCTGAGCATGCTTGGCAGTGGACCCGAAAGTGGACTAGAAGCACTTCCGGTCCACTTGTGGGTCTGCCAGGAAGGGTGCATGGGGGCCCACCCACACCTCCCTGGTTCAGTGACTGGTGCCTCCTGGGTCTGAGGGGGGCACCTGGGGTCCCACTGTGGCTGATTGCTGAGCTGGAGGGTGCACGGGGGGGGGGGCCCAGTGCACTCCCTGGTGGTCCCAGAAGTGGACTGGAAGTACTTACGGTCCACTTCCAGGTTCACCACCGAGCATGTGAAGGGCCCCCCCACACTCCTGTGGAATGCTCCATCTGCCCCAGCATCTCAGCATTCACAAGCTGCACTGGTACCTTGAGGTATGTAGAAAAAACATTTAAAGCAGTGTCTATGTCTGAATCACTGATTCTCCAAGTCAGCATCAAATTTTCCTGG
The DNA here is from genome assembly GCF_030867095.1 of Alligator mississippiensis. Lineage (NCBI taxonomy): Eukaryota > Metazoa > Chordata > Crocodylia > Alligatoridae > Alligator > Alligator mississippiensis. The sequence goes on along the minus strand of NC_081827.1, from coordinate 94,258,007 downwards.
TTCTGCAGGAGGCACCCGGGGTCCCCCTGCAGCCGATTGCCAAGCTAGGGGATTGTGGGGAGTCCCCTGCACGCTCCCCAGTGGACCTGGAAGTGGACTGAAAGTACATCCAGTTCACTTCTAGGTTTGACGCTGAGCATGTGGAGGGCCCCCCCGCACTCCTGTGGGATACTCCATCTACCCCAACATCGCAGCATTCACAAGCTGCATTGGTACCTCAAGGTATGTAGAAAAAACATCTAAAACTGTGCCTATGTCCGAGTCACTGATTCTCCAAATCAGCATTGAATCTTCAGATTCAGCCGAATCGAATCAGGGATAGTGATCCAAATCAATGAATTGAATCACTGTCTCTGATTAGGGCCAAATTCAAATTGAATACCCCTAACCTACAGGCATTATGGACCTGGTGCACCATAACCCTGGGCAACTGGTGCCTCCTAATACTGGGAGGGCACCAGCAGCTGATTGCCAACTGGGGGGGTCCCCTAGTGGCCAATCACCAACTGGGGGGCCGGGGGCAGAGGGAGAACATTTTTTGCAGGGGTGGGAGGGAGCTGAGTGTGTGCATGCCCCCCCCACGCAAAGGTCTGAGGGGAAGGGGCAGGGGAAGGGGAAAGGGCCATAAGGGAGAAGGGAGCAAGGCTGGGGATGACACTGGGCAGGGATTGGGCTTAGGGTTGGGGTCCACTGCACCCATGCTGCTGCCCCTTCCCCTGTGCCAGGGGTCATTGCCTGGCACTGGCATCTACCACCCCCAAACCCTGCACTGGCCATAGCTGCCTCCCTGAACGGGCCCCGGTCTGGCCTCAGCCCCGCACTGCCTGGCAGGGCCTGGAGCTGGAGCGGGGCCAGCCTCAGCTGCACCACCAGGTAAGAGGAGACGGAGCCCCCGGAACCCACACCCCACCCCACCTAAGTTGTCCCCAGTGGCTCCTGCAGAATTGCAGCACTGGGGAGCATAGGGGGGCCACATGCCCCCCCCATCTTTGTACAGGGCAAGGAAGGACAGGCTGCAGCTGTTAGGCAAGCTGGAGTCTGCCTGCTCTGCACCTCCACATCTTGCTGCAGCCTTTTAAAGTGGCATGGCACACTGCCATGTGTGTCCCGCTGCTGGGTGGGCCAGGCAGCAAGGCACATGGCACTGTGCTGCACTAATTTCAAAGGCTGCAGCGAGGTGCAGACACACAGAGCAGGCAGAGCCCAGCTTGCCTCACAGCTGCAGCCCGCTCTTGCCCTGTGCAAAGATCAGGGGGAGTCATATGCCCCCCCCCTTAGCTCCCCAGCACCATGACTCTGCAGGAGCCACTGGGCTCCACTTGTCCCACAACCTGGCCCAGCCAGGGCTCCATTCACCATGAATGGGGCCCTGACCATGCCAGGCTGGGGGGCAGTCAGAGCCCAGTGGCTCATCCAGGGCCATGGTGCATTGGAGCCAAAGGGTTGAGGGAACATGCCATCCCTCCCCCGGCTGTCCCACAGTGCACACAGTGGCAGGAGCTGCCGGGCTTCAATTAACCCATGACCCGGCCCAACCAGGGCCCCATTCACAGTGAATGGGGCCCCAGCTGGGCTGGGTCTTGAAACAATCCCCACAGTGCAGCAGGGAGTGGGGCAGAGGCGAGGGTGAATGATTCACCCCTGTCCCTACCCCACTCCCTCCTGCACTGTGGGGGTCTTGATCCCACCCCTCAGAAGAAATCTTACCTACCTGCCTGTGCCTACTATGCTGGGCGGTCTGTGAGCCCAGCATGCCTTTCCCCCCTGCTGCAGCAGCTTACATCTGGGTTGCCCAGCGGCAAACCCAGGAAGTGCCTCTGGCACTTCTCTCGGGGGGGGGGGGTCACATGCACTTGCATGCACCCGCTGCACATCACCAATGGCCATAACAGATGTACATAGATAAAAAAAATAAAACAAACTTTTAAGGACACTAGAGTTTAGCAGCCAGGCGGCGGCTGCCAGCTCCATTTTGCCCCATCGTTTCAGCTGCTGCCCTTCCCTAAGCAGTCTCAGTGAGGCTGTCACCCATTTACCTTTTCTCTGTGTGCATTGCTGTTAACCTGAAAGGGAGGGATTAAGAGGAACACTTCAAGAATTCCACAACCTTTAGTCTAAAGCTGGAAGAAAGTACCCTGTCCCCACACTCTTAAACCTTAGCTTCCTCCACCTCTGTGCCTCAACAGCCAGCCCATCCAAGATGCACCAACAACCTACTAATGACTCCCAGACATAATTCTAGCCCCCTTCTCAGTGCCCAAAAAGAAGAGACATAAATTCCATAATCCTCTGCAGCCACAAAGTGGGAAATGGGTGGGTGTCAGCAAAAAAATGAAGCTGGGCTTTTGGGACCAAGTTGGGAAATGTTTGAAACCTCTGAAATACAAATCAGCAGCTATTATGATGACAATTTGTCCTTCTGTGAGTTTCAGCAGGTATTGTGTAACCATTACAGCATGCATGTTCTCTGTAACAACCCCTGACAAGTAAATGATACAGGAGCTGTAATGACAAATAAAATCACTGTTGCTGGAAAACCTTTAACAATTGAGAGTTGCTCTTCTAAGGGCAAGTAGTCACCTAGTGCTGTTCCTGAAGTCCTTAGCCTATAAAACTCTGACAACATGCAAGTCAATGGGAATTTTGTTTGAAAGGCTATAAGAAAGGTTTTTATGCTGATTCACCTTTTGTTGTAGGAATGTAGATGAGATTAAAAAGCCATAATAATTGATGAGCTATACTGAGAATCAATAAAGACATGTCTCAAATTCCAAATTATTTCTAGATATATTAATATCTCCATTCCTGATGCTGTTTAGAAGATTAATATATCATACATTAACATAGATGTATGAGCAGAACTGCTTTAATTAATCATCTACAATAAACTTGATTATTTAAAAGCTATTTGATAAAAAGCAGAAAATATTTTCAATATAATACAAAAATGGACTATACTTGTAATTACCTTTTCTAGATATGTGTTGATTTGCTTCATATATAGACTGTCTTACCTTACAAAATAACCCAGTACACTGAGCACACACTGCAAAACAATACAGTAATGGAGTGTTTGCTGATGACTTGCATTTAAGGAGAGCCTGTCTACTAGCTGAGATAAGATTTAGGAAAACAATGTGCTAAAGATTTGAAAATTGCAACAAAAATTGTGGTCGATCTATGAATGATTACAGACATAATTGTACTAGTAAATATTCAAGCTTATCCTGATTTTCAAGTTCAATTCATGATTATTGAATCATTATAAGCTTTAATATTCAGGAAGGGGCTTCATTCTGCTTGCTTTACTCACATGACTAGCCCCTCTGACTTGGGTGGTACTACTTATATGAATGAAAGGAGAATTTCTCCAAGTGCACCCTTTCTAATAATATATGTTAAATGTACGCATGCACAAACGCCACATGCCCCCGGAGGCTGGGAGGGCATGGTGAGCTCCCGCAGGTGGGAGCATGGTGGCGGCAAGCAGGGAGCTCCAGCAGGAGCCACAATGCTGTCAGCGGAGTGAGGGGGGTGGGAAGCACCAAGCAGCGGTCGGCGACCACCTACAGATGCCACCAGTGGTGTCAGTGGTGAGGGATGGGGGTGACAAGTGACGATCACCCACAGATGTCGGTGGCAGTGTAAAAGCCTTTTTGCCTTTACACATGCACGCCCTACACATCGCCAATATATGTATGGACTGGCTAAAATTACTTGCCTATCTCATTATGAATGAATCAACAGGCAGGTGGGATGGTTCCAGGACGTTGGTCAGGCAATTTCGTCAGTTATTTTTTGGTGAGAATTGCCCTGAATCTGCCAATTTTCTGTTCATGCTACAAATGTCCTCTAACTTGATAGATATGTTGGAGAGGACTGAGAGAATGCTTCTAGATTGGTGAGGGTATGGAAAGGAGCTTGGATTATTGTCCATACCCGAATGTTTACTTCTTGATGTTTGAAGCGTTATGTTGTAAATTTACTGAAGTGTCAAGGAAATCTGGATGAGTGCTAACATGATAAACTCTGTCAAGACTGAGGCATTCCTGGACATGTGTAAAGCAGAACTTCAGTGAGTAAAGAACTTCAATGTTAAAATCTGAGGTGCATATGAAGTTTAGGTGCCTATTGGCAGCTGAGCCTGAGGTTTTAAGAATCACTGTTCTAAGACCCACTATAGAAGTTTAATTCCATTTGTGGATCTGGGTCACAAAACCTTGGTAATGGCTTCATTTAGAGCTACTAAAAAAAAAGTGTTCACTGAAAACAGCGTTAATGAAAAATTGGACCTTTGGCGTGTAACATTTTTTGTGAAAAGTATCCAGACATGCACAAACCTGTTTGTAAGCTTGAACCTTTGTTGTGTAGTTAACTAGGCAACTGTCAATCCTCTGAATCATGGTGTATGTGTAAGAGGTCTAGCCAGATGCCTGATGAATCCATATGTGGCTGACAAGCCCAATTCGAGAGCGACAGATTGTTACAGGTTTCACAGATCTATACGGTGTCTGAGTTAGAGTCAAAATTTGGAGCATGCTTCTTTCTTACTTTTCTTCCATCCTCTAGATCAAAGCTGCTTCATGTTGAACTGCACCCAGTGCCAGATGCTCCAGATTGGGTGGGATTCTGCATGCTCTTCCTAGATTTCTACATTGATGTTGAATGACTACATATCATTTTTGCACACATCGTGGTATTGCCATAGAAGGTAACCCTGGAATCTCAAATAGAGCCATCTCGCATCTCACTATACAAAATATTCTTGGGGATATGATCTCCTCCCATTCTCTTGACATAGCTGATCCATCACAACCTTTTCTTCTTGATAGAGGTTTCTGTGTGTGTCAGTCCTGCATGCTCCAACACCTCCGTGTTTGGTATTCTGTGTTCCCACTTTATTTTCAGGATCTTATGCAGACATCTCGTGCAAGCTGTTCAGTCTTTTGATGCACCTAGCATAAGTAGTTCTAATTTCTGAACCATAAAGCAGGGATGACATTACACAGGTCTCATATATGCATATCTTCACCTTAGCTGATAGTTTGTTGGTATTCTATGTGCTTTATTGCATACATTTAAATAACACAGTTAAAATTTGGTTTAGCTGTAATTGTTTGTCAGATGCTCAGGGCTGCACTAGGTTAGCAATCCTACCTCGTTTCCAGGTTTTGTTATGCACAGAGTAGAACCAGTAGGCAGGAGTTGTGCTTCCAGAAGTGGTGCAGGTAGTTTACTCTGTCAGTTGATTTGGTGTTTACATTCTTCTTATGTCCTTCTTCCCCTGATTGTATGCTTACATCCACATACACTTAATCTAACTAATGGTGATGCACTGACATGTTACTTATAGTATCATTAATATCACCTCTCTGTTTAATCTTCGGTCTTCAGGATTTAACCTAGGTAGTTAACTTTGCTGGCACTTTCTCAAATTCCCTTTCCCTTGTATATTAATTATCTGTAGATAAAGTCATCATTGATGCCTTATCAACTAAAAAGGCCAACTAAATCAGCTTTGTTAGGCAGCGGTTATAGCAATAGGATGACCATCATACCCATCTGTTCATTTGCCTCCTGAAGTGTGACCATGACAGAACTCTTGAAAATCCAATTAATGGTTTATAGGTCAATAGCCTAGATACTTTGATAACACTGCAAGAAGGCATGGACAAAAACTCTGGGATTAATGGATTTTGTGGAGACTTTTATAAAGTCTTTTTGTAGATGTTCTCCTCTCAAATGTTAATATGTTTTTTGAGTAGAAAGAAAATGGCTTTTACAACAGTATTCCCTTGAGCTAGCATGGCAAGCTGGGGAGGAGCCTTAAACCATGTAAAATGCATGGACTCAATCAATGCATATATAAAGTTCAAGGGGAAGACTTTGGGTTTTTTTAGACTTCAAAAGTATCGCCCAAAGAGCAGTCTTTTCTCACTGGAATGTGTGAGGATCCTCATGTGTAAAGATTAGCATTTTCACCCAATTTACTGTGGGGCAATCAAATTGGGGAAACATCAGACAGGGAATTTAGAATAGACCTATGCTTAAATAAATCTAATCTTTCCGTTCTCAACCTTTTTTTTTAAGTGTTTTACAGGTAGGCTACATTTTTTTCAACATTATAATCCTTTAATTATGGAAACTTCTTTGCATTCAGAAGTGTAACCTAACCTATTCAAATGTTAGGGCACTAATGCAGTGACTATATTTTTGCTTAGTTTGCAATAAGCATAGCTATGAAGCACGGGGACCATTTATCTCTGTTCCTTTTTTGCCTTGACAGTTAAGCTTGACATCTTGAATTGTTCTGAAGCATATATTCACATCTATTATCAAATCTTTTGTCCCCAGAATACCTTAATGTACAGCTTTTGAAGAAATCTAGATGATTAACTATGGGAAGCTGAAGATTTCTGTTATTCACTGGTCCTTTAAATAGTTCTCTACTAGAACATTTAAAGATTTCATCCATCACTGAGAGATTTGCTTCTTGCTCCCCAAAGATCTGGATATCAGAAGAGATTCTGGGAATGAGCTTGATTTTTTTTTCCAATTAAGATACAGTTGGCAGCTTTTTCTATATAATAGGGTAGTTACAAATATTTTAAATTAAAAATTCACTCAATATAATAAACTGTGTTCTCTTCTGATTTATCCATTTCTAGTTTTAAAGCCCAATAGAGTACACTTACAGTGATGTCTGGTAATTCTCAAGTGCCAGATCACTTTTGAGAAAAGAAAACTTTCTTAGTCCTCTCTACACTGTTTCCAACTTTTCTAGAGAAGAATCTGGCATTTAATCTCATTCCCTCTCTTCTCTGTATGAAGATTTGGGTCTTATAGTTCTTTTTTCTTTCCCTCTCTTTTAACTTTTACTCTTAGCTGCATATCAAAGGAGGGTGATCCCCAAATCCCTTTATAGCATGATATAGGTTGTAGCTGTGTTGGTCTAAGGACATAGGCAGACAAGGTTCTTTGGGTCAATCTGGTATCTTTTATTAGACCAACTTAAATAGTTGGAAAAATTCTTCTTAGCAAGCTTTTGGGTATAAATGTATTTTATTTTATTTATTTATTTATTTATACCCAAAAGCTTGCTAAGAAGAATTTTTCCAACTATTTAAGTTGGTTTAATAAAAGATATCAGATTTACCCTAAGAGCCTTGTCTGCCTTTATAGAGTGAAGAAGCTCATCTTTAACAAGAGAAGTGATTCTTTTCTCTAGGATGTAGAAGTTCGCCTCCCCACCACCCAAAAGATTACAAATAATTAGAAACAGGAAAGCTAAGAACCCTAAGAACAAGTATAACTCTCAGGCCAAATTCTCCATCTGATCCAGTATTAGCACAGTAGGCAAAACCTCCACTACAGTGCTGGGGAAAAGACCAGTTCCAGAGAGGAAATAATCAGGGAACTAATTTTCCATTTCCAACTGAAGCTCTAGAGGGGCTTTATGCAGATGAAGCATAGCCAATAGGGCTGCACGAAGCTTCAGTCGCTGATTTGATTTGGTGGAGATTTGGCCCAATTCGGTGACCGAATCTCCAAATCTGAATTGAATCAGGAGACCCTTTAATTTCTCCAAATTGAATTGGAACCTTCCAAATCAATTCAGAGAGATTCAGAGTTTTGACAGTTCAGACATAGACAGTTTTAAATGTTTTTCCTACATACCTCAAGGTACCAGGTGGCTTGTGAATGCTGAGATGGTGGGGCAGATGGAGCATCCCAGAGAAGTGTGGGGGGATCCCCTGTGGACTCGGCCACAGACCGATCCACTTCCAGGTCTGCCACGGAGCATGCTGGGGGCCCCCCCAGCTTGGTGACTGGTGCCTCCTGGGTCCGGGGGGAGCACCCAGGGTCCCCCTGTGGCTGATCACTGAGCTGGGGGGATGCAGGGGACCCCCCCAGTGAACTTGGTGGTGGACCCAGAAGTTGACTGAAACTTCTGGTCCACTTCTGGGGTTACCGCCGAGCATGCGAGGGCCCCCTTCCCCCTCCCACTCCTGTGGGACTCTCCATCTGCCCCACCATTAAAGTGTTCACAAGCCGTGCCTGGTACCTTGAGGTAGGTAGAAAAAACATTTAAAGCTGCCTATGGCCAAATGACTGATTCTCCTAATCAGCATCAAATTTTCAGATTCAGATTTGGCCAAAATGAAATGGAGATGGGGATCTGAATCGACAAATCAAATCACTCCCTGATTCAGGCTGAACCTGAATCAAATATGGCCTGTTTCGCACACCTCTAATAGCCATCCAAATTGGAGCCAGGCCACAACTCTGGGGTTAATGTCCCTATTTTGAAAGAGACAGTGCCATTTTTAAAGAACACAAGTCATGTAGACCTCATATTTAAGACTCTTCCAAAAAAGTGGTGCCTCCAGCCGTGCTGGAACACTGACAGTCTATCATGAACAGCACCAGACAGATTTCCCTGAAGTGGCTGTTGCCAGGAACTGACCAAGCCTGCCCTTGCTCAGCTTGTGAGATATGAACAGCTCACAACATGAGCTTATATGCCTGCACACCAGGCAGGATTTAAATAGTATCCTATACATTGCAGTCAGTTTGTGCTGACTTCCCTTATCTGAAGGACTGTCCAATCAGATAAGCGCTTAATTATCTTTTGGTGCACGTTCCTTAAAACAAAAGAAGAACTAAGATGGAGAGAGAGCGCATTTCTAATACTTGCTAACATTTACAGTAGCTTTATGAATGTGTCAGGATTTGCACATTAATTGTTTGGAAAGATCACAAATCCTTTCCCACCTTCACATTTTCAGAAAAGTAGACATAAAACCTAAAGGATGACCAGTACGTGTATTGTCTGAATAACTCTGTGTAAATACACCTCCTTCTAACATTCCCCCCTCCCCCCCAGCCTAGGATAAAATTAGGTATAGCAAACAAATCCTTGTCAAGTAGTTCTCTTTTTTTTTTTTTTTTGTTCCTTAAATATGAGTTTACAAGTCTTAAGTAACATTTTGTTCTGCTGCTTTCAAATCTTTGCTTTTGTCTACTGCATATTTCATTTGGAAAAACAAGAATAAAATTTGCAATGGGACAAAAAGAGAATCTGGTTGTAAAGAGAGATAATTAATGGTGCCATAAGAATTTAGGCCAAATCCTGCTTGCTACTCATGAGGTGATCCACTGTAGTCAGTGTAATTATTTGGGTGAGAAAAGGGAGCAGAATTTGGTTTTTTGCTGTAGTTCCAACTACCTTTTATCATTATAGAGGGAAAAAAAATAAAATTAAATGTGTATCCTCAACACATTTCTAGTATAAGCATTTTAAGAGGAATGCCTTGTAAACAGATAAAGGGACTCCTGAGCTTTGGATTGATTGCTTTTAAAATGACCATTTAACATTGGCTTATGGTTTTACATTTCCACCTTGCAGCATTTAAGGGCTATTTAGAACATTAAATGCTAACCCATCAAATCCTAACCTGAAAGGCAATGTGGCCTCTAGTCATATAGCCTGGTGAAATAATAGACTTTTGCTGTTCTTAATAGGTAAATACTTTCATTTATGGAAGAAAATGGTGATTCAAGAATGTCTGATACCCCTAAAACTCTCAATGCTTTTCATAGCAGCTGTATATTTGACATTGGTTCCCATAATATTCGTATGATAACATTCCTATCCCACAGGGGTCTGCTCGAATATCAGAACACTCATCTTTTTTAAGTTTTGCATAATGTGAGATATTAAAATTAAGGCTAGTGTTTACTGTTCAGTTCTTACACACATATTCCCACATTCACAGCTAGATATTATTTCCCTTGGAAATGCTTTCTGTCCCTGCCAGTTACTGAATGCAATCAGATAGCTTTGCATGGGCTAGCATACCAATTAAGTGCTATGTCTGGGTTATGTACTATTTTCTCTCTCAGAAACTCAATGGCTCATCGTCAGATAAACAGCACGTATTGATAAGGAGAAAACCTGATTCCACAACAGGAGCAAAATCTATTTCTCTAAAAGTCTTCAGGTCTACACTGTGAAAGGGTAAGAAGGAAATAGCTATAAAATTGAAATGGGATGAAAGAAGATTAATGGAGAAACGATCAGCAAAAATATTCAATTAGAATTTGTGGGCCTGGTCATATTACTCTGTATTACCATACATCTTGTCATTATCCAAATCTGTTGCTAAACTGTTGGCATTTGTCTTCATTATGCAGTAAAATGGTTTAATGAATAGGTTACAAATATAATGGAAGAAATGCCCTGAAATTATCACAATGCCTGAGAATGAAAAATGCCTTAATTTAAATTATCGGTGTGTGGCATCTGCCAAATGCACATGCAGATGTTGGTTAGAGAGAATAATTTTGTTTCGATGCAGCCTTCAAAATTCTGTTCTATTTAGAAAGGGCTTTAAAGTTAAACACCTCACCAGAAACTGATGTCAGTGATGCAACTGTGTCTTCCTCCTCAGCTGTGAGCACAGGCGGACGGATATCTTGAATACAATTCTGCAGTACTTTTGCAAACTCTCATTGATTTCACTAGGATATCTGGTCATGAAGCTACAGTATTGGAATTACAAAACTCTTAAAACAGTAAAATCAAACTTCATATACAATCGAAGTTAAAATCTGAGCTCAGTTATAGCTTGGTTGTTCAGCAAACAGTGTCCAGATTTTGGACGTGTTGGTTTTGAGTTTGATCTTCCAGACAACTTTCCCAGTTTGCTTCTGCACATTTTTGTATAGGAAGATGCTGCAAGGGAGTTAACACTTGGCATTCCAGCTCCCATTTTCTACGATCCTATGAGCTGACATACTTCAACACTGCTAGAGTCTGGTGTTCCGTTTCCCCTAATTTTTAAATAATTTTAGTTTTGGTAAAATGTTCATCCACCTGCCCCATGTTCCTAAAAACCAACTAAAGTGTTGTACAAAATTAGTATAAAATACTCTTCAAGGCTTAGATCCTTCACTCAAATCTATGTAGACAGAGACCCATTAACTTCAACAGGATTTTAGAGTGGCCAAAGACCTGCTGTCTTGATCTGAATTGGGGTCTTAGCTTCCAAATCCTTACCAGAATAATGCCCAAGTTAAAAGCAATAAATACATTTTTAGAAAGGACTTAAATAGGAATGGTGGCAAGGGCTTGGACTGCTAACCTGGAATTTGGGACAAACAAATTACTTCCTGTTTGGGCTAATCCCTGTAGCCTTGGGGAAATGATCCATTCTCAGTTTCCTGTCTAGTAATTAGGTATAACAGGTATTTCTGTGCTGCAAAAAAGGGATGAGGATGAACACAATTGGGATGCTCAAAAGTTATGGAAATAGAAGTGAATGAGTAGCTAGGATAGGCTAAAGAAATAATCCAAATGGCTTCTTTTCACTCATTCAGACAAGAATTAAGAATTCTGCATTTCTTCTGCTGTGGTTAATCCAAGTGCATCCAGCTGAGATATTCTGAGAGGTTCAACTGCCTGTACTAGGTAAGTAAAATCAAACTGTTGGACCTGAATATGGATATTTGCACTAAATTTCTAAACTTACCTGGAGTTACATGTGATAATTTGACATTAGAGGAAATATTTGGAGGTGGTTTCATCTACATACAAAAGTTATTCCAAAATTCATTGGATTTAATGGCGTCTTTGCTTCATGGTCACACAGTTTCTATATTTTGAATATCATGATTGTATATATTCAAATGATAATCCTAGTATTACATGTCACAAATATTATTAGATTCTTGTTCCTAATATGTCACTGTTAAACTGCATGTTTGGAACCAGATGGCTGAGAGAACTGATAAGGTGATACCAAGTCTCTCAACTCTCAGTTATTGTTGGGTTGGATCCAACCCTAATTCATAGAAACCAAAAGTTGTTACTGTCTGACAGCTGTTTTGTGGCTTAGATAGTTCCAAGTGGACAGCTGTCCACAGGGTGGGGGGCAGGGTGTGGAAAAATCACTATCACAGATAGAAAGCCTCAGCAAAGAAGAGTTTCAGAGCATGGAAACTGGACCAGCTTTATGATCTCTAGAGATGCATGTTCCAGAAGGGAGCTTAAATGCATTGGCAAGGTGGGAAGTCTTGCTCTGTGTTGATTCTGTTACATCCATACTGTGAATTAACATTTTTCAGTATCCTCATGTAGTTAAATTTAGTTAGATTAAAACAAATCCAAAAGAAAATTAGATTCAAATTTTGCCTTTTTAATTTAAGCATTGCTTCCACAGCTTAAAAACAAACCCCTTCTAAACAAAAATGTGCATTATTGCCCTTTATACATGTGCATAAGTACAGAATTTTTTTCAAGTGACTGAAATGTTGGGACTGGGAGGCGTATTTCTTAGTGCAACATGACTAAGCATGAGAAGAAATGAAGGGCCTTGTTGGATTATTAGATCAAGAAGAGACCATCACTGATGGGAACGAGATGCACCTCACAAGACAGATGTTTGGGATAATATATTCAACAGATTTTGGTGACTTATCATTCAAGTTGGGAGTAAAACTGATCCAGGGTTAATGTGATAGCTTGATAGCTTGCCACTTGGGAGGACTGGGGTTCACTTCTCTAATACCGAGTTCCTCTGTGGTTTTGGGCAAGGGTCTGTGCTTCAGTTCCTCAGCTATAAACTGGAACTAATGGCACTTCCCTCCCTCACAGGGGTGCTGTGTAGCAGGCACTGTGGTGGCAGGGGCCATGTAGGACACATCCATTCTGCTTCCAAGGCCTCCTGGAAGCACTGCCAAGAAACTCATTTCAGCCGCTCTCCCTCTTTCTATATGTACCAGTCCTGGAAATGAGGCAACGACTGTGCCCTGAGGGTGCTCCCATCACTGCTTCTGCCAGGCAGGGGGCAATCCCCACTGCCCTCCACTGCTCCACACTGCATGGGGGTGTTCTTTCATGAGCGCCCATAAGTCCCGAGGCAGCTGCAGCAGCTTGTGAGTTGGGGTTTTGGTTTTGGTTTTTCCAAAGGGCTGGGAGCTGGGCTGGGTGGAGCAGCCATGGTGGGGGGGGCTGGGAGAGTGGGCAGGGGTTGGGGGGCTCATGGCAGAGCCCCTCTCACAGAGGAGGGCAGTGGGGATAACCCCCCTGCCTGGCAACACCTGGTGAGTAGGGGCTTTTTTTTAAACAACTGGGAGCTGGGGCAGGTGGGGCAGCCATGGGGGGTCTGGGAGAGTGGGCAGGGGTCAGGGGGTGCTCGGGGGGCTGGTCAATAAGGCAGGGGATGGGGCCTGGTAGGGATCCCCCCATGGTCCCCTTCTTCAGCCCTCCCTCCTCCCCGCCCCCTACTTACCAGCATGGTGTCCAGGTCCAGCTCCCTGCTGGAGCAAGCAGGGACTGCCCAAATTGCTGAAGCTCTCCAAATCATTTTGGACCTTTTAATTGGTCCTCTGATTCTATTTGGATTCAGAGATTTGGCCACCGAATCTGGCCGAATCTCCTCCAAATCGAATCAGCACCCAAAGATTTGCACAGCCCTACAGGATATATAACTGCCACAGCATAGACAAGTCTTAAGTTAATTCCAAGAGGTAAGGTATTCTTTATTTCCTGGTGTGAACAGTTGCCAAGCACTATTGTGTGTCATTGTAATGGCTGCTAAGTACCATGCTTGGAAGTAACTATGTTCTGGTAGCAGATGAAGTGGGATGTGTGTACAGAATGCTGCAAGGTATTTTGAGTCTCAGTATCAATATCAATCAGTAAGTTAAACCTAGGATTCTTCTTCAAGCGGAAAAATGCTACTCCTGTACCCACAGCTAACTGCTGTGACTAAAAATCAAAGCAATAAAGGCAACAGGAAGAAAATATCTGCTGTGTTCCCAGCCACTCAATGTGCAATTATAAACAGATTAATTTTAAAAATTGGCATCTGATACAGTAGATGTTCTAGTGTCACATATGAGACCCCAAAAAGCAAATTAGACATATATTCATTTTAATTAAACTGTTATCAAGATGTGCTGTTGTCCAAGAAGCCCATTAACAGTAATCCACTTTATTCACAACTGAGCAAGTCAATTCACTGAACTGAACTAAAAACCTGACTTTGTAACAGCTGGCTATTGAATAGCCATTTAATCTCCTAGCTTACTAGGGTTAGCAATCATAGGCTTTCCCTGAATTTTACAGATTCTCTTCTCTTTCTTCCTCACTTGTGGCAATGCAGGGACTCTCTTAGGTACAATCATAATTCATTCATCATATGTAAAGGGGAATTTTCATCGAAGAACCAACTTGAATGAAAAGAATATTTATAGAAAAAAATTGTTGTCCCATTGTTTTTCTTTATTGCCTTCACTGTAAAATATTTGATGTGAATAAGATTATGTTCCCTGAAGATCTGGCCACTCTTTACACATATACAAAACATCATCTTGTGTTTATGACACACAGGTATGTTGCTTTGAAAATTAGCAATGAATAATGGTCAAATTGAATGAGCCTGTTGAGAGAGAGGTACTATGATGGGCAAAAGTGAAAGTCAGCATGAATTAAGTTCCTAAATCACTTAGTCATTCTTAACTATATTCAATACCTTCTAGTCCATAAGTTCACCCGCTTGTACTGTACAGCAGTAAATGTGTTTTTGCAGTTTGTCTGCAAAGAAGAGTCAGCTGGGTAGGAATAGAGGGAAATTGCTCCTGAAAGAAAATGGCCTGGTGCCAAAATTCATCTTCAGGTTTAACCACTGTAGTCAGAGGACTGAGGGCAAATCCTGTTCCAAGATGAGAGAGCCTCTTCACAGATATCTAATTTTGAGGGGAAATGAAAAGTCTTTCCCACCCCACCCCCTATTGCTACATGTGCGAGGATTATTTATTTATTTTATTTATGTTTGTCTTTCTCAGAAACCTTGGGTGTTGGCTGTGGTCAAGGCTGGGGATTTTGACTGGGGTGTGCTAGTACTCCTACTGAGACTTAAACCTAGATGTTCCTCCACTCAGAAGCAGACCGATCACCATATATAAGACCAGGGAAGAAATTTACCCCATGTACAGCTGGGGGGGGGGAGGGGGGCGGTTGAAGGGGAAGGGGGACTGTGTAGATTGTGTAGTGTTACTAATAGGCTAGACAGTGTATTAGACAATGGATTTCTATTGAATGGTTTGGATAGGGATAAGCCTGCCTCTGGCTGGGGGGTTAGACTAGGTGATCTGAAGGTCTGTTCCAGTCCTACTTTTCTATGGTTCTATGATTTTCTTTCTTATGTGCAGAGGCTGTTCCGATAATTGAATCCTAAACAATCTACTTTCCCTTCTTTTAATGTGAAACAAATGCTTCTTTTCCAAAATTACTTTTTTTGGTAATAAAAAATAAGTTTAAATGGATATGCCTTTTAACACTGGAAAACAATTCTCACAGGCTTAAGGGAAATACAGAACTGAATATTGAATTAATTATTATCCGCTGTTTACAAATAGCTTTTTTTAAAAGACATTGTAGTACAAATCTTAGTCTTGGGATGGATTTAAAGCATTTATATTTGGTCTAGAATCCTTACAATACTTTCCTGTCAAATACTTCAGATATTAGAAAAAAATTAAAGGTATTACTTATTACAACATGAAGTTCATTATGACTCATCCTTTTTCAGGTAAAATTGTCAGTGAAGTTAGGTCTGTAACAATGGTTTCTCAGTGCTTGGCATTTCTAATGATAAATGCTCTACTAAGATAAAACTTAAAGGTGAAAGTGTCCTTAGTTACTGTTCAGCTCCATGGTATAATCCCTGCTATATTAGAGATTTTTTAGAATATTAGAGATTATTATTGGTTGTCTGCATGTATTGCTTAGTTCAAGATCAGGGTCTATAATTATTACTGCAGCAGAGCCTAGCATTATTATATTTCAATACAGCCTAGGGACTCCAAGCTAGGATCCAGGGCCCCATTGCTCCAGATAGGTACATGGAGATTAATGCTATTTTGGAGTGCCTCCCCCCTCCCATCCCCTTCAGGCTTTGGGATGGTCCTCCCTTCTTTCACATCTGAGCTCCCACATCTAGTGTCTAAAAAACTCTGTTCTTGAAGTCTACTTCATTCAGATTGCCTACCTCTACCCTCTCAGAAGAGCTTTCCTTTTAGTTTAGGAGTCTTGTAACCCTCCTCTTTGGAATCATGGATCTTCAGTCCTGCCCTATCCCTAGTGTCTCTCCTAAAATTTGAGGTATTTGCACTTCTCCTTTATGAGGCTGTGCTGGCTGAGTTCTCCCTCTAGTAACACTTAGACTGGGTTTGGAGCTTCCTTTTGAGTCACCATTTTATGTTCTCATGATTCCAGTAATCCTTCCCAAGGTAAGTGTAATAAACCGAAACACCTGCCTGGATGTCTTGAAGAGCAGGGAGTTTTGTGTTCTCCACTGCATGGGGCTTCTTGTTCCAAGTCCTTTAAGAAGCAAACAGTCCAGAAAAAGACAAACTGTCATAATTTACATGATTCCCCACCTCCTCTTGGAGCTATTTCCTTCACCATTCTTTCTTTGAAGAAGTTCAGCCATTTTGCTCCACCATTGGCATATTATACTACATATCTATATATATCTATACATATGTATAGATATCTATATCTATATATAGATATAATATATATAGTATATAGTTCTTGCTATATATTATCTAGAAGATGTACTACTAGATAGATAGATAGATAGATAGATAGATAGATAGATAGATAGATAGATAGATAGATAGATAGATAGATAGATAGATAGAATACCACTGGTGGAGCAAAATGGCTGAACTGCTTCAAAGAAAGAACGGTGAAGGAAACAGCTCCAAGAGGAGGTGGGGAATCATGTAAATTATGACGGTTTGTCTTTTTCTGAACTGTTAGTATTTGTTTCATTCTCTTATGGGACATTGTAGTGAAGTACTGGCCTTTTAAACCCAAAGGAGATAATTTGTTAGGCCAGTTACACAGATCCATGTATCCAGGAAAGGCAGACAATAGCCAAAGATATATCTAAAGCTTCACTGGGAGAGAGGAAGATGGTTCTGTGAGCAATCAGTCTCTGGGAAACTAGGTTGCTTCTTCAAGGACTTGGGCAAGGAGCCCCATGGAACCACATATATATATCTACATATTAGTAGTTTTTTCAGCCTTGCACACCTAAAGGGTTTTTTTTTCTCAGAAGTTCAAGTTTTTTTTGTTTCTAAAATATAGTAGTTGGTATAATTCCTTATTGTTTTATTTCAGTACCTGTTGTCTTTTCCTTGTATCATCATTCCAGGGACCATTTAAATTCAAGAACAAAATTAAAGATTTAGATATCTTGGTTAAAAATATCCTAAGAACAGTAGAAAAATTAAACAAGGCACTTAGGAAAGTTGTGGATTCTGCTTCCTGAGAGTTTTCCAAAAAGAGGCAGGATCAGCATCTGTTTGGAATGGACTGGAATAACAAGTCCTGCATCTGTATAGGGGCTGATCAAAAGGACCTCTGATGTTCCTTCCAACCCTATCAGTCTAAGATCCCTCCCTGTCTACACAGAACACTTTCTTTTTATCTATTTCTTTGTGAAGAATTAAAAAAATGTGCTTGGCACTCTGCAGGTGACAAAATGACACGGTCCTGGCTATAACAGGCTAAAAGTCTGAGGCTCACATTTTTAAAGCTATCTATGTGAGGAGTCATGTGTACAATGAGTCATTCTTTTGCTTTTGGAAGATCATCCCCGGTCTAACATGATCATAAACTCAGTAGCATAGTTGGTTAGCATGACCTTAAAACCAGCAGAATAGCTCCAGAATAGGAGCTGTCCTGCAGTAGATTTCCTGATTAGTTTGTAGACTCTCCCTCCCCTTCCTCCTTTTGCTCCCTGCCCCCCAATCACACCTTTCAAGGTGGGAGCACCTTGTCTTGACATCTGAACCTCATTTAATTAATGGCCCCAAGCTACAAGAAAGGGAAATTTAGATTGGCGATGAAGAGGAACTTTTTGACTATGAAGGTGATCAAGCATTGAAACAGGCTACCTGTGGAGTTGTGGAATCTTCTTCCCTGGAAATTTGGAAAAGCAGGTTGGACAGACATTTGGCTGGGATGGTTTAATCAGTGATGATCCTACTTTGAGCAGGGAATGGACCAGATGACCTTGTGAGGTCCCTTCTAGCTCTATATTCCTTTGATCCTTGAAAACGAGATTTGACCTATGGATTCACAGATTCACAGAAGTTTAGGGCCGGATGGGTCTACACAGTGACTGAGCAATGCTCGGGCCCACTCTGACCAAGAAATTCTGCTGTTGAGGTGCAGACAAATCATAAGGCCTTTCAAAGCTGGGCAGAACACAGACTAAATATCTTTTAAAAACTGAGGCAGTTCCCCTGTCACCAAATGGTTAGGTGCTGTAGTAGTACCTACTGCAGGTAGGAAATTTGAGAGAGCTGGTCATGTGTCTTATGCTTACTATGGAGTAACTTTACTATGGACTAAAATTCAGGGTAAATTACTCTGTAGTATTGATGTTAAGTGTCCACACCCAAAACTAGTATTTAAGGGGTACTAGTTTCTGAAGCAGCCATTCTGTAGTCACGTTAGTGTGGTGTCAAAGATGTGCTAACTCCACTGATTCTGGCTTGAGAAGTAGCATGTGTAGGCTGGGCATAGCTCATCTCAACAGTTCAAAAGGTATAAAAGAAGGTGTAGAATAATCAAGAACTATGAAGAATATACCACATATGAAGTTTATTTAAAATATTTAATTTTTTTCCATACTATCACTTAAAATACATGCATTTATCTGGCCATTAAAAATAAGACATGCTCTTCAGATCCTAAAGAAAATAAGAATAACACTGGGATGACAGTCAGGAAGGGTAATCTGTCCAAGTTCATGTAGAAGCAGGCATAGGCTTTTGGATCTCCTTTGGGAAACAAGAGAACTAAGAGCTCATAGCCCAGAATAAATATTCATTGGCAATTCTTAATACCTTAAATCCCCATAACATTGAGAAAATATTAATAAAAACCAGTAGTAAATACAAACTTACTAACAACTTTATCTACATAATATATGGAAAGAGGTACCAGAAAACATGGATTATGCCTACAATTATTAAACATGTCTATTAAAAAAAAGATTATGCAAATAAGAATTTACTCATTACTCTGGCAAGATTGCAGCAGTTACAAATAATGTTATATATGTACTTAGAGAAATTGATGCAGTATGGCCTGCACTGATATAGTCTTAAAACTATGGATTCTGAGAACTCATCTTCAATTGCTGCCACTTTCCTGGCTGCAAGAAAACTTAAACCATACCATTAAACTGAAAATAGACTATTGCTAGTATATACAATTATACAAATGTACAATGTATAAACTGAAGCCTGCTGCGGGATCTGCTGCGAAAAAAATACTTTTCCATGCAATTTCTTAGTTTCTACCCAAATTCCCATATCAATCAAACCAATCAAACATTCCTTATGTATACCATACTATCCTTTTTCCTAATTTCCCCCTTCTCCTTGCTTATCCTTTTTCTTGGATTCTCTTCCACAAATCTTCCTGAACTGAGCCAGATGGCAGCAGTAGTGGGGCAGCAATGCTTTATTCCTCATTGTCTTAACGTATACTGTAGGCTGCTGTCTTTATGGTATTTAGAAGGCCCATTGGACTTCCTTTCCTATTACCTCCATTCAAGAATTGCTCCTGGAGTTGGGAAAGCGGCTATGTAGGTTTCCCACAAACCTGTGGTATGCACTTAATGTGCATAAACTGGACCTGATCCATTGACATGGTGCTAATTCTACTATCCCATTTGTCCAAACTCATGAGGCTCTTATGTCTGAAAACTGTCTGGGTAGGGGAAGACTGTGGGAAACATCACTGCTACTCTCCCCAAGATGCACTGCAGCAATCCTGCCGCTTTTCTGAACTCTTATGGATGTTGTTCTTGGCCTTTAATTTGCAATTAAACTCCAAATTCCCAGTATTTTTGTCTTCTGGTGAAGAGCTGATCAATTGTGAAAGAAAAGGTACCCCACTCTATCCAGTTCTTTATGAAAGAACATAAAACATTTTTAACAGTAGATTTTAGGAAAGTTGAAAGTAGAGTCCTACAAAGGCTGATGAATGGATACTATTCTGCCAATTTTAGAATCAGACATGAGACTTAGCACTAGAATACAAACATCAAAAAAGAAATAAAATATTTCTTTAACATGGGGCAGGCTTTTCAAACAACAATTCTAGTGAATGTGGTCATAGTAGAAAAAACCTAATAAACCTTATCTGCCACAGGAGAAACCTTATCTAGACATGAGCATTCTTTATAACCTAATTTAATAGTTTAAAACCTATATTTATTTGGTAGAACAATTAGGAGCAATTTAAGTAATTTTCTCTTTTAATTGTCAAGGTTGTTTCAGCAGTGCTCTTTAATAAATAGGTTTTTATCTGAGTTTGACATAGTTGTCGCCAAGGTTAAATAAGGGAAATGCTGCCTAGTGTAATACAATAGAAAGCTATAATCTAAAATCAATATTGTCTTAAACACAAATTGCTCTAATTAGATTGAAATGGTAAAATGACTGATCTCTCAAAAAGTAAATTAGCTTTCTGTGTATGTGCAGAAGTTTTCTAAATTAGAAATGCTAACTCACCTCAAATTAAGTGTCTTGTTGAGTTATAGGTACTGTATCTGTCCTCCATTACACTTGGAAGTTCAATAGTGGTGGTCTTTATTTATACAAAATTAGGATCTCCCCTGCTTATTCACTCTATTGGTTTGAAAAGGTTTAGCTAAGGATTCAAATAAAAGATGCCATTAAGATGAAAATGTATTATTTAGCATTATGTTGAAAATTCATGTTAGCATGTACTGTACTCCTAATGATCTGTTAGATATGGAGCACTGTGAACACGTGTTTTTCTTTTGGTGTTCTTGATAAGTGAAGTGTAAAATACTGTTGGTATATTATTGGTTATAAATGGCAGCAATCTTCATTGTATGCAGTTGCAGACATTGATGACCAAAGATGCTGCTGACAGAAGCTACTTTCTTACTATACCTGTTCTGAATAAAGTCTTCGTTTTCATTGCTGAAAAATCTCTGCAGATAAAAACCCCACTTATATGGATAAGGAGTGATTTAAAGTTGAAAGAAATTAATGCATACTCATGTACATGCTTTCTAAAAATGCATAACTTTGTAGTACAATACAGCAACTTTGCCTTTTCCCCATGAATCATTGGGCAAAGCAATACATAAGTAATTGCAAAAAAAGGACATAGATGTCTACAGAATTAATGTTTCTATGTAGGGCATAGAAAAATGCTTATCTTCCACAAGTCATTAGCTTGTGCACAAATAGATAAAACAATTGAAGTTCCTGTCAAAATCAAAGACAGGCCATCAGAAACAGTACTTTGGAAAGAGGGAATGCCTTTGTTGTCAGTTATCCTAAGGTTAGTACAGATTCACTGATGGAACTATTAGTCTGACCAGAGATAGAAGGATTGATTTTTCACATGTTCTTGGTCAGGGATAGCCGATCAGATGACGTGTGTTAAATAGTTGGGTAAATGGCTGTTACTCCCGCACTTATAGCACATTCAACATTCTCCCTGCACAAGGAATGAGCAAAAACTGTGTCTTAGCATATAAAGACAATGCTTCCTGTAGACAAATGTTCCAACTGAATACCATCCTCTTTGCTCAATCAAAAACTGGAGGTGAGATTACATTCTTTAGTTTTATTCAGACATACGATTCAGCATTTAAAGTGAGGGATATATCAACGGTACCGAAAGACCTACCAGTGTAAGATGAAACAATAAAGTATATCTCACAACACTGACAAAGGCATCTAGCTGAAATCTATTTACAGAGCATATTTTAAAAGTTTTATTTATATTTATGGTTGTGTTCAAGTAACAGATAATTGCTTATATTTACCATGAGTAACCAGATTTTGCAGCCCTCTGACAGATCCACAAGTATTCCAAAATCACTAACACAGTTATTTATGTAGCTTGTTCAGGTGGCTGATGCATCTGCTGGCAGACTGATCAAAACAAAGGCCTGGCAGAGAAAAGTGAGGACACATTTTTATTTCAGCTTTAGTGAATATTATAGTTGAATCTAAGTATCCATTCCATCTACTTAAGGTCAGAGGAAGAGAATCAATGGAAAATGTAACACCAAATCTTCCAAGAAATGGGGTGAAGAGGGCAGCACTGAAACCAATTTCAAAATCAAATTGCCACAGTGTTAAGAGACACAGATAACCTGCTAATGTTTCAACAATAAAAAAGCAGAATGGCAGGGCCATACCCTCCTATCTTCTATTTATGTCACATGTAAACAATGTAATATGTATCAGGACTCAAATGATATATATTTTTTTATCTTATCGGACATTTGAAATACTTTAGATATTCAGGGACAGCAAACAGAAACAACCAAAAGATAGCAATGATAGTAGCAGTGTAGACAGCTGAGCAAGAGCACTAGGGAAAAGATGAACTAGTAAAGTGGCTTTTGGAGGGCACCAAACGTTTCAAATTCTGAAGTCCTCTCAATGTCTCCTTAGGTCAGTAAATGTTAAGATCAGTTGGTCTTAATATTGACATAACATCCTTCTATTTTCACATTGTTTCTCAGTAATATTCAAAATGGGTTTGATTTCTAACATAACATTAGAAACTGTCACAGCATTGAACTGTTAACTATTTCAGTAGCTCACAGATGGGCTATATTTCCAAACCTCTACCAAAGGAGTCATGCAACCAACTCCTAGATATCAGGCATGACTTAGATAGTGTCTGCTAAGAACCTGGTCAACTTGGATGAAAGCTAATATACATTAGCTTTCACAGATGTGTTCCAGTTTTAGGCCACATTCTTGTACATTTTCATCTGTTGTGTGGTCTTGAACCCATGTGCCCTAAAACATGAAAGATAACTGAAGTTTACAAAAAGGATGGTTTTGTGGTTAACATACTGGAGTGGTCATCAGTATATCTAGGTTTAGTTTCAGGATCTGCCACAAATGTTCTGTTTCATTGCAGGCAAGTCGCATAATCCTTTTGTGGTTTAGTTCCTCATCTATACAGTACTTTTCCATTTTTGTCTTATCTCTTGATTGTGAGCTCTTTTGAACAGAGAATACAGTATCTCTGAATATGTAATTTCCAAGCAATTCCAGGTGTCAAAAGTAACAAATAATAATAATGAAGTGAAACTATTAACACTAGTTAACTTACTCTGGGTAGAAGTTTGAATAAGTTGAAGTGGTATTGTTGCCATGATGGCTCAGGAAATATACCACGATTTCAGCCACAAGGATGCTTCAGCAGTGTAATAGACTGTAACTTTGAAAGAGCCACCTAGATACCCTCCAGCATCCAAGTACAATACAGGGGGGAAAAACCCACTGACTGCACACCTTTGGTTGTCTATTCCATTGCGTTGGGTTTCTACCTGCATCAATGGTTGTTTCTTTAGTTTGTTGTTGTCCAACCTCATATTTGCACTCATCTCTGCACCTGGACTGGAAATCCGCTGTTATGTTATTTTTTCTTGGATGGTGTATGTCGCAGGGCACCTCGGTGCTCCTGCTCCTAGAGAGGGGAAAGCTGCCAGAGGAGAAGCTCTGACAGTACATAAGGAGCCCCAGCGGAGATAACGAGCACAGCTGCAGGTTGCCAGGGCAACTGATGAGAATCAGCTGGCCAGAAGGAGGCAGGGCCTGGCCCTTATAAAGCCCAGGGCTGAGGCCAGGCTAGCAGTTCCCTGCCAGCAGCCAGAGAGGCAGGAGCTCACGGGGCTAAGATGCAAGTACTGCTTGAGCAGGCTGAAGGATGGTGGCTCTGTGGCACAGGAGCTATGTTGTTGCAGCCAGGTGGCCTTAAGTTAAGTTACAGCCAGGAGGCTTGTGTTTTGTTTAGTTAGTGTTTGTATTACAACTGGAGGTTTGGGTGAGGCTGTAGGGGTTGGAGGAGGCCTCATCGGGGACTCACAAGGGAGTGTGAGGCCCCGGCGCCAGTGAAGGCGTGCTAGGCCCTGAGAGTTACGGGGCAGAGTCGTGAGGTCAGTTAAGCTCAGAGAGGAGCGGCTGAGCCTCATAGGGACCCCATAGGGGTGGGGTGCCCCAGCACCAGTGAGGGCACAGTCTAGCACCAGGAGGGTGCGTTATTCTCACAGCGCCAGTGAAGGCGCAGTTTATGCGCCAGTGCAGGCACGACTGGCAGTGAGGAGCACAACCAGTGGGTTGCGGACGGGGGACACAGACCCCGGGTTGTGTGTGGGGTATGTAGAACCCAGCCCCAGAGAGAGGGGTGATTTTTATCAGGGAGCCCAAGGTGGGCACAGCGAGCCCCAAAGAGGGGGAGCACCATATTGGTCTATTGAGGAGCCCAAGGTGGGCACGGCAAGCCCCAAAGAGGGGGAGCGCCATATTAGGAAGCCCAGGATGGGTGCAGCAGATGCCAGCAGGGGCGTCACTTGCGGGGTGCATAGACCCCAGCCCCAGGGAGGGACAATTACTGAGGAGCCCTAGAGCGGGGCCATACTGAGGAGCCCTAGAGCGGGGCCATACTGAGGAGCCCAGGACAGGAGTAGCGAGCCCGGTAACAGGCTAGCACTGTGAAAAAACTCAGGACAAGGGCAAGGTGCTGCAGTTGTCCCCGGCGAAAGGGGATAGCAGCGCGGTGAGCCTGTACCAGAGAGGGTAACAGGGTGGTGGGCTTAAAGGACCGGAGACTCGCTAGGGAGTTCCGTAGCGGGCTGGATTATTTTAGAGAAGGCCCAGAGCGGGCTTGATGAGAGTCCCAGTGAGGGGCTATATATCAGAGGAGAGAGCCCGGAGCTGGCTAGATCACAGAGGAGGCCCAGGAGAGCGGGCGTGTAGTTTGACCTAACAACGTCTTTCACATCAGCGAGACTTGGGGCGTGGTATTAGGGGTGGTAGGAGCCAAGCGTAGCCCATGAGGCTAGAGTGCCCCAAGGCACCCATAGGTGCATGATAAGACCCACGAGGGGTCCAGGAGTTTACGTGCCCAAGGAGACGCAAGGCAGCCTTCCGAACCTACTGAACATCAAAGACGTGGCGGGCGAGAAATAGAGGGTGCCCTTGGGCCGACTAGGCACGGAGAGAGGGCCTTAAGGAGACCACGGCCCTCCTAAAGGACCCCGCCGTGACAGTGTAAAATATGAAATTTAAAGGGTTGGAGCACTAGGGCACACCTTGTAATACGGGCATTATCTGTTTTGGTTGAGCTTAGCCACTTCAAGGGGGCATGATCTGTTGCTAATGTGAATTCTCTTCCCATCAGGTAATACCTGAAGTGTTCTACAGCCCAGCAGATCGCTAGACATTCCCGCTCTATGGTGGCATACGTGGCTTCGGTAGGCAGTAGCTTTCTACTGGCATAGGTAACTGGCCTCTCAGTCCCCGCATCTTCCTGGGTTAGCATGAGCTCCACTGCTGTTTTGGAGGTGTCGGTCTGCAATATAAAAGGTTTATGGAAGACAGGAGTATGTATCATTACTTCTTCCTATAGGGCCTTTTTTAATAGCTCAAAGTTTCACCTCATTTTGTCTGTCCACCTTACCTCCCCCCCCCCCCCCCCCCGCACTCATGGTCCCTTTAGTGCTTCCGAGACGGGCGCCGCCAATTCGGCAAATCGGGGAACAAATTGCCTATAATAATTAGTTAAAGCGAGAAAGGATCGAAGTTGCTTGGTGGTTCGTGGCTCCTGAAAATTTCAGATGGTTTCCACTTTATCATTTAGCGGTCGTATTGTGCCCTGTCCGAACAGAAATCCTAGGTATTTAGTCTGTTTCTGTGCTAAGTTGCATTTCTTCAGGTTCGCTGTCAGACCCATCTTCCTTAGTTCTGTGAGTACTGCCCATAATGCTTTTTTGTGCTGAACCCATGTTTGGGTGAACACCACTATATCATCAATCTAAGTCATGGTATATTCAGTGTTTGGGGCCAATATCTGATCCATCAAATGCTAGAAGGTTGCAGCTGCCCTGTGGAGCCCAAACAGCTTTCCCCGTGAAGGCATGACACCTTCACCGGGCCTGCCTCCTGGTCTTGCCATGGGGTGATCAAATCAGCCCTTATCAATGACTGGGCACACCCCAAATCTAGGATGGCTTGAATGGGACACTCTCTGATACAGGCTGTGACTACCAGATGCCTCCAAACTGCACCTTCTCCCCCAGTGACATAACTGCAGTCCATGGGCTCCATCTGGTCCGATTCCTTTCGTCCTTCCCCCGGCCCTCAGACCATATTAATGGGATGCCATTGCTCCTCTGGTTCACTCCGACACTCCTTGGAGAAGTGATCCACCTTTCCACAACAGGAACAGACCATATCCCTGGTCAGTCCCCTGAATGTGGTCCGCTTCCTTTCTGAATCTCTCGGGCTAAATGCAGTGGGGGGGGGGAGTCCATTTCTCCCAACAGTAACTGGCCTTGGAGGCTGTGAACACCTCTGCTACTCTGAGTGCTTCATCACAATTATGGGGTAAATGCTGGTGCACCCAATGCTATGTGCGTTCTTCTAAATCATTAATGAACTGCTCTAAAAGTATTTGATCTGCTAGAGTGTCTCGGTCACAGGATGTGGGGCTCAGCCACTTATTGAAGAGGTCCCACAGCAACTGTAATAAAAGGCAGGTCGCTTCTCCACTGGTCCCTTTTTGGCCCGAAAGAGCCACCTGTAATGTTCCAGATTAATTTCCAACCGGTATAGTATGGCAGTTTTAACCCAGTCATAGTCACGGGCCTCGTCATGGTGAAGGGCTCAATAGGTGGCCTGGGCTTTGCCCACCACCAGGGATATGAGCTGGCTGGCCCAATACCCTTTATCTAGGCCTGTCATAATGACATGCCTCTCAAGTCCTCAATGTAAACCTCTGGATCATCTTCCTATGTCATCTTTAGGCATCCTGAATGCAGTCAAACCATGCTGCAGCAAGTCCTGCTGCCATTCCATTATTTGGTGCTGGCATTGAGGATTTGCTTCAGGGCTTGCAAGTTCTGCCCCAGCACATCTGGAGGGGTCATAGTTGCCAGCTGCATGGTGGGAGGTCCTGTAGGGGTCAGATCTTCACCGTGCTTCCCAGCCAGTGCACCACTTTGCACCCATCTGGCTTCAAATGCCCGCTCACATCTCTCCTTGGTCCAGGTGATAGAGGGTGTACACTCTCTAACGTTGTGGGTTCCCCGAGGTGGGCTTCAGTTGTTCCTCTGGCCTTCCCCGAACTCACCTGCTATGTCTTTGAATGTTATATCAGTGTGGGGTTCGGCCTCAAAGATTCCCTCAGGAATGACCACGCCGCTTGTGGGATGTTCATGGGGCTCCACCTCCCCTACACCCCAGCCTTACGCTAACCTCTGGTAGGGTGCCAGATCTTGACATGGCAGCCTCTCCAGTGCAGATATTCCTCATGCTCAATCGTATGTCCTTGGGGAAGGATAATTAGCTGGCCCAGGCTCTAGGCCTGCGATCCTCTTGAGCCGGTCGGCTCTCCTCTTGGGGTCCGAGGGTCGGTAAAGGAAATAAAATAAAATGAAATGTTGAGCAGGGGTAAAGGAATAAAATGAAAAAAGAAACCAAAAGAAGGGACCGGAAGGTCTCCCTATCCAGTGTCCTACCGGTCGGCTTTCTCAGCCTTCTTGCCTGAACTTGGCAGTGCTTCCCTGATGCTGGTCCCGTAGGGCTCCCCTCTCTTCTCCAACTCTAGCCCAGCTCCCCGACCTGGTACCTGGGAGCAGTCAAGCAGAGACACCCTTGCTTCCCCAAGGTTGGCTTCAGCCTCTCCCTTGGGCTTGTTGTCCTGGTTGCGCCGCTGCTCGGCGCTTCCCTCAATGCACCTCCTTGGCAGCACAAGGGGGAAGACCCTCCTTACACTCTGCCCCTCCTGGGGTTCAATCTTAGTGCCCCCAGTGTGAGGAGCTCTCAGTGCTCCTCTCGTTGCCCATCGCTCAGGCGTTTCCAATTCGTGCTGGTCCCGCCTACCACTGGCACGGAGAGTCTCCACCTCCTCACTGGCTGTCTCCTCCCTACTGCCAGCAGCCGTTTTTATTCCTGCCAGCCGGTGCGTCCTTGTGACGTCACCCGCCGGCCTCAATTGCATAAATGTGCGGCTTGTAAACAACTCAGGCTTTTCTTTTGAATCTTCTGGTGCTTCTCCTCCTGCAGGTAAGTAATTGTTTTGTATTTCTTTCTTTATTTCACTATTTTTCCCTGCATCGGGTCCCACAAGTGGGGCTTTCTGGCCCCTCCTCTCACTACACCCGGGACAGCTGATTCAATCAGCTATTAGATAAAAGCACCCAAAAAAAGCCCATGGAAGTGCACAAACTACTTAGCCTGCTAAAGTGCCCAGTCTATACAGATGTTGAGTGATCTGGGTCAAATTCTTGCAGTAATTCTTCTGGACATGTGCTGGGCTCAGTGTGGGGGCACACCAAGTTTAAAATTAAAGCTTTGTTTTGTTTTGTTTTGTTTTGTTTTGTTTTGTTTTTTATGTCTGTAAGCAGCCCTTGATGATCAACAGGCACCTAATGGGATCCAGCCCTGCTTAACAACAAATGCAAGACCTATCAACACAACTCTACTTCCACAACAATTGATACTCCTTACAATAAAACCATCAGAATCCATGCATCATCTGCCTCTCCATCTCAGAATATTTCATCCAGTGCACCAGATGCCATCTTGGCAACTCTGCAGGAAAAACCAGACAAAAATAGCACACCAGAATGAAAGATCACTGAAAAAAGAAAAAGGGCAGAGACACTGTAGAAGAACACAAGTTGGAGAACATTTTTTTTCTACAGAAAAATCACTCGCTTTCTGACCTGACAGTGCTTGTCCTCAAAGGAAATTTACCCAACAACTTTACAAGATGAACATGGGAACAGAAATTGATTAGCCTATTGAGCAATAAATACCAGGTATTTTACGTAGACAATGACTTCATGGTGCATTACAATCTACCTGATACGTGTTAACCTCTGCACTTCCTGGGTGATAACAAACCTCATGAATAATCTCGTTCTTCCTTTATTGGGACTTTACTGTATTTCTCCTGCCTGCTGGCTACCTGATAATTTCTCTTGTATCCTGTTTTTCTCACACATGGAGTTTTAAATCAGTTTTTGTTCCATCTGCTACTTAGTTCTGCTGCAGCAGAAGCCCTGCTACTTCTCTCCCAGGGGCCTAAGGAAGGATATTATGATACCGGACAGTTTGCCTATGTTTATCGCAACCATTCAGTTGGTCCAATAAAGGAAATCACCCACAAGGTTTATTTCCTATAGAAGTTTGGAAACACTTAAGACTACTAATGATCTGTTTATTTAGCTACTCTCATTACTCTTCTTATGATAACATTAAGTTCTGCTCACTCTTCTAAAGTGCAGGAACCTTTTGCTAGTTCACAAGAAAAGGCCCCAACACAATAGTTCAGGGCAGGGTGAAAAGAAAAGGGGTGCATCTAATTGACACAGCAGGGGAAAAATTGGTTATGCAAAACAAGCAGGAGCAAGGTCTTTGCTACAATGTCAATTACCATCAATGTTATCGGGAGCTTCATGTACATTTCACAAAAGTATGCCTAATGTGCAAATTTTTTTAGAATATAAGTAGCATTTGAGACCTGGCCCAAGGGTGGGGGGGGAAGAGGGAAGGCACGGTGGTCACAGGCAGTCAAGTGGTACCTTTAGAAATACCTCACAGCTTGTTAGGGTACTGGTTCAAAAAGAATATTACCACCAGGAGCTTCTCTCTCCTTTCTGGATGTCTCTTTCTGAAGTACAGACTGGACCAAACCCTGCTTATTTATCTGATCATCTATCTAGATGTTTCTAATAACTCTATTACTAGGAAGGCTAAGGGAACTCTAGAGATAACCATAGCCTGATAGAGCTGTTGACTTAACAGGGTGTATCACTTGTGTTTGGAACGCTGCTGAATTCGCTCCTCAGTGATAAAATATTTCCTTTTGTGTTTATTTGTCTGTGGACACTATTCAGCTACATAGCAGGTGACAAAGATAAGGGCTAGACTTGTAAAATTAATTTTAAGCACACATTTTGGTGCAGTCATGTGCAAAACTGTGCATACAAATAATATTTTTCTGAGGTGCCTAGTACAACCAGAAATAAGAGAATGTTCACAGTTCTCTCACAGAAACTAACTTAGTGTGGACCCAGTGAAGTATGCAACCTATCATTAGATCTTTTGGCAAATTCAGTGAAGACTTTTAATATGCTGGTGTAGCCCAGGTAACTTGGGTATATACTCCCCTTCTCCAGTTGAAGGGGATTGTTAGCTGGCAGGTGTGCTGTGGGGGAACTGCAGACCACTCAATTTCCCTATGTCCCTATAGAACCAGGCCAGGACAGTCAGGGGACTTAACTATATACAAATTTATTTACATTAACTTATCACAAGGAAAAGGAACATGGATATAAACATATGTACAGTGTGTGTGTGTGTGTGTGTGTGTGTGTGTGTGTGTGTATTTATAAGATATCTAAACCAGTAACATAAACAATACCCTATGGGTAAATGACATAAAACCTTATACCAGTGCTCCAGATACAGGTAAGTCACAGGTAAGTATCTGATCTGAAACAGATAAACCCTAAAGATAAACTCAACCCCGAGGGGAAACACCAATGCTCTTGGGCTTTTCCCAAGCCCTACAAAGAAGCTGGTAACTTTAGGGGGGCCCTCTCAGTGGGACCTCCCCTTTCAGGAGCCCTCAACTAACAAGTGGGGGGACTCCCCCCTCCCCTGTGGGAATCCTCTTTTTCTGCACCTCACGGCTCCCAGGCCTGGAGGGTGGTCCTCATCCTCTGCGCCAGGCTGCTCTCTCACCTGCAATGGGCTTTGTGGGGGGTGGGGGGTTGCTGTTCCCTGGAACAGGGCTCCACTATGCAGGGCTTCTGGGGCCCCTGGCTTGGCCCTGTTGGCTGGCTCAGTAGCCTGATCACCATCTGGCTCTCTGGACTCAACCTTTTGCTATGGGTCGGAGGCCTGGGCTGCCTCATGCTGCACCAGGCTTCGTCTGCTCCTGGACCCTCTGTGCAGCACCTCCTCCAGCGAGCTCCCAGCCTTGTTCCAGGGGTTGAGAACCAAGTGATCCTAAAGGTCCTACTCCATGCACGGGCCTGTGCACCATGTCTCCGGCCGCACACCAGAGGTTGCAGACCAGAGCTGCCTCATGCAGTTCCCAGGGTCTGGGTGCCCTGTGCTGTGCTGCACACCGAGAGTCTAGCTGCTGGAACCATCTGCCTTTCCCCGCTGATTGGAGTCTTCAGGGGCACTTCTGGGCTACTGCTTCACCCTGCTGAGCATCTCTCCTCAGCTCTTCTAAACCCTGCTCTTCTCTCTTCACTCTCCTGGATGTGCTCCCCTCATGCTGGGCATGCAGCTCCTTTTATATGCTCTAGGGCTCTGCCCCTGAAGTCTTCTGGACCTGAGTGTTGCAGTCTTCAATCAGGTCCACAGGGCAGGGGAACTCCTCTCCCCCTCCCCTCAGGAAAGAGGCGTGACTGAACTCCTCCTGCTGCCTCCTGTTTGGGGGATGAGCTCCACCAATCAGAATAGCCATATTTCAAGCTGGGACTCAACCTAAGCTCCAAAAGGCAAGCCTGCTACACTGGTAACAGAACACTAGTCAATGCTCCTTTCATCATTCATATGCATGTTGAAAGCTGGAAAGAAATGTGAAACTCCCAAACTCTTGGTTCAGAGATGATACCTTTTATTAGACCAACTAAGAAATCACAAAAAAAAAAATCTTTTTCTTTGAGCTTTTGGACTCACACGCCCTTTCTTGGGATCAGGGAAAATTAAAGATGCTAAAAAGTCTTCATAGCTAGAAAATAAACTTCGTTTTTGCACAGAGGAAGCTGAAGGTGGAATTCTGTTCCTCTGCATCCATGAGAGTTGGAACATTTAAATAGTAATATTCTCCTAAGTTGAACAACTTACTTTTTTCTTTAATTTATACATTCAGTAAATCTTAATTTTTATTTACTTTCTGCTGAAAATATTCATAGGCATGCAAATATATGCACACTCCTGATTGACTGGGCAATTGTCTGTTTTGCAACTGTAATTCAGTAATTACCTTTTTGGAAAGTTAGGCACAGTTGGTATTTTGTATGCTGTCTGTAATGCAGTCTTATCTTGCTGGCAGACAGAAGTATCTATGAACTACTTTTCCCTCTTGTTCAAGTATTCATTCTGCATCTGGCACCTCTGTGACAGGGTCTGTCCAATTTGAGAGTGGGCACCATTCCATCTTAACAGATGGGTAGGAGTATAGACAGACAAAAGATCATATGGCGCAGTCAGCTGAAAAGTGTGGTGAACCTGTTCAAGTGGTAGGAATTTTCACTGTTAGTTTGATGGAAAATTCCTTTACAGGATGGTACAACCACATTGCAGACAACCAACATTACTGATGATATCATGGAATATTTAAAAGTATGGACTTTAAAAAACATGGAGTTTAATTCTGGATCTGCCAAAGTCCCTGAGAATTTGGGCCAAGAGCACTCATAGTTCAGGCAGTCAAAACCACTTTTTAGCTCGAGTGTCTATGCTTTTGCCATGGCATTAAGAGGGAATTTTCTTTGGCCTTCATCCTGTAAGAGATTCAGGAAGGCCTCAGGTTCCATGCATTTGAATCCATTAAGGATTTGCAGCCTATTTCTGTAACTCGTCAATATGTGAATATGTGGTGTCCATGCTGATATATTGTAATCAACCCAAGTCTACAGTTATCTGTGGTTTGTTTTGTTTTGTTTTGGGGGGGGGTTAACCCCCCAAAACTTAACATGTGACTCAGGAATCTTTCCCTTTAAGTATGTAACAACACATTATGACCAGGGATCCTAATTTTCTCTGTTTAAAAACCCAAAATTCTCTGATTTTAAAAAACCACCCAAATCCATAATTTTCAATGATTAAAATGAAATGTAATGTAAAATGTATGTAACCGGCTGTGCCTGTCCGGCACTCCCTGCCTAGACTTTTCTGGTTGCCCTGGACAACCGCAGGTTTGCAGGCTGACAGTTTGTCTCGGCACCAGTTACCTCACCCACTGGAGTTTCTTGCCTGCCATGTCTTTGATCTTAATCTTTTCCTCAGGGCTGGTGTTATGCCCGGCTCAGTGGTGATTGGCTATGGTCTTTTAGTAGCACGAGGATTTGGGGGCTCCACCTCCCCTGCACCTGACCTAGTGCCAACCTGTTGTCATGTTGATATTCTTCGGTCTCGGTGTCAATGTTGGTCACTGTCTTGGATGGTCCTCCTTGGTCTTATCATTGCTTCTCTGTGCCTTCTTTCCAGGAGGGCTCCCACATTTCCCTGCCTGGTGTCTGAGGAAACTCTCTTGCCTTGCTGGGTGGAGGCAGTTACCCATGAAGGGGTTGCCACCACCGGTCATTATTGTCATCTTCAGCTTTGGCTTCTTCCCAGCCTGTCCCACAGCCTGCCCTGGGCTGTCAGGGACTTCCTTCTGGTCCCCCTGTCATACTGTTTCCCTTACCCCTGCCACACACTATATATGCAGATATCAGTTTAACACAATGATTTATTGATACTTACAATTTTAAACCAGTTTGGAAGCCTACCGGTGCCTCAATCATTATAAAATAAACTAATGAATTGCCCATTAAGAATAAAAATGAATTTTAAATAACAAAAACAACAAAAAAGCCACTGGCCTTGCCCCCTGCTCTATCCCTGCTGTCATGGCAGCGCTCCGCTGTGCTGCCACCCTCCTGTCCATAACACTCTTGGAGCACTCTTGATTGGTTGTTTCAGTCACCAGAGTGGTCCAACAGCAGTACAGATAGATAGACCAATGGACTAAGCCCTTTATTATATTAAAATTCTAAATTTCTATATATTTTGGTGTTTGACTTTGTTTTTTTTGGAATAGAAAATCAGAGCTCCCCCTGCCCCCTTTGCTAACCAGAATGCAAGTCCAGCTGTGACTGTCCCCACTGCTGCTTTGTGGTGCTGATCAGCCTTGATATGCCAGTGCCTCTCTCTCCCAAGTCAAAGCCCTCCCTCCCCAGCCCTTCCAGTGCTCCTCATTCCCAAATGGCAGCCCTATACCCCCCAAGCCCTGCTGCTGCCCCTCACTTTTCACCTGCTGCCCCCCATTCCCAAGCTGTAGCCCTCCAGTGTGTGAGGAAGTGTGTGTGTGTGGGGGGGGGGGGATTTGCCCCCCCCAAATTTGTGTGCCCACAGCAGGGTATGGAGCTGAAGCCTGGTTGAATTAACATTGGGAGAAGCCGCCTCCCTGGCCCAGTGGGTGGGACCCAGTGTGGGATCATTTTTAGCGTAGTATGGATTAAGTTATGGGGTGAGGTGGGCACGTTAGCAGGGAAGGAAGGACTGCAGAAAGACCTGAATAGGTTGCAGGGGTGGGCTAACAAAAACAGGATGTGTTTCAATACAGACAAGTGCAGGGTGCTGCACTTGGGCAGTAGTAACCAGCAGCATGCTTAAAAGATGGGAAAATCCCTTCTTGAGAGCACGGAGGCAGAAAGGGATCTTGGAGTCATCATTGATTCCAAGATGAACATGGGCCGACAATGCGAGGTCATGGTCAGCAGGGCTAACCGGACCTTATCGTGTATCCACAGGTGCATCTCAAGTAGGTCCAAGGAGGTGATCCTCCCCATCTATGCGACACTGCTCAGGCCACAGCTGGAGTACTGTGTCCAGTTCTGGGCACCCCACTTCAAGAGGGATGTGGACAACATTGAGAGGGTCCAGAGGAGGGCCACTCACATGATCCAGGGACTGCAGGGCAGACCCTACAATGAGAGGCTATGGGACCTGAACCTGTTCAGCCTTCACAAGAGAAGGCTGAGGGGGGACCTGGTGACCGTCTATAAACTCACTAGGGGGGACCAGAAGGGGTTGGGGGAGACCTTGTTTCCCCTAGTGCCCCCCGGGATAACAAGGAATAACGGCCACAAGTTGTTGGAGAGTAGGTTCAGATTAGACATCCGTAGGAACTACTTCACAGTTAGAGCGGCTAGGATCTGGAACCGACTTCCAAGGGAAGTGGTGCTGGCTCCTACCCTGGGGGTCTTTAAGAAGCAGCTTGATGCCTATCTGGCTGGGGTCATTCGAGCCCAGTTTTCTTCCTGTCCAGGCAGGGGGTCGGACCTGAAGATCTACAAGGTCCCTTCTGACCCTACTTCTATGATTCTATGATATGATCTCTGTATCTTTATGTTTTTGGAATTGAGGAATACATACATAAGCAAAAGGGAGTAAGTTAAACTGATAATTATCTCTTGTCATTGTGTTAGTAAGACCAGAACAGCTGGTGAGAACTTCCAAACACAGGCAGAAGGGGCTATTGCTGGGATGGGCATCCAAGGTATTGTTTACTATGGCTGTGCAAAGCAGGCCCTATTCAATTCAGATTTGGCCCAGATTAGGGACAGTGATTTGATTTGTTGATTCAGATCACTGTCCCTGATTCAATTCGGTCAAATCCAAATCTGAAGATTTGATGCTGATTCAGAGAATCAGCAATTTGGACATAGACACAGCTTTAAATGTTTTTTCTACATACCTCAAGGTACCAACACAGCCTGTGAATGCTGCAATGCTGGGGCATATGGAGCATCCCACAGGAGAGTGGGGGTGGCCCTCCACGTGCTTGGTGGTGAAACTGGAAGTGGACTAGAAGTACGTCTGGTCCACTTTTGGGTCTGCCAGGGAGTGCGCTGGGGGCTCCCCCCACATCTCAGCTCAGCAATCAGCTGCAGAGGGACCCCGGGTGCCCCCCCCCCAACTCAGGAGGCACCAGTCGCCAAGCTGGGAGGGCATGGGGGGTGGAGTCCCCAGTGCACTCTCTGGCAGACTAAGAAGTGGACCGGAAGTGCTTCTGGTCCACTTCTGGGTCTGCTGCTGAACGCGCTGGGGAGCTCCCTTTGCTCCTGTGGGACGCTCCATGCACCCCAGTATCACAGCATTCATGAGCCCCTGCTACCTAGTGGTATGTACAAAAAACATTTCAAGTTGTGTCTATGTCCGAATCTCCAAATCTTTTCGAATCTCTCCGAATTGATTTGGAGGGTTCCGATTCGATTCAGAGAGATTTAAAAGGTCCTCTGATTTGATTTGGATTTGGGTATTAGACCACCGAATTGGGCCGAATCTCTGCTGAATCAAATCAGGGACCAAAGCTTTGTACAGCCCTATTGTTTACCTGTCACAGGAAAATCAACCCTTCAATCAATAGTGAAGGCAGGTCAGAAAAATGGGCTATTAGCTAAAATTCCAGATAGTCCAGGAAGAAAAGAAATTTGTAGAGGTTTCTGAGACTTATGAACAATGAGGGCAATGCTGATAGGGAGAGGCTAGCTTGGAGGTGTTTTAGGAGCTATCTATGGCGGAATTGTGGTCTTTGGATTACGGAGGCTTGGATTGTGGAAGCTTTGAGAGAGTCTAAGATCCCCAGCAGTCGGGGCTGGTAAGATCAGCCCTGCTGATCTCTGGAAATACAGGCAGGACCCTCAGAAGTGCTATACTGTAGTCTTATAGGAGGGTAAGAATATTTACTTGTCCTTTTGTTATGTCTTCAAACAATATGGTCAGTTTTTCTTTTATAATTACTTTTTCTTGTATAATAAATCTTTTTGTTATTTTGTCCCTTTACTTATTGCCTATGGTAAACAGCAATCTCAGGGCAAGTGATATTCCAAGCTAACACATTCTACAAAAAGGGAGACTTAAAATTCTTTTACAGCTCAAAGGGAAGCCACCTGGAGCTGGCAGGGTTTCTTCTGCTGCAGCTTTGAGGTCCAGTAGAAGTGCAGTGGAACAGAGGCCTGCAAGGATATGGAGTTATCCCTGGACAAAACTTGCCCTGCTCCTCAGGGCAAACAGTGGGCAGCCAGGAGAAACTTGGAGGTCCAAGGGTGCCCTATGGTTGGGTTTATGATAGTGCTAATTAGTCAGAAGGCAATAAAAGAAGACAGAGGAAAGGACAATGGATAGAAAACTTGAAACTTGTGGAAATATTAACAAGCATGCATGGGTATTATTTTTATATTGTTAAACTATTTTTTGTTAGCAGGCACATTAACAGATGCAGTCTGAGCAAGTCTCCTCTGCAGAAGCAGATGGCTCTAGGCTGCCTGAGGAGTGAGGGATATGCCCAGGAAAAAGGAACTGTCAACTTTTGGTGGATTAGACAGTAGATTTTTCATGAGTGTGCACAGGCATAAGTAGGTACAACATCTGAGAGATTCTGCAGGGATTTCTACTTGGCTTAATGTGGCTTAATTTGCCTCAAAGATGATAAGAAAAACTTTAAAAGTGTCAAGGCCCTACCTTTTCAATCAAAGTGAAGAGTATTGTTTAATCATGTGACTCTAGGACCTGGAGTTTTACAAAAAACACTGGATCTCTCAAACTTTCCTGGAAGGGCTCAGTTTGTGCCACTCACTACAAAGAATGACCTACTCACAATGCAGTCAGATTATAATGAACACACCCCATTTTTCATAAATTCTGTCTTATCTCAGTGTTTGCTCCCATTGATGTTTTCCCACTGTAAGGCTCCCTCTACATGTTACAAGCATCACACAATTAACTGGTTAATTGCGCAATTATCTTGAGACCAGCTGCATTTGCAAAGTACTTATTACAATAAAAAGCTCCAACCAGCTATAAAGTTAGACCTTGAAAGCATGTACCAACTTTATAGCTGGTTGCTGTCAAGCTTTAATTTGCATGTGTAACAGGGTCTCCCCTGCAGCTGGAAAACAAAATCACATTTGCCATAGTGGGGCACCAGGGATGCAATAGAGATGCACCTTGATCAGTCAGACCTTCATAGTTTCATAGTTTTGTAGTAGTTAGGGGTCAGAAGAGACCTAAATAGATCATCTAGTCTGACCCCCCACCACTGGCAGGAGCACACGCTGGGATCACACGACCCCAGACAGGTGTTCATCCAACCTCTTTTTGAATTTACCCAAGGTAGGAGCAAGGACCACTTTGCTGGGAAGTTGGTTCCAGATCCTAGCCACCCTAACAGTGAAATAGTGCCTCCTAATCTCTAACCTGAACCTATTCTCCAGCAGCTTCTGGCCATTGTTCCTCGTCACCCCAGGTGCTGCTGGGGGGAATAGGGCCCTTCCTATTTGCTGCTGATCTCCCCTAACGAGTTTGTAGGCAGCCACCAAATCCCCCCTCAGCCTCCATTCACTGAGCTCCAACCTGTGAGCTCCATAACTGCTGGGGACTCTCACACCAGCAGCTTCAGACTCTGGGTCCTGGAAGCACCCTGTACTTGCCAGGACCCAGAGTCCCACAGCTATGGATGCTGGGTCCCTGTAGTATGCCTCCTGGCAAGCCCCTGGAGCAGGAGGATCACTGAAGGGGTGATCTCCCCACCTTGGGGGCATGAGAAATCCCAGGGGCTGGCAGATCACTGCAGGGGCAGTCTTTCCACCCAGCGGGGTGCAGGAATCCTTGGGGCTGGAGGATTGCCACAGGGGTGATCTCACCACCTCAGGGGTGTGGGAAACCCCTGGGGCCAGGAGGATTGCTGCAGGGGCCATCTCGCTGACCCAGGGGGCATGGAACTGGGGTGTGAGCTCGGTTCTTTCCAGGGCAGGGGGAGCTCAATCTTGGGCAAAAACCTTTAAAGAAATATAAAAACATCAGTGTCTTGTTTATGAGTCTTTATGTAGGTCCCTGTCTTCTCCTGATCTCTTTTTTGGGGAATGTTTTTGATAATAGTTTTAGTAATTTTATAACTCTATTTTATTTGTAAATGAGCTGATTATAGAAAGTACAAAATGTCTGAAGGTATAGTTTGCTGATTCATAGGGTACCTTGTGTGGATTTCAGTCACTGAGAGCAGTCAGTTTAGCTTTCAATTCACCAGACACAACCTATAATTCAACAAAATTACCTCCAGGTACCTCATATTATACATGCTATAACAGTCTCATTTTATTAAAATATTCAGGATGCCACTGTGGGTTATAATGGCTCCTCCTTGCTTTCATTTAAAAAAGAAGCTTTCTAGAAAAGGAAAAAAAAAAACAACCTCACCAGCCCAGCTGATATGTATGCATAGGTCAATAAAATCTGTCCATCCCACAGAAGTGATGTTTTCATATGTTTTATAAACACAGGGCTAGGAGATGAAAGAGGTTACTTTATCTCCTCATTGCAAATCAAATAATACCACCTAAACACCCAGCCTTAGAGACTGGGAGGCTTTGGGTCAATGGAAGAAAAAATCATTGGCTTCAGAACCAGTTTCATGCCTCCTATTTGTGAAGCTTCTTATAGTGGGCACTTGGCTTCCTCCTGTGCTTGAGTGGGATAGGTGGTGGCAGGGGTGTACTAGGGCTCGAGAGTGGGACAGAAAGGTGCAGCATAAGCACATTGACTCCATTATCCCTGAGGACAATCCCTGCCTGTGCCATTTTACATAAGGAAGCAAACTTATAAGGGGTTGCCAGAGAGAACTAGTTACTCATGGCTACAGGCTCCCTCTCTTGCCTGCAGGGCTGGGGTGACCAGCAGAGGTCCTAGTGAGAACAGGGTGTAAATCACCATCAAGGAATGCAGAAGCATATAAATCAGCAGTGAAGATCAAAGAGGGTTGCTCAGTGGCAGCAGCAATGGTTTGGGGCTAATACACAGAGATCTAAAATATTTGTGGGGGTGACATAAGCCCTGCTTGCCCCAAGAGAAACAGAAGAAAATGGCAGTGAACTTAGGGATTTTTTCATGGCAGGGAGACCATTGCTGAGCCTGGGTGACTCGTACCCTGCTATGCTCTGTCTGCTTCAATGTGCACTGCTTTCTAACAAAAAAAGGTTGCATACAGATATTTAGGCAGCCTGTTGGGGAGGCACTTTAACTATGGTACTTTACACAAAGGCGCCATAGTTAGAGTGCCATTGAACCCAACAGGTGTTCACCTATTGTGTTGAGGGGGGCTTGCAGCCTGTCTGCTAGGGGTGTGCGAAGTGGGCCCTATTCGGTTCAGATTCAGCCCACATCAGGGACAGTGATTCCATTCGTTGTTTCAGATCACTGTCTCTGATTCTATTCGGCTGAATCCAAATCTGAAGATTTGATGCTGATTCAGAGAATCAGCAATTCAGACATAGACACAGCTTTCAAAGTTTTTTGTATATACCTTGAGGTAGCAGGCATAGCTCGTGATCGCTGTGATGCTGGGGTGCATGGAGCGTGTGTGGGGGGCCCTCCACGTGCTCAGTGACAAGCCCGAATGTGGACCAGAAGTACTTCTGGGCCACTTCTGGGTCTGCCGGGGAGTGCGCTGGGGGGCCCCCCTCCAAATCCCCAGCTTGGTGATCGGCCATGGGGGGACCCCGGGTGCCACCCCAGACCCAGGAGGCAACAGTCACCAAGCCAAGGGGGCGCAGGGGGCCTCCCAGCATGCTTCCCAGTGGACCCAGAAGTGCAGAAGTGCTTCTGGTCCACTTCTGGGTCTGCTGCTGAGTGCACTGGGAAGCCCCCTGTGATCCTGTGGGATGCTCCATGTGTCCCAGCATTGCAGCACTGATGACCCCTGCTACCTAGAGGTATGTAGAAAAGACATTTAAAGATGTCTCTGTCTGAATCTTTCTGAATCTCTCCGAATTGATTCAGAGGGTCCCAATTCAATTTGGAATGATTAAAGGGTCTCCTGATTTGATTTGGATTCAGAGATTCGATCACTGAATCAGCCCGAATCTCCACCAAATTGAATCAGGGACCAAAGCTTCACACAGCCCTACTGCCTGCATCAGCCCTGGCCCCCTCCATGGAGGCTGCCAGACTGCCCCTCTTCCCAGCCCTGCCTCCTTCCCTGCCAGCTGGCAACTGTCTGCAGCAGCTGGGGAATGGAAGGAGCCTCCCCCCACCACACAGTCCCCCCACAACTACCCCTGCTGGGGTCTTGGGGGCAGCTGGGCTAGGTGTGCTACGGGTGGGGGGGGGTGTTGACAGCAACAGCCTCCTGTCTGCTGTGCTTGGAGCTGAGGTGTGGGGGGAAATGGAGTCCCTTCACCTCATGGGCTTGACCCAGATCCCCACAAAACCTCAGCAGAGGTAGCAAGGCTGGGCCCATATGGTAGAGGAGCTCCATTCCTCCACCCCTCACCTATTCCTCCTGACAGTGGCAGCACACAGCTGCCAGCTCAGCTTTGTCATGACCGGAGCTGCTGGGCCGGGGGTGGTGGTGGAAATCAGAGCCCACTGCCTCACGGGCCCCCCAGCTATGCCTACTGGGGTCTTAGGGGGAGTTGGGCCAAGCCCACAATGCAGGGAGTTGCTTTGTTCCCCCAACCCCAGCTCCAACCATGGCCAAGCCAAGCTGGCAGCTGCGTGCTGCAGCTGTCAAGAGCCTGGAGTGCCAGGGTGGGGGAAGGGAGCTCCCCCACTGCACAGGCCTGGCCTGGCTGCCCCCCTGTATCCTGCCAGGGTAGCTAGGAGGGGCATGCAAGGTGGATGGCTCCCTTCCCCTACCCTCCACCCAAGCCCCTTCGCAGTGGCAGCATGCAGCTGCCAGCTTGGCCTTTTTGCAGCCAGAGCTGGGGTGGGGAATGGAGCACCACCCCCGCCACTACATGGGCATAGCTCAGATTCCCCCAATACCCTAGCAGCTCCAGCCCCCCCCCCCCCCCCAGCTGTACACAAAGGAGACAGAGCCTTTTCTGTCTTCTCTCTGTGACAGCCTGGTGGTGGGGCTGAGCCAGTGCTCACCTGTGAGCACTGGCACAGACCTGCAAAAGGCCCAGGGATGTAGATGGAATCACCCAAAATTAACCCTTAATGTGAACTTATACAGTTTCACTAAGACAGTCTGCCCTAGAGTCCCTTCATCTGATACTACATCAGTTGTAGGTTTTTTAAAGTGCTCAACAGCCCTAAACATTTGTTATGTTATTGTTACAGAGGACTTTTAGCAGCCTCATAGTGCAAAAAGTAGAAATTCTGTACACACCCAAAAATAGTTTTGCCATTTGTCAGATTAGCAGAGACAGTGTATTCACTACTAACTTGGGTATGTACTATTGGCTTTCACTTTTATACAAAGAAATTGTTTCTTGTTTTGTGAGTAGATGTGAACTATGGCATTTTCCAAATTTGAACAAATGTGATTTTACTTATTCTAAACTATTCATTTTTAGGACATTTAGTAGGAAGAAAAGGTTCCTCTCAGTTTCTCCCAAGAGAACTTACATTCACTAATGCATATTTCAGTTGTTAGGGTATGTATCCATTCTTGCTATTTGCTATTTTGATTTGTAGTGCTCCACAGTTACTGACATGTAAATAGAATCAGAAAGAGGAACAAAGGAAAAACATTGCTGCTGCTTAATTTGCCACCTACTGGGTGCATCTACATGAGATGTTTACTGCGCAGTTGACTAATTAGCTCCACAGTAAATGTTGCTTATCTATATGTGCAGCCCTATTTAGCTGGAGTAAACTAATTAATTCCACAATAGGATAGTTCTTGTAAATACAAGTACTATCCTGCTATGGAGCTGTTTGCTCTGCAGCAGCCTATGTGTAGATGCTATCTTGGCTGGCTGGAGCATGAGGGTGCTTCAGTGTGGGGGCTGCCTGCTGGCTAACCTCACACTGAAATACCCTTATGCCCCAGCCAGCCCCTCCGCAGCATATTGAGCTGGAAGGAGCATAACCCCACGAGTCTCTGCCAGCTGGGGCTGCTTTGATTTTGCTCAATATGCTTCAGTCCTGGGTACACATTCAAACAACACGGCTGGGTGCAATAAACTCCAGAGTTTATTGCCTTGCATTAATTGCATGCGTAGATGTGCCCACTCATATGAATCATATGAGTAATAAATTAGAGGCAAGGATGTTTTTGGTGATATCTTTTATTGGTTGGACTACAGTTGGGAGAAATGTTAGACAAGGTTCCCAGTGCACCTGAATTCCCTCCATTCCCCAAACCACAAATTGATAGAATTTAGTTGTATTCCACATAGCGGAGTAAATAGCGATGTAGTCCAAAAGTCACAGAATGAGGAATATAGTGAGGTTAAGAGAGAAATATGCTGTTGCCCTCATGGAAGAAGTCAGTGAAAATGCACGCCTGAAATGTTTGTATCAGAACCTTTTGTGATAAAAAGTAGGGTTTCAATTAATACAGAAATTGTAATAGAATTTTTTTAATTCGGGTTGACATCTTTTTGTTTTTAGTATTTCATTGAAAAAATAAAACTTTTAACTAAAACATTTCAGAGTAGGTCAAAGAGTGCGGATTACCTTTGAAATTGTTATTAAATAATTTTTTGAAAATGGGAATTTTTAAAATTTGGTTTGCCTTAAAAATGTTGTGAAAAATGTATTAATAATAGAAGCCTTTTAGAATTTCCCACAAAATATAATTTACCCTTTTTCACTGGTGAGTTTCGTGGTAATGCAGTCACCATGGCATTTCACATTCCTTGTTTGTCCTGGCTGCTCTCTTTCTATTCCTGAAAGTAGTAGCTGTTCTCACCCCCACCCCTTCCCACAGACCTTCCATTTTACACCTTAAACTCATTCTCGGTGCTTCCATGCCAAATTGCTGAAATTTGGAGTCCCCAAGTAATTGAAGCTCTCTCCTCTCTCCACAGAAGATAGAACCTTAGATTAGAGGGATGAGGATTTATTCCAGATCTTTTGTAGTCTTGAAGCATAACAGCTGCTGCCTGCCTGGCCTGCTGTCTTCTTGTGTACTGTCCCCAATGCCATCAAAGAATGCTCTTCCTGCAAACTGTCTGAAGAACTAAAGCTATGATCTGCAATTGAATGGCGCTTCATCTTCTTATGCCACTAATCTATTTCAAACAGAGGGTCTTCACTACTGCCCTCCATCTTTGATGCTTTTGTGCATTCATCTTTGCTTCTTCCCATGTCATTTGGCTCTTAATACAGACTTTGTTGTATGCTCCTATGAGGGCTTTGGTCTGACTCAATGCCTCTTGCCTTGGGGATCACACTGGAATGGCTGCCTTATGTTGTCAGGGTCTTTTCTCTTTGCATCTCCCAGCTAGTTCCATTTTCATTCTGGTTTTTTTCCCCTAGTCCTATTATCCTCTGTTTTATCCTTCCCCATAGCA
Organism: Alligator mississippiensis; assembly: GCF_030867095.1. Classification (NCBI taxonomy): domain Eukaryota; kingdom Metazoa; phylum Chordata; order Crocodylia; family Alligatoridae; genus Alligator; species Alligator mississippiensis. The sequence goes on along the minus strand of NC_081827.1, from coordinate 94,213,860 downwards.
CCTTATTTGTGATTTGTTTTTCTGGCCACTGGATATTAAAGGCTTATCAAAGGCAGCTGTTTGTGACAGCTTAGAATTAAGATGGAAGGTTCTCCAAGTTTTGTTCTTTGTCCAATGAATCTGAGAGCCGTGCCTAACAAGTTAAAGGCTAGGAGACAGACTAAAGGCAGACTATAAATCCTCCTGGTCAGGGAGTGGAAGGGGTCTAAAAACCCATCCATATAAAACCAGTTACTGAAACATACTACTGGAATAGTTAAATTTATTTTTAAAATAATGATCGGGATGTTCTTCTGCCCTGAATTGTTGCACTTGGCACAATAACTTGTATGGTGCCTGTTTGAGGAGTATTCCCAATACTCACTGTAATATTCCTAGAGAGTTGGTGCACAGTGCATTTTTCACTAGTATAATATGACACAACTGCAAAGGTTAAGCAATTTGAATGTTAATACCATTTTTATTTTTTTAACCAATTTCTTTCACACATGCCACGTGCACTTGTCCTCATCCAGGATTAACAGCATGACAAGTTTGAACTTTTAAAATCAAGACACTCTGGAGTTATTGAGAGATCATAAAAAGGTCACACTGCTTTGTACAAAATAGAAACATGTAAGCTATGCCCAGCCCTGTAACTAAAATGTGGCCTACCTCTACCCAGTTTGCTTGACAGTGAAGATCAAATAAACCAAATTTAGACCAAAAGGCATTGGTTTGTTTGTTTGAATAAAAGATATCATTTGAGGTATTAAGAATTCCAGGTTTAGGAATAGACTATCCCCTGCAACCTTCTTATTGCTAGACTGTCCTGTTATGACTTTTATTTTCCCTTTAAATTAATTTATTTTCTGAGGTCTAAAACAAATTGAGGCCAATTTTCTGTTCCACCTGACTCTCTGTTATTCTAAACATAATCTGACTGAAATGTCTTCAGAAGAAATGAATGGTGTTGGGAGTGCAGGCTGGGGTGCTTTCTGTGGGTGCTCTAAAGCAGGGAACAGCCACATATTTTCTCTCCTGCAGCTGTAGATGTCCTTTGGGACTGCTCAGAACTACTCAGAGATCAAACTGACACTCAGAGGGTGCATCTACACAAAACACATTAATGCACATTACCCTCATTTAATGTGCGTTACAAGCATGTGTCTACAACTGTGCAACCATAATGTTTATTTAAAATGTCAAAATTAGGCTAATCATTAGGGGTGTATGAAGCTTCAGGTGGTGATTCGATTCAGAGGACATTCGGCCAGATTCGATGGCCGAATCTCTAAATCTGAATCAAATCAGGGGACCAATAAAAAGGTCCGAATCGATTCAAAGCTCTCTGAATCTTCGGAAAAGATTCAGAGAGCTTTGATGATTTGACCAGTCCTTGCTGGCTGCAACAGGGAGCTGGAGCCAGACTCATAGCGGGTAAGGAGGTGGGGGGGAGGGGGCTGGGAAGGGGACCATGGGGGGACCCCTGCCAGCTCCCATCCTTTGTCTGCTCCCCCAGCCCATGTCCGTGGCTGCCCTATCTGCCCCAGCTCCCAGTACTTTAAAAAACAGCTCTGACTCACCAGGTGCTGCTGGGTGGGGGGATGATCCCCACTGCTCCCTGCTGCCCCCTGCTGCATGGGGGGGCTCTGCACAAGACCCCTGACTCCCCCTTACTCTTCCAGCCCCCCCTCATGGCTGCCCCACCTTCCCTAGCTACAGCCCTTTAAGAAAATAACAAGAAAAAGCCCAGGGCTCACAGGCTCCTGCAGCAGCCTTGGGGCTTTGGGGGGCTTGTGCAGAGCCCCCCACACAGTGCAGGGCAGTGGGGACCACCCCCCCTGTTGGCAGGAACTGGTGATTCTGGGGGTTTTCTCAGGGTTTTTTTCCTTAAAGGGCCAGATCCACGGCAGGCAGGGGAGCTATAGAGGAGTTGGGACAGCAGGGGGGTGGTCGCGGGACTTGTGGCAGAGCCCCCCATGCAGTGTGGGGCAGCAGGGGGCAGCAGGGATCGTCCCCCCCACCTGGCAGCACCCAGTGAGTTTTGGCTTTTTTTTCAAAGTGCTGGGAGCTAGGGCATGTGGGGCAGCCATTGCTGGGCTGAGAGATCGGGTGGAGGATGGGCCTGGCCTGGGTGATTCAGATTCAGTCAACTCTATTTGGGACAGTAATTCAAATCACCTTTGCTTCCCTTCTCTTTACTTGTCCCTGTATAGTCACAATAAGGCCATTATCTTATTCTGGAGTTTTATGGTCGTATAGTTCTTAGCAAAACAGTAGTGCAGCATTGATGCTTCTGTAAGAAGAAATGAGGTTAGATTCCTTCATGTGATGGTTCAAGAATTCAATAACCACAAGCCACATGGCCCAAGCCATTATACTTTTTTAGTCTAACTCTGAATGTACAAAATGGTAATTGTTCCCTGGAACTCTCTCAATGAAATGCTTTTTTTCTCAACACAAAGGGCATTTTTACACATGCAAGCACTGCAGCACAGGCGCTTTGAAAAGCACCTTGTGCTACGATGCTTGCAGTTGTATAAATGGCAAAATGTGTATCAGCACTGAGAAAATGGCGTCAGTGAGCTTTTGAACTAAAACACATCAAAGGTGCTTTCGTTCAAAAGTGCACTGCTGCCATTTTCTGTGCACTGATGCGCATTTCGCCACTTACACAACTGCATACAATGTAGCGCAGTGTGCATTAGCTCGCATGCGGAGCAGACTCGATCAATTGAGTCTTCTTCAAAGTGGCAGATCTCCAGCACATCATGGGACCAAAAAGTATGTGTATAAATGCCCAAGGGTGGGCTTCTATAGACATGCGGGTAGTTTGCTCTGATGTACTAGATTAATCGAATCTGCTGGAGCATGGAAATCGACGCGTTGTAATAGCCTTCCATGTCACATGTATGAGCGCCCCCATACATTCCCGCACTGGCAGCTGGGCACTTTGAAATAACATATGATCAATGAGCTTTAGTTCAAAGTGCCCCACTGCCTTTTTTTCAGCACGGGGACACGCAGGGATGCTGATACACGTGACATGTCGTCACTTAGAATTAGTGCAGCTTGCTAATCAAAGTGCCCAGTGCCATGTCCTAAACCACATATAAAAATGCCCTGTAAGTCAGTTTCACTGTATTTTAAATAAACTCACTAGGGCTGTGTGAAGCTTCAGTCACTGATTTGATTTGGCGGAGATTCGGCTCGATTCGGTAGCTGGATCTCCAAATCCAAATCGAATCAGAGGACCCTTTAATCTCTCTGATTCAAATCGGAAGTACTTCCAGTCCATAGATTCATAGACGTTAGGGTCAGAAGGGATCTCAATAGATCATCGAGTCCGACCCCCTGCATAGGCAGGAAAGAGTGCTGGGTTTAGATGACCCCAGCTAGATGGTTATCTAACCTCTTGAAGACCCTCAGGGTAGGGGAGAGCACCACCTCCCTTGGGAGCCCGTTCCAGACCCTGGCCACTCGAACTGTGAAGAAGTTCCTCCTAATGTCCAATTCAAATCTGCTCTCTGCTAGCTTGTGGCCATTATTTCTTGTAACCCCCAGGGGCACCTTGGTGAATAAATACTCACCAATTCCCTTCTGTGCCCCCGTGATGAACTTATAGGCAGCCACAAGGTCACCTCTCAACCTTCTCTTGCGGAGGCTGAAAAGGTCCAGTTTCTCTAGTCTCTCCTCGTAGGGCTTGGTCTGCAGGCCCTTAACCATACGAGTGGCCCTTCTCTGGACCCTCTCCAGGTTATCCGCATCCCTCTTGAATTGTGGCGCCCAGAATTGCATGCAGTACTCCAACTGCGGTCTGACCAGCTCCCGATAGAGGGGAAGTATCACCTCCTTGGACCTATTCGTCATGCATCTGCTGATGCACGATAAAGTGCCATTGGCTTTTCTGATGGCTTCGTCACACTGCTGACTCATGTTCATCTTAGAGTCCGCTAGGACTCCAAGGTCCCTTTCCACCTCTGTGCCACCCAGCAGGTCATTCCCTAGGCTGTAGGTGTGCTGGACATTTTTCCTCCCTAGGTGTAGCACTTTGCATTTCTCCTTGTTGAACTGAATTCTGTTGTTTTCTGCCCACTTGTCCAACCTATCCAGGTCTGCCTGCAGCTGTTCCCTGCCCTCCGGCGTGTCCACTTCTCCCCATAGCTTTGTGTCATCTGCAAACTTGGACAGAGTACATTTCACTCCCTCATCCAAGTCACTGATGAAGACATTAAAGAGTATCGGTCCAAGGACCGAGCCCTGCGGGACCCCACTGCCCACACCCTTCCAGGTCAAAACCGACCCATCCACCACGACTCTCTGGGTGCGACCCTCCATCCAATTCGCCACCCACCGGACTGTGCAGTCATCCAAGTCACAGCCTCTTAGCTTGTTCACCAGTATGGGGTGGGATACCGTATCGAAGGCCTTCCTGAAGTCTAAGTATACGACATCCACCCCTCCTCCTGTGTCCAGGCGTTTCGTAACCTGGTCATAAAAGGAGACTAGATTGGTCAGGCACGATCTGCCTGCCACGAACCCGTGCTGGTTTCCCCTCAGCCTAATTTGTCCTGCCGGGCTCTTGCATATGTGAGCCTTGATAATTTTTTCAAAGGCTTTGCCAAGGATGGAGGTGAGACTGACTGGCCTATAGTTGCCCGGGTCCTCCTTCCTCCCCTTCTTGAAAATGGGGACCACATTGGCCCTTTTCCAGTCCTCCGGGACTTGGCCCGTGCACCACGAGCATTCGAATATTCCCGCCAGTGGCTCTGCAATGATGTCGCCAGTGCCTTCAGCACCCTCGGATGGAGCTCATCTGGGCCTGCCAACTTAAAGGCGTCCAGTTCTTCCAAGTGACTCTGCACCATCTCAGGGTCTACGCATGGAAGTCTGGTGCCTTGCTGCTGCCTCTCTACAACCCCAGTGAGAGACTTGTCGTGCCCCTCACTTAGGAACACTGAGGCAAAGAACTCGTTGAGGAGTTCAGCCTTGTCCCCCCTGTCCGTCACCAATTGTTTCTGCCCATTTAGCAGGGGTCCTATTCCTCCCTGGACCTTCCTTTTACTCCCTATGTATCTAAAAAACAATTTCTTGTTGACCTTTACTTGGGATGCCATCCTCAGCTCCATGGTAGCTTTGGCCTGTCTAACTGCCTCCCTACAAGCACGAGCAGAGGAGGTATATTCGTCTTTGGTGATATCTCCTTGTTTCCACTTTTTGTGTGCTCCCCTTTTGGCCCTGAGGCTGCCCTGGATTTCTGCGGTCAGCCAGGGAAGCCTCCTGGCCCCTTTCCCTCTTTTACCCCGCACGGAGATTGTCTCGCTTTGTGCCCGAAGGATCGTTTCCTTAAGGCACAGCCACCCTTCTTGGGCTCCCATCATTTCAAAACTCCTACTCTGCAGTGCGTCCTTGACTAATCGCCTGAGTTCATTTAAATCAGCTTTCCTAAAATCTAGTACTTTCACCCTACTAGTTACCTTACCCACTCAACGTCTTATGGTGAATTCTATTATTAGGTGATCACTGTCCCCCAGATGGCTACCAATCTGTAGGTCCCCTACCATGTCATCCCCCATTGCCAATACCAGATCCAGTATGGCATTCCCCCTAGTGGGACCATGTACCTCCTGTGTCAGGTGGAGGTCCTGTACACAGGTTAGAAACCTGCGTGAGCGGTGGGACTTTGCCGTCTGTGTCTCCCAGCAGATGTCTGGGTAGTTTAGGTCCCCCATGACTACCGCCTCTTTAGCTTTTATGGCCTCTGAGAGCTGCCTCAGGAGCCCCGCATCTATTTCTTCCCCTTGATGTGGGGGTCTGTAGCAGACCCCTACCACCAAATCCCTTTCTCCTTGCCCCCCATGTAGCCTAACCCACAATCCTTCTACTTCCTTATCCTTGGATTCCGTCTTGATGAGGGTTGACATATATTGCTCATTGACATAGAGCGCAACCCCTCCCCCTTTTTTCCCCACCCTGTCCTTTCTGTACAATCTATAACCCTCAATATGTACCTCCCAGTTGTGGGACGAATCTCACCAGGTTTCCGTTAGCCCTATTAAGTCGTAGGTGTTTTGTGCAAGCAGGAGCGCTAGTTCATCCTGCTTGTTTCCCATGCTCCTAGCATTAGTATATAGGCACCTGAGCCCTGCGACAGGTGCCTTTGCTGCCCCCCCGCTCCGAGTCCCAAGGGGCCCCTTATTTCTTACCTTCTCGTTTCTTACCTGTGCCGTAGTGCTGGCTGCCCCGCGTCTTGCAGCCACTTCTGGGTCCACTGGAGAGCGCACTGCCCCCCCCATGCTCTCCAGGCTCAGTGACTGGTGCCTCCTGGGTCTGGGAAGGGCACCTGGGGTCCCCCCATAGCTGATTGCTGAGCTGGGGAGGTGTAGTGGGTGGGGCCCAGCACACTCCCTGGTGGACCCAGAAGTGGACCAGAAGTACTTCCAGTCCACTTCCGGGTTCACCGCCAAGCACATGAAGGGCCGCCCCCACACTCCTGTGGGACGCTCCATCCCCCAGCATCGCAGCGTTCACAAGCCATGTTGGTACCTCGAGGTACGTAGAAAAAACATTTAAAGCTGTGTCTATGTCTGAATAGCTGATTCGCCAAATCAGCATCGAATCTTCATATTCAGATTCAGCCAAATTGAATCAGGGACAGTAATCTGAATCAACAAATCAAATCACTGTCCCTGTTCAGGCTGAATCTGAATCGAATAGGGCCTGCTTTGCACACCCCTAAAACTCACATGAACCTTAAAAATCAAAAGCACCTCAACAGCTATGGGCTGCTAATTCAACTGCTGTACCCAGAATACTGTAGTCAGATTCACTGGAAAGATTTCAAGGAATTTTCTCCCACAGGACTTAAGTAGAGACATGTATTTAGTTGATGGGACATTAACTTGCGAATAATGCGAAAGGGCAATGGCCAAAGCTGCTCACATTTTTTCAGTTCCATTTCAGTGTTTCCTAAAGAGAAAAAAATGCCATACAGTTAAAAATTATGTCTTCGTTCCAAACCCACAGGCACAGCAATTGGAGGAATACATGGCAACCTAAGGAGGTGAAGGTAGCAAGATGCAAAGTACAAAAATGAAAGCATAAAAGTGATGAGGAAAGTTAATATAATTTGTAAGCCATTCAGACTGGTCTGCTTTGAATGAGTTGTTTGCTTTTATTTTAATTAGACAGCAGAGATGCTCTAACTTCAATCTGATTCATCCACAGGATTACATCATTTTAAAATCTGTAATATGAGATATTGCCCAAGGAGGTTTTTAGAGAAAATGTATCAGTAGTTTATAAAATATAAATTGTAGTGAAGCTAATAAAAAATAAGCCAGGTCTGGAAATGCAAGCAGAGAACAAAGGCAAAAATATTGTTAAGCTATGCCATGTGAAGTAAAAACCATATTGTTTTCCACACTGTGAAAAAAAATGTTGAACGTTCCAAGATCTTGGGAATCCAGAAGTGAGGGAAACATTGAAAAAACAGAAAAACACAGCTGATGTGGCCTCTGGGGCCTAATATGGTTTGCGTTAATATTTAAGTGGAGCACTGCAAAGCTAGTAATGATATTAATTAGCAGGTTTAATGGGCCAGTGGGGATTGCATAAGAATGACCATAGAATGGGCCAGTGGTATAAAAAAAGATGTACTTTTGGTATTGTGGATGTTCAGCTTGAAGTGCATTGTGGTTCTTGTTCAGAATCCCCTCTTAATACTGACTGATTAAGCATACTTTCCTGAGGTGATGCGTTGTTTTACTAATTTATTACTTATTTTTCCAGAATTTCAGTCTTTATAGAATTTTTTTTAACTCAGCACTTTGGTACTTTAATAAAGATTTTCTGAGTATTCTGCAAATGTCTGCTTGGTTGGCATAAAGGTTTTCGAGGTCCTCAGTGTAGAATTTTTTTCTATCTGTGACCCATTTGGAGCCAAACCCAGCAAGGCAATGGTAGTTTAAACACCAAATTACAAATAAAGAAAAATTAATCAAATTGGCAACAAGGGAGGAAAAAAGAGATATATATGGGATGTATTTTTTTTAGAGTATGGGAGGCACAGAACTCACTCAATGAACTCTACATGTTCTTTTTATTGCCTTTTCTTGTTTAAATGGGATCTACAGTATGTTGATGTTTCATTCCTGAATAGGTTGGGCATACATTATGTCAAGCCTCTACATTTTTCCAGTGATTGCACATTTCAGAAGACCATTCTACCTGCTGGATGTGATCTTGAGACAGTCCTGATTTTGGAGTTCTCATGCAGTAATCATTATCTGTAAGTGCACACAATTTCTCTGCAATCTTCTCCTTTTTGCTCATCAAACCCATGCTCATACATGCTAGAAATAGAAAGATATAAACATAGATGTACCTATGTATAGCACCAGTGAAATTTAGTGAAGAAGGCTACTGCTATCCTGGTTCATGCTCTGTGGATTTATTAAAAGGGATTAGAATTTTTTATCGTGCCTAGGAGGTTTTCTGAAAAGTCACTACAAAAATCACGTTGTAGAGGTCCATGCTGTCTTGTGATTATTTTTCTGTCAAATATACTAAGTTTGCAAACAAGAAGAGTCCTCTCTCTGACCTGTCAGCCTTGGAAGCTTAACATAGATTCAAAATCAGATTTAATTTTTACCTTCTCGTGAATCATCACTAGTATGGTTTTGATGACCACATGATGGCTTCAGTGACAACCTTGCAATCTTACTGACTATATGGGGTTACTGCTTACTCAACTGGTTTGTTGGTACACAGTTATGATGATAATAGAAGAATCCTAGAAGGAACAGAATCTCTCTCCCTGCTTATTAACTGTGGTGGTGCTGCAGGGTGGAGGAAAAACTTATTTTTTGTTTCTAAAACTAAGAACAAAATGTCATTTTCATGTAATCACTTTTTGAACCAGAGCCACATTTGAATCAATATTCCTTATGAGATGAAGATTTTAACATTTCTATTCAAAGTTAGCTGCTTTGAGTCAGACACAAAATATATTAATATGATTGAAAGATGAATGCATATTTAGTTTTCTCCGTTTTTTTGCTGAAATACACTTGAAATACAATAAGCAGTTTCAGCCACTACAATAAATGCAATATTCATCTTATTCATCTAACTTAATTCCTTCAAGAAACAGGAATGTGCTGTGCTTGTAATAATTGAATATAGTAGTTTTGAAAGAGGCAGTCAGAATGCAAATTTTTTTTTTTTTTTTGCTAAATAATCAGACGGTCCTTTTTAACATGGAGATCATGTAATAATGTCTGTATGTAATAATGTATTGGGTTTAAAAAGGAGTTTTGCACTCATGAATGCATTCTGCTGCTTGGAAATTTGGTTAATTCCCTTATTTGTTTGGTATGGGCTGTTGTCTGCTGTATTGTTAGATCTCCATCCCAGACACTTTAACTTTTTGTTGTTGTTCTTATTTTAATTCCCAAATGCTCTTGGCAAGGTCCTTTATGCTGAGTCAAGATAATTGTTATAGAAATTTCATAATTCTGTCAATTAGGATGAGATAATAAGCTGTCTTGGTAGACTAATTTAGGTAACTTTTCAGGTATGCTTATGGAAACAAGGGATGCATGAGAAATGGGAAAAAATGCTAGCACTTATCGGAAATGCAAATGTGGCATTTGTTCAGCTTAATGCGAATACTCATGCACTAGGCAACAACACCAGAAGTGCCAATTAGAATGCAGTCATGGTTCCAAAAATTCACCCTTTCTTTCAGTTAATATGACATTTATTCTTTTTTTCCCCCTAAAGTGGCTTTGCTTCTGCTATCTGCACAGAAATGCCAATCCTGCTTGGATTTTATTTTAACTACAAATCTGTTTATGTACCATCCATAAATAAAGTAATGTTGTGCCTGTGATATTTTATATTATGGCTAGAATTTTAAGAGCTATGCCACAGAGGGTCAATCAGAGTTGGGAATGACAGTAGTTGTTATCTGCCAGTGAGGACAGTGGTATAATAATGTTTATTGCACATCATTTTTCAATGATTTTATGCCATCGTTTAGGAGACGAATGAAATGGCTCTCTAGCAGGCATGAATGTAAATAAATTAAACATTAAGACCCAGTGAGTTCTAATCATCTTTCTTTAAGATTGCACTAAATGGTTGCAATCAGTGAAATAGATGAGAGATTGCATTAAATTGCTGTTCCAGATACTATATCATACCAGTACAGATAAGGTTCACATGTATTATAAAATAGCTCAGGTTGAGGGAGCAATCTGATTGTCTCATAAGCATACATTAGATGAAAATAACACATTGGCCAAATAACTCATTAGTAATGTTGCTCTCCTTTATATTAATATACATGGAGTGACAAAAAATGAACAGAAGAAAAATCTTCAACATTTGTCTCCCAATCTTTGTTTTTAATATCATTTTATATGTGTATGAACATAAAACTAGTTGAGTATTATGTCTGCTTTTCCTGCTTACATGGAGCTGGCTTTTTAGGCAACATTTGAAATTCACATGGAAAAAACATCAAGGAGGGACTCTACCACTGTTGTCATTTTTAAGCGGAAGGTGACCAGTGTTACTATGCTGACGGGTGGGAATATTAAACAGGCCGCTATGAAACCTTTCATTATTTTTAAATAAGAATAAAATGAAAAAAAGGATTATAAACAGAGAAGTGTTAAGAGTTGGATTTGAAGAAACTGACTTCTGGGTCTGCAGGCACAAATCCTTGTGACTCACAATTGTGTGAGCAGTTTAGGTCAGATAGATATCTAAGATTTCTGCAGCAGGCACAAACCTGGACCTGAAATAAAAGAGGTCTCAGGCCAGTAATGACAGATTGGAAATTTGGCCCTTAAAGTCTTCAAATCAGAGCACACACTGGGGACAATTAAACATTAATAATTCATTTACATTGTCCCCCATAGTTGTTGCAGTGTCTCCTGTTCATAGATAAGGGCACTATGGTACTGTAGTTGTTGGAAACCAGCAATATTTTGTTAATGACTGTGGGCCACATCCTCAAATGCATGGCACTAGTTTGGCTGGTCACTTCATGATTCTTCCTACCTATTCTTCCTTCCTACGGGGATCTTTGTGTGGTTTGCTGCTATAACTGCAGCTCCTACCATCCCAATGTCCCAGCCCTCAGCACAGGACAAAAGGGGGATTGCAATGTTTCACTCAAGGCAGGTGGCTGATGACCTAATTTAGACCATTCTTCAGGAATTTTCTTATCAAGATGTTTTTAGAGCAGCTATTGTTAATATTCATGAACTTCCTTCTCTGTTTCTTTCCATGTATAAATTATATCCAGTTAATTTTGTCCTTTGGGTCTGAAACAATGGAATTCGAGGCTCCTGCCACAAGATATGTATATTATGCAATTAACTGGTTAATTGTGCAATAAATTTAGACTGGCCACATGTACAAAGTAAGACCAGCCACAAGTAGAAAGTAATTATCACACAATGAATTGGTTAATTACACAATAAATTTAGACCGGTCACATATGCAAAGTAATTATCACACCATAAAAATGACTATGCAGCCATAAAAAGAGCAAACCAACTATAAAGTTAGTGCTTGAAAATGTGTAACAACTTTATAGCTGGTTTCTGTCTAGCTTAAATTTGAATGTGTAGCAGGTCCTGAGCGTCACAGTAATGGAAGGTTATGGGATATTGTATAACTTATTACAATATAATATAGTGTAGGTTTGACATCAATTTCCTGTAGCCTGCATAGGAATTCCACAGCAGAATGTGTCCTGTTTCTTCCTATGATTAATAATAGCTGTATCCTGAGCAAAAGTTATCTCTTATGACAAAATCTAGCATTTTGTTTCATGTACTAGCTGATACTATCACCCTGATCCATTCTCCATGGTTTTAGGCAAAAGTGTAAGTCAAGAAGGCTAGAAATTCAAATAATTTAAAGATTTTTGGCTGGGCTATTTCAAAGTCTCAAAAGATTTTTTTTTTAACATTGCCACCACATTTTTTCTTAATATTTGTCTATAATATCATATATTTGCCCCTTAAATAAAAGAATAATTGTTCCTTTGGAATAATAATGTAAGTTACAGGTCTCATTTCCTTTTATTTTTTATGGAATGTGACTCAGGCATATCATATAGTTGTTCTTAAAGACAGACTAGCTGCAGAAGGTTTCAAACCATGTTCTTCATTATGGAAACTGCATTCTTTGTCTTCTGTGTTCCTATACTCTTCGCCTTTGGCTTCTTCAACCATGGGATGTTCCTCCAAGAAGAAGGATTGCTGGGAAGAGATGGGATCCACCTGATGAAGAGGGGGAAGTGTGTCTTCACAGACAGGCTTGCTAACTTAGTGAAGAGGGCTTTAAACTAGGTTCACTAGGGGATGGAGACCAAAGCCCTGAGGTAAGTGGGGAAGCAGGAGACTTGGAGGAAGAGAAAGTAAGAGGGGGCAACAGGGGAGGTGATCTCATACTTCCTGAGAAAGCAGGGGCAATCAACTAGTTATCTCATGTGCCTGTACACAAACTCATGGAGCCTGAAACAAGCAGGAAGAATTGGGATTCCTTGCACAGTCACAGGACTATGACGTGATTGGAATAACAGAGACTTGGTGCGATAGCTCTCATGATTGGAGCACTGTCATGGATGGGTACAAACTATTCAGGATAGACAGGCAGTGGAAAAGAGGAGGAGGAATTGCACTTTATGTAAAGGAGCCATATGATTGCTCAGAGCTCAGTATGAAACTGGAGATAGGCCTGTTGAGAGTCTCTGCATTAGGTTCAGAGGGGAGAACAACAATGCTGATGTCATGGTGGGGGGCTGCTATAGACCACCAGACCAGGAGGAAGTGGTGGATGAGGCTTTATTCAAACAGCTAGTGGAAGTTTTCTAACCACAAGTCCTGGTTCTCATGGGGTAGAAAGGAATGTGTGAAGGGCAACAAGAAGGATTTCTACAAGTATGTCAGCAGCAAGAGGAGGATCAAGGAAAGTGTGGGCCCCTTACTGAATGGGGGAGGCAACCTGGTGACAGAGGATGCAGAAAAGGCTGAAGTGCTCAATGTCTTTTTTTCCTCAATCTTCACAGGCAAGGTCAGCTCCCAGACTACTGCACCAGGCATCACAGTTTGAGGAGGAGGTAAGCAGCCCTCACCAGTGAAAGAACAGGTTAGGGACTATTTAGAAAAGCTGGGCATCTACAAGTCCATGGGGCCAGATGGGATGCACCCAAGAGTGCTGAGGGAGTTGGCTGATGTGACTGAAGAGCCATTGGCCATCATCTTTGAAAATTCATGGGGGTCAGGAGAGGTCCCAGATTGGAAATGGATAAACATAGTGCTCATGTTTAAGAAAGGGAAGAAGGAGGATCTGGGGAACTGCAGACCAGTCAGCCTCATCTCAGTCCCTGGAAAAATCTTGGAGCAGGTCCTCAAGGAATGCCTTTCTAAGCACTTGGAGGAGAAAGTGAATAGGAGCAGTCAGCATGGATTCACCAAGGGCAAGTCATGCCTGACCAACCTGATTGCCTTCTATGGTGAGGTGACCAGCTTTGTGGATGTGGGGAGACCAGTGGATGTGGTGTACCTTGCTTTTTAGCAAGGCTTTTGTTAGAGTCTCCCACAACATTCTCTCAGGCAAGCTAAGGAGGTATGGGCTGGATGAATGGACTGTAAAGTGGATGGAAAACTGGCCGGAGCATCGGGCTCAGAGAGTAGTAATGAATGGCTCGATGTCTAGTTGCCAGTCGGTATCAAGTGGGGTGCCCCAAGAGGTCAGTCCTGGCGCCCGTTTTCATAGATTTCACAGATTTTCATAGACATTAGGGGCTGGAAGGGACCTTGTGAGATCATTGAGTCCAGCCCCCTGCCATGGGCAGGAAGTCAGCTGGGATCAAGTGATCCCAGCAAGGAAAATATCCACATATTTTTTTGAAAGAGTCCAGAGTAGGTGCTTGCACCATCTCTGGGGGGAGTCTGTTCCAGACCCTGGACTCTTGCATCATAAATAACGTTTTTCTGATGTCTAGTCTAAATTGGCCTTCCTGGAGTTTATGGCTGTTAGACCTTGTTATCCCTTGGGGAGCTCTGGTGAACCGTTCTCCCAGGTCCTGATGTACCCCTCTTAATATAATTGTAACTGAGTGAGCAATGTTAAGCTGAGCAAATGTTTACTTTCCCTTCTATTCAGAATAGAACAGAATCAGTGACAGAGAGGAGATAAGTGTTGTCTGCTGGATCTAGTTCAGTCTCATGAAATATTTTTTTCTTGTACTACATTAGTGGTAATTTTAATGATCTCTTTCTATCCCACCAGGGTGACTCCACATAAGGTAAGGCATATTTGCTGTCTATGGGCTCGTCTACATGCTCATTAATCCACCTTAGATACTGCACGTTTAGTTTAGTACTTAATAAAGTGGTGCTGGCAGCAGTGCTGGCGCACGGTTATTTAGTGATGCTTACTGCGCATTAGCCTAATAACACTGCACAATTGGCTATTAGCACGTTTTTTGCCATGACACACTACTGTGCACTGTTATTAGGCTAATGTGCAGTAAGCATCTCATGTAGGTGCTCCCTATAAGAACTTAACTAACTACTTCTAATTGTTGGGATAATTAACATAAATATTGATGATATAAAACTAGGCACCTATTCACCAAAAAAAGGAAATAAAAATTCTAGGATATAATTAATAGCATTGTAGTTATTGCTGTAGTTATTACTAAATTTTCAGGATATTTTCCCTCAGTTTTTTTCGGGCAGAATTTAATTGACATTCTAGCAACTATTATTACTGTAGACACAAGTCCAATCAACATTAATGCAGGGGAAAGCTGATTGATCTTTTTTCCTCCTTGCAGTGTGCTATAAACACATCCAGTAGCCTTTAATCAGAAGTAGAACCCTAAACAGTAACACCTTTCTACATTATGATCATAAGCAGGAATTTTCATTCTCTATATGGATATGCATCCCATAATTAGGTTTGCTTTACAGTCCACTTTCTTTTTCTGATGCTTGAAATTTTTGTTGAGATGACTGAAAGTGCAACACAAAAAAAACACCTAACCAGGTTTTGGGGGTTTTTGTCTCTGCTGAAGATACAGCTTAAGATAAAAGGCTTGATCATGTTATTTTTTGGTAGGTATATTCAGGCACAGGACTGGGCCAATATTTGCAACAAGGAATGGAAAAGTTAGCAAGAGAGTTCACTGGATGTTCCTGTTTGAATACAGAGTCATGCTCCTGGCAAAGAATTTTACACATTGAAAACAAATACAAACTGTGTAAAGTATAGTTTCTTCTGAGCACCCTATCTGAATATCTGATCAAACTCTTTGTTTCTCTTATCTCTGAGTGTAACACACTCTGCTTTTAAAATGTTAAACTACCTCTTAATTTAATCTACAATTAACAAGGTCCCAGATGGAAGTCCTTCCCTGAACTGTTTCTGAACTCTGCCCTGACCTTGGCCTACTCCAGACCTTGGTCTGTTATCTGTCTTGAGAGGATGGCCTTCTCTGGACACCACTGAAATTTGGAGAATGGCAGGGAAACGAGATGACCCCTAGTGACACCAGAAGACCAACAGACCATGTTATGGGGATAATATTGTTACTGAGTGTTAGGCCCATGACATACATTACATGTATTATGCAAATCACTAGTTAATTGCACAACAAACTTAGACATGTTACATGTTCAAACTAATTATCACGCAATAAGAATGGCCAATCTGGTACAAAGATGTTGCTTGAAAAATGTAGAACATTTCTCTAGCTTGTTTCTATCAAGCCTTAATTTGAAAGTCTGGCATGTCATACATACAGTGATAATGCTTGGCCAGGTCCTCCAGCTTCCCAGGATAGACTGTACTCTGTCCCATCTGCCCCCTTCCTGCAGCAGGACTCTGACTCATGCTGATTGATGTTTCCCCAGGGATCCTCAGTGGATGATGACATGCCCATCCTCCCTTTCCCCAACCAACCTTCAAAACTGCTTCTTTAAGGAGCTATTAGCATCTCCACCTGTGAGAAGTAGTGTAAGCAGACATTCAACATGACGTGTTTTATTTACAGACAAAAGTAATCTGAGAAGTGGGAGGGATTTTGTTTCAAAAGCTGCTGGTAGAGACAAGATAGGGAAAGAAGAAATGCACCTCATAAGGTGTTACAGGAGTTTAAGACGCACTACTGCTGTCCCACCTGCACTTGCATAGGTCTCCCCTGATCTGCCCAAGGCTTAGGGAAGAAGATTCTTCTCCCAGAGGAAGTTCAGAGCTCACTCCTCATTAGCAGCACAGCTAAAAGTGTGGCAGAGGGGGGCTGACAGGTCCTGCCAGCAGCAGTCCATTCCCCCTTGCTGGTGAGTGCTGGCAGGGTAAGTTCCTAGAACGATTTTAATGTTCTAGTTAGCTTGCCTTGTGAATGCGAAGCTTGAGGATCCAGTCCTTCATGGGAATTCCCAGGGTGTATAGGATCAGACCTCTCAAATCGCCTAAACACCTGCCTGGGGCAACTGGAGAGAATGGGCAGTTCTGGGCTGCTGACACTCTTGCACCATAAAGTTAACAAACACCCACTGATAAACAGCAGCGCAAATTAATACCACTTTCATCTTGCCCACAAATTTTGGGCATTTGTGGCACAACAATGGGTATGGACATCAGTTTGTTTGGCCTTTGTGCCACCAAAAAATATTTTAATGGCAACACAAAAGCATGAAAAGCAGTGTCTGTTTCTCCCCTTAAAAGACAAAGGGAAAATATTCAAAAGGGAAAAACTAGCATTGCCTTTGTAAAATATGCAGGAAAGAGGAGAAATAAAATGCAGGAATTAAACACTTATTGCAAAGTGCTGTAAGTTACAAAATAGCATGCTTTACTGACAGGAACATTTACTGAGCAGGGATACAAGCCTAGAAAAGGTCTGAGTGTGGTTGGAGAAAGGAAAGCATGCTGCAAAATGGAGCAGGGAGCTAGCAAATACTAGCAGGCAATTAGCTTCTCAGTCTGAGCTCCAGAGCAGGCAAATTTCATAAGACCACCTACTCTTGTTAAATGAGTTGTGGTAGTTAGTCCTACCTTTACTATCTGCGCAGTTTTTATGCTGGTATAACTATTTTGAGTTAGGGGTGATTTTTTCTTTTATTAATATAGTTATACCAGTGCAACTCCTCATATGGACACATTCATACCATGATAAAACCACCTTATTCCAATATAGTTTATTTCATCTCATGTGCTAAAATAAGTTATATTGGTATAAGCATTTTCATATTGATACAACTGCATCAGTACTGGAACAACTACCCCTTTAACTATACCAATATAGCTAAAGCAGCAAATTTTTCTCATGCAGGCAAGTCCTCAGAGCACTCTGTGCCATGAACCCTATGGGGAAGCATTCCAAGTGACTTTCAGATTGCCACAGACAGTTAGGAAACTATTAACATTGCATTTCAAGTGGAAGAGCCACAGATGACACAGATATGAATCGCTTGTGGAGGAGTACCAGGATAGTGTGAATTGTTTACAGAGTGGAGTTTGGGGAATAAGTGCACCACAAAAGCTGAGGTGCCAGGTTAGCTATCACTTGTAAAAAGACTTTAAATATAAAGTTGAAGAAAACCCTGAGAGAAATAATTTCAGCATGGTGACATTCCAACAGTTGCAGGTACAAGAGATACAGATAAACTAGGGATTGCTATTGGTCATTTTACTATTTCTTGAGTTTCTGTTCTGCTGACACTGGCCATCCACACACATGAAAGTCAGTGCCCTTCATCTATTTGGAGGTTATTTTAAACACCCTCAGTCTTTGTAACACATTGCACCAATGCGTTGAGAAAAAATAGTAGTTCTTATTGTTTCTAGTTGTAGAAAAGATTCATACTTCATCATTTTCAGACTAACAGAAACCAAAGCTGAAGTCACTGAGAATTACTTTGAAAGGGCGATTACTGAGGATGGGGTTGATTATGTGAGGATACCAAAGGACTGTTCATTTTAATTTGGACAAATTATTAGTGTGAATAGCTTTAAAGTCACCATCACCTTATTATTATAAAGAGTTAAGAAACCCTATTGCCTCTTCTAAAATAATTCGGATGGGCTAAATTAAATCCAGTGACTGCCATAAAATTTCAGCAAAATCCTCCTCACTGTGTACAGTGCACTTTATATTAGGACCATAATGAGATCTAATGTAACTGTATAAAATAAACAGACACAATTACTGGAAATAATAGGGATGAAAAAGAGGTAACAAGAAGAGAATGGAGGAAGGAGAGAGTCAAGGAGAATCTTACTGATATAAATGGAGCTTGTGCAGTGCACTGAAGATGGCCAGGACATTGGTTCTAGTTCAATCTTCTCTGACCCAGGGATTCACCACTTGGGGTTCTCAACTGGGGAAGCCATATCCCCAGCCCATTCCTGTCTGACCTTCTGGACTGAGACATGCAGCATTCTTTGTGAATGCTAATCACGGTATAGTGTGATAGACTTCCTAGCCTTAACTAGGCCATCCTTAACAGACTAGCTGAAGGCAATAAACTGAGGGATACCCAGCATGGGTTTGTTGTGGGTAGGTCTTGCTTGAACGAACTCATTTCCTTTTATGACCAGGTGACCTATCACCTGGACAAAGGGGAAGAGATTGACGTTGTATGACTTTAAAAACGCCTTCAATCTGGTATCCCATGATCACCTCTTGGCTAAACTGGCTAACTGCAGCCTCACCTCACTATGATCCACTGGCTGGGGAATTGGCTCCGTGGTTGAACTCAGAGGGTGGTGGTTGACGGAAGCCAATCATCTTCGTGCACGGTCACCAGTGGGGTTCCTCAAGGCTCTGTCCTAGGGCCTGTACTATTTAACATCTTCATCAATGATGTGGACATTGGTGTCAGAAGCGGCCTGGCCAAGTTTGCCGATGACACCATACTCTGGGGTAAAGCATCCACACCTGAGGATAGGAGGGTGATCCAGGCAGATCTTGACAGGCTCATGAAATGGGCGGATGAGTACCCGATGATTTTCAACACCGAAAATTGCAAGGTTCTCCACCTTGGGAGGAAAAACCTGCAGCATGCTTATAGGCTTGGCAGTGCTACACTGGTTAGTACTACAGATGAGCCTTCAATGTGATGCTGCGGCTAGTAAAGCAAGCAAAATGCTTGCTTGCATCCATAGATGCTTCTCAAGCAAATCCCAGGACGTCATCCTCCCGTTGTACTCAGCCTTGGTGAGGCAGCAGCTGGAGTACTGCATCCAGTTTTGGGCTCCACAATTCAAAAAGGATGTGCAGAAGCTTGAGAGAGTCCAGAGAAGAGCCACGCACATGATCAGAGATCAGGAAAACAGACCTTATGATGACAGGCTGAGAGCTATGGGACTCTCCAGCCTGGAAAAACACAGGCTCAGGGGTGATCTGGTGGCCACCTATAAGTTTATCAGGGGTGACCACCAGGATCTGGGGGAACATCTGTTCACCAGAGCGCCCCAATGGATGACAAGAGCAAACAGTCACAAACTCTGCCACGACTGATTCAGGCTGGACATAAGAAAGAACTTCTTTACTGTCCGAGCCCCCAAGGTTTGGAATAGACTGCTGCCGGAGGCAGTTCAAGCACCCACTTTGAATGCCCTCAAGACACATTTGGATGCTTATCTTGCTGGGATCCTATGATTCCTGCTTACTTCCTGCCCCTGGGGCAGGGAGCTGGACTCGATCCTCTGGGATCCCTTCCAGCCCAAATGTCTATGAAATCTATGAAATATAGCATTTGCTGGTATGAGTGAAAAAAAAAAAAATTTAAGCGTTTAAAATTTTAAAATAGCTGTTTTAAAGACTATTTCCCAAGTTCCCAAATCCTTAGTTTTCTCAATATTTACAGGTCTATGTTTTAAATAAATATGCCTGGGAATATAATAGTTTTAGGGAAGTATCCATAGCAAAAGTGAACAATGTCAACATACGTCCAGAAGCAGCAGCATATGTCTAGTACAGTGTAGCATGCAGTGCTCTTAGAGGAGACAGAAAGCAGAGCTAAGCCTAAATGAAAGCAGGCTTGTGACTGCATAGCACACACCCCATGGCAACTCAGGATGAGAAAAGTAAACAAATTAGAAGGAACTGAAAGAAGAGCAAACAAAAATAAGTGGATATTTTATGATGGACAATAGGCAAATATGCATAGTCTGGATAGGTGATAACAGGGGTAGGTAGGATTTGATAACAGAATGCAAAATATCTGGCAGAGAAAAGCATCAAAGAGGGACAGGGATTGTTTAAGGTAGAAGAAAGGGATAAAATGGTGTGAAATAGAACAGAGAAAAATATAATCTGACTATCAGAAAAAAGGATACAAACAAAAATGGCAGATTATGGAATGGTCTCTCAAGAGAAGTCATGGGATCTCTATTGTGTGAGCCATTTACAGCTAGACAAAGCAAAGTACCTGAGATTGTACTGTAGAAAATGTACAATGTTATATAATAATTTTCCTACCCTAGCTCTGATTTTGTGATTTTTGCTGAGAGCATGGATGACAGATACAGTGATATTTGCTCTGATCCTAAATCCATTTCCATTAGCCCTACACCTATCTATTATTACATTTATTGGATCTGAATGACCCTAAATGCTTACCCCATAACCTGGCAGTATTTCTTCATTACCAATAGAAGAGCCACAACAACACTTTCATGGAAATGCCAGTATCTTGTGAATGAACTGGAACTGTTACACTGGGCACTTTGCACATGAGCAATGCATTCTCAGAGTCCACACATTATTTATTTGTTTAAAAAAATCCCCCAAAACCCAGCAGCTAAGACTTCCTCCCCAAGTCACAAGAAGACCATTTACACTAAGTGTTCAGTAACTTTTCACCTAGCAAACATTTTTTCTCCACTTCCCTGTTTAGCTTGAATTATTATTTGCTAAATATATTATGGCATGCTGTTTACCACAGTCCCCTAGCTTTGTAAACCTGTACCCCCAAGAAATTTTCCAAATAAGTCACTGCAAACTACACATGCATTTGAATTCCTTTTGCAGTATTTTACATCTTCTGAATGATATCTGCTTTGACCCGGACAAGGCTGGTTTTATTAATGTTTCTTTATCGGTTGCTAAGGGCTGCAATGTGCTGAAGTGGAATTTCGACATGGCTCCTTCTTAGCATGTGTAGCTTGTAGACCTTAAAGCTATTATCCCAACTGGAAAAAAAGAAGTACTTGTTATTCAAGACAGCTGAGCAAATTGAAAACTCTTGGTTCATCTGAAAACCTCTACTGAACTTACCCCAAACAGGAAAATTAATGAAATGCTGCTTGTTTATTTGGCTATGCAGTATTATATTTTGACAGTAATTTGATCTGAAATGTTCATCTTGACTAATAGCACCATCCTTGAAACTCTTCTTGCTTGATATACTAATTCTTGGGATTCAAGGATCTGCTGCTAAAACAGCAATAACTTATATTAGTTTTTGTTTCCTGATATTATTTAGAGGAAGCAAATATAAGAGAATGGTTCTGTTATTGCTTCTGCATCTGATTCTGAGTCAGTGTGAGTTGCAGCTGATCAGCATTTCTCAGATCAGATGGGGGCCCTACAAGTGAAAAGGGTTCTCAGACTGCCTCATGCCTACTTTTAAAACTCTTACTGCAGTGTCTACCCTGGTGCTGAGCAGCAGTAGCCCCCTTCAAGGCATTCCAGTTTATCCCTTGGGGCCCCTCTCAGCAGTTCAACTCTATTGAGCAAAGCATTTAAATACAAGCTTTATGAAACCTAAGCACCTGCTTAAGTGCTTTGCTGAATAGGGATAAGCTTAAGCATATGTTTATATGCTGTGCAGTAGGGGCAAAAATGAATTGTAGGTGTGCAAGGATCCTTTGTTTACCAACAAATGTCTGTGATTAGTGAGTGCTCCATTACACTGTGACCTATTCTTAAGATTGTATAGCCAGAAAGTGTGCCATTCCTGAATTTCATGTTACACATGATGCACAGCTTTTGTCTTGTTTTTGTTGGTAAAAACACTATGTGTAGTAGAAGTTTGCTTTGCTTTGTCCTATTTCCATTAAGTTGCTGAAAAGTAATCTACTTTAAAGACTGATTGTATATATTTTACAATTTAACAGGATCTCTGTATTACTTACCTGACATTGGTACAATAATAATTTTTGGATCATTCTATGCACTTTTATAGCTAGTAGGTATATTGAACTAGAAGTATGTTTTATTTATTTAAAATAATAGAACATTTTTTACCTTTAATTATTTTTTTCACATTTAATTAACAAAAGACGACATTTATTTCATGTATTTTATCCCTAATTATCCCAAAGCACTTTAGACTATACTGTACTGGGATCAGTTATCTACTCCTAAAATACCCTTTGGATAAAAAGCAACCTTCATTCTGTACTACCGACAGCACACACAAAATTCTAGGAAGTAGGGCAAATAATAACTTAGCCAGTCAAAAGTAGAGATGCATGTTTTCAGATACATAAAGTGTAATTAGCAGTGTTTCAAGACACCAGGCGCGTCTGCATGTGTATTAATGCACTGTTACTACTGCACATTAAGTTTAGTACCTCTAATATGAGGTGCTACATAAATGCGCAGTTGCCTGCGCTAATGCACAGTAGCAACAGCGCACAGTCTTTTTGTGATGCTTAATGCACGGTAGATTAATTCTACTACACATTAGCACAGTTTTTGCCATGACACACTAATGCTCAGTAGAATTCTACTGCTCATTAAGCATCTCATGTAGACACTTCCACTCATGACAAAATCTTTGATTGCATGGTACCAGGGTATTACTTCAGTGTTGATTAAGAGAAATGTTTGCCACCCACTGAATCATCAACTCCTGTCTGCAGTAGGTGGATTATCCTTTGTGATCTGCCTTAAATAATCACTAGAGGCAACCTTGCTTTATTTTCTTGGACTGGACAAGATTACAGCCTAAAGTAGAATGTCTCTAGCATAACTCTGGGTCTTCAATTGCCCTCAGAAATATGTACATGTGTATATGCACTGACCTTTGTTTATCCTGCAAATGCAGGAAGAAAATAATTAGCACAGAGAATGCAACCTTTACTGAACAATGTGGCTGGCTGATATAATGTAATCTCACACTGCAAAGCTAACAGATAAAGGTGCTTTAGAATCTTGCTAAGATTTCTAAACTTAACAAAATAGAATTAAAGCTTTTTGTGTGCCAAGGAATAATTTATCTTGTAATTTAGCTTTAATTCACATTTTCACAATTAATTAAACATCAACCTAATCATTATACACGTAAAGCATTTAAATTGATGTATGAAGAATGATGGGGAATGAATAATGATTTGAAGATCCATTTCAAATTAGTTATTTGATTAATGAATATTCCACAAGGGCATTTGTGTGATGACCTCTGTTGATGACTTAAGGAAAGGCATGTCTGTTTAGATAATGAGAAGACAAAGTGAGTACGAGTTATCTCTGGAAGTATGTTGTGTAGAATTACAAGGATTAATCTATACAAAACGTATTACTTTTTGCGTTGCTTGTCTGAGATAACATAGATTTGTAAGATCAGTAAATAAGTTTGGCATTTTAAAGATGCTGTTTAATGATAAAATGCATTAGTTGTACATGCCAGTCCGCTTTCGTTGGTTGTGTCAGTAGTGTGCGTCCTGCTCTATTGGCTTATTAAAGCAAGAAATGCTCTATTCATGATAAGGCCTTTTGTGAGGGTTGTTTTCTCTTCCTAAACCTGCTGTAATCCCTCACAACACCCGACCCTTCGATTTCTTAGATGTAAAAGAAGAAAAATGTTTCGCTCTGTAGGTTACTCACTTTCCATCACTTACTTACAGAAACTAAATACAAATGTTTACCTGGTAACCTTACTTAATGCATTCTATTGCCAACTATTTTACCTTGGCAGTATATACAGTGTGTTAGAAAGAAGTAGTAATCATGAATATCAGGAATGCAATGTGATGGTAACACTTCAGAAATATTTCAATGGGAGATATTTTAAATACCTATCATGGTGCTTCTTGCTCCTTTGTTGTGGGCAAGAAAGGATACTAGACTAGAAGGATCTAACTCAGTCTGTTAATCCCAATGACATATTAAAGATCAAATAGAAAATACCAGTTCACTATTAGTTTGGGAAAGAAGGTGCTTTAATGAAATCATAGGGCCATATTGAATTCTTCAAAAAAATCCTAGCAGGGGGGAATTCTAAAATGATCATTTTATGGGGCTTATTTTAGATACTTCCTGTAGAGATTAGGATATTCTTGGTCAGTTTTTAAACTAGCAGTGTCCAAGCTTTCCAACCTGAGAAGATAATACGTTATTTCACAAAGATAAATGGACTACAATTGGGATTCTTTGTCCTGTTCCTTAATATGTGGGCCCTGGAGACTCTGGACCCCAGTGCTTTAAACAAGGCAAAACCTGAGAAACACCTGTTTTCCACAGTGATACTATTCTCACTTTCCTCTTTCCTACCACAGCAAGACCTCCCATGATTGCCAGTTCTAGCTAGGCTTGTACACACACCTCTAAGCACAGGAAAATGTTGCTTAAAACAGCATTAACTCCTGGAGGATGACTTCTTGTATATTGACTAGAATAAGAGACAAGGGAGAGTAGTATGCTCGTCCTCTGGGTATGACTTCTCCTGAACCATGGTACCCCAGTCTCTTACACTCAGAGCGGAGGGACATTGGCAAGCTCCTTGCAAAGAGAGGGAAACAAGTGAAGGTGTCCTGTCTTCATTCTGTTGTTGTTGCTGACTGGAAGCTGCAATAAAATAGCTTTGTTGCAAAGAATAATGAAATACTAGTGAGGTGGGTATACTGCACTGGAGACAGGCCCATAAGATTGCAAGTTTATTAAACCAGATTCAGATATTGGTCCTTGCAGGGTAAATCACTCCACTACAGTCAGTGGAGTTAAACAAATGTGAGACCAGTCATGGTGATGGTGCTGTGTATAGATGTGTTACTTAGGAATGTTGATATTTATGGCCCTGGAGTTTTCCCATTAATAGGATTCAACAGAGAGGTTCACAGTCCCAAAGACATATTTCAGCCTCTAGAAAACATCTGTAGGGGCCACATTTATTCTATCTGTTATATTTGTCATATTTAATTTGTGAGACAGTGAATTATAACTTTCTGAGTACAGTGACTAAGTGAAAAAGATTTGAAATATATTTTGAGTGATGTATTTTGAAACAGTTTATTAGCATTTTCAAGCAATAAATGTAAATGAAAATGAACTTATTACATTAAATGGTGGCCTTATATTTATTATGGAACCAAAGCCTAAAAAATAACAATAAGAAAAAATAATAGTAATAATATCAGCAACATGGTAAGTTATTCAAGGCTCATATTCATTTTGTAACTGGTAATAAATGAATGATCAAAACATGGATTTTCAAAATGGACAGGGACTTAGGTTACATTTCAATGACTTTCAATAAACTTAGACTTCTGTAAAGCAACATATCTACAGAAAGTCATACTTATACTCCTGACTTGCGTGCTTTTGAGATTGTTTTACTTTATGTCTAACAAAGAATCTATCAAAAATTAGAAATGATACTCTATCATGGACACCAGAAGATACTACCTCAATAAGACACTAGTGGGTATAAATGTTAGGGAAGGAAAATGCCATTTTTTGATTTATTGGAGGAATATTGCTTTGCTAAGTACCTAATATTCCATCCCCTATAATGTATGCCCTGTCAAATGATATTGATTAAATTAAAAGTGCATCACTAACTAAATTTAATATTTTAAACACAGTCTGTATAATTAGTTCATTTCCACATGATTCTGTTCACATACCAAAATACTCCAGTGACGCGTATAAGAAATCCTTCTTCGCGATTTGGTAGGAAATGCAACAATATGGGCCAGAACCTCAGTAGCAAAAATCAACATAACTCCATTTACTTCACAACCTGAGGATTTGCCCCCTGGTGTATGTATTTTTGCTTGTGTTCTGGAGAGTGTGAAACAGAAGGCAATTGCTTCTCTTTAGGGTTCTTGTTTTGTGAGTATCTGCATGCAGACTCGTGAAGTACCGATTAAATGTGACTGGGTTAGTCACTGAAAAAAAATAAAAACCATTAAAATATTTTAACTCAAAAAATGTTAAGTATTTTTAAAGTCCCTTTAAAAAGATCACTTGAAGCCCAATTAGAAGTTTTCGATTCCCAGTGCCAAGCCAAAGCAGACTTTCCCAGATAAATTGCCCTCCCACTCTCAATGGGAAAGAAAAATCCTGAGGGAGTGTTTGGAATGACCTGGCACAGCTGAGCCAGCAGACTGGTGTAACAGCAGGTCGGCATTAATATGCCTTCACTAAAGAGAATCTTACAGTTGTTCTGAATTTCTTTGCCACCTGTGTATGTCAATTTCTTTTTCTATACAGGCTTCTCCTCATTAGTGGCCTGGAAAATAAAAAGGGAGCCTTTATGTTAAAATAAAATGTTGAAACTCTACTTTTAAGAACATGCTCTTCCACCCTTGCATTTTCACTGGTAGAAACCCATTGTTACATCTGCAGCCAAACCTTTACAATCCTAAGCTTCCTAAAAGAGAAGCCTGCAAAAGGGGATCAATTTTGAAAATGTGCTAGAAATAAAATGAGAGGAAAGTAGTCAATGACTAGGTATCCAGCAGTGCAAAGATGTTTAGAAGGAGAGTTGCCTTTTCTATTCTTAAATGGGTACAATTCAGAGAGCTTTTAGAGCAATGAAATCACACCTTTGGTAATCACTGAACATGATTTCTACACTGAATCATTGCAATATAAAATTCTAGGCAACAAACTGAAGAACTTGAACTTGTTTTTCTATTAAGCTTGATACATCAGAGATATTTATGCATTATGGTCCTGTTCCTACAAGCTTATTCACAGGTATAGTCTTCCTGTGCCCACAGAGTCCCACTCAATTGAGTAGGGCTCTATGTATTTATAAGGAGGTTTCTACACTGATATTCAAGGTCAACCCTAAACGTCACTCTCAAGCAGCTCAAGATATATGAACCACCCATGCCCATGTATTGCTTACTTCGCAGCCAGCATCAAAGCCCAAATCATGCTACCTGTTTGACTGCAGTCCTGAATCAGGTATAATTTCCAAGTACAACACTAGTTGCTGGATATTGCATGGACCTTATGCAACCCCCCCACCTCCCTCCAAGCTGGCACTGAATCTTTTGATTTGGGCACAAGAGATTTCCTTTTAACTCTACTAGAGAATCTCTAAAACTTGGTAAAGAATTTATAATAAGTAATTCATCTGAATTTCACCCCTCCTTCTGTTTTATATTATCTGTGAGCATTTCCTCATCATGTTTATTATTGACATTATTTCTTGAATAATAGTTGCAAAGTCTATAGTTCACTCTTGAGTAACTGGAGCTGGTGAGGCCACAGCTGGAGTACTGCATCCAATTCTGGGTTCCACACTGTAGAAAGGATGTGGAGAAGCTTGAGAGAGTCCAGAGGAGAGCTACGCACATGATTAAAGGTCAAGAGAGCAGGCCTTATGAGGAGAGGCTGAGAGGCATGGGATTCATTGACAAGGCCAATCCAGGATGGACAGGTTCTATACAAGAAACAGGATTACTGTGTAAATAATTTGAATCTGAGTTCAAAGTCTGCTTCCTGTAAATATTCTCTAATTTTTGAGACAAAATTGCTGTTTCCATGAACATTCCTACCAGTTAACCCACTTACTAAAATATGCAAAAAGAGTGAACGTAAATGAGCATAAATATCAGCAAAGCAGCCATTCCCAAAACATTCTCCTAGCTCTAGGTCATAGTGCTAAACCTGAGTTTTGTCAGAAATGCAATGTGTGAGACTTACAAAATATAGCCTCTAGCTATGGACCAGCCTAACTGTTTAAATCCACTCTAATTTCTAGTCACATCTTTTTTAGTGAGTTAATGACTGATGTGGTAAAGATGACAAAAAAAAGTTCAGAAATACAAAATATCAGGAGATGAAAACAGAGGTATAGAAGTCAAGAGAGTCAGAAGTGTCACAAGAGGTTTAAGGTAGGTCTCGCAAACCATTTTAGCCATTCAATAGCCTCAGGCTGAGTGGTATGGAATATAGGGAAGGCCTCTTGATAGTTCAGCATAAGATGAACATTTAGTAGATGTATGGCATACTCAACTGCATTGCAGCTATATGCAAGTCCTCTAGGTATGGTTGAAATGGGTCAGTTTCTATCGCAAGCAGCAGGGCATCAGTTTGTGGTGGGTAGTCTCTCCTTGGGATATATAATGAAAATAAAGGGGTTTGTTTTGTTTTGTTTTGTTTTGTTTTTAACAGTTCATTCTCATTCTGCTTGCCACAAAGCGGCAGAGTGTATCTTTGAGATTGTCAGCACTATAGTCCAGATTGCTTTCATGATGAATCAGTGGCTAGTTGCCTCCCATGTGGCTAAGTATAGACAATCAGAAAGCCTAAGGCTGAATCAAGTCAATCCTCACAGGTTAGTCTAAGATGCGTAGATTGAACTGATAAGCAAGCGACCAGACATTCACTTTTTTATTCCAGAAATACAAACGCATTCCTGCAATGCCCAGGCCAGAAGATTGGGGGTACTAGAGCACCCCTGCTTGCTTGGCTGGAGCAGACAGCCTAGGCCAAGGCTAGCCCACCCATCTCTGCAAGGGGGAGTTTGTAGGGAAGTTGCAAAGCATCCTAGGATGCTGGGGGACTGGGAGTTAACTTGAATCTGGACAGGACCTGGGACAGAAGTTCAGTAAGTCTGATACTACCTCTATCCAGGTGTATCTTAAACTGGTTTTGGCCATTTTGAAAGTGGTTTAAGTGCACTGAACGTCAGGGCTAAGTACAGACAGTCAAAAAGTCCAAGGCTGATTTGACTCAGTCTTTGCAGGTTAGTTTAAGATGAAGAGATTAAACTGAGCAACAACTGGACAGACTTTTGTTTCAGGAAATTCAGCCACATCCCAGCAGTGGCTCAGGCCACAAACTGGGGGGCACTAGAGCACAGCTTTCTGGCTTGTAGCCAGCATGGGCTGTGTGTTTGTTTCCTCTTCCTACTGCCCCCAAGGTGTCTGGGATTTGAAGTCCAGAATTACAGCAGCAGGACTCCTCAGGGTTGCTCATCACTTCCTCTTTCTGCTTCCCATTGCCTCTGAGATTTGTAGTCCACAGTTGCAGCCAGCAGTAAATGGTTAGCAGGGCAGGGCAGCAATTTACTCAGGGGAAGGGAAGTTTAACCCCACTTCCTGTCCCCAGACTCCAGCAAGGGTTTGCCGGGGAAGGGATGGAGGCAGTCCCCTGCTGGAGCAGATAGCACAGCCCAACCCTGGTGTGGAAAGCATGCTCAGATGCTGGGGGACTGTGATTTAACTTGAACCAGGAAGGGGTCTGGGACAGTAGTTTCATACACTGGTTTGACCCAAGTCAGTTAAGTTTGATACTACATTCAACCAGGTTTATCTTAAACCAGTTTCATCCATTTTTTAACTGGTTTAAGTGCACTGAACTTCTGTTTTGTTACAGTTGTAAATCGGTTTCTGATTACTTTAAACCAGTTTATGTGTAACTTCTGTCCCTAGCCCTGTTGTGTTACAGATTTGAACCAGTTTCAGATCACTTATACCAGTTTATGTGTAAGTTCTGTCCCTTGACGTCTGGGATCCTGGGTGTTTTAGGTTTCAACCTAAGCAGCAAGGAGCCTGTGAACCTGGACAATCAAAAAGCCTGAAGCAGAATTGATTCAATCTTCACAGGTTAGTTTAAACTGCATAGATTGAACTGATAAGCAAGTGAACAGACATTCACTTTGGATTCCAGAAATGCACCCAGATGTCTGCAGTGGCCCAGGCCAGAAACTTGGGGGCACTAGAGCACACCTCTCTGCTCCACTGGAGCAGACAGCTTGGGCCAAGGCTAGTCCACCCACCCTGCGGGTGGGAAGAGGGGGCTGTGGGGGAGGTGCAAAGCATCCTGGCATGCTGGGGGGACTATGAGTTAACTTGTATCTGGAAGGGATCTTGGAGAGTAATCAAATAAATTGATTTAATCTAAATCAGTTAAATCTGATACAATATCCATACAGATTTATCTTAAACCAGTTTTGGACATTTTGAAAGTGATTTATGTGCATTGAACTTTGGTTGCGTTATGGATTTGAACCAGTTTCCAATCATTTATACTGGTTCATGTGTAATTTCTGCCCGTAGACCAAATGTTTGAAATGTTGCATTTTTGGTATATTCTGGATGTTCTGTCAAGAGCGTTCTTGTGGCCTAGTGGCTTGTGGCAATGTGACACCTGATGTTAGACAGTATTAGAGGGGAAATGGTAACTATTCTGTATTTGTTGGTCTCATAGTCCATGTTATTATTCTCATTTTTTGATTAAGCTAGTTTTGTGTTGAAAATTTTAACCACAGAGGAGTACAATATTCTCCATCTGAATAGCAAGGGGGGTTCTCAGTGCTGATCTAATTAATGTTTGTCCATAGGCAACTGGTAGAGGGTGCACGGGGGTGCACGTGCCCCCCCCCCACGGAGGCCGATGCCCCCCCCTTTGATGGCCGACACTGATGCTGTCGGTAGGCCTGGTGCCCCCCCTGACAGGGTTGGCGGCTTCTGCGGGTGTCCCCCCAGATTCAGGAGGCACCAGTAACTTTGCCTATTCACTTCCAAGTTGAACCTGCCAGCTTAGTTAGGTGGCCATTTTTGGTCATAATCTCCTGAGGTACCTTGAGGAGTTGGCATTTGGCATGTTTGAAACTCAAATAGGGAGCTGCTTTCATATGAACTATTCAGCCAACTTTAAATCTCTCTGACAGCCAGAACCCTCCCTCTCCCCAAAAAGGAAAAATCCCTATCTCTTTCTTTTTTGCCTTGAGATACTGTACATTTTCTAAGTAGACAGGCTTCTGTTAATGGCACAGAGTAACCTTTCAGCTATCACATGCTTCTTTTCTATGGAACTACAGTATATGCATAAAGCTTTTTAATGATTCCTGAGACATATATGTAGTGCTTCTCTTTGATGCAGGAACCCTACAACCTCTATGCAGCAAGTGAGATGCAATGATTTTTAAGTGATAGAATTCAAAAATAGCATCTAAGCAGCCATACTAAATGAACAGTCAGAGATGGGCAAAGCATTCTGTGTGCTTCAAGGCTTCTTTTTGGTAGCAAAATTAAGTGTTTATACAACAATAAAATTTGTATTCTACTCTAATTTTACTCCCAATCGTTTTTGTAGGGATATTTGAAAAGAGCCCAAGCTAATATTGTATGTGCTCTTTTTATGTCCTTGTTTGGCTACTATGCTCATTGCTGTTTTACCTGAAGTCTGGAAACAGGGTTGTTTGATTACTAATCACTAACATTGTCTCACCATTTCTATAGAACAGGTTGGATACAATAGTGTACGGTTTTATATAAGCTGTGGTGTGTCTTGCTTTCTGGACAGTCTACAGCCTCACCAAAAATAAGAGAGATTGCTGAAGACTTGCCTTTTGATACATTCGCCAGCATGGCCCTCCTCCAGCATTTCACCTGATATTCTGTCCCTCATGGGAATACAAGTAGTCATTGTTAGTGCTTCTGATCCCTGAATGTCCATTGTCTCCACAGCTATTTGCAATCAGTCTAAACTTGTGATGAGTATTTCTAAATTGATGCCTTGCTCCCCCATAGGAGAGAATTGGCACATAGCACTTGTTTAGTGATCTCTTAATAGAGCACTCCCTGCTATTCATAGCAAACCAGCAATTCACCAAAGAAAACTCCCTATATGGGAGATTATGTTTCTTCCTCATTAGTGGCCGGCCAAACATGCAGACCCTTGCAAGGCAAGAAAAAGGGCTCAGGCCATGAATGAATTGAGCCCTGGAAAGTTAAGCTGTCCCAAACTAAAAATGGTGTGGGAGCATGACATAACCCCTAGAAGCAACACAAACAGACCCACTACAATGGTGAAGGAACCAGAGGCAATTTTTTTTGTGTTTCAAAATGTCATAGGTTAGCTTTTTGGTTGTAGGTAGTCCTTCCACCAATTGGTCTTCCTTTTTGCATTTCCTGATGCCTGTTCAGAACAGACCACTACTGAGCTTTTTGACATCTCCTGTCAACCTATTCTGGAGCTTGACCAGATTCTGTCTTTTTCTGCTCAGACACTCTCTAGGGATCTAGACCACAGAAACCTATCTGTTCCTCCTTCTCTGTGACCCTGATGCCATCAAGGATGCCTGCTGTGCTACTCCACCAACTGGATCCACATTTCTGTGGAGAGGCAAAGGTCCTATAAGCCCTCAGAAAGAATAAGAGGACATGGTGTCTACAAAGCTGTAGCATCCAATATGGTAGTGAGGGGCTACTGGTGTGATACCCCGCCGTGCCATCCTAAGGCTAAGGACCTAAGGGTCCTGGACTGAATGCTGAGGTCCCTTATCTTGTTTTCAGCCAGCCCACTCTTGAAATCATACCAACTGCAGCAGAAGCACAGATAATGATCATAGGTGTGCCTGGGGTTTTTTTTGGATAAGCTGTTTTTGCATGACAGTGTTTTTGTACCTTGGGTTGCCACCTTGACTGGATGTAAGCAAATGTTTCTTCTTCAGCCTCCCTTTGCCCTTCATCACACAAAGAGGGTGACAGTAAAACTATGTGTGCAGAGACCACTACTTCTAATGCCACTGCTTGATGAGTGCATGGACCCTCATCTCCCACATCCTAACAGCCTCATTCAAGTTTTTCCTTGCACTTCTATGTAGCTTGCCCTCTTTCTGTTTGTACTTAACCCCTATTGTTTTTCACTGGTTCAAATCCTAGTTTTGAAGCCTTGCACACATTGAAAGTAGTTCTCAAGGCCTCCTCAGCAAGGTTTCCCTGGCAGTTGCCAGTGCAGACTGGTCAGGGTTCTGGCTGCTCAAACTGCTGTGGCGTTTTCTCTGCCTTTGCTAGGCATGGCTTACCCAGGTCCTTACCCTTGCTTTCACAAGATGCTAATCAGGATGGAGTAGGCCATCAACATCTTGGTACTTCTTATCTTCCTTAAGCTTAACATCAATGTACTCCACCCAGCCTTTGGCAGCCCACAGGTGCATTCAACCATCATCCTGAGACTGTTCATCAATAGTGTAATATTTCCTTTCTGTGATCAAGGTACTTGCATAAGGTTTTATAAGCCACAGAAACAGTTGGTAGAAAAGATCAGCAGGGCAATGGTTACACCATTGAAAATTCTTGTGCCAGGAATTTTTCTGGACCCCTGTGCAACTACTGAGAGTGAATCTCCCACAATGTGGGATGTGGGGTTTGCAGGAGCAGGGTGGGGGGAAGTAGATGGCTGTGGAGGGATGTGGGGGGCTGTGGGGTGTGTGAGTAGGTATGGGTGGACTGGGGGGGGCTGCTCAGGAGAGGTGGGTCCCATGCCCCTGGGCACATCCCCCTCACACAGTTCACAGGCTCATCCCCACAGGGCCACAGCCCCCCCTGAAGAACCCACATACCCCCCACCCACTCCCCCAGCCCCACCAATGGCTGCCCTGCCCAGCCCCAGCATCCCAGAACTTTAAAAAAAAAGGCCTGCACTCACCTGGTATAGCAGCAGCTGTTGGGGGCTCTGGGGCCTTGTGGTGGAGCACCCCTCCACAGCCCCCACTCCCCAATAACCCCCCCACCTGGCCCTGCCCCCGATAACCTCTCCCCACCCTGCTCACTCTCCCACCTAGCCCTGACCCCGGTGGCCCATCTGCCTGGCCCCAACAGTCCTGGACTGAAAATAAAAAAAAGAAAAGGGCCATACTCACTGGCAGTAGCAGTGCCCATAGGAGTCACTGGGGCCTCCTGGCAGAGCCCCTCCTCCCCCCACAGCACAGGGCAGTTGGTGGCAGCAGGAACCAGCCCCAGCCACCTGGCACCTGCACTGCCACTGCTCCATCTTATGGGTGTGGCACAGGTCAGCAGGGCATCATGTGGCTCCCCACACTGTTGGGCAGCTGGGCCTGCTGAGGCTGTCACTCAGGGCCCAGCACCACTCAGCCTGAGTGGCCCCAGCTGCCTGACAGTGCGTGGAGTTGGGCAGTGTCCTGTACTGCATCCATGCGATGGGGCAGTAGCAATGTGGGTGCCAGGTGGCCAGAGCTGGTCCCTGCTGCCCCCCACTGCCCTGTCCTGTGCAGGGGAGCTCTGCCAGGAGGCTCCAGTGACCCTGATGGCAGCTGCTACTGCTGATGAGTGCGGGACTTTTTTTTTTTAATTGCCAGGATGCTGGGGCTGGGCAGGGCAGTGATCGGGGGATGAATGCTGTAGGAGCTGGTGGGAGATGGAGTCAGGTGAGGCATCAATTGGAAAATTGTGGGGCAGGTGAGGGATGGGGATGGGTGGGGCAGTGATCCAGGGGGCTCGGGGAGCGGGTGAGGGATGGAGCCAGTGGGGGTCCCCCCATGGTCCCCTCCCCACTCCTTCAGCTCCCCCCACCCCCTACTTACTGGCACAGAGCCTGGGTCCAGCTCCCTGTGGCTGGCACGCTGGATGCCCTGGATGCCCCACAGCAAGATTCATAGCTGTTTGTTGATGGAGCTGAGGATCTGCAGTGAAGTGCATCCCTGCACAGTAAACCTCACTAATTGCATATAAATTTGCTACCTGTAAATGCAAAACACAAATTTACTTGCAATTACTAACTGCACACTAGCACTTGTGTAGACACCTGACTGGGAGCAAATCTGCTCCCAGTCAGAGGGCCACCAGGAGGTAGGAGATTGCCCTCTGTCCACAGAAGCTGCCTGCTGTTGAGGTGGGCTCTGCCACTGAAGCCCAGGTGGGAACTATGTCCCCCTGCCCCAGCAGCAGGGAGCTCCAAGCCCCCCACTCTGAGATCATGATGGGGAAGCATAGGATAGGAGATCCTTATCTCCCGGCCCCTGCTACATCATCACAATCAGGGAGTGAGTGGCTGAGAGAACAGGCTCTCCAGCCCCCACCCCACAATCATGGAGCAGGGGCTAGGAACTGTCCCAGTCAGGGGAAGGTCCCAGCCCCATGCCCTGATTGAGGTGCGGGGACTGGAAAGAGCTGCAGGGGTGGGGCAGGCCTCAGCCCCCTGCCCTATCCACCGGTGGGGCAGTTAGTAGTGAACCCCCAGCAGATTGGGGCAGGAGGCTGGGACTTGCCCCTCCCCTGCAGCTCTTTCCAAGTCCCCTAGCCTCCTGGCCCAGTGCTCTCTGCCAGCTCCTGGGCTAGCACCCAGGGGCAGCTTAGAGCTCCCCCTGGTGGGGGCAGGGGCCCATTGCAGGGCCTCAGGAAGTGAGAGCAGTTTGCTGCCATTAGCAGCAAATCTGCTTCCACTTCCTTACATGAGTAAACTGCTCCCAGATCTAATGCACATGTAGACACACCCACTGATTATAAAGAAAGTCTATAAGAGAACTGATAACTGAACAAAGCTTAGAGTCCCAGTCTAGTGCTTTAAAGATCATGTGACAGCTTACCTTGAAATTAAGCAGAATACCTGCCTGCTACTTTCTGTAGAAATATAAAGAAGCAGTATGCAGAAAACAAAAGGCATAATAGTTACGCTGCAAAATACCCCCCTACCTGTCATTTAAAATAGAAAGTTGCAAAATGAATATCACAGATGCCAGCAATATAAGCAAACTTGTTGCATCTCTTTCTTTTCTCAGGCAGAATCTATATATTTATATAATGGAACTCTCTTTCTAAGAGCTTATCAAAGGTGCTTCAAGCTAACATATGTTTTCCCATAGCCATGTTTTGAAAGAGTACCAGATGATTTACTAGTACCAGTTAATGATGCAAAATGGATTTCAATAGCAATTTTACTGGCTAAATGAATCATACGCAGATAAGGGAAATTTGAAACCTTCCAACTTATGCACAGTTGCTAACATGACCTATCCGCCTATCTCTAAGGAGAAGTTAACATTATTGGGTTAGACAGAACTAGAAAACTACAGAACTCTCCTTTACAATTGATTGGATCTTTAAATAGTGCTTAAAATATAATGCCATCTATAACCCCTTATTGTTGTTTCTGGAGGTGTCATTGCTAGTCCTTTAGAAAGATTCCTGCATGTTTTAGTTGAATCACCAATTTTATTTTATATATTATCTGTTCAAATATTTCTTCATTGTCATTTATTTTCTTTTGCTATAATTTCTTTGCCTTTCTATCTTTTTGTTATTGTAGCAGACTTACCTTTTGAGCTCTGGATGAGTCCTGGGCTTGAGATTCTGCAATTCCAGTTGGAGCCCATCCGCCAGTCAGAAGCAAGCCAGGGTAAGAAAGGCCATGCCCTTTTCCTGAAAGGAGGGGGCAAGGAGCAGTCTGGACCTGGTTCGAGACTGCGCCCTGCCAGCTCTAGAAAACTTTGGGGGAGGGGAGCCCCTGAAGCAAATAAAAGGAGAGCATGCTCGGCTTGCTGTGGGGAGAGATGTGGTGAGGGACGGTGAGGGGAGAGGAGCTCCAGAGACGAACATCCTCAGGACCCTGCCTGAGCCTTGATGATGCATGGATCAGCACAAGGTGCTCAGGCTCTAGGAACAGCTCATGGCGGCTTGAGCCTGTAAACCTGGCAAGCAGCTGGATAGGTGGTACGTGGATTGGCACATGGAGAGCCGGCCTTGGGAGCAGCTTGAGGCTGCTCAGGTCCCACCCAGTGTGCAGACCAGTGCATGGAGAGCTGGCCCTGAGAGCCCTGTAGTGTGGCTCCACATTAAACTAAAAGAGCTCCGGTGCCCAGAGCAGGGCCTGGAAATGGGAAGGATCCCCAGTGTGAGGCTGTGGAACCAGAGCCAGTAAGGGCTTGGCTCCCATGGGAGCACCCAGGGTGCCCAGTGTGGGGCACCAGGCCATAGAAAGGAGCCGGAGGCACTGCCAGAGAGATGCCCTCACGGGACTGGCAACCAGAGGACAAGCCTTGGCTACTTCAGAGTGAAAGCGTGAGTTGCTGGGGAAGTGGATCCTGCAGGGAAGGTGGGCTTGGGAGAGGAGGATCTGTCTCCTCCACCCTCCTCCATTGTGGGAGGGGGCGTGTCTACATCCCAGGGCCCTAAAGGGGAAGGGCTCCAGGGAACACCCCATGAGGTGCTGAGTGTACCTCCTTATTTTGTGACTGTTGTTCTTTTGTACTGTAGAGGTTAATATAGTTATGGGTATTCCTTAAGGGAGTCCATATGGGTTTATCTCTCTTCATTGCCTATGTGTTTATTGCCTATTATTGGAACATACCTGTATTGTTGCCTATGTATGTCTATGGTATTGCCACCTCAGCTTACCTGGGTTATCTAAGTTGATGCTCATATGTGTTTATTGTGTTGATGTTTTGACGTACCTGTTCAAAGTATTAATGCTTATTCTGTGCAGAGGGGGAAATTATTGCATATGCTGTGAATTACCCGGTTTATGCTTTTGCAGTCCCCAAAGTGGTACAATATGTTTATTCCAGGTTACTGTATATGGTGTCACATACTAATTTTACTATAAATATTTTATGTTTTTTATTCATATTTATTTACTGTAGCAATACATTTGTATATAGTGAAGCTCCTGGTTTCAGCCTGGCTCTGTAGAGAGGAGAGGGAACTGCTCCTAGGTGGCAGGCCACTCTCTCAGCACTCTTGCCTGATCAACTCATCTCTTCCACTGGCAGACAGGGCACACCCCTACATTAGTTTCCATTTTTTCTTTCCGATTAGATGTCAATAAATAGAAGATTATGAAAAATAAAGCTTCAAGTATTGTGCTTGAGTCAATATTTTACTGAATATTTTATTTTACAGGTCTAGTGAGCCAGACAATTCCCAAAAAGAGATTTTCTAAGCCATATTGAAAATATTAAGGGATTTCTTATGCTCTGTTTTAGGCATGTCAGAATTGATTAACAAATACCTTTTTATTTGTGAAACCTAAAATCAAATTACCATAAAGCAAATAGAAAAGAGGAGTGAAATTAGTTGGGCTCCATGCCCTGACATATACTACTAAATTATTTGGCATATCCATCTGCTATGTCTATCTCTTAGCCCATTAGTCAAAAGAGATGGTCTACTTGCGTATTTGAAAGAAAGAAGTAAACAAATAGATGATCTTGTCAACCTAATGTGAGGCCACCAGGCCAAAATTGTATGCATTACTCTTGAGGCACTCTTCACTGTAGATGTTCATGGTATGTGGATTTCATTCAGTCTTAAAATGTAGGTAGATTGTATTTCACAGAATGATTCCTGAAAAGTGCTTTCTTAGTCAAGCATGTACTATTTACTGTATTGTTGGGTAGCATTTCAGATTATAAAACATTTTAAAGTTTTAAATAAATGTTATCCCTAGTGACAAGTTAATAGATATCACACTAGGCTATTTGCTACAAATTGATTTATACTAGTAGTAGACAGAAACAATAGCTTACTTATTCAAAGAGAAAATTGGGAGTGGGATGTGAAGAAAGAAAGAGAGAGATGAATTTTATACTGATCCTAATTAGAAAAAATATTACAGCATTGGGGTCACATGAAGGGAGAAAAGCACTAGTTTAGTGAATGGCAAAAAGAATGATAGATATTGACTAAGATTTGTGGAATAAAGCAGCTGTAAATTTCTGTAAAAGAGTAGATATTACTACAGAAAACAAATTTTATATGCGACTTTTCAATATCATCAGAATAGCTGCTCTTCTTCTCTTAGCTCAGGCACTTCACATGCTTGTAAACCAGAGTGATTTCAATATTTTGCAAAATAATCATGGTTGAGAGATGGAATGGCTGGAAATATCACATAATACTTATGCAGTATGTATGGGTACCTACACACGTGCTCTACACGTGCTCCAACATGTGCTAATTAGTACACATCAGAGCAGACTCGATCAATCTGTTAATTTAGTTAAATTTAGTCAAAGCACCTCCGCTGCCATTTTAAACTGTGGGACACTGAATACATGAGACACTGTGGGTGCTTTAATTAGCGTGGTTCCTGAGACCACCCAATTAATTCATTGCAGTGGCTTCCGAAAGCACCCCTTCCCTTCACCCTGGGGCATGAGTAAAGACATCATATGTAACTTAAAATAAACTTTTAAAAGTGTCTGTGCTGGTGACTAATATTCAGTGTGCACAACGAGAGGGAAATCAAATATTTAAAGCTGGAATTGACCTATTTCAATTATTTCTAAGTTTCTCAGACACTGAAATGTGAAGTTAGGGGACTAGTGACATCCAAAGTGTTTTTTTTCAACAGGCATAATCATGAGCTCCATTCAAGTGTAAAGGAACAAACAGGATGGCATGAAGGCTGATAGATTATTGATCTTGATTCAGTGCACACCAATAAGAGTGAAAATAATGCAAGAAAATAATTTAGCGAAAATCAGTCTAAAATGTTCTTAAGCAATACAGATTTAAGCTTTTTACTGCTTTGAAGAAATGATATTACATGTAATTCATAACATATTTCAAAGGCCTTTTGTTTCCTATGGAGACCTGAGCGATATTCAGATCTCAGCCAGGCTTACCCATTTTCTCTTTTGGTGGTCCTGGTAGCATGGAGTAAAGAGAGAAATCATAAGAGTAAGGTACACATATGTAATGTGTGGGGGAAATAAGACAAATGCATCTGAAAACATTTGAGGCTTGTGTACACCCATTGTTGCATGCTAGTAGCAAATATCAAAATTTGATCCTTGAAACTGCAAAAGCATATGCCTGTTCACAGTTGTATGCATGCGAGCAATACCATAAACTGCTTATTGAGCAAAATGAAGTAGATGAATTGTTTTTTCAGGTTAAGTTCCTCTTAGCAGTTGCTGTTGCTATTATTCCAACTATAACTTAAACAGGGGCCTTCAGGCTCCCTTCTTTTGGTAGTGTTAGTTCTGTAATGCAGGAAAATAGAATTACCTGCTGTACTGAATCATGCAAGGGCCTGTCTTGTCTAATATCCAGTCCTCAAATGTTGCTTATAGTTATTGCCAACGGCTTCCGGGGTAAGTCTAAAATTTAAAGAAAACAGATATGGACTATGCTGCCATCAAAAGAAAGTTTGCTCCTAACCTTCAGTAGTTAGAGGGTGGTTTATACTCTGAAACCAGAGAAATATTATGTATATAGTATTATCACTTTGGATAATTTTATTATCCATATATATTATAATGTTGAGGAGTAGCAATATGTTCCACAGGCTAATTGTGGTTTGGGTGAAAAATTATTTATTTTGAACCCTTTTGAATAAAGAATGATTTGGTTTAATCAGATGACTCTTGCTTGCTTGCTTTCTTGCTTTATTACCAGCCTGCAGGGGCATCAGGCAAGGCTGCCCCCTTCTGGGAATATTTTATGCACTGGCCATTGAATTGCTGTTCCATGCACCATTGTACTGCCCGACAGACCTGGTCTTCCCACTGGTTCTTGCAGGCCAGTAAATGTAATGCCTTGCACCAATGATGTGAGTGTCTCTGTCAGAGACATCAACTGGGCCAAAAGTGATAAGCTCTGTTGCAATGGCTTCAAGGCTCTGAGCAGCTCCCTGGGCCCATTGGCCTGTCTGGCTCAGAATTGAGAAGGTCTCATTGAGGAGGCTGAGATGTGATTACAGATGTGACTATAACAGGATCCTGCCCTACCTCTCCTATCACAGATTAGTTCTGAGTTTTGATCATCAATTGCCTGATGGTGGCACTTATATATAACAGTTGCTGAAGGTGGTGGCAACTCTTCAGCTAGTTTTATCAGGGCCTGACCTTCCTCAGCAGTGGGATGATAGAAGACAACCTGCTGTAGCAAGTATCGCCCATCCCAGAAGTCCATGAGGAATTTCTTCAGCAGATTTACTGGTAGGTCCAAGATATATGTGTGTGTGTGTGTGTGTGTGTGTGTGTAGACTTCTGCCAGGTAACATACATTTCCTCTGTTCCATATGGGACTGCTGAGAAGAAGCATCATCTGCCCAGTCAATTTCAAGAATCAGCTTGCAGAGACTAGCTCCAACAATGTCTTTCATTTTTTCCAGTTGCTTGTCAGGATGCATCTCTTTTTTTATGTTTTGGTGCCTTCTCTTGCCTTGCAGCACAATGGGAATCGATTTGCCATGCATTGGGACATCAAGGGTACACTATGTACTGTGGAGGATGTCCAGCTGGTTGCAAAACTGCAGGCCTTCAACGTGTTAGCCCCCACCCCCCTGCTAGGCTGGGCCTCGCTGTTACTAGGCCCTAGCCTGCTTCCTGGGGCTTAGGACCCCACTGGACCCGTAGAAACCTCCTGCCATCCTCCTAGTTCCTCCTTTACCACCAAGGTGTTCTGTGAGCAGCAGCTTAGCTGGGTGTTGTTGCTCCTTTGGCTGCTTGCAGTCAACTGCTGCCTCAGCCCTGAGCAGCGTGGATCTAAAATAGCCACCTCATCAGGGCTGGCCTGCACCTGCTGGCTGCCTGCTCTCCACCCTTAAAGTGACATCTGTCATAGTATAATAAAGTGTAAAAGTCTCTTTTTCGTTTACTGAAAAAGAGGGATACTTGTTAATGTTACAATAGAAATTCAAGGAAATTAGAATATTTTATGTAACTCTAATATTCCTTACAAAATCAAGCTACATACATATAAAGTTATACTGCCTTACATATAAACCAAATTTGTATTAATTTGTAGACTAATAGCTCAAAGTTTCTATTTGTGTTCTTTAGAGACCATTTAAAGGAAAAAGATGGCTCAGAGTCTGAACCTAGAAAATGTATATTAGATGTCTTAACATGAGAGAGAATGGTTTTAGGTGAAGAACCATTCTGGATGTAGCAAATATTAACAAGAAGATAAAAAGTAAGATTGCATCATTTTTTCACACTGTGAAATTATACAAGTGGCATTATAACATTGTGGTGTGCTTTTACAAATAATTTTCACTTTTTGTTGGAATATTTGCACC
Organism: Alligator mississippiensis; assembly: GCF_030867095.1. NCBI lineage: Eukaryota > Metazoa > Chordata > Crocodylia > Alligatoridae > Alligator > Alligator mississippiensis. The sequence continues at coordinate 94,171,877 of NC_081827.1, read as the reverse complement.
TTAATAACATGGAGATTTTGTCATTTTCAGTGTATACTTCTTTCATGAATAGTGTGTGATTATTCATAATGAGCAGTCAGTGCCTTTGAAAGTGGTGTAGACTGTGTGAGTAAGATAAAAAAGATTTTTTTTTTCATTTTCATAGTGACTGCAAATGAAAAACCTCATTAATCAACCAGATTCCATTTAAACATTAGCATTAGTAACCTCAGCATGTAATCATTATATGTTTAACCCCTTAAATGCTGCATCTTTGTAAGTGGCTTCTTCTAATCTGTAAACTAGCATGGGGTACAAAATCTGCATATAGCATTTACAGAAGAGTACACTCAGTACTTAAAGTAAAGTTGAATTTTACCCATATGTATTCACAGCTCCCACTGAGTTCAGCATGCACACTTGTGGACAAAAATAGTCAGTGTTCTAAACCACTCAGAGAGGTTAAACAACTGTTAATTGATTCCAGAATAAGATGAACTTTAGCAGTCCACGTGGATTAAACCTTGTATTATAAACTGAGGCTCCGTAATGTTTACTGCATTTACCCTTTTTTGTATTACCATCCTACTTCATGGCTTTGTTCTAAGAAATACTTGAATCATTGAACAATATAACCATCTTCTCTCAGGATATTAGGGAACTTACTTCCATTGTTGAGACAAAAATGCATTTTGCATTTAACAAATATTTGACATACGCTATTTATGAAAAATGTGGTATTTTGGGATTACCCTGTAGGAGCAACATAATGGAAAAAATTTAAGGTTTATTTAATACAGTCTAGGACCATAAATATTAAGGGTGCTGATAGACATGGACAAAAAAAACAACACACTTTACTGGAAGAAGCAGCATGTTAGTTGGACCCAGCTCTGCAGTGTCTGTATAGATCAGGTACTTCAGCAGGGCTTTTGGGCATTTTTATGTAAAGCTGATTCAATCAGCTATTCAATAAACGCACCCTAAAGCCCCGCTGAAGTGCCCAATCTATACAGATGTGGGGCACACTGGGTCCAACTACTGCATTGCCTCTTCTGGGCATGCACTGGACTCAGTGCAGGGGCACATGGAGTTTAAAATAAAGTGCCATTTTGGGTTTTTGTATGTCTATAAGCAGCCTTAAACTGCTTTCATTCTAATTAGATGGTTATTGCGTGGAGTTGCTACAGATGTCGCTGTCCTCTTAGAAGAAGGGTTACTGCGAGAAATTAATTTCAAATTACATTCCAAAGATAACAAAACTCTGTTCAGCTTAATACCTGATTCTAGTGTGAGAGAGTTACTTGCCCTTCCCATAATACATCCCATCCTAGTGAATTTAAGCATAGATTTGCCATCTTTAACATCCACATCAAATGCATCAGTTTCAGATGATGCTGGAGTTAAGCGATAATTCTTTAGATAACTTGGCCTATACTCATTTAGGTCCCTAAAGTTAGAGGTAAGATCTGGAATTATATCTACCAGTAGTAATACGGTGAGGTTGTGGCATCTTGGAGTAGGACATGATCCTACTGATTTGATCCACTTAGGAGTCCTATTTTTTTTTTCTTATGTAAACCAGGTCAAGATATACAATGTTCCATCTGGAGATGACAACTGCATGGATTACTGTGTCCATTTCTATGTTGTTTTTTTTAATTTTGGTTAGGGATAGGGAAAGGCTGGTATTCAGGAAATATTTTGGGTTATATTTAAGAAAAAGTTGGGCTTAACATCTCTTCAAAATCTGAAGGTCCTGTAAAACTTTCCCATTGGATTTTCTACAGTAGTAGTACAAATTCTGTTTACCAGAGAAGCACAAAGACTACATGCTATTCTGTTTTCCTGTAGTTCCTAAAGAAAAAAAGGCATTTCAAAGAGTTCTACATTTACACTTGACAAATTAAAACCTCTGAAGTGCAACAAAAACAATTATTTAAACTATGAATCAAATTTAATAGTGTTTTCCAGTTTTTCATTTATATTAATCATATATTTATTATATAAATATATATAATAATGCCCGCACAGGGGAAGGAATGGATATTGTTCAAGGTCTTCCAAAAGAACTTTGTTTCATCAGAAAATGGCAGTTTGTTGAGTCCCAAGCTTCCTGTTCTTAAAACTTCTGGTTTGACATATTTTTGTCTAATCCAAGGGAAGATTTCAACAGAGCCCTGCCTAGATTTCCAGTAGACTGACCTGGAATCAAGGACCTGGCACATATAAGCAGAGAGGGTAGGGAAGCCCTGGAGGACCTCGGCAGATGTTCAGTAGAATTCTATTTTGACCAAAACCAAGTTTCAGAAAAATTACTTTTTCACAAACCAGGAGCTCAGTTCTTTGATCAGCTCTTGTAAGAAGGCAGAAGGCTACATCTTGTGTCCTGGCTTTGGTGTGCCATACTTCCATTGACTACATCTATTGGAAGAATAATACTTCACTTCTTCTTGGAGGCATTCTCCCTCACTTATCACTGGTCTTGTCTTCTTCACTTCCCCAGTCATCATGAGCAGCAACCTTGAAGTCTATCACTGTAGAAGGTTCCTTTCAATGGCTCCTCAGCTTCTCTGAGCTCACAGTTTATGCGCCCTTCTCTGTAGATCAATGTCTTCTCTAACTACTTCACTACCAGCTCCCAGACTCTAGCAAGCCCAGACTCCCCTGACCCAGGGCTTCTGGCTACCTGGTCTTCAACCAGTTCCTCATCTGCCAGGCCTCCTGGTTCCTGTTGAAATAGTGTGTCAGACTTACTCCTCACTAATTGATTCCCTTACGAACTGATGTGGACAGGACCAGGATCAGCCAGGCCAGAGCTCCCCAGCATTTTAGAGGGCAGACTGCCTTGTTGCAGCCAGAAACTATTGCAACAAAAATACTGAGCTGCAGATAAGTACGTATTTTTGCTGATCAGAAAAGAATTTGTTCATATCTATGTAAAGATTGGAATAACTACTTACACTAACTTCAACTGGATTCCACACCTGAGGTACTACAGGGCAGGAAAGCATATGGTTTTCAGAATGATCAATGAAGTACAAACTTCTTGTACAAAAACACTTGAATACAAGAATACTACTCCTTGCAGATAAGCAATTCATGTAAAAACATTCCGTTTTGTTCCATTACTTCCTCCCCTGTTGTTACAAGAATTTAGCCTCCCTTTGGTACAAGAGAACAAGAGCATCCATTCAGACAGGCTGCTTGTTCTTGATCTGTTGTTGCTGATACTGACACAACTAATAAATTTAAGGAAGGATGAAAATTGCCTAGTAAGAGTAATTCAAATATCACCTGTCTTCCTGAGAGGACAAGCATTTATTTACTTTTTTTCTTTCACAATGCACTCACTGGCCTTTATGGGAATGGTGGAAATTGCACATAGGCCAACATTTAAAAAATTAAATCCAGGTTAAGGTTATCTAAACAAACCTAAAGGAATGAGCAGGATCCATGCATCAACAGCTGGATGTGCAGAAACTCTCCATGCCACAAATGTTTAGAATAACATTAATACAGATAAAGATAAAGAATGTCTCAAAAAAACTTATCTACTCATTGCAAGCTTACCAATGTTTTAAATATGCATGTCTCTAAATGATGTGTTGCAGATTAAGGTGTAAAATATGGTTACCAAATATTTGTAGTACCGTAAACTCTCTGGTAACTGGCACCTTACAAGCCAGCATGCTCTGTTAACCAGCATGCCAGCTTGTAAGGAAAAGTGAAACCAGAAGTGGCCACCATGGCTCTTCCAGTTTCTCTGAGCCTGCATGACCCAAGGCAAAGCAGCCTGCACTGCTGAGCCCCCATGGCCTGGGGGCATAACAGGCTTCACGGAGCTGTGCGGTGCCTGCCTCCCTGTCCCGCAGGGCCTGCAGGAGGGGCGACAATGCCATGGGAGGGACAGACAGATGCCCCAGATGTGGCGGAAGAAGTGGCAGCCGGGACCGCTCAATTAACTGGCATATTCTGTTATCTAGCATCCCCCATTCCTGGGGGATGCTGGATGAAAGAGCTTTTACTGTATTTCTAACCACCTTCACTCAACATGTCAGCTCCTCCAAAAAAGCTAGTAAAAATTCCTCATCCACAGTTTAGGTACAACCTAAGGTTCTCCTAAATGAATAAAAAAGTAAAATTTTGCAGGTATCTCAGGTAAATTGCAATTCACATTTTAAACTACTGCACCAAACTGAACCCAGCTACGAATGATGCCAGCACACAACCTCCAGCTTGCACAAAATTGCCCACAGGCACCAGCTGATAAACAGTTATTTTTGGGAAGAGGGAAAGGGAATGGAGGGAGGTCAGTCTGGGGTTTTTTTCAGCCCCCCACTGGAGGGTGGGATGTGTGTATTGAAACTCTCCAAGGCAGGGGGCTTCAATCTATCCACCCCACCCTCTAGTGCGAGCTGGAGAACCCCTAGAATGAGCTTTCCCCGCTCCCATTCTGAAAACAGCACAGCCTCACAGGGAGGAGGGGGCACTGCTAGGGGAAACTGGCTGCAGGCTCTGAGCCAGCGGCTAGATTCCTCTCCCCCCTAAAACCAACAGTGAACTTCTGTTTGGACTGGGGGATTGTAGTAACTCAGAACACATCCTGCAAAACTCTCATTTATAGCAGGGAACTGCACTTCTTTCTGAGCCCTAAGTTACCTTTCTGTCTCTCTTCCAGGAGTATGGTTGAACTTTCCATGTGAGAACCTGGTCTCTGAGGGACCACTGTGCCATTCTGCTGCGTGTTCTGCTGGTGTGTTTTCCTAAATAACTAGATATATTGCTGGGTACTCATTGGATCTTGCTAAATGAATGATATGGCTTTTAAAGAAATTCTTTGAGAAGTTTTTTCCACTTCCAGCTATGCTATCAGTGATGGATACTGCTTCTATTTATCTGTTTACAGATGTTCAAGCACCCCTTTTGTTTTAATATTTTCTAGCTCAAGCTTCAGCAGCAAGAGTCCCTATAGTTTTCTAGCCCCTAGTATAGATGTTGGACTAAGAGTACTTGATTTCTGCTTATTGAAGGAGTTAGAGGGCCATTCCCTGGTCCACAATGGGGCTTCAAAGATTGTGTTTAAGACTATTTTAGCAGGTAATAAAATGCATATAGAATTTGCTCTAAACATATATCCAGGAGGACCGGGTTCTGGACTGGAGCCTCCATGGGTTCCCCGATGTAGAGCTGTGGAATGCTTTCAGAGATCAGCTCTCCTCAGGAAAATGATGCCACTAAGCAAAAGACAGAAAGGATTTATCTCCTGTGTATCCCTTTTGAGGATACAGCAATGCCACAGGTGGTCCCACCAGCACAGAAGTGGGACCAGACAGTGCTACGCTCTAGCAATCCTAAATAGACAGAATGATCCCAAAGAGATTCTTTCTATCCGCGTAAATTAAAGCAATCTTGTGAACTACTCTACCTTATGCCTGGAGCCAGAGGAACAAAAAGAGACAAAAAGGTGACTTAATTTGTCTCCCTTCCTTCACTGCTGAAAGAAGGGTGGGCCACAGCCAGAAATAACTGGTCTAATTTTCTTTTTCTCTTCTAGAGCTTGTTTTCACTAGAGTTGTTTACTTCCAATTCCTTTTTCTTCAAGGTTGATTCTCTAGGGTAAATTATAAACAGTTAGAGCCTGGCACAAACATTTGGGAAGGAAGTGTTAATTACAACCATGTTAAATATCTTGAGTTAATTGGCAATCAGTTAACTCAAGGTAAAAATTCTGGTGTAGGTGTGCTCTGACTGAAAGGGTTAAGCAGAACACACTGTGCTCTTGACTATAGTACAGAGACACCAATTAAGTAGGAAGTGTTCTCTATAACTAGATCCCAGTTTTTTGGAGCCACCTGGGCTTGAGTGAAATATGTGGTGCATCAGAATGAAAAGCAAGATATTACCTGTTTCTCTAAATCAGTACTTCTCAACCTTTTCAGACTGGAGGCACTGCTTGATAGGCTTCACGCATCCCTCAGAAAATTCCAGCTCTTAGTTTTCAGTCATTTTTTGGTTACAGAAAAATAATAGAGCAATTATTCTGTTGCAAAGAACTCAAACAGATCACAATGCATGTGAATGCTTTTGACACTATGGGTTCCTATTTGACATCTCTGGAGTTATCTTGTGAATCATGTTTGTACACCTAGCAGTGCTAACATTGTGTGGCACCCCATGGCATCCTGGTTGAGGATCACTGCTCTAGATCCAATAAAATGAGAGAAAATCCAAATGAGTTTTCCCTGTTTTCAGCTACATGAAATGGGCCACACGTATCTGTCCATTATGCTTCTGGACAAAACAAACACATAGACAGATTTACTTTTCAGTCTATGCACAATTGACAGTCTTTCAATATCATAAAAACTTCAGTGATAGCTAGCTACTATTTTGATAAATGTAGGCTTGATCCATAAAAGATGTTCCAGAAAACCAATATTTCACCCCAAAATTAAGTAAAAGAGGAAAATAGTGTAAAAAATATTTATAATGAAAAGCAAAATATCGAGTTATAGATCATTTCTGGTTTGAGTGGGGAGTCAGATAAAGTCATTTTTTTGTATAATTCTGGATAGTTTTGGTACAAATCTGACACAGGTCACAGCCCAAGGGTTTCTGAACAGAAAGCTGATAATGGTGTAACTTATGACCGTGGGACTCAGAGATAGGAATATCTTTTTGTTGAATGCGGGTAATAGGAAGAAATGTTTTCTATAGTGACCAAATATTATTTTTCATCAGGCATCTAAAAAGTTTCAACCTGCTTTAATTTTTTTCCAATGAATCTAATAGACCTGGATTAAACTGCAGGGGAGATGAGAACATAAATTTGATTCCTTTCATTCCATGTAATATTAGGGTTTGTATTCTTTCAAGCTGTAATAACCTCTAGACTTCAGCAAAATTGAAAACCTTTAAATAGCCTTTCACAACCTTTCAATGTAGTAATGAAGTTTTAAGTGCTCACTGGGGATTTTCAGTTCAGAAAAATCTAAGCAGCAGTAGATATTAAAATCTAATGTTTACTCCAACTCTTTTACAGCCTAATGGGTTTTTCTGACAGTGTAATTTTTAAAAGGTTGGGTTTCATTTATTAATATAGTACACTCACCCTGGAAATCTTTCTTCTTTAAGGAGTCTAATGGGAGCTTTACAGTTAAACCTTGTGGAGCACCTGAAGGGCCTAGAAGAAGAGGGAAAACAGAAACTTGTGAAGATCTAGTTATGGTAAAACAGGTTAAAAAAAACTTTCATGATTTAAAAACCACAGGAGGCAAAAAACAAATTAAGGCTATGGATTCCCTGTGTGCACATAATTACAAGGATGTGAGTCACTGGAGTCAGCACAGTTGCTCATCTACCTACGGACCTATGTAGGAGATCTGGCTGTACTTAACACTGGAAGTAGCTAAACTGATTTTTTTAAGCAGTTGCTAAAGGGGGTAACGGTAGGGAGAGAAAATTGCAGGATGAATTTACATTGATTAGAGAAACTCAGTCTGTGCATACACATATACTTCTGAAGCACAGTGTGGTATTGGAAAGGTTCCCATTTTATATACTGGGTACATTAAGCTAACACTTGAGAAGAAGGGATCTGATTTCTAGACAAAACTAGCATAAGTCTGAGCTATTTCTCTCTCTCTCTTTCTCTGCCTACAAACAGTACTTAATGTTTGTAGGAGTAGTACACTGGGGGACTGGCTGGTACAGATTAGCCCCATCTAACACTAATGCAGAAAACTGCACATAGATATATTCTGTTGACTGTTTTATTTTTTATAATCCTCTAAAATCATAAAATAAAAACACCAATGAGGGAGTAACATAACACCGTTGTATTTGGCAGGTGCAAGAATTTACAGGCTCTAGAAAAAGATTTTTTTAGAACATTTTAAGTTTTATTTTATAAAAATTATAGAAGTGTAAGAGAGGAGCTTTTCTCCTCTCAGAAGTGGATCCAGAGGGAAAAAAGTGATGTTGACACATCCCCCTTTGATTTCTGCTCTACTCGGCAACTGCACTGAGAGAGCTCGACGGGCCCAGTGTGCTGTTAGATTGTGCTGGGAGTCTTGTTTGCAGGATGAGGCTACAGAAGGAGTAGCAAGCCAGTAAAAGAAAAATCCAGGTGGAAGGGCAGATGAGGAGTTTTAAAGGGGATGAGGTAAGCAGTGTGGAGCCCTAAGCCAGGCTCCTGAGAGGTGGGGCATGTGCTGCTCTTGGCTAAAGTCCTGTCCAATATTCCCCACTATCATCCACATAGCCAGCACAACTGCTACCACAGGGAGCCAGCAGGGAATGGGGGACGTGACATGGAGCCCTAAGCTTGGATCCTGGGAGCCAAGGCCAGTGGTACTCATAGGGACTCCCAGCCCCTCTTTCCCCTTCCCTTCCACAGAGCCAGGACTGCTGCTAAAATGAGGATGCAAACCAATGGTACGGAAGCCAGCAGGGCATGGGCAGCTAGTGTCACTTGAGTCTGGGGGGGGCACCTGCAGAAGCCAGTGTCACTAAAAAGGTGTGCACCGGCACTACTGCACAGTAACTCCAATTAAGTTACTGTGCATTGATTTAGTACTTGATTATACAAGTACTAAACTTAATGCACAGTAGCTATGGTGCATTAATGAACAAGTAGATGTGCCCGAAGAACAGCAACAGTGAAAGTCCTGGCCTTACTTTAGAGGCATAACTTTAAGGTGGCCCAAAGCCATATCTCTGCAGCCGTCCTCGCTACGCTCGTACAATGCTTGTTGCAATCTCACACGTTATAGACTTTAGCCATGTTTCTATATACTGTTTTTGAGTCAAGGATTTTTTGTGATATTGCTTGTTGGACCAGCTGTACAGCTGGGAGACATGTTGGACAAGCTTTCAGACATAAAATGTCCTTCCTCAGGTCACCTTGTCTACCAGATTGCCTAACTATAGAGCTGAACAATGTACAGTTAAAATGCACATTTCATTCTAATGACCTGACTATTCATCTAGTTTATTGTGTTTTTATACTTAATGTATAATATAACAAGATAATGAACATTCCAATAGAGTTATATTTGGTTCCACTTTGATCTTGAATTAAAAAAATATTAATGCACTGTACTGTCTGCATCCCCCTTTTCAAAATCCTAGATGCACCCATAGAGACTCTTATCCTTGTAGCTGTGACTTACAATCAAGTGACTTTGCACAGGGTGATGATTTGTATAAAGAACAAACAATGGGGAAAGTCAAAAGTTGGAAGGGAGAGAGAAAGCCAACAGAGAAGGAAGGAGGGTTAGAAGAAAAACAGCATGTAAAACTAGGTGAAAAAACAAGAGTGAAAATGAATTTGTTCTTATTCCATTCCTTCAAAAGAAACAAAACAGATGAATGATGAACAAGGACAAAATTAGAAGATAAAGCATGAAAGAACAATGAGAACAGGAAATAAGTTCAGAGTATTCATAATCCGTTAAGCACAACAGGACAAATAGTGCAACTCTATTTAATTCACAGATATTTAAAAGTGGCTCTTGCAGAGTAGGCACACATGTTAAATACAGGGACAGAGGCAAAATAAAGCATATAAATGATACAGTTTAGGTGACCTGCTAGTCTTCCATGAGAGCTAAACTGTGACATTAGGTCACAGCATGCCACAGGGTGCTGTGTCTCTGCATCACACCAGCAGCAGGCCTAAGAGGTATATTGCCTCAAGCAACCCTCAGTAGAGTGCTGCTTTGTTCTACCCTGCCGGTAGCTAAGCACAAAATTCAGGAGAACCAAAGCTAAATGAATGGGCAGCATGATGGCAAATAAAATCATTCTTGACAAATGCATGGTAATGGACATTGGAAAGAATAATTTGAACTACTTCTGCATGTTATAGAGTTCCAAATTAAGTGTAACCACTCAGGAATGAGACCTAGGTATCACTGTGGACAGTTCAATAAAAACCTCTGCACAATATGCAAATGTGCAGTGATAGATGGAAAAGCAAACAAAATGCATAATGAATGGGATGGACAATAATACTCAAAATGTAACAATGCCATTATTTAAATGAATGTTAAACCCTCATTGGGAATACTGTGTTCAATTCTAGTCAACCTATCCCAGAAAAGAGATAATAGAAATATGATTAGTGACATAGAAGAGTTCAGTGTGAGAAGAGACTTAAATAAAAATAGAATCAATTTAATTTATAGAAGACACAGCATAGAAGAGGTAAATCGGGTAATCTGATATCTCCTTTTCTTTTAGTGCTGAAGCAAGAAGGCATTCATGAAACTGAACAGCAAGAAATGTAAGCCCGTGCAAGGAAATGTACTTTTTTACACAGGGGAACTCACTGCCAGAAGATATCCTGAAGGCCAAGGGATTGAGAAAAAGGATTGAATTTGTATATGGATCATGAGACTATCCATAAGCACTAAGGGCACAGACAGAAGAGCAGCTTGCTGCTGTAACTCATAATGCTTTGCAGGAAGCGTTCTGAATTACAACGATCCCCCAGACAAAACAGAAGTTCACTCTTGAGTCCAGGGAGGAAGAAGGGTTGGGGAATCCAGGTGCTGGCTGTGAGCCTGCAGCTAGTTTCCCCTAGCAACTGCCCCTCCTCCCTCCCACCCATGGTGCTGTTTTCAAAATGGGAGGGAGGAAAGGGAGCAGAAGGAGCTTGTTTTAGGGGTTCTCCAGCTGGCACTGGAGGGTGGGGTAGGTGGATTGGAGTCCCCCTTCCACCTTGGGGGGGCTCAAATACACCTGCCCCACCCTCCCATGCTGGCTGAAAAAATCCCGGACAGTACTCCCTTTGCTCCCTTTCCCCCCCCTCCCATTCTGAAAACAGCTATGAGGTTGGGAGGCAAGTAGACACAAGTGACTAAAGATGCTTTGTTTTGAAATGTTTTAATCTGAACCCTCATGCAATGAGGATTCATACTTTCATGGGATTGGTCCCTTTTAAAGTGTTCTGCAGTCATGCATTTCTGTTTGGTGATGGCTGTAGAGTGTTTTCAGGGGCCACATTGGGTGAAAATTGCTATTTCTGTCTGTACCTTATGTGACAGGGCTAAATAGAAACATGCTTTCAGGGCACATTAGTATATATATGTTCCAAAATTTTCTTCCTTTCACCTTTTCCAGGTATGGTTTAATGGATTAGATCAGTGATGCTCAACCTTTTATCCAGCAGGCTGGATGGGCATTGCCCAGTCCCTCTGTGGACCACATCCAGCTGGTGGACCTAATCGAGCACCTGGGGGCAAGTGCAGCAGAGACCAATCCAGCTGCATGGATTGGGAAGAGAGATGGCCCTGGTTCTGATCCACCCATGTGGGGAAGGGTGTTTGGCTTGGCCTCTGGAGGGGGGTGGGGGAGGGGGCATGACCTAGCCCCAATCTAGTTATATGGGAGAAGGGACATAGCCTGGCCCCACAGGAAGAAAGAGGACATGGCCCAGCACCAAATCAGCCATGCCAGGGGAGAGGGTGGCCCCAGCTACACAGGGGGAAGGAGGCATGGCCCAGCTTCAACCCAATCAGGCAGAGGGAAGGGGGTATGGCCTGAAAGCTGTGGAAAGGAGAGAAGGGGATATGGGCCAGCCCTGAACCAGCTGCACAGGGGAAGGGAGTGGCCTGGCCTTGATCTGACTGTGACAGGAGTGTCATGGCTTGGCTCTGACCCACTGTGAGATTTTGGCAGCCAGGGGGGGTGGGAGCACTAATTGCTACTGCTCCCATGCTGCTAAATTTCCTGACCTTTGGGGAGCCCCATGGACCAGAGTCCAAGGCTCCACAGGCTAGATTTTGCCTGTGGGCAGGAGGTTGAGCACTCCTTGATTAGATAGACTGCTGCTCTGGCCCAGTAAGGTCATTCCTATGAACTAGGGGTGTGCAAAATAGGCCATATTTGATTCAGATTTGGATTCAGCCCAAATCAGGGATAGTTATTCAATTAATTGATTCAGATCACTGTCCCTGATTCATCGGTCAAATCCAAATATGAAGATTTGATGCCAATTCAGAGAAGCAGTGATTTGGCCATAGACACAGCTTTAAATTTTTTTTTACATACCTTGAGGTACCAGGTGCTGCTCATGAACACTGTGATGCTGGGGCAGATGGAGCATCCCACAGGAGTGCAGGGCAGGGGACCATGTGCTTGGCGGCTAATCCAGAAGTGGACCGGAAGTACTTCCGGTCCACTTCCAGGTCCACCAGGGAGTGCGCTGGGGCCCCCTTGGCTCAGCAATTGGTTGTGGGGGGACCTCAGGTGTCCCACAGACCCAAGAGTCACCAGTCACTGAGCTGGGGGGATGCAGGGGTGCCCTCTGTGCGCTCCCCAGCAGACCCAGTAGTGGACCAGAAGTGCTTCTGGTGCACTTCCAGGTCTGCTGCCAAAAACACTGGGGAACCCCTTTCACTCCTGTGGGACACTCCATCTGTCCCACCATCATAGTGTTGACAAGCCACCTGGTACCTTGAGGCATGTAGAAAAAACTTTTATAGCTGTGTCTATGTCTGAATCTCCAAATCTTTCCGAATCTCTCTGAATTGATTCAGAGGGTTCCAATCTGATTCAGAGAAATTAAAGGGTCTCCTGATTCAATTCAGATTTGGAGATTTGGCCACCGAATTGGGCCAAATCTCCGCTGAATTGAATCAGAGACTGAAGCTTTGCACAGCTGTACTATAAACCTAGATATTTAGACACAACAGTGTAAGAGGACTCATATAGAAAGAATTTAGGCTGATGTTGGCTGCAGCTCTCTACACTTTACCCAAGTATGGATAGCAATCTGCTGATTCTGGCACAGTGATAAGAGGTGAGCATACTTGTAAGGGTGATCCATTTACTGCTGAAGTAAATAGTTTTCATCCTTTCTTAGGGATACTCTGCCTTAATGTGCTCTTCCTAGAGAGTCATGGCACTGAGATGGGTTGGGAGATCAGTTACTCCAAGAACCTGGAGAAGCTATTGACTCAATTTTTAGGATGTTCTTTTCTTCCTCATGATGCAGAGTAGGTTATCTCTGCTTGTGGTCTGTTTCACACAGCTTTAAGATTTCACATTATTTTGAAACATCAATCAATTTACTCTTACCAACAAGGCACAGAGGCTGAATCATCTTCTGTTGGTCACTGAGGGTACATACACACACTCACAGAACCTGATCTACGATCATCCAGTTTACTTTAAGCCACATGATCATACATCAGGTCCTGCTTGTGCATATATTCACCAATACCAGGAACTGAATCAAAGTCCATTAGGGTAGAGAGAGGGATGAGCAAGCTGGATCAGGTGGGAGCTAGGTCTGTAGGGGAGGTGGAGGTGGCAGATCCAGGAAGGGTTGGTGGAATCAAGGGGAAGTGGGGGGACTATGGTGTGGAGGGTGAGGGGAGGGTTGCCTATTGCAGGGTAGGAGGGTTGAGAAGCTAAAAATAGCCCAGTCAGGTTGGGGAGGCTAGGAAGAACTCAACCCCAGATCTGAGGCAAACAGCAGGGCTATGCTTCATACATACAGATTGGGCTAACCCGTTCCCAATCTAATTGAATGCGTTTCCTCAAGTGAACTAAGTTAGATTTGGCTGGCCATTTTTGCCTGAACTAACCTCCCTAAATGCCTGTACAGCTTAGCACTTAGCTCGAACCCTAGTTAGGTTGATCTAAGTGTAATTTTTGTACATACCCTGAGTTACACCCTAGATCTCCTTAGTCCCAATTCTGGGTTTTAATGACAAAGTCATGATTATTTGATTATTTCCTCCTTATGCTCCCCCTCATCCTCTCCCCATTTTTACAGCATAAGATTTTTTTCTATTACATGTGTTTTATAGATTTTTCTTTTTACGTTGAGTGATGATAAGCAACATGTTCAAGTTCATACTGGGTAGAAGCCATTCTCTTAAGATGTGTCTGGCTTACATGTCTACCTCCTGCTTCATTATTTTTAATTTGATGTTTTTACAGGTTTATTTTGTTATTTATTTATATTTTCTACCAAAAATTCAAATGACTTCAGAGTTGCACTATTAGCTCTTACTCTTTCAATTATATAGAATAAATAAGGAAAACTGTTATGGTTTTTATAGCAGAATTGTAACAGCAAATATAGCTAAATCTATCCATTTTAAAATAATGAAAATGATCTCTTTAAGCGCTTTTCTTTTGCCTGAGCATTGTGTTGAACAATTCTGATGGACTGGACTACAAAGCCATGGGGAAATTCTTCAAAGGTCTAGCACAGTCTGGAGCCTGGGTGTGCTTTGATTAATTTAATCGTATAGAGCTGGAGGTAATTGTAGTACCAGTTTCTTAGTAAAGTTGGTATTCAATGAAAGTGACAAGCCTGACAACTTCATTAACAGCACTGACATTAAACAACATTGACTGAAGCTTACAGTTAAATGAAAAAATACAATTTTAGTACATTTTAATCAAACTCAACTGGTAGTCTATGTCAAATCTGTCCTTGTGGGTTTTTTTGTAGTATTTTCTTATTCTCTACTGTAAATGTTGCCAAAGAAATATTGCTGTTGCAACCCTCTGAGCACAGTGACAGAGGGAGGTTTGTGGGGAGACATTGTATTTTGTTCATGATAGATTAGCTCTGAGATCTCTCTCTCTGGTATGCAACCTGCCACTCACTGCATCCGAAAGACAGGAGTTAACTTTCATCTACAGAAAGCTCACAGCCAGGGTGAACGACTGCCTTAACACCCCATTTATTACCTTGCAAAAATTGCTACGAGAGATTCTTCAACAAATGAGAGTTCTTTCTTTCTGTCTGTCTTTCTGTCTTTTTCTCAGAATGGGATTTAGGAAGGTAATTGACTACATTTCCCAATGGTACAGAACATAATTAAATGTCCGAATAGGGAAATATAGAATAGCCTATCTTGTTATGTACACAAAGATGATCTGGTTGATCTTTTAAAGTTGCATGGATTTTTTTTCCTGCAGTTTATTTTCATCAAGAACACAGGCAACCCTTGGTAGAAAGTGTCGACACTGAATTAGATTATAACTATTCATTTAAACTTCAGCTCCTGAAGTAGTACAGAAACAGGCTTTAAAAATATAGTGCGTTTGCAGTATTTTCCATTATCTTATATTACACCATTAGATAGAGGAACACAGCCATTTTCTGAGAGATGTTATTGCTTTAGCATTTTCATTCATTTAGCAGTTTATCATTTGGTGCATAGGGAATTTTCCAATGCATTGAGCAATTTATTAGCTTAAGAGTGTGATAGCTTTGTGTTTCTATTGCATTTAAAAGCCCATTAAAACATCATTTTAAAGTTTAAAAACTAATTAATCAGCGATGTCAAAACAGATGTGTGTAGAGATTTGCTTTTGTACTTTCCTTAGGTGTTCTATGAGGCAGATCAGCAAATTTTAGGCTGTTCAGTCTACAGTATCTGAGCAGATGTGAGCCTTTTTATTCAAAAGTACTAAGATGTGTCTGGACTTATCATACAGTATGTTTGTTACTTGCATAAAGGCATCTGCAGAGTTGAGCTGCCAGACAATCTGAAGGTAACTAATACTATAGTGGCTTTGTTAAGGTTGACAAAATTATGAAAATATTTTTTTGCTTTTTTGCAGTTTTTCCTCCTCCTCTGCATTTAGAAATGTTTTCTCACTTGTTTGCCACAGCATGCAAACAAGGGTGCCTGCATTTGGTTTCTTGAAAAAAAGGGGGAATGTGTGGGATTTTTTTTCCATGTTACAAGGCAGCATATGCCAAGTAAATGCCTGAGTGAAATCTCTTTTGCCTTTGTGTGTTTTTTCTCTTTGCCCTCTGAAGGGAGTTCCCACAAGACCAGTACTAAGCTTCTCTTCATTAGAACCCAGTTTTCAATTTAAATTTTAATTAGAATAGATGACTGGAATAATACAATTCTCTGAAATTTCTGCATGAGCTAATCAACAACTGGAAGGATAGTTCTTGTTTTTATAAAAAGATTAGGTTCCTATTCAGTAAGAGATTTACTACTGGCAGTTAAAATTATTTTAAATCAGCCTATAGAATTGCATTTGTGACAGATGCATTTTGTATAGGTGTTTCCCCCCATCCATCCTTTTAATGTTAGAAAGTCTAGAACAGGGGATTCCTACAATAATTCTGCATGTCATAGTAATTGTGCTTTTTAGCACTTATACATTTATGTTATATGACATTTAGGTCTTGGGATTTATGCTCCCAATCCATATTCTTTTTCTCTAAATATCATGTTATTGTATTTCTTCCTGAGGCCCATCTAGAGCCATAACTATCTCCAAAATATTAGAGCAACCATTTTGAGTAGATCTAGATGGTACCTGAGTTTTTCTGTTCCTTAGACTTTCATTTGAAATGTATGAAAAGGCTCGTGGAAACACTGACCCCACCTAACTGACCTAACCCATATCTCAACTTTCATTACCTTGATCTCTCTAAATACCTCTCAGAAAAGATTGGCTTTTCTACTCTTCCTAAAAGGCTAAGAAATAGGTCCTGTGGGGGACTGTGGCAGGGAACTGTTGGTGCCTACCACTTTAAGAGCGGAGCCCAGCAGCCAGCAGGTGCTTGATTGCAGCGACCATTTTAGATCTCTGGCTGCCTATATAATCAGGGCAGTTCACTGCTGGCAGGCCAGGCAGTAACATTGTGTGGCTGATAGGCTGACTACAACATCCTGGAGGTAAGGGTAGGAGCTGTAGGGGATGGTTTGGAGGCTACTGGTCCTGGGCATGATCTAAAACTGCACCCTGCCAGGAGTGGGTGGCCTGGTGGGGCCCTCAGTGGCACAGAAGCCCCCAGGAAATGCCAGGCTAGTTACCACCCTGGTGAAAGGCAGGTAGGGGTGCCTTAACCCCAGCCCTCACCTTTGGGTGGGTCCTGTAACACTGGAGGCAGTGGAGCCAGGCATAGCTGTGGCTGCCTGAGCCTTGTAGGGTGCAAGACCCTGAGGAGGAAGAGTGGGCCCAGGCACAGCTGCAACCATCTGAGCCCTGCAGGGTGGAGGACCCTGAGGAAAGGTAATTGGGGCCAGGCACAGCTATGGACACATGAGCCCACCAGGGAGGGAAGCCCCATGGCCCTAGTGAGGGGGCAGAAATGAGGAACCCCAGTGAGGGGGGGAAACCAGAGGGCTGGGAGTCCAGTTGGAATGTATACAGTTGCACCCAAGGTATGAACTAGGTAAAGCCTATGGCCTAAGGGGCTGCTCCCAGAGACAGCAAGGCAGTATGAGTTGTCAATGCATGAAAGAGACCCTGTGAAAGGGGGTGGGGTGTGTGAGGCCCTAGTGAGAGGAGGGCGGTATGAGTGTGTATGTGACTGAGGCCTGACAATGAGGTCTAAGCTTGGTCTGGCTGTAGGCCGGGAGCACTGTGTCATCTGGATGCCATCTGCGAGGCTTGGGCTGTGGTGTAGGAGAGGAACAGAGCTGCAGATAGTGCCCCCTGGCATCGAGGTAAGAATGGACGGCTTCCCACCTTAATTAATATCCTAATTAATTAGCAACAGTGTGGGGTGAAGGGTGTGGGACTTGGGGCCCAGGGCCATGTTTGGCCATAGAGCCTGGGCAGGGAGTGAATTGGGGCCTTATGTGGCTTATCCAGGGCAGAAGAAGGGGGCTGGCTTCCTGCAACTGAGTGCACTCCTGAGGGAGTGAGGGGCACCCCTATATTTGTGCAAGGGATGGGGGTGGATGCTGGCTGCATGCTGCAGGCTTGGGCTCCCCAATCAGCTGCCCTCCCTTGGGGCCTCTGGAGCCCAACGGGCAGTACCCAGTGCAGCAAGAAAGATCAGGGTGAGGAGTCTCATGTCACTGCTGGGAGCCTCATGCAGCCATGAAAAGGCATTCCGTGCCACAGCAATGGGGGTGGCAGCATGGAGTTATGCCCCTTGCTGCTGCCAGGAATGGAGGGGGCACCTGGCCATGGCAATGCTGGACTTCCAGCAGTGGTAGCAAGCTTCTTCATCCTGCTTTGCCCTGCCACACCGGGTCTCACTGGCTGGACTGTGGAGGCCCCAGTGGGAGGGCAGCAAGGCAGGAAGCCTGAGCCCCACCAAGGGCTCTGCTCTGGCCATGCCACCTGTGGGGAAGGGGGATCTAGGCTTCTCGCTGTGCTCTGCTGCAGCAGCTACCACCACCTCCCACAAGTGGCAGCCAGGGCTTGGGCTTTGCTGTGGGTGTGCAGAAGGCTGCAGACCTGGGTCCCTGGCCCCACAGCCCTGGCAGCTGGGGGCCCCCTCTGGCAGGGTGGGGGGGGCGCTTTGGGTGGGGAGTGAGGTGCACCAGCAGGGCCAGGGAGCTGAGAGTGGGGAGTGAGAGGCAGTGGCATGGGCAGGGCACCAGAATATCAGGGATGCTTAGCACCCCAAAGCAGTGGCAAGGGACAGCCACAGATGGACACATGTCCTGGTGTGCAAAGGGGGCAGGGAGAGCTATGATTTTCCATGATAAAATACCCAAAATCAAATGCCAAAAATTATAGGTATTTACAATTTATTTTATTATAGTGATTGAGGTACTGGTAGGCTTCCAAGTTGCTTTAAAATTGTAAATATATAAGAAAATGTTGCATTCAACTGATATCTCTCTCTCTCTCTCTCTCTCTCTCTCTCTCTCTCTCTATAGATATATATATATATATATATATATATATATATATATATATATATGTTTTACGTGACTTATGAGGCGAGGCTGAGGGAACTGGGCTTATTTAGTCTAGAGAAGAGAAGACTGAGAGGGGATTTAATAGCAGCCTCAACTACTTGAAGGGAGGTTCAAAAGAGGATGGAGCTGGACTGTTCTCAATGGTGGTAGTTACCAGAAAAAGAACAAATGGTCTCAAGTTGCAGCAAGGGAATTTTAGGTTAGATATGAGGAAGAATTTTCTCACTAGGAGGGTGGTAAAACATTGGAACAGGTTACCAAGAGAGGTTATGGACTCTCCAGCCTTGGCAGTTTTCATGGGCCGACTCAACAAAGCCTTGACTAGGATGATCTAGTTGGGGACAGTCCTGCTTTGAGCAGGGGGTTGGACTAGATGACTTCTGAGGTCCCTTCCAACCCTAATTTTCTATGATCCTATGTTTAAACCATGTCCTACATTGTTGACTCATGTCCACTTACAATGCAACCTGGTGACCTTCAGGCTCCACAGACTGGTGATGACATCACCTTAAGATGTCTGAAACAATATGCTGAAATTCACTGGTGACATGTAGGGGGTGCAAGTGCACCCCCCGAGCATAGCGGTGCACACCCTGCAAAAGGCGGCACCTGTGGGTGGTTGCCGCTCGCTATCCCTCCCACCCCCACTACCACTGACACCGCTGGCAGCATCTGTGGGCAGTCCCTGATCTCCGCCAATGCTGCCGGCGGCTTCTGCAAGTGGTCGCCGACCACCGCTTGCCACTCCCCTCCACCCCGCTGCTGACCATGCCACTACTGCCTGTGGGAGCTCACCATGCCCCCCAGCCTCTAAAGACACAGCATTCATGCTGAAAACTGCATACACTAAATAAGTGAGAGCAATCTAGCTCCATCCTCTTTGGATCCACCCTTCAGGTAGTTGAAGGCTATCATAGCATCCTAGTATCATAGTACTTAGGGACAGAAGGGACCTAAACAGATCATCAGGTCCAACACCCTGCCCCAGGCAGGAAGGGGTGCCAGGATCATATCACCCTAGCCAAATATCTGTCCAGCCTCCTTTTGAAGACCCCCAAGGTAGGAGAGAGTACCATTCCAGAGCCTAGCAACCCTAACCATAAAGTAATGTCTCCTGATGTCCAGCCTGAACCTTCTCTCTAACAATTTGTGGCCTTTATTCCTAGTAACCCCTGGTGGTGCCCCAGGGAACAGAGCCTCCCCCAATTCCCGCTAGTTCCCCCTGGTGAGTTTGTAAACAGCCACCAGATCCCCTCTCAGCCTTCTATTGTGGAGGCTGAATAGATTCAGGCCCTTTAGCCTCTCTTCGTAGGGCTTGCCCTGCTGCCCCTTGTCCATGCAAGTGGCCCTCCTCTGGACCCTCTCAATGCTAGCCACATCCCTCTTGAAGTGAGGTACACAGAACTAGATGCAGTACTCCAACTGCAGCCTGACCAATGCCACATAGAGGAGAAGGACCGCCTCCCTAGACCTGCTTGTGATGCATCTGTAGATGCACGAAGTGCAAATCAGGAAACAAAGCAGATTTATGGAAAATTAACTCCTAAACCTTCAATCCTTATTGAGAACACCCCCTCCCTTGCTCCCTTCAAATAAACTCTCACTAATATCCTTTGCTAAGGTTATATATTCACAGAATTTTCCAGTTGGGGGGGAATCTATCTACAAAGACAACTACTATACCTGGTCAGATATTACATTACACAACAAAACTTCAAAATTGCTGTTACATAATAGAAAAACAGAGTGTTTGTTTCTCCTTTCTCAGAGAAAGTACATTCTGATATGGCTGTGATCATAGAAAGAAAAGTAACCTTCAAAACAAGAACATGATATATAACATCATCATGTTGGAGGATAACAAAAGAACTAAAAGCATCTTCTCCATAGGTATGCACACATCACTAGTAATGAAAACAGGTATATGATTCCTGCAATAAATATTCTAACCTACAAACCTCAAGCTGTTTGTGCTCTGATCCTTGACTCTTAACACATCATTTTGATATGCCCAGGTTGCTAATTTCAACACTGTGTTCCCTTTTCTCTAATCTCAGCATCTTTCAGCTGTTGTAGTAGGAAATACAAATGTGATACCACATGGTCACAGTAACTCTGAGGTTGCTATGAAAATTAGCAAGGCAGCAATAGAGCCATAACATCATTCCTTCAGTATTTCTTTGCCATCAAAATGCCATTTCCTCTTAGCAGTAGTATCATAATATATTACAGTAATGGGAAAATTGCTATATCTTGCAAAAATAACTACTGTGGATGCACAGCTAGGTACCATCTTACATGGCAAAGTGTAGTGGGAAATTACTCTTCTTCCTTAATATCTATTTTTTTTGGCAATGCCATATGACTCCATCCTGTTGTCCATCTTGGTTAATCAACTCTATATACATGCCACCAGTAGAGGGGATTATGACATGGTCTGAGTGGGCTATAAAAACAGCACCATCTTGATAATACTCAGTTATTTGTCTTCATTCCAGTGGTCCTGATTGTATTTGTTTCATTGCCCTCCAGATATCTAACAGAAATGAGCTGCTTGTGTGAAAACTGATTTATATATAGTCTAGCCAAGAAAGAGAGATGGTGGTTGGCAGTCTGAAGTGCTCAGAAGGAGTAGAAGACACTCAAGCAGGGGTGCTTGCCAACCTGTAATCAAACCTCCTCTTTATTTCAAGTTTTATTTAAACTCTGACCTGCTACTAAACTTATATACAGCAGCAGTTTCTGGGATCATCCAAAGCAAAAGCTTGTTCCCATTCTACATAGTCTCACATACTACATACAGTCTACATAATGTCACAAACTTCTTGCTCCCCCTAGATAGCCTTACTAGAGCAGAGTGGCAAAAAACCAAAAATGCTGCTCCTATTCTCAGCTCCTAGTAATACTGATAATTGGATTCAATAAACAGAGGCATACAACAAATAAGAAGAACAAAAAATGAACTTTAATTTTGAAAGAGTAGGCAACCTCTGCAGGCGCACTCTCTCTCTCTCTCTCTCTCTCTCTCTCACGCACAGAGGTTTAGATCTAAAGCTTTTCCATTAATGGATCTTTGCGTGAAGTTTGGTGGTCTTAAACAAACATTTCATTACAGCTTCTTTCCATAAGCAGTAACTCTACTCCTATCACTTTTTTCCTGCCACTTTCACAATTTGCCCTTTTCTTTTCCCAGTTCTACCTCCAATAAAGTCCCCTTGGGAGGCTCTTATCTCAACTGTAAAGAGATATTTTTTCCTTTTAAATTCCATGTTTTTCTTCCTGCAAACCATAATGTTGGGGGAGCAAATATGATGGCTGGTACAAGATCAGTAATCTTCCAGTTTTATGGAATTAATCAAGTATTTAAAAACTTATTGAAAGTTAATAACTGAGAGCCAGAAATTACCTGAGACAATTCTTTTATGAATGATAGATGAAATTCATCTAAAGCTACTTTGATAAAATATTTATCTTAGTAGATACTGGGTGCATCTACATGTGCCTCCTATGACGCAGTCATTACCACACCGTCATTTAGTACTTGCTTTAGGAAGTACTAAATTGATGGCGCATGGTTATTTTTAGCAGCGATGTCGCCATAGCAACATGCTATTGTGAGGTAGCTCATTGCTATGGTGACATAGCATTGGCATCATGGATTATGCCTGCCAATGCTATGCCACCATAGTGATAATCATTGTCCATTAGTTAGTAGTGGGCAGTAAGGGCCCCTCTACATGTGCAGCTAAAGGCATAATGGGATCTAATAGATTTCATAGACATTAGGACTGGAAGGGACCTCAGAAGATCATCGAGTCCAGCCCCCTGCCCCAGGGGCAAGAAGTCAGCAGGGGTCGTAGGATCCCAGCAAGATAAACATCCAAATGTCTCTTGAAGGTGGTCAAAGTAGGTGCTTGAACCACCTCCGGCAGCAGTCTATTCCAAACCTTGGGGGCTCGGACAGTAAAGAAATTCTTCCTTATGTCCAGCCTCAAACAGTCATAGAGGAGTTTGTGACCATTCAACCTTGTCATTCCTTGGGGTGCTCTGGTGAACAGACGTTCCCACAGATCCTGATGAGCGCCCCTGACAAATTTATAGGTGGCCACAATATCACCCCTGAGCCTTCACTTTTCTAGCTGAAGAGTCCCATGGCTTTCAGCCTATCTTCATAAAGTCTGTTTTCCTGCCCTCTGATCATGTGGTGGCTGTCCTCTGGACTCTCTCAAGTTTCTCCCCATCCTTTTCGAATTGTGGAGCCCAAAACTGGATGCAGTACTCCAGCTGTGGCCTCACCAAGGCTGAGTACAACGGGAGGATGACATCCTGGGATTTGCTTAAGAAGCATCTATGAATGCAAGCCAGCATTTTGCTCGCTTTACTAGCCGCAGCATCACAATGAAGGCTCATGTTCATCTTGTGGTCAATCATGACCCCCAAGTCCCTTTCACCCATAGTGCTAGCCAGTGTAGCACTGCCAAGCCTATAAGGATGTTGCAGGTTTTTCTTCCCAAGGTGAAGAAATTTGCATTTTTTCAGTGTTAAACACCATCAGGTTCTCGTCCACCCACTTCCTGAGCCTGTCAAGGTCAGCCTGGATCACCCTCCTGTCCTCAGATGTGGACACTTTACCCCAGAGTTTGGTGTTGTTGGCAAACTTGGCCAATCCGCTTCTGATACCAATGTCCACATCATTAATGAAGATGTTGAATAGTATAGGCTCAAGGACAGAGCCTTGAGGAACCTCACTGGTCACAACATACCATGATCATTGACTTCCATCAACCACCACCCTCTGGGTCCTACCACGGAGCCAGTTCCCCAGCCAGTGGATCATGGTGAGGCCGAGGCCATAGTTGGCCAGTTTTGCTAAGAGTTGATCATGGGATATCAGATCAAAGGCTTTTTTAAAGTCAAGATATATGACATCAATCTCTTCTCCCTTGTCCAGGTGATAGGTCACCTGGTCATAAAAGGAAATAAGATTGGTCAAGCAAGACCTACCTGCAACTAACCCATGCTGGCTATCCCTCAGGATGTTGCCTTCAGCCAGTCTGTTAAGAATGACCTCTTTGATAATCTTTTCTAAGACCTTCCCTGGGCTAGAGGTCAGACTGATGGGACTGTGGTTTTCTGGATCCACTTTCCTCCCTTTCTTGAAGACAGGCACCATGCTGGCCTTCTTCCAATCTTTGGGCACTTCACCAGAGCACCAGAAGTTCTCAAAGATCTGTGCCAGGGGCTGATCTGTGATGCTAGCCAGCTCCTTGAGTACCCTGGGGTGTAAACAGTCAGGGCTGGCTGACTTGAAGGTATCCAGCCTCTCAAGGTGTTGCTTCACAAGGTCAGCATTGATGGAGGGTAAGGAATCTCCCTCACCCAGGCCTCCCTGTCCCATAATGGGCAGGGGTGTCCCATGGGACTGGTGAAAAACTGACACAAAGTACCCATTTAGCAAGTTGGCTTTTTCCTGAGCGTCAGTTGTCCCGTCTGGTTTAGCAGGAGTCCAATGTTGCCCTTGCTTTTCCTCCAGCTCCCCACATATCTAAAAAAGAATTTTTTATTGTCCTTGATGCTTGTAGCTAGTTGGAGTTCTGTTGCAGCCTTAGCGATCCTTATTCGCTCCCTGCAGGTCCGGACCAGTGCAGAGTATTCCTCCTTGGAGGTGGATCCAGTCCTCCATCCTTTGTAGGTCTTTCTTTTTAGACACAGGAGGTTCGCTAGTTCCCTGGAGAGCCAAGGGGACTGCTGTGTCCTCTTGCTGCCTTTCTTTTGAGATGGGATAGACTTTGCTTGTGCATCCAGACTCGCTCCCTTGAGGAGCAACCACCCATCCTGAATTCCCCTCCCCTTTAGGTCGTGGCCCTTTAGGGCCTCACTGACAAGCCTCTTTAGCTAGCTTGTCAAAGTCAGCTTTCCTGAACTCGAGGACTTCTGTATTACTGACTGACTTGCCAGCTTTACAGAGGATAGTGAAGGAGATCAGCTCATGGTCACTGTCACCCAGCTTCCCATTGATCATAATGTGAGACCCATGCACCTCCTGCTATACCAAATGTGCATGGCAGGAGGTGTGATTATGGGATTGCATATTAGATTGCATTTCACCTTACTGGTGGTGTGGGGGAACCCTGGAATCATGATCCCAGGCTCCCCCAGCATTGGCTCCCATGGTGTGAGCCCCACAACTGACAGGTCTCATGGGGATTGCAGTGGGGGCAGCAGGAAGAGCGCTACCACTGCTGTGAGCATCATGAGGTATGGGGCTCACAGCTGTGGCAGCAGGGAAAATGCTGCCCTGCTGTGAGCCTTGTGAGGTGCAGGGCTCACCGTAGAGGCAGCAGGGAGTCTTACAAGGCTTGCAGCCGCATTCTCCCCTTGGCCATGCTGTGAAGCCCACACCCAATGATGCTATCTCCACTGTGAGCCCTGAAGTCGACAAAGCTTGCAGGGTGGGGGGTAGCAGTCTCTTTGCTGCAAGCCCTGCAGATGGCAATACTGCCAGCACTTGAGAGCCTTGTCAGCTGAGGAGCTGGCAGGGAGTGGTGAATCCCTGTGGCTGAGAGCCCCTCAGTTGATGGGGCTCCCAGCAAAAGGGGAACACCTGGTCACACAGTCAATTAATGGTGTGATTGGAACAAACTACAAAGTTATTACACATTTTTTGTGGAATCACTTTTTAGTTTATTGCTTGTTTTATCACTCTATTAATTAGGTGAAAGTGTAGCTGGGTCACAACTTAAGTCGTGATTACCTGGTTAATCATGCCTTAAGTGAAACATATAAAGGGGGCCAAAGGTATTTATAATCCTCATGTGATCTGAGTCCAGTATCCTGCTTCTTTTGAAATACAGAACAGAAATAATTAATGATCACTTCTTTTTCTGCAATGCTTTAGCAATTTTACAGTATCTAGAGCCTATACCATTATTAGTATTTTTTTTTGTTCTTTATATACTTAAAAACTCATTCCTACTTCACTCAGCCATGTCAGTTATAGATTTTCCCAGATAAGTTTAACTTTCCTTTTCAATTTCTACACTTCATAACTTCTCATTTATATTAATTGCTCTATATTTTCCCTTTTAAACATTTGTTATACATATATATATGTTTAATTACTGCCTTCCTTTTGCCATGGGCCCAATGTGAGCTTTTATTCAGCCTTCTTTTTTACTGTCAACTCATAGTTGTTGAATCACGATGTTTTTGGCCATCTAACAAACTTTTCTTAGAGGTCTCCAAATTATCATGCAAAGTGGTTTGCCTAATTTTTTCCTCCCAATCAGTTTAGCTTGTGATTTTCCCTGTCTTGAGGAAATTGGCCCTTTTAAACCATTCACTACAGATATAACTCATAAGACTATACTCTGTTTGACCATGTTAAATGTGATCATGTCATTATTGCTGGTTCGTAGTCAGTCACCTACTTTCAGCTTAGTGATTAATTCAGTCAGAATGATGTCCAAATAGAGTTGCCTCCTATTAGGGGCAAAGGCTTTTTATGTTAGAAAGTTATCATCTATAAATTTGAGATTCTAGTGATGTTTTATTCCTGTTCATAGGCCTATAGTAGGTATGTCCCAAACTGAAGTAGCCCATAACAACTTGGTGTTCCCTTCACAATTCCAGACATGTGCTTGAAGAGTAGCTTAGCTTGCGCTCTATTTTATTTTGGTGATATCTAGGGGCATTTATAGACATGCTTCAGGAGGTGGAGAGGCACTTTAATTAGCAAGCCATGCTAAAGCACCTGAGCATCATGTGTATCAATGTTGTTTGATGAGCTTTAAGTCAAAGTGCTCTGCCATCATTTTTCAGAGCGGGGAGACTAATACACGATGCTGAAGGCTGTTGGAGTGCGTTAATTTCTGTGCTTGACCAGACTCGATTAATCAAGTCTGCACTAACATGATGGATTTACAGTGCATCAGAGTTGCCTCTCTTCCTGTGTGTAAGTGCCCTAGTAGACAGCCATTGGAATCCACCGCTAGGCATTTTTAGTTAACATCTTGACCTTGTGCATTCAGGACACTGTAATTTTGAGTTATCAAAGAAAGTAGTGATCTTTTCATTGCAGTGTCACCCTCAACCTTATTGCCATGTCTATGAATCAGAATAATGTCTCACTCTAGCCCCCTAAACGAATTACAGACTTTTCTGGGTGGATTCTCCAGGCATGGGAAAACACCCAGAGGTTGGTAGAGGGCAGAATCATGGAACAAAGGTTAGGATGGCATTGCCTGCATATATTCCTTGCATATTTTAGCTCTAGATCACCTACAACTGGCCTTGTGAGTGTTGTAGAAGTACCTCTTTCTCAAAATTCACATTCTATACAACACATTATGGTACATTTGCAAAGACTGTCTTTTATATCCATTTCTTGGCACTCTTGCTTCAATAGTTGTTCCACTGTCAATGCTTTTGTTTAATATTTTTCCTAGTGCTATATGTATGCATGGTGTCTCTGTACTATTGATCTTTTAACTTTTCACTATTTTACATGTACAGATGTTAATATAAGTACCTTGAAAATAGCACTCAGCAATCATTTCCTTTATATAGCTGGGATGGGATCACTGACTTTTCTTTTCTGCTTTCTTTGTCGTGCCTTTTATCTGTGCTTTAATCAATGAAAAATCACTAGTAATGCGGGGCTGTTCAGTCATTTGAATAAGCAGATCTTAAAATCCATTTCTCCTTTTCTAGAATTGTTTAGATTCTTTTACAGAAAGCTGCAGTGATGATTCCAGATTACACTTGAATTGATGAAATCTCACTTTACTCTGTGGGTTTTGTCAATGCTCAGTCTTGCTGCTAAAATATTAGCGACATAGAGAGTCTGCTCAGAAAAAGGCAGAGTTTGAGAGCATGCTTTTCATCCTTTAAAGAGTAGTTATACTGAAAGTGATTCTCTAAATATACCCTCATTTAACTCCCCATTTATTATTTCTTAGTACTGTCTATATCAAATGTGTTCAGTTTACAAGTCAAAAGATAATGCTTTTAACTTCTGGGAATGCATCCCCCACCTGAGGTCTCAAAATGAAGCTGAATTCTTTCTGCCTCTTGCAGTTTCACTAGGTATAGTATTCTGCAGCTAGACTGTTACCTGACAGGTTTGTTAATGGTGCATGAGGTAAAATGCAACCTGAACACTCTTCCAAAGCTACAATATATTTCTACAGTGCTGACCATAGTAAAAATATGTAATAGAGCAATCAAAACCTTGGTCCCACTGAAGTCCTTAGGAATTTTACCTTGCAAGGGGGGAGGGGATGGGCATGATTTCAGAATAGATTTCCAATTTAGCAAAGAATCTTAAGCATCTGAATAGTCAGTGGGACAGCTCACATGCCTAACTGGCTTGTGAATCAGGATCTAAATTATATGTTGCAGGGAATTTTGAGCATTGAACTTTTACCTAAATTTTCAGAGGAAAAAATTCCTCCTCCTTCACTGAGCCCGTGTCTACATGAGACACTTACTGCACAGTAGCTTGTTACTATTGTACAGCAGTTCATTAGCAGTGCACAGCAGGGCTGTGCAAAGCTTTGGGTGGTGATTTGATTGAGAGGAGATTTGGTGGCCAAATCTCTGAATCTGAATCGAATTGGGGACCAATTTAAAGGTCCCAATCGATTCAAAGCTCTCTGAATCTTCAGAAAAGATTCCCCCACCATGGCTGCCCCTGCCTACCCTAGCTCCCGGTACTTTAAAGAAAAGCCCCAGTGCTCACTGGCTGCTGCCAGGCAGGGGGTGATCCCAGCTACCCCCCACTGCCCCATACTGCATGGGGGTTCTGCATAAGCTCCCCACTCCCCCATCCCCCCACAGGTGCCCCACCTGGGCCAGCTCTGGCCCTTTAAGAAAAACAAACAAACAAGAAAAGGTCTGGGACTCACCGCTCCTGCAGTGACCTTGGGGTTTCAGGGGGGCTCATGCAGAGCAGTGGGGGGCAGTGGAGATTGCTCCCCACCAGCAGAAGTGGTGAGTCTGGCGGTGTTTTTGTTTATTTTTTTCTTAAAAGGCCAGAACTGGCCCAGGCGGGGCACTGGTGGGAGGGCTGGGGAAGTGAGCACGGGGATCAGGGGTTCATGCAGAGCTCCCCATACAGTGTGAGGCAGTGGGGGCAGCAGGGATTGCCCCTGCCCGGCAGTACCCGGTGAGCCTGGGGGTTTTTTTAACAAGTGCTGGGAGCTGGGGCAGCCTTTGCTGGGCTGGGAGAGGGGCAGGGGATGGACCTGGCCTTGCTGATTTGGAGATTTGGCAGCAGCCAAATCTCTGAATCAGATTCAGTCGAATTGAATCGGGACAGTGATTCAAATCACCGAATCGAATCACTCCCCCCCAAATCGGCCGAATCCGAAGTGAATACTAGCTGTTCCGCACAGGCCTACTGCACAGTAGCATCGTGAGACACAAACCATGATGTGATGTTACTGTGCAGTAGTAACGAGCTACTGCACAGGCAGCATCACCACAAAGCCGTACAGGGACGCTACTGCACAGCAATGCCAGTTACTGTGCAGTCGTTTAGTACTTAGGTATGCAAGTACTAAATGACTGCGCGGTAACAACTGGGCAGTCAGCATCTTGTGTAGACAGAGCCTGAGAATCCATGAGTCTTAGAAAATAGGCTTATTCTTAAATGAAAAATTCATATACATTGGTGTACTTTTTATTGTTGATGTATTTTTTATTGTGGGGTTTTTTTTCCCTGTAGCAGTTGGGTCTGTTTTCAAGTATAAACGTTTACTTTTCACACTATAAGTATTTTTTGCATTTCTGTCCTCATACATGGAGCAGAATATAGGCTAGGAAGATGATGATGATGATGGTATTTTTCAATTCAGGTTTTTGACCAAAAATTTATTTTAACCTTTTTTCAGTGTCATATTTTGTCATTTTTAATGTGCATGAACTTTGCATACAAGTTGCAAATGTCACTCACAGTTATGACTTGTAACTTTTAAAGTTTTTGTTATCTCTGTATTTATTTTATTCAAATTCAAGAAATGGAACCATACGTTACACTTTATTTTGTTGGCATGTATATTTCCTTAACCTTTGTAAAGCCAAATTATGTCCTTAAAGTGTGTGTGTGTGTGTGTGTGTGTGTGTGTGTGTGTGTGTGTGTGTACATGTACAGCTCCCATTCATGCTGTTGAGAGACCCTTCATATGCATCCAAGAGAGGAATTTGACCATAAGTAGGCATTCTGTTGAGGGGGGAGCTTGTCTGCTTTGTTTGCTTTTAAGAGGAAAAGCTATATTCTTTCTTCTCTTGAAAGAGAATCAATGAAAGAAACACAAGGAATTTTTTGACCAATAAAGGGAGGGAGAAGGGGGCCTGAACTGTAGGAGAAACAATACAACTTTTGATAAAGCTAATGTTGCTTTCTGTTAAACGAAGAGTTCATAGTACCAGGAATTACACTCTTTTCTGTTTCCAATATCTTGCATCATCAAATGTTCACAGGCATAGCATTAAATAAACTTCCACTCTGAAAGAAAAATAAAAGGAAGCTAAGAAGGGAAGGGAAGAGAGACCATAATGTCAGCTATGGATAACTGTGAAGATCTAAATACTTCAGTGAAAGGTGCTCTAAAATGATAGGATGGCATATTTCAGTTAATGATAAAATGCCTCAATTGTATGTCACTGCCCAATGTAAACATACCTGCAAATATTGTTTAGTCCTTTAGCAAAAATGAACTAAATCAGAATACAAATCAGATCCGAATTTGTGCTTAGATTGGTAACAATAAACATAAAAATATAATTATATTTGCTCGATATTAAGTTGAGGTTTTCTCCCCATTTAACATTGTGTGGAGCCTCTCATATTAGAATCACATACAAGGAGGCAGGCAGTTGCTGTAGCTTTGGCTCCAACCCCTGCCTAGGGTCCAGCTATAGCTGCACCTGCTGCCTGTGCCCCTTGGCACCTTTGTACTCATCTCACCCCTGCAGTCCCTTCCCCCCATACCTCCCTCCATGCAGCCTCTGCTCCCCTGCCTGCCCCTCTCCCTCTTCTCTTAACTTTTCTCTGTGCCAAAAGGCTCTATGTATGCTGTAGCCTGTGTCACAGAGCATGGCTCCAGCCTGGCCATATAGCAGCGGCACAGTCCACATGGAAGCTATGGGGGCTGGGCTAAGGTCATGCTCAGTTCTCCAGTCTAGAACAGGGACAGATCCTGCTGCATGGAGCAAAGGTAAGAGGGGATTGAGGGGAGCAGAGTTTGGGTTGGGGGAAGGGAGGCAGGGGAGGAAGGAGCAGAGGCAGGAGAACACGTGTGAGGATGCAGGGGGGCAGGCAAGGGGCAGCAGTGGCTGGGGGCAGGCATAAGCAGGGGGTAAGCTGCTTGACCCCCCCCACCCCCACTGTCTTTCCCCCCTGCAGTGGGGGTGGGGGGGGAGATGAATTAAAGACAACCCTCCAATAATTAGATTCTATACGCTGAAAATGATAACAAATTTATAATTTTTCCATATATAGAATCTAATTATTGGGGTGCCATCTTCAATTCAGGGTCATCTTAGATTTGAGTGAATGTGGTACTTGCTGTAGTACAATTTATAACTTGAGAACCCAGTCTTGCCACCTTTATTGATCAAAATGAGCCTGCTGAAATCAATGGGATTGATCAGGTGCATAAAGGTTACAACATACATGATTTTAAAATAATACTAAATGTTTTCCTTACATTTGTTCCTTTGTTGTTATCATAGTACATTGTGTTTCCATAAGAGATATCACTAACTATTATGTTCTTATAAGTACTAATTTCTGCTTGTTAAATGTGCACTGCTATGGCCTTTTATAAAGTGGTTTAACTTTCATGTTAATGAATTGGCTCTATCAACCAGAAGAAACACATATGTATAGCAAAATGATCCCAATTATATCAATTCTATACATCTAGAATACATGTAAAATAACTGTTTTACTTCAGCTGATGAGGCAGTGGAGAGAATGTAATTACAGATATGCAAATAATGTATTTCTTAGTTCAGTGATGAAATGGAATGATTAAAATAAAATTGGTTTGGATCAAAATAGAAATCGTTTACCAGCAAAATGAAAATAAAACAAATAAACAAAGATAAATCCCATTTTGTCAAACTGAAATATTTAGTTTATTTAAACTTTTAAAAACTTTTCTTAAGAGGTCAGTTTCAATCTGAAAATACCATTTTACATTTTAAGAACAAGTTTATTTTAAAATGTCCAAGCAAAATATTTAGATTTTTTTCCAAATATCCATCTTTTCAAGCAGAACTCTGTTGAATTTGACCCAAATGATTTCAGTTCCACTGAAACTGTATTTTTCAGAGCTTTTTGTTCACAATTCACCAATGGACATGGAGATTAATTTATAATCTTCCTCTTCACAGTACCTTTTATATATTTAAGGACCATTACCATGTCCCTCATCAGTCTTTTCTTTTTTAAATTAAACAGAATCACTTCTTTTCTCTTTCTTTATACATAATATTTTCTATACTTTTGTCATTCTCTTTTGAACCATTTCTACTTGGCCCAGAAGAGCAGTGGCCCAAATGGGATGCAGTATTCCAAATAAGGCCATACCAGTGCAAAGGAGAATGGAAGGAGTATTTAATGCATCTTTCATAGTTTCATAGTAGTTAGGGGTCAGAAGGGATCTGAATAGATCATCTAGTCTAACCCCCCGCCACTGGTTGGAGCACACGCTGGGATCACATGACCCCAGACAGGTGTTCATCCAACCTCTTTTTGAATTTACTCAAGGTAGGAGCAAGGACCACTTCCCTAGGAAGTTGGTTCCAGATCCTAGCTACCCTGACAGTGAAATAGTGCCTCCTAATCTCTAACCTGAACCTATTTTCCAGCAGCTTCTGGCCATTGTTCCTCATCACTCCAGGTGCTGCTGGGGGGAATAGGGCCCTTCCTATTTGCTGCTGATCTCCCCTAACGAGTTTGTAGGCAGCCAACAAATCCCCCCTCAGCCTCCGCTTGCTGAGGCTGAACAGGTTCAGGTCCCTCAGCCTCTCCTCATAGGGCCTGCCCTGTTGCCCTCCAACCAAGTGGGTGGCCCTCCTCTGAACCCTCTCAAGGCAGGCCACATTCTTCTTAAAGTGCGGTGCCCAGAACTGGATGCAGTACTCCAATTGAGGCCAGACCAATGTCATGTAGAGGGAGAGTATCACCTCTCTGGACTGGCTTGAGATGTATCTTTGGATGCACGACAAGGTGTGGTTGGCCTTGCTGGCTGCGGTCTGGCATTGGAGGCTCAATAATGACTCCAAAATCCCTTTCTGCCTCTGTGCTCTCAAGGGGAAAGCTCCCCAGCTTGTATGTATGCTGTGGATTCCTTCTCCCCAGGTGCAGCACCCTGCATTTACCTACATTGAAGCCCATCCTATTACCATCTGCCCACTTCTGTAGTCTGTCTAAGTCTAATTGCAGCCTCTCTCTCCCTTTGAGCGTGCCTACCTCTCCCCACAACTTGGTGTCATCAGCAAATTTGGACAATGTGTTTTCCGCCCCCTCGTCCAAGTCACTAATGAAGATGTTGAACAGTGTAGGCCCCAGGACCGAGCCCTGGGGGACCCCACTGTTCACATCCTGGCAGGTTGAGTATGACCCGTCCACCACATCTTACACAACACCCCTTTACCTCTCATAATATGCTTCTTTTTTTTCCCCACGCAATATGTCACTGTTGGCTCATATTCATTTGTGATGTACTATAACCCTTGCATCCTTTTTTGCAGAAATTCTACCTAGCCAGTCATTCCCCATTTTGTATTTGTACATCTGTATATTCCTACCTAGATTCAGTGCTTTGCACTTGTCCCTATTGACTTGTATTTATTGCAGACTGTTTTTTCAATTTGTCAAGATCATTTTAAATTCTAAGCCTGTTCTCCAATGTGCTTGCAGCCTCTCCCAGGTTAGCATTATCTGCACATTTAATAAGTGTACTCTCTACACCATCATCCAAGTCATTAATGAAAATATTGACTAGTGCTGGACCCTGCAAAATCCTGCAGAGCTCCAGTTGACACATCCTTCCAGTGTGACACTGAGCCATTGATAGCTAGGCACTCCACTTGTGGTAGTTTCCTCTAAACTATATTTCCCTAGCTTATTTATGAGAATGTTATATGAGGCAGTGTCAAAGCATTGCTAAAGTCAAGGTATATCACATCTACTGCCTGTTACTCTGTCATACAGGGAAATTAGGTTGGTTTGACATAACCTAATCTTGACAAATCTATGTTGGCTGTTACATAGCCATTTCTTGTGTTCTGGGTTCCTACAAATAGATTGGCCGATTATTTTGATCCCTCCCGAGTTTGGGCAACTGAGGATCCAGGGTGGCTCCAGTATGATTCAGACATCCCTTACTGACCAACCTGTCCCCAACTTCCTACAGGAGATCACAGTGCAGCACAGATTCTTGACAATACAGTCTGCTGTATCACACCCTGCAGGCCTAGGCCACAACAGCACTTGTGACAGGGCTTTGGAACAATATCCTATAGCAGTTATCTTCAGTTCCTGCAATCAGGGATGACGTCTTCCAGGCAACTCCAGGGCTTTTGAAATCCTTATTGCATTCTGGCCCTTTTGCCTATAGTAAAGGATATCAAAGAGTGTTTGAGCACAATTGGAAATTTACAGGCAGCCAGCTACTCTTAACTATACATCTGAGGTAGATCATGGTTTTTTGTTAGTTCTGGCAAGTGTAGGGAATAAATCAGGGGTGGGGAATTATTTCGGCTGGAGGGCCACTTAATGAGTTTTGGTGACTTATGGAGGGCTGCAATGGTAGCCTCATCCCTTGACAGATGCCCCATCATCTTGGGACCAGAAGTCCTGCCCCCTAACCCCTTACCTTTTCCACCTGAAGTCTCTCTCCTTGCCCCTGGAAGTATTCCTTTGGGGGAGGGAGAACTGCCATCTTGGAACCAGAAAAAAACTAAATCATATACTAAAAGTCAAACAACTAGTATAATGTATTTTAATTTTATTTAAAAAAATATTTTTGTTTTGATTTATGGGTGTTTGTATAGTGTAGATAGAGGTGATTGCATAAGCACTCAAAAACGTCATACTCCTATAAATTGTATGTGAGGGTATATGGAGGCATGTGTGGGGTGTGTGTATGGTGCTGTGTAGGGTGTGTTAATTTTGTGAGGGGGTATGGCTGTGTGTGGGGGTAGGGTATGTTGGGGGGCATGGGGGGTATAAAAGTAGGAGGGTGTGGGCAGGGTGTTGGTGTGTGGGGTTTGTGGGGTATGAAGGAAGGTGGGGTGTGTGAGGAGCCCCCCACACCTCCCCATGGCACACAGCCCCCACTGGTGTCAGCATCAGCCCCTTGGGATGCTCATGGTCCATGCAGGTGCTGCCACCCAGGTGCAGCATGTGGCTCCAACCAGTTTTGGGAGCTGTGCACATGGAGGCAAGGAGTGGAGCCAAGCCATCCCACCTCTATTGCATGGGGCTCACATGCAGCTCCTGGGACTCTGCACATAGCAACAAGGAGCAGAACCAGGTTTGCCTGCCTCTATTGCATGTGGCTCAAATGCAGCTCCTAGGATTTGTGCACCACCAAGGGGAAGCCCTGTGTGATGAAGCCAGATACCTCTTCACTCCCCGCCACCATGTGCCAGTCATGGGATTCTGCTGGAAAGCAGGGGGCAGAGCTCCCTGCCACTTCCAGTGGAGTCCCTGGAATTGCACATGTCAGCAGGGAGCAGGGAAGGCAGCTGACTCCATCACATGGGGATTCCCCCCAGTGGCATGCAAATCCCAGGGGCTGCATGTAAGCCCCACACAATAGAGGCAAGCCAGCCTGGCTCCACTCCTTGCCGCCATGTGCAGCTCCTGGAACTGGCTGGAAATGCACGGCACTGGGTGGCTGCACCTGTGCGGGCCACAAGCACCACCAGGGCCCACCGTCTGCTGCTGCTGCCACCACTGGTGGGGGCTATGCACTAGGGCTGTGCAAAGCTTTGGTCGCTGATTCAATTTGGCAGAGATTCAGCCTGATTCGGTGACCAAATCTCTAAATCCGAATTGAATCAGGAGACCCTTTAATCTCTCCGAATTGAATCAGAACCTTCTGAATTGATTCAGAGACATTCAGAAAGATTCAATGATTTGGACATAGACACAGCTTTAAATGTTTTTTCTACATATCTCAAGGTACCAGGTGGCTCGTGAACACTGTGATGGTGGGGTGGATGGAGTGTCCCACAGGAGCATGGGAGGTGGTCCCCAGCATGCACAGCAGCAGACCTGGAAGTGGACCAGAATCACTTCCAGTCCACTTCTGTGTTCACCGCAGAGCACACGAGCCCCTCCTCCTCCCCCCCCCCCGCCATGCTCCTGTGGGATGCTCCTTGCGCCCCAGCATCACAGCATTCACGAGCCATGCCTGGTACCTTGAGGTATGTAGAAAAAACATTTGAAGTTGTGTCTGTGGCCGAATCACTGGTTCTCCGAATCAGCATCAAATCTTCAGATTTGGATTTAGCCGAATTGAATCGGGACAGTGATCCCAATCAACGAATCAAATCACTGTCCCCGAGTCAGGCCAAATCCAAATCTGAATCAAATATGGCCCATTTTGCACACCCCTACTATGCACCATGGGGGGGGCATGTCGGGGAGTCCCCACACTGCCCCACCCTCCCTCATATACACATGCTCACACCCTGCCCACCCAAGCTCCGCACTCCTGTCATCCCCACCAGTCCCAGGCCCACAATCCGTGCTCCCACCTAACTGCAGCTTCCCTACCTGCTGCCCAGAACAAATGCTGTAGCAGGGTCAAGAAAAGAAGCCACTGGAGGCCAGGTACACTGAGCAGCTCCAGCAGCTGCTCCATTTAGCAGCTGCAGCAGTGGCACCAGTGGCCCCACGCAGAAGCTGTGCATGCTGGCCGGAGCTAGAGTCCTCCCGCACATGCGGGTGGGAGCAAAGCAAGAGGGATGGGTGGGGTATAATTAATTGGCAGGTGTTCACGGGTTGGATGAAATCACCTCGGAGACTGGATCTGGCCCATGGGTCATATTTTGCCTGCCCCTGGAATAAGTCATTCTCCAGAAATGTGTTTTTATGCTGGTGTATCCAATGGTTATGTGATAATTGATATGACAGCTAAAACTTTTTGCTTTTGGAAGGTTCAGATTCATTTCTATGGAAGGATGGGTATAGGTGTCCTGTCTACAGGGACCCATTCTGGGCATAATACACTGGCTGGGTGACCACTGTATCCACAGAATCAACTACTTGTCCCTCAAAAACATACATTAGTTCAGTATAGGCATTATATATGTGTAATTATCAGGACAAGACTAAAGTATTAAGTCTATTGGAAGTCTGCATAAGACAACATTGAAGGTAATAGTCCCTAAATAGCTCCTATATGTTACTGGCATTTCTTTCATTTTTATGGTCCATATTCTGCTTTTGCTTATAGTGCTTGCCACATTTCCCATTTAGATAATTTTCCTGACATAAATATTTTGTTGTTTTATTTTTTATTCTATCTCCCTACAGCAGCCTTACTAAGTATATAAGAATCCCATTTCAAGTATGCCAATTAGTTTTACCAAAAGTAGTTCCAAGGGAACTGATTATTTTTAGCCTGTGAGTATGAAAAGGATTGTTTATCTATGCTTTTTCCAGTATGACATGGGGGAGATGATTAAAAGTCAAAATAATATGGGATATTTATTATTTTGCCCATCTGTTTGTTACATTATTTGTGTCTCAGTGCTACATTTAAAATATTCTGTATTAATTAAATCAAATGATTGTCCGCTATGTTGTCCAAACTTGATGCCTAGAACCTGCTGCTTGATCCTGTTTCAGTTTTCAATAAAGGAAGAGGAGAAAATGAAAAAGTATTTGAACTGGTACAGACATAATAAGGAGAAAAACATTTGGTGACATATTTTATCTGTGTAATTCCCTCCTACCAAAAAAACCTATAAAAATAAAGTTTCATTATTGTTTTCACATAGCTACACACAGCAAAATGCTCAATGAGGCTCTTTGAGAAACAAAATGATAGCACTGTATATATGATATCTGATTTATAGTTTAAAATGGTGTTATTCTGATGAAACATGTTTGAGACAGGTCTCACTAATCTCACTTGTTTTCAATAGGATTGTATTTGAAACAAAACAACAGTAATTTAAGATGTGTAGTGTTTAGGTTTAGGGAATAATTTAAAATTCTTATATTACTCCCAAACTTGTAAACTGATTAAATGCCCCAGTCTGAAATCATTTTTTCTGCTGTCTGGGAGCTGTTTCCCCAGCCACTTTCTCTGCCTCATATTTGACTTATATTGGCTCATTTCAGAGCTGTGTCCAGCAGCCTAGAACAGAAAGCATGTCATCTCATTGCATAAGCCCAAATGCCAGAGGCACACTCTAACTTGGGAGGGCAGAGGGGAATCTAGCATGAAGGCAGAGTGGTCTAATAGAGAAAGTTAAAGGACTGGGAGCTTGTAGAGTCTGGGGTTCTATTATAAGTTGAGCTACTGATTCACTGTGTGACCTGGGGCAAGTCACCCGCTCTCTTAGTGCTGCTGTCAGCCCAGTTGTTAAATTGGGTAAAAGCAGCACTTCTGTGAAAAGCAAATACTTCATCTAAGTTGAATTTTCTCGGGTAAATAAATTTTTAAAAAACATAACTTGCCTGAGGGTCATTATTAGGTTTGGTAAAGTTGTATCAGCCCTTTTTCGGTTTCCACGTGTTGTCTTAGGAACTCCGAGCAAAGTAACCCAGCTCCTAGTGAAACTTTTTTCACTACTCAAAAGAGATGTCCTATAGGCACAGCTTCATGTCAGAATGATTTAGGCAGAATATAAATTGTATTAGTTTCAGCAAAAAGATGCATAGCTCTTGATTTAGAAATATTGCGTATTTGACATTCTTGCTTTCTCAGATCACTTTCCTCTTCATATCATTAAGGTGAAAGCAAATGCAGGACTGTGTATCTTTTAAGTATGCATTAGGTCCTTAAGCTCTGTGGTGCTAAAGAGGAGGTAACGTTTTATTTATTTTCAAATTCAGATTTCAGATCTTAATTTTTGTAAATTTGCTATATTCCAAGGTCTGGCTCTAAATCTGATATGTTTTTAAAAAGAGCTTTGTGTTTTCAATTTTTCTCACATGTATAAGCAATCAGAAACTGGTTCAAATCTGTAACACAACAGAAGTTCAGTACATATAAACTGCTTTCAAAGTGGCAGAAACTGGTTTAAGATAAACTTAGATGGATGTAGTATTAGACATAACTGATTTAGGTTAAATCGGTTTATTGAACTTCTGTCCCAGGTCCCCTCTAGATTCAAGTCAACTCACAGTCCCCTAGAATCCCAGGATGATTTTGCACCTCCCCTACAACTCCCCCCTCCCCCCTGCACTTGCAGGGTGGGCGGGCTAGCTTTAGTCCAAGCTGCCTGCTCCAGCTGAGCAGGGAGGCATGATCTAGAGCCCTCAGGCTTCTGGTCTGAGCCACTGCAGACATGCAGCTCCACTTCCGGAATCCAAAGTGAAGTCTGTTCACTTACTTATCAGTTAAATCTATGCAGCTTGGACTAACCTGTGAAGATTAAATCAAATCAGCCTGAGTTTTTATTAACTGTCTGTACTTAGCCTATAAAAGCAGTGAAGTCCATCCCCACTTCAGCTGGAAATCTGAAGGTTACATTTCCAGAAGAAAAGGGGGATGTATCAGTGCTTCAGTCAATCAGTGATTTCATAGATTTCATAGACATTAGGGCTGGAAGTGACCTCCTAAGATCATCAGGTCCAGCCCCCTGCCCAAGGGGCAGGAAATCAGTGCAGTACTCCAGCTGTGGCCTCACCAAGGCCGAGTACAGTGGAAGGATGACATCCTGGGTCTTGCTCAAGCTGCACTGGTAGATGCAAGCCAGAGTTTTGTTCACTTTGCCAGCTGCGGTATTGCACTGGTGACTCATATTCATCTTGTAGTCAATCATGACCCCCAAGTCTCTTTTGGTCATGGTGCTAGTAAGTGTAGTATTGCTGAGCCTATAAGTGTGATGAGGGTTTTTTTCCCCCAAGGTGGAGCACCTTGCATTTCTCCATATTGAATGCCATCAGGTTTTTATCTGCCCACCTTACAAACCTATTGAGGTCAACCTGGATCACCAGCCTATCCTCACGTGTGCATACTCTTCCTCAAAGTTTGGTGTTGTCAGTGAACTTGGCCAGTCCACTTTTGACACCAGTTCCCAGATCATTTATGAAGACATTAAAGAGTAGGGCTGTGCAAAGCTTTGGGTGCTGATTTGGTTCGGAGGAGATTTGGCCCGATTCAGCAGCTGAATCTCTGAATCTGAATCAAATCATGAGATCAATTAAAAGGTCCAAATTGATTTGAAGCTCTCTGAATTGATTCAGAAAAGATTTAGACAGCTTCGGAGATTTGGGCAGTCCCCACTCACTGCCACAGGGAGCTGGACCCAGACTCTGCGCTGGTAAGTAAGGGGCAGAGGGGGGGGCTGGAAAAGGGGGAAGGGAACCTTGGGGGGACCCCTGCCAGGCTCTATCCCCTATCTGCTCCCCCAGCCCTCCTGAGCACCCTTGACCCCCACCTGCTGTCCGAGCTCCCCACATGGCCGCCCCACCTGGCCCCAGCTCCTGGCTCTTTAAAAAAAAAAAAGCCCCCAGTTCCCAGCTGCTGCAGTGGCCTCAGGGCTTCTGGGGGTTCATGGAAGAACCCCCCATGCAGCATGGAGCAGTGGGGGGCAGTGGGGATCACCTCACCACATGGCAGGAGCCGGTGAGTCAGGGTTTTGTTTTGTTTTTTTAAAGAACTGGGAGCTGGGCAGGTAAGACAGCTATGAGGGGGCTAGGAGAATGGGTGGAGATCAGGGGGCTTGTGGCAGAGCTCCCTAAACAGCGTAGGGCAGTAGGGGCAGCGGGGATGGCCCCCCCCCCCCGCCAGCAGCCAGTGAGTGGGGGCTTTTTTTTTTTTTAAGAGCCAGGAGCTGGGGTCAGGAGAGTGGGTGGGACAGGTAGGTCACCAATTAGGTCATACCCAGTAGCCAGTACCAGGTCAAGCAGCGCTTTACCTCTCATTGGCCCGTAGACTTCTTGAGTCAGGTAGAGGTCATCCACACATGATAGGAAGCTTTGAGACCACTCAGATTTTGCTGAGTGATCCTCCCACGAGATGTCTGGGTAACTGAAGTCACCCATGACAACCACGGTCCTGGAGCATGTGACCTAAGCCAGTTCCCGGGCAAACTCCCCAGGCTCTTGACTTTGGGTGAGAGGTTTGTAGTAGACTCCCACCATTGTGTCCCCTGTGCCGTGTTCCCCACGGATTTTAACCCAGAGGGTCTCCAGTCATCCACCCTAGTCACCAACATCAGCTTGCAGGGACGCATAGCTTTCCTTAACAAAGAGAGCTACACCCCTGCCCCTTTTATCTACTCGATCCCTCCTGTACAGGGTATAGCCATCTATACCCATGGTCCAGTCATGGGTGGAGTCCCACCAAGTCTCTGTTAGCCCTATGACATCATAATTATTTGCGTTAAGCAGGAGGATGAGTTCCTCCTGCTTATTCCCCGAGCTCCTGACATTTGTGTACAGGCAGGCAAGTGTCCCCTTGGGGGCTCTTGCCTTGCCCACCCCTTGGGGCAGGGGTGGGCTCCCTTAAGTGCCTTGGCCTGCTGGCTTTGCAAGGGTTGCTCAGTGGGCCAGCAGTGGTGGTAGTCCCCCCCGTCCCCCAGCGGGCTTAGTTTAAAGCCCGGTGGAGCAGGTCAGCCAGTCCGGCTGAGAAGAGCCTCCTCCCCAGGGGAGAGAGGTAGAGGCCATCTCTTCCCAGCAGCTCGCTGCCTCTCTCACCAAAGAGCAGGCTGTGGTCATGGAAGCCAAAGCCTTCCCGATGACACCAGTGCCGCAGTCTTTGGTTAACTACCTGGATCCTCCTCTCCCCCCTCATCCCATACCCTGAGACTGGGAGGATCAAAAAAAACACCACCTGTGCCCCCAAACCCTTTAACCCCGCTCCCAAATCCCTGTAGTGCCTCATGACCTGGCTGGGAGCTCTCTGAGCCATGTCATTGGTGCCCACATGAATAAGGAGCATGGGATAGTGGTCTGTGGGCTGGAGGAGCTTAGGGATCTTCTCCGCAGTGTCTCAGATGTGGGCCCCCGGGAAGCAACAGACTTCCCAGGCTAAGGGGTCGGGGCAGCAGATTATCCCCTTAGTCCCCCTCAGGATGGAGTCTCCCACAACAAACTCTTTACATTTTGTCTTGGGGAGAGCAGAGGTGGTAGCTGCAGTTGAGCTTGTGTTGCCTGAGGGAGCTGGCTACTCAGCAGGCTCTGCTGGGGCTGCAAGAGGTTCATACCTGTTGCTCAGCTCCGGCGGGGCAGGGGCCTTGGTGCGGCGGGCCTTAGGGCCTTTGACCACCTTGATCCATCCTCCTGACTGGACAGAATGGGTGGTGCCCAAGTCCTCCCTTGTCCTGGAGGGAGACTGTGGTCTATCCTCCAGCTCCCAGGGGAGAAAGGCTTGGCAGTAGGAGTCTATCTCCTGCTCGCAGTCCCTGATGGCACGCAGTCTCTGGACTGTGGCCTGGAGCTCCTCCAGCTGGTGTGCCAGAGACCCCAAAAGGGAGCAGACCTCACAAGGGGAAGTAGCCATGCTCCCAGGCCCCAGAGCCTGAAAAAGGGACAGGCAGCCCCTGCAGCCGAGAGCCAGGGACTCTGTCTGAGTGAAGCCTGGAACCATGGGCTCCATCTGGGTGGCCGTCTCTGAGGTGCTAGGGGAGCGCGCAGACCCCGAGGGGACCCTTGGGGTGTGGTGAGTGCCCATCCGCAGCATGCCACTGGTAGGCAGGCTGGGCCTGAGTCTGTCTATCCTAGGGGGCTCGCAGGCTGGGTCACTGTCACTCAGCTTCTCTTTGATTCTTAGGCCACTGATTAGATCATCCCCTTTGGCCAGTATCAGGTCCAGCAGTGCCTTGCCTCTTGGCAGCCCATTAACTTCTTGGGACAGGTGGAGCTCATCCACGCATGTAAGGAATCTTTGTGACCAAACGGATTTAGCTGAGTGATGTCATGTGACATCATCCCAAGTGATGTCAGTCAATCAAAGGTAACTCATAATTATGGGGACAGAAAACAGTTTACTTGGAGGTATCTTTTTTTTCATTAAGCTACTTTTTAAAACCTTTATTCTTTTATAAGGGGTTCACAGTGAAAAAGAAGAAATGTTATATACCTAGTTACTAAAATGCCTTTCCTTCCACTCTTCAAGCAGTTTATTGTATGTATTGTGATTTCAATCATGTTATCCATGTTCAGTCCACACATATGAAAGTTATCATTATGTTACAAAGATTTCTTGAATTTACAATATATATATTCACTACATGAACTAGCTTGGTTTTTACAAAAGAACATGTCATACAAGTATTTGACAAAGTTCATCTTTGCCGGA
Source organism: Alligator mississippiensis (assembly GCF_030867095.1). NCBI lineage: Eukaryota > Metazoa > Chordata > Crocodylia > Alligatoridae > Alligator > Alligator mississippiensis. The sequence continues at coordinate 94,128,724 of NC_081827.1, read as the reverse complement.
GAGGGAGCTCTCTCAAGGCCCAGTTCAACACTGTGGAACAAACTCCCGCAGGATCTAAGGACCATCACAGACCTCACCACCCGCTGCTCAAACTCCGAGGTGAAATTCTTTGATGTTCCATTCTCCAGCATAAACACAGAGACGCATACACATTTTAAAAACAAAATAACACAAAACCCAGCCCCCTGCCAAAACAGAACAGTCCACTGAACACGCTTTGCTGCTTCCCCTTGAGAAAGGATTAGAGAGAGAATGAACCACACATGACAGATGTTAATCATATCATTTATAGCGCGGCTGAAAGGTGCTCTGATATGCTGATAAAAAGTGATGTGCAATACAATATATTTGGTTTGCTGTTTGCAGTGTATGATAATGCCATTATTAGATATTTAATATGATGCATAGTAAAACAAAAAGGGTATATCCATTCAGGAAGACTTAAGGATGAACAAAGTAATACAAAATCTACTATGTACTGCATTATGCAACAGCTGAAGAATAGACTTGGGTAGTGTACCATATTTTCCATTTCTAATTTCTGTGATTCTGTAATAGGATATATGCTTGCATGTCTATTTGACAGCAGCTGCTCATTATGTAATAAGCAGAAGGCTTTGTTTCTTATAATACACTGATTTGTGCAGTGCATATTTTGCTCACATTTCCCATTATATTAATGGTGTTTTCTTGGTCTTTTTTTAAACAAAAACAAACAACAAAGAATCATTCCCACCCTTTCACACAAAACCATTTGGAGACTGCCAGAACCTCTTTCAAAATCTGCAACATACAGAGGAGTTTTGTTAACAGAATAGTCGCTGACAGCTCACCAGAAATAATATCCATTATACAGGCCAAATTCTGATTGGGGATTTCCATACACTTAAGTGAAAAATATCATTTATATATATCAGAGGCTGTAGTTTGAGTTAGCACTCTATATGATCCACTCACTATGACTTATTACAGTTCCAGTTGGCAATGTAGCATTTTTTAAATTGAGATAATATTAAAGGATTATTTATTATATGGAATTAGAGGGTAATATAGTTTAAATAGATTTTTTAAATGTTACTTATAATAAACCATTGATGTGATGTACTCATTTCTGCAGATTATTATTCAGTTGAATAGTGAGTTTTTGAAATCTAATATTCAAATGTAGTATTTTATTTAAAGTATGTTTGCACTTGAATATTAAATAAAGTATTATACTTTCCTTCATTTAATACCTACTAATATGCAGTAATTGAAAATGATTTAAAAAATCATTTCTAGAAGGATATTGAACAGATTCTGCTTAAGCAAGAGAACTATGGGATTAAATTAATCTTTGGGGTAAATCCATATAGTTCATTAGGATTACATCAAATTACACCAGTGAATTTTGTCCACTACATCTTATCTTCCTTTAAATATGGAGCAAGAAGATGTGAACAAAGCATTAATTTTGTTCTATTCACATTTTCTCTGATAGAGAATGACATCCTGGAGAGTCATAAGGTCTGTAAGTGAATGGTTGTCAGTAAAATTTCTTTAAAAAAAAAGCTGTATGACACAAGTCAATTTTTAACTTCATGTGGCATATAGAAATTTTATAAAATATTCAAGATCCTATTCTCCAATCATTCCAACATGAAAGACATAAGTCTAGATCCACTTTATGCTGTGAATGATAACCCAGGAGCAATTTCTCTCTTATTACAGTTTTGCAGAGTCTCTGCAATACAGTTTTAGCACTTAGGCTTGCCACTTTTGAAGGTGCAGTCCTAAATGTAAAAAGAGTTGATTAAACAAAAAAAAAAAAAAGACTTTTTTGGTTCCCCTGTAATTCTTTATAGTAAGAAATGGTGATGATGAAATTGGGAGAAAAAAAAAAAGAAAGCAGAGAGTAAGGAATTATTTTACAATGCTTACTGCATCTTGTTACAAACATACACATGCACATATATGTATTAGGGGTGTGCAAAAATGAGCCATATTCAATTTGGATTTGGATTCCACCCAAATAGGGAACAGTGATTCGATTAGTTGATTCAGATCACTGTCCCGATTGGATTCAGTCGAATCTGAATCTGAAGATTCAATGCTGATTTAGAGAATCAGCAATTCGGCCATAGACATAGCTTTAAATGTTTTTTCTACATACCTCAAGGTACCAGGCATGGCTCATGAATGCTGTGATGGTGGGGCAGATGGAGTGTCTCACAGGAGCATGCGGGGGGGGGAGCCCCCCGCATGCTCGGCGGTGAACCTGAAAGTGGACTAGTTCCGGTGCACTTCCAGGTCCGCTGTCTTAGTATATATAAGTAAGACATTTAGCTTTAAGGGGACTGGAAGATTCCTAGCTTTGGTAAAGACATTCAGAACTTTTCACATCTTGATCTTCAATCAAGTGCAATCAAAATCAGTAGGGGCAAATAACTTTTATCATCTAATGGCTGCTTGGTGTTTGATGTGAAATAAGTTGGTATTTGCTATGACCAAGAAGGATATGCCAGAGTTCATTTTTATAAAAGGACTTCCATATTATATTTTGTTAAACATATCTAATCCTGCCTAAGACTGTTTTATTGAATGACAAATCATAATTTCTCCAAGAAAGGTGTATAGCACTTCTTTGAAGAAGGATTTTGAAGAATTAATCAAGATGGCAGTCTAGGATCAGTTATTCTAATTATCTCTCAGTTGCTGGCCTATTTCTGTGCAACAATGTCCTTTCAGTACAGGGGCACCTAGGGTAAGACAACCATAATATGTCAGGAGGGAATGCTGGAGCATCTCATGGAAGCACATGAAAAGAGAATGTTTGCCTCTGTTTAAGAGGACACTAACCATAATGACACAGCCATGCACAGTAAAAAGAGGGCACAGGTTACTGTGCATGGCCTGACATGCTAACAAACCTTTGACAGAAGAGGTAATATCACACTATGAGAAGGAACAGTTCAGAGTGTGTGGGGGTTTTTTTTAAACCCTGTAATTCTGAAGGGCTTTAAGAGTAAAATGCCTGTTGTTAAGTCATTCTTTTTTTAACCTGTGTTCCTTGCTTTCTTGACACACTGGGGAAGTCTCAGACACTTATTTCCAGATCTAGAGTGCCTGGGTAGTAGTATCTTATGTCCCAATAGGACACAGAGGGTACATCTGGACAAGCATGCCCATGTGTTTACCCAGGGGCAAATAGCACTGGCAGTTTTGCTGCTGCTACTTGTCCCCAGGGAACACGGACGGATGAGTGCTCTGGCTTGCAGCACGTTGCCCTGGGTGGACTAGGGGAAGCTGAGGGGAGCACCTGGGCTGGCCCCAGCTGTCTTACCTGGGCTCCAGTGGTGGCGATCCAGCATGCAGAGCCTGGCCAGCAGCCTGAGCATGGCTCTGGCTGGCCAGGCTCCAGTTTCAGGTGGTGCATGCTGCAGCTACATGTGCCACTCAGCTTTTTTCAGGCATGGGTTTTTTAGACACCAGGATCTCCTGGTGTAAAAAAAATCCACTATGCTGCAAATTAGCAGCATGGTGAATGCCTGTATGTGCAGCATGTGCAGTTTGTGACACCACAAACGGGTCTGCAACATTGCATACTGCACATACACACTCATCTGGACACATCCAGATAGGCTAGTATGAGCCTGGGAATGTGCCATTCATGCATTCCCATGGAGTAATTTTCTACCCCAGATGCATATTTTGTGCAGTATCTTAAAGTTAGTTAATTCTAAAAAAAATTATTTTTAGGACACTGTCACTGGCACCACAGTGCACAATATCCCCAAAGAACAGCCAGCTTGCATGAATTGTTTGCTCTCTGTGGATGAAAAACTGCCCAGGGTAACATGTTAACCCAGGCGTGAATGTGTTTTTCCATATGGGGTAACAACTTACCCCAAGCCCATGATAATGCAACTTGTTACCCCAATGCAATTTCTGTATGAGTGACAGGCCTAGACCTGTTTGGCCACTTTGGGTGGATGTGTCTGAAAGGTAAGCATTCATTCATGTCCACTTCAGGTATGCATGGTAACTACTGGATAGCCATCCTCCACTCTGCTTTTGCAGAAGATATGGTAATCCTTTTTGCTAACCACTTTGTTTGCAGACTGCAAGGTCATTAAAACACCCTGCCCTTTGTCCTCCCCCCCCCCCCAAAAAAAAACCACCTTTGTCACACCCAAATCCACCTCTGCTCTCTTTTCTCATGGCAAAACTCTGCCTCACCTGCCCCTTTCATAACATACTAGCTAGTTTGCCCTGCCTTTGTTAGAAGTAAGGACAAGGAGCAAAGGGACAGCAGAGAAGAAATAGAACAACATCATACTGCAATACAGTGTACACTATGGAGTCCCATTCAACAGCATGGACTTGACATCCCCTATGCCCCTTTAACCTGCTCTCAATAAGCATGTGTGGTTTCCAAACAGCATCCACCCACATTTGGCTTGCCTGCAAAGGGTGGATGCTGGTCTCTGGCTACTGTGCCCAGAAGAAGAGAGTGCTACCTGCGCTACCATAGGGCAAGGTGGAATTGCTTCTGTGACAGCATAGATGGACAGGTTTGTCTTTGATTGTTACTTATATGCATTCAGCAGTAATCCATTTTTTCTTTTTTTTTTTCTGCAGTCCAGGATGAGAAGGCAGCACATATTCAGTGCTGAAGCCTGTCTTGCACAAGTAACTGGGGATGACAGCGACACATCCACTGATGAAATCTTATCCCAAGGCAGTGAGGATGCTGACTTTGTTCCAGACATGGGAGACTGTTCCGCACAAGAAGACCATGTGTCTATGGAAGTTTCATCCAGCTCAGATAAGGAGAAGTTGGTGCCACAAGCAGAAGTGATGCCAAACTTCCAGTGGGAAAGGAAAAAGGACCAGTACAGAGCTGCTGTGGAAGACCTAGGAGAGGTACAGCAGGACATTGGGCAGAACCACTGCCATCACCCCAGAAAATATTGCAGATGATGACACCTTTAGAGGAAGAAAAGGCAGCGTGTGGGGGGAAAAAATCCATAGCTAATACATCATTGGAGAACAGCCAAGGATATAGTCCATGAAAGTGCTGGGCCAACAAGAGAAAATAATAAAGACACAGTGGTGGAAACGTTCCACCTGTTTCTCTCACAAGATATCCTGACTGTTATCATAAGAGGAACAAACAGAAAGGCAGAAAGAAGATTCAGGGAGTGGAATGATAGCCATCCTGAAAATAGAAAGGAGTGGAAAAAGCTGGCTGAAACAGAGCTGACAGCCTACATTGCTCTCCTACTGCTGAGTGATCTATACCACGGTGGTTGCGAGACACTGGAGGAGTTGTGGGAACAACACACTGGGCATCCTTGCTTCTGTGCCACCATGAGCTTAAAATGATTCTGTCAAATCACTAACTACCTGAGATTTGACAACAAACTGACACATGAGGAAAGGAGAGCTGTGGACAAGCTTGCTGCCTTCAGCAATATGTGGATACAATTTGTGGAGCAGCTCAGGGAATGGTATATTCCAGGAATACACCTGATGGTTGGTGAGCAGCTCACTGCATTCAGGGGTCGCTGTCCCTTAAGACAGTATATGTCCAGCAAGCCTGCCTAATATGGCTTGAAAATTTGGTGGTGCTGTAATACAGCAACATCATTCTCCCTGTCTGGAGACCTCTATCTGGGCAAGCAACCAGAAGCTCCATGCCAAGGTAATCTTGGTACCCTGGCCGTTGAGAAACCGGGTCATCTTTGGTAGAAGACGGGGAAGGAATATTGTGGGTGACAATTGCTTCACAAGTACTGACCTGGCAGAAAGACTGCTACAGCAGAATTTGACCTAGGTGGCTGTGATTTGGAAAAACAAGGCCGATTTCCCAAATGAAATGCAAGCAAATCAAAGAAGAGAAACTTTTTCATCCATTTTTGCTTTTAATGGTGAATTCACCATAGTTTCCTATGTTCCAAAAAAATCCGAAGTTGTGCTGTTGCTGTCAACTGTGCACCATGACCTGTCAGCAGGTAGAGAGCAAAGAAAGCCAGACATCATCCATGACTACAATAAAACCAAGGGTGGGGTGGATAACCTTGACTTTAGTTCATATGACCACCTGCAGATGGAATATCAGCACTATATCTATCTATCTATAGTGTCACTATCAATGACATTATATTTCAATATGCTGGAAATGGCTGCCATTGCCAGCCTCATCATTTGGCTAGGCCACAACGCAAACTAGAAACAAAGATCATATTTAAGAAGGTGGTGCTTTTTTTTGAAGAACAGTTGATTGACAGACTAATAAAACGAAGAATGGTGGATACACATAATCTGTCTAAGTCTGTCAAGTCTGGTATGACCTCCCTAAATTACAAATTGCTCCAACACACCCCAGTAGAACCTTCTGTAAGCATGAGTGGACGTTGTACTTTTTGTCCAAGGACAGACGACTGCAAAACCTGGAAACTATGCAAAGATTGTAAGCAATTTGCTTGTGTGCACCACAGTACATCACTGCTGCTTTGTAAGGAATGCAATATTTAGTTAAAACACTTAGGAAATGTTTTGGGCAGTAATTGCTAGTTTGAAAACAGTGTGAACTGCAGACTTAGCAAATTGTTCATTCACTTTTTGAAACTAAAAAAAGTTTAAATTTTATTCATAGTTCTAGTTAAATAATATTTTGAGTTCAAATCATCATAAATACTCTTTCAAACAATCTGTATGCTTAATAAATAGTTTTTGGTACATTCATACTGCTGTCACTGGTTCCATTTTGTTTATGTGCATGGGGTAACAAGTTACCCCATGAAACCAACAATGTCGAATTGCAGGGTAACAAGTTACCATGAGAACAACAATGGCTATGGTTTCATGAGAATTTATGAGGGTTAATCTAGAACCAGAAACATGGATTAGACTGGCCAAGCTTAGAAGTATCTGGAGCCCAGTGATTTGACTCAGGAAATTTGGGGGTTGGGGCTAGAGGGGGAGAGGTCTGCCCCAGAATTCAAGATTATAAAGCCCCATTGGGCATGGCCATCAGTGACAAAGGGGGTAAAGAAGCCATGCACTTCCACCACTTGCCTTGTTGCTGGACCTGCCACCCACCATTTGCCCCACTACTTCCATCACTGGCTCTGCTGCTGCAACCACTGGTACCACTGCCACCTCTGCTGCTGCATGATCCAGATCTGGCTTACAATGAGCCCCGCAGTCCAGATGTAGCCCATGGCACAGGGTGAGTATGATACCACTGGTGTAAATCAGACCAGCACTTTGAGTCTAAGAGTGCTTGTACACATGACAGAGGTTTAGTCCTCAGGGTTTTATAGTTTGTAACCAAACTACATTGGGATATAGTTTAGTTTGCAACAATGCAAACTAATTTAAAACCCCCCAAAAACTCTTGCTTGTGTATAGTGTGACACCATTAAGCCACACAAAGTGACATTTTCATCACATGTACATGGTAATGGTGTCATGTGTACAAGTGTCCTAAGAGACATTTCTTTTCTCCCTAGTTAGGGGGTCCTGAGATTGCAGTAGCTGGGCTGTGGTATTTGGTTCTGATGTTGAAATACGTTAGATGGTAGATATTTAAGCAATAATGTTCTAGAGAAATTATTCCTAAAACCAAAAATATTTTTTATAAATAAAATCCTTTCTGGGTTTCTCTATAGTTCTTTTTTATATGAGGATACCAAGGTATATTTAACCCAAAAGTAAATCTCCACATCCTCTACAGCTACTTCTTAGAATGTAGATCATTTCTGTCTTCTTGAATTGATCAAGAGAAAGAATAGTCCAGGATTTAGAAAAGTAGTTTTGGGTTTGGGAGACAAAAGCCCATTTCCTAGCTCTGTGACTTGGGTAACTAATTTAATTTCTTTGTGCTTTCTCTCCCTATCTGTGAAATGATATAATAGCACATCCCAACTGCACAGGATGCTGTTAGGATAAATACATTACAGATTGTGAGGTGTTCAGAAACTGCAACGTGGGGACTTCATGACTACCTAAAATGGATGATTCTTGCTAAATGGATGGATGGATGGATTTTGCTAAATCATTCTCAGGCCAAAGACATCTTCCACTAATGCTGATTTCTTTTAATGCTTTCTTGTTCACATTTACAAGCTCAGCTTTAATTGAATGGGAACTTGGGAGAACACAGTTCTCTTTGTTAAAATAAAGTAATTAATGTTATTTTAATTAATGTTAATGTAAGTAATTAATGTTACTTTAATGTTAGGTGGGAGGGGAAAAAATACCACTTAAGCCTTAACTATGAATTAACTACATTCATGGGATCTTAAAAACTAATGACAGCCAAACATCTCTGATCTTTAAGAATTCAAGTTTGAAGTTACCATAACACTGTGTAGTCACTGCTTGGAACCTGTAAAGAGAGGAAATTGACTGGTAGCACTAAATTTTAATTAATTAAGCTGAGCTTCTCTGCATAATCCATGCACAATGATCTAACCAATTTAGAAATTCCCTCAACCAAAGACGATTCCCCTTACAGTAAGTCCTATCAGATTTATCATAGTACATAAAGCATCGGTCTATTCACCGAAAATTATCATTTTAGCTTATGTGACAAAATTAAATGAAAAATAAAACATTTATATTTCCAATTTGTATAAATCTATTTAATTTTAGGTTATTATTAACATTTCCTATATCTCTGTGCCACAACTCCTGACAGTTAAATTGTATGAGAAAACTGTTTTTCAGGTGGAATCCATTTTCCCCTACATACTGTTTATAGAGAGAGGTTTTGGTTACCTGTCTTGAATATCAAAATCATTTTCACAATGACAGATTCCGGTTTCACAAAGGAGCATCATTTCTGTATGAAGAATCTGGAAGACGTTTTCTTGAATCTTTGGAATGGTAATTGTCTAGTCAGGTTTACCACTTGGTAAATTTGGAAATAAAATTGAGACATAAAGTCAAATGACTTGTATTTAATTATCATGTTGCTAAAGTTTTAACTGACAGATGTCATTTGGAACAGATTATATTACCCAGGTCCACTACCAAAATAATCAATAAAAACATATTTACTTCTAGGCTTGTTCTGCCCAAAGAAAATTGAATGTCTGTTTCTCTCCAGCAGTATGCAACCACTGATTCTAGATTGTTTGTTAAAGGTACTGCTTTCCTTGGTGAAAACTGTTAAGAGAGAAAATAAGCTTCTGTATGTCCAATTACCTGAGCCTATACTGAAGAACTGATTGAATCGGTGTTCTCTCGCTGATGAAAATAGCAACGGTCCAGTGCTTCCATACTGGCTGTCCTGTTTTGTTTACTGTTCTGCCCCATGTCCATGCTTAACAGCCTGATTTGCTCCTGTAGTTCTGCTGCCTCTGGGTACCCATATCAGTTCTGAAAGGTTTCTTGGGATTTGCAGGAGCGGGGTCAAACTCTCAAAGCTCCCTGGGAATAGCAGCCATTTCCATTGCATTTTCTTAAAATGGAGACCTGGATGAACAGTCAGAGCATGCTGGCTACAGAGAGAGAATTCTCTGTTTGAGACTCTGTAAATTAATTGTCAAATCTCTCGGGTGTCCCAGGAGAGGTAGTAGAGGTTATAAGGAGGGTCTCTGCAGACAACCAGGGAGAGCTTAGCAGTTAGTAAAATTCATTATGTCCCCTCAGTTTTTGGTATTACTTCAAGATGCAATTCAGCAGGTAGCAAAACACTTTAGGATCAGGACTGCAACCACGGACTTGAAGCTAAAAGTTACTCTTGGAACCTAGGAACAGGCATCTCTTTGTCTCCAAATTGTCTCCAAATGGATTGCAGTGCTAGGATGAGATCATGTCACCCTGTGAAAGAAAGAAGTAGCCTCCTGATGAAGCTGGCTTTCCAGATAATAACTGGTCACTTAGAAACTAGTTTCTGGTTGAGTTAAGAAGCACGTGGTCAATAACATTGTGGTTCTTCAAGTGAAAGACTCAAGCATATTCTGTAAGTATCCTCTCAAGCCCAGAGGAGGTGCTTTGGTAAGGCAAGCCTTTAGAGTAGGCCTGCATTGATATTTAGGGTTAATCCAAAGGGTTCCCACCAACCAGCCTAGGCTACATTAGTTGCTTCTTCCTATCAATATCTTACCTTGCTTGAATCAAAGTTGTTCGAATCATGCTTCCTGGTCTGGGAGGTGGAGCCCATTTGCAGATCATGTGTCCCTTCTTCTGTGCCTAGCTGCAATTATGGGCAGTAGAGATAGGGAGTAGGCTTCAGGAACACGTTTTCTGTCAGACTTTTTGTGCTTGTGGTCTGCAGCATCCAGGTGAGCTTTGAACACACTGTAGAAGGTAGGTTTGATAAGCCTGGACATTCAGCAGAGCATTTGGATGTACATGTCACTGCTGCTGGGGATCAAGCTGCATAATTTGTTTTGAGGTATGGGTTTGAGAGCGGCCTTATTGTCAACCCCGACTAACAATATAGACCAATCCCTTACAGGCTATAAAAAGTAGAGAGTTAATTAAACAGATGAACAAACAAACAAAAACCCTTTGAGATTTTCAGTGGTGGACAGAGGACTAGGTTCTTCCCATTTCATAGCATTAATTTCAGTGCTACCTCTATATTCACAGAGATTCTTGGTGATTTTAGTAACGTTTGTACCCTCTCCTGTCTTGAGTCATAAAACAATTCCCTGATGCTTAATCACAAACAATCCCCATTTCAGTTACAGTGTATTGTTAGGCATTGCCTTTCCAACATGGTAAATGCTCTTAAAATGGGAATGTCCATGCATTAAGCAGGAAAAGACAAGCTAAGTGTCCTCTAAGTGTGTCAAAGCTATGCTTCTTTGGGTAAGGATTATCTCTAGCTGGTGTTATGCAGCTCATATTGCAGTAAGGTAAGTTAGCTCCACAGGGCCACTGCTCCAGCCCCTCAGCATGGAAGATCTATCACCCAGAACTCTCCTGCCCGGAGGGCTGGGGGTGGAGGTGAGCAGGAAGCTGCCAAGGAGCCGCTGATGGGAAGGAGGAGGGCATGTGAGTGGACAGCCACTGGAGAGGCAGCCAACCATAGGGCAGAATTGGCAATGCTAGCCATACCTCTGCTTGCCAGCCCTCTAGCAGCAGATTAGAGCTTTACATATTAGAAAGAGTTTTCACCCTTAACATGTGACTGCTCACAGCACTTGCTAACTTTCATACTGTCTAACATTCCTTAGAGTTAGCACATGAGAACTGTAACATGCAATATCCACAGACTCAAGCAGATATATATATCATGGTTTAATGTGCACTTGGAAGGTTAAAGCAAAGTAGAGGTGCCTGCCCGTATCCAACTGCAGTGCAGCCAGCAAGGTGGATATTATTTGCTGATGCATTCAGCACCATAATGCACCTGATGCATTCAGCACCATCATTTGTTAAGGAGAATGTGAGGGAAATTTAACAGATTACACAGGGTACAGACTGAAACCTTGCAGCACATTATATATATTTGGGCAGCCAAGCAATACCACTTATAAATTATAGGAAGGGATGTAAACTATGGCAGAGACTCCTATTTTACAAAGATAGGTTATATGAAAGTAAAGGGTGCTGAAGAGGACTGCAAACAGGTAGAATGACGTGTTAGACTTTGCTATTAGGTATAACCATTTGTTTTGGTAGTCAGCATATTCTCCATTTAGGCTAAGGGGACAAGTCTTGTTACCATCACTTTTTAATTTATGTGAGTTTGGGTGAGAGATTATAAAGCAGTGAAGCTCTGATGGTATATTGATGGTATATTAACTTATGCTTGATAGACTGAACAGAGAAATGCATATCAATGTTCTTAAACATAAACAGGCATGCAAAATGCCATAAGACAGCCATCTAAACTCAGCATCTATAAATCCTTGTATCATACCACATCATCACATGGTCTCTGTACATGTGTACGTCCATATGTATGACTCATTTCTTGCTATCATAAGAAACACTACAAGCTTTCATCTAGAACTGAAAAATGGTGGTGGTTTGTCATTATTTGTAAGTTTTGAACAGTTTTGTCATTCTTGAGGAACAAGAAGTAGAAATACCTGCAATCTCACAAGTAGGCTTGTTTTCAAGAGCTTTAAGCCAGATGTTGTAGGTCTACAAAACATGGATAATCATACAATATGTGAAGCAAAATGACCTCCAAATTGTCAAATGTTCACCCATCTATACTCTATAGTGAAACTAATGGGTATGATTGTATCCTTGACTACAGTTAAAAATAGCAGCGCTTGGCCTCAATGATGTGTTTTATACAGTGCCAGGAACACTGGGGTCTTGGTATTAGGTTCTTTTAATCCCCTGCTGAGCCATTTTTTTTCTTTTTCCAGCTGGCATTCTTGGCTACTCCATGTGCTTTTCCCAGCTTCTGTTTCTAACTCTCAGTCTGCTTGTTAGATTCACCTGGGGAAACTCCACACCTCCCAGAGCCCAGTCAGTTTTTCACATCAATTACTGACACTAACAGCTGATGTATCACCTTTCCCAATTATAATCTGGAATCATTTCATTAAAAACACAACCCCAAACTCTGTAAAAGTTCTGTTTCCTTCCTGAAATAGGCATTTAAAACTTCACAAAGGCAGGGTAGGGGAAGGGAGAGAGATTTCTGGAAAAGAAAAACATGATGTAACAAGAAAGAAATGTGCAATGGCAATGTGTTGAGCACAACTCTTTAGGTACACTTCTCTTCTCACTTGCACTAGATTTATACTGACATGTCAACATTAGCTTTAATAAAATCGCTTCTGATCTATGTTGGTTCCAGTGAAAGGAGAATCAGGTTCTGTCTGGGGTGTGTAAATTAGTTAGCATTAAAAAGTCATCTTTCATTCAGAGTTACTATAATTTCTATACAGTGGTAGCTAAGATTCATGTTCTAGGGGAGCAGGAGTGTGTGTGTTTGAGAGAGAAAGAGTATCTATCTGATGTAATCTATGAAAGTTCTTTTGCTAGTATAACACAGTCCATTTGGACAAAATAAAGTATTGCTTTTCTCTGTCTTTTTTGGTGCCGATGACATTTGCTTAGTTAGATGTTATTTGGAATGGGGGAATATTAATCTCATTTAAATACAGTTTTTGAAGCTACAAAGATCACGTGTTTCCTTTGCTCCTCTTTTCTGTAGTGAAGAGGAGAATAAATATATAGTTGCAGACATTGCAGAGGATAGGGCTAGAATGACCTGGACAGACTGGTAAAATGGACTGCAATCAATCAAATTAAATTCAACAAGGACAAATACAAAGTCCTGCACTTGGGATGGAATAATGGCATGCACAAATATAGATGGGCTAGGATACAGTACTGCAGAGAAGGACCTGGGAGGTACAGTAGACCATAAAGTGACTATGAGCCAACAGTATGCTCTTGTTGCAAAAAAAAAGACCAACAGCATACTGGATTGTATGAACAGGAGTGTAGCTTGCAAATCAAGGAAAGTGATTCTTCCACTCTATTCAGCATTGGTGAATACTGTTTCCTATTTTGGGCCCTATACTTCAAATAGGACAGTTTGGAAAGAGCCCAGCACAGAGCAACAAAAATGCTTGGAGGCCTGGAAATCATGATTTATGAAGAAAGGCTGAAACAATTAGAATTTTCTCTGTACCCATAGGGGACAGTACTAGGAGCAATGGGCTCAAATTGCAGCAGAGGAGATTTAGATTAGAGATTAGGAAAAACTTTTGGATTATGAGCCTGGTCAAGCATTGGAATAGACTACTAGAGAAGCTGTGTGATCTCCATCCCTGTAAATTTTGAAAAGTAGGTTGGACAGATACTTGGCTAGGATGTTTTAGTCAGGGTGATCCTATCACAAGAAAGGGACTGAACTGGATAACCTTGTGAGGTCCCTTCCAGCCCTACTTTCCTATGATCCTAATATAAGAATATACTGACTTCATCCCTATAGTGATGTTCTGGATTGAGTGAAATGGAGAAGACAGCTTTATTTTTTTATTAAATACCATATTTACTCAAATCTAAGATGATCCTGAAATTAAGACAACCCCTCAAAATTAGATTCTCTATAGGGAAAATTAATTAATTTGTTAACATTTTCCATGTATAGAGTCTAATTATTGGAGGTTTATCTTAAATTCATCTTCTTCATTGCTACAGCAGGAAAATCAGTGGCTGGCGGGGGATCAAGCAACCTCCTTGAGCTCTGCCCTCACCCCCACTTCTTCCTCCTGCAGCCGTCCTGCCCTCTACCACCTGAACCTCCCCTACCCCCAGCTCCCTACAGTCTCTACCCCTCCCCCTGCTCCCCATAATTTCTGCCTTTTCCCCCACCTTACTAATAGACACTGCTCCGGCTCGGTTCCCTACCTTGTCATGGAACAAAGCATGTAGAAGCACATCTCTTGCTGGGCCATGCAGCAATGGCAACACTACTGATTGGCAAGGCAGGGGACAGAGTTTCCCTGTACTCTGTGCCCAGGAGAGAATCCAGCCCAAGCCAGAGCTGAGGCATGCTGACAGTAAGGCAGGAAAGAGATGGGGGGCAGCAGAAGCTGCAGAGGGCAAATGGAAGTAGGGCAGGCAGCTGCTGTGGGTCTGACTTTGGCCCCAGCCCAGGCTCAGAGCCAGAGTCACTGCTGCAGCAGCTGCCTGCCCCACCACTGCTTTGAATGCCAATCTACAATGAGAAATTGTTTTTCCTTATGCTGATTGGGAAAAAAAATCTTATCTTAGATTTGGCCAAATACAGTGGTGGTAGTTGTAATAATATGAATAATGATGTTAGTAATACAGTAGCCCATAGAAGCTCCAACCAAGATAAGAGTCCCATTGAACTTGACACTGTATGCAGCATATAGAGTAGTCAGGGAGGCACTAAGGTCCTGGAGGGGAGGGGAGGGGGGGTTGGGAGTCCAAGAGGAGTGGTCGTTCCTTATGGAGACGATCCTCTGAACCCAAAGGGTGAGAATCCCAACGTGAGTCAAAGGGGGCAAGACTGCTCAAAGGCCCCCATGGCTCACCAAAGGCATCCAGGATTGTCTGAAAGCTAAAAAGGAGGTGTACACCTGATGGAAGGGAGGGGCCATCACCAAGGAGGATTACACCTCCATTGCTTGAGACTGTAGAGGGTCTGTTAGGAAGGCTAAGGCAGACACAGAAGTGGGACTAGCGACCCAGATCAAAGACAACAAGAAGTCTTTTTTTAAATACATAGGGAGTAAAAAGAAGGCACTTGGTAACAGGGGGCCCCTGCAGGACACACTTGGCAGTCTGGTGGTTGCACCAGATGATAAAGCTGAACTCTTTAACAAATTCTTTGCCTCCATATTTCTGAGCAGGGACTGGGACATCCCTCCCCCACCGGAATCCTGGACAAACTCAGGAGAGGCACAGCCAGGCCCAGGGTCAGAGAGGACCTGGTCAGGGAACTTCTGGTGGGACTGGACATCTTCAAATTGGCAGGTCCAGATGATCTCCACCCAAGGGTGCTGAGGGAATTGGCAGAGGACATTGCAGGACCCCTGGCACAGCTATATGAGCACTTGTGGTGCTCTGGTGAGGTGACAGAGGATTGGAAAAGGGCCAATGTGGTTCCCATTTTCAAAAAAGGGAGAAAGAAGGACCCAGGAAACTATAGGCCCCATTAGTCTTACCTCGGTCCTGTGGGGAAGCTCTTTGAGAAAATTATCCAGGAGCACATCTGTGAGGGGCCAGCAGGGGAGATTATGCTTAGGGGCAACTAACATGGTTCATTAGAGGCAGGTCCTGTCAGACCAACCTGGTGGCCTTCTATGACCAGGTTACAAAATCCTTGGATGCAGGTGTCACAGTGGATGTAGTCTTTCTGGACTTTAGGAAGGCCTTCAACACTGTCTCTCACCCCATTCTTGTAAAAAAGTTAGGTGACTGTGGCGTCAATGCCTACACAGTCAGATGGGTTGCAAATTGGCTGGAGGGCTGCACCCAGAGAGTGGTGGTGGATGGGTCATTTTCAACCTGGAGGGATGTGGGCAGTGGGGTTCCCCAGGGCTCAGTCCTTGGGCCCGGATTGTTCAGCATCTTCATCAGTGACTTGGACAAGGGGGTGAAAAGCACCTTGTTCAAGTTCACAGATGACACTAAGATGTGGGGAGAAGTGGGCATGTTAAAAGGGACAGACAGGCTACAGGTAGACCTGGACAGGTTACAAGGGTGGGTGGATGAGAATAGGATGGGTTTCAATACTGACAAGTGCAAGGTACTACACCTGGGGAGGAAGAACCAGCAGCATACCTACAGGCTGGGGAACTCCCTTCTCGTAGGCACAGAGGCAGAAAAGGACCTTGGAGTCATTATTGATTCCAAGATGAATGTGGGCCGCCAATGTGAGGACGTGGTCAGTAGGGCTAGCCACACCTTGTCATGCATCCACAGATGCATCAGAAGCAGGTCCAAGGAGGTGATCTTCCCCCTCTATATGACATTGGTCAGGCCGCAGTTAGAGTACCGCGTCCAGTTCTGGGAGCCACACTTCAGGAGGGATGTGGACAGCATTGGGAGGGTCCAAAGGAAGGCCACTCACATGATTAGGGGGCAGCAGGACAGACCCTACGAGGAGAGGCTATAGGACCTGAACCTGTTCAGCCTTCACAAGAGAAGGCTTAGAGGGGATCTGATGGCCATCTATAAACTGGCTAAGGGGGACCAGCAGGGAATGGGAGAGACCCTGTTTCCCCGAGCACTATCAGGAGTAACTAGGAATAATGGCCATAAGTTGACTGAGAGTAGGTTCAGGCTGGACATCAGGAAGTACTACTTCACAGTCAGGGCAGCTAGGATCTGGAAACAACTTCCAAGGGAAGTGGTGTTTGCTCCTACCCTGGGGGTCTTCAAAAGGAGGCTAGGCATCCACCTAGCTGGGGTCGTTTGACCCCAGCATTCTTTCCTGCCCATGGCAGTAAGTTAGACTTGATGATCTGCTCAGGTTCCTTCTGACCCTACTAACTATGAAACTATATACTATTTCTGGCTCAAAGAATTCTCAGGCTAAACATACAAGAAAGATTAGAGGGTAAAAGAGAAAAGAGGCACACACAAAGATGGTGTGATTTGCCCAAACTCATATTTCAGGTTAGTGAGAATAGAATGCAAGTGTCCTGATTCCTGGTTTAGTTTCCTGTCTACTAGACCTCGTAGTCGCTTTTGTTAGCTGGTAGAATCCGTAGTGTGACCATTATGTGCATTTTAAAAAATTCATTCATGAGTGAAGTAGAGCAAAGAAGCAGCCCTGTACAAAAGACTCCAAGGGAGAGGCCCTTCATTTATATGGCAGATTACTACTTATGTTAATGATGATTAATCAAAGTTATCTCCCTCTGAAAGAAGGAGAAAGTGCTTTGTTGTAGTAGATGAACAAATGGCAGCATTTCAGCTAGCATCTCTGCTGCCATGACTCTGGCTGGGTGAGAGTCTTCAAAAGAACTGAGAAGATCTTCTAGAAGTAAATGGTACACTGCAGTTCCATTCTCCAGGGATACTTCAATTTTCTGTGCTTGATAGAGCATGCCATCACCACTGACCTGCTGCCGTGAAAGCCAACATGTGGAGGTGCTGTTTCCATATACAGAAGTGTATGGAATTGGTAGGGATAGGTGAGCAGATCACCAGTCTTTGGACACAGACCTAGAGGGGATGCTAGGATGGAGGCCCCCAGGAGTCTGCATCCCAGTGGTGGTGGCAGCAGTTCGGTGTAGGGAACCTCTTGTGCCCCCCTGTTACAGCCACTACTTCACTGCCAAATTTTTGAAGATCCACTGCTGCCGCTGATAGCAATTGGTGACATTTGGCAGCAAGGGAAGCAGCAGCGACTGCGGCATGGGATGTTGAGAGAGCCTGTGAGGTTTGGAAAATGCTAGCTCAGAACGCAAACCTTACTGGTTTGAGCTTCTACATGGAACTGTCAGGTACATTGTTCTCCTCTGTGCAGTTCTGCTCAGGAGGAGGTGACTCACAAATATTGCCCTAATTATTTAGAGACTGCATTTTAGTTCTATGGCATTTTTTCACTATATTTATTCGCCAAGCAATTCCTGGTTGTCATTCATTTGAAATAAAGGGTTTTGCGTAGGTGTTTATTTTTTATTCTTTGTGTAGGTGTTTCTTTTTTTAATCATAGGACAATAGATTAGAGTAACTATTTGGTAAGGATCCATCAAATTTGTTTGCACTTATGATCTCAGTGTAGATTCAAGATAATTGCACGCATCTCTTTTTACTATATTTGACTACAGCAACAAAAACCTTAAAAAGGAAATAAATCGAACACTCCACCTCTCGAAATTTCACACTTACGCATTCCTTAATTGTCTAAAGTGCAGCTTTTGAAGTACATTATATTTTGTAGTAATTTTACTTCCTGCATAACTAATTTATGATCTCGGTGATGACACCTCAGCTTGTACATTTGTTTTTACCTCCATTCCCCTTAGACTTTTAATATTTCAGTTTATTGTTTAGTACTTGTTTTGTGTTGATGAAGATGGAATCTGTTGTTAGGAGAAGTAAGTTACATTTCACTTTCATGTATTGGCTCAATGCTTTGACAAATAGATCTTAGTCTTAGTGCTTCATATGCACCTCCATTTTGCTTTTGAACATAGATGGAAAAATGTCATGATAATTTAAATTGTTCTGGCAGCAAGCTGCATAGTCATCTCTTCTCTTTGAAATATGTTTGTAAGTGTGTTTTTTATTGTTTGAAAATCTAAAAATGTTTTAGCCATATGGATTTTTTATAAGTCGATGTTCTGAATTGTTATATTCCCACTGACACACATTTACCTTTTCTTTACTTCACTTTTCTTTTTGAAACTGCCATTCTCAATATGAATTATACTCATTTCTGTATGGTATGTAACTTTAATTCTCCAGTGTTTTTATATGGCCCTGCAGCAGCCTAAGTGTTTGAAATACCTCAGTGAACAGTTTAGTTCAAGGTTTCTATTTTACTTCATCATGGAGTGAGGTTTAAATGTTTCTCTTGATATGACTGCAACCTAATTTGTGATGGGAGTAGAGCCACGCTGAGGAGAGAGGTGCTTATGCTATTTGGATATGGATTTGGGGGATTTTACTAATTAAAATCATATAGATCTGTAATCTTACAAAGATGTGTATTATGTTATTTTTATGCACCTTATTTGAAATAATAATGCTGTTTTGAAGGATATTGGCTCACGAATATAAATCTGGCTCTGCTTTTCCAAAAGAAAACCATCTTGGTATGTAATGCATGCATGGTATTCTATGGTAAAGATTTTCAAAAGTAACTAATGATATCAGTTACTTCAATTCTTGGGGGTTCAAATGAAGACAGAGTAAAGAAGACAGATTTTCCAGAGCATTGAATGCTCAACATTTGCTGCAATTAGTCTGATTAAGTTTTGTTACTATAGTCACTTTTGAAAATCTTGGCCGTATATGATTGTAGTATATGTTGTGGATGTGTACTGTATCTTCCTATCATTCCTCACATATAAAGGTACACTTATAAGGTTCACAGAATGTTTAAACTGGAAAACAATACTTCTTGTAATTCAGCCTATTTGTTTTGATAATTCAAAATATTTTACTTTGATGATCTTTTTCATTTTTAAATTGAATATATGTTTCGAAGAAAAAAAGAAGGAAGGGAAGGAGAGAGGAAATAGGATATTTTAACATTTTTCAGAACATTCTTCTAAAACTTCTTGGTTTAGACCCTTTCCCATAAACAATTTTGGTTTTGAAGAACTGGCATTATCCAACACCAAAAAAGAATGTCTCAAAAAATTCTTACGGAATTGCCTTCCATTTTACAGCAGAAAAAGAAGACTCATTTGGCCCCAAGTATAGCAGAGGCAGGCAAGGACCTAAGTATGGTCATTAGTAGGGATGTGTGAAATGGGCCCTATTCAATTCAGATTCGGCCTAAATCAGGGACAGTGATTTGATTCGTTGATTGGATCACTGTCCCTAATTCAATTCAGCTGAATCCGAATCTGAAGATTGGATGCTGATTCAGAGAATCAGTGATTCGGACATAGACACAGCTTTAAAACTTTTTTCTACATAATTCGAGGTACCAGGCACAGCTTGTGAACACTGTGATGCTGGGACAGTACTTCCAGTCCAATTCCCGATCTGCTGGGGAGCATGTGGGGCCCTGCACCTCCGTGGTTCAGCAATCAGCCACAGGGGGACCCCAGGTGCCCCCCCCAGACCCAGGAGGCACCAGTCACTGAGCCAGAGGGTACAGGGAAGGGGGGGGGGGGCTGTGCACTCTTCAGGAGTCCTGGAAGTGGATGAGAAATGCTTCTGGTCCACTTCTGGGTCTGCTGCTGAGCATGCTGGAGAGCCCCCCTGCACTTCCGTAGGATGCTCCATGTGCCCCAGCATCGCAGCACTCACGAGCTGCCTCCAACCTAGAAGTATGTGGAAAAAACATTTAAATCTGTGTTTATGTCCGGATCTCTGAATCTTTCTGAATCAATTTGGAGGGTTCCGATTTGATTCAGAGAGATTAAAAGGTCCTCTGATTCAATTCAGATTCAGAGATTCGGCCACTGAATTGGGCCAAATCTCCACCAAATTGAATCAGGGACTGAAGCTTCACACAGCCCCAGTCATTAGCTCCTCTCTTTCCCGATCTGTGGAAAAATTGAAAGAAGCAAGTTATAAATGTTATATAATTCTGAAAAATTATGTCATAGAAGTTATTGCTAGTTGGTGTGACCATGTTGTTTAGGCAAGGGTTTTTTGTGATTTTTTTATTGGGACAACTATACAGTAGGGGGAGAGGTTTGACTGATTGTTTGTTGATTAATGCTTTAATGGCGCTTCAGAGTGGCTTAAGAATGTCAGGGGAGTGAGTAGGGCAAAGAACAGATGCATCATTCCAATAGATGTGAATTTGTATCTTGATAAATAATACTGTATTTTCTCATGTATAACACACACTCTTCCCCCAAAATTCAGATGCTGGAAATTGAGGTGTATATTATAAGCAACGAACTATGGTAATAGTAGTTTCTTCCTCTGCCAGGGAAAGTGAAAGTAATGCTGTAGTGCTGCATGTGGAGCTGTCTAGCTGCTGGCTGTGGACACTTTCTTCACCCCTTCCTCCCCCAACCTTTTAGAGTTTCCTGCTGCAGAAGCTGCTACTCAGGTACTTATTGATACTTACCAGTATTTTCAGGAAAATATATTTTTTATTATTCATTCAGCCTTTCAAAAACAAAGGTGCCTTTCTTATTCGGGGGAGGGCAGGTAGTACGTGGGAAAATATGATTATATCTTGCAATGATATAGAGTTATGATAACATGCAATATCAAAGTAACATCAAGATTTGAACAGCTCAAGGAAATACCACCGCTTATACTGGGGTTTGCTGCAATTCACTTGATGAAGGAAAGGTATCTTTTGTTATTAAAGGCGGAGTGCCTCTGTCCTAGATGAATGTTACTATTACTGTTATGCACAAATATATACAGTAGTGTGGGAAAAATATTCCTTTGGAGGTCACTTTTAGGCTGTGACCTTGAACCCAGAGCCTTGGCCTGTCTGCCACCTCCCCAACAGAACACCGGGGGTAGACTCCAGTGGCCAGAACACTCCATCTGCGCCTAGGCTCACACCCACTCCCTGTCACTGGGGTGGCCAGCCAAGGTCAGCTGATCTCCTACCCCTCTGCATATAAAACCTTGACCCAGATGGTGAAGTGTCTGGACAACGAGGCTCAACCTTGTACACTGCACTATTGAACCTTTGGCTTGTGCTGCTACTGACTGATGGATCCCTTGGGTATCTGACTTGGCTAGCCTCCTGATCTTCCTCTCTGCCAACCCTCCAGTTAACCAACCCAGCTCTGGCCCAACCTCTGAGATACCTGACCTGGCTAGCCCTCTGGATTTATCTGATAAGCAGTTTATAAGGGAAATGACAAGTTGTTCAATAAAAGTTTGGAGGATATATGTATATTGCAGGCTGTATGGCCACAGCTTTCAGAGTTACATTTCATAGGCTAACCTAACACAGCCAACATGCCTGTAGCTTTGGTTTAGCTGACTGTGTGTTTGTTTGGTGGGTGTGTGCTCTGAGAAGCTGGGAGTGAGTGTTGATTGCTGATTGTCTAAAGCCTCCATGCATACGGAGCCCGTAGGGAGGTTAGAGCCACCCTCCCCCCCTGTCTGTGGGGGGCTGCCTGGCGGGGTCTCTGTGGCCTGGGGGGGAGTGGGGAGTGGAAGTTCCCTTCACATGTCCCACATGTGCCCACCTTTGGGCCCTGGAAAGGCAGGTAAGGGAACTCCAGGCTGAGGTCAGCAGGCTGAGGGGAATCAGGGCTGTCAAGGACAAAATTGACAGGCATTTCCATTCCCTGCAGGGTCAAGTATCTAGTGGAGAGGCACCCCGGGAGGGATCCAATGCAGCGGTATAACAGACAGTTACCACCAGGGCCTGAGCTATTCATGCTGCCACAGTGTCAGCTTCCCCAGTACAACTGGGGAACTGGTATGAGGTCCTGGCAGCATTGGAGGAGGAGGCAGGTGAGGATGACTCCAGAAGAGCTGATGCCACTCCATGCGCAGTACAGACTGGGTGATGCCAGAACACCCAGAGGAAGAGATGTTGGGGCCTCATCATGGGCAACTCCCTACTGAGAGGAATGGAGGGACCCATCTGTCGCCCAGATCCCATGGCACGTGGGGTTTGCTGCCTGCCCGGAGCTCATATTGGGGACATCACAGCGATCCTGGACCTCATCTAGCCCTCTGATCACTACGCCATGATCCTCATCCATGTGGGCACTAATGACGCATCCTGGAGCAGTCTGGACTGCATCATGAGAGACTAGAAGGCTCTGAGGGCCAATCTTAGGGAAACGGGAGCACAGGTGGTCTTCTCATCTGTTCTTCCGGTAAGCAGATGCAGATGGTGCCATGAGGCTTGCATCAGAGAGGTCAACCAGCAGCTTCAGAGCTGGTGTTACTAGGTGTGCTTTGGATTCTTCGGCCACGACCCACACTTCCACACATCAGATTGCCAAACCTGTCCTGTTGGAGCCCAATGTTACCTGGTGCCTTCTTCTTCCTCCCTATATATCTGAAACAGGTGACACTGTGTGTGTCCTATGTCATGAGTTTTGCTTGTCAGAAGTTTGAGGTGAAGTTTCCCAGAAACCCTTGCACCTACCTCCTTGAAACTTGGCAGGCTTTGTAGCCTCAGCAAGAGATACCATCTCTGCAGTTTTCACCCCACTGTGGCTTAACACACACAAGTTTTGCTTTCAGGAATGTAAGGTGCAGTTTCCCAGAAACCCCTGCACCTATCTCTTTGAAACTTGGCATGTGTCATGCTCTGAGCAGAGGCTATCATTCCTGAAATTTTCATCTGAATCAGCTGAAGGATATCAAAGTTATAGATATTTCATTGATTCCCTATTGTACTCTATGGCCGAATCTCCAAATCGGCTCCGAATCTTCCGAAGTGATTCGGCTGAATCAAATCGGAAAAACAATTCAGATCTCCAAATTAAATGTCTGGCATCCGAATCGGTCGAATCTGAATCCGAATTGAGTAGTTCCATATTTGCGCAAGCCTACAATATATCTCCATTGTATGCCAAATCAGGTATTTCTACATAAATCAATGCTCATTGAAGAATATTTAAAACAGAAATATGGTATTCGTGAAACTAGAACCTTTTGGGCTGCTTACATGCACACATACCTAATCTAGGTGTAAAGTACATAAAATGAGTGGTGTTAAAGTAATGATTTTGTATGTGAGAGGCAAAAATTCTTGTTGGTGACATCTTTTACTGGACCAGCTGCATGATTAGGATAGGCATGGGCAAGCTTTTGGGTATCACAGAACCCTTTTGAAAAATAAATTGATGCAATGAGGCTTCAGAATTAATGTCTGGGATATACAGAATAACTCTCTTTTAGAAGTGTTGTTCTTGACTGTCTACACATTCAGAGACCTCTACACTATTATATAGAAGAAAGGTTTCTTTTGTACCCATGCTGGCTAGACATTTTTATTTTAAATGAAAAATTTTAATTCCACTAAAACTGGTACGACTCTCTTGGCAGTGGCAATGCCATTGAGGAATAGTTCACTGTGGTCTCTGGTGGGGGTGGGGGGCCATTGCTGTATGTTGCATGTATGTTAGACAATACACTCTTCATAGTGGCATTTTTAAGTTGTCACGCTCTGTGATATTTAAAGGAGACTTTTTGATTTGTGAAGTTTTCTATATATGTTTCAGATGATGAAAGGCCAGAATTTTACTTTTATGTTTTAGCAATAAATGAGGATGCCTCTGAACTTCTTTTTAAATAGCAAGTCTTATTAATTGTAGATGAAGGATTAAAGGAGATTTAAATAAGGGAAGCTAAAATGATTACTTTAGTGAAGGCTATGGCTGCATATTCCTTATCTTTTTTTTTTAATTTCAGTTCTTGTCCCTTGACACTCGTTTCTTTGATAGCATCATTTCTGACCCTTTCCCAGGGGTTGTTTTACCAACTCCTGACCATGGCATCTTGAATGTATCCATCAGGGAAATCACACAGAAAATGAATCTGCAGCCGTTTCTCTGGTTCATCAAATAGATAATACAAGTTAGAGTATTTCTAATTCTTTAAAACCTGAATTTCTAATACTGAGGCCTTTGGTTTCAGTGTAAAATGAAATAAATTGAAAGCATCTCACTAAAAGAATATTTTAGGAGTTTACATAGATCTTAATATATTTAGAAAAGTCCTATTGTGCTATTTTGTGTTTACTATACTGTTTAAACAAATTGGTAAACAGAGGTATGTTGTAAAACTCAGCAAGTGAAAGGGTTTTCTCTGATGGAAAACCAAATCCCATAAGCAATATTTTTTTTATTTAGGGGAATTGTAATCTACTCCTTAGAAGGTCAGCTTCCATTTTGTATAATTTATGGCGTTTCATAACTTGAGAATTTATACCCCATCATTTTATATACAACATTTTTACAAAGCCTTTCCTTTTGGAAGAAAATTTAAGTCTTCTCCTTTAGAAAGAAAATTAGAATATGCACAGCTACTCCTATTAATGGGGAAGTGACTGATCCCTCTGGGTTAAGTATTTCATCATCATAAATAAATGTGATTTTTTTGACAGATCTATGAAATGGTGCTAGTTTGGCATGGTTTAATATTGTGGGAAGCCCTCTAGGGGGTAAAACCTCTGCTTTGAAGGTACTTGCTGGGGGTCTTAAACAGCTGGAAGCAAAAGTTCTAATGGATGAACATCTAGTAGAGTATGTTTTCATCAATCCAAAAGCTATCACTATGGGACAGCTGTATGACAGATTTGATCCAATTTCACATGAATGGAGTGATGCTAGGTGTTTCAGAAAGCAGAACAGAGCTCCTGTAGTGAAAACTACTAACCACTTATTATTATATTTTCCCATGTAGACTGTTCTATAGTGCAGTTTCACTGAAAGCCTACCCATTTAATTTCTAGAACTCAGAAGAGTTGTTTGGATTTTTTTTAATTGATGAACAACCGGTATTTTTTGTTTTACATTGAGAAAAAAATTCCACTTGCTTAAGGCTATTTTTAAATACAATAAGCAAAAGGGCAAATGTAACATCAACTATGTTTAATGTGAATAAATGGACTTGAAGTGACTGAGGAACTGGTTGAGAAAGACTGTAGCTGTTGTTCAGCTTGGCTTTGGAAGCCAATTGTAAAATTATCTTTGCAGGGTAGGAACAATAAAAAAAAAATCAACAGCTGCAGTAGGCCAAGTCCTGATTTACAAGCTGTGGTGCTTCCTGGATGTTGAGAGATTTGCCCAGTCTGAAAATTAGGGCAGAGTCAGGGTTTTACCTTGAGTTCGAACTGCAATCTAAACCCTGATTTTACAGTTTTTAAATATTGGAGAAGCACTGCTTATGAACTGAATTCATTTACAGAATGTATATGCTTCTTCTTATGTTACCGTCTCTCTTCTCTCCTCCTTCCACTGACCTAATACTGCCTCCTACTATATCCCTTACAAGCCCTGCTATTTTCAGTAGGAGGCTTTTCCCTCCCCCTGCTCTTATATCTACATCAGACTTCCAGTATTCGTCTCATCATCTCCCCATACCATTGTCACCAGTGGCAATATTTTATCTCTCTTACTCTTGCTTCTTAATTGTTCTTTCTCTCTATGCTTTCATTTTATATTTTAATGCTGTAATTTAAGTATTTCAGCGTAGCAATGAATTGTGTGTCTTAAGGAGATTATTTTGTACTATAGTTTCATCTATTGCTAAGCCAAAGAGTAATAAGGGAGCATGATGAAGGAGAAATCTACAGAGGATCAGAAACAAAGATATTTAGCAAGTATGACTTTCCAAAATGAAAACAAAAATGTGTCTTGAATCAGCAGTACTCATTTTCATAATACCCAGGGAAGAAATATGCCATATGAGATATATGTGTATAAGTGATATAAGTGATACACAATGGCAACTGGACAGCAACAAACTCCTTTCAGAGAAAAGGAAACCAGGAACATGAGACAATATTACATAATTAAATTACAACAAAGAAATAAAAAAAGATTGGAATAGAGAAAAGGAACAATTAAGATGTAAGGGTGAGAGAGAGAGAGAGAGAGAAAATACTGCCATCAGTGATTTCAAATGGCACGGAGAGATGATGATACAGACAGATACTGGAAGTCTGATATAGATAAGAGCAGGGGAGCAGGGGAAAAGCCTCTTACTGAGAGTGCAGGGTTTGTAGGGGACATGGTGAGAGGCAATACTAGATGGATGGAGGGAGCAGAGAAGAGAGACAAATATAAACACATGTATTTTTCTATGTCTTAAATAATTGGGCTTATCATGGGGATATTTTGTCTCACATCCATGTCTTCATCAGTAAAGATCTTCATTTTACTCTTCTAGAGGCATCTGGTGAGATTCATACTACTTTCCCCAGCGGAGGATTAACATCATATAAAAACTGTCAATAATAATTGAAAATGCTTTCTGAGATGCAAGAAGAAAGACAAGTCAAAAGAGTTATGGTTTACCTAGGCCACAACTTTAACTTCAGTCACTTGAAAACCATCTGGCAAGAAAACATACAATGCAGGTCCTCTTTCTTTCCTTCAACTGTCCACCGGCTAGAGAGTCTCCCTCATCCTGTTAGGTGTGGGATGTTCTTGAGACTTTATTCCCTTCTCCATTGGAGACTGAAGGATTACATCCTCACTGTACAAGCCATTAAGGACCTCACTCCTATTCCTCAGCTTCTTTAGGGTCTGCTTTCTCTTGAAACTCCTTCCACTTCCAGTCTATCAGAGCACCGGAGCCTCAAACAAATGAGCACCTTCCCTGAACACGGACGAAATCATGACAACTGGGGCTTCAGTTCCTGACCCACGAATCAAGTTCCTGGGCTCTTGTGGGCAAGATGGAAAAAAATCTACCCCACACTGCTATTCCTGTGGTTAGTATATCAATCTTCCCCAGTCTCAAAAAAGACATATAGCAAAACAGCTAAAAAATCTATCCTATTCCAATCTCACGAGTGTGAGAGCTGGAGCTATTGATCCAGGCCTGCAATGGTGCCTCCCTTTAAGAAGAAGGTTATTTACCCTCAGGCAGGCAGAAGCCAATGGACTCCCACCAATTTCTCCTCCAGTCTGCCAGTACTTGACCAATGCCTCTTCCTACTCCCGACTGTCACTACAAGCCTTGAAGAAGTTCAGTCTTACATAAGATTGAAGAAAAATGGAGGAGCATCTTAAAGGGGTTAAATTCCTTCTCCACTACCAGTCCAAATATTGAATGTGTCTACACTATAGAAAATATAGTGAAATGGACCAACCAGCTAAACCAAGTGGGCCTGCAGTGCCATGGCAGGGAGTCAGGTACAAGAAAAGAAAAACAACTCTGATGAAGCAAAGGAGGAAAAAGAAAAAGGAGGCTGAGTAATGGGGGGGGGGGGGTTCCCATGCAAGTTAAATCTTATTGGTGAGTATTAAAATATGTAGATACTTCTCTAATATAATTTGTCTATGTATACAATTATTGCAGTTGCTCCAGGAATGTTGTGCAGTCATAACTAGGAAGATGGCAGAAAGGACAATTGCTCTATTAAAATGTGGTCCTTGCTATGAAAATGGGGTATGGGGATTGCTGCATTTTCACCTCTTAATTTAATTTAATTGCATTAATTAATACATTTTTTAAAAGCAAGAAGCAGAATCTAAAGTAAGGTAGTAGCTCTGTTCCTATGAGCTCATGAAACATACATTTCATGTTTTTGGATGTCGCTAAAAGCAGAGTAGCCTGGGGGATAAATGCCTTATATTTCAAGGATATTGAGTTCAAACCCTATGTAGTTGGCACTTTCATTAAAATTTCTATTAACTTTTTCCATCAACATAGTATGTAGAATTTAATTTTTACCACTTTTCTAAAGCAAAATGATATCTGATCTAAACTATTTTACATGTAAGAAAAAGTCAAATTAACAAAATAACAGTTCATCTATTTGTGACTGCTATTATACATTTTTGCATGTTTTCATATTCTTTTTCCTCCACTGTGGCTTGCTTCAAATATGTGAAATATGTTGAATAAGATATTCTTTACATTTGTTCTGACCTAGAATCCTACTCAGGAAAGCTAAAACCTGACTGAAATGCTCCTAGATCCCCAAGTTTTATTCTCCAGTGCTATGAAATCAATTACTGTCAATTTTGATAAATAAAGAAAAAGGTAATCAAGATCTGTCCATACCTAAATTAAAATGTCCAGGTCATGAAAGAACTCTAACACAGGCTTAAGTTAACACATTCCAGTCAGTCCCATTGACATGAATGGGACCACTTCTTCTGTGCAGTGCTCATTGTTCATATTGGCAGTACTAGAAATTGCGGTACTTTAATGAAGGATTAAATGGTATGTGCAACTGGTGCTGCATTCAACACATTTGCAGTCACAAAATATTCAAATGTTGTTGCCATTTTTCTTGAGATGCTGGGAGACAAAGTCAGGGAATGGGGAGGAGAGTGTACCTGAAAATCATCCCCTCCCCAGAAGAACCATTTTGGGACTGATTTCTGGGCAGGTCAACAACAGTTTAAACCAGCTGAGGCTCTGCCCCTGTGAGTCCAAATCTATGAAGTTTCCCACTGGCTATGCAGAAATACCCCCTTGTTGGGGACAATTTAGCTCTATAGTTCCACATAACCTGCAATACACTTCAGAATTCTGCTCCATTGCCTACAACTAAAATATTAAAATAAAACTTGTATTATGTCCTGCTTAGATGGCAAGGGTGTTATTAACATGTTCAAAGAATAATAATAGCCTAGGACTGAATACTAAGATGGACAGTAGATTTTTTTTTCCTCATGTACTATTCATAGCTCTTTTACAACAATTTAAAAATACACTTTTCAAACTCAGCTCTGACAATATATGTAGGGTTGCCAAAGTTCAGATGCTGTTTGTTTATTTAGAGAGCCCTGACTTGTAAAACATCTGTATACTAGGGCTATGCGAAACACCATCATTTTGTTTCAATGTACGTTTCGCTGTTTCGATGGGACAGTGTTTCGTTTCATTGTTTCATTTCATTTCAAAGTAGTGTCCCATTTCGTTTAGTCAAAACTGTTCTGCTGTTCCAACGCATTTTGACATTTTGCCCATAACCTATAATGGGGAATCATGAAAATGCCTAAAACTTTCTCATTTCTTTCCTGATTTGGATCAAATTTGCGGGTATGGTACCCCTTCTCAGGGCATGAAGCCTGCCAAGCTTCAAGAAGATAGGTGTAGAAATTTCTGGAAAACTGCACCTCAGTCTCTTCAAAGAGCAACTCCTGACACTTGCTGGCAGCAGCAGTGTCCTCTCACCTGGCATGCAGATCCGGGGGCTAGCACCCCCGGGAGGAGTCTGGAACAGCCGGACAGCCCTCCTAGGGGTGTGAGAAGCAGCAGTTAGCTTTGGTTCTGGGCACAGCCCATGCCCAGTGTTGGTCCCAGGTGGCAGGGCAGCTTCTCCTCATCTGGTGCACAGATCTGGGGACTCACACCCCAAGGAGGGTTGCAGGGCTGTGCTGGACTCTTCCCTGGGGTGCGAGCCCCCGGATCTGTGTACTGGATGAGGGGAGGCTGCAGCTGCTGCCAGGGACAGGTGACAGCAGCAGTTATCTCCGGTGCTTGGTACAGCTCACGCCCAGCACCAGTCCCAGGCAAACTCTTCTCATCTGAGATGCAGATCCAGGAGCTCACACCCTGGGAGGGCTGCTGGGCTGTACTGGACTCCTCCCGGGGGTGTGAGCCCCTGGATCTGTGCCCCAGATGAGGGGAGGCAATTATCTCTTGTGCTGGGCACAGCCCATGCCCAGTGCCAGTCCCAGGCAACAGGGCAGCCTCCTCTCATCCAGGGTGCAGATATGGGGGCTCACACCCCTGGGAGGGCAGCCATGCCATGCCAGACTCCTCCCAGAGGTGCGAGCCCCTGGATCTGTGCACCAGATGAGAGGACGTTGCCACCTGGGACTGGTGCTGAAGCCAAGTAAGCCCAGCTTTGAAACTCGAAACATTTCAAAACTTTTGAAACGTTTTGAGTGCCCTCATTTCATTTTGAAGCTGTTTCAAATCTTATTGTTTTATTTCGATTTTGCTGTTTCATGCTCAAAATGCATCAAAACAGCTTTGCAATGAAACACTTGGTGAAATTTCACACAGCCCTACTGTATACATGTTAAACTTTTAGAGATACCAGTAGAACTGAAGCACACACATACAGATTGCTTTGTTGAATAAAAATGGACTTCAGTAAATGCTTAACATTAATCATGTTTGAAACTGTTGCTGAACTGCATTGTCTAGTACTCTTAGGACAAGTGTAACTTCCTAAACTCATGGAAAGTGCTTCACTTGTTTCAGTTTCCACAGAAAAACCCACCAACTAGTATAGGTAGACGTTGCATGAAAGTCATGTAGATGATGAGTTGAGATTAGAAGTTATATCTTGCCAATTCCAAGCTTGCTACCTGGAAAGCCTGCCTTCTTTAAGCCCTGGTCTTTCACTTGAATTTCTAAGTGTTTATGGAGTAAATTGACAAAAAAAGCATTGGCTATTTTATCAGTGATAGGATACTTGGTTCAAAACAAGAATGTAATGCCTCAGGGTACAATTCACTGGGATGGAGAGAGAGAAGGAGCTCACACAAAGATGTTTGTACTACTTCAAATTTGCATTGGGGACAGTTGTGGAACAGCCATAAGGAGGCAGTCTCAGCATCAGAGTTGTCAACCCAAGACATATTTTTTTTACTGACCATCTGCAAATTTTTAATGACAACCAAAATTTTTTTTTTCTGAAATATATTTTTACTAGTACATATTTTATATAATATAAATGTAACTCTTCTGCCAGTGTCTGCTCTGCTTTCAGGCCTAAGGAAAAAAAGACTTGGTTTAAATGTAGGGGTTTAACATCAGTCATAGTAAAAAAGTAAAAAAAAAAAAAAGTTTGATTGCCAGTAAAAAGTTCGTAGTAAAAACTAGGGGTGTGCAAAATGGACCCTATTCGATTTGGATACAGCCTGAATCAGGGCCAGTGATGTGATTTGGATCTCTGTCTATGATTCGATTTGCCTGAATCTGAATCTCAAGATTCAATGCTGATTTGAAGAATCAATGATTCAGACACAGCTTTAAAAGCTTTTTCTACATATCTTGAGGTAGCAGGTGTAGCTTATGATTGCTGCGATATAGGGGTGCATGGAACATCCGACAGGAGTGCAGGGGGGCCCTCCACATGCTTGGCAGCGAACCCAGAAATGGACCAGAAGTACTTATGGTCCATTTCTGGGTCTGCTGGGGTGCTTGCTGGGGGGCCCTCCTGTGCCTCCCTGGCTCAGTGATCAGCTGTGGAGGGACCCCAGGTGTCCCCCCAGACCCAGGAGGCACCAATCACCGAGCTGGGGGGGCACAGCTGGGAGTTCACAGAAGTGCTTCTGGTCCACTTCCGCATCTGCTGCTGAGTGCACTGGGGAGCCCCCTATGCTTCTGTGAGATGCTCCATGAGCCCCTGCTACCTAGAGGAAAGCTGTCTCTATGTCCAAATCTCTGAATCTTTCTGAATCTCTCCAAATCGATTTGGAGAGTTCCAATTCAATTCAGAGAGATTCAAGGGTCTTCTGATTCATTTCAGATTTGGAGATTCAGCCACCAAATCGGGCTGAATCTCTGCCGAATTGAATCAGGGACTGAGGCTTTGCACAGCCATAGTAAAAACATATTCTTGGGTTGGGAACCCTGCTTGACTGCAGTGATGGTTTTACACTGTGTTGCCCCCATCTCCCCCTGCCCTTTGCCAGGGGTACCATACTTAGTCCACACCCTGACGCCTGTGAGTTCACCCTAAGCTGTGGTACGCCCATCCTTACCCCCACCGGACCTACTTCCTCTGTCCCAGCACAGAGCCTGAAAGAAACCTTCCTGTGACCTAGCAGTATTACAGTTAGCCCAGCATACAGCAGCAGAAGCACATGGCTGAGGGAATGGTCTCTGAAGGGTGCTGCTGTTCCGTTTGGATGCCAGGCCATGCTGCTTTTCTCCATCTGTCAGAGTTTCAATCAAGCTTCAGCTGCATAGTGCTTTTACTGATGGCTAAACATATTTTATAGATTTTACTGGAAGCCCTTTTTAGCCTGATTTTTTACTGACAATCCATAAATTTACTGACAGTTGGCAACCCTGCTCAGCATCCCTGAACCTTGTGGAAGGAATCTTCATGCTGCCCCCTAATAGTTCAATTTAAGTGATTGGTTTTAAGATTAGCTATGAGATCCTTGAGTGCATGAACCCAGTGGCCCTCTACTCTGTGTAAATGATACAGATTAGACTTAGAATTACAATTTTCCTCTCTACAATCCTACTGCCATCCACCATGCACAAGTGCTTCACATGCATAAAGAAGTATTATGCAAACTCCTTTAAGATACATAACTACCAATTTATTTCTGGGCTAACTGGTTCAGAAAAGTTCCAGTTCCTCCAATATGGTTCCATACACCCACCACCTGCAGGTTAGTGCCAGGAGGGTGCTGAGTACCTATTATTCCTAACAAAGTAATGTGATGTGTTGGAATTTGGTTCACTTGTCATCTGCAAGTGAACGTGGTTAATATTTTGCTGTTTGCTATATGTTTGCATTAAATCTAAGTGATATTTTTTAAAAAATTTCCTACGCTCTAAAACCCCTTGTTCTGGCCTGTTATCTCTGTGACTTTCCAGAATTGCCAGCAGCAATTTCAGTTTGTCTCATGCTGTGAGTAAAATAATATTGTATGCCTGGCATCAGGTGAAACAAACAAGAAAAATCTTTCCATTTAAAGTGCTACTTAACAGTGTTTCTTATTCTTTAAATAAATTAAAAGAAAGCCAGAACAGGAATAGAAGACGGGTGTGTGCTGTCTCCCACTCCCTTTGTCATAATTTGATTTAAAAGTATAGATTGTTAGGTAAGTCATGATCTATTCCATCTTTATTACCCACAGAACAGAAGGCAAGGCAGGGTGGCACTTTAGAAACTAACACAGCTAACTACCTCTCTCTGCTCAAGCAGGATTCCCCCCCCCCCTCCCTCCCTCCCTCCCTCCCTCCCTCCCTCCCATCTCCCACAGCACTGACCCCAGCCCCAGGGACCCTCGGCAGGTGTTATGCTGGGTAATGCCTAGAGGTGTCTGTGTCTGTGTGTCACCGCTTAGGACTTTTTGAAGCTAATCAACAGGTCAACTGGTAAACTGTTTAAGAAGGGTTTGAGCAAATGGAGAGAGGCTATTGTTTTGCTGATGGCACGATAAACGCTGTTATCAACCCCCTCCTAGCTTGCTCACCTGTCAGTGTGCTGCAGACATTATAAAAAAGCAGGGAGGGAGATTGAAAAGCTCTGTATCATCAACAGATACATGCACTGCACACTGCCCCCTTACCTCCGAGTGCTAGCAGGGGGCTGGCAACACTCCCACCCCTTGAGCAGCCAGTGGGGAAAAGCCTGGGATGATGCATCCCAGACCTCTCTAATCAGAGGTCTTGCTGGGGCCTGGCTATGCCCCCCACCCTCCCACTCAGCTCAGCTCAGCTCAGCTCAGCTCAGCTCCCTGCAGAAGGCTGCTCTAGTGCCCCCTGGCTTCTAGCCTGAGCCACTGCAGGCATGTGCCTGAATTTCCTCAGTCCAGAGAGAATGTCTGTCTGGTTACAAACTGGTTCAGCCTAGCCAGGTTAGACTAACCTGCAAAGATTGAATCAATTCAGGTCTCAGGCTTTTTGAATGTCTGTCACTAGCCTCTATTATCTGTGAGAGTCAGGAGTTCTGTGAATGGCCACTGAATTGCAGGAAGCCCTTTTTGCCCCGTCTAAGTCCTATATAGCAGCAACAGTATCTACAGGTATGCTCCAGTTATTAGATAAATCCTCTCCCTTTTCCACTTCTTTTACAGCAGTCTGGACAGCTCCTGGACTTGCGAGTTCTTCCTGTCCACTTTTACCCAGAGGCTGCTCAGGAACTTGAGCATTTAGATATTGCTGTCATGAACGCACAACAAATGCTTAAGAAAGGGAGCTGAAAAGTATGTTAGTGACCTTGAGATTCAGAAGCAGAGCATGTGTTTCTGGGTTGCATTTATGGGCCAGGTTGCTGTAGTGGCTGAACTACAAATGACCAGGTGCTGGGTAGGGCTGTGCGAAGCTTCAGTCCCTGATTCAATTAGGCGGATATTTGGCCTGATTCAGTGGCTGAATCTCTGAATCTGAATTGAATCAGAGGACCCTTTAATCTCTCCAAATCAAATCGGAACCCTCTGAATCAATTTGGAGAGATTTGGCAATTCGGACATAGAGACAGCTTTAAATGTTTTTTTTTTACATACCTCTAGGTAGCAGGGGCTCGTGAATGCTGTGATGCTGGGGCGCATGGAGCATCCCACAGAAGCGCAGGGAGCTCCCCAGCTCACTTGGCAGCAGACCCGGAAGTGGACCAGAAGCACTTTCGGTCCACTTCTGGGTCCACTGTGGGGTTGTGGGGCCCCCCACGCCTGCCAGCTCAGCAACTGGTGCCTCCTGGGTCTGGCTGATCACCAAGTCAGGGGAACATGGGGGGGAGCCAGCGCACTCCTGGCAGACCCGGAAGTGGACTGGAAGTACTTCCGGTCCACTTCTGGGTTCACCGCTGAGCACATGAAGGGCCCCCCTGCAGTTCTGTGGGATGCTCCATGTGCCCTAGCATTGCAGCATTCCTGAGCCGTGCCTGCTACCTCGAGGTATGTAGAAAAAACATTTAAAGTTGTGTCTATGTTCGAATTGCTGATTCTCTGAATCAGGATCGAATCTTCACATTTAGATTTGGCTGAATCAGATCAGGGACAGTGATTCGAATCAAATCACTGTCCCTGATTCGGGCCAAATCCAAATCGAATAGGGCCCGCTTCGCACACCCCCTAGTGCTGGGTGGCCTGGTAGAAAGCTATTCAGAAATATCTAAGATTTTAGTTTTGAGATTTTACTGTTGATGCTTAAATGAAATGTTATAGCCAGCTTGTGTCACCGCACTCTCTCTGTTCGCTCTGGGTACTGCTAAAGGATTTTTCATTTCATGCATATTTACAACTGCTGCATATTCCATAAAGTGTTAGCATGAAGAAAAAGAAAGATGAATATGAAATACAATGAGATACATAGTGGGATGTTAATGAATCTCGGAAAAAAGCCAGCTTGCCCTGTCTCATTTTTATTTAAATAAGTTCTCCTTTTCCTCTTGTATCAAGTACATTTTACTCTTGATATAGACCAAAGTGGTCCTTTTGACCTGAGCAGCTAACCAGCATTTGAGATGAGGGAGAGAAATAAATGATGGAGTCAGGTATCTTTGATGCAATTCTATTTCTTCACAAGAAAGTGCATAATTCTGCATTTCTGAGCACAGAAGGACTCAGTCAAATAGGGACAGTCCCAGGACTCTTTCAGCCAGCACTAGAATCCCAAATCCTCTTTAAAGTTCCTGATCCCAGGTTCACAGAACAGTGCTATTCAGACTATGCTCAAGATTCCTCCTCTGGGTTTCCACGCACTGGAAACCTCCCTCTCTGACTCTCTCTCTTTCTCATTTTTATATATATATACCCATATCCATTCACAAACATTACCCAGCCAAAGCCCTTCTACCCAGGACACTTAAATTCCTGAACAGCCTTGCATTTGCTTTTGTTCTGTGGAGAAACACCTGCTTATCTATCTCTTACAGCTCTCTGTTAGTTTGGAGAACTCAGAGGAGATGGACCAAGTCTCTCAGAAACTTGTCACAAAATTGAAGCTAGGCTATGGGAGATAACAGGTTTGATACTTGGACTTCCGTAGTGAGCTAGGACAATAAGGAAAGAGAAATTCTCTGGTAACTCACAGACTCTAACTATTATCTTAATTTTTTTCTCTAAGATGCTAATTCACATGGTGTTCTGTGTATGTTGAAGTGCAGCACTGTATTGTAATGTATGTGTTTCTAGCCCATTAGTCACCACAGTGATCAGCCGTTCAGCTGACAGACAGAAACATAGGGCTTTAGGCTGTATGCAAACAAACGCTTTCTGCTGCAGGTAATATTTCAGTGATCTGTAACTAAACTTAGGTTATGTCTACATGGCACAATGCTTCTTAGCAGGGTCAAATGACCTTAGGCACAGTGCCACACTAATGCAGCTAGTGAGCGAGAGAGCTGTTCCCAGCACTACCCTTTGCCATGTAGACATGGTCTTACTGGTCTAGGCCAGTAGGGGCCAACCTTTTTGGTAGGCATGCAACAAATTAGCTTTGCACCTTCCCCAAGTGCTACTTCAATCTCCTTCCTTTGCCAGATCTGCTGCTCTGATTCCCTACTCTGTGCTCGCCGCCTGATTTCCTGCTCTGCTTTCTGCTTCCTGACCTATCTGCTGCTGTGTTGCCTGTCCCCTTCCTGATTTTGTGTGCACTACACATAGAGATTTCTGTTGCCACTTGTGGGACTTGTGCTGAATTGGCCACCCTTGGTCTAGTGGAAGTCAGTCCAGCTGTGCTTTAAGTGATATCTGATGGAGCTTAATTTTTACGTATCATTTCATTTCAGGCTACCTGGATTGTCTTAGAGCTGTATGTTGGAGTAGTTTCTGACTGGTGCCATGGGGAGAGAAGCTGAACTTTGACCTTCTAGGAGGCATCACTAGCATCAAGTACTGGCCCAACTCCTTTTGCTCTCCTTGTGTTTCCTCTTAAAGGCTTTTGCTCTTGTTGTTGTAGCCCTGTTTGCAGAGAAATCCATTTATATAAGAAAGATACTTCTATAATAATTGGGCACCCACTGGATAAACAGGTGAATATCCTGTTAATAAAGGAGAAAGCCTTAAAGGAGCTTCTGGCCCTGGAGTTAGATATTGGGTCCTGTTGAAAAGCAAAGTATTATTTAAAGTCATTGGCATTGTAAGAGCTTGCAGAAAAACAGTTTCTAGTTTGTGAAAAATTTCACTGAGTAGAAGCAAGGAACTACCAACATCCCTGGCTCTGAGGCAGAACAACCAGGGAACTTCTATGGACTGGGGACAGGGGTGCTCAGTAGGGCTGTACGAAACAGCACCATTCCGCTTTGACTTTTGTGTCATCGTTTTGACAGAACAGTGTTTTGTTTTGTATTTAGCCCAGAGTTTACCCTCTATCAGTTTATGCCCGCTGGTCCTCATCCTCCCTTGAGGTGCCTTCCTGAAGAATTGCTCTCCTAGTTCTTGATGCAGGTAGGTTACCATTTTAGCTACTTGGCTTCCCAAGTAGCTAGGAGATTCCCTGGGTTCCCAGGTCCCTATTGGGGAGGGTTGGTCCCTTATCCCCTTTACATAATGTCTGGCACCAGAGGACTATCCTTGGTGTGGGGGGCTTTGGCTCCCTGGGGGCACAGCAGGCATAGGGTGTGCTGTGCCATGTGTAGGGCAACTGGGGGGCAACTCAGGAGTGAGAGTGCGTGCTGATAACCCTTTCACATGCTCTTACACTAACTCTTGCGCCAGGCCCATGTCACTCATGCTGCCCTGTGCACCCAGTCCAGCACCTATCTAAAGATTTACAGTAAAATATTAACAACTGAAGCTAAGTTGCTAGCTTGATGTTTGTAGATCATCTGTTGACCAGTGGAAAACTGGGGAAAGTTTAGATTAAATTTAGATTAGCCATGTGCAAAATGAAATCATCTGAGCATGCTAACCCAGTCGTACTCAGTCTCACTCCACAGGTTGGATCAGGCCTTATGCTGCCCCCACACACACCACGATTGGACCCTGGAGTTCCAGGCCACCCCTGCGTGTCAATATTGAAGCCTGGGGCCCTGTACCACCTCCACATGACAGGGCCCCACACTGCCTATGTCTAGCTCTGCATTCCGTGATTGGGCCCCATGCACTGGATTCAAGACTTGGGCCACCGTGCTGTACCCACCTCCTAGCATTGGGCTGTACACAGCCCCTGCACAGCCCCATGAACCAGGATCAGGGCCCTGAACTGCCCCTACACTCTGCCATTGGGCCCCCCATGCTGGGATCAGCCCCTAAAGCCCCATATCCCCTCTGCCTTGACCTGCACACTAAGATCAGGCCCCATGCTGCCCTGTGCACCCAGTCTAGCACCTAGGGTCATGCTGTCTGGCCTGTGGAGCTCCCCATAGATCTAAAAATTTGGCAACCGGGGAGAGGTGAGATCACCCTCCTGCCACCAAATTTTTTGATTTGTGGGAAACCCCACAGGCTAGATGACCCTGTGCCAGGAGTCAGATCTGGCCTACAGGCTGGAAGTTGAGTACCTCTGGGCTAAATACTATCAGTTTTTATATAGACAAATATACAGGAATTGGGGTATACCTCAGGGGCCAGGCATATAACACAAAAATGTGTTCAGACTTCCATGGCTAAATGCCGTGGAAGGTATTATAAGGTATTGAGTACTGTGATGATGGAGGGCCCTTCAGGTGTCTAAACTAGTGTGAGAGAGATGTGATTCTCCCAAATTTCACTTTCATGGTTTCTGATTCTATGAATTTAGAAAATATAATTCTAAAGTATAGTGATCCTTTTCTGACCTTCCATTTTTTTCAGACATCAGCATTTATCCAAACTATGAAATGAGTCTACTGAATAGAAATGGTTGACCAGAGCCGAGAAGTCTAGATCTGGAACAGGATCTGAATCTAAATGTATTCCAAGTTTGTATATGTTGCTTCAGCTCAAACCATTGCAGAAAAAAGGATGACTCCCTGAGTTTGTCAGAATCTGGATGCAGAGTTCCCCAGAGTTTTTGGTTGTTTTTTTTATGGATTTGATTCATTACTTTAGGTCTAAAAGCCGTAAAAGTTTTCATACACTGAAAATGAATAGGAAAAAAACAGGCTTCTGTGCTTGTATGTTGTAACCACTGCCATTTTCAGTTGACTAAAGTGGAAAATCCTATTTCTCCCTGCACTCAGGATGCAATGACATTTGTGTACTTCAAGAAACAGGTAGGAGGGTTTTTTTGTTTTTGTTTGTTTTTGATTTGTTTTGAAATGCATCAGATCAAAGAAAGAACTTTTGAGTTCTACAAAATGAAAATGTGTTGTTTTCTTCCTTTCCAGGTCACAGAACATTTTCATTTAATTTGCAATATGCAGCCAAGAGTAAATGAGTAAATTAAAATTATAGGGGATTGAATTTTTTCTTTTCTTTTCTGGCTGGTGATTATCTGTATAATATCTTTGTAAGGTAAGCCTGTATCTTTCCCCAGAAAGAGGTAAAAGAAAGTTTTTTAAGGGACTCTGTTTATCTATTTCTGAAGGTTTATTAACTATGTGGGTCTAAGGAGGAGGGTCAGATTGTGAATGTTCAGCTATTTTGGAAAAGTCTTTCCTTAGTATGTGGCTAGCATGGTAGCACCACTGGGCCTGGGCTCACACAATCTTCCTGAAGAGCATGTTACTATCTGCAGTTAATTTTATTGCTGAATTGTATTTTAAAGGTTTATTTGTTACTATTGGGTCAAATTCAGTGCTGGCTTATGGTGGGATTTCAGAAGAGCCTAAGGATATTAGGCACCTGACTTTAAAATTCAGTGGCATTTTAGTTCGAGCTGTTTTGAAAATCCCAGACTTAGATTGTGGTATCAATGGGTCACACAATAGGTGTCAATGGCATAGTAATATAAATGGCACTGATTTGCTTTCTCTAGGTATAGTATAGTCCAGTTCTCCATTGCTATGAACAGGAGTCACTTCATTGACTTCAGTGGAATTTCATCTTCTTACACCAGCAGAGATGTTGACCCAGTAAATAAATCTTTTTCAAGCAAAGGGGAAGAAATAGTATTTAGCAAGAAAGCCAGCTAAGAGTGTGGAAGTTAAAATATAAAGCAGGCCTCTTTTGTTGTATAAGCTTTAGTGACAGAAGTTATAATGCAAAGATGCTCCCTAACAGGAGACTGAGGAGCTGGTCCTTCAAACAGCAGCTACCTGGTGAGTTATGGGAAGACAAAGGATCTGCAGAGGCTTGTCTACCACTCCACAAGTAAAGGTTGTTGTTAGTTCTTCTCATCCATTTGTGGCTGTGCTTATTGCACTCTGTGATCACTACATAGGTAGCTGTTATTAGTTGGGGTTTTTTTTAATATACTCCCTTAGGAAGTTACCC
Source organism: Alligator mississippiensis (assembly GCF_030867095.1). Taxonomy (NCBI): domain Eukaryota; kingdom Metazoa; phylum Chordata; order Crocodylia; family Alligatoridae; genus Alligator; species Alligator mississippiensis. The sequence goes on along the minus strand of NC_081827.1, from coordinate 94,088,009 downwards.
TCCTTTTGCATACCTGCAGAAAGCCTCACTAATATCTGAGTGATTGCTTTAACACATACACCCACTTTGTGACCCATTTACAAATTTTCTATGGCATTTCTTTGGGAGTTGCACTTGCCTACAGAAGTGATGAACTTGGCCTGGTTTGTTTAATCAATATATTTTTGAAACGTATGTATAAAAGTTCTGTATTGTTAGGAAAGAGACTGTTCTCTGATATCCCTCAGGCTGCGTCCACACGAGTGCAGCCATTTGTTTCCCTGGGGACAAGTAGCAGTAGCACACCTTGTACTGCTGTTATTTGTCCCCAGAAAATGCCCATTCCACATACCCTCTGGCGCACGGCAGGTTACACTAGGTTGGGGTAGGGGAGGCTGGAACCAACAACTACTAGCCCCAGCAGCCTTACCTGGGATCCTGGGAGCCTTGAGGAACTGCAGCTGTAGCACTCCTGTAGCTGGGGGCCTGGCCAGCAGCTGGAGTGTGGCTCCAGCTGGCCAGGCTCAGGTTTTGGGTGGTGTGCATTGCCAACATGTCTTCCGCTCCACCTTTTTTGGCATGGTTTTTTTTACCCTGGGATCTCCTGGCGTGAACCCCAACCCCACCCCATGCTGCAAGGTAGCAACGCCTTCATGTGTAGCGTGTGGCACCGCAGATGGGTCTACAGCTCCACATACTGCATGTCTGTGCTCATCTGAATGCAGCCTTATTGTTCAAATGCTGTATTCTATCATATACTATCCTGAGAGAATACAATGGACTGTTAGCATACTCACCCATCTTGGGGTATTTTAAGATGTAATCTATCAGAAGATAAGCAAGATTAGAACAGATTTTCTTGCATTTCTGTTAAACCTCTTTTCCCTGCCTTTTGTCTATCTTCCTTATTGTAAGCAAAAGCTGTCTACAATTCTGAGTTGCTAAAATATTAGGCCCACCTAGTTTGTTGGTCCCTATGGTCTACCATAATAGTGATATATTTTTGGAATAATGACTAGCCATTAGTGTTGTAGTGATGAGTTACTGCATGTTTCTACTGATGGATAGTGCATATTATGGACAATTTTATAGCCAGATCCTAAATTGGTATAATTCAATTGAAGCAAACCGTTTCTAAGATTCTTGCCTCAAATGTATATTTAGTGTATGTGGTGAAAAAAAGTTTTAATATTAAATATGAGCCAGACACAAAGAGTAGATCAATCTCAAGAGCTAGAGCCCAGTTATAGAACCATCTTCCTACAGGATCACCCGCTGTCAAAGCCTAACCAAGTTCATCTCTAAATGTCATCCCTCTTGGGTAAACAGCCTTTTCATCTCTTTCCAATGGCTCAGAGAAGAGATAGGCAGAGGAAGAAATTGGTAAATGGGACAGGAAACCAAACATTTGCATGAAGCCGAAAAATATGGTGCACACTATATCAGTGGAATGGAGCAGGACTGTTTAGAGCAAGCCCTCTGGGTTCACTGCAGTTCCCTTAATTTCTGACCTGCCCTGTCACTCCAGTCTCAGATCCAACAGCAAGGCCCTCATCTCTCCTTTAGAAGCCAGGGTATTTGGGTGGAACACACAACATACTCCATTTACTGAGGAAGTGCCCCCTATCTTAGTTTAAGGGCCAGCCTAGATGATGTGTCCCATGAAAATGCAGTTGGTGACTAAAGGACTGACAGCTCTTGTAACTCTGTAAGTTACAAAGTGCCGTTCTTCAGGTTACAAATTAATCTGGAGTCCCCAGTTTACAGCACAAGCTTGGAGCTGGCCTGCTCCACATGGCTCCTGCTTTGCTACTGTAACGTGGGACTGAAAGGGCCTGTGTGTTCCCCTCTTATGGAGGAGCCTGCTGTGAGTCCTGCCACGAGGCCTTGTTTCTTTGTCTACTGATGATTTATGTCCTGAAAATACTTGCCAAGATTACAAGAGTTTTTGTGCCTGGCACTATCCTGCCATAATGTTTGACATACTAAATATTTTTGCCTGCTTTGCTAGAAAGTGCCCGCTTCCTTTCATTCCTGTCCTTCACATTAGTCTTCTTATTAATGCAACAGCACTGAAAGGTGTTTAAGCCTTCCCCATCCCATCTGACTTCCAGTGAGGCCTTCTGCATAGGCACCTCCTGGCCCACAATGGATACCAACTGGATTGCTGGATTTACTCAATCCCCTGCTGATGCCATGACTGAGCTAGCACTAATCTGATGACAGCAGTTTAGCTGTGGCAATGGAGAACTCTGCACATGAGTCCATGAGATTTTTCATTCAGTATTGCTGTGGCTACCCTGCTATCAGTACCCAGGTAAGCTAGTTTAAAACTAGCTTAGGTATGGCTGTGCAAGGTTCAGTCATTCTTTTGACCATTATGTAAACATACTGTCAGATACTCAACAACAGTAAATGCCTTTGGATGCTTCAGAGACTCATAGATTCATAGGTGTTAGGGGCTGGCACTTGGGCAGGAAAGACTGCTGGGGTCAGATGACCCCAGCAAGATGGGTGTCAAGACACTTTTTTAAGATTGCCAGGGTGGGAAACTGTACCACCCCTGGAGGAGTCTGTTCCAGACCCTCGGCACTCAAATTGTAAGGAAGCTTTTTCTTATATCCAATCTGAAGCAATCTTCAATCAAATTGTGCCCATTGTTTCTTGTCCTCCCCTGAGGTGCCTTGGTGAACAGATGCTCCCCCAGGCCCTGATGTACACCCCTAATACACTTATAGTCTGCCACCAAGTGCCTTCTGAGTCTTCTCTTCTCCAGGCTGAACAGTCTCCAATCACTATCTCAATACAGTATCTTACAGTAGGCCTGTGCGAAGAGGATTCTCTTTGGATTTAGATTTGGCTGATTCAAGGGACAGTGATTTGATTCGGTGATTCAGATCACTGTCCCGAATTGATTCAGCCGAATCTGATTTGGAGATTTGCCCACCGCTGAATCATCCAAACCTCCAAATCAGCCCTATCCCCACCCGCTCTCAATGGCTGCCCTGCCCACTCTCCCAGCTCCTGACTCTTTAAAAAAAAAAAAAAAAAGCCCCCACTCACTGGATGCTGCCATTTGGGGGGCGATCCCTGATGCCCCATGCTGCCCCATGACATATGGGGGGCTCTGCCATGAACCCCCAGACCTTCGCCCACTTTCCCAGCCCCCTACCCATGGCTGTCCTGCCTGCCCCAGCTCCCAGCCCTTAAAAAAAATAAAATAAAGCCCCAACTCACCAGCTCCTGCCTAGCAGAGGGGGCGATCCCTGCTGCTTCTCATTGCCCCACACTGCAAGGGGGGCTCTGTCATGAGCCCCCAGAAGTCCTGAGGCTGCTGCAACAGCCAGTGAGTTGGGGCTTTTTTTTTTTTAAAGGGCCAGAAGCTGGGGCAGGGGGGGCAGCCATGGGGGGACTGGGAGAGTGGGCAGGAGTTGGGGGGCTCATGGCAGTGCCCCCCATGCAGCATAGGGCAGTGGGGGGCAGTGGGGATTGTCCCCCTCTCCCACCTGGCAGCAGCTGGTGAGTGGGGCTTTTTTTTTTTTAAGAGCCAAGAGCTGGGAGAGCAGACAGGGCAGCCATTGAGAGCAGGCAGGGAATGGAGCCGATTCTGAGAGTTGGCTGATTCGGCAGTGGCTGAATCTCTGAATCAGATTTGGCCAAATAAATTTTTCTTAAAAAGCTGGGAGCTGGGGCCAGGCGGAGCAGCCATGGGGCGAGCTGGGAGAGCGGGCAGGGGTTGGGGGGCACTCGGGTGCTGGGGGAGCAAGCAGGGGATGGGGCCTGGCAGGGATCCTCCCATGGTCCCCTCCACCCTCCTCCTCTAGCCCCCCCACCCCCTACTTACCAGCATGGAGTCTGGGTCCAGCTCCCTGCTGCAGCAAGCAGGGACTGTCCAAATTGCCGAAGCTCTCCAAATCTTTTCTGAATCAATTCAGAGAGCTCTCAGTTGATTTGGGCCTTTCAGTTGGTCTCCTGATTCAATTTGAATTCAGAGATTCAGCCATTGAATCAAGCTGAATCTCCTCTGAATCAAATCAGCACCCAAAGCTTCACACAGCCCTATCTTACAGGCAACAGCAGGAAGCAGTCTACTGGCACCTGGTACTTTTCCCATGTGAGCTGTGGTTGGACCTTTGCCATGCCTACACGCACAGTAGTCAGTTGTTATCCTTGCCCCCTCAAATAAACACTGAGGAGTGAGCAACAGTTTATATGGAAGAAGAACCAGGTTCTGTATCTTTCCCCTGGCTATGTTCAGAGTTACATACAGCAAAGGTACTCTAAAAAAATTACCAGGTTCACCCTAAATTATTTTCTTGTGGTTTTTTTCTCCCTCCATTACCCCCCGCCCCTCCAGTAGTTGGTGCCACAAGATAGAATGCCAAAAGTCTGGTAGCTGAGGGGTTTTTTGTTTTTGTTTTGTTTGTCTTTTACACTGATCCAGTAAATATTTGCTGGGCCATTTGCACCATCTGCCACACAAATGTCAGTCCAAGGAAGAATGGCAGGCACATGGGGATATCCATGTAGATAAGCCATTTAAAATGGAAATGCCTACTCTAATGGCAAGAGTCCATGAAAATAAAGAGGCGAAGGCAAGAAGTAAGGAAGAGAAAAAGAAACAAATGATAGTATTCTTACCACCTGGAGAATCTACTAATTTCATTTTTTCTACCGTCTTCCACCCTCCTCCTGTTCCCTAGTTCCTCATAAATGATGAGGTTGTTATCAATTACCTTCAAATGCTTTCTCAGGCAGCAGTGCTCACATAAAACCAAGGACACAGAATGTTGTTGCCCAGAAGAGGTGAAGTAGTTTGGATAAATTATGAAACAAATTAAACAATTTAAGAAAACAAATTAAGTCTTTCTCCCAAACTCCAAATAAAAGGACCTTGCTTCTGTGGCTTGAGAAAACGCCAGTTATCTTCTTGTTTTCTCTTTTCAAATGATGTCTTTCCAGTCACAGCCAAAACTAAAAGGAGCTGAAATATTGCATGTCACAGGGCACTAAGGTGCCTGCTCCTTTAAGAGCAGAAACTGCCTAGGGAGAAGGCCCTGAGAGCCAGACAGAACCCCCACAGGTGCAGGTTGCTATGGCAGCAGGCTAACAAAGGAATTAGCCTACACCTGCACCCGGTCATCTGACCAGAAGAAGGCAGGGCCCTGGGTACATATAAACCCCAGGGCTGAGACCAGCTGGAGTTAGGTCTCTGGCAGCAGCCAGGGGAAGGAGCCTTCAAGGAAGAATTGCCCAGAGATGCTGTGGCTGCCTGGTATGCTGCATATAGGGCTAATGGGGCTCCAGGAGCTCACCCTGGCCTACAAGGCACTTAATGCTAGGGGGGAGTTTGACTATTTTAGAGGGACAGAACATACCCTGAACTGCTTGCGTTATGTTATAGTCCAGGGGCTCATATTTTGATTGCTGTTTATAAACTGGCGGATCGGGCTGAGGCTATTGGGGAAGGAGGAGGCCTCATTGGGGGCCCACTACAGTGTGGGGACCCCAGTGCCAAGGGGTGCAGTGACAAAAGGGGGTGTGCAGAGCACCAGAGGGCACAGTGACAAAAGGGCTATGGAGACCCCAGCACCAGCATGGGCACAGTGACAAAAGGGCTGAGGAGAGCCCAGCACCAGTGTGAGTGCAGTGGGCACAGTGCATAGGCACAGTGCCAAAAGGGCTGTGGAGAGCCCAGGGATGACAGGAGGCTGATTTATAGCAGAGCCCCAGAGAGGCAATGTTTAATTACCATCTGTGAGGCTTCGGGGATGGTAAAAGGGTGGTTTTGGAGCCACACAACTAGCCCATAAGGCTGAGGGTGTCCTGTGAGGCAACCATTTTGAGCAGGACCCAAAAGAGATCCAAGAACCCACAGGGTTCAGTGGGGTCCATCAGGACCATGCCCAAACACAAACTCGATGGCAGCCTCCCTATTTATTGTAATTACCAACAAGACATGGCGAGCAAGGAAAAAAGTGCCCATTGGGCAAGATTGGTATGGTCACGGAGCCCTAAGTGTGTCACGGCCATCCCTGGGGACCCCATTCTGTGACAGTGAAATGTCAGCTAATCATGCAATAAGGCCAGTGTAGCCAGAACCAAGTATTTACAGTCATGATCATGAATGGTGTCATGACGTTTCCATTTTGTTTTTTAGTACAAAGAGGCTTAGCGCAACTGGGATATGCTTAAGACAAGAAGTTATAATTTCTCTCCCATTTACACCAGTTTTAAACTAAATTGACTTCATGCAGACTTGAAAGGAACTGTGTGATTCATGCTTGTAAAATAACATGAGAATCATGCCTGGATTCTGTAGCATGCTTGGTTTCCTACTGGCATCCACATCCCTTTAATTTTGTCAGATACATACAAAATCAATTAAGATTCACACACATTTTTTTTTAAAAGGTACCGGTTGTATATTTGCTTCTGTCATTTGTCACAGGGAACAGATGTCCTATGGGAATTGAAAGGATAGAACTGTGGTAGGGAGTAAAGCATATACCTTACCCTACACTAAGAAAGAGCTCATTTATCTCATTGATGGGTAGAATATAAAAAAAACTATGGAGACAGAGTAATTTTATGGTGGATTATGTTTTTCTCTTTCTGAAGATGACAAACTGAAATTCAGTTTACTGAAATGAAGTGTATTGGGTCACTGCATCTACACCATGCCATGACACACGTGCACATTACTGCTGACTAACATAGAATCATTGCAATATCAACATGTTTGGGAAAAATGAGAACATACTAATGACGTTTGGCATAGGAGTAAATCATCTCAGAGAAAATGAGGCATTCATATCAACAGTTGGATGGAGATTTACAGACACTGTCACCAACTGGAAATCAAATAATCAAACTGAAACAACTGGTACAAGTGGCAGTTTTCACAGAAGGGAAAACTCACTTCTCCCTTGGCAAAGTGATAAACTAAAGCTTCTCCACTTGCTACATAGGACAAAGAAACTAGAAAGATAAAGTATCATTCTTCATATGAAAAGACTCCTGTTTCTACACTTCAAATTAATATTTGATGAAGGACTTTAAATATTACAGAACACAAAGCCAGCCTCTGTACTGTGAAAAAACAGAGCAAGATTCTTTTAGCTGAGCTTAAGCTACTGACAATATTTCACAGGTAAATAGAAACTGATCAATTGTTTTACGTTTATTTTTGTTAGGTATTTTTATTTTGTTTTTTTGTTTTGTTTTCTGTTTTTATAGGAAAGTGAAAGGAAAAACAGCAGCTGAACTGTTGTGAGAAATTATAAATAAAATCAGGCTTTGGTAAGAGAAGAGCAAATATTGTTCAGTGAACCTGTTTATGTACATAGTTTTCCCATGGGGAGAATAAAACTGGTGTTAAAATGTATATCCATATTTTCAGTTTTGGGGAGATGTCCATTTTATGTGATGCAAGTTGGGGGCTAAGTGAGGGAATTTTCATTTTTTCCCTATTTCAGTAGAAGCAATGAATTCATTCACTTCCCAACTCCATGGCAAAGCAGAAAATTTAACTAATCCAAATGAAACTAACATTGGTAGGTAAACCAGTGGCAGACTTTCTTCCTCCTAGGCTTCCTTTAATGTTCTGACTACCTCTGCTTGTAGTGGTATAGGAAGTGTTATACCAGAGATGGAGTTATAATAGCGGGTTTGGAAGAGAACACTGATGTGAGTTAACCTGGGACTGTCTCATCTTTCTATTGTTTGACAAGACAAAAGGTAATTTTTAACTCAGCCCAGTCTGTCATTCATATATGTTCATTGTCCTCTGCAGCCCAGTCCATCTGTCACTCTCACTCAACCCGAGAACTGTGATGCCCACCTCTAGGAAATGGAAAGCATATATTAAAAATAATGAGCACTACATTTTGCAATATGCCATAGCCAAAGGTCCCATTGATGTGTGTGTGTGCATTTATTTTCTCTAGTTGTTTTTCCTCTGCTATGTAACACTGGAAGCAGGCATGCCAACTATCAGCTGTTAATTGATTTATCTATCTTAGGTGAAGTGGGAGAAGGTCAGTGTCTGATTCTTTTCAGTTGTGTTTTCAGACAATTTCTTTGCCATCTTTATGCAATAAGCTCACACTCCATTCATTTCTGTGCTCCTTGCTATAACACGGTTGCATTTTCCTGGTCCTTCAGGATGATTGACACCAAGTTCCAGCAAGAAGGTAGAAACCATGGCTTTCTACATGCTTTTCTTCCCTGCCTGCCCAAAGTGATGTGAGACTAACTAAAGGGAACCAGTTCTTAGACATTGCTAACACTGAGAAATGAGAGACTGTTTTGATGTACTCTGAAACCAACACCACAGTAGATAAGCCATATGAAAAATGAAAAAATGGACTATGTATTGTCTTACGTGAACCAAGTGTGCTAATTTTTGTCTAGCTAATGATAAGCTCTAGGAGATAGCTACATGTGACACGTAGTATTTTCTTAGGACCTGCAGAATCAGGTACAGAAAATGTGCACTGTTCCTAAATGGCTTTGCTTTTGAAGGATTATAATACACTCAGGTGTTGCGTAGTCAAGTGCTATTGTACTTCCTTTGAGTGATTGTCAAAGGCTTGGGGCAAGGGCATTCCTGCTGTATTAAATTTAGCTTAATTCATGCTGCTCTTGTTCATATTGTCCCACTATCTATGTGGCACACTGTAAAAGCAATGATTTCTTAAAATCTACAGACAGATGCCATGAGTCGCCTCCATGAATTGCCAAAGCATTCAGTGAATCACAAACTTGGCAGCCTGCAATGCCAATACAAGCCATGTTTTCCTTATCTCCAGTATTCTGGTGGCCTAGTCTTGGCACAAAATTAAAAACATGTGTGATCAAGCATAAAGAAGCATGGAGTGCCAGTGCGTCAGTTCTTGTTCACAGTGGGGATCTGTTGCAGGAAAAGTGGCACTTGTAAGGTGAGGCAGAATGCCATGTACAACTTCCACTGCTTGGCACAAATAGTCTATGGCAAGGTTCAGGGTTACTTTTGAATAGGCACTATACCTTCCAAACAGATGAGCATAGGCTCAACTAATCCAGGTTTCAGCCCAATAATCTCCACATGGTTTCTTCCTCTCTATAAAAAAAGGCCTGAAAAACTTTGTTCATTCCTGCATGGTGTCCTAGACTGGAAGGTACATGTCTAGCTTTCACTTTTCCTGAGAAAATGCAGAAGCTGAAAGCCACTATTAGATAGTTGTCACAAAGTTTCTTGCTCGTCTTCTTCGTATAAAAGATAGGGCTTCCCAGCATCTTGACATCTCATTGGACTCACTATCACTCTTGGAGTCTTCAGGAATTTCTATCATCACCTACTTGGCAAGTCTGAGCCTCAATACTCCATCTCCTCATATTAAAAACACTTATCCCGGGTCAATGTGCTCTACCTTAGGCTGTGCTAAATAAGGAAGAAGAAGTAAGAAGCTCTAAGGATATAATATAATAGAGTCAGAGTCAAATGTATTTACATTCAATATATCCCAATTCATTTATTTTCCTAATTATTTTTAAATTTGCTGTTAAGGAAGTAGCGTGGTGATTTAACTAGGTTAGGTAAGCATTCATTTTTATATGAATAAGAATTGCATCTGCTTGGCAATTTTTTTCCAGATTCTTTTTGATGAAAAATACCTCTTTGAATTAATGAAAATGTTGTCCAGAAAAATGTTTTTTATCAAAATTGAGAGGAGAGGTATGGGGGGGAAGTGAATAACAAAAAAATTAAAACTTTTGACCTTCTTTGCTTCTTTGCTTTTCTTTGCCATTTATTGCAGACAATAAAATACATTTTTGACCAACTCTAGTTAGATTAGGTAAACCAAGGCTTATTCAAATGTTTATTTTATGAAAATGTGTGCATATAAAAGCAGTTACTCAGAAATGAGGATATGTTTCCATTTTAAGTCATTGGGGGAATATTCATGTCAGTATAGTTGTATGCATAAGTATATGTTCAACACAGAGTTTTCAGAAAGCCACATGTTCCAATCTATAGGCTGTATTAGTTAATAACTGCATTAATTAAAATAGAACAACTATGATATTTGTATTGGCATTTATGTGGCAACAAATATTTTGGTTTCTTGCTAAGCAGGATCAAGCCAAATAGGAATTGATTGTAACCCTGAATCAATATTTTGCTGCAAAAGTAAAGTGGTCTGCAAAGAGAGTTGGGGGGGAAAGTATTCACTTTTCAGACGAACTTATTGTAATGTATTATTAATGCAAAGATGATCAGATAAAAACTGAAACTTGGCAAGCTGTCAAAAAATTCTGAGCAAATCAAAAATTTATAAAACACTATTGAGTTATTACAATCCTATTATAGACACCAGTAATCATTTTTGCTGAAGCACACTCTTTAGATTATTTTACTGCTGAGACATTAGGATACAAGGATTTAAACCTCTAAAGCTGCTCTCCCCCTCTCTCTTTTCTTCTGGAATGGCATAAAATTAAAAATGAAATTTACACAGTAAATTATTTAGCCCCACTTCACACTTGGATTGAATAAAAACAATAGAGTTAAAAATAATGGCAGTATTTTTTCTTTATAGACTGTATTTTGCTGACTTACATGAAAAATTACTGCTATTACATTCAGGCACAATGAATTGCTTTACAGAATCTGTAAACTTAATTTGTGCATGCACTCAAGCACTAGCCAAACACACGATGCTGTACAACCCCCCCCCCCCCCCCCCAACCTGGTGAATGCTTTCCTATCCATGGATTTTCTCTGCTTATGAGTGTTTAAAATTGTTATTACTTGTGTCATTCATATATATAAATTCTGTTCTTCCTGAATGCCTAGCACCTCAGACACTAGGAAGAACTATTTTAAAATGGGCATATCTTACTATCAGTATTACTCTTTGTCTATCCCCCTATGAATAAGTACTTCTAAAGTTCCTATCACAGCCAAAGTTTCATAATTATCACAAGAGAATTAAAACTAAATGTATCTTCCAATAACAGTTCTGCTAACATGCTGGTTTATCCATCTCATTCCAAAATGTGCAATTCTACATTGCCAAAAATAATAGTAAAAATTACTTCCAAGGTTTGATTTTGATAGCAAAAAGCAATGACATTCAGAAATGGAGCTTGAACTTTAGCTTCTCTTCTCCCATTGTCAGAGGCATAACAGGACAACTTGCTGCCCTGGGCATATAGGGCAGTGGCTCTCAACCAGCAGTGGCTGCTGCCCTGGTTGCCCCACCTCGGTCCCTTAGTTATGTTATAACCCGTTGTATTTAAGTGTCAATAACAGAATCTCAGAACAGAACATGTTCTTACCATACCACAGCTCCTAGAGTCAAGCTGCTAGATGTAGAAAAGACTGAAAACCTTTACTCTGAATTTCCTTGTTTTACTTTTCTCAGGTCATCATTACTCTTTCTTTATATTTTTCTTGATTTGTTAATTAGTTTTCTTTCCTTAAAAATAATCACCCCTTAATTATTTGTCAGTATGGGAGCCATCTTAGACAAAAATTACACTACCCAGAAAAAAACATTTTAGAAGCACACATTTTTTCACGAGCTAATTCATATTTGTTTTTGAGGAGGGAAAAAAGACGACTAGAGAATTATTTGAGATGTTTTAAGACCTTAAAACAGCATACATGATTTTTAGATTAAGCTTTTGTATATGTTTACTTGTTCACCTAAACTTTGAAGGTCAGAAAACCAGCAGCATTCATCCGTTCACGCACATAAAGTAGCACAATAAATCCACACTTGATATCATGACCCATGAATTGTTATTTTTAACTTGACATTCCTTGCATGTCACTATAGATGTTTTCAGGAGTGGAACAGAAATTAAATGAGTAGGGTTTGGGGTTTTTTTTAACTAACAGTCTATTGTCAGGTTTATAATGTTACAATGGTGCTAGCAATTGTCTTAAGTGACTTTTTAATGGATAACAGTGCACATCAAGTTGAGATTTTAGTTTTGATATCTGACAAAGGGTCCGGCTAAATCAACACTTGAATGGGAAAGTAAAGAAAATCATGTGTGCTGAAGAAAGCCATGAAAGCAACAGATTATTAAAAAACACCCTGGTTATTTAAAACACCCTGTGCTTCATGGCCTAGGTGGGAATGGAACTGGAGCTGCATCTGAAAGTAAGTGGGGGAGGAGGGGGCAGACGCTGTGGGGAGCAGTGGTGGGGGGCAGAGGCTGTGGAGGAAAGGCACCAGGGAGTGTAAGTAAGGTCGGGGAGGTGGTGCCAGCAGGCTACAGAAAGAAGAAATGGAAGACGGGTGGTTGGCCTCCTACCACTGCTTTCCCTGCTGTATCAGTGGGGCGGTGGTGGCAAATTTATGATGCCCTTCCAATAATTAGATTCTGTATCTCAAAAATTATAAGCAATGCATATATTTTTCATATATCAAATCTAATTCTTGGGGTGTCGTCTTAATTTCAAAGTCATCTTGGATTCAGGTAAATACAGTAAATGTTTGTGGTATGGTTTGGGTCTACTTGGCATTGGTGAGGCCGCAGCTGGAGTACTGTGTCCAGTTCTGGGTGCCTCACTTCAAGAGGGATGTGGAAAAGCTTGAGCGAGTCTAGAGAAGAGCCAGTCATATGCTTAGAGGCCTGAAGAGCAAGCCATATGAGGAAAAGCTGATGGATGTGAGACTGTTCAGCCTAGAAAAGAGAAGAAGACTTCAGGGAGATTTGGTGGCAGCTTAGAAATATATCAGGGGAAAGCACCAGAGGCTAGGCGAACAACTATTCACCAAAGCGCCCCAGGGGAAAACCAGAGGCAATGGTAATAAATTCCTAGAATGAGGTTTCAGTCTGAGAAAAACTTATTTATGGTTTGTGTGACCAGACTCTGGAATAGACTGCCTGCAGGGGTTTTGCAAGCACCTACCCTGGATATCTTCAACAGGAGACTGGATGCACACCTTGCTGGGGTTATTTGACCCCAGCAGTCTTTCCTGCCCAGGTTAGGGGGGCTGGACCTGATGATCTCCCAAGGTCCCTTCCAGCCCTAAGCTTCTGTGAGTTTGTGAATATGATGCTGAGCTGTACAACCAAATAACTGCATATATAGAAATGTGAATAAATATAGATATAGATATATATACATATAGATATATTATCTGAGTGAGTCTCTAGTACTCTGAATATGCGTGTGCCCATCTTAGACAACAGGTAGGCTGAGATGATCTCACATTATTGCGCTGCTTATGCCTGAAGCATTTATGCATTTCTAGTTTGTAGCAGGATTTGAGTTATTTTTCTTTTTATGATGTTAACAGTCAAGCTAATTCATTCTGCTGATGCCTTCAGTTTGTCAGTTATACCCAATACCATGTTCTGGAGTTCTTTCTCTACTTTCAGCATTTTAAAAGTAGTCATGATGGTGCATGTGTTACTGGCACTGATTTTGCAATGTCCCATAACTATCATAAGCCCCTAAATACCTATATAATTTCAGTTTCCTCTGCTGTGAAATGTCTTTTTGTGGTTTCAACTACTACTATGTTTTTAATAAAAGTACTAATTGTAAGGGTTTCTGTGCCAGTCATATTTGTGCTGGGATGCTTCTTAGTCAGAGAATCTATATTTTGACATTTTTCCTTGAACTTGCATTAGACATTGCATTTCTCCACTATTGCAGCATAGGTGCTTTCCAAATCCTTCTAGGCCAACTGATATAGGTGACATTCATGTCACAGTGTGCACAGGACTTTTCTTATATTGTATTTCAGGGATGTAGTTTATTTAAGTGTGCCCTGGGGTCTCTTTTGAAGCTTAGGGGTATTTCTTCTGGACTTTCATACATCATCACTATCCTTTTCCTTATTCTGTCTTGTAATTAAGAAGAATATTGTCTCACTGTTACTGTTACCTGCTCTGCTTGGAGAGGAAGTCCAAAAATGTATTTAGTTTGGGGTACTCTTTGCACATTTTCTTAAGTGTTGGCCATTCTGGTCAGGAGGATGCAGTCCACATTCTCTAAAAACTTGTGTTGGCCAGGAACAGGTGTTACATTTCTACTGGGAGAATTGCCACTTTCCTGGTAGAAATTGTCAGCATACTTCTCCCGGAGGAAACATACTCCATCCAGAAGAAAAATCTTCCCCCTTGATACCTGGAAGATTTCTCCTGTGAGGGAGTTTTTCTTGCTAGAATGAATGCTTGAGTCCTGTGATCAAGAAGTCGAATAGCAGCTTCCCCTATGGCTTCCCCAGACTTGGGAGACTCCTGTGTGGGGAAGGTGGGAAAGCATTTCCACACAGCTTGACTAGTCCCAATCAGGGAAGGAGTTCAGCTGCTGCTGACCCTCTCCCCTGCCCAAGCTTTTCTGGATAAGGCATGGGTCCCAAGGGAGAGGGGGCATCTGCAGTTTGGGTGCCTGTATGCTCCCTCTCAGAAAGATTTCCACCACTGCAAATTTCACATAAATCTGTGGTAGAGATGAAGTCCTGTCCTTTCTTCTGGAATACTGATTTAATGCTATATGTGTCCAGTGTCCTTCTGCTGCACCTTTGTTTTGTGTGCACATTTATGATGGCTGCTCAAACTTGTCTCGACATGTGTTCACTGTGACTGGCAAGGGTGAGTATTTTAAGCTACTCTTTTGATTTCTCATGCTCTGGGTAGTCTTATAGCTTGTTCTAATATTAAATTCTCCTTCAGTAGTAATTTTTCTTTGAGTGTGATTCCACTAAGATCCTGGTCTTCAGCAAGTCATAGTTTCTGTAAAAACAGACTTTTGCTATCAAATGTAGCTCAGTTACCCATCATCACTTGTCCTTAATAGGTCCCCCAATTACTCTCAGAAAAATGTTTGCTTTGTACAGAGGTGTTTCTCTTCAGAAAACAATAAGTATCAAAGAGCTCAAGTAGCCTCTTTGGATTTTACCTAGCTGCTTCAGTCAGCTTGCTACTAGAGCCCCATACTTTGCAGATTTCTCTGCCTTTTTGCCCAATACATATTTAAAAAATGAGCAGCTTTCTGGGTGTAAATGACACATCTGCCTCCGGTCCTGCAAACCTCAGCCCTATTAAATCTTCTTTCCTAGGCCAGTTTGCTGCAATGCACCAGTTCCAAAGACCATATGTGACATGTTTCTTGCATGACAGCCATAGTAACTTGTTTTCAATTCTGACACTAAGAATTGTCCTTGTTTAGACTGTTCCTGGGACTGGAGATCCATATAGGATAGGGTAAACTAAGCAGGGTTTCTATTAACAATGCTTCTCAGACTAACACTTTGCTCCCAGCAGCTCAGCTCAGCACAGAACAAGCAGCAGATTCCTAGAGGCACTTTGTGTGTTCCTCTTAAAGGAATGATGGAACAGTTAACATTTATGTTTGTTTTTGATTATTATATATAATAATATATTTTCTTCTGGACCATATGGCTTTTGCCAGCATGTAAATTAAATGGTAGAGATTAGCATTTTCCAATACGCATCTTAATTATTTCATTGGTCTCTAGTATCACAAAAAATACATATAAGCACTTTTATTTCTATCACCTGCTACTGTTAAAACAAACAAATAATGATTTCATTAATTAGTGAATGCAATACAGCAAATATTGCTGCTTGACCTTGTGGTTATCTTTCCCTAGGAAAGGGATTTCTTATTAAGCTGATGCTTTTCATTTCAGAGTTTCTTTATTCAAAGCTTTCAAAACAGTTTTAATTCTCCCCAGAGTTAACATAATCAATTTTCCTTTATGTTAATTATATTAATTATTGTAAATGGGGTAGTTATTCTTCTCTGCCTGTAGCATCCTAAAGCAGCAATTCAGATATATGTAACAATTTGGTTGGCTGCATTTCCACTGATAAAGAATTTCTATGAAGAGCAGATTCTTGCCCCTTCAAGTTCTCTCTCTTTGATATTTTTTTCAATTTCCTAATAATGCTCACTTATTTAAATTCTCTTCTCCTTAATCTACTAATCATTTAATATGATTAACTTTGAATTATTTTATCCCATACCTCTTTCTCAGTCTAACCATGATAGGAGTGCATCATTAAAAAAACCTCACTTATAGTTGATGATTAGCTCATTTTAATCTGAACAAGTTTAAAGCCCTACATGTCATTCTTGGGCAGCAACTAAAACTTACCTTTCTGGATGCAGGCTAAATTTCTATCATTTTATAGCTAAATTCCACAGCTAATTAAATTAAACTACTTTAACAGGCAATCTGTGCACTTCACGTTTGTCATCTGTGCACTACCTATATTCTGCATACTATCTATTTTCTGGGTGGCTAAACTTACATGATTTATATCTGGATCTTTTATTATATACCCTATGAAATAAATGAAATTAATTCTGCCAGATTCATATTTTTAGTATCCACTTCTTATTTGTTTCATATTCAGCTTCTGAGTCACTGCTGAGCCTCTGCTGTTACGTGCTAACAGGGGCACTGTTGTTATTGTTAATTATTATATGTGTTACAATAGTGCCTTCAAGACCTTAAGCAAGTAAGAGTCTCATTTTGCTGGAGCTGTAAAATGCATAGCAAGTGTCACAGTACCTGCTCTAAAGAGGTTAAGTTATGACATAACTTGAAGTGGCAGACAAAGGATGGAAGAACAGAAATATAATTCTTACCATTTTATAGAATGGGAGAGATTAACTAAGTTCCCTGACGTCACACAAGGAATCTGTGGCAAAGCCTTAGACCTCTTTGAGTCCCTGTCATTGTCCTAGCTGCAATACCAAAATTCTCCACTGCTCTGGTAGGCTCTGTTTGATCTGACATGCAAACCTGCCATGGTCATTAAAGATCCCAAGATTGTTTTCCATGCTTTCTGCATGCATGTCCCAGTTAAATACCTGTTTGTATTATTACTTTCTGCCTTACTAAAGTTCTATACTTCCTAAACTGTTGCCCAATGCTGCTGGCAGTCCCGTGCATGAGCAGGAAAGACATCTGGGGTCAGGTGACCCCAGCCAGGTGACTGTCCAGTCTTCTCTTGAAAACCCCTAAGGTAGGTGATTGCACCACCTCTGGGAGGAGCTTGTTCCACAGTCTGGACACCCTAGTTGTGAAGAAGTTTTTCCTAATGTTGAGTCTGAATTGGTCTTCCAGGAATTTGTGGCCATTACTTCTAGTTTTCCCCTCAGGTGCCCTGGTGAACCCTTGATGTACTCCCCTAGTAAGCTGCTACCAGGTCCCCTCTCAGCCTTCTTTTCTTTAGGCTGAAGAGTCCAAGATCCCTCAGCCTTTCCTATGTCAAAACTATCAATAGTTCCTTTAACTCTCTAGTGATTTGTAAAGTCTGCTATGCCAATACCTGCCTCTAACTTTGTTCTACACATTCACACTCAATTTAATTTTGAGAAAGATTATGTGAATGTGTAGAACAAAGTTAGAGGCAGGTATTGGCATAGCAAAGGCTGTATAATATAGTGTATAGTTAGGTTGTATAGTTAGAGTGTAATATACATTCTAACTTAAATGTGCAGATTAACAATATTTGATCAGTTAGTATATCAGTGTTTTTGCAAATTATGTTAAAGGGATTCCCCATACAACAGCAACTTGTAAATATCCCATCTCTGTTCATGAGTTACTGACAAATACCCTAGACTGATGTTTTATATCTAGGAAAATTATAATCCTGATCATACAAAGGGACAGGTGAGGGAATATTTTGCACCTTTGATAAACTCCAAGGCTGCTGGCCAGATTAACGGAGTATAAGAGATGCTTGGGGAAAGGTCTTCCAAATTCTGTAGTATGCTGTTATATTGTGAATTTGATTGTTGGAATGTGTGTTTTAATCCCAAAATATTTTCCTGACACGTTTTGCTAGTACAGCTAGAATTAGGTCATGAGATGAAAGCCATTTTTAACAATAGATTTTGGTTTTGTTGTCTGTCATCTCAATGGAATGACCTTTGCTTAAAATCTGCGGGTGATTTCAGCCCTCTGAGCTGAGTAACGGTAACAGCTCACTTTCCATATGACACTTGTATATATGTAAACAAGCATGGATCCACCAGGGGTGCATTGGTGCAACTGTGCTCCCCACTTTGATTCCTTGTCCACCTGAAGTTTAAAATCAACTGCCTGGCTGTAGTAGCAGCATTTCTATTCAGGCAGCAGTGAGGGAGTCGATTGACTTCATGGCTTATTATAACCTAGGTTCTTGTTCCTTCTAAACTCTTCATTTCTCAGGTGTTAATGACCCCCTCTCCTTTTTAATGCTCTTGATGTTTCACCAATCAAGCTTTCCTTTCTTTTACAATTCTCCTATCTCTTAGTGGCTCCTGGTAATGTAGCTTCTATTTCACAGTCCTGTAGACTATTTTTAACTTTAGCAAAACATTAACTTGGGTGTGGAATTGCTAATTTAGGTGAACATTAACTCTGGTGTGGAAATAATTTCAGTGAAGCACTGGGTACACTGTTAAGATACTCAAGAAGGCTAGATTTTGTTTTATGAGTCTGAAAAGGAATTATACATTTAATCCTAGTAACTACAAGTCTAAAGAAACAATATCTTTTGATTGCATTTTTCCTAGTTTCTAGTGTTTTTATAAGTAACATATAATACAGCAAATTAACACACATTGCAATAGTTGTGTATTTATTTTTGCTTTGATCTTAAACTATAGTAATATATCTTTAGCCCCCTAGCATATTAGTAAAGCTTCTAGTTTCCTATTATTGGATACAGAATTGTTTTATTATATGTGGTGATAGACAGCACTATCTGCACCCCTATTTTCAGAATCCTAGGTCAACCCATTTCTATATAGATCCTATTTTATATAATATCCTTCTGGAGAATATTGGTTTTCATTCTTCAGTCCATCTAAAGCAGTGGTGCTCGGGATCCAGTCCATGGCATGTGGGGGATCAGTAACAAACAGCTTAGCCTGGTGGATCCCTCCCCTGTCTTACACCATGCTACTGATCCCTTCTACAACCCTGTACTCTCCCTTTTAGCAGGCACTCTCCTTCCCCTCCCCTCTTTATTTTCTTTCCTTCAGACATTGGCAGCCACCTCCTTCATCCCCTTTTTCCCCTCCCCTCCTGGAGGGGACTGGTGGCCCACGGTGGAGCCAGGTGGCAAGCACCCAGCCCACTACTCTAAAAGGTTGAGCTCTACTGATCTAAAGTAATTGGGGCTGATAATCGAGAGCCTTGTTGGTAGAAGTAGACCTGTCCCACTACAGGACTCTATGCTACTCACCAGGTACTACACTGTAAAGTGCATGTGTAGATGCACCCAGTTACTGGCATTCCATATGGCACAATTTTCTTCCCCCTCTAGAAGGGAAACATATACATTTGACTCGAGAAACTCAATAACAGAAGCTGACCTAACCAGAGATGCCAGGGTTGCAAAGTCTCAAGAGTTTACTTACAAACATAATGAATCATTACTCTAGTATACCAAGCTTCTTGCTTGCAGTTTGCAGCCACATTAAATATAAATAAGTGAACTAAATACAAAGCACTGAAAAATGATCTAATTAAATTCTGCAGCAAGATAGTATCATGGCTTACACCGTTTTTACTTCCTGTGAAACAAAATGTTGTGCGTTTTCTTTCCATTTGTCTCATGACTGGTACCCTGGTAATTGTTCACATATAGAGAGGCTAAAGTAGATGGCGTTGTGGTCCTCTGAACACACATATGAATAACTTTACACAAGCGCTTGGAAGACCAGGTGGTACAACAATATGGAGCTAATTTCAACATAATTCACACCATCATTAATCTCATCTGCAGAACCTCACGGGCTGGCTTGGTATCTTGCAATCTAACCTATAGCTATGCTGTCCAGGACCAGAGTGTTGTCAATCTCAGTGCCTTGTAAGAGTCAACAGGGCTTCTAACTACCTTTAGGGTCACCCCACAGAAATGAAGCCCCAACCCTGCAGAATATTTCTCCATATCAGTAGCTTCAAGCATTTTCCACTGAAATCAGTGAAACTATTCACTATCTTAGAGGAAAGCAGCTGTATCATTCTATGTAGAGTAGAGCCCTACATTTTGAATACTGACCCTTTCCCATTAAAGTTTTACAACCGAGTCAGAAAAAGAGAGATGCCTACATGCTGCTTGTTTTCTTTCCTCACTACTTCCTCTCATTTTAAGTATTTATAATATTTTTTTTCAGTTGTAGTTGTATGTAATTTCCCCAAAGGAGAAGCATCTATTAAACTTTTTAGGGTTTGCAAACAAGTAAATTTCCTTAAAAAATTATAGTGTTTTCCTCACCAGTCCCCCTAGTTCACTTGTTTACCTCTACAGAAATGCTGTGGAGAAAATAAATTTTAGTCACTTCAACTTCTGATTGCAGCAGTGTTTTGGAAAGATGCCAGCTACCCACACAAGTCCCCCAAGCTCTCCCCGTACCTATTGTATCAAAAACTAAAATACATTTAAATCCTTCCTTCTTCTAGAATCCAATTGCAGTAGGAGGAGTGGGGAGAGAATATACATTTTTTGAGATCAAGAGATTGTATATTTCCCTCTGGATTCAAGTTGATAAATATTAAAGAATGAAAACACTTTTGACTTGTAGAGAGGGAAAAAAGCACACTCCAGTCTCCAGAGCCATGTTGGGTAGCTTATTTTATTTAGCAAAGAGAGTGATGAAAATTGCACTAAAGATGTCAACACTTTGGTAGCCCTGAAGCATTTTGGCATTCTCAAATTGTATAAATTGAATCGAGGGAAAGAGTTCTATTTCTAAGCTCTCTGCTTGTTCTAACAGGTGTGCAAGTGAATGTGTGTCAAGGGCATACCACCGGTTTGTCAAAAGGCAGAAAAATGCTGTATTTTGATGAGCCAATGGATGTCATTTGGATTGAGAATATGAACACATTTCTTGATAATAATAATATGTAATAACACAAGCAAAACATGACCTTACTTGTATCTCCAAGTGCTGTGGTTTTTTATGCGGTTTGTAGCTCCTTGCTAGGATGAAAAAATGTACCTTAAATATAATCCATACATGTTTTTGTGAAATAAAGCATTGTGAGTGCTTTAAAATGTAACAGTCTTTAAAAAAAAAACAACCTTTTTCTGGGAGATACCCAAAGTCTGCAGGCTTCTACATTTTTCTCAATATCACGGTTTCTAAATATATATAGAAAACACAAAGATCTATATCTGTGTATGTGTGTGTATGCATATATATATTTAAATACACACAGATGCATATACATACATACATACATACATACACACACATGTATATATGTATATATATACATACATATACACACATGTGTGTATATGTGTGTGTGTGTATGTATATGTGTATATGTGTGTGTGTGTATTTAAATACATTTTCTAAATGTATACATGTACATTTAGAAACCCTGATATTTAGGAAACTGTAAAAGCCTGCAGACTTCGGGTATTTCCCAGAAAGAGGTTGGGATTTTTAAAGATTGTTACATTTTAAAGCACTCACAATGCTTTATTTCACAAAAACATGTATGGGTTATATTTAAGGTATGTTGTTTCATCATAGCAAGGAGCTACAAACTGCATAAACACCATATATATATATATATATGGTTCTGGTAACACAAACACACACAATAATATATATATATTTAGTGTGTGTGTTTGTGTTACCAGAATAGAATATTGTTCTAGCCTTTCCAAACATTTGCAACTGACAGAATTGTTCTGATTGTAATTAATGATGCTGTATGTGTGTGGAGGGTGGGGGGCAGGGACATATTGGGGGAACATGCCTAAAGGCTCCGAAAATAATTTTATTACTAATATATTCCCCTGGTTTGCCTTTTGAACTCTGTCATTCCTTGCCTTGCAGCTGTGTTTAATGAGTGGTGAGATTATTCAAATGAGCCAACAGCAAAACATAATTTTTGAGGTCTGAGATCTTGAGTAGGCATCTCCTGACACACTGTCTGTAGGTAAGAACTAAATAGTAACCTTAGACTCAGATTCAGTTTTATGCTTAAGGGTCTGTAAGTACCTTTGTACCATATAAATATAATTGTGCTCAGTCGTGATGCAGCTGATCTGTATTTATAGTGGCTGCCAAGGAGCTGGCTATAAAACAAAGGGAAAAATAGATCTGCCTGTCACTGACGAGTGAGAAGCCAGGCATTAGTGTGCTTATGCTCTAGCATCCAAGCTTGTACAAGCAGGGAAGTAGGGTAGCTAATAGGATGTCCAAATACAAGCACAGTTATAAATGGGTGCTTCCTGCCATCTGTAACCTTGGGTGCTTAACCAGTTGGTTCAGTTGTAAAAGGAAGATAGAAACATATTTAATTCTGTACAAACATACCAAATTATCTGCACAAGACACATTATCCAACAAAGAAAAACCTGAATATAATTTTATTAAAAACTGATAAATAGTCAATTCAATATGGTAGAATTATGGATTTTTTTCCAGAGGAATTTTCAGAGATAAGCATCTCACAAAAGAGACAGCGGGATAAGGTGTTTATTAATTCACGAGCCATTTGTTTGAGTTTGCCCCTGAAGGGGTGGAGAGAAGGAACTCTATTATTATTGATAATGTAACAGTTATATTCACAGACAACAAACTACATTTAAATGATGTCTCAGGATTGGAAGGCGAGCCAACCAAAGCCAGGGAATTCAAAGTTAAGGCTGACACTATGTCAGACTGCACGGTGTCAGTAAAAATGACAGCTGCGCCTTTGCATATCTTGGCTTCTGGTGGTTTATATCTCAATTTTAATGGTGTATGAATGGTATTATTTCCCTCTGAATTCATTTTTGTTTTCCTTTATCTCTTTTTTTTTAAACACCCTGGCATTATATATGAATAATAAAATAGGCCATGATGGCTCTCTTGTGGTTGTTCTTGTCTGTAATATAAATATCTCTTTACCACTAGCCTGCATGTGCATTTACTAAATTAATTGTTATTATTTTTAATGATAGATTTGCATAGCTCCACAATATGTCAGCTGCTTTTGCAGGCAGGCATTAAAAGAAAAAAGATACCTAATCCAGGAATCTTTCAATCTAGACAGACTACAAAAGAAAAAGACAGGAGATGAAGTAACAAAAACATTATGATGGAGTGATGAAGTATGGAGGACCACTTAGACATTCCATGACTTTTCTCAAAGGCCTAAATATCTTCAGTCATCTCATTATCAGAGGAAAGTGCTAGTGGGGGAGGGGAAGACCTTTTCCAAGAAATTAATTTTCATAGGGGTACTGGAAGAGGATGGAGCAGCAGCATTTTAAAACTACTTTATACTTTTCTGTGTATAATGGCATTCTCTGTTATATAAAACATGTTTGAATATGAAATCAACCCAGCCATGCTGATTAGCACTGACTGAGGATCTGGCTCTGTTTATATACATTAAGGTGCAAGTGTCTCTCCCAGTTGCCTACAAGTGAAGCTTAAAAGCAAAAAAACATTTAACAGCAAAACTCTTGGAGAAACTATGTCTGTGATCCATATCTACCCTACCTTCCAATCCATATACCATCTGTAGTACATTAGCTGATCTCCTAGGAGAAGTAAGGTTATTACTAAAACTAAGTATCTTGAGCAGGAGAAAAAAATTCCTGCATTCTGCATTTTGAGAGACTTGAATTTGGGGGCAAATCAGTTGAGCTTAAATTATAATTGGCAGGAATAATTTATGCTCCTGAGCCTCCTTATTTGTGTAGCTAATAGGGAATTGTCAGACTACATGAAATTCTGTTTTCCAAATCCAACAAAGCATATCCACATGTAAAACCTAGCACTTAGTGACATTGTAAATTTGTTATGCTTTGTGGAAGATTTTGGACCATAAGAACGTAAGAAGTGCCATACTGGGTTAGATCAATGGTCCATCTAGCCCAGTATCCTGTCCTCACCAGTGGCAGAGGTGGGTGCTGTAGGGGAGCATTGAATCTGATGTATATGGAGTGATCTATGCCTTAATCAATACCCTCCCTGGCATCCAGCATTATTGGTTTAGAGATGCCAGAGGAAACATCCCCACCATTCTGTTCAATACCCATAAACCAGTGAAAGAATTATACCGATCCACAACTTCATTAACAGGAAAAGCAATTTGTGAGTTTCTCCTGTATTGGAGTCCAAAAGGCATGCAATGAATTAAAGGACAGAAAACTTGTCTCCTTCAATGAGAAGGTTCAGAAACACAGAGCTTTTTCAAGGCCAATGCAAGAAATCCAGTTTTCAAATGTGGAGATTTTAATAATACATCCAAATCTTTTTATTTGGATGATGAAATTGGCAATGTGGGTCTTTTATTTACACATTTAAGTGTTGTTTCTAGTGATAAAATATGGGATTTGGCTGCCTTAGTGAGGATCCTGTAGCAGAACATTGGACCTGCTGTTTATTTTTTGCTTGCAGGCATCCTAACAGGCAGTTACCTGCAAAATAAATTGAACATACATCTTCTGTGCTGTTTGTTTGAAGTGAATGTGTAAATACATTCACAGCAATTTTCACAGATTTTTTTATTAATATAGAAGACTGCTAAGAACATTATTTTCCTAGATATGAAATGGTCTATATGGAAGATACAAAATTAAGATGGGTGTTATTAGTTCAGACTTGGCTGGATATGATGCTGTCAGAAAAGCTCACAAAAGAACATAAAAAGCTAGTGCAGGTGAGCTTTGTTTGATCTACATATTATGTGATTTTTAAGGCAATTTTGCAAATAACTTCTACCCTGGTAAATCCAGTCAGCATTTCAGAATTTGATAAATAACAAATACACACACACACACACACACACACACACACACACACACACACACACACACACTGCGCGCATATATATATATATATATATATATATATGCCATTGACAGGGAGAGGCACCATGTGGCTGCATAGCACAGGCTGGTGGAGCCAGTGGGGTGCTACACAGAGGTTGCTCCCAGCTAGGTCCAGCCTCTACATGTAGGGGATGGATCCCAGCTGCAGGCCTCTGTGTTGTCCCACCCTGCCCTGCTCCTCCATCCTGGCTCATCCTGCACAGGTACCTCAGCCCTGGCCCCAACACCCTCTCCCAGCCTGCCCTGCCCCAGCCAATCCCCATCCCAGGCAGGAGGAACAGTGCTCAGTCGAGCACACCCCTACTTCCAGCATGCTCAGGAGCCAGGTGAGGCATTACCAACCAGCTGGGATGCGGGGGTGGCCCACAAAATCTGGGACTGTCCTGGGCAAACTGGGTCATATGGTCTCTCTCTCTCTTTCTCTCTCTCTCTCTCTCTCTCATACACACACACACACACTCTCATACAGACATTCAATATTTAATCTGTGCAATATGACTTCCAAGGATGAAGATTCATGGTCATGAGCTTTTATTTGACTATGTTTTGCTTCTGAAGAAACAGATGGGGTTCAGCTTAACTGTTAGTATAAATTGACATGTGGAACAAAACACAGTTGATTATTATATTAACACTAATTTTAATATATTTCATCATGTTATTGCAGCTACAGTTGTCATGATATTCTGTTCAGTATATTCATTCAAGAAATGTAATATTATATCTTACAAATTGAGCTCCTATTACTAACATATGATATATAAATAGATCTTACCACCTGGTGCTTGTTAAAAATCTGTAAGGATAAGATTGCCACAGTGTTAACTCCTCACTGTTAGAAGTCAATTTTCCAATACCAGACATGTTTAAGGAACTCTTAGCAGTGGAAACTCCTGATTTGCTGCTGTGACAAAGGGTTAATAGTGCTAATTGCATTGTAATACCTGTTCATTTGTAGTCCTTCCTTTTTGTGATGGTCTTGGGAGTCAAATTGTGTTTCAATAGGTTTATTACTTGAATGCATGCATAACTTTGTGATTAGGGCATTGGAAAGCAAGATAAAGTCTAAGTTATATCATTGTTTTTCACCAATCAATCACCGCCTAGTTTTAGATTTATCTAAGAAGTATTCCTTCTCACATGGATATGATCTGATTTAAAGTAGAATCTACAGCAAATAAAACTACCTGTGTGTTTTTAACCGTATGTTTGTGTTTCTTTCTAGCTGTTTGGAGTGTCATTATTAGTTTTTGCGCTTTCTAGAAACATTCCCATAGTTAAGAGTAAGTTATCATGCACAAGTGTAATATTACTTACAAGATGGATAAAAACAATAATATGTGACAGAGATCTCAAGTATTTTTGCTTAATACTCTTACCTTCTTGTCAATTATAACTAATAAGTGCAGTGGCCACTGAAGCTGATGGAAAGTATTCAGTGGGCATGGAATCAGACCCAGTGCATCTGCAAATATTTGGATTGCTGATGTGGAAAATGTCTATGATAGAAAGTCTCCCTGCATTTTGTTGGCCAGTGTGGACTTCTCCCTTGTTTCTTTGTCTGTGTCAAGCTAGGAATTTTAATTTCATCACAGTGGGAGGGAGAAAAAGAATATGTGTACAAGTAAGGCTATCTCATTAATGGATTAAGTTTTAAGGAAGCAAATCTAATTGTAAGTGGTGATCTGGAGAGAGGAGTAACAGTTCCTACATTCTGTAATGACCTGAGCACTATAAATGGTTAAGATAGATGATTAAACTTGATAGGAATAGGGTTGCTCAAACAGTGTTATAGGGGCCAAGTAAAGGGCAAATCATTCCCCAGGGAAGAAATTGATACAAAGCAACAGCATAGATTGATGGAAAGAACAAGAAGAGATGGGTTAGCTGAAATTTATTATGGGTCTGAGCAGTTCGTGCTGTGGATGCTAGCAGTAGTCAATACAGAGAGTGGAAGAGGGTAAAAAGATTGAAGGTTGTAGGCAAGGAGGAGAGAGGAAAATACATAAATCTTTGTAGTAAGCATAAAAGTGGGTATGAGAGAGTAGATTGGGGAAAGGATTTGGGGAGTCAGATAGGTAAAGCAGAAAGTGGAGAAAAGATTGTCTGAATGTAGACATAGAAGGGAAAGGATAGGAAGTAGCAAAGGAGCAGGGATAAATGGAAAAGTTAGTTACACAAACCGGATGAGAATGTAGGAGAATTGGTTGTTAGACAATGAGAACTGGAGTTGAAGCCATAGCACAGTGAGATAGTAAGCTCCTTAGGACAGAAACTGTCCTTTTTGCTATGTATGTGGTGTCTCACACAGGGCTTTCATCCATGATTGGGACATGTAAATACTACTGCAATATACATAATAAGGAATAATTAACAGTTGTCATATAAGTAACAGGATGTTGCAAATGTGAAAGGTTCTGCAGGAAAAGAAATAAAAAGTAGAATCCTTTCCCAGCCTTGCCTCTAGATGTTGCAAATCCAGTGTCCTAGAATCAGTTGCTTCTTTGTAGCTGGAGCCTGAAAGAAGTGCTTTGGAAGAACTACTAAAGGCATTCCAGCTAAGGGGAAACTGTAAACAGAGTGATTCTCATATATCTGGGCACAGTTCTTATCATCAAGCTCTTGTACTCAAGTAGAAATAAGAAGTGCTAAGAGAATGTAAAGTAAAATGGCTACAACACAGAGGAAAGATTAGGCCATACATACATGTGCTGTACTTGGATACATTCATGTAGAGACTCTGTCTTACTTGGCTTCCATTTTACCCATGTTTTCTATTTTCTGCATGTGGTCTAATGATTCATGATCTCTAAGGCAGCACTAGTACACATAGCCCTTCCATAGCCTTTGTCTACTTTTTAATGAGAACATCTGGTACAGTGGCATGACCTACATCAGGGGTGGGCAATTATTTTGGGCAGAGGGCTGCTTACTGAGTTTTAGCAAGTCATCGAGGGCTGCATGACGGGTAGCTAGGGGCAGATAAATATTTGTTTTCTAAATTTTTTAGGGGCCCCACAGGCCAGATGCAACCTGGCGGGCTGCATCCAGCCTACGGGCTGCATTTTGCCCACCCCTAACCAACATCCTAAAATTGGCATAGCCACCTTCTTGTAGTGGCTCTTTAAATGGTGGAATCTGTGCTCATTGTGATTGGTATATACCTATACCATTTATTTTTTCTTTTACCTACTATTTGCCTA
The DNA here is from genome assembly GCF_030867095.1 of Alligator mississippiensis. Classification (NCBI taxonomy): domain Eukaryota; kingdom Metazoa; phylum Chordata; order Crocodylia; family Alligatoridae; genus Alligator; species Alligator mississippiensis. Next base: position 94,059,996 of record NC_081827.1, on the reverse strand, counting down.
GTTACATTCACTTTATCTGGACATTATCAAAAAGAAGTGCAAGTTTGTGACACAGTCATCTTCTATGCATTTGACCATATCAAAGCTGAATCTTAAACTTTAATAATGCTTATGACACTATGACAGACTTTAGGTCTAAAAATAATGTATTACATTATGCATTATATATGTTATTGTATGTAAGTTATTATGTATTATTGATTGTACATATATTTATTGTTTGGGAATGGGGTAAATTAGCAGCCACTGTTATCACTGAACAGCATAATTGGTAAGATATATGTTAAACACCTTCTGTGCTGCATAGAATACAATTTGCTAGAGAAACTGAAATATATCATTCTGCTGACCCTCTTTTTTTAATTTTTAAATTGCTTTTAATCATATTGGATCTGATAATTACTAACACTCCATTAAAGATTTGAAATGCAATTTATTAGGAAGTCCCCAAAGTCCTCTTTAGGCAGTGCAATCTGTGTTTTGTCACAAGTTTACATAAAATCAATACAAAATGATTGCAGCATAAATACTTAAATAGTTCTGAGTTAATGGTGTACTTAAATTTGTTTTACTATCAATAATTTGAGTAATATAAATTATAGAGAATGGTTGATGGACGTCTAACAGATTGAAGAGGCAAACAGGTTTGTTACTCCGAACAATCAAATGCAACAAGAGATCACCATTCTATCATTTGTCTATGCCATCTTTACAGTACTTTGGTCTATTGTAAGAAGTCTTGAGGTATCATCAAAATAATGTCAAGTGAAAGTTTTTGAGGTATGAAATCTCATTAGTAAAGGGTTTAGTTATTAATGCCTTGCATGATAAGAAGTGACTGTAGTGCTAATTAAGGTTCAAATCATCTCCTCTGTATTTGAGAAAAGCAACGGGGTAGTAGGAGGTGCTGCTTTCTGGGGAATCAGCACTTCATATCTCAAAACAAAATCAAGACAAACCCTCACAAGTGAAAAAGAAATTACAATATTCTGTGGGTAAATGTGATATCTTTTATTAGACCAACTAAATAGTTGGAAAAAATATTCTCTGAAAGCTTTCAGGCACAAAGAATCTTCTTCAGGCATAGGGAGAGTCTGCTTGTGTTCTCCTAGATAGAACAGAAGCCAATATGCAAAATGTAAGTCTATGAAAACGCAAATGTGTGGCAGTAAGGATCAGAGGCTGTGTGAGACAGCTAGGTGGAGGGGAGGGGAAAGGGGAATATTGACCTGGCGATTGAATGTAACTGGTAAAATGTAGAGAGGTTACCCGGAGTTATCAGATGTCAGGTAGGTTGTAATGTGTTATAAATCTAAGGCCTATATTCAGTCCATGATTTTTTGTATCCAGTAGATTTATGAAGTGAAGTTAATAGGTTTATCTAAGAAAGGTGTTTTGTAAATTCCCTTTGAGGATTAGAACTGAGAGATTGGAGAGGGAGTGGTTGTCTTGTGAGAAGTGTGCACCCACAGGTAATTGGGTATTTTTATCTTTAATAGATTTTTGAAGCGCGTTCATTCTTTTACACAGTTGTTGTTCGGCTTCTCCTACATGTTTTCCATCAGGGCATTTAGTGTACTGGACGAGATATCCTTAATTGTGAAGACTACATAAAAAAAGCCAACAGACAACTCTCTGACACCACCTATTATGAAAAACTAGAGGAAGATCCAACTCCCCTTTTCACCTTAAAACTCATAACCACTTTTGCATCATTTCCATTTGGACTACAAGAAAAACTACAGAAATTGATCCCCCACTACCCAACCTGGGGACTTTTTACATGATCCTAAAATCCACAAACAAGGGAAACCAGGCAGACCTACCTTGGAACCCTAACTGAGGAAATATCAGATTTCATTTCATCCCTCCTAAAACCTCTTGTCACCCAAAGAGCAAGTTTTGTCCAAGACATGACAGACTTTCTATGAAAACTTAAAAACACAGACAACCTTCCCAGCAATATCCTCCTAGCTAACATGGATGTTACCAGCATATATACCAACATCCTACACCAAGATGGCATCCAGTCCTGCCTTATATATCTACAAGAGCAAGATTACAATTCAGAGTACAGATCTAGAGATATTACTGAACTTATACACTTCCTCACACACAACAACTCCACTTCCAATAACCAACACTTCCTCCAAAACATAGACACAGCTGTGGGCACTGTAATGGCCCCACAATATGCCTATGGCCACTTGGAAGAAAAAGTCCTCGAGAACTGCACCATCAAAATGATTCTATACTTAAGATATATAGATGACATCTTCATCATTTGGGCTGAAAACCTGTAATCTCTCATTGAATTCCATCACCAATTCAATACCATCACCCCTCCATCAGACTCTCTTGAATACACCAGCACCAACATTTCCTTTTAGACACTATGATTACTATCCAGAATGGTTAAATTGCAAACTATATACAAGAAACCCATGGACCAACATACATATCTTCACAGAGACATCAATCACCCTAAACACATCAAGAAAGCTGTAATAAACAGTCAAGCTCTCCAATACCATCAAATTTGCACTGAGGAGAACACTCACAATGGTCACCTCGCAAGTCTCAAAAGGGCCTTACTCAACAAGGACACTCCTCCAGAGAGATCACACTTCTGAAAGAACCAGTATGAAAAGAAAATCCCCATGAATTGCACACCATTATTTATGACATACCATCCCTCCCTGGAACCCATATGGAAAATCCTCAAACAGTTCCAACCCATCCTAGAAGAAGATCCAATTTTTAAATAGATCTTCCCAGAACCATCCATCCTAGCCTTTAAACAAGCACCAAACCTCACAAATCTTATTTCCAGAAGCAAACATCTTATGGCCCAAAACACATTGAATGTATCCAGACCATGCTAGGAGAAGAAATGTAAAACCTGCCACTCCCACACTGCCATCTCCACCACTCCCACAATAACTACACCTTATATCTGTACCTCCAGAAATGTAATATATCTCATCCAGTGCACCATATGGATGGAAAATATGTAAGAGAACCTAAACAGCAACTGCGTACCAGAATGAACGCACACCGAAATCTATCAAAGACAAAAATATCCAATTACCTGTGGGTGCATGTTTCTCACAAGAGAACCATTCTCTCTCCAGTCTCTCAGTTCTAATCCTCAAAGGGAATTTAAATAATACCTTTCATAAACGAGCCTATAAATTTCACTTCATAAATCTACTCCATGCAAAAAAAACCATGGACTAAATATAGACATTGGATTTATGGCACATTATCTGATAACCCCAAGTAACCTGTCTGCATTTTACCAGCTACATTCTATCACCAGATGAACATTCCCCCTTCCCCTTTCCCCACCTACCTGTCTCACACTTATTGTCTCCCATTCCCTCTGATCCTCACTGCCACACATTTGCATTTTCACAGACCTGCATTTTGCATATTGGCTTCTGTTCCATCCAGGAGAACACAAAACACCAGTAGACTTTCCCTTTGCCTGAAGAAGGGTGTTTGTGCCCCAGAGCTTGCAAAGAACAATTCTTCCAGCTATTTAGATGGTCTAATAAAATATATCATATTTACCCAAAGAACTTCATCTGCTAAAGAAATGACAATGAATTTGTAATTCTGCATGTGGGAAAGTTTACCTTTTTGTCTACCAAGTTATTTACTGATATCACCTTTGTATACAACCTAAACAAAAATGGAAATATTGCTTACCAATAATACTTTTTCAGGCTTGCATGGTAATTTCAGATGTTTGGTTATGAGTCAAATATTTGTACTACTTATGACCTAAAGCAATGGATTGGTCACAGTTGTTGTTAAAAGTTGTTTTTGTTTACAACCTGGCTGTACTGCATGTATCTGAACAGACACACCAAATGCCACATTTGTACCACAAGCAACTCGTTGAAACCTCAGATTGGAAATTTGGATATTAGCTCCCTTTCTTTTCTTGAAAACTAATAAAATACTCTCAAAAGCTAATCCAGAGCACATTTGCTTTTAAAGGGAACATAAAGAAAAAAATGGATAAAATACAGGATTTTTATTGTGTTGATTTCTTTGTAACATATTTACAAAATATTTATTTTGAGCTCCATGTCTCCTACGTTCCATTTGTTGCTTGAATTAGTTCTTTTTAAGCCACTGTTGTCTGGATTTAGAGACTCTAAAAGATGAAAAAAAACCCTCAAAAACTCTCTAGTTTTCAGTAGTTTTTTCGTACTCCCAAAAGGGAAACCACTTTTGGCTGATGAAGAATATGTTTCATCCTCATTGTGGTCAAAAGATCTCCTTAGCCATCACTACTAAAGAAGGCACAAAGGCATGCAATCTTGTGCCAACTGAAATATGTACAATATGGGAGACAGTAATAACTTCATAGAGCAAATTGAAACAGCCAACCTGCTTTGCTTTCCACCAATCAAGAGTCTTTAAAAAAACCCTCTATTTTGGATTTACAAAAGAATCAACAGTCCTTCCCTACCTGAATGTCCTATCTATATTCTGTGGAGACATAAATATCTAATTTTTTAATGAGGAAATAGGTGGATCTTATCACCCTGCAGTTAATAATAATAGCAAATCTTATAAAGAGGCAAACTTAAAATAACACATTAAGTTTATCACTGATGATATCTTTAATTATAGTAAAGCAAAATGTAAGACAGTCTAATGGGAAATACAAATTACTTGTTAAAATTATTAACAGAGTTAATGTGCTTACATTTGTTTATGTGTACAGGAATCATCTCTAATATTTGACTGCAATGACAATATGTGTAAAGATCAATTAAAACTCAGGGAGATGAGATATTGGATTTTCAGACCTTAATAGGATTTCATCTGCACTTGTTATATTATGTTATCCACTTATAATTGAGCTTCCATCATATCATAGAATCTGTCACTTCACCAATTTATTTTTCCAACCTCTAATGAAACTTTTATTTGCTATGAAGAATGTTTTTAAAAGCATGATCCTGGAAAAGCCGAACCAGGTTTTTACTTCTAGAGACCTGGGTTCAACTTTACAATAACCAAAGTGAATTTGGTGATCTTGGCACACCTCCTAGTTGTCTATAACATAGATGCAACAGGCCAGTTAAGCATGATTTCATCCAATAGCTGTCATGAGCCCAGAAGATATTGTAGACTGGCATAACAGGAGGTTACATACAACACTTAAGATTAATTTGTATATTGGCACTTGCAAAGGCCCTGTCTGTACTATGCCTGACTGCTATTTAGTTAATAATAAATAAGTAAATAAACCCAAACTAAAGTGTCTCTGTTAACTAGTGGACTTGAATCTGTCCCACACTTGGAAGGACAGCAGGCCCTGCTTCATTGGTCCATTCATCCCTGGGAATGGGAAGAGATAGTACCTTAGCCCAGTAGTGCTCAACCTCTGGCCCACAGGACTGTTTCATGTGGCCCCTAGGGTTCTCCACAGGTCAAGAAATTTGGTAGTGGGGGAATGGTGGTAGCATTAATTTTTGTGGCTCTGGAAGCTGCAGCAAATAATGCTGCCACTGCTCCCCTTCACCAAATTGTCAAACTGTAGGCAGCCTTGTGGACCAGATGATAGGGCCTGCAGGCTGGATTGTGCTAGCACATGGAGTTACTTAGTGGCTGGCATGTGGAATCATACCCATGGACTGAGTCCACACATTGACCTCACACTGGATCCAGCCTATAAACTAGGGGCAGGCAAAGTCCAGCCCATGGGCTGGATCAGGCCCACAGCAGACTCCATTTCCCAGCAGCCCTTGCCCATGTCACTGTAGACGGTTTCCCTAGAGACCCCAGGGGCAGCAGGGCTGTGACAGCATGGGGCCAGGATTTCCATGAAAACCGGCCTCAGCAGCCTTGGGGGCATCTTTCCCATGACTCTGAAGCAGGGCTCAAACTTAAACCACTGGGGCCATACTGAGACATCTGAACTAGTCTGCCCCACCTACTGCTAGGGGCCCTCTCGTGCACACTATACCAACTAAAACCAACTCAGACTCCAGAATATTTCAAACCCAGTACACTTACAATGAGGCTATTTTAATGATCCTGATAAGTTGACCTTATATTTAATTTTGATATCCATTAATCTTTCCACAATAATAAATTGTGCTTAAAGTATACTTTAACCAAAGGATGTCTATGGAGTACTACCATTAACATTATAACATCAACCTTAACTTTGAAGCTAAAAGGTGTTGCTTAAAGTGACAAAACATAAGTTTTCTTCTTAATGCTGAACTACTTTATTCTATCTTAGATGACAATGAAGAGAAAAATACTAGACACGTTATATAATAATACTGTATATGGTGACCACTTATCCCTAGTCACCCTTCTTACCATACAATATAGCTTTATAAATCTTCTTTTAGAGGGTAAAATAATTTCAGGTTTTTCTGCCACCAAACACACCCTTAGTTAAGACTTTTACATTCCCTTGTGCTAAAGGTCATCCTAACTGATCTCACTTTAAATAGTAAGTAGCATGCTGCAAAGACAGTCATATTATACTATAACTTGTTTATTATTTTATACAAATGATCAGAACTTTTATGGAAAAAAAATCATACTATAAGTTGTTCCCAAACTGATAGTAAATATTAACTTTTCATGACATCTTACCAACCACCTGTCACATGGCTGGTTTCTGTTCTGTGACTGGAGCAGAAGTATGTCTTAACTAAATAATGAAATCATGTTAAAAATTCCATTCACGTGAATGCTTGTTAATAGCAAAGAGTAAGAAATACAAATCTTACAGTCACTCAAAGTGAGCACATCTACATGAGATGCTAACTGTGCCATAGCATAATAACATTGCACAGTAGCATGCTGGACAAAAACCATTCTAATAAACTTCTGCAGAGTAGTATTAGGCTACAGCAAGATAAGTGTCATGAAAAGTTCGTGTGCAGGCGCTACTGCGCAGTCGCATGAGTTACTGTGCATTTACTACTTGGTTAACCAAGTACTTAACTTAATGTGTAGTAGTGGCTCATTAATGAACATGTAGACGCACCCAGAATATTTATAAATTGTTTCCTCATAGTGTTCTTTCTTATGAAATTATTGCAGAAGGTACTATCACTATCCCTACCACCTTTGTTTTGTGAGAAAACTTGCATTTAAGTTACAAACTCCAAGTGAGAGTTCTTGGTTATGAATCCTAAATGCTTTATCAGTGGAAATGCTTCCCTATAGTTCTGAGTTATGTGACTATGGACTCCTCTTTACATTATATTTATGCAAAGATTAATAGCAACATAAAAGACAAGGACCCGTTTTAAGGTGCCATACAGCCATAAAAATATTCCACATATAATATAGAACATTTTTATGGCTGGTTTTATGGCACCTTAAATCGAACACATGGCATGTCTGGAGCTGCCCCAGGGTCCATGCTGACAATCAGCTGATTGTTGGCCCCAGCTCTGGGGTAGCCCTGGGTTATGCCAGGCTGGGGGGTACCTGCTTTCATGGCCTCAGGCTCCCATGGCACTGGGAAATAGAATAAGTGGCTGTACTCTGATCCCTGATCCCAAAATTATGCCTCCTGCCATGTACATGGGGCATGGCAGAAAGCACAGTTGTTGGGATTGGAGATCAGATTCCATGGTGCTTTTAAATAAACATATGCCAGTGGGGAGGTGGAAGCCTCTTTGTTCAGTGGAGCTTAAGATCCTCTCCACCTATTGGCATTTCTTACCAGCTAACTTAGTCCCCTGCTTAGGGCACTGGCTTTTGTGGACCTCATCTTTAGGTGCCTAACTCTCTTTTACAGGGAGCATGAGCATCTACTTGAGGGCTGTGGATTTCAATAAGTGCAATCCATTTTTCATGGATTTAACCCTGATTGTGATTTGGGCTTCTCTGGAAATGTCTGATTATGTATCTGCATCTGTTATGTGTACTTTGTAGAGGCTCTAGTAACCATTTTAACTTCAGCATTTTTAAGTGCTTTGCTTTGTTACCTTACTGTCCTTTCTAATAAAGGTTCTTTGTGGAATTATGTAGGATTTTTAAAACAAGAAAAATAGAAAAAAAGAAATTCCACGTACTAAAACTACATACTAGACCATTTTAAGGTGCCCTGTTCCACTTACTGGGGCAGTCATTTTTGCCAAGCCATAAATGTTAAAATGAAATAAAAAATATAATTACAAATATTAAATTCTATATTGATATAGAATGAGGCAGGTGTATGTCATTGTTATACACTTGCATGCATAGCCAGATAGCCTGAGAATGCACAAAGTGCTTAACTTCTAGAGCCATTGGACTAAAACTTATGCTTTCCTTAAAAACAACAGGCAGCTTTCATTATTTTATTTGCTGCAGTGTTACTAAGGCAACATTTATATGAATAATTCATTCCTTTTTCAACTTTCCTAACAAAGTCAAAGACTGCATCCTAAATTTCAAAGTAGACCAAAGGGTTTTTATGCTCTCAAACTAAAATGGCTCTTGCCATAAGGCCTTAAGACAAGCATCATTCTTAATAAATTATTGGTGTTCATGCATTAAAATTATTTTTAAAATGTTCCATGCCATGATACTTGCATTAGAAAATAATTTAATCTCTTTTTTCAGTTAATATTTCTTTCATTACCTGATCTCCCTGGGATACACAACATTGTAAAAATGAAATTGTGCATGGCATTACGCATTTAAAAACCCTTTCCTTCTTCTTTCATTGCTTTTGTAAGACTATTTTTTCCTGATGAGGAAGGATTCCCAGTCACAGTGAGTAAAATACTATAATTTCATTTTGTCTGTGAAGTTTATTATTTTATTTGCACTGAAAATGCTGACCACAGTAGTATGTTGTAGATATCACTGTTTCTGGATCTTTCTGAGTCAGCCAGAAAAGGTAAAGTTAGTACTATCGAAGAGAAGAGCAATGTTTTTACATAAGCGCTTGAACTGAAAACAGTTGTGCAGTGGAGCCAAATAGTGCAGTGCAGAAGACCACACTAAGTGTGTCCAGATGAGCACGGCTGTGCGGTATGTGGCACTGCATTGCCACATACCACATGGTCTGGAGTTCTCCACACTGTAAGGGCACACTGCCCAAATGTGCACTGCTCATTTGCTTTTTTTTCCACTTTTTTTTTTTTTTTTGACCCCTGGATATCCCTAAAAAATAAAGCTGGGCCACTTGGAGCCATGCTGTGGTGCCAGCCAGACTCCACCTGGCAGGATCACTGTGGCTGCAACTCCAGAAGGCCCCCAGAACCGCAGGTAAGGCTACTAAGGCCAGCACAGTGTTGGCCACAGCCTCCCCTACATGACCCACGGCAACTTGCCGCATGCCAAAGCATGCATGGCATAAGTGTTCCCTGGGGACAAGAAGTAGCAGTGCAAGGTGCGCCACTACTACTTGTCCCTGGGGAACCAAACGTCCACACATGTCTGGATGTACCCACTAAGGGTAAATAAAAGGTGGTGAAGAGAGAAGTGATGGGACACAGATCCATATTATGCATAACCTCAGAACTAACAAGGAAGGGTTGCAGCTGCTACTCCAACTGACTGCAGACATAGCTGCACAGCAGCCTCACACACTGGCCTTCTGTTAGAGGTCTGGATTTTCCTTTAACAATCCCTGAATGTTCCACCTGCATAATGTCCAAAACACTCCAAATGTTTCTGTATGTTTTTATTTGTTAAAAGAGTTTGCACCAGGTAACTGATGGAACTATTGGCAGAATCTATGTCAGCTGCCAAAATATGAATAATCTTATGCTTACATTCTGCAGTGATTTCTTCTGACCTGAGAAATTAATCCTCCCACTAGTTTTCCTCTGGGCAAAATATTTTGGGCTGTTATACCAGCATGAAGCTATTTCATGGATTTCAGATGACTCCTAATATCACTGACCAGTCAGAGTTTTGTTTTTAATTTTGAAAAAAGCTATTTCGTACATTGACGCTTAAGATGGACCACTTTTCCTCCCGTTTACTCTGAATACAGCCTGATATTTATTGACTTAAACTCATGAAAAAATATGATTTATGGAACTTTACTTGAGTTACATGAAACCTCATGCAAATGAAAAAGAATTGTCAATACTTTTTATGATGTTAAAAAAAATCACCTAGGGATAGCTGACATTTTAAAAATCAAAGCAACTACTCTGTTCAATTTTTAAACATCAGACAACTCTTGAGAAGAGAAAAGGAAAAAAATATGATGTTGACTTGATTTTAAGTTGATACAGATTTTTAATAAGGCTTGCTGTCGAGTTCATATAAAATATGAGTGACCAGAGAGAAGAGTTATAAGACGTCTTGCCATGTCTATTAAATATGTACGATATTAATGAGGTGCAAGGGTGCAGAATATAAGTTGTTGATTGGTTTTCTACTATACTGTCAAATGCTATGATCCTGCCTGAGCTTACCAGCTAAGGAATGATAAATCAAGCCATTGCTTAGATGGAAAACTTCTGCAAGACACCTAGGGATAGATCCTATCCCACCTAGTAGATGTGTAATTGGACTTAGGCATCTAAGTTCAATCCATTTCTACCCTGCTTGAGTCCCTGAAAACAGTTACTGTATTTCACAATGTTTAAGTTGAGGTTTCAAGCCCAAATACTGACCCTTAAATTTCCACCTCAACTTATGCACCATATCCAGGGCCCAGTCTGGCCAGCACACAGCCTCCAGGTAGGGCTGCTACTGCCACTGCTGCAGCCACTGGGGTATTCAACTTCCCCAGTGTCCAGTGGCTCCTTGTCTCCCTGCTGCAGCTCTCTGGGCATCAGGTAAGGAAGTGGCAGGGACAGGGGGGCTGCAGCACACAGAGTGGGGCTGAGGCTGGTGGGAGCATAAAGCCCGCGTTCAGGGGGGCAACGTGAATGCAGAGCTCAGGTGGGCAGGGTGTGGGTGTGGTGGAGGGTATGAGTGTGTGGGGCATGAGGAAAGGTAGGGGAGTGTGGGGACCCCCCCATACACACTCCCCCCATGGTGCATAGCAGCCTCCAGACAGTGGGTGCTTGTAGCCTGTGCAGGTGCTGCTACCCTGTGGTGTGCAGTTCTGCTGGCACTCATGCATCACCGGGGAAAGCCATGCACTCTATAGCCAGCTATGCACGGTGGTGAGGAGTGCAGCATGCCTGGCCCACCTCTATCATGCTGCTTATAAGGGCCAGGGCCAGGGCTGGGTCCAGGCTTGGTGCTCAGCTGTCATGGCCCAGGCAGCACCAGGCTTGGCCCCTGCAAGCAGCGCTTTCTGGGCCACTCCGGATGAGCACTGAGCCTGACCTTGGTCCTGGCCCCTCTGGCAGTGCCTACCCCCCAGGTGTCCTGCCTGCAGTGAGGGCACAAAGGAGCTGGTATAAGTTGACACCATATTTCTGATCCAAATTGTTAGGTTGACTTACACATTGGATCTATGAAAATCCTAACTTTTTTATCAGAAAAATCAGGTTGATTTATATACCACATTGACTTGTATATCGTGAAATATGGTAATACAAAATGTAGATGGGTTCTCTTCTTCTTCACTGCTTAGCCTTAAGACTAAGATGACAGCACATAATAAAAGTAGACACATTAATAAATTTTCAAGGATTCAAGCAGCATGAAACAGGATCACACTTATGCACCTAAGTCTACTTTCTATTACTGATAAAGTACTGCTGGTCACTCAGACTTTGTCCAGACATGACAGCTAGAAGTTCAGGGGGTTACGGTCCCTGATCTAAGGTAAATCAGGTAGGGAAGGGGGCAGGCAGGACTGGGGGAAATAGCAGGGGGTTAGGGGTGATAGCAGGGTCCATAGGGGGGTTGGGGAAGATTGGGGAGTGGTAGCAGGGTCCATAGGGGGTTGGAGGTATCTGGGAGGGTTTGATGGGTCAGAGGGACTAGTGGGGTCTGCATGGGGGCTAGGAGGGATCAAGGAGTTAGTGGGATCTTTGGGGGAATTGGGGGAATTCAGGGGGGTACAATCAAAGAAACTCTCTGATCCTGCCATTGCCCCCACCCTGGACCATCCCCAGTCCCCCCACAATGCCACCGAACCACCCCTGATCCCACAAACTATACTCAGAGCCAGTTTTACTGGCATTCTCTGGTCCCAGGAGCCTGACTGAAATAAATTGAGGTGTGGGGAGGGGCGGGTGGATCAGGGAGGCTGGCAGCTTTATGGACGGGGTTAGCAGAATTGGGAGTGCTGGTGGCTATTTTTAGCCCCCTGACTCCCCACCATCCCCCAGATGAGCACCCCCCCCCCCGGTGAACCAAACCCTCAATCCAACCTGCCCCCCCACCCCAATTTACTTCCATTGGCTCCTGGTAGTGGCAAATGCCAGTAAAACCAGCACTGTGAGTGGCTTGCAGGATCAGTGGATGGGGGAGGTATTGGCAAGATATGGGTGGGACACTGGCTAGTCTGCAGGGGGTGGGTTATCCATCTGGGGGTGGGGGAAAGGGATTAGGGGCTAAAAATAGCCCAGTCCTGGGTGGGGGAGGAAAAGCGCATCCCCAAGGCTGGGGCCAGCAGCTTGGTTTTCCCAGCTTTGGGGATGTGCTGGAAACATGTACGGGTCAGTTAGATCAGTCTAGCCATAACCAATCTAACTTAGTGCATATCTGAGGTACAGCTAAAGTAGATTACATCAGGCTTTTTGGACCAATCTACCCTTCCTGGAACTTCTGTACAGCTTTGGTTTAGATTGATCTAACTAGGGATCTAAATGTAAGGTCCACATGCGGGTGAACTACATTAGATCAGGTGGCCATTTTTAACATGATCTAACCTCCCCCTAACTGCCCTGAATGTTTGTATGTACACTCAGTAGCCTGAGCTCTTCCCTCTGAGTCTGTAGTAAAACTGTGTCACATTGTCACAAATCACTGGGCTTTGGAAGCACCATCTCTTAGATAAGGTACAAAGCTGGGAGTCCTGGCTATCTTTGTTCATTAGAGATATGTGGTAGTCTCTTTTAACAGCCTGGATGTTAACTCCGATGCCCCATGTCCTGACCATATTCCAAGCTGGATGATTCTGTTCTGCCACCTCAAGTTTCCCCTATAATTTTGACTGGAGAAGTTATTTGCTGTCTCTCTGAAATTGATGTGTTACTGAAATTCATCCCCAAAATGGCTGTTCTGGGATGAGAAATATTTCTGGTTTTAATTGTAGTTATACAAATGCATGCGCATGGAAGTGAGCAAGCTCTTTGGGATGTTTCAAGATGAATAGCTCTATGTAAATGTAATGTCATTTAAGATTTCAGAAGACAAACAGGCAATTTTTATTCAGAGTTTAATTCCATTAGGTCAAAGTAGTATCCTCCCTTGATATAGTGTTTTAGAAAACTGCCACAGATAACAAGCTTATGGGCTAGTCTTTGAGTCCAAAGCACAAATCAATAGTTATTTGAATTATAACATGGTGAAGTTATATATTATACCTTGCTGATGCTATTAGGAGAGAAACAAAAATAAGATTTTAATGGTTTCCACCAAACTGTTATGAACAATATCTCCTACAATTTAACTTGTCTCATAATCACTTTTGCTCCATTGTACTGTACAATACTTTCTTGCTAGGGACGTGCATGTGTGTGTGTGTGTGTGTGTGTGTGTGTGTGTGTGTGTGTGGAGGGGTGGGAGGCGGGTGGCTGCACACGCGTGTGTATGATGCCACTGTCAGTATCTCATTATGGCTGTATCCTGTAAGTCACAATACAGGGGTGTTTGCATGGGAAATGACAACGAAGCATGATCTGAAACACGGTGTCAGACAGGCACACAATTAGGACCATATTGATCACAAAGCTCATTGCTTGTAGAACTGTCACTGTGTATTCTTAGTATTGTACACAATGCTAAATGAAACATTCTGTTATTAATTAAATAGTTATTTCTTAAATACTGTGCGGGGGGAAAAAAGCCTTTTCCATTTTCTTTTCTCAGAAAATACATTACTCCTCCATTATTAGGCAAGACCAATGTATTTACTGCCCTTTATTTTATGTGTTACATTTTTAATTTGTTGGCAGCTTCTCTATTCAGAGTATAGACCAAGAATGGAGCTGAATATGACTCGTGCTGCGTGTCAAAGACCTGGATTTATTTCTGCACTCTGTCAGGTGTCCCTGGTGAGCAGTATTTTATGTTTTAGAGATGTACATGTAGTACAGTAGGCCCCAATTCAGGAAAGCTCCTTATTCATAAAAAGCAGTTAAGAATGTGCTTTTTGCCTGGTTTGTTCCATCAAATTGCAACATGAGCCATGAATTCTGAAGGCACAGGAACCTCATCTAAGAGATTCTGAAGCCAGCTTCCAAATTAATATCTAAATCCCTCAGTGTCACCTGAACTGGCCTAAAAAATTCAACTGAAAGGAGACACTTTTATAATTAAACATTTCCCTAGTAAGTAAATGATAAAGTTAATTTAACAGCATTGTTATTCCAAAGCATTACAGAATTACCTGTAAACATTGGAGCATGAGCGTTCCCCATGGCCTTGCAAGAAGTGACTGAATCTATGAATGCCATTTAAAGTCTTTCTTCAGCAGCCTGTCGGTAACTTTGATCTTAAATTAATACAAAAGAAACTTCACACATGACTGGAAAGAGAAGCTCACTATGTGATTATTTTTAGGCACTAATTAAAATACGTGAATGCACCAAAATATAATCTGGAAAGTTTTTTCCTGTAAGAATGTCTCAAAGGGTTTAATAACTCTACAGTAATTTTGTGGGTGCCTTAAGGGAAGACCTGCATACTTCTTCAGTACCTGCATAACAGGGAAGGAAAAAATGAAACCTTATCCAAACAGTTTCCACATCATTTTCTCTCCTACAGTGACCCTGCTGATGCCATAATTTATGCTTCAGTATCATAAACAAGTTGTTACATATTGGTGAAAGAGTTCATATAGCTTGCAGGAATCCTGAAAAATGGGTTATACAGTGTTGATCTCCCAGGGGGCCTTAAATAACAACCTAAAATGTATGGGACAGTGATCACTGGGTTTATTACTTCAGTTTCAGTCTGGTGTTTTGCAATTTACAGTTCCCTGATAAATTGGAATCCATTCAGCTGGTACATATTATGTGGTACTATGGAGCTGTCTGTGCTACACTGAAGGATTAAAGCAAGATGCAAATGACTCAGAGATGTGTAATGACTAAGTTTAGCAAATTAATGTAGATCCCAGAGCATCTCTAGCCCACATATACCATTAGTAAGAATAAGATGCAGTAAAATAGCAACATGCAGAAGATGCTTTAGTTAAGGTTGCGTTTTCATTCCAAGTGTGTATTCCAGCCCCTGTTTTCAGGGGTTTCGCATTTGACTGTATGAAAATATTGCTTCAGGCTAAAACTTGTATTTGTAATACAAGGTTTCAGTTTGGTGATATATTATTTTCCAGTAGTATTTTTAATATTTGGAAAAAAAAAATAGTTGTCATCTATTTTTCTATTACAAGATTGTAAAAAAGAATATAATTATTTAAACTATATATTTTTTTACTCTCCTAACCAGCACCTTGACATTGGTAATCTCTTTCTCCATTACATATGCCCATTGCTATAATGTTGTTGGATGCTGGTAAGAATTAACTTTTTTGAAAGGCATTACATTTTTAATAGTATTTCTGAGATTATCAATCTTGAATATGCCTTAGAGTATATTGGTTACAAAATGTATTCACACTGAGTGTTGTTTTGTTTGGAAAATCAATCTAATGCTGGTGAGCAATAATTTTCTTCAACAAAAGATTGGGTGTGGATTTTAAGTACCCAGCTTTGGAGCTATAACATATTCTAGCTAGGCCACAATCTACAAAGGAACTAAATGCTACAACACCGAAGGCATGTCTACATGTAAATTTAAGTGTGCCTAAGTTTAATGTGCTTTAACCTAAGTTGCATTAAGGCAATTTAGGTGCAAGTCTACATGTGGATGCCTTAAGGCACCTTAACACAGCTCACTGGGCAGCCTGCCATGGTCAGCACCCTGGACGGCCCCTGGAAGCCCACAGCAGCGTAACCAAGTCATGAAGCCCAGCACCAGCCAAGGGGGTGGAAGCCTCCAGTCCCCGCCCCAGACACAATCGGCCCGGCCCTGGCTCTAACTCCCTCCCCATGTTCCTGCCTCCCCAGTGTCAGACCACAGTGGCCCAAAGTCCAGTCTGTGGTGCGGGTTTGCTGACCAGACAATGCAGCCCTGCAGGGGCAGGATGCCTCACTGCCTGCCTGGGATTCAGGCACCCTTAGACGTCCACACTGGGGCTCTTGTCTGGGATAGCAGGTGGGCTGGGACTGCATCTGCCCCCAGCACCCAGAACAGCTTTCCATGTTCCATCCACTTCCATCCTGGGCAAGTGTCTGGCCTCCATGCCAGACACTGCGGGTGAGAGAGGCAGTGTCAGCTCCTGGGGGCTCTGCACAACTCAGTCCAGGCAGGCTGGGTGCAATGCATGCGAGGGCTCAGCTCTTTCCTTGGCCTGCTTGAACCAAGACCAAGTCCCTGCCCATGTTGCACCCAGCCTGCCTGGGCTGAGCTGCACAGAGCCCCCAGGAGCTGATGCTGCCTCTCCCACCTGCAGTCTCTGGCATGGAGGCCAGGTGCTTGCCCAGGATAGAGGTGGGCAGAGCATAGAAAGTCATAGTGGATGCTGGGGGCAGATGCAGTCCCAACCTGCCTGCTGTCCCAGGCAGGAGCCCCAGCATGGGCTTCTAAAGATGCCAGAATCCCAGGCAATCAGCAAGGTGTCCCACCCCTGCAGGACTACATTGTCTGGCCAGCAATGACACTTGGTGGCAGTGCAGGACCCCATGTGCTTGGCTCGAACCTGCTCAGTCACATAGCATTGAGGCCTTACAGTGTCTACACGCGGGTTAAGATGCCTTAACTAATTGTGCCTAAATTTGATGCTTGCTTGATACAGTTATTAAATTTAGGCATCGCCATTTTAAGGCACATTAAGGGTGCACATGTGTAGACCCATGCCCTTAATATGCCTTAAAAATCGCTAATGTGCCTTAAATTACTACATGTAGATTTGCCCCCAGAGTCACAAAGTGTCACAAAGATTCGCTTTTAGGCACCTGACCTCCATAGTGGAATCCCCGTTTCTCAATTAGGTACCTGAACTTTTATGTTCTGTATTGTGAAAGTTAGAAAATTCACAATAGGATTCAGAAAAGCCTGCATGTCAAATAGGGAGGCACTAATCCATCCAATCCAGAGGCACAGTTGTGCCTTTCATTCTGCCCCTTTCCAGAACTTAGGTATGTCACTCATCACTCAGAGATACATCCTTCCACTCAGTATCCATAGCTGGAACCCCTTCTTGGAGGCAAACACATAACTCCTTTCTTTTCTATTCTGAGCAATGTTGACCCCTTCCTTTCAAAACGTAGCTGAAAGAGGAGATGATTATGTCACACCCCTTCTGTTCACAAGGTTAGAGACTAGGGAATCACCTATACAATTTCCTCCTTTGCAAGATGAAGTTCAAGCCCATCTCTTGAACCTCCCTAGCACGTACCCTCACCACCAGGCCACAGGATCTTTTGAGGTGATGGGGAACATTCAGTTCCTCCTATTGAAAGGTACTTTGCACAGGACAGTTAAAAAATCATTGAACCAGAGAAAATGAGAACTCAACAACAAACATGACTGCCTAGTGGTTATGGCAGTAGTATGAGAGAGGATCCTGTGTTTAAGGACTGCATATGTTTTTTTTATCCAGTGGCTTTTTAGCACAACATATATAAACAATTCTTGAAGTCTGGCTACTGCAAGATGTCTTTAACCTTTGCCTAGCTTTTGAATGCATTGTTGAAAACAAGCTAAGAAGCTGTTTGCAGGATTTTGTTTGGTCAAGTGTTGTAAATAAGTTAGGCATAAAAATGAGTATATTAAAATATATGTTTGAAGTGGATCAAGCTCAATCCCTGCAGCCATCAAAACAGACCTCTCCCTTTGGACTGGTAACACATAACCTTATATCGATGGCTTTTCAAATCTGTATATCACTTGAGCATAATCAGTCTATTCTTTGTCTCCTCATTACAAATTCTCTGTCATTAAGGACAACAAATGATCAACAACATTGAAAGGATCACAGCAGTTAACATCTATTGAACCTGTTGTTTTAGGCTGTCAGCAAACTCAGGTAGTAATATCTACAATGGTTGCACTGTTTATATTTTTATGGTTTTCCCGAGGGCTTGCCTTTTCATAAAAATTGCATTATTGTAACTTTCTGATATTGCAAGATAGTGCCAGATATTCACATAACATCTTTTCTTGTACCAGTGAATCCCTGGGATTCAATAGAAGCTACTTGTGATCATGTCTCAAATAACTTTACATCAGTGGAAATTAAATAGTGTTTCAACTATGGTCATATTCTGTTGCTGATTTGACTTGGTGCGAGCAGTTTTCACAATTATATCTCACACTGCTCTGATCACTGTGGAAGTGATTTTTTTAAAATTATTTTTCTATGTACCCCTCACATGGAATCAAAGATTTACATGTTTAAAAGTAGCTTTCTGAGCAGATGATCAAAGTGGGGTAGCCCCAAGATGAAATGCAGTGTCAAAATATGTTCAAAAGCCTCACACACAGACCTAGAGACATATGTAGGACCAAAACAGTGCTTACAGCAACTCCCACAAGATCCCTTTTAAACAACTTGACAGGCTTTTATACAAAGAGCCAGCCAAGCAGTCTTGCTTGGTTGTGAATAGTACAATTCTTACTCCCCTCACAAGGGAGTGTAGTGGCTGATACTATTTTAATGAAAGCTGAAATTCTGGACAACTAGATGGTATCTTCAAAAACAAGTGTCATGTAACTCACGTAGCACAGTCCAGCCCGGTTCAAGCCCTGAACACAAATCTGAATAAATGCAAATGCATCTGGCACAAAATTCCTACTCTACTAGCAAGTGCATGCTGCCCACTAAGGTTTTAGTTATGTGAAAGCAATGAATTGTGTAACTGTGGCTAACATTTTGTCCTTTGGAATACTTTGTTGCTAGGAAACGGTATTCCCAGATTTCCTAATGATTCTTCTGCTTTCTTGCCATTCTGATGTGATGATGTAAAGTGGCACAAACTGGCCTATGTCATATGACCCATGTTATTTGATCCTGCTTGCACCGTTTACAGTCAGTATATAGATGGTAGGGCAGTATACAGAAGTCCAAACAAATATAAAAGTCCTACTGCCAGGGTTCCTACCTAACTATGGCCCCTTTTCTCTATATTCTGCCTATCTTGGATCAGAGGAAGTCTCCCACTCTACCTCCATTTGTGGAGTGGGGAGAGGAAGGGTACTTCCTTGGATGCTGTTGTATGATTAACAGCTGGCTGTGTGGCTAGGTTTTATTTCCCCCACAGGAGCCACCAAATAAATGGCCCTCTCTTTCCTGCCTTTTCCTAAGCACTCCCTGCCTCTGCTGCCTGCATGTACAACTCAGCCATTCCAATTCCAAAGTCTGATCCCTTTGAAGTTCCCTGTGATGGTTTATTGGCTATACATTTTGTAATGAGACTATTCATTTAAAATGTGCTCTTACATTATTTTTGCACTGCTGATGCTGATCAGGAGTGTTTCTTGAATGTCTGTGCATTACTGCATGGTTATAATAAAGCAACAGACTATAATGTTGCATCTTCACCATGCAATAAATAGATAGGATAGTTTTTCACCTTCTACTGAACATTAAGATTTTTTTAAGTGTAGTGTAGACTAGAGTATAAAGTGTATTCCACATTTTACTTCAGCATTTTGTATTCTGTCTCCATCATTGTACAGACCTCTCTGCAGTCTTTGTCAGAAATTTGGCATCTCTGTGTACTGTGTACTGTACAGATCCCAAACCCTGCACAAAACTCTCTCTTTATAGGGACAAATTAATTGTTTTGTGGAATTCCTAAAACATTTCTACATCTTCAGCTAATGTTGAATGAAATAATGTATAAGCTTAAGCAAAAGCAGTTTCCATGGTTATACTAGAGACATTCTAAATATAGTATATGATGTAATCAGTTAAAGTGACTAGGTACAAAATTGGTATTTATTTCAGTATGAAGTTTCTTCATCGGAGAAAGCTTTGAAAGGTGTCTGTATCACTTGAAGATACTATTTTTCAAATTATTGCTATTGTCCCATGATTTTCTGTTTTTCAGAGCTCTTCCATTTTGCAGTTTATAGACTGCAGCGTCTTTAAAATTATTATAAATTATATACATCAGACCACTTCAGCACCTTTACAGAGTTCTAGCATTAAATGTTACATTCCACAAAGCAGCCCCTTCCACAACTGGCTAGGGGGAGATTGTTATTTCTGTAATCTCTTCCACCCCATACATTTTAAACTCTGTTATCAGAATCCATGTTATCTATCTATGTGCCCCCGTCACTGTCAGGTCTGTGGTATTCTCTGATCTTATTTTATCCAGAGAGAAAAAGATGATCAAATGATCTGAGCTTATATCCTTCTGTAAAATGGGGATAATGATACTTTCCTACATCGTCACAGATCAAACAATATTTCACAAACAACCCATTAGGAGAAATTAGCATAACTGTTCAGCAAATGCAGAAGAATAATGAGTTCATACATAAAAGTCAAGGTTAGTTTGTAAACACAAGAAAAGAGTCAAGTTGATCAGAAGATTTTTTTCCACACTGAATAATTTGTCTGGCATTATACAATACGTCCTTTCTAGCCCTTAGCTTATCAAAATCCTAGTTCACCTGCCACTCACCAGAGGCAGTTGCTCCTTAATATACTGGGTGCATCTACACATGCACTTTACTGCAGTTGACTAATTAGCTCTGTAGTAAAGTGTCATAATCTACATGTGTGCAGGTATTAGGGTGCAGTACACTAATTAACTCTGCCACAGAATAGTACTGTTGTGGACAGTGCTATCTTATAATGGAGTATTTTACTGCACTGA
Source organism: Alligator mississippiensis (assembly GCF_030867095.1). Taxonomy (NCBI): domain Eukaryota; kingdom Metazoa; phylum Chordata; order Crocodylia; family Alligatoridae; genus Alligator; species Alligator mississippiensis. The sequence continues at coordinate 94,039,027 of NC_081827.1, read as the reverse complement.
AATTCACATGTGAAGGATGACTGGAAAGGGGCCATGGCTCTGCTGTTTCTGCACCCTGGTGCCCCACCCAGCCCCTCTACCAGCTGACGCCACCAGCCAGAGCCCAGGGCTGACTCCTTTGCCCCCTGCCAGTCCAGGCCTGCTCTATCCTGACTCAAATTGCTGCTGTCCCATGTGCACATGTAGGCGCTGCGCCCGGGAGCAGTTTACTTTAGCTCAAAGGGCTCTGGATTTTATTGCTTTACCTTAATTGCATGTGTAGGTGCACCCACTGAGCGGTAAATGAACATAAACGTCTCATCATAAAGAATTCAATATATCTAGTCCTTTGAGTAGCTTCCTCATGATTTAGTTTTACTTATTCTTCTTTTTAATAAAGAACTCTTTCTCTCTTTATCTCTCTCTCTATGCCTTTCTACCTTAATACAGTATAAGTGACGCAATATATTGGGTTTCAGGGTTGTTAAAACAGTTTCATAGCTTTCTGGTAAAGTATCCAAAAATTCTTTTCAGAAAGGAAATCTCTATTCTTTCAAGATGGAGGATCCTTTGTTCATTAACAGCACTTTGGTAACAATTATTTTCTTTTCTCAAGACAGTACCTGGTGATAATATTGTACTGTAATTGTACTGTAATTTTGGCAGAAATAGTACTATTGTTTTCCACTGACACAGTATACCTGAAGTGCATAAGATTTTGCATAACACCTAGAGACTGGGAGCCATGCATCCTCTTGTATTTTCCCTGCTATTATTAATCCTAGCATCTAAGCAAATCCTTTTGGTGCAAGTAGCCTGAAGATTATGATGTGACAATGACTAAAGACTGCAATAAAAGTCAGCTGAAACTTTTTGTGGTGAATTTTCCACTTTTGTAAGACTGCTGGCAGTGGCAGCATTGAATGTACAGAAATGAATTTTGTTTTCAAAATACAGTAAGAAAGTTCATAGAATTATAGAAATTGGAGAAGAAAAAGATATATTGGGTCATCTTCTCAGCACTGGAGCCTGTAGCAGATTTGGCCCTGCATTATAAGGTACTTTTCAAGTTTAGTTTCCAATGTCCCACAAGACAGGGCTTTATGGGTAGCCTTGAAAAATTGTTCTGTTATATAGTAGATGTCATTGTCAACATTTTATTTTTCATTCAGCCACAAATGCATCTTTTTCAGAAGTTTATCCTACCACTCCTCCTTTCAGCCCTTCAACTAAATCCTTCCCATTCTCAGTGTTTACAAGCTTCTGATACCTCTGGGTAGTTCTTATATTCAGCTACTTCAAGGCCAGCACTCTCCTCATTCAATAGAGACATACATAGGTCTTTTAATCTTTCTTTACTCATAAATCAGCTGTCAATACCCCTGTTCCCTAAAAAACTTTGTTGCTATGTACTCCTTCTTCCAGGTGATTATTAATGAGGTTGCATAAGACTTTACCTTCCAGGAAAGTGGTTTCTTCAGTAGAGCTAACTACAAAATTGCCTGCTAAACAGACAAAGCAGCTTTCTTTCCTCTGCCATGGAAATGAAGAATGATAATCTTCAGTGGTGATAAGATATAATAAGTTCTCTGAGAGCTATAAACACTGGATGAAATCCTGGCCTGATTGAAATCAGTGGAAAAACCACAATTGACTTCTGGGGGACCAAGATGTCCCCCATTGCTTTTAATCAAAACAGGATTATTTATTTTTCATTCTATCTAGAACTAACATACTTTCTTGTTCTCATACAGCTTGATTCAAGGCCAGTGGGATTTACTTAGTTGTTCATGACCTACATATGATTTTCTAATGCCTCATTTGAGGTTGTTTCACAGGAGATTTGCTATTGACAGCAACAGAGTCAGAATTTTTCTCATAGTCTGTAAGTGTGATTGATGCTGCTCCCATACCAGAGTCTCTACAGATAAGGGAAGCAGAGTATGGATCCAAGGTGTCCTTCTCATGCTGCCTGAATTTTATGCGATAGACCAAAAGACTAGCAATGTGAAAGCTGTACAATGATGTAACTAGAGTGGGGCAACTGGGGCAGCTGCTCCAGGCACTGACTTGGGAGGGGGTCGAAAACAACAACAGCCACCACAGCTACATGATCACAACAGTGGCATGGCAGCAACTGGAAGTCAGCATTGTCCCTGTGTGTGGCAGCTGCCCTGGGCACCCAGCCATGCCATTACCCCACTGGAGCTGGGAAGCAGCAGCATGGCTGGTTCCTTGTTCTCAGTAAGTGACCTTGTGGGACACAGAAACCCTACATTACTTCAAAATCTGGGAGTTGGAAAGAAAGATAGGGCACATCCCCAGTCTTCAAGTAGAAAAAAAAAAGTCTCTCCACTTTATCTCCCCTCATTAGCACAACCTCCTTTTGTTTCAAAAGTTCCAGAAGATGGGAGGTTTGTAGTTGAATTAGGCTACAAGCCTTTTACCTTAAGGCAGGGGTGTCGAATTCATTGGCCCACCCAAGCTGGATTCAGACTTCAGTGCTCCTTGTGGACCAGATTTGGATCCACCTTTAGTGGTGAGCGAGCAGCAGCAGCAATTAATGCAGCAGCCGCTTGCTTCACTGCTGTTGAAGCATGTCCTCAGTGAGGCTCCATAATCCAAAATTTGGCAGTGGGCCCTGCCCTGATTGCCCCTCCTCCAAGTTCTAGGAACCGTCCAGCAACAGCTTGCGCAGTACAGCCAAGTTGAAGTCTACTGCCTGGGCCCTGCCCCTCCATGCCTGGCATCAGTCTCTTGCTGGTACCCTCCTTTCCTTCCCATAAGGGGCCAAAAAAAGTGGCCAGTTTCTCATAGTGCCAGACCTAAGAAGACATTCCTCAGTTCTCTGGGGGATTTCTTTTTCTAATTAAATGTACACTTGTACTCAGATTTTTCAGGCAACTGGACTCTAGGCCATAGGCGCTGACTTCTATATTTGCCCGGGGGGGGGGGGGGGGGCGATGCTGAGATGATACCCTTCCCAGTGGCATGGCTGGAGCAGAGCTGAGCATAGCCCATGGGGGGGGGGGGCAGATGTGAGCTACAGCTGTGGGTTCGGGGCTTTCCGCCCTGCTGCCTCCCCTCCAGCTTCCTGTGGCTCTATCCTGCACCCCATCCTGGTCCTGGGCTCCATTCACCACCCTGTCTGGGCAGTGCCCCCAGATCCAGCCCCTGCCCCACTCCCTCCCTCACCAGGAGGTCCTCCATCTGACCCCCACCCACAATAGACTTACCTGCAGGCAGCTGGGGGAACTGCCCTCCACTGCTGCCTGGGGCTGTATTCCTGGCCACATGCATGTGTGCGCATGCACATGTGCACGTGGCACCCCCTGTATCCCACTCCCCACAGCCCCTTGTTCCAGCCTGCACAGGGAAACCTACCATTTCCCACGTTTTTCTGTGGTGAATGGAAAACCCAGATCCCTGCACAATACTGGAATTTGAGATAAATGCTGTCCTGGAGTCATGCAGCCTGGGACTGGGACTTCATGTTCCCATTTTGGGACTGTCCCACCCAAATAAGGATGGGAGGCCAGGGCCCTCAGGCCCCCACATAATTGGCACCAAAGCTATGGATCAAAGGCAAGCAAGGTTCTTTGAGTAGATGCGATATCTCTTAGCAAGCTTTTGGGTGCAGTCATCCCTCATCAGGCAGAGGGAGTCTCTGCTGTTCTGAGACTCCAAGAAATGAGAGAGGCTAAAAGTGTGGCAGGATGTCAGTGAAAATGTAAATAGGTAGAAATTAGAAAAACAAAAGGTAAACCAGAGAGGGGAGGGGGAAGAGAGGAGGGGAAAAAAGACTAAAGGGAAACGTTACAGTGATAGAATACAAGGTGGAAAAGATGCTGTCTGTGAAAAAGGAAATAGTTGGAGATCAGGACAACAGGAATGAGAGAAGCTCGAAGTGTGAGAGGATGTAGTGAAAATATAAATAGGTTAAAAAAAAGGAAAAACAAAAGGTAAAGGGTGTGGGGTGGAAGCAGGGGGATAAAAAGAGCGCCTGTACTGGCTGCTAGTGCCTGCTAAGCTGCAGCAAGTCATGACCTACTGCTACAGGATCCCTGAGCTGCTGTGGGGAAGATGGTAAAACTCACCTGCCCTGTCTAATCTGGCACTGAGGGAATATTTCATTCCTGATAAGAGAAGGACAGATCTCATATGTTCTTTCCTAGATATGCAGAGGCCAGTGCTTAACCTGAGCCCCCCTCTTGTAAGCCCACCAGCTCAGGAGATGCCTCCCCATGACTTCATCTCTTCATCCTGAGGTTCTGTGACCCTCTTCATCCCACTGGCTGGCAATAACTCCCCTCCCATTTTTGAGGTTTAGGGGAGCACATTCTCCTTGCTGCCTTGGGTATGCAGGGTCCTTCACTGTTTTTGCAGCAGGCTAGAAAAGGGAAATGCCCTACTCTAAAAAATATATATTGTTTTAAAGGAAAATAAGATATCAGGACAAAAACATGAACATGCCAATTTTATTCTTGAGAAAGGACAACCAAAAATTCAGGTTCAGGAGACCTGATATTAAATTCCCTGGCTTGTCACCACCACCCTGAAAGGCTATTGTCATTTCCACTGTCTCTCTGCAAGTGGAAGTGAAATTGATAAAAGTCTTCCAGGTGGTCTGTCAGAGACTGAGTGCCCTGGCTCTTTGCCTCTCTGGCAGTCAGGCTCCCTGGCAGCTGGCTTAGCAGGAGACAGGGAGATTGAGAACCGAGGAGAAAGTAAATTGGGGCACTCAGCCTCTGGCAGCCTACAGAGAAGGCTCTTATCAATTCACTTTCTGCCTTCAGAGAGAGAGGGATAGTGACTGAATCTACCCGGGATGCACCTGGAGAGATTTTGCTTTAGTCTTCTTAATAGGAAATTTAAATTTGGGGATAATCATGCGAGATGGAAGATACCTGTGGAAATTTTTGATTTTGTGAAAAGGATATTTTCCACTGGAACAATCATTCAGCAAAAAAATTCCCAAGCGGATCTAATACTTTTACACCTTGAATCTCTCATTTTATTTTATCTTTCTATAATTTTTACTTTTCTCTCTAAAACTTTTGTTGCTGAAGTTGCTAAACTTAATAAAGCCTTCTTGTTCTCTCTGTTCCACTGTGGAAGGCAGTACAGATGCATGGAAAGTTGATTATCCTCATAAAACAGCTACCATAACATTGAGATTCAGGCATTTTATTTGTCATTAGCCTAACAAAGCATATAGAGTTGTAGCTAACCGGAAAGATACAGTGCATTATTATTGTTATTATTTCTATTTTTGAAAACTAGGATACCATAGTGGCGAAGGCCATATGTAGCATCTAGATAGATAAATAGATAGTCATTTCATCTGAAATGGAGAGCAAAATGTAATTGCTATGCTTAGGCTCATTAGTATGCTGCAGACTGGATCTATGATTCTTATTAGAAAAATATTTAAGAGCTACTGTTTAGCAAATTGAAGGTGGCACAAACAATTTAGTGTAGTTTTCAGTCAATATCTCACAGAGAGGTAAGGGTCAGAGCTCATGGGGATGGAGGAGGCTCCAAGGGACCCTGGGGGGTCCCCAGCCCAAGCAGGGTTGCACAAGAGGGGCAAAGTGGGCCATGCCTCAGGAAACATCAGCTAGGTTCACAGCCTAGGGCAGCTAGGACCAGGATTTGGAGTTGGTCCCAAAACTACCTGGAGGAAGGGGCAGCGAGGACCCGCGATTGTATGGGGGGATTAGTAGGGCTCAGACCCATGGCTACCAGAGAGCATTTCCTTGGGAGAGTATGGGAGCTGCCTATACTCAGCCCTGGGGAGAAGAAATAGCCATCCAGCAGAGAGCAGGGCCTGCCTGACCAGGGAGGAAGGCTACAAGAGAAATGAAGAGAACAACCCTGAGAGCCCAGAGATGGAGTCAAGATTAAGACCATGCTTTAGAAAAGAAAGGTGCCTGAGAGATCATTATTGAACCCCAGAAGATGAGGCCAGGGGCTATCTTAAGAGTGGAGTATTAGCAAAGACAGACTGGATATGTGTGAGAGAGGGCTGGTGACCATAGGGGCTAGAGATCCACTTCAGCTGGCCTGGTCAAGGCCAGGAGACAGAGGGACCTAAAGGGCTAGGGCCTACAGAAAGGGGTGGGCCAGAGCTGTGGAGAGCCTGGCACCCTGACTGGCCCAATCTGGGTACAGGACCACAGGGGTCATAAAGTTACCTATACCCATATGAAGGGAGGTTCTTGGGGACCACCTGGAAGTCAGGATGGAAGAGGCCAGGCTGGTGATGGAACAGGGGCCAGAGTACAAAAAATAACCTTGGTTGTGTGCAGGGACACCATGGAGAAGAACAGAACAGGGCTCCAGGACAGGGTTTAAGGGTCCTTGGTCATGGGTAAGACCTGAAACTGCACCCTGCTGGGGTTGAGTGATGTGATAGGACTGCTGGTTGTGGGGTAGCCCCCAGACAATGCCACACCTGTGCCTCCCCAGTGAAAGACAAGGATGGGGCACCAGAAAGCCTCAGCCCCCTTGTGGGTTACCCTGTGGAGGGGTAAGTCCAGGGGAGCACACCCCAACAGAAAAGCAAGGAGGATGGGTACAGCCATAGGGCCATGATGGCTCAGGTACCCAAGTGGAGTGTGAGAAGAGGAGCTAAGCAAGAGGAAATGGGCCAATGTCAGTGAGGCAGGCTGAAGCCCTGAGGAAGCCTAGACCAGGTCTTAGAGATGTCTCAGTGAGACAAAGCCAGACCTTGAGAGAGGACTTGAACATCCCAAAGTCAAATCTGAGGCAAGGGACTTCCCTGAGCTATACAGCCAGGTTAGGGAGTTGAACCATGGGACTAGTGGTGGCCTTCAAGGCCCAAAGAAATAACATTGGGGCTAGGGCCTATTGAGCATGGCCTAAGGTCCAGAAGGGCTGAGGGTGAATGAGTGACCCAGGGAGAAGAAACAAGGAGTCCCAAGGAAGGACCCAAAGTCCAGAGAAGGCCAAAGGGGCAGTGAGAAGCCTGTGGTCTAAATGACAGGGGTTCAGTTAGGAGCCTGTGGTTTAAGAGAAAGTGTGGTCTAGTGAAGGATCAATACAGCTGGGGGAGAGGCTGGAGGAGTAAGGTAATTTTAGATGCCATCTGCAAGGCTTGGGACATGGTGTAGGGATGGAACAAAGCCATGTATTTGGCCCTAGGCACCAGGGCAACAAAAATGGGCAGTCTCCTGCATTATATTTCAATCTCTTAACATCAAAGGCATGGTAGGTGAGACCAGGCTGGACTGCCATAGAAGAGGTGGCCTGGACATCACCAGCTTGGAGAGGGATGCTCCTGTCACACCCACACAAAAAAGGAAATGGAGCAGCGCAAATGGGGGCAGCATGCACTGCTAAAAACCGGAGCCTGGCCAGCTGAAGCTACCCTGGCTGCCAGCAAGGTTCTGAGTGGCAGGATTTCCACTGCTGCAGCCCCAGGGGACCCCCAGGACCACAGGTAAGGCTGCTGGGGCAGCCCAGTGCTGGGCCCAGTCTCCTCTACCCCACCTGGGGTAACCTGCCGCATACTGGAGGGCACATGGTACAGGCGTTCCCTGGGAACAACTAGCTAGCAACTTTTTTTGGCCAGAGTGCCAAAAAACACCACAGTGCCTACCCCGGAAGGTGCCAGTGTGCTGGCATGGCAGAAAAACAAAATGAGGGCAAGGGGTACATGACAGGATGCCCTGCTCATGCCCCTTGCCCCCCACCCAAAGCCCCTGCCCCTCAGCCCTACTGCCCCTTGCCCCCCACCCAAAGTCCCTGCCCCACATCCCTACTGCCCTTTGCCCCCCACCCAAAGCCCCCACCCCACAGCGCAGGCTCTGTAGCTGCTGGAGCCCAGGCTGCTCCCAGCAGGGCTTGCAACATCCCAGCTGCCTGCTGAGAGCAGCCCGGGATTCCAGCTGGCAGCAGCTCCTGAGAGCCGGGGCCAGCTGCAGCCAGGAGGATCCAAACAGTTGTGCCAGGCTGCACAGCTCCGGCATCAGTTCCACACTGGCACCAGAAGACACACCTCGGAGCGGGCAGTGGGGGTGGGGCCTGAGGCAGCAAAGCCCTGGTCTCTCCCCTGCTCCTGGCATGGAGGTGATGAGCCTGGCGCAGCTGTTTGTAGCCAGTCCAGGCTCTGGGCAGCTGCACCAAGTAGCAGGCAGGCTACAAACAGCTGCACTGGGCTCATCACCTCCATGCCAGGAGTGGGGGAGAGACCGGGGCTGCACTGCCTCAGGCCCCCCCACCGCCCACTCTGAGGTGTGCCTGCACGCGCCAGTGTGGAACTGATGCCGGAGCCTGGCACAGCTGTTTGGAGCCTCCTGGCTGTAGCCGGCCCCAGCTCTGGGGAGCTGCTGCCAGCCAGGATCCCGGGCTGCTCCCAGCAGGCAGCTGGGATGCTACAAGCCCTGCTCAGAGCAGCCCGGACTCCGTCACTGGAAGCAGCTACCTAGAGCCGGGGCTGGCCATGGCGCGCCAAGCAAAATGGCCTCATGTGCCACGTTCGGCATGCATGCCAGGGGTTGTCGACCCCTGAGCTACCACAAGGTGTGCCAGTTCAGGGAACCAAACATCCATGCTCATGTGGACATTGCATAAGGGTGCAGACAGAAGTGCAGCTCCCAGCTATAATTCAGAATATTTTTGAAGTGTTCTGAGTTACTTTACCCCAGACCAAACAGAAGTTCACTGTTGGCTCTGAGGGAGAGGAGAAATCTAGCTGGGGCTGGGAACCTGCAGCCAGGTTCCCATGACAAGGCTAGGCTGTCTGCCAGTGTTCCCTGTTTTCAGAATGGGAAAGGCAGTGGAGAGAGCTTGTTCTTGGGGCTCCCCAGCTGGTGCTGAAGGGTTGGGTAGGTGAATTGGAGCCCTCCCTACTTTGTGAGGGCTGCAATACACCCACCCCACCCTCCAGTGGGGGCTGAAAAGCCCCTAGACTGAATTCCCTCTGCTCCCTTTCCCTCCTCCCAGTCTGAAAACAGCAGCAAGCTAGGAGGTCTGTAGACACAAGTTGCTACATTTTATAACGTCTTTCTCTGATACCTCATGTAATGAGGGATCAAATTTTCACCCAAACGGCCATTTTTAAGCTGTTTGCAGCTGTGCACTTGTGTTTGGTCACAGATAGAAACTGCTTTTTGTGGCCTGATCAGGCGAAAATTGTCACTTCTGTCTGCACACAAAATGACAAATTGTTTTAATAGAACAAGACATAATTTTAGCTCAAATGAAAAAGTGTGTTCATGTTTTATATGAATCTCCAAATACAGATTTATGTATGATAAAAGTCAAAGTTAAGACACTCTCAGAGGATTGGCTGTTTGCTTCCAAAAGAGTTAATAAAGCACTTGCAAGTTTTAATGCTAGTTTAAGACAGAGCCCATCAGAGTGTTCTAAAGATATCACATGTCTGTGCTGTACAATGAAGGTTTTATAAGCCCTGCTACAAGAAAAATATTCTCTGCTTAAAGACCCACCATAATTCCTTTCCACCACAGAAATGCCAGTGGAGACATTTTAATGTATTACATTTAATCATAATATCATAATTCATTCAACCTAGAAATTTATTAATCATAATTCATGCTGCAAGAAAGCATATTAAAACACAGTGACAGTGGGCAAGCAGATATGTGTTCACAGCAATGTCATTTAAACAACTGCATACACTCACAGTAATGCAATTAACCAAGAATAATAATCTTTGTTAATATTATTATATATATCTTATCTGGAAGATGGCCCAACCAGACAGTTTAAATAGCATTCAACTAAAGATTTTTTTTCTTCACTAGCACCATATTTTCTCTTCTTTAATTTGCAGAGGCAGCTCTTAACCACCCAAAATCTCTCACATATTGTTAGGCAGGATTTCTATCACATTCATCTGGTTATGTCCTTTATGGCACTGATTCTGTAATCAGGTCTGCACATAACCAATTGCCAACTGGGACTTGGACAGATTAAAAATGATTATCCTTTTTTAATGTGCTACTATTCTCCTCTTATAACTTTTTGTTCTTAGAGTTAAATGGGTAGCTTAATACTTGTGAACGGTACTATAATTCATTTATTAATATGATGTATTGTTTATGTAACACAGACAAGTGAACTAGGCAAGTTATATACACATAACCAGATAATTCTCTCCATCTGCAGACATTTACAGGGAGTAAAAGCAGAAAGGGATAGGCAGGATACAGACATGGTTGAGATTGTTCATCCATTTTATGGGGTTCAGAGCTTTTGTAGTATTTTTCTTTCCTCCCTCACGCCTTTTGTTTGCAGATTTCACCTATTTTCCTCTCCATCTGACATTTTGCTAACCCCCTGTCAGGTAAACTGCCCACCTGTTCAGTGATGGTAGCCACCAGGTAAGAGGCAATGGACTCTGTGTGAAACCTAAGTAGAGCCTGTTGCATCAGCTTCCTGAAGACTGCATTAAAATCCTTTTGACTTTTGCATAACATTCAAGACGCTGACATTGATCTATAAAGTCTATGATGTGGCCCCTGCCTTTCTGAAAAACCACCTCTCCTCCCATAAACTGCTCTGACAAAGCCAGTGAGTCACTTATTCAAGAATTTCTTATTCTGAAATTGAAAGTAGGTGTTTGTTTCAGAGAACCTTAGCTCTGGCATTCATTTCTGGCACTGGTCTGACAGAGTCCAAGTCTGTCGACTTCAGGGCACAGAAAAAGGCTTGCCTATTCTCTTGGAAAAAACTCCAAGAGGTTAGGTATAAGATACAGATGGACATTTAGGGGTTTTTTGGAGAATCTTTTGTTGACCCTGGTCAGCAAAGCATATGCTTTAAATGTTATATGTGCACCCAAAGGTGGTTTGGAAGAGCTGAATTTTATAAAAATACATTAATCTCATTCCCTGACAGCTGTGAAAATGAAAGTGTTTAATAGAAGAGCAATTCCACAAAACTTTGCTTAACAAGTAATTCCTCAGGGATTATTGTTTGCATGCCAAGAAATCGTCATTTGACATGAGTGGAATATGAGGATGAATGTGTGATATTGGTGTGAAGAGGGTAGAATTTGACATTTTAGGGCAATTGTAATGATGTAGCTTTAAATGTGAGTCCTCACGATGAGTCTGACAGCAAAACAAATAAGAGATGCCAAGAAGTGTAGATTGGTTTTAGTGTCAATCCACTGCAAAAGGCCATCCACAGACTTCAGCACTGACATTCCTGCTTGACTACACAATAGTAGAGGTACAAATGCATACACTTTCCAGCAAGGATCTTACTGTCCAAAAATCTACCCAGGACAATTGGTAAACATGAAAGACCTCTAAGTTAAATATTTTCACTTATTTGGAGATCTACCAATACAAACACCTGGAGGGTGTTTGGATCAATACATTTCTGGAAGGATGTAAATACACACACACGCACATGTATATATGCACATGTATAAATGTACAGACATAGCGTGCATAGATTACAATGTATATATATTCATATAATATAGAGATTTGTATATACACAGACATATACATATATAAATAGATTATACTAATATATGTCCATATAATCTATTTGTATATGTATACACACACAAACAGATATATATATGTTTCCATATATGTGTATGTATGTGTATATGCATGCACTTAGTGGATTAAAATTTGAGTTGTCATGTTGGTTTGGTACAGATATTCAAACAGCTTGAGGCAGAATTGATCCCAGTTCCGCAGTTTTCTGTAAGTGACATAGTTTAGATCAGTAGTGAGCAGAACACACATTTGCTCTTTGGTGGGGGAGGGAGAACAGGAAGGCAAAGAAATCTTAGACTGAGTTCCACCTTTTTTAAACCAGTCTGTGCGCCGAACTTCTGTTCTGTTATGGGTATAGATCACTTTCCGATCACTTATACTGGTAAAAGTGTAATGTCTGGACCATTATGTTAATCCCTAGGATTTTTTAAATCTTATTTTATCATATCAGAAAACAAGACTGACAACAGACTTCCCAAGAAAACATTACTAGCAAAATGCTAGGTGAAAGAAATGCATTTTGAGGAGGTATTTGAAAGGTAAGTGTGAGGTCACTAGTGGTGAGTGAAGTAAGAAGACTATTCCAACCATAAAATGTGAAACAAAAAGTGGTGAGACTACTCAGGTAAGAAGAGAAAGAGAAAGGAGCAGCAAATAGGCAGAGCTGGTAAAAAACACAATCTGCAAAGTTTAGTAGCGGCAAAGGACAGCTAAGATTAGAACAAAGGGGAAGTCAGAAAGAGTCTTAAAGAGCACACTGAGAATTTTGTAAACAACACCAAAAATGAGAGACGAAAGAAGGAGAGATACGGTTAAGAGTTATCCTGGTCATGGTGATGAGAGGAAATAAATGATTTTCACAGTGGCATGTTGGAGAGAAGAAGGAAGCATCCATAAATGAGGAAGCTGCAGTAATTGAGATGAAATAATGAGGGTGTGGGCAAGTGTTTAAACTGAGAAGGAATGGAGTTTTGCTCCATTCCTTCTCAGTTTAATGTAGCTGTGATGGTCCAAGGAATATATGAGGAACAAGGATTTTCTATGCCTTCTTTCAGATCACAAAGAGAAACCCACCTCTTCTCTCCTCAGGTCACCTGAGGAAGGGCACTTGCTGCCAGAAAGCTTGTCCAACGACTCTTCCAACTACACAGTTGATTCATTAAAATATATCACAGAAAAGCTTTGCCTTTTATACTTTGTGGGGAACTTGTATCTCTGAAATCTTTTAAAAAGTAAAAACCAGCAAAATTTTGTAGAAGTCTGGATGTGTGCTTTAAAAGAAAGAAAGGAGTCAAATATGAACATGGTCTTTGGGGTTGGCTGCCAAGAAGACTGCTGGAGATGCTGGCTCCATTGGAGAAAGAAGGCAGGGCCATGTATGAACGATGAGATATAAAGATAATTACAAATATGAGACTGACCAGAGGGAGATATGGGGTGAACATACAGAACATCTTTTTAGCCCCCAGTAATAGAATTTCCAAGAAGAATCATAGCTAGGTACTACAGACCAGGTAGCCAGATTTGGCTGTTAGTCTACTCTAATTGTTTTTTGTGGGGTTTTTTAAAAGGACAGCTGTAATTGTGCTTTTGACAGTTGATTTAACTGCTTGGTTTTAATTATATTTTGTCATTTGAAATGAAATGTATTCCCATGAAATGGTTTTTTCCACATAGCAGTTAGCCTTCTTCCAATTACAATGAACTTAGTCCCTTTAAAGATTAGCAAGCTTTAATGAACTTCATCAATGCTAATTCATCTCCCACTTATTTTGACAGTGTGATTTTTGTTTACAATTAGCAGAGTTAACACAATATAGGGTCAAACTGAATGTAAAAGAAAAGCTCTTGAACTGCATGTGAAAATAGGTGACCCTTTTCTTTTAGAATGTTTGTCACATTTTCGTTTTAAAGAGAAAAGTATATTAGGGCTGGATCCAAAAAAAAAAAAAAAAAAGGACTTGGATACATAATGTAGACTTAACTGGAATTGGAGCTTTAAGCCAAAATTTAGACCCTGAAAACCCTCATGTGGATGCTGCCTAATGCTAAAGAGAACTATAGTGCATTAATACTATTAGTTTTTACTTTGAAGTTTGGTGGAAACCTTAAAGAATTTCATTTTGACAGCGCAGAGCAGTTCAGTGTAGTTTGTAGCTCTGACCCAGCTGAGATCCAGAAACTAGGCTTTCCTCCAAGTAAATGCCTGGGGCCCAGCTTGGGTAGGAATTTTCAGACATACTGAATTCCCACTGATGGGATCAGTTTTTCTACAAAAGGCAATGGTAGGCAGCTGCTCCTTTCTTTTAAAAACCAGCCAGAGGAGGTGGTGGTGTTCCCCTTTTATGGTGTAACCTCCAGTGAACCTAGTGATTATAGCACTTGCTTAAGAAGTAGCAGACAGGTTAAATTCCTTTCTTTGCTTGAGGGAATTTAAACTCACCTTTTCTACCTCCCAGGACAGTGCTCTAATCATCAGGCTATATAGGATGTTCTTGGCTGGTAACCTGAGCTGAGAGATATTGGGCCTGCTCTTGGCTGCCTGTCAGTTTTGTATGGGTGGTCTATTGCTGTTTACCCACTGGCATTTTTATTTGTGAATATACTTAAGTAGGTACAATTTCTGTCCTCTCTGTGTTTTTATTTACACACACACACACACACACACACACACACACACACACACACACACACACACACACTGGTGTTTTCTATTTGCAAAAGAGAATTGTCATGGACTCTCCCCTCTATTATTGTTAAATACAATTATATTTTGCTTTTCATCTGGAAGCAACAGATGGCATTTCACAAAGTGAAACCATAGCTGCAGGGCAGCCACCTCTGAAGTGAGATGCAAGGGGTGCATCCAGATGAACACGCACATGCAAGGGTGTGCATTTGCCGTGGCAAAAATAGCAGCAAGACAAATTTGTGCTGCTGCTTTTTGCCGCTTCACACACCCGTGCATATGGAATTTGGTGCAGGGCAAAATGCCCTGCTTCGAGGAAACAGCCATTTTCTGGTTCCTCCTGGCTCCCAGCATGCTTGAGGAGCTGAGGGACAACTAGAGGAGGGGGCTGACACTGGCCAGCAGCCAGAGGATCTCCCTACAGGATCCAGCCTCTGTATCTGCTGGCACACACTCCTGGAGTGTGCGCTTTTTTTGCAGCAGTTTGTTTTGGTTTTTTTTACATCAGGATCTTCCAGTGTCAAATACTGGCACCACATTGCAAATTAGAAGCACAGCAGCATGTAGGTTGCAGCACCTTGAATAGATTTGAGGCTGTGAAAACTGCCCATGCACACTCATCTGGACACACCCAAAGACTCTAACAGTATTATATATCAACTCTGAAGTGAGGCTTAACTTGGACCAAGCCAGATTCTGCAAAGTACTAGAAACTGCTAGCTCCTATTAAAGGTCCATTGTTGGAATTTCACCCTCATATAAAGCATCCCTGGATATATAAGCTTTCTCATCTGTTCAGAATAATGGAGGAAAGATGAATAATGTGTATTTATTCACATACCAGGAATGGCTGTGTTTTAAAGGGTATAAGGACGTTCCAAGAATAGAGTGATATGAGTTAGAACAATAATTAGTATAACTGCTGAGTTATTCATGACCACATTTAATGTATACAAGAGGAGCAGTTCTCTCTAACATCATCATGTTATTTATGACTGATGAAATCCAAATATAAATCATCTCTCAGGAAATGCAAATATCAGATTCCTGAACCCCAGTCAGAGCCTGGTTTAGATACAGAAATATACCTATTTTGTATCTTTATTCAAAAAAGAAAATGACCAAAAGTCTGTTCAGGCATACCCTATGAAGTAGTATACTGGAGCCAGTTGGGAACACTCCTGACTAGGATGCTTTCAGTACCTTGGTAAGTCTGAGCCATTTCACATCCTAATACAGGAAAACAGATTAATTGTATCTCACGCTCTGTTTTCAGTAAGTTTGGCACCAGAAGGAGGGAATAGGATTTTAATCCTTCTATTCAGCCGTATTGCGGCTTACTGCTTTGACCTTTTCAACAGATGTATTTTAATTAGCTGCGTATTCACCTTTTTCTTTCTGCTTGAAGTAAAAAAAAAAAAAATTACTGATGGTGCAGGCTATTATAGTTTAACCATTTGGGCTGTGAATTTGGGGCTGTGATGTGTAAAACCAGCCTGAAATTACAGCTGTTTAATGTTGCAAAGGTCAAAATGTAGCTAAATCATGGCCCAGTTGCATCCTCTCAGGAATGTACAATGCACCCACCAGAACTATGTCAGTGGTAATGAAATAGTTTCTCATTTTGTTCTGGCTCATCTCAATTTTTCTCTGTCTTGTTGTCTGTTCTCTTCTCTGATGGCATCTAAATCTTAGGGGTGCTGGAACATAGCAGTGCTGAAGTTCTTTGCTTCCCTGATTTGATGCAAAAGTCACCTTTTTGTGAAGACAGGGGACCAGCTCCAGAAAAAGATCTCAGTATGTTTCTACCATGTGCATAGTGCTGGCAGGAACACTTTTGGGTAGGCCAGGGCTAAAATATTTGCTTCACCCCCAGGTCTAACTAACACCTGCCACAGTTAATACACCACTGTAGACTGAGCCTGCTTCTGGCTTGGGAAAAGGATTAGAGAGATGATTCTCCAGGATACACTCCAAAATTAGCTGACTTATTTTATATAAAAGGTGGTGGGAGTGACTCGGTTCCTTTCCCTGTCCCCATATGCCTGTTGAAGAAGCATCGCACAGCTGCTTTTTTTCTTGGATGTTTGTCATCATTTATTACAGATTCACAGGAGCCGCTATCCCAAGAAGAAGATGGTGTGTGTTTTAGTTTATTTCAGCATGCGTAAATCTCTTTACAAACATTAACTATTTACTCACAGCTGGGGGGAATGGCAAATATCACTATCCCCCATAAATTATGGTGGAAAAAGGAGTGGAGCAAGAGATAGACTTAGATTGTATTACCACCTCTGTCACAAAGCTGCTGTTTCGAGTTTGGGCATCGCTCCCTCTCTCAGAGTTTTTTCTTCCCCTCCTACCCTTTCTGTATCTATTTAGACTGTGAATTCTGCAGAGCAGGGATTGCTTCTAACTGTATATTTGTGCTCTTCCTGCCACAACACAGGCAGGTACCACTGTAACGCAAATAAATGAAAACTTACAGAATGGGAACATATCAAGTAAAAAAATTAAGTGTTTGGTTCACAGCCAGAGAGAGTTAAAACCAAGGTATCTGAAGTCCATTTTTCCTAGTCTTTTGAATACACTATTCCATTCTTCCTTTATACTGCTGTAGCCAGACAGAACATTGATTTCCTAACAAAGGCAGGCCAGGCATGACAGAGATGTAGGTAGCCTTAGTGCCATGACTGGCTGGTACAGCCTCCGGTGACTGCAATCCGATCTATGATTGTCACAGCTCTGGAAGTACTGAGGGACATGGCTTACATTGGTTGCTGAAAGCAAATTTTGGTCACTGGTAAATGGGACTAATAATTATGATTTTCAGAGAAGATAAGTGACAAGTGATCGATCCCAGTAATTTGTTTTCTATCAGTTTATATCAATTACATTGTCAAGCCTATGCTCAAAAGGAAAAGGGTGGGGAAACTTAATATTTAAATGGCAGATGATACTGTAATTTGCTAGGAGCAATATTCCAGATATATGAAATTCTTTTATAAACCTGAAGCACACACCACACATTCCTGCAGCTTTCCCATGAGCCGTAATGCAGCAGGTTGCAGCTTCCACTGTTACTAACCTACATTAACTTAAATCCTTTAGAAGGCAGAGTGGGGGAAAATATAAAGTCATTTTGACCTCAGCTTGGCCAAACTTAGGACCCTATATTACAGGCTAGGGCAGAGACCTAAAATAGGTAAGGGGAAAAATAAGTGCCAGTTTGATATACGAGTATATACTGAGCTTCGAGCCTTGTTCTTGCCCTTTTGTGTGTGGGATAAATGAAATGACCTTCCAGTTAAAGTGTAAAAAATTGGAAAAGACAAAATAGAACAGTGAGGCCCTGTTTCCCAGTGTATATTCAGCATTAGAATTCTGCTCTCACACGCTTGTGAAGAAAAACTGTAGCTTGAAAGGAGAACAACATAGCATTAAGCCATCCTTGTGTCAAATATTGTAAAGGAAAACAGTTAATGACACAAACTCTCTGCATTCTCATTACAAGCAACGTGGATAATAGCCTCTCTCTTCAAACACCAAACAGGAATTCTTAGTGGTCTTTTGTGTTTCGCTCTCAGAGTTGGCAACTCCACCAAGCCTGCTGTCAATAATCCGTCACTCTTCTGCCATTCTCAGGTATTTGCTGTGGGTTTTGTTTTTATTGTGACTTAAAACTATTTTATAACAGAGTGCTCTTGTTGCGCTGTGTACATTGGGCAATGAAACACTTTTATCTGCATCTTTTGATTCTTTCTTTTATTCTCACTACTTAATGACATTATTGTGAGTACCTCTGGGACTGTTATGCAGATGCACTTCCTGGAGAAGTTGCTGCTTCAGGATAAGCCATTACTTTTTGTTGGCCCCACAGGCACTGGAAAGACAGCTATTACAAACAACTTCCTGCGACAGTTATCTCATGAAAAATATGTTGCATGTCAAATTAACTTCTTGCTGCAGACCTCAGCTAATCAGACTCAGGACATCTTCCTAACGAAACTCGAAAGGAACCCCAAGTTTTAATTAAAATCAAATATGTAATTGTGCTTAGTTTACTCTACAGAGATTTTCCATAAAATAATATGGAGCACTCTCCTTCAGTTTCTGACAGAATAAATGAAAGCTGATTTGTTTCTCCCTGTAATGCTTATTACTGTGGAAACTACATTTTAATTGATGTTGACAAATATTCTGATTCATGGAGGTGCATATACTGGAACACAGTCTAGAAAGCACATCCTCTTAACTTTTTCTTTCGAATTTTTGCTTCAGGAGAGTGAATCAGTTGCCCGTCCCTGGATATTCTTCTGTCTAAAGCATATTAAAGGGAATCACCAGATTGGGTCCCAAATACTAAAGCAAGCCATCTGTTAGGGAAAGATCTGAGCAGTAGGCTATGTATGGTACTTGCCAACACAGGGAGGGCAAAAAGATCAACTGGAAGAATGGCAGCATCCAGGGGATTCTGTCTGAAAAATGGTTAGCTTTCCAGCATCTAAATCATGCATCTTTAATTCATCATATGGCAGACAAACAAGTCAAACATTAATTGGCACCGTAAAAGAAAACTCATACTGTATTCTACACTATTCAATATGGAGAGTTTTTCCAGGCAGCCAGTGTAACACTTGTAACTTCTTATTTGGAAGCACTATAACTGAGCTCTGTGGGTTCCTTTATGGTAACCGTTATAATAAGGATAAGCGGTACTGAAAATTCTCAGAATAGATATGAGCCGCTAGGAATTTTATAAATAGCATTTCCTGCTGTTAAAATTTCTTGTAATAAGTAAAAATTAAATATACAAACAAAACAAAATAAATAATTATGAACATGGCATAATATAAACAGTTGAACTAACTAAAGGACAAATGTTTATGCACACTGGGGATCAATAAACATTATTATGAAAATTGATTTGCTATAAGGAATTAAGAAATATATTTTACCAGCAATACAAAGGGATAGTAAATGATGGTAGGGCATTTATTAAGGAAGAGCATTGACATTTTCATCTGTAGAGACAGTCAGTTCTTGTTCAGTATATTGTTGTTTCATATATTTTACTTCAAGGTACATTTCAAACTTAGATGATCAAAGGAAATACTGAAGTGGCCAAACATGAGATTTAGGATAACTAGCCACTTTAGTTTTCATTGTATTTTTTATTTTTATGAATGAACAAAAACAAAAGACCTTTTCAATGAAATTTGCATGGATTTTGAAAGGAGGATTAAGTAGCCTTAAAGATGGTGAGAATGTTTTCATTTTGAAATAAATAATAACAAACAGAAACATTTATATTATTACCCAGGAATTATTCGAAAGGCAAGGATTTCTTAAGATGATATCTTTTATTGGGCCAACTGCATATATAAGATACCATCCTAAGAAATCCTTGCTTCTCACATAATTCCTGGACCATCACAGCTCCAACATCACTCTAACCCTACCATGACATGGAAGATATTGAAATCTGCTGCTTACAATGGAAGATCTATAATTTAAAGAATCAAAAGCTTGTCTAACTCTATCCTGGCTGTGCAGTTGGTCCAATAAAATATCACCCTAAGAAATCCTTGCTTCTCACAAAACAAACCATTTTTCCAAACATATCCAAGAAGTATGCATTATGTTATTCCAAAGCCTCAAAAACAAACTAGACACACTATGCACTCCTTATGCATATTGTACAGCAGTTTAGAAAACTGTGGATTAGGTGATAAGGTGTCTACTTTTTATCCAGCCAAGGTCATTAGGGAATCGTAGTATGATATATAGTGTTAGATGCACATAGCACCTGACAGCTGTATTAGACAGAAAACTTTTGGAAAACATTTATTTGACAGGAGTGAATCTTTTATGTATGCATCTATAAACGCTTTCTGAAAATGAAATCAAAGTGCAGTACAGCTGTTGTATAGATTCCTTTTGAGTTTTTCAGTTGATCACAGAGACTTGTAAAAAGCAAAGAACAGAGAGACTATCTTTGAAAGAAAGGTCATTGGTTGTATTTTATTAACTTTTTTACAGCTTAGCATCTGGCTTTAAATTAAGCTTCAGCACAAAGCATTTTGCATTTATATACAAATCATCTACACCCAATCTTGTAAAAGTCTAAGCTGGCATGAGACAGCACCCTAGTGTATCAAAATGGTCCAGTAAATTATAGATCCTGTATATGCATATTATGGAATGGAGGTGCTCATTTGTAAACTGAAGTATAGGCTTGTAGAAGTAAGAGTTTTAGATACATAGTGTTCCAAAAGTAGCCAAACTTTAGCAAGAGGCTGCTAATAAGGGAGTTCTTGAAATGGTTTGACTAGAAGCATAACAGGGCAGATCTGTGCCCTGGGTGACAGCAGTGCACTGCATGGTAGCAGCTGGTGACAGGTGCTGCTCCAGGTGCCTCCTCTGAGTTATGCTCCTGGAGTTGACATTACCAGATTTTAGAAACAAGAGGTTCTGGGAGGAAAAGCACCAAGCACATAAAGAAACAGCTACATGACTTCTGAAGGACCAGTCCATACCTGGGTGACACATCTGTAGGGGAAATGAAGACCATGGGAACCACATGTGAGCTGCAGCCCCTCCAATGGACACAGAAGTCTCTGAATGAATAGGCATATAGGTTGTAGCTGTGTTGGTCTAAGGACATAGGCAGACAAGGTTCCTTGGGTGAATCTGATATCTTTTATTAGACCAACCCAAATAGTTGGAAAATAATGAATATGAACGAATATAAGGAAGCTTAGAAATGTAACTGAGAGGGGGTGACTGGGGCATCAGCTCTGAGCATTGCATTTCAGGGGAGGAGGAAGAGTACAAAAGTAGCTGCTGCCACAGCTGCCCTGTTATACCTCTCTGGAAGCCAAACTAATTTGAAGTCCAGTGGAACAATCATCAATTGAGACAAGACAGACCTAGAGGATGAAGATAGAAGAAAATGGTAGTATGTGGCATTATGGCGGACTGGAAGCTGTAGGGGACAGCGACAGTGTGCCTTTTGTATAATGACTTCAGATGAACATACCTGATCAAAGAGGTTCTTAGGTTACAAGCAATGCAAGATAATTTTCTGATCTATAAGGAATCTGACTAAAGGAGAAACCACCCTGGATCTGTCACAGTGATTTGGTCAAATGATTATTTCAGTGGAGTATTTGATCAAATGACTAAAACTTCAGGCATTTTGTCAACTGACTGAAAATGAACACCAGACATCTGACTACACGCCTGAAGTCACACGCTGAATTAAACAGCCGAATAAATCACACTACTAAATGCTACTATAAAGCATGCTCTCATATACGAGAGATCCTGTGTCAGCCAAAGATAAAAGACTAGCCTGTCTCTGTTCTTTCTTGACCTGATGGGAGAGTAATGTTACCCCTCATTTCCTTGCTTGCTCAGATTGTGACTCACCAGTACTCTCCACTGAGAATTAGAGGCAGAAAATGGGAGGAGTCATTTCCCCCTCTGTCAAAGTATTGCTGAGTGCACAGAGCAAAAGGGTGAGATATATTACTGTCCTTTCCCAGAAGAGGCTTTCTTTGGCTTCTTGTTCAATGTGCATTGTAAATTTACAATCTAGCTCTATGCTCCTACTTATTGAACCAAGTGAGGTTTGTGTGGTATTTGCTATTATATTCAGCACTATTTTGCCACAGTTTGTCTAACAAGTCTTGGATCAATACATTTAACAAAGTTTAAAAAAAGATTGTTTGTTGGGTAACTCTTCTCATAGACATAGTATTTTCAGGATCTACACTCAATCTACTTTGAGTGGACTCCTAGCCATGTGCAGCAATGGGTTCCATCAGGTTATGTAAGCAACTTTCACTGCTGAATATATTAATTCACTCCTGCTGATTGAATGTGAACTGCAGCATTAAAGGCAAAGAGAAATCTAAAATGTTCCAGGTGGGCCTACCCAGTCCTGTGAAGAGAGGTCCTAAAAATGTTCACCTCAGAAGATTTGGGGGTTAAATATAGGACTTTCCTTTTGGTTCCTTCACCTGAGGAACTAACCTGAGCCCCTTTCTGGGTGACGCCAGGCATCCTGCTGCCCTCAGGCAGAAGTGGCAAGGGTTTGATTGCAATGTAAAGTTGCATCTCAAGTAGGGCCAAGGAATAAGACCCTACGATGAGAGGCTACGGGACCTGAACCTGTTCAGCCTTCACAAGAGAAGGCTGAGGGGGGATGTAAAGTTCTAATTCTGTGGTCATTGTGCTGTGATCCTGCCTGTTGATGCTGATTGGTGGAGAGGCCCCAGGAGGGAGCAGAGATGAGACGGCAGCCACGATCTTGATTGCTGGCGACCCTCCATGAGGCCCCGCCCCTTGGCACTGATTGGCAGAGAGGCCGGGGATGGGGGCGGAGGGGCAAGGGGGCAGCCATCAATTTACCTGCTGCCCTTCATGCTGCTCTGCCAGCTGGCACCTTCCCCTCCCGGCAGCAAGGATTACTGGCTCCCACTGGCAAGCCAGAATTTTATTTTTATTACATTTTTTGTTGTTGATTTCATGGATTTTGCAGATAATCTCAGATTTCACCATTTCCACAAAATCCTAAAAACTGCGAATTAAGTAGGTCCTTAGTTGTTAGACTTCAGGGAACTCAGTTGTAGGAATTTATAAGGTATATTATATAAAATGTAATGTCAGCAGTTATTAAAACCTGCTGCTTTTGAAAGTGTTTGAGGAGTCTTTAAAGGACACCATAGTTAATGAGTGATAGATTGTAGTTATTCTGAAAATGCAAATATAGCCAATATTATTCCATAAAAGGACTGCTCACATATACGTTTTAAATATGCATATGCTATATTGTTACACTTATAAATTGATATTTTTCAGGTTCAAGTTCAATCTTAGGAAAAACAGCTTTTTTCTAAATATATATCAATAACAAGAGAGATCTCAAAAGGTATCAAAATTAGAGGAGAATTATATAACCAAGAACTAGAATGAAAGGGTTAAATGCACTGAAAATACTTAAAGAAAAATGGTCCTCAAAAAATTCTGACTTGGACTGTGTGTTGCACGCACAAAAATACCACAAGTCCAAAAGTCAGGACTGTCAGGGCCAGATTAAGCTGAACCACCAGTGATTTGAGGCTTGGGGGTTTTTTTGGTTTGGGGTTTTTTGTTGGGGTTTGTTTGTGGGCTGTTTTGGTGTTTAAAGGAAAATAGGCAGACATATTCGGAACACCACAGTAAATGGGAAATCCGAAAATTAGAAAGCAACCAAATAACACTATACGGAGACAGTTCAGACTTGTACAGCTTGCAACAGTATTAAAGTTCCAATTTATAAATAGGTTATAAAATATTCATAAATTAGCAGTTGATGTTATAAGCATGCTACCTACATAAGCAATATGTATTAAAGGTGTTTATAAGTGCATCAGTCAGAAGTTTTACAGATGGTTATAAGCCATAGCTTTCACCTACTGGATTGTGTAACTGTCTATAGCAACTGATTAACCAGTTATTGAAAGCTTTCTTACCCTTATATTAATGCTTTATAGCCCATTTATCAATGTAAGCTTAATATGAAGCTCAATCAGCAATGATAAAAACAATATTTTTCACTTAGTGTTTTCCAATTACAGGTCTCTATGTGTTATAGGCACTAGTAATACCTCAGTGGGACCAGGAAGCTGATTAACCCCATTTTACAGAGGGATACCAGAGTGAATGGCTTAGGTCACACAGGAAGTCCAAGACAAAGTTTCCTGACTCTCAGTGCCATACTTTAGCCACAGGCCTCTTGCCTCTGCAGTAATGATGAAACAACCCCGGTAACTCATGCTTGTCCCATATTCCTTACTAAGGAGGCCAAACCACTCGGTCAATTTAGAATGAACACACAGTAGTAAGTACATTATGCCAACCAAGTGAGGTCCAGCATCAGAAGCACCCTACTGATACTCCTGGAGCGTTACCTCATCTAGCTGGGTCTGAGGATTCATTGTTCTTGGTAAATGGGAAACAGCCAAGGTTAGAATTTAAATGAATCTGTTCATAGAGTCTACCTCATTCAGACAATCATGCCACCGGCTGCATTATAATTGATTAAAATATTGTAAGAGTAAATCATGGTGTAGCAGGCATTTTGAGTAGATTTAGCGTTTATCTATCTTGCTTCCATGTAATTTCTATCATGCAGCTTGTTAGCGCTCTCATGCCACTTCCAGAGCATGGCAGGCAGAATAACAGCTGTGGCTGCACGCTCCCATAAGACCAATGTGTGTCAGTTACCATTCCTAAATCAAACAGCACCCGTCCTGTACATCGAGGGCTGGTATAGGATGATGCGGATTATAATTTCCTCCTACGCACAGACTTTTAAAATATACAAAACAGGGGAATGAACTTTTAATTGCTAAGCAGGAACACCCTACATCTCATAATAAATAGAGGGATTTTTGCCTAGAAATGTATTCAAGTGTAGCCCTTGAATTGCCATTGACACGACTCAGTTGACAGATCCTGCCTGTTTTTGTTGAAATGAGATGAGAACTCTGGATGTTACAGAAAGTTAGTACTGGAGTATTGCCTTCAGGGATCCTGGTGATACATGTGCTGTCTGTGCATAAGTTCAGAACAGGTTGGGGCTGAACATTCGGTCTGCCTGTGTCCTGCCACTGTCCCAAAGTACATTCAGGGATTGCCACTCAGCTCCTTCCAATACATCAATAAATCTATTGCAAGGCTCTGAAATAGTGGGAAATGTTGGTCCATGTAGGCAGTCCTCTCAAAGAACCACAGTTGCTATGGAAACCATCTCCCCCCTGCTCGCTCGCTCTCGTCTTTCTGTAAAAAGTATACTTTTTATTTCATTAGTGTATCTTTGAAAAGCACTGTTGAGCTTCTCACCTCAGGTTCATCATTTCAATTGTAGGTGAGGTTGATAGTGACTGAAATTATTATGGTCTTGGAACCCTTTTGATTGGTCAATGTGAATTTAGCTGGTGGTTCCAATTCACTAGTAAATGACATGTGACCACTTCCTGAAAAATACCTCCACAATAAGCATTCATTTGTGTCTTTATTGGCAGCAGTGATTGGCCAAGGATTTAATGGGCATGAGAAATGAACTCCCCAGTTTTTCTTCCCATCCCAGGTAGCTCCTTGTGGTCAAAGCAGAAATCAGGAGGCTTCAACATTTATTACCTCTGTGGCATTTGTTTTTTTGGATGAATAGAAGCTTTCAGTACCTAGGGCTTCCAATTTGGCACTTTTCAGGTGAAATCCTCATTACTAGCTTCATTTTTTTGCAGGTGCACTTTAGCAGCTGCAATTAAGTATGCCATGTTTCGGCACCTGCAGTTATTTCTGGATGCAAAATTTCACCTAGAAAAAAGGTTGCTGGGTCAGACCTTTGTAAAAAAAACAGCTCCTTCGTGAACAGCACAACAGAACACTGTATTAAAAAATGTAATCGAGTAAAAGCATGAGTTGTGGAATACTGTTCACTGATAAGCTTTAGAGACAGAGGAAGTAATCTATGCATATTGCATTTTAAAGGTTTTGTACAAGGCTGTTCTTTTACATAATCATTATTTCCCTTTGTTGAAAAAATCCCCCCCACTTATTAATGTGTTTCTTTTCTTCTTATGCCTAACAAACAACTCTAACTATGTTAAATCATTCACTTGTGATAAAGGAGAGGTTTATATTTATGCCTGTGAAGTTAGTTGAAAGTCTTAGAAACATGAAATTTATAGCAAGTTCAAAACAGGTGAATTACACTCCAAGTAAGTGTTGCCAGCTCTTTATCTTTTCCATTTTCCATTTTTAATTCCACCCTTGAAGGCTGGAATATGCATCATTTCCCCATCGTCTCTCTCTGGTTCACATTGAGTGAAGTGTTTGGAATTAATTATGTTAAATTATTAATAGTTCATGATTTGAAAACATTACAGGATTTGAGTAATGTTTTATCAGGCACTGTATGATAATTCTTGGGGTTTTCATACTGTGGAGTACACATCCATTTGATCGCTAAAAATTTTGGCTGTATTCTAGAAGCATGGAATTCAATTCATTGTGAACTGTAATAAGGCAATGAACATTTGGGATGCACATTAGGATACTTTTCCAAAAGCAATGTATAGACTCTTAGGAGGAGTGATGAAAGCCTCATCTCTTGGGTCATGTGAAACTGGACATAAAATATAATACATAACTACTCTGTATGCAGGAGCAAAATGACCTGAAAGTTCTTTTCTGAATCTATTTCCTATGATTTTCTGATAGATTAGATTTACCTTCACCTAACATGTCACTTTTATCAATCGGTCAGTAACTTGTGATCTACCAACACCTCACTTGCCTGTGGGGAAAAATGAAATTGCAGCGCAAACCTCTTGAAAGGAGCCACTGATCTGGTAAAACGTTTCTGACATAAACTACCGTGTACACATTTACATGTGATTAAATCTTGATTTTTTTAGACAGGCTTATAAAATAAATGCTAATGTAAATCAAATTGTGTTAATTTTAGTATATAAGCCCACTTGGGGAAAGGTCATATAACAAAGTAGGAGTTAGGTCTATAAATACTTACTGAAAAAAGCTCTGTTTTTCATGTTCATTCCATGTAGTAGCTTTAATAAATTCATACATGTGATGTAATAAACCCTATGAGAAATGAAGGAGCCAGGAAATATGGGTTAGATTCAAAGAGGAGTTCTGGCCCATAATGGCCATTGTAGACACCTCTGGTGTTCACAAGACCCCCATTCACACCCTGCAGATCTTAGCGGTGTGGGAGATCTGAGTGCAAATCCCTCCTCCACCTGATTTAGAGCAGGAACTTAAACATGGGTTTAACATCTCTCAGAAGACTTGCCAACCCTGGACAACTATTCTGGGCTAGGTTCACCTCAGCATCTCCCTGCAAACCTGTTTCACTTTGCATGAAACAAGTAAATAATCACTGAGCTAAAGTAAGATTAGCCAGGTAGTTGGATTATTTACTTGGCAGGGAGAGGAAATCTGGGTTCCAGTCTTTTTATCTCTCTGGATTTTGTTGTTGGTTTGGGGTTCCTCTGTGAGAAAAAAAAGCAAAGAATGACCTGGTTGACACGCTTAACTCTGGGAAATGAAACATGAGTAAAGATAGCCAGCTCCTAGTCTGCCAGTGTAAGATACCCCCATCTTGTTAAGAGATGCGGTTTAAGCCCTGCCCTTCTCCTTGACATCGGTTACATTTTAATGTGGGCACCTCCTTCTTAGCCTGAGGCCTAAATCCTGCTTATGAACTTGGTTTAGCAGGTGATTAAAATCACTAAAGAAGGAAAAAAATATTTAGAGAACAATTTTGAAGTTCAGACTAGAGAGTCAGATTTCCAAAGGTGTTTAAGCAACTAAAGAAGGAGATAAATGCCTACTGGGTTTTTCAAAAGTAAGTCTATTAGGTGCTAAACTTCTATTTCAGTCAGATGTGTAACATGTTTGGGCATCCAGTAGGATTTTCCAAAATACTGACCTCCATCTTTAAACACCTCAAATCTTTTGCAAATCTGTCTGAACTTGGTAGGGAGGAAGGAACGTATTATAACAGCTGCTGCATAGTATGGCAATATTAAGCTAACATCTGTTGATACAGATTCTTTAACAAGTCTCTCATGCTACCTTTTTTTTAAAAAGCATCGTCATTCATGCTGTAAGAACTGCCACCTGACTTCAGTGCTATTTACTTGGAAAACTGGAGATGACTCAAGGTGGTGTTACAGATTACCTTTAAACCATCATAAAGACACTTAAAATAGGAACATTCACCCATTAAAGAGCGTTTACCCATCCTAGGTACCCTCTAAACATTTTAAAGTTATGCCAGTTCAGGCAAGAGTTATCTTTGATCTGTTTTATTCAGATCATTTCAGGGCATTATTAGCCAACTCCAGGGAGATAAAATGCTCTGTCTTCATTCTTTCAGCATCCCAGGATGCACTATTCCTAGTCCTTCCTACTCTTTGCTCCATGGGCAAACTTTCAACCCTCCTGAACTCTACTGCCCACAGGGGTGCCGCTGGACCCAAGCCAATACTCATCCCAACCCCAGGGAGTAGGAAATGCATGCAAGGAGCCATCTGGGTGTCAGCTCTGCCTTGCTGTGAGAGCTAACCCAACTCTGTCCCCCACTCTGATCCGATCCCAATTCAGTGAAACACATACAAGGTTTTGGTCCTTTATTTTGTGTATATATATATATATATATATATATATTCTTTTTCACTTCTTTTTCTTAACTTCTCCCCTCTGCCCATTCACTTCAAGCAGTTTTTTCTCAAGACTTTTCCCCTCCCAGCTGTGGCTCCAGCTGGCTCCTGTTGGCTGCACAGTAAAGGCAGTCATAGCTCTGCCCCTGGAGGGAAGCCACAGTGTGCCAAGTTACATGCCACTTTCCCCCCTCCTCTCCCACCCCAGAAGAGGGATAGAGTTCTGGCTCCTATACAAGTCACAGGTGTGTAGGTCTGAGATGGTCTTAAAACTTAACCTGTGACTGCTCTGAAACGGTTCCAAGTTATGATTGCATAACATTTCACAGACTTAAAATGTTTTAAAGGTAAACTGTAACAGGACCCTTAGGTTACCTCCGGTTTTCCCCAGAAGGAACAAGGTTCCCTCTACTTCACCAAAGAGGGCTGCAGCTCCCTCTCAAAGCCTCCATAAAATGCCAGACTGTGTCTTCTCCCCTACCAACAGGTTGCGCCATCTCCCCTCTTTTGCTTTCCTTCTCTACCTGATCTTCAGGTGGATGGAATATAATTATGAGAGGTAGACATTGGATTAAGCAATCTATACTTGTGAAAAATGAGTGAGAACCCATAATGCCCAGATATAATTAAAATCTGTTTTACACTTGAAAGAAATTCTTTACTTCAAACCTAAAAGGAGAAAAGATTAACTTTTTCTAATGAGGTACTCAGATGTTGGCAACATCCTTTTTTTATAGTTCTCAGCAGTCTTCATTTCCTTTCCTATTTATTCCCACAACACCAGCCTCTATTTTAGCATGGCGTTAACCCACTCCAAGTACTAAACAGTGGGATTATTTCAGTGGAATAAAAGGCACTCCCTTACTCAAGGGCCTCCCTTGTTTCCTTGGCTCCTGGTGACCCCCGCTTTTCAGGATAGTGTCCTTTTGCTGATGGCTGTATTTAATACATAAAACTGGTAGCAGCTCCTAGGGCGCCTTTAATTAAAGTTTGTCCTCAAACTATGTACTTAAATGGAGGATGTGATACTCTGTCTCTCTTTCATTTATGTTGTTGTTTCACAGTGTCACAGGTGTTCTCAGTGTAATCAGGATACAAACTGGCAGAAGAGAAGCAATCTGCTCTGCAGTTTCCTTTATTTCAAGTTCTCATTGTCTTGTAATTATATCGAGTGAATGCAGCTCCTCAGCAGTACACTGCACACTGTGTGCTTCACTTTGGAATGAGTCGCAGCTTTGGAATAAAGCTCTTCGCTCAGGGTGCCAAAATGCCTATTGTGGGTGCGATACTGAAGTTTACTTATTATTATCCCTCTTGCTTAATTAATTCCATTGCTAGTCATTTGCGTGTGGCAGAGTTTTGTTGACACTCTTTAACAAAGGTTTTATAAGAGAATAGTTTTATTAGCTTGTTTACTTCAGAACGGCTTGCCAGCTTTGATTAAACTCCATGTGGATTTATAACTATGTCCTCTCCATGTTTCTGTGACCTTTAAGGCACATCTGATAAAAATAAAAGGTCATGGATTCCAAAAGAACCGGTTCGAATTGTAATGTCAGACAGGCTCCCCTTAAAGTGTGTGTGGTTTCTTCCTTTCTTTCTTTCTCTCTCTCCCTCTCTCTCCTTCTCTCTTTCTTTTCTATTTTTTTTTTCCTTAGCTGCTGTTTCAAACTAGGATGAAAATGAACATGAATAAAAATAATGGTTTAATTTTGCAAGAGAAAGAAGAGGGTTTACAGTGCTCCACTGGGAAAAAGGGCTTTTGTCTTTGTTGATGACCTAAACATGCCTGCCAAGGAGAAATATGGTGCCCAGCCTCCCATTGAACTACTGCGGCAATGGATTGACCATGGCTACTGGTTTGACAGGTGCAATAAATATTAATTAGTGTGCTTGGCTACAGAGGAGTAATGATATACGCTGTTTCTCTGAAGCGTTAAATTGTAGTGTTAGTCTTTTATAATTCCTCATCTTCCCAGTCACAACAGGAAAACATTCTGAGTTACACGATTTTCTGTATAGGAAAAGGAATAAAGGTTTATATGTTGCAGTGAATTACAGCAACAGAAAGGCAAGCCTATATCTGAAACAGATACAACATGTATTTTCATGTTTTTGAAAAAACAACATCAGTATTTAAACTGGCATAAAATAGTTTCAAATAAATTTTTATTTCTCAGTTGTAAAGGACTAAAAGGAAAACATTCGTCTTTCCAAGAATGATTGTACTGAGGTTAAAATGTATTTGAAAATCCTTTTATAGTGTTTAGAGAAATGTAACTGTTAGAGCTACGCAGTTTCTGTACAAGATTGGTTGAAAGTTGTCAGAAAGACTTCAGAGTCTAACTGGTTCATGTTTATAATGCTTAAATGAGGAAGAGTTGTATAGTTTAACAGCAAGCCTACACAATTTATAAAAGTTTTTAAAAGTCTAGGTTTGGACCATAATGAAAAAACATGAAACAGCCACGGAGGAGGGCCCATTACATGTTTGATTATGAAATGAATGGGATTATGCTTTAAACTACATTTAACTGGATATACCTGAATTATAAAAAAAAAATTGTATTTTGTCAGCACAAAGGGTCATACATTAATACTGGTATTTTCCGAATGCTTGCTTATCGTGATTAAATCTACTTTTGCAACTTTGTCAAAATACCATTGCACCTAATTAAAGATTTTGTTCTCTAATGACATATAGTTTGTTTTGTTGTAACTTTGTTTGACAGCCTCATCCCACATGCTCTTTGCACTTGCTGAAACAGAGAGGCCTGAAACTTGGCACAGACTTTCAAAGCCTGGCAGGGATCTTTTTTCTCTTCTCCCCATCTAATATAGATAAACAAAGGTTTTGCATCTTCTAGTCTTCTTGTCTGAGAGAGAACTGTGAGAAATGAAGGGAAAAATAGTAGAAATTCTGGTATTTTCAAAAATGGCATTTTCTCAAAATACAGAATAACTAGTAGCATTTACAAATTAAAATTGTATATGTAGATTTACGGTATCAGTAGAGTTCAAAGAATCATAGAAAAATAGAGCTGGAAGAGACCTCAGAATTTGGTTCAGTGTTTAATTCAGATCAAATACTGAACTTTTAAAAATACTGACTGATAATATGTATTGTCTGCTTTTTTAAATTTCATTCCCCCATACCTAAACCCATTGTTTTGCTCTCATTTACTTTAGCAGAACAGGGCTCTTTTCCTTGACCAGCAACATTCTTACTACTCCCTATATGAACCAAGTACAGGAATTTTTGGAGAGACAAGTATGAATAGAAAAAACATGCTTAAGACATTTCTAACATACAGATTTCCTTCCTTTGATATACCATATTTACTTGAACCTGCAATGAGGTTTTTTGCTCCAATCAGTATGTGGGTGGGGGGTGGAAACCCTGATCTTAGATTCAAATACTGGCCTGGGGCAGGCAGCAGATCAGCTCTGGCTTCAGCTCTGGCCTTCAGGGTGAAATGGGAGCTGAAGTGCCGCCTGCCCTGGCTTGCTGGGTGAGGGCAGGGGCTCACAGCTGGGGGAGTCCACAGGATGGGGGTGGGGGAATGGGGAGATGCAGGTGTACAGTTTGGGGGGAGTGCAGGGGAAACTGCACAGCCTGGCTTCCCTGAGTGTGCACTGCACAGCTCCCCTTCCCTCACCTGCTGACCTTCTGCTCTGGCTTTGGTTCCTCCCCACAGTTGGGAGCTCCTGTCACTTTTCCCTAGCTGGGCATGGTTGGGGCTGGGACTGGGTCAGGGCCTCTACTGCTAGAACCAGAGCAGAGCTGCAACAGATGGTGGGCAGCAGGGCCAGGCACAGTTTAGGGAGGCAAGGACCAGGGAGCAGACACAGGAGGAAGGGGTGAGGAGGCAGGCTGCAAGGGCAGCAAGGAGTAGAGGGCAGATGCAGGCACAGGGGGCAAGGTGCTGGTGGGCAGGGGACAGGCACTGGGAATGTGGGGGGAGGGGGGTGGCAGGGGAGACAGGCAGCAGTGGGGACATGCACAGAAACAATGGGGGCAAGGAGCAGGAAGGCAAGGGGCAGGGGTCTGGCCCTTTGCAGTTCACTGCTGCTTTCCCTGCCACAGCAGTGGGAGCACAAAGCTAAAACAGCCTTCCACTGATTAGATTTTATATGTCGAGAATTATAACACATTTATACCTGGAGGAGGAAGACCATGCTGTATGGAAAAGAGCTGTATGATTGCTCAGAGCCCAAGAATGAAATTGGAGATAGGCCTGCTGAAAGTCTCTGGATTAAGGTTAGAGGGGAAAGTAACAAGGGTGATGTTGTGATGCAGGTCTGCTATAGACCACCAGACCAGGAGGATGAGGTGGATGATCCTTTCTTCAGACAACTACTGGAAGTTTCTGGATCCCAGGCCCTGGTTCTCATGGGGGGCTTCAGCTACCCTGGCATCTGCTGGGAGGGCAATACAGCATTGTGCAGGCAATCCAGGAAGTTTTTGGAGAATACTGGGGACAACTTCCTGGTGCAAGTGTTGGAAAGGCCAATTAGGGTCTGTGCTTTTCTTGATCTGCTGCTCATAAACAGGGAAGAATTGGTATGGGATGTAGAAGTGGATGGCAAGTTGGGCATCAGTGACCACAGGATGACTGAGTTCAGGATCCTGACAAAAAGAAGGAAGGAGAGCAGCAGAGTATGAACCCTGGACTTCAGAAAAGCAGATTTTGACTCCCTCAGGGCATTGATGGGCAGGATCCCTGGTGGGGGTGGGGGGTGGAGTCTGAGGGGGAAAGGAGTCCAGGAGATCTGGTTGTATTTTAAAGACACCTTACTGAGGACACAGGAACAAACCATCCCAATGTGCAGGAAGAAAAGCAAATACGGCAGGCAACCAGCATAGCTTAGCAGAGAACTCTTTGTTGAGCTTAAACACAAAAAGGAAGCTTACAAGAAGTGGAAGCATGGATAG
The DNA here is from genome assembly GCF_030867095.1 of Alligator mississippiensis. NCBI lineage: Eukaryota > Metazoa > Chordata > Crocodylia > Alligatoridae > Alligator > Alligator mississippiensis. The sequence continues at coordinate 94,005,670 of NC_081827.1, read as the reverse complement.
TTGAGTAGGGAGGAGTATAAAAATATTGCTCGGGCATGCAGTGATGAAATCAGCAAGGCCAAAGTGCAATTGGAGTTGTAGCTAGCAAGGGATGTAAAGGGTCACGCCTGACCAACCTGATTGCCTTCTATGATGAGATGACTGGCTCTGTGGATGCAGGGAAAGCAATGGATGTGATATACTTTCAGTTTAGCAAGGCTTTTGATACGTTCTCCCACAGCATTCTTGCAAGCAAGCTAAGGAAGTATAGGTTGGTTGGATGAATGGACTGTAAGGTGGATAGAAAGCTGGCTGGATCATCAGGCTTAATGGGTAGTGATCAATGGCTCAATATCTAGTTTGCAACTGGTATCAAGTGGTTTTGTTCAATATCTTCATTAATGATCTAGAAGATGATATGGAGTGCACCCTTAGCAAGTTTGCAGATGACACCAATCTGGGGAGAGTAGTAGATATGCTGGAGGGTGGGGCTAGGATTCAGATTGAGCTCGAAAAGTTGGAGGACTGTGCCCAAAGAAATCTCATGAGGTTCAACAAAGACAAGTGTAAAGTCCTGCACTTGGGATGGAACAATCCCATGCACCACTACAGGCTTGGGGCCAACTGACTAAGCAGCAGCTCTGCAGAAAAGGACCTGGGGGTTACAGTGGACAGTAAGCTGGATATGAGTCAAACAGTGTGCCCTTGTTGTCAAGAAAGCTAACAGCATACTAGGAGAGCTAGCAGCAGATTGAGGAAAGTAATTATTCCCCTCTATTCGGCACTGGTGAGGCCACACTTGGAGTACTGTGTCCAGTTTTGGGCCCCCGCTACAGAAAGGATGTGAACATATTGGAGAGAGTCCATTGGAGGGTAATGCAGATGGTTAGGAGGTTGGGGCATATGACTTGTAAGGAGAGCCTGAGGTAACTGGGCTTATTTAGTCTGCAGAAGAGAAGACTAAGGGGAGATTTGATAGCAGCCTTCAACTACCTGAAGGTGATTCCAAAGAGGATGGAGCTGGACTGGTCTCAGTGGCGGCAGATGACAGAACCTGGAGTAATGGTCTCAAGTTGCAGTAAAGGAAATTTAGATTGGATATTAGGAAAAACTTGCTCACTAGGAGGGTGATGAAGCACTGGAATGGATTACCTAGAGATGTGGTGGAATCTCCATCCTTGGAGGTTTTTGAGGCCTAGCTTGACAAAGCCCTGGCTGGAATGATCTAACTGGGGTGGTCCTGCTTTGAGTATGGGGCTGGACTAGATGAACCCAAGGTCTCTTCCAAGTCTAATTTTCTATTATTCAATGATTCTGTGATTACTGGGGGCTCACCTTAAATTTGAAGTTTGCTTGGACTCAAGTATACATAGCACTCAAAATTGTGTCTCCATATCATTTCTGTCAACTTGCCTAGACAAGGAGTGTACAGAAAAAGATCAATGAGAGAGATGATCTTCCCAGAATAAACAGCAATGCACTCATTAACTAGAAGACAGTAAGACTGGAGCTATCCTTCCTATGACAGTCTGTAACAGGCAAGTATCTGATGATAATGTTTGACAATATAGCCACAAGCCTTCATTTTCTAAAATGATGGAATATTAATGGCAAAGCCATTGAGGATATCATAAAACAGAGAAATCTTGGCATTAGGCCCAGAACTTCCTCAGAACCCTTTCTGTCCTAAGCTATCCATATGGCTGTTGGAGACACTGAAAAGAGTTGTTGGGTTCATACTGTAGACCCTATCCAGGGAAGAAGGTGAGGCCATTCAATTAATACAATTTTAAAACATCAAAAAAATCCCTTTGTTGGAAGTCTAATTTGATCCATCACTTTCTAGCTCATAAATTCAGTTTACAAGGGTTTTTTTTACTAGTCAACTTTCTATTTTTCTAACATTAGTACAATACATTGCTGCAGTAAAGAACTGCATGGGGTACAAAATGAGGCATGGTTCAGCCTTCAGATATTATGTCTAGGGTGAATACAGAATTGTGTCTCCCAGGGCATAGTATTTACTTCTATCTGCTTAAAACCTGTTTCTGAAGAGGAAAGGTCCTACCAGGAACTGATATCATAAAAGTAGATTTAAGCTGCCAGAAGCAGTCTAAAGGGTCTTTCAGTTGCTTTTATCCTTTCCATTCTTAGACATAGCAGAGAAGAGTCCTCAGGACTATCATTGCTTAAGAGCTCTGACACACCAATAGGGAAAATATACCAGCAGCAGCAGCACCATCTGACTCCCCGTCCTGAGATCAGTCTTGTGTGCTGAGAGGACCCCAGGTGTTGTTGGTGGCAGTCCCTCAATACATGGGTGAAAGTCTTCCAGTAGAAGGACTCAGTACTTACTGATCAAATGTGTAAAACAGAAATATGATCCTTCAGGATATATATATAGCATATCCCCAACAGTCCAGGGGAGGGTGATTTTAAGCACATCCCTCTCCCTTACTCCCATGCCAAAACTGGAAATGACATGCTGCAGCTACCCCAGGAGCACACTTACAGACATCACAAAATCAATTTGTTTTGAGGTCCATCCTGTACAAGCAGGCATGGGTACGTGAGGAGTGCCTGGGAGCAGCTTCAGTCATATTGCTACATGAATTGAGCTTTAACAGCTCTGTATGCAAAATTCTTCTGCACCGAAGAGAGAATCATCCAGGTAAAGAGACACGTCTAAGAAGTATATGTTAAATATACTATGTTTTGGTTCCATCTGTCAGGAGTCTGAGGAGCAGGTAGATAGACAAAGCCTTTACAGCCTGGCTGGGATTGGCTGCCAGCTGCCTGAGTGCCCTCAGCTGGCTCCTGTTAAAGATCTTGGGTGTAGCTGGTGCCTAGCCCCAGTGCTCCTACTGCTTAGTGTCTCTTCTTGATTCCTTGCTCCTAATCCTTGATTTCTAATCCTGGTTCCTAATTCCTGGCTATGAATTCCCTACTCTTCTTCCTGATCCTTGGCTCTCTGCTGTCTAATCTGGTTCCTGTAGCTCCTAATCTTTGCCTAGCTTGTACCTGCACCTTTGCCTAAATGTAACCAATTGGCCTAGGTCAGAGGTGGGCAAAATGGCAGATCCAAACAGTGGCTGGACTCCATTCCCAGCAGCCCTTGCCTGCGTCACTGCAGCCAGTTTCCATGGAGACCTCAGGAGCAGCAGGGCCTTGAAAGTGCAGGGCCAGGGTTTCCATGAAGACCAGCCCCAGCATTGCTGGCAGGCGTGCAGCTAGGCAGGGAGCTGCTACGTGGCTAGGGCTGGGATCTTGCAGCAGTGACAGTGTGATCCAGAGTTGCGGCAGAGCCATGATCTGTAATCTGCTGCCTGCATGTCCCCGCCCAGGGCATGCGGGCAGCAGACCACAGGTCTGGACCATGCTGCACAAGATCCCAGCCCAGGAGCAGCTCCCCACGCAGTTGTATGCCCTGCCAGTGCTGCTGGAGCCAGTCTCCATGGAAACCCTGGCCCACGTTGTCATGGCTCCACCATTCCTGGGGTTTTCATGAAAACCAACTGCAGAGACATGGGTAGGGGTTGCTGGGAAATGGAGTCCACAGCAGGCCCAATCTGATGCACAGGCCAGACTTTGCCTGCCTCTGGCCTAGCTCCTAGTCCCCAGTTGCCTGCATCCCTGCCTAACTCCTAGTGTTTGGCCTCCATGGTATTGTGACCCTCAGCTCTCAAATTTCCAGACTTGTGCATGACCCATGACCCCTTCTTTGTTTATGTTTTTTTATCAGTCCTTTATTCATTGGTAGAATGTTTTTTTTCTTTCCCTAAATTGCATATTGACTTCATCGTTTAAACCATTCCTGCTACTGAAACCTCAAGACAGAGAAAAAAGTCTTGCCTGGTATTACAAAGACCCATGAAACATTAAGACCAGTGTAATTGATGTTGATGCTGCACCCTGATTTAAACTACCCTTGTGCAGTAACACAGTTAAGGGGGGCAACTGGAGCAGGAGCTCAAGTGCTGCCCTTTAGGTGCAGGGTGCAAATGTAGCAGCCTCCAGCAGATTGGGAGCTGTCCCTGCCCACTGTATTGCTGTGTCCCTGTTATCCCTCTGCACTTGTAACTGAAGTGGAAAGAAAACTAGCTCCCTAGAGGTAACTATCAGGCTATGACCCTAGACCTGGGGGCCTTGGTCTGCCCAGCACAGCATCTCACCCTGGTCTACCACCTTCCCAGTAGAACACTGGAGCAGACACAGGTGGCCAGTACCCTCCATCTGGGCCTAGGCACACACCCACTACCTGCCACTGGAATGGCCAGACAAGGTCAGCTGACCTCCTTCTCCTTACCATATAAACCTCAGACCTGGATGGGGAAGTATCTGGGCAACAAGCTTCAACCCTGTTGTGCTTCTACTGACTTTCTGACAAAGCCTCTGGATACCTGACCCAGCTGTATTTGACCCTCTAGATTAGGGCTGTGCGAAGCTGTGGGTGCTGATTTGATTCAGCGGAGATTCAGCCTGATTCAGTGGCTGAATCTCCAAATCTGAATCGAATCAGGGGACCAATAAAAAGGTCCAAATCAATTTGAAGCTCTCCAAATCTATTCAGAAAAGATTCGGAGAGCTTCAAGGATTCGGGCAGTCCCCAGTCGCTGCAGCAGGGAGCTGGAGCCGGACTCGGAGCTGGTAATAGGGGGTGGGGGAGGGGAAGGCTGGAGGAGGGAGAAGGGATCCATCCCCTGCCTGCTCCCCCAGCCCCCACCATAGCTGCCCCCCCCGGCCCCAGCTCCTGGTGCTTTAAAAAAAAAAAATCCAGACTCACTGGGTGCTGCCGGCCAGGGGGTGATCCCCACTGCCCCCCACTGCCCCACAAGCCCCTCTGCCCCCCCATTCCCCCAGCCCTCCCATGCCTGCTCTGCCTGCCCCAACTTCAGCTCTTTAAGAAAAAAAACCCCCAAAATACCCCAAACTCACCAGCTCCTGCAGTGGCCTCAGGGCTTCAGGGGGCTCATGCAGGGCCCCTCATGCAGCACAGGGCAGTGGGGATTGCACCCCCGCTAGGCAGAGACCAGTGAGTTTAGGGGTTTTTTGTTTGTTTTTTTCTTAAGCAGCTGGAGCTGGGGTGGGTGGGGCAGCCATGGGAGGGCTGGGTGCGAGTGGGAGTCGGGGAGCTCATGGCAGAGCCCCCCACATGGCATGGGGAAGTGGGGGGGCAGCAAGGATCGCCACCTGCCCAGCAGCACCCAGTGAGTTGGGGCTTTTTTTTTCAAAGTGCTGGGAGCTGGGGCAGTCAGGGCAGCCATTGCCGGGCTGGGACAGTGGGTGGGGGATGGGCCTGTGTGATTCAGAGATTCAGCAGCAGCCAGATCTCTGAATCAGATTCACCCAAATCAACTGAAAATTGATTTGAATCACTGAATCGAATCACTGTCCCCCGAATTGACCGAATCCGAATCCAAAGCGAATACTAGCCACTTTGCGCAGGCCTACTCTAGATGTCTGACTTGGTTCCCTGGACAGACCTCCTGACTTCTGACTTCCTGGCTTCTCCTGACCCTGAAGTGACCCCCAGACCTGGCTGCCCATGGTCCAGTATGACAAGTTGCCTGCACTACCATATGCAGCAAAGAGAGCTTGGCATAGAGGTGAACTCTGTACCAGGGCACCCAGAGCCACTTAGACCAGACCAGCTGACACAGATGGTCTTTGCTCTGCAACTGCTAGAAGATCAGGTCTGACCGTTATTGACAGAGTATCAGGTCTCTGCCAGGTCTACCAGCTACACAGAGAGGTTTCCATACAGGAGAGAACCATATTTACTTGGGATAGGATCTATGCATCTCTGAGTCCAGCCAGGCTGCAAGTATTCAATGTAAGCCACGATTCACCGTTAGCAGGCCAGAAACTGAAAAGATCTATCAGTGGCCTGATAATTCTTGTGGCCTTGCCTGCATGAAATAGTCCAAGACTTCATCCAACCCTTCGATACCTGCACCCACACTAAAAGACCCACACAGAAACCCTGTGGGCTCCTCCAGCCTCTCCTTGTTTCCACCCTCCCTCCCTCCCCCACCAACCCTGGTCTGCCATTTCCCTAGATTTCATCATATAGATCCAATGGATATTCCACAATCCTGATAGTGATGGACCAGTTAACCAAAATGGCCCACTTCCTTCCATGAACAGGTCTGTCCTCAGCTAAAGGTACAACCTAATTATGGTTGGACCATGTGGTTCACCTTCATGGTCTCAGACATAACCTCTGACTGTGGGCCCCAATTCATTTCCCAATTCTGACATATGGCCCTGCATTTGCTGGGGGGTCCATGCCCAGCTTTCATCTTTGTACCACCCACAAGCAAATGGTCAAGCAGAAAAAAACAAACCAGGTTCCAGAGCAGTACCTCTAGTGCTACCTCAATTTTCAGCAAGAAAATCGGGCTCCTCTGCTAACCTAAACAGGTTGCCATCGAGTCCCCCCCTGAGCCTTCTTTTCTCCAGGCTGAAGAGTCTCATGTCCTTCAGCCGCTCCTCATAAGGATACCTGACCCTATGGATCTCTGAGTCAGTACTCTGGACAGATCTCCTAACTTCTGACTTCCTTGCTTCTCCTCACCCTGAGGTGACCCCCAGACCTGCCTGTCCCTGTAGGTGCTATTACAGTAGTTGCCTGAAGTAGGTGGTATTACAGCACTGTGCTATGAGGTTCAGTTCCTTGTGGAATCATAGTTTCATAGAAACATAGAAATCAGTGCATTGTGCCCAGATTCAACTGACTAGATCTGCAAACACATGACCATATACACCAGTATATATTTACTCCTAACTTGCTAAGAGTGTACTTTACCAGAGAGTAGTAACTGGCACTGGTATAGGGCTTCATATCATGTGCCTGTTCCATACTTATGCCAGTAGAAAGGCAGATTACAAGTATCACTGTATTTGTCCTAGTGCTTTGGTTCTACTGATCTGCTAAACATTTACCAGTCCCACCCACCTTATTGGCTTTTGAGTGTGAAACATCCCAAGGATTATAAATTCTTGAAATTTAACTTTCACCTTGAGGGTGTGCAAAGCAGGCCCTATTCGATTTGGATTCAGATTTGGCCTGAATCAGGGACAGTGATTCGACTAGTTGATTCCGATCACTGTCCCTGATTCGATTCAGCCAAATCCAAATCTGAAGATTCAATGCTGATTCAGAGAATCAGTGATTCGGACATAGACACAGCTTTAAAGTTTTTTTCTACATACCTTGAGGTAGCAGGTGCGGTTTGTGATTGCTGCAATCCTGGGACACATGAAGCGTCCCATAGGAGTGCTGGGGGGCCCTCCATGTGCTCAGCAGCAAACCCAGAAGTGGACCAGAAGTACTTCCAGTCCACTTCCGGGTCTACCAGGGAGTGCACAGGGAGGGGCCCCCATGACCCCCTGGCTCAGCAACTGACCACAGGGGGACCCCAGGTGACCCCCCAGACCCAGGAGGCACCAGTCACCCAGCCTCCCAGTGCTTCCCAGTGGATCCAGAAGTGGACTGGAAGTGCTCCTTGTCCACTTCCGGGTCTGCTGCTAAGCGCACTGGAGAGTCCCCCATGCTTCTGTAGAACACTCCATGAACCCCAGCATCATAGTATTCATGAGCCACCTGCTACCTAGAGGTATGTAGAAAAAACATTTAAAGCTGTGTCTATGTCTGAATCTCTGAATCTCTCTGAATTGATTCAGAGGATTCCGATTTGATTCAGAGAGATTAAAGGGTCCTCTGATTCGATTTGGATTCGGAGATTCGGCCACCGAATCAGGCTGAATCTCCGCCAAATTGAACCAGGGACCAAAGCTTCGCACAGCCCTAATTCATATAATTTGACATTCATACTCTTCAGTTGGAAATTATCTTTCTTCATTTGTATATTAAATAACCAAGGGTATTTTGGAGCCAGAATGTAAGCCTGGACAAACTGTTATAATGTACATTTCCATTGCCCTGATCCTTAGGCTTAAGGGCTGCAGTAAATTTTATCAGCTACACAAGTCTCCTAAGGATCTCTGCCAGTCTCTGACTATTGGATTGTCTCATTTCTCCCCCTGTGCTGCTGCTTTCCCTCAGCCAGGCTCACAGCCTGCCCAGGAAACACCTTTAATGCCTGACCAGGAGTGTAAGTAGGTGAAAGAAACATTTATGCCAGGCATACTCCACCTGAAAACACCTCAAAGTGTCTGGCTGTCATGTTAGCAGCTTCCTCCCCTTTGTGCTGCCAGATCTGACCATCAGAGTATCCCTGTCTGACAGGAAGCTGGTGGAGGGGGAGAGAGAAATTTCGTGATGCTGCCCTGACTTACTGTTTCGTTTGCATGGGGAAGGCTGGAAGAGGATTAAGACTAGTTTTTTTATGAGAAAATAAATTAAAGCAGGTCTTACTTTCATAGAGAGAAACCAGTTCTGACTTTTAATTCCCATTTTGTAAAGTGTTTAAAATGTGTTGAGAACCCACAAGGTATACTTGTATTCATGTAGGTTTATTTGCTTGCATCTGTATTTAACAAGTTTATGAAATCTACTGGGGGTAGGTCCTAAATATGCTAATGAACTGCTTTGAAGAGCACTCAGAAAACCAGGAATAGAAGAAGAGTACAGAAAGTGCTTATATGAGGGAACAAAGATCTAAGGTTTGTTCAGAACCGGGAAGTCTTGCATGCTGTAACCAAGTGTGTTGCCAACATAACACAGGTGTACAGCACATAAGTAGCTGAATAAATCTGGTTATAAGCAGTATCATTATCCTTCTGTGTCCACTGTGAATTCATCCCAAAATTCATTTGTGCATCTGTTATACGCTTAGGTCTTCATATCCTAGCTCGTATAAAGATATTTATGCACCTGAGTGTAGACCTATTAGACCATATGTTACAAAGAGGCTTTGAGATGGAAAGAAAGGAATGTCAAGGTGTGCTTAATGTGAAGTAAAATGCTAAACTTCAAGGAAACAGAAATAGACTCAAGGGGCACATCCTAATGAGCATGCATGTGCAGGGGCATGCATTTCCCACAGGACAAATATCAGCAGCACATATTGTACCACTGCTATTTGTCCCTAGGCATGCCCCTGCATGTTTGCTCTGGTACACAGCAAAATGACCTGGTTTGGGGTAGGTGAGGCTAGGGCCAGCATAGGTGCTGGGCCCAGCAGCCTTACCAGGAGTCCAGGGGGCATCCCAGGGCAGCAGCAGTGCTGAGCTGGGCACTTGGAGCCTGGCTGGCAGCCAGAGCATAGCTCTGTCTGGCCACGCTTTCTTTCTGGTGGTACAAACTTTCTTCACGTACCAGGATCTCCCAATGTCAGAAAAACCCAACCCCGCTGCCCTGCAAATGAACAGTATGGTGAATAGGTGCACATGCACTGCGTGCAGTTTGCAGCACCTCAAACTGCTCTGAGGTGCCTCAAACTGCATGTGTGTTCTTGTTGGGACACACCCAAGGTGTATTAATGATCAGAAACAAATCCTACTTCAAAAGAGGCAGTAGGCAGCGGGTAATTTTCAATATCCTTGAGTTACAGAACTGCCAACCACCTCTGCTTTAAACCCAGAAAATTATTTTAACAAATATCCTCTCTCACTTCATTGGCATGAGCACTTGTGTGTTCAAGGCCTGGCTTGTTTACAGACGGTGTTTGAGGAAAAGATCTTTCAAAAGGTGCATCTTAAATGCCCATCTGATTGCTATCAAGCTCAGGCTTACTCTGATGTCTTCCAGTAACAAGTTCCATAGCCAGTGTTGGGCCTGAGAGTCCTCTGCCCATGACTTCTGTTATGTTTAAACTGAATCTCTGGCTGCACAGTCCCAATTAGGAAGCAGCAGAATCATGAAAGGATGTAACCGTGTCTGAAAGAGCAGGGCCCTGTTCTCAGACCTTTATTGTGTAGGACTTGAACTCTGAATTATGGTCTCAAAGGAATAGAAAGCTGGGGAAGATTACAAAGAAAAGGTGATATATGTCCCCATAGGCCTTTGCTGCTCCTGAGGCAGATGTTTGCTGCACAATTAACCAATTTCAGCCTTTCTGAACTGGTCATATTCAGTTCCAGACTCAGTGCATTTCTGTGCTCTGTCCTGTAGAAGACAAAGGAATATCCTCATATGAAAGGAAGGTATGAGCAGTTTGCTGGCCAAACAAACATGAGAAAAGGTCTTCCTCACCATTATGGCATAGGTTGCTAGCCAGGAGTCTTCCCACAGTGTTAACAGAAGACTGCATAAAATTTGGCAAGTTCTATGTAGTATTTTCTCTCTCTACATAACAGCACATTTGTTCTTCCTAGGTTTAATTTAAGCCAACTGTTCTTCATCAGTTAGCTGCTTTCTTCCTTGCCTGATACTCTGAACGTGTTAGTTAAGAATACAGGTAGCAAATGATTCCCATGATAATTTGTGTAGCTATAAAGGAGGGGAAAGAGTATTTAGCCAGCTAGTACTCTACTCTTAGCAGCAATGATAACCAGGGGCATGTGCTGATCACAACTCCTGAGATCGGTATATTAGGAAGGAGAAGATATGGCTGAGTGCTGCCACCTTTTTCCCCAGGTTCTCCAGTCCAAAATCAGCATCTTGTTGCTTATTTGTTCTTTATCACATTAGGAAAGGTCACTAACTTCTCTAGGCTTACTCCAGAATCCTGTATCATGGGCTACTTGAACTTTGAAGAGTGCAGCTGAGATGCTAAAACACTGTTGCTGCTAGCTGCTCAATCACCTAAGAACGATGGGAACATATTGATTTTTCCCTCCATCTTGAAGAGGTTCAATAGGCCTGGAATCTTGCATCTCAGTACAAAGCTGGACAGAAGTCTTTAGTATCCGTACCTTCAGTCACTCCTCTAACTATAGGGTAGACATACTCAAATTAATTCTAAATGAAGTAGCTGGGGAACAGCAAACAGTGTAGCCAGAGAAGCAGATTGCTCAGCTGAGGCTGCAAAACCTGCCTGAGAAACTGAGTAAATACTCAGGCAGCTAACCCCTACTGATCTCTTTGCTGTTCTAGCTATACTGCAAGCAGTATCTGAGCTAGCTCATTTAGTCACGACAGTGCCTGCCATATAAAAGTACCATAAGTGGGTGCATAGCTGGTAGGTTTTTGTTGGGGGTTTTTTTGTTTGTTTTTTTTGCTAATTACTTTAACAGCAAAATTCTGTAAATTGTAAACACATTAATTTATTCTTTCCCTAAGCATTTCTCTATTTATGTCCTTTCTCCTGTCTTTTCAGCCTCTCTTCTATTTCCTTCCCTAACTGCTTCAGTATTATGTTAACTCTGTAAAATGTTTTGAAGCATGAAACACCTCTCACTGTAGGCTGTCAGTTTTGTGTGTCAAACTTTGTATTATTTTCCAGTTCAAAATTAAAATGTAAAGAGTATCATTAGCACAGCAGTACTAACCATGTCATACTGGGAATTGTACCTACTTACTCTAAAATGAACCTGGACCAAAGGGTCAGAAATCCAATCAGGGCAGAAAAGTGAGTTGGAGCAGCAATAACCTGTCCAGGGAGCATTACAGGCATTTTGACTACCCTGTCAGGATAGAGGAGGAGATAGGGCAGCAGAGAAACTATCTATCATCCCCTCTCCCACGCATACCCCAAACTATATAAGTGTTCAGAAGGCACTGATATTCTGGTAGCATATAAAACAGCATAACACCACATATCACTTATTATTTCTTCACACTGTTGTGATCATGAGATTATAAAGTTAAATTTATGTATATTATATTTTGAACATCACCAGAGCCAAATGTGTGGGGTGTTTATACTTGATCTATTAATGAAAGAATCTGTTTCACTGATACAAAATCAAAAAACCCATCTTTCACTGGATGAACTGTACAGTTGGGAGACGCACTTTTCTAGTACCACTGTATCTTTCCTTGGGTCTCTGAGGAAGAGGACATTTCTCTATACATTCCTCAAATTTTCAGAGCTTCATTTTTATTTTTTATTTTTATCTTCAGCTTGGGGGTGGGTTAGGTTCTTTTTCAGCATAGTGCAATTCTTCCTTATAAAGGACAATTGAAACTGTAAAATACCCCTCAAAAAAGGGAAGGATGACAAAGGAATAAAGTTGCTATCCACACAGTCCTGTCCCATATGTCATAGTTTACTTGCTTCTATTGGTTTTTACCTCACAGTGGCATTACTAAACTCCTTGTGTAATTCAATGTATTGCACAATAAAATATTCCTTTTCTCCTAGAATTCACAAGTGTGAGGAATTAAATACCATAATTTACAAGTGGAAATGCTTCAAGTATAAAAGGACATGGCCACCACCAGCAGCAGCTACAATAGCCATGCTTACTCACTGAATATGGTGTTTTTCAATGTTAAAGGAAGATCACTGGGCTTCTAATCTTCCTTTTACTTGCACTGTCACCTTTATTAAAGGCCATATACCACAATTGGTTGTCTTGATGCAGACAATTGAATAAGCCTTTTTTTTCCTGGATCCTATCACTGATGATTCAACTGACTAATATGGATTACTTGAAAACTAAGGAGGTGTGTTCCTCTCCCTTGACTTCTAAGAGGCTTACCTTGTCTTGACTTTTAAAGCTTTTAGGCCCTTCTATCCAGAGGAGGGAGGACCTGAGCTTGGAGGCCAAGCAACAATCCCAGGTGAATCATTTTCTTTCTTTCAAATCTTTTTGTTTTCCAGAGAATGATATATAGTTATTCCTAGCACATTTTAACATCCTACCACCATTTAGAAACCTTTTGTATCCTATAATCCCTCATATTCTATGGTAAAATAAGGGGAAAAGAAAAATCCCAAATAAAAAATAAAATCTGCTTGACAAAAGTGACTCAAAACAACAATTTCAGTTTGAAATCAAATGAAAATTTCTCTTCATTTCATATTGAATTTTTCCCTCAAAGACAATAAAAAACATCACAGGGAAAATGGGTGTTTTGACAAACTCTTGGCATTAAGGACCTTGACTGTCACTGAATCAAATGGTATAACTATGTTACCAGAGCCAACCTATTGAAGGCTTCCATTTTATGCTCATTCCTGTTTAAATGGACTATGACCTCCTCTACATGTTACACTTAAGCTGTTATTAACCAGTTAATCACAACCTAAGTTTTGACCCAGCTACATATTCAACTAATATATGGTGTGATTAAACAAGCAATAAGCTAAAAGTTATTCCACATTTAATGTGCAATAACTTCTGTATCTTGTTCTAACCATGCCATTAATTCAACGTGTGACCAGGTGCTCCCGGGTGACTGGGAGGCCTACCAACTGAGGGACTTTCAACAACAAGGGTGCACCACCCATTGCCAGCCATGCAGCAGACAAAGCTCACAGTGGTGGCAGCATTCCTGGCACTGCCCCTGCTGTGAGCTTTGACAGCTGTGGGGCTTGCAGCAGGCAGAACGGTGTCCCCTTGCGAGCCTCATCGGCTGCGTCATTGGCTGCAGGGCTTGCAGCAGTGGCCGTGTTTTCCCTGCTGCAAACCCTACATCTCACAAGGCTCACAGCTGGGGCATAATTCTCCCCAGAGCCCACTCTGCAAGCCCCACAGCCCACGATAGCTGCAGGGCTAACAGCAGAGGCTGTGCAGGGAATGCTGTCCCCACCTTGGGGCTTGCAGCTATCGGAGCCAGTGCAGGGGGAGCCCAGGATCACAGTCCCAGGCTCCCGCTGCACCAGTAATAAAGCACAATGGGATCAAATGTGCGATCCCACAATTGCTTCTCCTACCATGCATGTGTGGCACGGTAGGGGGTGCAATTGTGTGGCTTGCACATTTGATCCCATTTTTTCTTTACCTGCAAGCATAGAGGGACCCTATGTGACGGAAATCAGTGATGGTGTTATGAAATGGCTGTGTTTCAGCTCACAGAAACCATTCAGTATCTTCTACTTTCATGTATGAATGGACCAAGGTAGTTCTTTAAAGTTAACAGCAAGCAGTAACAAAACTGAACTGACCAAGAGACTGATTTGGCCCATTCATACTTGCTACTCTTTTTTTGTGAATTTCAGACAGCATCCATATTTGATCCCCTAAGGGATGCTAGGTTTGTGCAAAGGAAGAGATAAAGATGGTGGAGCTGCAGAGCTCTCTGATGCTGCAATCCATGCTGTTCCTTTGTCCACTGCACATTTCAGGTTGAAATTTACCAGTGATTTCAATAAGATGAACTTGGAGATCTAGGGCATAGATACATTTCAATGAGCTGAGACAGGCAACAGACTGCTGCTGGGAAGGATGGTTTGGAAGGGGCCAAAAAAGCAAGGTATCATTGAGCAGTGGAGAAGAAAGGGATGACAAGCTGAAATGGTAACTCTGCTGTGCCTTGCTTAAACAAAATAAATGCAAATAATCCCAGGAATAGTATTAATTTTCAGAGAGTAAAGGGTCGGGACAGTATCAAAACAACAGAGGGATGGCATCCCTGCTGTGATATGCTGCTTTAATTCTGTTGGAATTGCTCTGGTGTAACAGTGAAGTTACAGACAGGAGAATTAGATGCAGTGTGTGAACAGGGGGAAAGGGAACACACCTTCTGGGTATACCTATTTGATGTCCATTGAGTGTATTGTCTGTCCCCTAGCTTCTCCACTCCATACTTATGCTTTTTCTGTGCTGCCAAATTGAACGTGATGGTCTTCTGTTGGGAATAAATCCTACCTTGGAGGGTTCTTGTGAAGATCACCTTATGTTGGTGTTAAGGATTTGTTTGTTTAGAGGAAGGCTAGAGGTTTGAAGTAGCAATTTATTCTTTTAAGGGTTTTTTTTTTTTTACTGATTGGCAGTCCAAGGATTAATTCGCTTCCAATAATTTCTTTGTGAATGTAAATCTTAATTTACTGGTCTTTAAATGCTTAAGTAAACTCCAAGGACTTGATTTTATAAACATAAACATTTAGTGTAAGCACCATAAGGCATCCATTTGCTTTAGAAAATAGCTCTTCCAGACAGCCGCAGTGGATTCACATGCAGACAGTTACTTTTTAATACCAACATGTGAAAAAGCTTCCCCACCCCCTTTCATTTGCAGTAAACAGCACAGCCTGTCCTTATTCTGTGGTTATGGCTCTATTCTACTTTCTGAGGTACATTTAATAATTCAAGGATAACATGGTGTGTTTTATACTAGCCATTAAAAGGGATTTGTGGAGGGGGTGAGGGGGAATTTGTTAGGTTTGGGGTTTGGGTAATTACATGAAAAAGCCCTTTTAAGTCATTTTTGTTTTTGATGCAGGAGAGATCCTGATGTGATACAAGTCAAGGACACATTCATGATTGTAGCTACGGCCCCTCCTGGTGGTCTATGACAAGAAATGACTCCTCAGTTTCTCTTTTTCAACTTAATATCCATAGATACCATTACTAATGAAAGCATAAAGAGCATATTCCTGGTAGAAGTTGGTAGGCATTTTGATCAGGACTTTGACACATCTCTGAAATGACACTTAAAGAGCACCACTTAGCAGCTCTGCTAATGCGTTTGGTTCCAATGTTTTCATTATGGGGCAGATCCTACCCCAGAGTCAGCATTCATAGCTTATTGAAATCAATGGGTTCTGAGCATTTAGCTGTATGAGCAGGAAACTGCACCAGAGAAGTACTGTTTAAACAGTAAAAAGTAGAAGTGGCTATTGTCATTAAACTAAACATGCTCTCTATAGCAGTCATGCATCAGACATTTTTTGCAGCTCAATAGGAACTTAAGAATTGTCATATTGGATCAGAAACAAGGGCAATCCAATCTACTCTACTCTACAATAATGTAAAACTTGATGCTTCAGGAAGAAAATGTAATCATCTCACAAAAGGAAGATGTGGGATATTCTGTCATGTTCATAATATGCAGAATATTCAAGAAGGAACTATCTGGCTTTGGAGCAGAAACAAAATTAATCCAATAAAATTGGGTGAGAACTTTTGATGCATCCCTATGTGATACATTTTCTAGTCATTTTATTAATCATGATTTTCCCTTGTTTCAACACATCAAGAGCTGGCAAATGCTTTTGCATGGAAAGAGGTGTAAGAAAGGCTCCAACAAGACAACAGGCAAGAAGCAGACACTGAAATAATACATGGCTGCAGCAAAAGTGGCCTTGGAATACCCTGAACCAGGAAAGAGAGATTGAAATAGTGATGAGGAATGGCTGCAATATGAGTGATGCAGAGCAAAATACAGAGAAAGGAGTAATTTTGATAAAGAGACAGTAAAAGGAATAATGGGTATTTTTGTGTAGGCTGACAGGGGTGTCAAGAATGGACTTGCTGGGAACACAGCTGTTGTCTTTTCAGTAATATCAGATGAAATACAAAAATCAGCTTTGAGCACCTCAGCTAGGACCTTGGGCCTGGTCCTCAGTATAAGCAGCTAGTACTAGAACTGTGCAAGGAAGAGGCATCCATGGCTCAAAGTGTGAAATGATGTAATAAAGTAGATTTCCAATTAATTATAGCCGGCATATTTTTCCTTGTTTTGCCTTGTGTCTTTTTTTGTATTGTGTCCCTTTCAATGTTTTTCATTATGTTTCCATGTTTTGCATTGTGCAAGTGAAGTTCAACTTGTCCTAAACTCTGTTGGTCTAAAAATGCAGAGACTTTCCTCTGTTTCTGTTTCAAAGCAAAAAGCTGGAAAACCCAGTGGATTGCATACAGGAAAACACATGGATGACTGGTGCCACCTTAGTCAGCGACCAGTCAGTGACCTGGGGGGTTTCCCTGAGGCCAATCTTGCCAACCAGGAGTAGGGATCCTCCCCTTGTTAAAACTTACAGACCAGCGAGTGGTTGCGCTGCTCCTGAAAGCGGCCTCAACACTCCTGGAAGGCCATAGCCTACATCTGGCGCTTACACTCCCCAGCCGGCACTCACAGGGGGAGCACCAGTGCTCTTGCCTGCCCCCCCTGCCCATCACCTAAGTGGGGAGTGTGGCCTAACAGGGGGTGCACCAGTGCTCTCATGGGGTGCACATGCACCCCCATGCACCCCCTACATGTCACCACTGAGAAAACACTATTTTCTACCAGTGGAGGCAGGTGGCTCTGGCCATACTCCTTCAGGCTGTGCAGCACATGTGCAGTGAGCTCAATGGTTTGTCAGGATAGCTCCCCACCACTAGTGTCCCCTGCCACTAAATCTGGTGGTTGGCAAGGGCAGTGGGGGAGAGGGAGAAAGCAGTGGCAGTGTTCACATCCTGGGTTTTGAAGCCATGCCGAAGTGGTGGCTCTAGCCAGGAGTTGCACTGATGAGCCAGTGAGTGAGTTGAAGGGGAGTATAACTGCACCCTCTTAGCCCCCTCGGATCCAGCTCTGCTGTTTTCCAATAATATGAATTCCAGTTATTTAGCTTGCACTAGCACATCAGTAAAAGCAACCAATTCATTTTTAAAACTTAATAATCAAGGCTTCCTCACAATGGAGAAGAGCATTAGTCCTACAACTACAAGGTACTTTTGTGAGGAAGTTCAATAATCTATGAAAAGTTTTCAAAAGGCAGGTTCCATCTTTATAAATAGAACCACTAATAATGAGGTTCTTTATCGCCATGTAGTAACAGAGCAAAACAACATTACACTTCTTTTGACCCACCTTCCATCAATATGAATAAAATGGATAAAATGATCCCAATATTTAACCAACTTCAGGATGCACCCTTTAGATCTTCTGTGGCATAATGTTCTTCCCATGAAAACAGTAAATAAAGCCTCTGCAAGTAGTGGCGAGGAAAAAACTTAAAGATTTTTACATGGTAAGTCTAAAAAAGCTGTTGTTTTCTGAAGACACTATAGCTGCTCAGAAATAAAACTTATAAGAACTATTGGTTCAATATTTTCCCCTTTTAGTTAAATCTGTGTGCGTTCAGATTCTAGTGTAATTGCATGGTGACATGAAAGTTGCTGCTCCAATTAGAATACAATCATGGCTTTAGCCTTTGAGCCTCTTTGAGCCATATGCAAATGTTTTGGGTAGCTCAAAGCAAATGTAGAATAAATACAGTGCTTAGCTTTTTATCAGTCTTCAGCAACTTTATGACATAATGGGCCTGAATCATATCTTATGTGTGTAGTTAAGCAGTAGAGTAAGTCTTGACTTCACAGCAATGACTTCTAATTTACAACAGCACAAATTAAATAAGGTACTTTTTCAATATGCACAAAAAAGAAAATTTCAAGGAAATAAATAGGAAAAAAATCATATGGCTTATTTTTATCATGTTCCTCCATCCAACTGTAATAGGAAATTCTTGTTCAGGCCCTAATTTTGACAGGCACCACAATCATAATCCCTTTCTAGGAGCTATTTTTCTGGATTATAAACAAACCCAACAGAGTTGTTGAAAAATTAACAAAACCCCTCACAACATAAGTCTTGCAGCATAAGGTTTGGACTCAGGTGCTGACATCCAGCCAATAGGGGGAGCACTAGTTAATTAACAAACCCTGTATTCCAAGTTGCCAATGTTGCTGCTGGCTGCACAGATAAGGAAGTAATTAAGGGAAAGCTTTTCCCACAAGAAATAAAAGAGGAAAATACTTGCCAAATAGTAAAAAAAAGAAAATTGGTGAGGAATCAGTTCAAGCGTCTGAGTGGATTTACAAAAAAAAAAGGAAGAGTAGAGAACAAGAGTATGACATGATATACATTAAAACAAAAGGGGACTCCCATGATAAAACCCACCCTCAGGGTTCAGCTGCTGTTCATAAATAAGCAGAGCCCCTTGAGTCAGTTGTAACCTCCTATTCAATCTGGGGCCATCTGTTACCCTATTAAAGCTGGTAAAAAAAAAAAAAGTTCTTTGCAAATAATACTGGTTGTGAATGTTGGCATTTTTTTCCTTTGAATAATTGTTTGTAAGATTATTTTCTCCCCATTATCTGTTCAGTCATACTCTTCAGCTAAATAATGACATGGCAGCAGCAAAACGAGAAACCTTGAATCTCATAACAAAATTTTTCAAGCTTTGTTTTTTCCCCTGTAAAATACATATCTAATATTGTTTGGGGAGAGTGTTTTGGCAAGAGCTTGTGTTCAGAAATTACTTTACCTTATAGTTCTTCTTAGAGAGCCAAACTACTCTTTGCATCTTAAAATGCACAGAATACCAGAAATTCTTTTCTTGTTAATGGACAGAGAATTTAAAATTCAAATGAGCACTTTAACAAAGTACTAGTAGGGTGGGACTGATTCTTGAGCCCTTGATTAAGGAGTAGTTCAGTCCCTGAGCAGTTTCGCTGAAATCAGTAGGGGTACTTGTAGGCAACAGGCTGAGTACTGTAAAGAGCTCTCACAGTCGTGATTGATACAGATACACTTCTCTGCCCATGTGGTGCTCCTTACAGGGTAGGAGCCCAGAAACGGAAGAGCATAAATAAGTATGGTAGAATCATACTCTGAGGACCTAGGAATGTGGCAAATGCCCAGCCCCAAGGAAAGACAATTTTTTTAAATCCCTTAGTAAAGAGTTCCTCCAGTCACCTGGAAGCCCAAATAAATAGCTTCCATGGTTTATGCCATCCCATATTTCCTGGCTGGACAGCTGGTAAAGCTCTAAAGATGTGGGCAAAATACAAATTGAGAAGAAAAAGTGGAGGTAGATGTTGATGCTCCAGTGGGATCTGTGTAAGAAATGGTCAAGAATGGGGCCGTGCAAACCACCGTCCTGAAAAAGAAAGCACGGAAAACCAATAAAAATAAGTTTTAAAGGGAATAATAAAACTGAATGACTATTTCCCTTTATCATTTGCATCTTGCTATTGATCCTTTTTTATTCTTATCCAGTATCAGACTCATGGTCTAGACAAATCTTAAAGGTGTACATTGACTCGCTTGTTTGAAAACATGATCAAACGCAGACATTTAGGACTGTGAGATGTTTTCTTTTAAATAATTTTGCTGCTTTCCTTGGTAGTCCAAGGACACAGGAAACATAGGCAGTGTCCAAGCTCATTTTATCTCCAAAGGATTTCTAAGAACCACACATCTTCTTAAACAAGATTCAGTTGAACTCTTGAATGACAGTGTGAAGCTGTTTGATTACAAGATATCCAGAGTCCTGCTGGTAAACTTGAATTTCAATGCGATGCTTTGAAATTTCAGTATATGCTTTTTTTTTTCAAATCCCTTTTACTGTATGTTATTGTCTTATTTTACTTTTTCTTTCTATTTTTGTTTCCCCTTAGGTAACAGAATTTGGTTTGGGCTACAATGGAAGTGTACACCCAGTGACAGTGTACTTACACCATATACTTTTCATTACACCTTCAGTCTAAAGGACTTTTCCAGACTCATTCAGGTAACATCATTTTGAAGTATATAAGTATACTTCGTGCCATTGTTTATGCCAGTTTATAGGCATGTAGATATAAATGTGTACTCCCCAAAAAACACTTTATAAGTCAAAATTAAAGCTGAGAAAGCACCTGGAGTTTGAAAAAATATGAAGACAGATGACAGAAAATTGGTAGGGAAGGAAAATTGGTTCTCAAGCCTCTCTTTACTCCCCTGATCCTAGGCATAACAGGGAATAAAACAGACAGGGTGTTACAAAAAAATAGGAATCTGTTTTATATTGTACCAGAAGCTGCCCCAATACACCTCAGATACATCCCCTGCATAGAAAAGAACAATCTTTTGGAGAATAAATCACTGGATATACCATTAAACTGATGAAACACAAGCAACGTCAGGGAAAAGAATTTGGCACACCTTTGTATGTACTGAAACATTAAAAAGTAAGAACCATCTAAATTGAAGCTAAATGTAAACAAAATGAATTAGGTTGGTCTAATAAAAGATATCAAATTCACCCAAGGAACCTTGTCTGCCTATATCCTTAGACCAACACGGCTACAACCTAAACCCCTGGAACAAAATGATTAACACTGAAACATGGGACTATGTAAATATGCATGCCTAGGATCATCCAAAAAACCTTAATTCTGGCTCTGTCCATCTGCCACCCCCAAAATTTCCAACTAGCATGTCTTTTTTCAGGGCCAGATCCATGGAGGTGCAGTGGTAGTTTCATACCCCTATAATTTCTGCTCCACCCAAACTGTAAAGCCATATGTCTGGGAGAGGCAGCAGCATTTCTGTTCAGGTAGTGCTGAAGAGTCAGTTGACTTCATGGTTCATTATCATCTCCCTGATTCCTGTTGATCTTTCTACACTCCACAGGTGTTAACGATCCATTCACCTTTTTAATGTTTTACTATTCAAATTATGCTTTCTTTTGCAATTTTGCTGTTAGCCATTCCTGGTAATGTCTTTCCTCTGGTTTACAGCCCTGCAAACTGTTTTTAGCTCTAGTTAAAAACCTTAACTCAGGTGTGGTAATAATAACTTACGTGTAGAAATGACTGACAAGTGAAGCATTGGAGGTACTGTCAAGGCGCTCCAGAAGCTATATTTTGTTTTATGAATCTGAGTAATAGGCGTACATTTAACTATAACAGCTATAGGACTAATGATACAATATCCTTTGACTATTTTTGCCTAGTTTGTTGTGTTATTTTTGAGCTTCATATATCCTCTAGCAAAGTTAATGCACATTCTAGTAGTAATATTTCTTTTTTGCTTTGATCTTAAACTGAGCAATATCATGCTAGCTCCCTACCATATTAATAAAGCTACTAGTTTCTCTTTAACTGGAGAAAATGTGTTGCGTTACAGGTAGCGATGTGCCACACCTTCTGCACCCCACTTTTCAAAATCCTAGATCTGCCCACGTCCATTTACATACTCTTTATAAGGTGCAATCTAGCATGAATGTGTTTGCAAATTCAGAGTCATTGGCTGCAAACATCACACATTCAGAAGAGCCACTGTAATTGAGTAGTTGGTGTAATTATAATTACAGGCAGTGACCTGGAGCTTAGCAATTTAAAGATTGCATTTTCTTAAGAAATAAATAACACTGACGTATTATTTAGAAAAATTGTCAGTATGTGTTCTGTAATACATGCACAAATTAAGATGGTGTTTTACTTCAAGTTCCTAATAAATTTGGAAAACTCTGCTAAAAATAGGAGTTCCCCCCTCACCCAACACATCTCATCACTAAATCTGATGTTCCCAGCCAACCTATTTTTCAGTTATGTCCAAAACTCCATGTACCTTGTGATCATGCAGCTATATAACTGGCCTCACACATTTCTCATCTTCAGTGCTGTCCTGTGAATCTCATTTTGTGCAACATAAATGGCTAATCTGAGTACTTAACATACATGTACACATTGGAGATTGAATGGTTATTGTTCTTAACAAGTTCCTCTGAACTCTTGTGCTTCTTCAACAAGCAGCCAGTAATGGAAAAGTTTTTGATTAAACTGAAAACCCGGGCATTTTTTTTGTATAGAAACTTGTTTTGTGAAAGGAAAGAGAATAGGCTGAAGAGTTAATACACCCACACACCATCTAATCATGACACTGCTTGATACAGAAGCACAAGTGGATAACATTGCATCATTTTCTGCTAGTTGCTAAAGATTTTGAGCTTGGGTTTCTTGGGCTTTGTTTTGACACGCTGAGTGTCACCAGCATATTTGTGTAATTATTGTATGCATTATCGATTTTGAAAGATTCATATTCTCTGCTATGTTTTTATTGATTGAGTAGGGGGTGATTTTTATTGAAAGCAGAACAGGCACCTCAAGCTATTAAAGGAGCACAAAAATTAATGTGACTCTGGATTCACAAAGTCTAGTGGGTCCTTTGTGATATAGTTGTAGATGGTCAAAGCTGATAGACAGTAAGCAAACATTTGAGAAAAAAAGATGGAAAAAAAGTTGGTTAATGATTTCTGGCAACTCTGTAAAAGCTTTGTACTTCTAGTAATGAAAATATTATGAAAGAAACACTGACTCTTCTTTCTTTTGTTTGCTTTTTTTTTTTGTCTTGATGAGACCAAAATATGCTTAGGTTAATGAAATTCTGCCCTTGGAAGATACAGTATACAGTAAAAGACAAAATTGTTAGTGTTACAGTAGAAATGAGCTATTCAGTATTGATGACTGCAAGCATAATTAAACTTTGTGCTGCATAACCCGCTCTCTTTTTTCTGAAGCAGAAATAATTACCTATTCATTTACCCTGTAACAGCAAATTTACCTTATACATTTGACACTTTATGGTGCTTGCCACAATGTGCATTATTTTAAATGATCAACAGTTACTATGTAAGTAAAAAACAATAGCTTCCTTATATTTCTTGTTCTAAAGAGGCAGCAGCAGATCTCTACTCTTGGGTCAGTGCTGCTGCATGTGAAAGGATCAGAGAATGTCCCAGATTCAGAGTCTAAGTTATTAAATCAGCTCCCCTGCTGAGGAGTAATAGTCAACAGCCACCACGACTTGTCAGTTCCTTTTTCAGTAATGCATAAAGCAAATCATCTCTGGCTCTGCCAGGCAGGAGAGATGGGGTGTGTAATGGTTAAAGTAAATGACAATCCGGAGGGAGAGCTCACCAGTTTTTAATGGTCACTGTGATACCTTTTAGCATCATGCAATGATGCAGCTTTGCATTACTTTGCTGTGGTATGATTCAGCATGCAGAAGAGATCAACAACATGAGAAAAAAAATGTTTCTGAAGAGAATTGATACCCTCAAGCAAGCCCACAGCCAACAAATGAAAGTGAGCATGTGCGGTTTGTATAGGTCTATAGGGGCAAGCTGATGAATGTATAATGATGTAACATCAAAAACAGGGCTCAGAAAATTATGAAATGCCTGATACAGTTTCCTGCATGTTCGAGATTTCATGACATTTGAGAAAGAGATTTAATATGGAAAAGAAAGGAGAGCAGGCATAATATTTAGCCATAACTCACCAGTGACAAGCTGTGTTCTGTTTAAACAAATAAATATGCACTGAAGCTAGCATACCCCAACACACATTCATTTCCCACCAGGCATGCCTACTTACATAACTGCCAGCATTAACAGTGAAGAAAGCTCTTAAAACTAAAATAGGTTATCCTTTTCTGTATGCATATGAATTGTAGGCTCCTAGGCTTATGTCCCAATGAAGTCTCTTAAGCTACTTTGTCAAGCACAGGCACTGTTCCCTGACACTATTTTCTCTATGTTAACTTTTATCCCCCCTTTTCTCCATCCTCATTCCCCCTACTCCTCAATTTTCTTCTTCCCATTCTGATTTCCAGTTCTTCTAGTGAAGTGGTCTCATTTCTTTATCTCCACCTAAAGCTGAGGGACCTACCAGCTGTAGGAATCAGACCATTTCCTGTGCAGGAGGTGAAGAGAGCAGAGTCTCTCTCTAACCTCTGTGAACTGCACCTCTACCTGGTACAGAATAACTGGACCTTAATTGCCCCAAAATGAAATAGATGGCACAAAAAACCAATATCATCCCCTGAAGGGTTTCAAAGAATATTTCCACAACCAAAATGAATCCACTCCCAACAACACTGCATCCTGTGACAACATCATGGAAAAGATTAACACCAAAAAAACATCAGATTGGACACCTCACAGTGGTTCAAAC
The DNA here is from genome assembly GCF_030867095.1 of Alligator mississippiensis. Taxonomy (NCBI): domain Eukaryota; kingdom Metazoa; phylum Chordata; order Crocodylia; family Alligatoridae; genus Alligator; species Alligator mississippiensis. The sequence continues at coordinate 93,981,190 of NC_081827.1, read as the reverse complement.
CTTGACCACTATATTGACTGCTTCAGGGAAAGAATAAACAATCAACACCAAACACCATAGTAACCTCCACCTCTCAGAGAGAAGGGCCATAGAATTGCTAAGATCCAACCACCAAATAGTAATAAAACCAGCAGATAAAGAAGGAACTATAGTTATCCTTAACCATGAAGACTACATAAAAGAACCCAAAAGACAAATCTCTCATACCACCTACTACAAAAAAACAGAGGAAGATCCAACTCCCTTTTTCACCTTAAAACTCAAAACCATCATCACATCATTTCCATCCGAACTACAAGAAAAACTACAAACTTCATCCTGCCACTATCCAATCCAGGGACTCTTTTACATGCTCCCTAAAATCCACAAACAAGGGAACCCAGGCAGACCTATCATATGCAACTGTGGAACCCAAACTGAGGAAATATCAGGTTTTATCAAATCCATCCTAAAATCTCTTGTCACCCAAAGAGTGAGTTTTGTTCAAGACACAACAGGCTTTCTATGAAAACTTAAAAACATAGACCACCTTCCCAGCAATACCCTCCTAGCCACCGTGGATGTTACCAGCTTATATACCAACATCCCATACCAGGATGGCATCCAATCCTGCCTTACATAGCTACAAGAGCAAGTTTACAACTCAGAGTACAGACCTAAAGATATTACTAAACTTATACACTTCATCCTCACACATAACAACTTCAGTTTTTGCAATCAACACATCCTCCAGACCACCGGCACAGCTATGGGCACCAAAATGACCCCAAGATATGCCAAACCTTTTTATGGCCTACCTGGAAGAAGAATCCCTGAAGAACTGCACCATCAAACCCATGCTATACCTAAGATATATAGATGACATCTTCATCATTTGGACCAAATACCTGGAGTCACTGATTCATTTCCATCACAAAGTCAATAACCATCACTCCTCCATCAGACTCTCTCTTGAATAATCCAGTACCAATTTCCTTTTTAGACACTATGATCAATATCCAGAATGGTAAAGTACAAACCACCATATACAAGCAACCCATGAACCAACATATCTACACAGAACCAGAAATCACCCTAAACACACCAAGAAAGCTGTAATATGCAGGCAAGCCTTACAATACCACTGAATTTGCACTGAGGAGAACACCTGTGACTGACACTGCACGAATCTCAAAAAGGCCTTCGCTCAACAAGGACACTCCTCCAGAGAGATGGATCATATTTTTGAAAGAGCCACCTGGATACCACGTGAAGAATTGCTGTAGTACATAAACAAAATCCCCACAAATAACACACCATTAGTTATGACATACCATTCTTCTCTGGAACCTATACAGAAAACCCACAAACAATGCAAATCATACTAGAAGAAGACCACATTCTTAAAGAGATCTTCCCAGAACCACCCATCCTAGCCTTTAAATGAGCACTGAACCTCGCCAACCTTATCACCACAAGCAAACTTCCTATGGCTCAAGGCACACCGAATAGATCCAGACCATGTTGAGACAAGAAATGTAAATCTTGCCAACACGTCTCCACCACCGCCACAATAGCTACCCCTCACAACAGAACCATCACCATTCCTGGATCTTACACCTGCACCTCCAGAAATCTAATACATCTCATCCAGTGCACCAAATGCCCAGATGGAAAATATGTAGGAGAAACCAAACAACAACTGCACACCAGAATGAACGCACACGAAAAATCTATTAGACAAAAATACCCAAATACCTGTGGGTACACACTTTTCACAAGATACCCACTCTCTCTCCAATCTCTCTGTTCTAATCCTCAAAGGGAATTTACAAAACATCTTTCATAGATGATCCTACAAACTTCAGTTCATAAATCTGCTGGATACAAAAAATCATGGACTAAATATAGACATTGGATTTATGACACATTATAACTTGCCTGCCATCCAATAACCCCAGGTCCCCCCTCCATTCCCAGAGCATGTGTATAAATGCCCTTGGATACTGGAAGCAAAGTAATGTACCTTGCTTCTAGGAAACAATGTAGAGGCTCCAAACAACAATTTCCATTTTGCACATCTAACACTCAAAAATATAAGATTCACTTGCACAGCTATCTAGAAATTGTTATGTTTATAGTTGTTAATCTTAGCCATAAGCCCCCTTATAATTACAGTGCTAGTAACTATGCCCAAGTTTGTGTGTCAGGAGCAGCTTGGGACATGGCCATATTGTTTTCATCCTTTCATTGATTCCTTTGCAGCTAAAAAGTCAAAGCTCCTTCAATTTTAAGAGGTGTACTATAGTTCCTCTTTTAAAACAGTATGACAGAGTTCAGTATCTAGAATGTGCTGCAGAGCTGAAACTGCCAGATAGCTTGTTTTTAATTTTCTCCATGGGGAAGAGTAATGTGTAACTTCTCAGCAGAATAGCTGTCACAAAGAAAGAGAATAGAATAAAAGGAATATTTTGGCTCATGTCAAGATAAAACTGAAGGGGAAAAAAGTCTTCTCCACAGTTCTATCTTTATACTCGGAAACTGAATTCATATCAAGATTGCTGGTTAGAATGAGAAATGGGCCAAAGCTTCACCTTCCACATACTGAAACAGATTTGACCTCTTCAGGATTTTGCATGTATTTGGTTCCAATATTTTGGTTCAAACCAATTTTAAAACTTTGTAAACAACCCAAAAGAATGATTAAATCACCATAAATAAATGTATTTTGGTACATATTTTAGATGAATAATTAATCTCATAATTCATTATGCTTTTACATTTTTCAAACACCTTTACAAATACTTGGTAGGAATCCAAGTACTCTTGGACAAGGAAGAGTAGGACTCCATTAGTAACTGGACCCCACTGCTGTTATTTGTAAAAATGTTTAGGAATGGCTCTTTGGTATATTATTCATCCAGCTCTACACACAATAGACTTCTTTTTAAAATTAAAATCTCCTAAAAGCTGATTTGACAAGGTTCTGTGAAAAAGAGTTGGCAAATTAATTAACTAACTGAGAAGGTCAGTTTAAAAACCTTGCTGCAGACTAATTAAATCCAAGACACTGACATTTTTGGCTAAAATTTGCAACCATAGTAATTAGTGTTGCAGAAAATTTCCATATGCCATTGTGCCAAATGAATGGGACTATTTAATAATTGTTCCTGTAGGATTTCTTGTAAATAGCTGGGAGGGACATGATTCTACTGTACGAAATATGCAAAGACATCATATTACTATTATTCCAGTAATCGTGGTTCCCCAAGTTAACTGCATGGAGGAGGGGAAAATTTTAGAAATCTCAGAAACATTGCAAACAATGACTGCACTGGCCTAAACTTTTTGTAGCATAATCATTTTTATATGTCACTATTTGAAGCAAAGTAAAGAAAGCTATTAGTCAAAAGGATAAACATATGCTGAATATGCAATTAAAATAACCATTGTGAACAAAGTTATCTGATAAAATAAAAGGTGTTTAATTATTTTATTTTATTTGCATCTATGAAATTTAAATATGTTCAGAGATTTTTTTTTTAATCATTAATTTTTTTCCAGACCACTAAGGATTTTCTAAATGTCAAGCATTGAAAATTAAAATGTCAGTATGTGACATAGAGGTCAAGTAGATTTAATAAACCAGAACTACATCATTCCATATTATTTCTAAGTTTGCTTTTTCTGCTTGAAATTTTTAAAAAATGAGATAAAGGTTTGTACAGCCAGTGCCTCTAGTATATAATAGTCAGATTGAGTCACTTATTCAAACCTTTCTCTTTGCAGGACATTGTACAAATTCAGCTCACAGAGAAAAGAACTGTTCTCAGTTTATGGGGCACTTGATACAAGGTGATATGAAAGGCCTTTGTGAGGGGATTCTACATCTTCAAATAAAAATAAAAAGAACAATCAACAAGGAATAACATATAAATAAACTAAAAAGTAAGAGTGTTGTGGGGTGAAAAGGAAGGGACGGGAGAGAGAAGTATCAGTGATGGGTTGGGACAGCTCAGCTGAGGGCCTTAGGCATCCAGGCTTCATGGACTTTGACAATTTCTCTGCCTACAGTGACTAAGATGTCTGTAAAATGGTGCTCCTGATGAAGGGGAGATTTCAGGGACATGAGAAATCTAAAGTTGTGGGAGAGGACGTCACCTCCATCCCTCCATTTGGATCCATTATTTGTTCCCATTACATCTCTTCTTTGTTTCTCATACATAAGCCATTATTGGTACTGGGCCAAGAAAGTTGATAGTCTCTTCTCTGATGAATTAATCTGTGTACTGTAAAGTGCTCCACATACACCTTTCTGGAGCCTGAGAGTGAAACCTTCCTGATGTTTCCCAAACCTCCTACCCCTAAGTACGGGAGCTTCAGGTTAGTCTGTCTACCATGCAAGTACGTGGTGGTCTGTGACTGACTGCTGCAATCAGAAAGCATTCAGCTGCATATTTTGAATTCAGAGAATGCATTCCCTTTGATATGGTCTCCCAAACAAACTCCTTCAATAAAATTTCACTTACAACAAAATTCAGGATATTTTATTTTGAATGAAAGAGGCACATTCTAAACACTTGGATCTCATTTCTAATAGCTAAGAGCCTCCCTGAAATGAGCAACAGCTCTCTGAGTTATTATTTCAGGCTCTCTGCAGATCTAGGTCTTTCAACAATAAAATCACCTGGAGACTGAAAGGTTTGCAGAAAGAAGTGGGGGTCGTGCAACGAGTTACAGATAAATGGGATGGGCTAGAATTTGGCCATTTCTGGAGTGAACAGGCATGTTCCTCCCAACTTTTGGGTGCAGGGGCAGATCCAGAGGGGGTGCAATAGCACAGTTGCACCCCCCATTTTGGATCACACTTGCAGGAGCAGCAGCCAGGAAATTTAAGTCCCCAAAGCAGTTAAGAATTCCCCTGTTATCCCTACCCTATCCCTTTCACTCTGTGCTCAGCAGCATCTCACTCTAAATCTCTGTGCAGTCCTGCCCAGCAGCTTCATCTACATGTTGAACAGTAGAGACAAGATGAAGCCCTGGGGGACCACACAAGAAAGGTGCCAACAGGATGCTGAGCACTTGTCTATCATTACTCCCTGGAACTTCTCTGCTAGGAAAGAGAAGAACCAATTTAGAGCATTCCCACAAATACGTACCAGGTCATTAGCTTACCAAGGTCTAACTCCTTCTCAAATGAAAAAAATAAAAGCAGTGGTCCTCTTCCAGGTACCATCTACTCATGAAACTAAATTGAGCTAATATTACTCATGACATATGCAGAATTCTGTAACAGGATTGCTCCTGTCCTTTCTCATATGCGTAGGTCAGTGAAATAGTTAATAATGCTTACATTTTAATGATTACCATCAGGTGTAAGAGTTAACATAGATGAACAGGGGACATTTGCATCTGTCAGAACTAATACTCTGGCCTGTCTGCAAATAGCCCTACATTAACGTGTGGGAGGTGATAGGACCTATCTGCTTGGCACTAGTTAGGCCTCATTTAAAGTATTGTATGCAGTTTTGGGATCCAATCTTGGGGGAGCTCCAATTCATGCCCCCCTCCTCCAGCACACCTGAGGAAACCCCAGAATGGACCTCTCTCTCCTGCTTTCTCCCCGTCATCCTGAAACAGCAGTGGAGGCCAGGCTATGCTGGAGCAGCCCAATGCTGGAGTAGACAGAAATTAATGAAGATGCTGCACTTTGGAGTGCCTTCATTTGAACCCTCATACAAGGAAGGTTAACTTGTCACTAGATCAGAGCACTCTGCATCTGTGCTTTTCTGTTAGGGCATGGCATTAAAGCACTTGAAGGGACGGAAAATATAATTTCTGTCTGCACCTTTATATGTATATTACAAACTTTTATAGAAGCAGGATGTTGGCTGTCGTGGTTCCCCTGCTTTATTATGGCGGGTTACGATGTTCTGTCTTGTGTTGTGTCAGGGTTGACAGTAATTTTACTAAGAGGTTAGATTATGGATTTGTATAGGATTGTTTGGATAGGGATGTTCCTGCCTCAGGCAAGGGTTGTACTAGATGACTTATGAAGGTCCCTTCCAGACCTCCTTCTCAATGGTTGATTCTGTGATTGAACATTTTAAAAGAAAACAAAGATGTGATTATATTTAAACAACTGGGCTTAATCTTGTTGAAAGGGAAATTGTGATTGCTGTAGTGTAGGAGTTTCTTATTCAGGAGTAATCTAGAAGACTGTGATTTTCTTGGGGCAGATTCCTTCTTGGGGTAAGTAATAGGTTACTTGATCCAGTGAAAAATATTCTTGTTACCTGGATGATGACTATTCATTTACTTTTCATGGTTGAAATGTATTCATGTGGCCATCCAATAAGGCAGCAACTACAGTACTCAAGCAGAAGTTAGGACATCCAGATTCTTCCTTGGACTTGATGCATGGGAAGGCTTCTTGACTTTTCTGGGCTTTTTGTTTCTACAACTAAAATACTGAATATTGATCCTTATCCTTCTTTGAGGTTAAATTGATTAAAAGTAGTGTTCAAAAGCTAAACGTAATTACTGTTATTATATATGTTAATGTATTTCATACACACACTATATATGTTAGATTGCCTAATTTTTTTTACACATAGCCTAGTTTTCAGACTTTGGGAGGGCTTTTTTGTCCTTTTGAGCTTCTCCAAGAATTACGCTGTACTTTCCTAAATGCCCAATTTTGTACAAAGCATTTTTCCATGAACATTTCAGTATGAATGTACATCTAATGTGGACCTAGTGATGTGTCCACTGGATTTTGAGTATATTTTTTAAATTTAAAAGGTTCTTTTTGGTATCTTCAAATACCAGCAGCATGCTGGATAGCCTTCATTTTACCTCACTAAGGCAGGCATATAATCCCATACTCTGCAGCTGTGTATACCACACACCAAGTACTAAGAAGTTACTTGTGCTTATAGTATTTTTGTGAGGACACAAGAGGTGGGTGAGCTTTTCTTCTGTTTAAAGGCTCTGGAGCATATGAAGCATATGAAGCAATGAGTCTTGGAGTCAAAATCAGCCCTCATATGAAGCATATGAAGCATTGTTGATCATCAACAAGCTCTCTAATACCTATCATTAATTTAATTTAATTTAATTTAATTAATTACATTTTCATGTTAGGGATTGTAACTGCTTTTCCCTCTTCACATCAGGTCTAGAAGGTAGGGGTCAGCATTTTGTAATGAGACACTGATGGCAGATAACAAATTTTTCCAAGGTAACTTTTAGGATTCATGCACAGTCAGTGAATGGAGAGACAATCTGAAGCAGCTGCCAAGATGGACTGGATGAAATGGGACTTTTCATTGCAGTTCCTCTTTGCTGATCATCAAATAAAGGTAGAATCAGCCATTATTGAAATAAATTAATTTATGAAGGAACTACAAAAATAAGCCTATTACTTAGGGCCCTCACAATAACAGGCAAAGGAATAATACAATAAATCATTTGGAGTGGAGAAATATAGCAAGAGGTACTGAAAACTGAGAGAGATTTTGTCACTAAACTGCAGCATTAACAGTGTTTTGAAGCTTCACATTTAAATTGCCTATTTCTGACATTCAACATGCACATTAGGAAAATGATGCTTATTTTACTCATTAAGGCAAGGGGAATAAATAAGATGGAGTTTTAAACGATAAATCTCTTTCATAACTAACAACCAACAAAAGAATGTTGGGAAGGGAAACAAATTGATGCTGAAAGGGTGATTTTTAAAATGTTTTTGTAATCTGAAATATAAATGAGCAACTGTCTCTTCTGCTCTAGGATGAGTCATTTTTTGGAAGATCTAAATATTACCCTGAATGCTGGTGATATTCCTGCTCTACTGGATAATGAAGAAAAAGTGGAAATAATAGAAAAGGTTATTTTTTCTTTCTTGCAATTTTTCAGGTGGTGTGCAATTATACTGTGTGTTGCCTGTTCATTACATGATTGTGATTTTCTACATATAGTTCCCCACCTACAAAAGCATCATTCTTTTCCAACTAACAAGGCATAAGCTTAGTATATATCCTGTATCATAAGTTCAAGAAAAGAATCAGGAAGAACTTGTACATTATCTCAGCATTCAGTCCTCTTGGAAAGGCCTTTTCGTGAACACCTGTGTCAATTTCTAGCTCTCATTAACTGCTGCACAATAGACTGCTGCCAAGTGACTATTTGCATAGCATCTGCATTTATCTAATCTTTATTTTTTAAAGAATCTGAAGTTACATCTCATCTGCAGTGCTTCAATATTTGAGTATGAGACAAAATGCAAATACAGCAGTAAGCTGTTAATGAGATGTATCTAGCTCATTTTTTGCAGTAACCCAGTATCTTCTATCCCATTAGATCATGTACAGTATATAGGATTTATCCATTTCAAAACAGTATTTAATTATTCCATTAGATGCTGCCACATATTTTATCAAAATGAAATCTAATTTTATCTACAGCAATGAGAACAGCAGTGATTTTTTTTTTCAAACAGGGGCATACCACTGGAAGACCCTGATATTTTATTTTGATGGCTGTACGAAGTGCAGGAAAAAAAAATCACAGTACATAGTGGTGTAATGTGTTCCCTTTCTGATTGGGTGGCACTTTATGGCTGTGTACAGACATTCGGGGAGGTTAGAGGGAGGTTAGATTGCTTTAGAAATTGCCAATCTAATTTAGTTTGTCCAGGTGCAGACCTTACACTAGTTAGGTGGATCTACACGTGAACTATACACAAGTTCAGGACAGTTAGATCAGTCTAAAACTGGCCAACCTGATCTAAGCTAAGTGTACCTTTGAGGTAGTCTAACTTAGCTTGGATTTGGCAAAACCAATCTAAACTGAGCTTCTGCACAGTTTCCAACACACCCCAAGGCTGGGAAAGTCCAGCCACTGTCCCAGCCTCCTCCCTGGCACTGGGTTATTTTTAGCCCCCAAGTGGACAACTCCCCTCCAGCCAGCCACCCCCCACCCTCCACCCCCATGCAGCCAGCCCACCAAACCCCTATCCTACAAGCTGCTCCCAGTGCTGGTTTTATCGGCATTCTCTGATGCCGGGAACTGAGGAAGTAAGTTGGGGGAGGGAGAAGGGTTGGAGGGATGGAGGGATACGTTCACTGGGAGGGTTGTTTGTCTGGGCATGGGGGGTCAGGGGACTAAAAATAGCTCCTGGCCCCAGGGGGTGTGAGAGAGAGCACCTACCCCCACCCCTCCAGGCCCCCTCCCAAAGACTCAGCAAGCCTCCTGATCCTGCCAAAACCTCCCAGACACCAGCAACCCCCTCACAAATCCCAATCTACCCCCCATATCCCTGTTCCCCCCTGCAGACTCTGTCTTCCCACCCAATACCCCCACAGATCCTGCCTTCCCCCGCCCCCGGTCCCCTATGGACCCCCCAATCCCACCCAGAGCCTGCTTGCCCCCTGATAACCCAAATCCTCCAAACTATTTCTCCCCATTGTGACTTACCATAGATCAGGTGGCTATTTTTAACATGATCTAGCCTCCCTGAATGTCTGTACACAGCCTATATCTGCTTTGTGCTGATGTTAAGTGACCAGACAAAGCACAGAGCAATTGAAGAATAAGGCTCCTTCTCTAAAAAGGATGGCCTTGATACCACAAAATGTTAAAAATTGTGTTAGGGATAGGCTCCAATACAATTAAGATTTTCTGTGGTGATCCTCATTCTTCTGTGGTGATTCTGGCCACTTTCTATCAAGTTTATGGAAGCCCTGGCTCCCACCTCTAAAATAGTTTGGCCCTTTAGGTCTGGCAAGCTGAGACTCCTGTCCCTTTTCCACACTAAACTATCTAGTGCAGGGATGGGCAATTATTTTGGGCGGAGGGCCGCTTACTGAGTTTTGGCAAGCCATTGAGGGCCACATGACAGGCAGCCAGGGGCAGATAAATATTAATTTTCTTAATTTTTGGGGGGGTGGGGGCCGTAGGCCAGATAGAATGGCCTGGTAGGCTGCATCTGGCCCCCGGGCCCCATTTTGTCGAGCCCTGATCTAGTGGGTAGAGAGAGAAAGTATATGGGGGCGGGGGACTTTTCCTCCACCTCCTCTTACTATTTCTATTAAGCTCTGTCTAAGAGCATTAGCTGTCCAGAAGGGAATTGCCTACAATTCCAGTAACCCTTGAATGTGAACATGGAGATGTGTCAACACCAAGATTAGTCAGTACCATAGTGCTTTATGGCACCAGGATTTTACTGCTAAAATTCTCCTGTACTTTGTTTTGGAGAAGGATGAAGTGGGTTGCCAAGTTGATCTTTGGAAGTAGTTATGATGTGGCCTGTAAAGACCCCTAGCAGATATATGGGGACCTGAACATAATTGTTTCTATTGCTATTAGCCATTCTATAGGAGGTTGAGGATAATGCTTTTTTTTTTTTACACTAGTACACTCTTTAGACTTGCTCATTCATGCTGCTCTTTTCTTTCCCTAATTAAAACAGAAAAGCAAGTCAGAGATCCAAGCATAGCTGTGTGTTGTGAAAGTGCTGCTGCAGCACAGACTCCAATTAAGTCTTGGAGTCAAAATCAGCCCTCATTTAAGTGGGTAAAACCTCTTTTGATTTCACTGGAAATTGCAGCCATTTTCACTTAGGTTGAATTTTGCTCCTAGGGTTCTTATAGTATTGTCCCCACTTCTCCTGTTGTTTCTAAGGGTTATGCTCTAAGCCTTGAATTACTTCTTTCAGTCCTTTCTGCTGAATATATGATGTAGGTTATATTGTTGTGTGGGTTGTGTATTACATAGACTATATGTTAGCTAAAGCCATCGTTCACCATTTCCATTAACTTTCACTACTGAATGAGGGCAGGCACTATAAGTTATGAACTCTGCAACTTTAAAACATATATATTTGAGCCTATGAGCTCTCTGTCCAGTTTTACTTTAATTTCTTAATTCTAGCATTTGAATGTCAGTGACTAAGACTTTGTTTTTTTCATCACTCCTTTGACAGAAATTTCCTTTTTCTGTGTCATATGTATACAACAGGAATGGCAGAAGCTCATGATAAATGTACAAGAATAAGAAGATTCACAAAAGAAGGCTTTGCAGAATGAGGCTGCCGATCATGAACTTCTCAGTGAAAAGATTTCATCAACTTGTTGTCTGTAAGGTGCCAAGCATACTCTTGGCAGAATTAATAAGAAGAGGTAAAGGAACTGAACTAATGTTGGAGAAGATAGAGCCAGAAAATGAGATAAAATGGACAATAGTACTGAACATTTTAAGTATTCAGAAAGGTGTAACAGCCAGAGTCAACACCATGTGCTGTGACAAGGGCCAGGCCAGCTAGGATAATACTGGCAGTGACTGCCATTCTTGTGCCCCCTCTAAGTGGGCATCTGAGGTGGGTGCCACTCATTAGGGCTGTGCAAAGCTTCGGTCCCTGATTGGATTCAGTGGAGATTCAGCCCAATTTGGTGGCTGAATCTCCAAATCCGAATCAGGAGACCCTTTAATCTCTATGAATCAAATCGGAACCCTCCAACTCAATTTGGAGAGATTCAGAAAGATTCGGCGATTCGGTTATAAACACGGCTTTAAATGTTTTTTCTATAAACCTCAAGGTACCAGGCGGCTCATGCATGCTGAGATGCTGGGGAAGATGGAGCGTCCCACAGGAGCGTGGGGCAGTCCCCAGCGCACTTACCAGCAGACTCAGAAGTGAACCAAAAACACTTCTGGTCCACTTCTGGGTCCGCCAGGGAGCACACTGCCCCCCCCCCCACCTGCCCAGCTCAGCGACTGGTGCCTCTGGAGTCTGGGGGGCATGGCTGATCGCCAAGCTGGGAGGGCACAGGGGGCCCTCCTGCACACTTGGTGGCAGACCTGGAAGTGGGCCAGAAGTACTTCTGGTCCACTTCTGGGTGCACTGCCAGAGCACCAGGGGGGCCCCCCTGCACTCCTGTGGGACACTCCATCTGCCCCAGCATTGCAGCATTCATGAGTCATGCCTGGTACTTCAAAGTATGTAGAAAAAACATTTAAAGCTGTGTCTATGGCTGAATCGCTGATTTTCCGAATCAGCATCGAATCTTCAGATTCAGCCGAATCGAATCGGGGACAGTGATCCGAATCAATGAATTGAATCACTGTCCCCAATTCAGGCTGAATCCAAATCCAAATCAAATATGGCCCATTTCACACGCCCCTACCACTCATTATGATCCTGGCATTCAGGATTTCTTCAGGAGGAAAAGGTTTGTGATGAAGAAATGAAGGAATGCTGAAGAAAAATATTTTGGAATTGAGTAAAACTTAGGATAACAAAGCTCAATCCACAAAATACAGTTAAGGCAATAAACATATACACCATTCCAATTACACGGTATACTGCTACAGAGTAGATGGCACAAAAATTGATCTAAGGGAGGTGGATAGGAGGACTAGAAGAAAGTTAACACTACATATGGTAATGAACATGAATTCAGATGTGGACAGGCTTTATGTTGTCAGGAAGGATGGAAGAAAAGGACTGAGAACAGATACAGATGTTGTAGAAGAGGAGCATGTAATGACAGTAACTTATATGAGATACAAGGCAAACTGACTAGATCTTGGATCAAGTACAAAAAAAACTAAATGAGAAACATACCGCTACTGAGAAAAAGTCATTAGACAGACAACAACAAGAGACACATAAGCAGAAATGGAGGGACTGCATGGAGTGTTCTTAGAAAAAAAACTCATGACAAGAATGTGGCAATTATTAGTAGTTTGTCAGAGGATTGAAAAGAGAAACTTAGAGTTTAATCATGTCCTCAAAGGATGTAGCTATTTGCACAAGATACATTAAAGCAGCAACAGATGGTAAGCGATGAGTAAGTCTGGAGTGTTAGATGTGTGACCAGGCCCCACAGATTATCAGTCATAAGATAAGTGGATGTACCAGGATGACTGGTGTTGACTATAAAGTACATTGTGACAAAGGTGGTAATATAGCACACTGGAGGTCCTCCAAGAATGGTGGATTCTCAAGCATTGCCATCCTAAATCAAACAAAATTGTAGAGAATACTAAAAGAAAAATATTACTGGATTATTTTAATGCTCATTTTTGTTCATAAAGTATGCATTAGAATATGTGATATTCCACTTATAGAAAAGGAGGGCAGTTGCAGGGATTAGGAAAAGTCTGGGGCATTAAAAGCAAAATGACAATTGTGTGAACTGGGGGGTCATGATGGGTACATTACAATAGCCAGGTATACATTAGAATGTGGCTGAATTATAAGATATGGGTCATTCAGAAAGTAACCTTGATGGAACCTCTAATCTACCGAGGAAGGTGCTGGCATTCCAAATTCATTGATTCATACATTTAAGTGAGACCCTGATTTGTAGTTGTGTTCCCCCTAAGATCCCAGATCAAATTCAAAGGCCAGTTTGAACGTACAAGCCTACTGGGCTGATGTAGTGAAAGCACCCCAGTTTCTATAACCAGCAGTATACAAGGGATTGATGTAGCCAGCATCACACTCATCTACCTATGATTCCCTATCCTGAATGACCACATACCCCTTTACAACATGATCAAGTGGGGACACACACACACACACACACACACACACACACACACACACACATATATATGTATGTATACATGTATATGTATATGTACACACATACATATATTTGTGTGTATGTGTGCGTGTGTATATATATATATATATATATATATATATATATATATATATATATATATATCTAGCATAAGCTTTTGTAGGCTGAAGCTCATTTCAACAGATGTTGTGAAAGGATGTGCACAAAGCTGTGTATAAGAAGTATGTATAACCACTCTGCCACCATGCCCCAACTGAGACCCTCCCTGGCTAACAGAATGTAAATTACAATAATAATCACTAATCTTCCAACTCTTGCTTTTTGAATTTTTTTCACATTTGATTTTGATGTTCCAACTTTTCTAACTTTTTAAGGTTGAAAGTTTATAAATGGTTGATGTTCTGTATCAGCTTCACAAACTTCTTTGTAGTTCCCTGTGGAACTAAAGCAATTATAAAGTTGTGCCAATTTGGCTCCTTAGCATAAGGTATCTATTGGAAGAAAACAAATCTCTACATTAGATTCCATCATGAACAAACAAATTGCTTTAATTGGCTGCATAATGAGATGGCCTTTTTGTAGAATATGCATTTGGAGAGTTCTCTATTGAACTGGATCTTTAAATTCTGCATGAACTGAGTATTTCAACAAAACTAATTGTATAAAACAAAAATAATAGTTTCTTTCAGCTTTTGAATTATAGATCAATAAATGCTTAACATAATGCATTTATTTTTATTTTAATGATGTCTGTTTATATATTGTTATGAATCCAGTCAGCTCTACAATTATACCATCTTATGATGTGAAGAACTTTGCTTTGCTTTCATGGGAAGCATATTTTCTATCAACCATGAGCCACTTTCAGTTTAAAAGAACAGTCTGGTTTGTGAATCCTTTAGCATATTTTTAACAAATTTTGTCAGAGATTGTAAGACTGAGAGCCAAATCCAGATTGGTCTCTTATTCTCTTACATCACAATACCTAAAAATAAGGTGCCTGGCCCCATAAGCTTGACTGGAAGAAATAAAGTTAAATACTTAGGGTCCCTATATAACCAATTGACCCTAAAGGAGTTCAGGTGTTAAACTGAGAGCTACCAGAGTTAGACAATAAGAAAAACTAAGCAGAGGAGTATGTCTGAACTCCCACCCCACACTGGAACATAATATTTTTATCTACTTGGAGTCTACACCACCTACTCATCTTCTGAATGTAGGTGCCTAATGGTGGTGATAATGCCCAAATTTGCATAATCACCTAATGGTTAGAGGAAGTAAAGGACCTGGGTTCTAGGTCCTGCTTAGTCCAATGTGCTTCTGATATACATCTCCCACTTGCCAGAACACTGCCATAATCCCTCAGCTCCACCAGTTCAGTTGTATCTGAGCATTACGTAGAAAGAAATGTGATTCATAGGGCCAGAAAGAGAGCAAATAAAAGGGAGTTTGACTGCAGTCCAATATTCAGGGCACTCCCCAAGGTAGAAGGAGGCACGTGTTTTGGCTCCTGCTCCCTGGAGTGTTTCTGCTATTTACATTGTACAGTCACTGGGTAAAAAAAGAAGTAATAATCACATCTACCTTTTTAGTCATGATCAGTTTAGTCTAACTTTTTAGAAATCTATCTCCAACTCAGGGCCTCTCTACATGTGTAGGTAAATGTGCAATGGGATCTAATGCACTATCTACACTGCCTGCTGTGCCATACATGCTCCTTGGGCTTCAGGGGCCCGATCCTGTATGATCTCAGAGTTCCCTTCCCAGGGCTGGAAGCCCCAGGAGCATCTGCCCAAGTTCCTTTCTTTGCAGAGGCATGCCCTGGGAATCCTCTGGTAGGTGTGCTTATTGTGCTGCCACACCCTGACTCTGCCAACAAGGAAACCCTGGGGTTCCCTGCTTGCAGAGGTTCTGAGCTGTGGGATGTCTCTGTAAGTGGGGAAACCCCAGGGTTCCTCCATTAGCAAAGACATGCCCTGACTCTTGTTCCACAGGACTGGGGCACTGGGACCCTGGGAGCAGTAATGTCCCAACCGTGTGGAACAGCGGGCAGTGTCTGTTTCACTCAATAAAGCAGATCAGCTGTAGCTGGACACATCCCAACATGGCTAATTTGCTTCGTTTGGTGATGTCTGTTTATAGCTTCAGAGAATCAGCAAATAAGTAGCCACACTTAACAGCAAGTTGGTTAAGGTGTCAGCAGTGTGAGTGAGGTTTTGATCTATCAATGCACTTAAGTATGTGTCCTGAATCAGGACCACTCTGCTTTTCACCTTTCGGTTTAAATGCCACCTAGATTGGTACAGACAAAAGAGTTGTTATTTGGTTAGTGAAATCTCATTGAAAATGCTACCTACACATCATTATTATGAAAATCTAGAAACATGAGCAGATTCCCAATGCTCAAGAGATGCCAGAATTGCTATTATATTTAAGAAAGGAGATAAATCGGATTGAAGCAATTATTGTGGTATTGCACTCCTGCCCATAGCTGGGAAGATCCTTGCCTACATTCTCCTCAAGAGACTCACTTCCCTCACTGAGGAGGTTTTACCCAAGTGGGTTCATACCATTCTGAAATACAACAGAGACGATCTTTGTTGCTAGCTAGCTGCAGGAGAAATGCAATGAACAACACGTAGATTTTTACATGGCCTTCATCGATCTGATTAAAGCCCTTGATTCAATCAACAGAGAGGCCCTATGGAAGATCACAATAAGATGTGGATGTCTGCCAAAATTCATTATCATTATCAAACTTCTTCATGATGACATGACAGCAACCATCCTAAGCAACGGCTCAGAAACAGACCCCTTCCCTGTGAGAACCGAAGTGAAGCAAGGATGTGTGATTGTACCAACATTCTTTTCCATCTATATATCACGGCTATTCCTCATCTCATTGCTGATAGGCTTCCATCTGGAGTCAGAATTCAGTACCACAGGAGCAGGAATTTCTTTAATATCAACTGGTTACATTCCAAATCCAAGACAACAAACCTCCAGTACTGATTTTCAGTACACTGATGATTGTGTCATGTGTACCCACTCAACTGAAGAACTCCAGGGCACCCCTGATTGCTTCTCTCAAGCATATGAAATGCTTGGATTCCCTGTGAACTTCACAAAAAACCCCCAAGATATTTTACCAAGTTGCCTCAAACCAACCAGCTGGTCCTCCACATGTTACAATTAGAGGGCAAGCCTTGAAGAATGATGATAATTTCCCTTACCTAGATAGCCACCTTTCCCAAGAAGTAAACATAGACAATGATATTTAGTACTGGATAAAATCTGACAGTGCTGCCTTCAGACCTCTGCAAAACAGTGTCTTCAATGATCGTGACATCAGGGCCCAAAACCAACTTCTTGTCTACCAGGATGTGTCATCCCTACCCTCTTGTTTGGCTGTGAAAGTTGGACAACATATCAGAAACATTAGAATGTCACCATCATTGATTTCTTAAGAAAATCTTCCAAATCATTTGGAAAGACAGAAGAATGAATGCCAGCATTTTGGCTCAAGCAAAAACCACCAACACTGAAGCCACATTTATATGGCACCAGCTCCATTGGTCAGGACATGTCATAAAGCTGCCTGACCACCAGCTCCCAAAACACATACTATATTCCCAATTCACCAAGGGTCACCACTCTAGAGGTAAGCAAAAGAAGAGAATCAAGGACACCTTGGAGGCCACTCAGAAGAAATGTCATATTAACATCAATACCTGGGAGACTCAAGCACTGAATCATCTCCAGTAGTGCTATGATGTATGACAAAGCATCAATCATTTTGAGCAAAATCATTTCACTAAGGAAACAGAGGAGAAAGTCAAAGGGAAAGAGCTCAGGTATCCAGGTTGTAGCCATACTGGTCTAGAGGCAAAGGAATCAAAACTCATGGCAGAGGTGATATCTTTTATTAGACCAACTAGATATTTGAAAAATACAATCTTTATTTGCAAGCTTTTGGGCACAGGCACCTTTCATCAGGCATAGGAGACTGCAAAGATTGTAAAAGTTCTCCTAGGTAGAAATTAAAATGCATATTTCACAGGAGAGCTGAAGGTGTGGTAAAGTCTCTTGTTTGTAACAGTTCATTTTGTGCAGATTCGGTTCAGAGAAAAGTTGGAAAAGTCTTTTTACCTCGAAGTTGCCTGGTGGTATGCGGGCTGTAGAATCACATTTCCTTCTGGTTATGATGTTTGATATTTCACACAAGAGTGAAAAGATGGAATGCTCTTCTGGGCAGGAATCTGTCACCTGACATCACCAGGGCTCAAAACCCATCTGTGGGGGGTCCCCAGAGTCCCAACTTTCTCCCTACTGTGCTGCCACTTGCCCTCAAGAAAAGAACAAGGTTCCACTGGGATAACTTCCTAACCCAGCAAGCCTCAGCTCCACTGCTTTTATACTGAAGGGTGCAGCTGCAGTGAGGGAATCTCTTCCAGGCACAAGTGCGCCCACCCTGTTGGGTTATGAAAGAAATTTTCTGGAAAGGGTAAGCCTGGAGGATCACCTGCCCAGAAATCACTTTTTCCCCCAGCAATCAGTAAGGAGACCAAAACAAAAAAGGGATTTATTACATATAAGAATTATGCAAGCCAAACTGACTATAGATTTAGAAATAGAGAAGCAAAACAACAAAGTTTCTTACTCTCTCATTTGGCTACACCTTAGCCTTCCTGAGAGAGCTTCCACCATCCCTAAAATTCAGATTTCCTGCTGATTCTTCCAGCACTGCCCACTAAAGTCACTGAAACCCCAAAGCCTAAGATTCAAAGGCACTGATCAGCCTAGCTAGTCAATAAAAGCCTCTGAATTCAGTACCTCCCTCATCCCCCCATCAACATTATTCTAGTGGCTCATGAGTCACTAGAACCAACCAGAAGTTTCTGTCCTCCCTGGCTACTTGACATTCCTCTGCCCTGATGGGTCATTTCTCTCAGATGACTTTGCTACAGAGTTGATTCTAGGGGTGTGCAAAGTGGGTCCTATTTGATTCAGATTCGGATTAGGCCTGAATCAGGGATAGTGATTCAATTCATTGATTTGGATCACTGTCCCTGATTCTATTTGACCAAATCCAGATCAGAAGATCTGATGCTGATTCAGAGAATGAGCAATTCAGACATAGACACAGCTTTAAAAGTATCTTCGACATACGTTGAGGTAGCAGGTGTGGCTTGTGCTTGCTGTGATGCTGGGGCTCATGGAGTGTCCCACAGGAGTGTGTGTGTGGGGGGGGGGGGTCCTCCACATGAGAACCCAGAAGTGGACTGGAAGTACCTCCAGTCCACTTCCGGGTCCACCAGGGAGCGTGCAGGGCTCTCCCCATACCTCCCCAGCTCAGCAATTGGTCACAGGAGCACCCCAGGTGCCCCCCCCCGACCCAGAAGGCACCAGTCACTGAGCTGGAGGGGTGCAGAGGGGGAAGCCCCTGCACGCTCCCCGGAAGACCCGAATCTCCAAATTTTTCCGAATCTCTCCAAATAGATTCAGAGGGTTCCGATTCAATTTGGAGAGATTAAAGGGTCCTCTGATTCAATTCAGATTTAGAGATTCAGCCACTGAATCAGGATGAATCTCTGCTGAATTGAATCAGGGACCAAACCTTCACACAACCCTATTGATTTCCCCATTACAGGCAAGCAATGCCTTGGGGCCCAACCCCTTCTGTGTCTGGAACTAACAATTCTTCTTCAGCTAGAGCAGGGGTGGGCAAAATATGGCCCATAGGCTGGATCCAGCCTGCCTAGAGACTGTCTGGCCTGTGGCTGCTCCTTCAGTCCCGCCTGGCCCGTGGCATGTCCCAACTGCCCCCTGGACACACAGCAGGGCTGTGGCTGGACTGACTTTTTAGGCATCCCAGGTGATGGCTGCTCTTTGGCTGCTGCCACCACTGGCCCCAGCCCCATGGTACTGGCGAGGACCTGTGCGCGCAATCCTGACCTTATCCTGCCCCATGCTCGGAGCAAGCATGGGGTGGGCCAGGTTTGGGGTTATGCATGCGGGTTCCAGCTGGTCCACTTAGCCAGGGTGAGTCCAGAGCAGGTGTGGGGTGGGCTGTGGTCAGGGCCGAGGTTGTGCTCTGCTGGTGGAGGCAAGGAAGAGCTGCAGGGTGCATAGGCTCTGGGCTGTTGGGGGTGGAGTGCTGACCAGCCCACAGCAGCTCCCTAGAACTGCCTATGTGGCTGGCAGATCCAAATAATTGCCTGCCCCTGAGCTAGAGTCACAATAGCAAGAGAGATTTAGCAGTTCCACCCATTCCCTTTCCTTGACTAAACCATATCCAAAACCATAAAGATATACATAGCCGGCATAACATAATCTATATAGTGGTAATGGTAACATAAATAGATATGGCATAACATGAGCTTTCCCATGAGACCACACATATCAGTACATAAAACACATGAAAACGTTAATGACACACCACGAACCCCCACAACATAACAGGGTTCACGACACCAGGATCCACTCCTTCCTCCTAGAAATATTATCCCTGTCTGCAGTCAAACATGTGAATCTCAGACCAGCCTTCTCAGTCATCTCCAGATTCACCAGTGACTTCCCTATTTGCTGGAAGATTATCATCGTCATATCAAGGGGCACCTACCACCAACAATGATTTTTTTTAATTGTTAAAAAGTTGTTAAAGGAAGTAAGCGGCCCAGGCGAAATGGGCTTGGTTTGGTTTTCTTGTTCCATTTTTCCAGTGGACAAGAGTTTGCCTCAGTCTACATTAATTAGCACCCTAGTATTAAGCAATTTTCAGTCTTCACGTCAGCAGTTGCAAACTTCACAATAAAGCCTAAACATATTGCATCCCAATAACTCAGTTTATAACAAATTCAGTTATCATCAAAAAAGTGTCCTTTTAAAAGTGACATCCATGTATTCCTTACTTATTGCTGGTCCATAAATTCCTAACCATAATCACTCCATTTTCAAGCCAGTTCAAGCTTTATCTATCAAGAGTAAACTCAGCCTAGCACCTGGAAGTTAAACTGTGTCATTTCAGTACCTTATGTATCATCACCAACTATAAAAATTGTAGAATAAGAACCTAACTGGAAATTCTCTAGGCAGCATTTGAGACAGAACACAGTTTATTTGGACATAGTTATATTGCCTCTGCTTTGGTGCCAGGGAGAAAAAATATGTTTTCATCAGTAAACTGAACACATATCTCTCAAAAGCCACAGAGGGAGCAGAAATTTATAACACCAAGGTGCCATTTTAAGTCAGTCACTTTTCTTTGGTCACTGATACCAAAAAGGCTTTTAAATTAATCAGATTTCTTAGACTGTCTTACTACCTTCTTTCTTAACAATGTTTTAGAAGGTAATGTTTGATTTCTCAAGGAACATAAAACTATATCATGACCACTTGTAATCATTACAAATCCAATGGCATTTAGTGTAGCTGGTCTATACAATGTTAAATAGTTCCCCTGTTCAATCACAAAAGTGGCTATATATTGTGACCAAGGAACTCTCCCTGTATGCAACTTTATGCATTTGTTAAAGTTCATAAATTACTCTGGAGGGAAGGAAAGTGAAGCACATATATAAAGTATTCTTCTTCTCTCTTATTTACTTGAGACAAACCTGATTATAGTCATTTTTTTATTGTGCACCACTTACAAAATGAAGAATCACTTTTATTGTCTTAAATTCACTGCCAATCAAAATTGAAGCACATTTATTAAAGTGTAATGCATGATCTTCTGGTCTTGCTTTCCTTTTAAAGACAGAGAAAGGAATGTGTCAGTGCGGGGTGGGGAAGGGGAAATGTATGTGGTATTTTTTTAAGATCAGATTTGAACCTTTTGTACCTTTTCCTATTTTTAACTATGAGCAAAGTAGCTATAAACAGGAAATAAGAAGGTGGCTTGACTGGGGGCCAAATTCTGTTGGCCGTAGTTTGGAAAAAATCCTACCAGCTTTGGCTACACTGAGATTTAAAGGAGTGTTGTTAAACATATGAATAAACACCTTCAGCATAGCCTGTTTGAAAAGTCTATTACTTGAAAGCCCCCCCTCCCCCCTCCTGTAGCTCAGAGGCTAATGCTAATACTAATTAGCTAATGCTGATTATTGTTTGAATCTTCAGGGGAGGTAAAATACTTTACTTTCATTCCTCCAGCATCCCAGGAGGCACAGTTCCCAGCCACCATACCCCTTTCTACTGTCAGGGCCTCTGGTCAGTCAGGCCCAGCTGGACCAAGCTCCTGAGCTTCCACACCTGGCTTTGATCCTGGGCTAATGTCACTGCCCCCGTTCTCTGTAACTGGATTGGCTGCTGAGAGAGCCTCTTTAAGCACACTGGCAGTTTCAGTCCACTCTGGCAAGCTTCATATTCACTGTTCTCTCTGGTTCTCCTGGCTCCTGACTCAGCTTTGACTTTTCTTGACCCTGATCTTGGATCTTTCCTGGAACTTGGCATTGGCTCTCTGAATCTCCTTGCTTCTGACCTTGGCTCGCACCCTGGGCTACGTCTGTTAGATATCCCTCTTGGCTCTTCTGGACCTGGTCCCAAGTTCCCTGCTTCACTGATCCAGACCCCTCAAGCAGAAACTCATGGACTCAATATAGACATTGGAATTCTGACACGCTACAACCTGCCGGAGATCTGACTCCTCAGGTAACTCTCCACTTTTACCTCCCCCTTCCCCTGCTTCCCCTCCCCCCGCAATGCCTCCATTTACATTTTCATTGACTGGCTTTCTTGCCTGCACTGTATGCCAGCCTCTGGCTTCTTTACTATTCATTCCATCCAGGAAGAGCACACATACCAACTGCAGGTGCTTCCTGAACCTGACAAAGTGTTTTTCAACCCGAAAGATGACATCCCAGGCAGCTAAGATGAGCTAACCTGGAGCCTCACAACTCCACTGCAACCAGCAAGCCTCAGGCCTGTCAAAGATGTGATGGGTCTGGGCTTTCCAGACCCATCACATGTGTGCATGCATGTGTGTGTGCATGCATTAGCTGGAGGTTATGGCACCTCCTACCCACCTTTCACCAGGGAGATCCTCAGTCCTGGCATTTCCTGGGGATGCTGTGCTGCCAGCTGTCCCACCTGGCCTCCCAATCCTGGCAGAGTGCAATTTTAGTGGTCATGCCCAGGACATGGGGCTTCTTCCTTCCCCATCACTCTAGCTCATACCTCCAAGTTCATCCTGGTATGGGAGCTCAGCAGGAACATGTTCTTCCCCTGCTGGCTGGTCATGCAGTGAGTGACGCCTCCAGCTCTGAGAGTGGGGCATTAAATGGTTTTTAAAAAATGAAAAAAGGAAATAGGTGCAGACAGAGTGAGGAGGGTGGCACTCACTCCGTCTGCACCTGGAGCTTGGGGAACCCCAGCAGTGGGAGGTTCACCTTGAGGAACACCAGCTGGTCCAGCAAACCAGGATCCAAAGAGGTGTGGTGGGGAATTTTGTGTAAGGACTTTAGGATTGGGCTCTTAGTCAAGTAGCTGAGAAAGAACTGAATAGCCTTGAAACATTTCTAGGAGTGCATTTGAGGTTTAAGGATTTACTCACAAAAAGGACAGGCAGAATACTCATGCATCCTACTCAGGAATTCATTTAAGCATGTCACAGACAGCCAGTTTTTGGGGCCCTCAAAGGTTATAATTCAACATTCCCAGTTTTAGTGATTATAAAAATTAAGGCTAATTTCAGCTTCTGGTTTTTAAAACTGTAATTTTTTACTCATTTTGATTGGGCACATATAGCTTTAAAACAAATGTAGTTATATTTGTCATAGTGGTTATCCCTAAAAATTAGGCTATATTGTCATTCACCACCCCTACACTTTTCTCTAGAAAACCCAATATATAGAAACATTTTGTTAGTGTGTATAGTGTATCAATTGTTTTATTCCTCTGAAAAATATCATTGATGTTGGGCAGTGATTACAAGTGCACCATTCTTCCTACTAAAATTACTCACTGGTTACAAAACACAGGTAAACAAAGAAGGTCTTATCTATGGAGGAGCGAAGTAGAAAGTGGAAAAGGCCACTATTCACTTCTGTGTTGTTTGTCAATGTGAGACACCAACATCTTATTTTTAGACTAAATAATCATTAGTGAGTGGGATATTTTCTCGATCAGCATTTTCATTATTTTTAGAACAGAACTTTCATTACAAGTTAGAGCTCAGCAAATATTCATAAACATAAGTGCCAGCTTTTTTGTCTCCTGACCTAACTTCTAAGCTGCTCAAGGGGAAATTATTTTTTTACTTTGATGGAACTTTCTATATTTGCTATATTTCAAAATACACAGAAAAAAAGTAACTTTATAGGATTAATTAGATCAATGTGCAGGCTTACTCCAAATCAGAATGGCCGAACTGATCCAGAGAGAAAGAGAAAGAGTTTCTCTGTTGTGGACACCTGCCATTCCAACATGAAATTTGACTGATCTAACATTGTGAATAGCTGGCCAGGTTTCTTCAAACCCTGCAAAGAAGGACTTATGTCACTCTGACTTCTTACCTTGAATTAATTAAGAGGCTTAAGACTTCTTGGAACATAATACTTCTGAAGTGCTATCCATCAAAAACAGATATGTGATTGGACTTTAAAAGCTCAGTTTCACCGCTCCTCAAATTGATCACAAACTGCAACATGCAGTACAGCTCAGACGCATGCTATTAAAAAACAAAACCTGAGGAGCAGCCTTAAACATCTTGAGCCAAATTCAGACCTGATATGTAAGCAGGTGCAGCCTGCCCCCATCATTCCCTTTCTCCCTCGTTGTGGGGATGGATTTTGCCATAAACTACAGCCTAGCTTTACCGAAATTAAAAAGCAGATGGGACAAATTTATCCTGGTTTTAATTGGATTATAATATTGTCTCATTAGAAAACAAGGGAGCCAGCTTGTCATTACACACGCACAGAATAAATCACAACTTTCTGATGTACAGAAGAGCTAAAAAAGCCCTTTTTTGCCAACAAGTATTAGGGCAGGATAAGCTTATCTCAGTTTATTTTTCTTTCTTTTCTAGCACAATTTTTACCACAACTGAAGTCCTGCAACTGACTGCTAAGATAATTTTTTCAGATAAAATGAAGCCTCAGTTTTACTTGGATGGTGAATTATAGCCACTAAAAGGTGGCCATATGACATTCATTTCTGGGCTTCTTTCACTATCCCTCAATATAAGGATGATGTCTGCCAGGGACAGAGGGATTATTGGTGAGTTTTAAGATGGCTGAAGAGTCCATTCCATGCTCTGCAAGTTTTTCCACAGATATGACAGGTAGTACCTTGTAGGGAGTACAGCTGTTGTGCACTTTTCTTCCTCCTCTGCCATTTCTCGGCTTCCTGAGCAAGATCATTTTCTTCAAAGTGTGCTGTAGCTTGATGTATAGTGAAGCAACACTGAGACCTGTTACCAGCCAGCACTTCCCAATTTGTAAGGTTAATGCCACCCTCCTTAAGGTATGCTTTCAGGGTGTCCTTGTAGCGCTTCCTCTGTCCTCTGTGGGTCCTCTTACTATGACTGAGTTGAGAGAAGAGTACTCATAAGATGAGTGTCAGTCATCTGCATACAGTGGCCAGCCCAGTGGAGTTGATATTTCATGATCTCTGCCATTATGTGAGCTGCAGAGTGAATGCTGGCATTGGTGGCATTAGATCCATCTATTGCAAAGGATCTTCCTGAGGCAATGCTGATGGAACCATTCCAAGCACTTTAAGTGGTTCAGTGTCACCCACATCTCACACCCATACAGGAGCATGGGGATAACCACTGCATTGTAGACCAAGATCTTAGTTTACATCTGCACATCTCAGTTGGTAAAGACATGTTGGAGCAGCTTTCTGAAGGATATGCTGGCACAGTGAATCCTATGTTTGATTTCTACATCAAGACTAACTGACTGGAAGAGGTGGCTGCCAAGGTATGGGAAATGCTCAATGTTTTCTAGGGGTTCTCCACCAGTGATAATTTGTGGTGGAAGGGGACATCTTGTGTTGGGGCAGGCTGATGGAACATCTTGGTCTTCCCAATATTAAGGGACAGTCCCAGCCTATGATAGGCACCTGAAAAAAAGGTCAAGGGTGGACTGCATATCAGTCTCAGTGTGCACAAGGATAACACAGTCATCAGCATACTGAAGGTTGGTGATTTCAGTCTTGGTAACTTTTGCTTTGCTGTGAAGGTGTCGTAGGTTGAAAAGCTGGCCATCCATTCAATACTCAATCTCAACTCCAGGAGGGAGGTGGTCACAGATGAGAATCAATATCACAGGAAGAAAGATGGAAAAAAGGGTTGGGGCAATGGCTCAGCCCTGCTTGACACCAGTACAGATGGTAAATGGGTCTGTCTCTGATCCATTGCAAAAGACGGTGGCAGTCACCCCATCATGGAGTAGCCTGAGGACACTGATGAACTTCAGTGGACAACTGAATCTAGCCAGCACCTTCCATAAGGCTTCACGATTGATGGAGACAAAGGCCAATGGTTAGGTCAATGAATGCCATAAACAGCTCTTGGTGTTGCTCTCTACATTTCTCCCAGATCTGTCATGCAAAAAAAATCATGTCGGTGGTACCCCATGATGATCTAAAGCCACACTGGGATTATGGAAAGACATCTTTGGCAAGGGGGAGGAGGTGATTCAGAAGGATGAGAGTAAGAATCTTAGCAGCAATGAAGAGGAGGGCAATGCCTTGGTAGTTCCCACATACTGAATTGTCCCCTTTCTTGAAGATGGTCACAATGTTGGCATTCTTTAAGTCCTCATTAACCCATATTTTGATGAGAAGCTGTTGAAGTTTTTGTACCAGTGCTGTTCCACCAGCTTTGAAGACCTCTTCAGGAATGCCATCTGGTCCTGGTGCCTTATTGTTCTTGGTCTAAGTAATGGCATGCCAGACTCCCTTGAAGGATAGGGGATCAGCAAAAGAATCTATTTCTGGATGTTGAGGGATGGACTCGATGGTGGCAACTGAGACGTCAGATTCACAGTTGAGTAGAATCTTGAAGTGCCCCTTCCAGTGTTGTTTGATGGCCACTGGAACATGACCCAAGTATAGCTTTTATTGCTTGAAAGAAGCTTCTCATGTCATATTGATCAGCAAAACTCTGGATTTGCATGGCTTTTGCTTGCCACCATTGGTTCTTGATGTCCTGTAGCCTCCTCTGAACTACAGGTTTAGGCTGGTGGTAAGCCTCTTGTTTTTGCTGGCTGGAGGGTTCATTTCACCAACTTTAGAACACAGTTCTCTTCTGATGGATAAGTGCTAGGATTTCCTCATTCTTGTTGAACTAGTCTTGGTGACAGTAAGTGGAGTATCCAATTGATTCATCACATGCCATGTGAATAACTTTCTTAAGTTCCTCCCAATGTGCCTGGATATCCTTGATGAAATCAGGTAGGTCAGAGAGCCTCTCAGTAAGGCATTGCTGAAGACCTTCATATCTAGCTTGGTCTTGGAGTGCCTTGATCTCTCTTCCACATTCCTTTTGGTTGTGTATGGTGTTGTGGTGCAAGCTGCATGTCTATGATTGATCTGAGTAAACATGATCCATCCAACAGTCATCTGTACTTCTTAGGACTTGAGTGATATGGACACTGGTATGATCTTGGGCTCTGACAATAATATAGTCAAGAAGGTGCCAGTGATTGGAGTGTTGGTGTTTCCAGGCAGTCTTATATTTGTCACTCTGTCTGAAGACAGTATTTGTGATGAGCAAGTCATGCTCTGCACATTTGCTGAGGAGGAGGAGGATGCCATTGGAATTGACTTTCCCCATACCTCTTTCCCAATGGCGCCACTCCAGAGTTCAGAGTGTTGCCCAACTCTTATGTTAAAGTCACCCATGAGCTTGTCTTCCTTTGCAGTGGCAGTCAAGACTGTATCAAGAGCACAGTAGAACTGTTCCTTGTTGACTTATTCATTGTCAAGTGTTGGGTGTATGTACTGATGACCATAGCATTACTGAGCTTGATAAGGAAAGTCATAAGGTGTTCATTAATGCCTACAGGAAGTTCTGAAAGCTGACTAACAATCTTGTTCTTGATGGCACTTCCAACCCCATGAATGCATCTCTTTTCAGGTGGCTTTTCTTTCCAAAAAAATGGTGTAGCAAACCTCCTTCTTCTTTCAGCTGGCTTCATCTGCCCAGCAGGTCTCACTTAGGGCAGGAATATTGATGTCATACAAAACTCCAGGGTTGGGAACAGACATTCAAAAAGCCTGAGCCTGAATTGATTCAATCTTTGCGGGTTAGTCTAACCTGGCTAGGCTGAACCAGTTTGTAACTGGACAGACATTCTCTATGGACTGAGGAAATTCAGGCACATGCCTGCAGTGGCTCAGGCTAGAAGTCAGGGAGTGCTAAAGCAGCCCTCCCTTCCTTTCTACAGTACTGAGCTGAAGGGAGCATGACCAGGCCCTGGTAGGACCTCTGATTAGGGAAGTCTGCCTGCACCATCCCAGACTTATCCCCACTGGCTGCTCAAGGGACAGGAGTGTTGCCAGACCCCAGCCCCCTGCTAGCACTCTGAGGCAAGGGAGGGTGTGCAGTGCATTCATCTGTTGATGATACAGAGCTTTTCAATCTCCCTCTCCTTGCTTCTTTATACTGCCTGCAGCAAACTGACAGGTGAGCAAGCCAGCAGGGGGCTGATAAGTGTTTATCACCTCATCAGCAAAACAACAGCCTCTCTCCATTAGTTCAAATTTTTCTTAAACAGCTTAATAGCTGACCTGTCGATTAGCTCCAAAAAGCCCTATGTGGTCACTGTTCTGTCAGCCTGTCCCAGTGAAATTGGAGACAAGCACACACAAATACCTCTCGGCATTAGCTAGCATAACACATGCCTAGGGTCTGTGGGGCTAGGATCAGTGCTGTGGGAGTTAGGAGGGAGAGGGAAGAATCCCTGCTTGTCCAGCAAGCAGTGAGGGGGCGTGGAGGTAGGGCAGGGGGAAGCTAGGCAGATCCTGCTGTACCTGCAGTCTCTGCCAGAGCTCCAGCCAGGGAGCAAAGGGGAGGGGCCAGCCCTGCTGTGAAGCAGAGAGCCCACCCAGCCCAGAGAGCATGCTGGGATGATGGGGGTGTCTGATTTAACTTGAACCAGCAAGGGGTCTGGGACAGACATTGCATAAACCAATTTAAGTCATTTTCAAACTGGTTTATGTGTACTGAACATGTGTTCTGTTACATGTTTAAACCAGTTTCTGATAACTTAAACTGGTTTATTTGTAATGTCTCTCCCTAGCCCAGACGACACAGCTCTGAGGGTCATTGGAGTACACAAGCCTCTCCACCACCACAAAGTTATGGTCCAAAGAGAGGACTTCTGGGCTTAATGCTCATGGAAAAATGTGTACAGGGATTCAAAGAAGAACTCACTAGAGCAGTTTGAAAGGGATGTAGACATACCCATAGGTAGGGGCCCACCTAAGTCACAGTGAGACAAACGGTTTTTCACAGCCCACTCACAGCACCCAAAGCCGATTTTTGTCACCATTTCATGGTGGGCCAACCCCTCACTGCTGATTGGTAGAGGGACCCTGGCAGCCCCATCCCTCACTGATAATTGGTGGAAGGTACCTTCATTCAGGCTATATCATTACCACTTTTTCCCCACCCCTTGCCACTGATTGGTGGGGGGCACCTTCACTCAGTCTACATCACTACTGCTTTTCTTTTTGGTTGATTTTTGCAGGAAATCACAGCCAGTGCTGGATTTTGCAGACATCACAGATAATGCTGTTTTTTGCAGTTTCTGTGAAATCTGCATAGGGTATGTTTATACTGCAGTCCCTGTATCTTACACAAACATAGTTAAGTTAGTTTTAACCAGGAAGCTGGGTAAATACCTGGGGGCTCTTTTGGCCAGACACAGCTGCATGCTGCAAGGGCTATTCTGCCACCTATTTTAAAGCTAGCTCAAGTACATCTTTGCCAATTTCAATCACTGAAATGAAGACATACACTTAAAGATATAAACTTAGCTGTCTGCAAAATATGTTTCAAATACATGATGTAGTGCTGGGAATACTGTGCACTAACTTTCAGAATTAAAAATATTTCTTAATACAAACATGTGCTTCATATTGGAAGGATGGTCTTGAGGTTAAGGCACCAAACTACATAGCAGGAGATCTGGGTTACTCTGCCACTGATTTCCTAGATGACCTTGCACAAGCCATTTAATGTGCTGTGCCTCAGTTTTTTGAGGTGTGCAACGGGAATTCTACAGCTGCTTAATAATTAATTATAGTTATACTTCCTTTCTTTTACCTTTTATCTGTTTTGTCCCTTTGGGGCAGGGACTTCTGTTTCATTATGGGACAAATTCTTTTCCACCTATTGGGCATCTAAGTGAACTAAGAAGCTGAAGTGCATTTACACCTTGTTCAAGTCCCAAAAATCCATCAATGACAGAAAAGGAGCAAGGAGGAGGGCCCACCTGTTGTATTAACAGTTTTTCAAGGACTAAAGCAGAGTGGTATGGAATCTGACAAAGGCACCCATTTCCACTTAGGCACCTAAAAAGTAGAATAGAGCCTATCCTTGTGTTTTTACATTGTTTAGTCCAGTGGTGCCCAACCTCCAACCCACGGGACCATGCCATCCAGCTCATGGGGCCCCACCATTCCAGAAATGTGATGGCAGAGGAGCAGTGGCAGCGTTGAGCAGTGGATTGTGCTGGATTGCAGGGATGGATCCAGTGTGCATGGTGTCATTTCAGTGCATGTGGGGTTATTTCAGCACACAGGGTTGGATCTGGCATGCACAGGGTCACTCTGCAGTTTGATCCAGCCAATAGAGAGGCCTCACACCTTTCATTCAGCCTGTGAGGCAAGAAGGTTGAGCGCCACTGGTCTAGCACAATGAAGCACTGTTCTGTATTTCAGCCTCTAGGTGCTAGTAGGGTGCAAATTAATTGTGATTGATTTGACTAATATACTTAATAGGGTATTTAAATTATACTTGTAGTGTAGCACATCCAGTAGTAATCAGATACCTCAGTAATGTGGCAATTCTATTACCAGTTTAACTCATGATTTCTCAGCTTTTTCCAGTACCATCTTCCTCCCCCATGATGTATGGGAAGGCAACCCTTGTCTTCCATCCCTAGAAATATAAGCAAGGGCTCCATCCAGGGTGCACCTTCTTTCTGCAACTTATCTAATAAATACTTCTCCTGAGAGCCCAGATTTTGTGAGTGAGTGCTCTCCCTTTCCAGTGAGGTGAGAGGGGTACTTTGTACTTCTGCAGAGGTATTCAGCACCCTGCAGGTTCAGTCTTTTACAATTAATGGAAGGTGTAAAAGCGTTCTTAAAAATGTGGGTCTGTAGCACTATGGCACTTCTTCATTTAGTACTTTGCAAGTGTGTTGTAAAAATTTGCCCTGGAGACAGGGAAATGCAAATATAAATTAGATGGAGCTCTAATAACATAACATAACATTATGGAACAATGCAAACCATTTTGGACGCCCCACAGAGAAGTAATCCATGCATTCCTTTCTGAATCATCTTTATGGAAATTTCTATAAACGTACCATTATTAAAAGTGAGTAGCAATTATTTCTTTCTTTGGTTCATCAGTTGGAGAGGAGGAATACTGTTTTCTTCTCTTTTCTTTCTTTTTCTTCCTCACACTCATCAAATATTTCTCATGCAACAGGAACTGACAGCGGAGAAGCATCTGCTGGTAGAATAGTGAAAGAGAGATGGGAAACCTGGTGGCCATCATTGCAGGGGAGTCTCTGGAGGTGGAAGTAGTTAAGAAAGTTGTAGAAGCAGAGAAGGCTGCAGCTAACAAGTCTGCTCAGGAAGCCAAAGCTATTAAGGTGTGTTGACATAACATTTGCAAGCTTCACAGGGGCCATCATTATAAATTAAATTTAATATTGATCAGACAGTTCACCATCAGGGCTGGAGGGAAATTGGACACAGAGTTCTTTGTAAAATTGGCACTTAGGATTCTGCTTTCTAATTAACATAGTAGAACAGAAAATCTAGGTCTGCTTACTGACCTCACATGGCACGGCTGTTCTCCTGTTCCCGTGGGCACTCAGAAAGTTACAGTAATTTCTAGCCAGTATAATCTTTCAAGGCTGCAGTTGCAGTCATAACATGGGCATTAAAAGCATGCCTGTAAGATAAAAGTTAAATCCAATGTATGCTTGCAAATGCTAGGAACTCTTTAATAATGAGGCCTACTGGAAACTTTCCTAGTACTGGAATATTATGTGGAACAAAAAGCCTGAAGCTGTATATGACAATGTATTCTTTCAAGGGGTTCAGTGATTTGATACACAGTGACCGAATTTAATGATCCCACTACAAAATAGGATTATGTGTTTCAGAATATCTCCCCATCTTTACACAGCCATCTTTTTACCACCAAAGAAGGCCATGCCTTCCTCTCCTTTTATTGCTGGAATATTTTCTTACCACTTTGGTAGACCCCCAGTAACCCCCACAAAGCAGATCACACTAGTGGCAGAATTTCCTTTTTCATTTTATACATTGTAACAGTGTCTCTGCCCTGTCACTAAGGATGGAGGCAGAAGAATAGGGTGTGATTCTTTTAATGGCATCTCTGTTTTACATAGCAGCTGAGAGGGGTGGAGTCTAGCCACGATATGAGCCAAACTCCTGGAGATGATAGCAGTCTGGGGCTGGCTGCAATGGAGAAAGAAGCTACAGAGCAGACTGCAGCAGACTGTACCAAAAGGACTGAGCCCAGCAGTGCTGCAGCAGCTTTGCTGCTTGTGGGCCAGGAAGAAGGTACCTAGAAGAATGGTGAGGGGTTTTTAAACTACAAATTTTCTTACAGAAGACTTATTTTTTTGACTTCTTAAAAAGCTTTACATGAGGCAGCTGTACAGATGTTGGGGAGACCGCTTAGAACCCCCTTTAGAAAAGGAGAGTAACTCTGTAGTTTCTCCAAGGGCAGGATTCAGTAAGGGCCATTGCCAGGACCAAAAGCTCTGCAAGGGCTGCTGCAAGACCCTACATTAATTCTTGGTGATGGAGATGGTGGATATTTTAGGGTAAGCCCAGTGAGGAGCCAAAGCATATGGCACAAAGGCCGAGTGGACACCTGCAACCAAAAACAGGCCGTTTGGTCATTTATGGGCTTACACAACACAGACTCCAGAAAAGCACCAAGTGCTATTATCCATTGAGCAAGGGTGAGAGAGAAAACTTTATGACAGCAAGAGGTTACAGATTAGCAATCTAGCTATTTGAGGATGGTCTCACAAATCTATTTTTCATAACATCAAGGCATGGGAGGAGAGATGGGAGTGTGTGCTAGGGTACCAGGTAATGAAGCAGGACAAGGTAGGCTGAGGCAGGCCACTAGTTGGGGGGGGGGGCTACCTGGAGGATCCCAAGCCTAGTATAGGACCGGCTTCAGAGCTGGTGTTATGAGACAGGCTTTGGCTTTTTGGACCACGACCCATACTTCTGAACAAGAGACATGGTCAGGTGGGATGGGCTTCATCTCTCCCCCAAAAGGTAAGCATGTGTTCTCTTTCAGGTTGGCTGATCTCCTCCAGCAGGCTTTAAACTAGGTTCATCAGGGGAAGGGGGGGACAAGGACAGAGGGATCCACAGAACACCAAACCATGAGATACCCACAGGATCAGCCCAGGTAAGTATCAAAGAACCTATTATACAGGAGTATAGGGGCGTTCCAGGGGCAGTCACCAGGGGAATTAAATGTATATATACAAATACCAGGAGCATGGGAAACAAGCAAGAGGATCTAGAACTTTTGCTTGCAAGCAATAACTTTGACCTAGTGGGTCTAACGGAAACCTGGTGGGACTCTACTCATGACTGGGTGGTAGGAATAGAGGGCTATAGGTTGTACAGGAGAGATAAAGAAGGGGAAAAAAGGAGGGGGTATTGCTCTCTATGTCAAAGAACAGTACACATCTCCCCTAATCAAATTGGGATCAGAGGATAGACAAGCAGAGACTCTGTGGGTTAGGATCCAAGGGGTCAGGGGAAAGGGACCCGGTGGTAGGTGGCTACTACAGGCCCCCGCCCCAGGAGAATGAGCTAGATGGGGAATTTTCCAGGCAGCTCTCAGAGGCTGTGCTGTCTAGAGACATGGTAGTCATGGGGGACCTTAACTACCCAGACATATCCTGGGAGGAATAGTCAGCTAGATCTAACCACTCACACAGGTTCTTAACCTGAATTCAGGACCTCTACCTAACTCCTTACCTAACACAGGAGGTAAGGAGTCACACCAGGGGTAACGCCTTGCTTAACTTGGTGTTGGCCACAGGGGATAACCTGGTGGGGGACCTGCAGATTCAAGGCAACTTAGGGGACAGCGATCACCAAATGATAAAATTCACTATGCAGAGAAGGGAGGCCACTAGACCTAGCAGGACACAGGTGCTAAACTTTAAAAAGGCTGACTTTAATAGGCTCAGGGGTTTGGTTAGCATGGTACTATGAACCAAGAGCCTAGATGCTTTGGGGGTCCAGGAGGGGTAGTCATTCCTTAAGGATACCATTCTTTGAGCTCAGAGTGAGATAATCCCATGGCAAAGGAAAGGGGGCAAAGGGGCCAGGAAGCCCCTTTAGCTAACCAGGGTCATCCAGGATACATTAAGGGAAAAAAAAAAGAAGCATACAGGAAGTAGAATCGGGGGTAGCTAGCAAGGAGGAGTACACTTCCTTGGCCTGCACCTGCTGGGAGTCAGTCAGGAAGGCCAAGGCAGCTCTGGAACTCAGGCTAGTGGCAGGAATTAAGGACAATAAAAAGTTCTTCTTTAGGTACACTGGGAGCAAAAAGAGGGTGCAGGGTAGCATAGGACCCCTACAGGACAGGCAGGAGGGCTTAGTGATGGATAGCAGGGACAAGGCAGAGCTCTTCAATGAGTTTTTTGCCTCTGTCTTCTTAAATAGGAATCTAGATGAGCCCTCAATACGCATCACGAACACCAACAAGGGGAACATCAGCCGACCAATGTCAGTGCCAATATGGTAAAAGGAGACTTAGAGGGACTGGACATGTTCAAATCACCGGGACTGAAGGGACTCCACCCATGGGTAATGAAGGAATTAGCGAGTGTCATAGTCGAACCACTAGCAAGGATATATGAGCACTCATGGTGCTCAGGTCAGGTCCTGGAGGATTGAGGAAGAGGGCCAATGTCATCCCAATCTTTAAGAAGAGAAGGAAGTAGGATCTGGGGAACTATAGACCGGTCAGCCTTACCTCTATCCCAGGGAAAATCTTAGAAAAAATCATCAAGGAACACGTCTGTGGGAGCCTGCTGGCTAATGTGATGCAGAGAGGTAACCAACATGGGTTTATAGCAGGCAGGTCCTGCCTGACCTATTTTATTTTTACAAGGCCACCAAATGTTTAGATGTAGGAGTCAAGGTGGACATTATCTATCTGGACTTCAAGAAAGCCTTTGACATGGTATCCCATACCTTCCTTATTAATAAAATGAGGAGATTTGCCTTGGATGATTGTATGGTAGAATGGGTAGCAAACTCGCTCAAGGGTCACACTCAGAGGGTGGTGGTGAATGGGTCAGTGTCAACCTGGAAAGATGTGTGCAGTGGAGTCCCTCAGGGCTCAGTTCTGGGGCCAGTGCTGTTCAACATCATCAATGACCTGGATGAGGGGGTGGGAAGCACCCTATCCAAATTCGCAGATGACACAAAAGTATGGGGTGAAGCTAACATCCTGGAGAGGAGGAACCAGATCCAGGCTGATCTCGACAGGCTGGGGAAGTGGGCAGAGAGCAACAGGATGCAATTCACTAAGGACAAGTACAAGGTGCTGCATCTAGGGAGAAAAAACTGCCACCATACCTATAGGCTGGGGGGCAACCTTCTCAGCACCACTGAAAGAGATCTTGGAGTCACTGTTGACTCCAGGATAAACATGAGTCATCCATGCGATGAAGTAGTCGCCAGAGCCAATTGCACCTTGTCGTGCATCCATAGGTGCTTCACAAACAGGTCCAGGGAAGTGATTCTCCCCCTCTATGCGGCACTGGTCAGACCGCAGCTGGAGTACTGTGTCCAGTTCTGGACACCGCAGTTCAAGTGGGATGCAGACAACCTGGAAAGGGTCCAAAGAAGAGCCACTCGTCTAATTGGAGGTCTTCAGGGAAGGCCCTATCAGGAAAGGCTAAGGGACCTTAACCTTTTCAGCCTCTCCAAGAAAAGGCTGAGAGGGGACCTTGTGGTAGTGTACAAATTCATAAGCAACAAGAAGTGGGAAATGATCTGTTTACCAGGGCACGCCCTGGAACAACAAGGAACAATGGCCATAAGCTACTGGAGAGTAGGTTTAGACTGGACATTATAAAAAGGTTCTTCATGATCAGGGTTGCCAGGATCTGGAATGGGCTTCCAAGGGAGGTGGTGCTCACCCCATCCTCGGGGGTCTTCAAGAGGAGACTGGACAGGCACCTGGCTGGGATCACATGATCCCAGGTTTGGTGATCCTTTTCTTGCCTGCCAGGGGCAGGGGTCGGACTAAATGGTCCACTGAGGTCCCTTCCGACCCTACAATCTATTAATCAAAATGGCACTTACCTAGCTGCATAATCACTGTTTTTTGGCACTTAAACGAAGCTTGTGATCCTATTCCATGTGTAATGTGAATTCATAAGCACCCACAAAGCTACTTCACCTTCTCAGTAGATTGCTCTCTGGCTAGGCACATATGTGGTGCTACACATGTGTACCTAGGCAAGTATATTTTCTGAAATCATAGCAAGACAAAAACTTATTGGGGGGCGGGGGCGGGGGGGGGTGGGAGAGAGAGAGAGAGAGAGAGAGGTCAGCCCTCCAAAGTTTGCTTCAAAGTCCTCTGGTAAAGGGAATCACCCAGGAGGTGAGTGACCTAGGTTTTAGGGCCCCCTCAGCCAAATGGGTTTGAACCTACATTTTATACTTCTCAACACAGTGCTCTAATCACCATGCCACAAATTAGGCATTATCCAGTCCATTTTCCATCTCTCCCTTTTCCTAAGTGCTGCTGGGCATTCCGGATTGCCTTTGTCTTGACAGAAGCAAGCTGGCACCACTCTTGCACTTAGACTTCAGTGGGATCTGCAAACTAGTTGTTCCCCTGCCTACCTCACCTGCAGCCCTAATTCAATGGATTTGATTTGAGCCTGTCTAATCCCACAGCCAATAAGAAGTGATGGGACCCCATATCTGAGTGGTTGGAGCACTCCTTAGAGGTGGGAGACCTGCTTTTAGATACCTTCTCTGTCTGAGGGGGTTTGAATCTACCTCTCAGAGGGCTCAAGCCAGCAGAATGTAAGGGACCATCACTATATTCCCAACCCATAGCCCATGAAAAGCATTGTGTACATTTACAATACTTTATAAAAGTTAAATTCATAAATAACATCAAATGGCTTTTGAGGGACTGGGAAACAGCCACTGTTACAAATGGAAAAACCTTAGGCACATTCTCAGCTCTGAACAAACAATGCTTAATAAATAATAACCTTTATTTCCACTGCCAGCTAGTGAGACATGAAGCAGCAGGGACAGTAACACCCCATTTGGCTTAACATCGGTTGCTAGTGGGGTTCGAGGGTCATTATTGCACCTTTCATCAGTCCTTCCAACCGTTGCCCACTGAAGAGAATGCTAGGACATAAGGCCCTCCCCACACCAAAAAACCTTTTGTTAGTTTGGAGCAGGAATAGTGGTTCAACTCTATGCTCTTATGCCACAAGGGAAGGAAGGGAGCAAAAGAAAACAACACAGGTAAATCCAGGGTGTTCTTGCAGCTTGAGCAGAAGAAATGAGAGCAAAGCAAACCAATTAAACTAGCACGGACTGTCCTCCTGGTAACCCCTGTAGAGTCTGGCTTAACTAACTCACATGATCCAAACCTCATGACTGGAAAAAGAAATGAACATGCACAGTTAAAGACCATTACTCCCTTCCTCCACACACCCCACAAGGCCATTGTTCCTAGCTTGAATCAGAAGGATGCATAGGTAGGTAGGGAGTCTATACTGGTGTGAAGTGAGGTGTGGAGAGCTTAATGTGGCTCTCCACCACCTCTGAAAAGTTAAGAGACTCGTATAGAGATTCTCCCGAGTGAACAAGATTAGCTTCCTCCTCCTGTGAGCCATGGAGATTAATTATCATTGAACTAGCCTTGAATCAGCAGGCTAAGCAACGGACAATAGTTGTCCTTAGGAGTGATTGCTGCCAGAAGTCTCCTGGAGGCAGCAAGCCTTATTGTAGTGGCATGAACACAAATGCTGTCGTAACCAATTTCAGAAAAGGTTGGAAGAAATAAGCTCTTTGAGTGAGACTATTCAAGTTTTTATGTCTCTCCTCTTCACCTGCAGTGCCCTGGTAAGAAATAGAGACTGCCCATAAATTGTAGTTAAATCTGTAATACCCCTGCACTGAACTGTCATCAAATGGTTACAGGTAAAATAACAAGACAAAAATGAAAACTTGAGAGAGACTTTTATTGCTTTTTAAAGGTCTTACATGCAAGATGCTTGCTTTATATTTCAGAGACAGCATGGAAAAACATTAAGAAAGCAGAAGCAAAATAAAACCTCTGTATTTTAAATGGGCAGCTTTAACCATCACTGTTTACAAAGTAATGTCTCTTTCATTTTGTTTAAGGTGTCTTGTTCAGTATTTTGTTCATAAGTGTCTCCCATTTGACTTGTTTCAAGATTAAGTTAAATGTCAAAATATCTCACCAGACTCATAAAATGATGCCATAGTAAGCAACATTTTAACTTTGAATGGGTAAAACAGTAAAACTAAACTGTATATTTTGACATTAACTGATAAAGTTACCTGCTATTTTAATGTCATCAGATTCCTGTTAGCATGAAAAAATAGATTAGGTAACAGTTTATTACTACTTGTGATGACCTTTATGTAATTTTATAGCACTTTATAGCTTTGTTGCAGTCTTCTCACAAGTGTTTTGTCTAAAATAAATGGTAAGTAGACTGTTACTCTGCATAATCTCAAAAAGGAGGTTTATTTCAGTAATTCTCCAATACAACTGAGTTAAAACTGGTCCAGATGAGCTGGTTTATTGACCATGTCCTGTAGAATGATCCTTATATTTTTGTAGTCATCTGTTTAATGCAGAATAAATGTGCTCACAAAAGCGTGATTGTTCCAGTATTCAAAGTTGAACTTGGATCCCTGAACTCTAGTAAAAATAGCCATTGTGAAAACTATATGTGATCTTCCATCCAGGGTCTTTCTTACCCTAACAGCAGTTTGTTACCATAAGGTAAAATCACACAATCTTCCTAACACTTGCCTTAAAAATATCAATGGGAGTGTATTAAGGTTACAAAATTATTTTAGAAACTGTTTGCAAAATGATGCCCATGAAGGTATTTATTTCACCACAATTTTAAGATGCACATTTTGGGGAGAGAAAAATAATGTTAGCTAAATATTTCTAACTGAAATTACAATGCCCATGAAACTTTGGTTGAGGGTAATAAATCTGCCTGTAATCCCTTATACTATCAGCAAGTAATAAGTGTTCTGCAATATAATAGAAGATACAAGATGTAAATCAAAGAAAGCAAATGAGTATTACATGGACAGTTCAATAAAAAGCAACATAAAAAGGTGGTAAAAGATAACAAAACAAAACAAAACAAAACAAAAAAACAATCCAAAGGGAGCAGGTCTAGTAATGTGGTGAAGATAAGGAGTATGATTACTTAAAGCCATTGAAGCACAGCCCAAGCTGAGCATACTATGGAAGCATCCCCAACTCGAGATGGAGTGCTAAAGACAGACACAGTGGGCAAAATTGTGTGTTCCCTCCCCAGAGACTATTACTTTGGCATTGCACCAAAGCAGGAGCCAGGCAGGGACTAGTTCCCCCACTGGTTCAAATGGAGCTGCATCAAGGCTGTTTTGATTTGGACTGCCTGGCAATATCCCACAACAGGAAACACCTTGGCTAGGGACAGACATTCAAAAAGCCTGAACCTGAATTGATTCAATCTTTGCGGGTTAATCTAACCTGGCCAGGCTGAACTGGTTTGTAACTGCACAGACATCCCAGACATGCAGGCACTCGCCTACAGTGGCTCAGGCTAGAAGCTGGGGAGTTCTAGAGCAGCCCTCCTGTCTCTTCAACAGCACTGAGTTGAGGGGGGGGCATGGCTAGACCCCGGCAGGATGTTTTGATTAGCCAAGCAGGGAATTGATAACAGTGTTTATCACCCCCTAACTCAGTGTTTATCACCCCATTAAGAAAGCAACAGAGGGACATTACCAGCTACCTGTTAATTCTACCTGTTGATTCAGCATGGACCGTAGCCAGCATGTGGTCTGCTAGCTCCTACAGATACACAGATACCTCCTCAGCAAGGCAGAGGGGAGGGGGGAATTCCTGCTTAGCAGGAAGTGGTGAGGGGGAGAGGGGAGCAGCCTGCAGTCTGTGCTGGAGCTATAGTCAGGGAGCAGAGGGGAGGAGCCAGCCTTACTGTGGAGCAGAGAACCCCGCCCAGCCCAGAGAGCATGCCAGGATGCTGGGGGTGTCTAGGTATCTTACACCAGCAAGGGGTCTGGGACACACAGTGCATAAACCAGTTTGAGACAAATCAGTTAAGTCTGACATGACTTTTGAAATTATGACAAACAGCATTTATGACATTTGTAAACTGACACCCTATTTCGAGGTTCCCATGCTAGTTTTGCCTTTACGATGGATCTCACACCTGTACCTAGCTGGTAAGTCTGCTGTGGGGGGGGGGAGAGAAGGGGCATATGAGGGGCAGACCAATGCCCGTGCAATGAGGGGGGGATTGGGTTGGGGCTGGGACCGGAGCTGGTGCAAACACTGCCCAGGGAGGGAGTGGGGTGGCTTGCGCTGCTGCCAGTCTGGGAGCTGCTTGTCTGGTGGCATCATGTCTGGCAGCTCTCACTGCTGCTGCCACCACCAGTCCAGGAGAGCATGGAGCAGAGGTATGTGCCCCAGCATCTGTGCAAGGCAGATGTGGTTGGGGCTGTGCTGGGCTGAGCTCTGGGCAGAAGACAGAAGGTGAAAGATGCTGGGAGTGGGGGCTATGACACATCCAAAAACTCACTGCAGTCCCCATAGTCCCTGCTCAGCTGCCCACCCCACTCCAATCCGGAGGCACACGCTGCCGCCCCTCTCCTCCCCTCCCCATGCCCTGCTGCCACTCTCCCAGCTGGAATGAAACCACTGCTCATCCAGTAGGCACAGGGAGGCCCGGCTAGCTCCCACTGCTGCATGCCGCTCATCTGGAGGCAGCGCAGTAGCTCAGTCTTGTGCTGGGCCCATGCCAGCTGGGCCCAGCCCTGACCACCCCCAGCAGA
This sequence comes from Alligator mississippiensis, assembly GCF_030867095.1. NCBI lineage: Eukaryota > Metazoa > Chordata > Crocodylia > Alligatoridae > Alligator > Alligator mississippiensis. Next base: position 93,940,253 of record NC_081827.1, on the reverse strand, counting down.
TCCTGCAGCACACACCCCCACCCCATGCCCTCCCGGATCAGTGGCAGGAGCAGCAATGAGAGCTACCAGACAAGCCACCACGGAAGCAGCTCCTGGACCAGCAGCACGCAGCTGTTGATCATTCTTAGTGTTGTCATTTTTACTGTCATACTACTAAGAAAAAGTAATTCTAAAGCTTAGTTATAAGAACAAATAACAGTTTGAAAGTCACTGTCAGATTTTAGTCTAGTCTGTGCAAAAACATCAATTCCTTTTGTTATTTTTAAAATAGTATTTTCCTATTACTTATGTACATAGTCTGGCTGGAAATTACAAGTTTTCATGAACAAAATTCTATTTGAATATTTGTCTGATGAGGTTAAGGGTCATTTTACTTCTATTTTCTGTGCTTCATTAAAATTCTGCTTCTGAGCTGTGTAATGCAGGTAATATTAATTTTCTAAACATTGATGTACAGCAGCTGCTAAGTAATTTCCATAATGCTTCTTCTATTCTAAGGGCATTAAACCTAAAAAAAGGTGGAACCAAATGGAAAAAAAATGTAGATCATTACTGGCCATCTGCCAAAAAAGATGTTTGGGGACATAAAATTCCTGGAATCACTAAAGGTACATTTTGATCAAATATTCGTATTCATAGCCACATGTCAGCAATTGTACTGCTTAAAGAAAAAGAAGATTGTGGAGAGAAATATTGACACCACAATTCACATGGGAGTTCACTTCTGGAGGTCTTATGCAAAGGAGGATGTGTGCTTAAAGAGGAATGAAGATAATATTTAGATGTGTTCAAAAGAGGAAGCAAAAGGGTTGGAGACAAGAAAGTTGCTTCCCATGAGAAAGAGAGTCAGGTCATGGTAATGTGTTTCAGCTTTGAAGTTAAGGACAGCCAAGTGCATTATCATTTGGAAAATGTTTCATGTATCACTTCCACAGCTTCATTATACTAATGTCACTATACAGGATTTTCTTTTAACTAAAGGCCTTAGCCCTGCTTTAGGCCCTGGATGAATGGACTCTTGTAGATTCCCAGGCTCTGCCCACACAGATTCAACTGGAAGATCAAGACTTAAATTGATAAAATGTCCAACATCTTCATATAGCCCTCACTACCTGTACATCATTTCACAGTATGCAAATGGTTAGCAGTTCAATAAGAACACTCCCATTTCATCACATTTCATTCCCTTTCTTTCTGACTGATCACCTTATAAAAAGTTCACCCAAATCTCTCCATAACAATTACTATATCCAACATTGCCCATTTTTGTCTTCATGATCAGTTCACAAACCAACTCTGATTTTCCCAAATTTATTTCTGGTTCATAATTGTTGTTCCATGTTTATGGTTGTCATGCTGGCAGAACCACAGAGCTATGTTGGGAGATCAGTGTTCTCTAAATTTGCTTTTGGTCATGATGATAGACTCATAGAAAATTAGGATTGAAGGGACCTTAGGAGGTCATTCAGTCCAACCCCCTGCTCAAAGCAGACCATCCTTAATTAGATCATCCCAGTCAAGGTTTTGTCTTAAAAACCTCCAAGAATGGAGACTCCACAGTCTCTCTGAGTAACCTGTTCCAGTCTTTTACTGCCTTCCTTGTGAGAGATTTTTCCTAATATCAAACCTAAACTTCCCTTACTGCAACTTGAGACCATTGCTCCTTGTTCTGTCATCTGCCACCACTGAGAACAGTCCAGCTCCATCCTCTTAGGAACCACCTTTCAGGTAGTTGAAGGCTGCTATTAAATCCCCTTCTTAGTCTCCTCTTCTCTAGACTAAATCAACCCAGTTTCCTCAGTCTTTCCTCATAAGTCATGTGCTCCAGCCCCCTAACCATTTTTGTTGACCTCTGCTGGACTCTTTCCAATTTGTCCACATCCTTTTTGTAGCAGGGGGCCCAAAACTGGACACACTACTCCAGATGTGACCTCGACAGTGCCAAATAGAGGGGCATAATCACTTCCCTCAATCTGCTGGCAATGCCTCTACTAATAGAGCCCTGTATGCCATTGATCTTTTATTAGACTAGGGGAGGCTGTTGGCTCATATTCAGCTTACTGTCCACTGTAATCCCTAGGCCTTTTTTTGCAGAGCTGCTGCCCAGCCACTCAGTCCCCAGCCTGTACTGGTGCATGGGATTGTTCCATCCTAAGTGCAGAACTTTGCACTTCTCCTTATTGGACCTCATAAGATTTCTTTTGGTCCAATCCTCCAATTTGTTTTGGTCTCTCTGAATCGTAGCCCTACCCTCCAGCATATCTGCTTCTCCCCACAGCGTGGTGTCATCTGCAAACTTGCTGAGGATGTACTCTATGCCATCTTCCATGTCATTGATGAAGACATTGAACAAAACTGGCCCCAGAACCAACCCCGGGGCACTCCACTTGATACTGGTTGCCAATTAGACATCAAGCCACTGATTACCATCCTCTGAACCCAAATATCCAGCCAGTCTTCTATCCACTTTACAGTCCATTCATCCAACCCATACTTCCTTAGCTTGCTTGCAAGAATGTTGTGGGAAACTGTATCAAAAGCATTGCTAAAGTCAAGGTATATCCTGTCCCCTGCTCTCCTTGTATCCAAAGAGCCAGTCATCTCATCCTAGAAGGCAATCAGGTTGATCAGGCATGGCTTGCCCTTGGGGAATCCATGCTGACTATTCATAGTTACCTTCTCCTTCTCCAAGTGCTTAGAAATTGATCCCTTGAGGACCTGCTTCATGATTTTTCCAGGGACTGAGGTGAGACTGACTGGTCTGTAGTTCTCTGGATCCTCCTACTTCCATTTCTTAAAGACAGACACTATATTTGCCCTTTTCCAATATTCTGGGACTTCTCCCAACTGTCATGAGTTTTCAAAGATAATGGCCAGTGGTTCTGCAATCACATCAGCCAACTCTCTCAGCACCTTCAGGTGCATCGCATCCAGCCCTGTGAATTTGTGCACAGAATCATAGAAAATGAGGGTTGGAATGGAGTGAGGGTTGGAATGGAGGGAGGGTTGACCTCAGGAGGTCATCTAGTCCAATCCCCTGCTCAAAGCATGACCATTCCCAACTAGAATAATACCAATGTAATTCACACACAAAATATTATAGTATACAGCTTGGTATATAGTGAAAAGTAAATCAATTTAGAACACCACAGATAACTTTAAAACCCAATTGATTTAAACAGTAATTCTTCTGGTTTTCCATACACAGACATACAGATATATTCCCTTTTGATTTTTGTTGAGGGATGGTATGTCAGTCTTTATAATGTGACTGTAATTTGTAGTGTATTGCGCTTAGATTCTTCAGAGCCTGTGAAATATGACAGCCTTTTCAGTTCTTTTCCAAATAGTTCAGAAACTTGTGAGTGAACAAACAGTCTGGGGTCTCCACAGTTTGCATCATACCAGACTTCGAGTTCATAGCTGGGTGGTTCTTGGTTGCTAAGGGTAGAAATCTATCATTTGTATCCAGGGTGATCTGGATATTGTAATCAGTGTATAGGATAGCCATCCCTGTGATCTCTAGGGCCATGTGTATATAAATTTATCATGACCACTGATGGCCCCTTCACACCAAACCAGAACTACAGTAGCCATGTTCACCCAGCACTCTTGATGTCCTACTAGGTGTGGAGGGGATAACAGGCATTTGTACTCATCAGTATAAATTAATCTTCCCAAAATGCTGGGCAGACCTGACAGCATTGTTTCTGATTTAGGAGGTAGCCCATGCAGAGTAGCATAGTACACTTGAAACATTACCCTAATGGAGGATATTCCCAGTAATCAAGTTTGGAATAGCACTTGCCTGTAGCCAATGTGTTAAAGGTATTAGGAAACTGACCCCCAGCAACTACTTCTTGGTTCTGCATCCATTAGCTATGGAGTCCATCTGGATGTACTTCATTCCCATATTTTAAACCTTTCCCTCCATTTGTTCTCTGATTCACTCAAACCTTGATGGGGCAACTGGGTATGACCTGCAAGGTGGTTTTTCCACTGTGAAAACTTCCTATACAGTGTCATAAATGGCCACTGAAAAAGTTGTGTAACTGTCAGACCCTAATTTATAATGTTTCTTGACTCCTTCACTTGAGTTGGCTAGCCTCACTTTTGTTCATGTGTGCAAAGACACAGTTAAAAACTGTATCTTCTCCCCAGTACTTCCCTTATTTTATTTGAACCAAAGTTAAATGCTGCCATGAGAGATTCACTAGGTTGTGTCAAGGGTTCTGTTCCAGAGACAGAATCTAGCTCTTTAATATAGATATAGAAGTGCCTAAGGAAACCTGAAGACAAAACTTAAAAGGTATTTTGGTTCTATATTTCAATCCTTGAAATCCACCCCAAAAGAAAAAAATAGCTAATGAGAGACCCCTTTATCATATCAAGGTCATTCAGATGTGGATCTCAGCTGTAAATATAGTAGTGTAAAGGTATGATAAAATGTATTAAATTAATTATTTTAACCAGACGAACTGAATCTCTCAGAACTGAATCTATTAAACTCTCTCTCCTTGTCCACTTGATTTTAACCCTGCCATCAACCCTGCCATCAACTCCACATAAATAATTAAACCTGCTCAGTATAATGTGCCTATAAGAAGCTGACAATAGAAAACATGTATGCTAATAGCATATATTATTGAGCTAGGGCACTTCCTTGTGAATGCAGGTTACAAATGTTAAGAAATTAGGCCTCAGCACTGTGATGCATTGGGCTGGGACAGATCACAGACCCCCCTTGAATATTTTGGGATTTTGTAGAGGTAAGGTCATATGTCCACTCCCAGTGGTTTGCAGCTCTCAGTTCACACTCTACCCATGGCCTTTCAGGCCAAAAAATAGTATCCCCATTTTACAGAAGGGGAAACTCATCTCTTTAATGAATAATAAGGGGGAATGCAAATGAACCCTATAGGAATAATATATGCTAAGAATTAATGAGCTGGGAATGTCTTGGCATCCGTTGTGAAAATTGTGCTCATGAACTGTTAAAAATAAAGGCATTATGAAGGCAGAGGGAGAACATGTTTTTGTGTTCTCCATTAAAAATGTTGTTATGGTGCTCTGTGTTCTGTTACACATTTTATTACGATAATAATTTCAGTAAACTACATCTGGCTTTCCTGAAGGCTGTCCCCTCAGGTTAAGCAGGCTGTCTAAAAATATCTCCTTTATATTTTTTTAATGTTCCTCCTTTTTATCTTCCTTTTGATGGCTTTTTATTTGAATTATTTCTCTTTTTTAAGATTACATTAACACTTTTTTCTTAATTCTATAATCTTTTCAACTCTAGGCTCCTTTGTACTATGCGCTTTTGTACCCTTTTCTTTTCAAGTCCTTTTCATGTTTCCTCTCTTTTGTTTTTTCCCTGGGAGCCTTTATTGTCATTTTATCCTTTATTTTTAGACATGCACTATACAGTAAGAACTAATACTAAGAAAATAAAAAAGAGAAGAGCTGCATAAGATGGAGTGAAGAGCAGGATTTTATACCATAGGAGAGTCTAGAAAGAAAAGCATGGTGGTGAGGTTGGACTATTTTTGGTGTCCAAGTTGCAATATCCTTAAAAAAAAAAGGTGACATTTCATTAAGAACACACCTGTGACAATGATTACTTAAGAATTATAAAAATGCTTGGAAAATGGGTATCTTGCAATGAGAATCTGAGTGCAATTCCCCATTCACTGAATTTTCACTGAATTTACTTTTAAGACAGAGATGAGAGAGCTTTCCCAGAGACTCCAATAAAGTGAGGCAGAGGTTGACAGTGACTAATTCTGGATTGTGCTGGAAGCTGACTCACTGTTATATAAGTAAACGTGTTATTGTTTAAATGTGTTAATACTGATTTATACAAAGATCGCCTGCTTTGTATGAAGACGTGCAAAGCCTGCTATCTTTACCATAAATCACGTTCTCTGATAAAGTCCGTTTTCAACTAAGGAGACAAATGTGTCCAATCAATACCACGAATTTGACATATCATTGCTCTTGCTACCATTAAGCAGGCTTGTTGCTATACATGTCAAATCTTTTTTTTTCCCCTCTCTCTCTCCTTGTTTTTATCTTCCATGCTGCAACTAAGAAACAGAACAGAGGCTTTAAACTACCCGGGTGGGAGCAGTTTATTTTAAGAGAGCAGTCCTGGAAGATACTGAGTAATCTTCATAGGTTTAGAGCATTTTTACCCCTAATTAACTTGGATGGCAGTCGAGGGCACTCAGAGCCAGTCAAGGTGCAGCACACCTTGCAGTAAACAGAACCGTAATGCCTGATCTCCTCTGCATTACCTATACTATTACAAACCCCTGCAAACTCTGCATATGTTCTTTGTTAATATTTGCACGTCGTCGTAAAGCTTTATACTACTTGATACTCCAGCTAAGTGCACATTCTGCTGAACTGAGCTGCCACATTTTCTGGCAGCATCTGTGCTTGCGCTAGGCCTTTGGTAAGTAACAGCAGTGGGCTATGGCTTCTTATCTGCCCGCGCACAGTTCTTCTGCCAAGCCCAGTTGCATGTGAATTGACTATGCCAGCTCCGTCCCAACCGATGCCAGGAGTATTCCCAACTGTTTGCCAGCCTCATGGCATCCCTCTGGTAGTTCAAAGGGACTAAACCCACAAGAGAATTTGGCCCCTTGTCCTCATCCTCATGTGCTGTCTTGAAGCATTTCCCAGCTTTATGTTGATTACTCCAGCTGTTTTATCCTCTGATAACGGTCTTGAATTTCCTTTACATCTGTGGTGCATGCATTATCATTTCTGCACTTCAGATTCATCTAAGAAGCTATTTACACATGTTCTTACTCCCTTCTAGCCACTTCTCCATCCCAGCTGTTCTGTTTTCTTTTCTGCTTTATACTACATCTCCTGACAGACTTGCACAAGAATCTTTTAAAGTACTTGATAACGTAGTTACGGTCTGTGAAAAAATATTCATGTCTTCCAGTGTAGTTTTGTGCAAAACTATTAATTCATTGAAAGAAAATGTTTGAATGGTATTGCTGGAGTCGCATTCATGCCAGCTCAATTGACAGCATCATTTGTTGTCTGAATGCTTCTGCCACAGAGCCTGCGTCACCCATAGTTACATTTACAGCTCTCTGGTCTTGAAATCTTCCTGAGCCCCTTCAACTTCTCATTTATTTCTTCATCTCCATCCCTGTACAAAACAAAGGTTAGGGGATGGAATTCAAAGCACTAACCAGTTTTCAGTGCATGGGAATAGATTTGCATCACCTTTGGTATTAAGCATTTGGACTTAGCAACTCCAGTTCCCAGATGGAGCCTATCTTTGCAGTGCTATACTTCTTGTCTCATACAGGGCTCCTGTGGAAGTCAGAAGGCACAGAAAGTCTAAAATATAAAGATCACCAGCTATTGACATACAGGGCTGACTTGGCTAGCCAGCTGCAGGGCAAATTGCTTTTTGGTTCTTACTTCACAAGAAGTGTGTCCCTTCCAACAGAAAATCTTAAATTACCATCTAAGTTAAAAACCTCAGTCAGGAACCCTACAGAATGATGCTATCATACATTTTTATAGAGACATAAGCAGGGATGATCAGTTCTCAAGTTCTGATGTTTATTGGAACCATGTGGTACAGTAACAAAGGATGCCATAAAACAAATTGGATTTCCAATCCGCAAAAACAACACAAAACTAGGATATTCAAAACAGACTTGCTTCTTTTTTTAAGTTTCCATTTAAAAAAAATACTGATAGCGCTATGAAACTACTTTGATACACTGAAACCTTTTCAGTTGCCTTGAGATTAGAGAAGCACTTTAGGAGAAATGCAGGATACTCTAGTTCAGTGGTCTTCAACCTTTGGACCATGGACCCCATGCATTATGTCTAAGGGGTCCACGAAAGACAACTATGTTCAGTCAGAAGTATGTGAATACCCATACTTATAATAACTCAAAGGGGTCTGTATCTCCATTTGAAATTTCCAAAGGGATCTGCACCTCCATTCAAAATTTTTGAGGGGTCCACAAATGGAAAAGGTAAAAACCACTGGTCTGGTTAGACAGTTGGGAAAGAGGAGAGGGATGTATGTACCTACGGTGTAGTTGTAGTTATTTCACCAACTACTCCATAGTAATTTAGTTCTGTTTGTCAGTGCACTATACCTAAAGTCCGAACACCTTTTAAAGATTAATAAAATTAATGAATAATAAGGCCAAAAGGAACCATTGTGACTCTCTGATCTGATCTCTTGGAGAATATTACCAGATATTCTCCATGTGGGACATCATAGGATTGTAGGAAAGTAGGGCTGGAAGAGACCTCATGAGGTCATTTAGTCTAGCCCCCTGCTCAAGGTAGGCTCATTCCTGAATAAAACCATCTCAGTCAAATGTTGCTGCAAGACTATGTTAGAAGAAGACATGCTCCACTATAGGAAGGGTTTACTGATGCCAACATAACTATATTATTTGAGCAAGTCCAGAATTTTGCCGTCAACTGTATTAGAGGGCCTGTGTCATTCAGAGAGATAGTTTTACCCAGATTACAAAGGCCTGTATCAAATCTGTGTATCAACACAAGAAAACCTGTGCTGACAAAAGGCAACTTATGTTGAAGTTGCATTGTAGATAAGTCAAAACTCTGCAGTGTAGCTAGGTCCTTAAATGTGTATTGTACAATTCCTAGCACAGTGAAATTCTATGTTTTGTGGGACCTTTTAGGAGTTACTGTAATAAAAATAAGTATATTTTTTTTAAAACACCTATATGGCACTAAGAGGTAGCCCCCAACTATGAAATTCTTTATTTAAATGTTGCTTTGTTCCGAGATGCTTCTTGTAGCTTTTTTATCATATAATAGCTTTCTCACCAAAGGCCTGTCCTACTCCCAGTGAAGACAACAGCAGTCTTCCCATTGACTTCAGCAAAAACTCTTGGGCATCTTTACAGGTGCTTCAGGAATGGGGAGGGGGTGCTTTTATTAGATCAGCTCCAAAAGGCACTCTAATTAAAGTGCCTGCAGCATCTCATGTATTCAGCATCCCATGTTTCAAAATGGTACTTTAACTAAAGCTCATTCAATAAGCTCTAGTTAAAGCACCCCCACCACCATTTTGAAGCACAGGTATGCTGAATACACAAGACATGGAAGCTAGTCAGCACACTCCAGCAGACTTGATTAATTGAGTCTGCTCTGACATGCTATAATTACAACACGTCAGAGCAGCATCCCCACACTTCGACAGGCATCCCTTATTATTAAACATACCCTGCTCCTACGTCTACATAGCTCTCTTCATCAGCAGATCTCAAAATGCTTTACAAAGGAGGTCAGCACCATTATTCTCCAATTTACAGGTGGAGAAACTGAGGCTCAGAGTGGTGAAATGACTTTGCCCAAAGTCACCCAGCAGACCAGTGACAGAACTAATTTGGTGCCTCATACAGTAGGTGACACTGATTAGACCTTTTTCTAGTCCAGTAAGAATTCTTTTCTTAGTCTAATTTAAACTAATAACTGAAGAACTATAAATTGTTTCAGGAAAAATCCAGGAAATTATGATCATAGCTATTATTCCACTTTTATGACTGCAGAATGTGTTTCACAGAAATATCAAAAGGAAAAATATTGTGAAATTCACACACTGGACTCTGTTACCCAACTACTAACCAAGAAGTCAGTGCCAAACATCACAGCATTTTGTGACATGCTACACATACAGCATACCAATGAAATGAAAGGCATATCATAAACTTTCCTGTCAGCTATGACATGCCTGAAGCTATTCATTGATTTGATGACATGTCCTTGCTCATAAACAGGTTTGTGTCATGCCTTCCACTTTGACATACATGCATCAAGTTACAAATTGATACCTGCTCCCACACAATATGAATAAACTGTTCTTATTCTGTTGTGCTGTCTGACATGAAGTGATATAAAATAGAAAAATATGCCCATATTGTATTGCTGAGCTAAGTTCAAAGGATGTAGAAAATTTTGTAATAAGTGTGTATGTGTTTTTGCAAATCCTTGTGATAAGTGGAATGTCTTGATCTCAGAAATTTTAAAAAATGATTGGAAAAAATCGACAGCTTCCCTTCAAATCGTGTGTGAGATATGAAAGCACTGTTTTATGTGTTTGTTACCATATAATCTAAACCTATTTAAATCAGTTTCCAAATGGGTAAAGCATCTAGGATTGTAGATGGGTGTAGGTAGTGTGAGTCCCAAGATGCCTCATTTTCCACCTCTTTTTTGAACAAAAGTGCAGATCACCAAAAGGGAAGATTCATGCTCTGCAAAGCAGAATATGCAAGTTGCTGTCAAATTTAAAATCACCAAACTAATCGTGATCTTTCCCAGATTTACAGCTGTATATCTTCAACCACAGTTTTAACATTTTTCTATATAACATGAGTTGTGAGGGGAAATGTATGAGTCATGCACAGATGCACAACTTTCCCAAAACTCACAAAACTTTGCTAACTTAAAAGCAATGGTTTTTCCAGAGTATTTCTTGACAAAAATACAAACACTAAGAGCAAGGAAATCACAACTGACAAAAGCAACTTCTATATCCAGCATAGTACCAGTCTCTAATATTGGCCTACCATGAGCACTGGGCTCAACCACACCAATGCTGTCCCTTGCTCCAAACAATATGTTTCAAAGGCAAGACTGGCATAGGATGGAGGGGGGTAGAGGAGCAAAAGTGGACACAACTGGAAAGTGAGAGGAAAAAACAAGAACAGGGCGGGGTGATGCTGAGAGAGCCAGTAGAGGGATTCCAAAATTGGGGCTGATACAGTTAGAGGAATGGCTGAGGAAGATGATCTAGACCGCTGTGTTTTATATGGATCAAAGAGGAGGGAGTGTTATCAGTGTTAATTAATTATATCTTATTTGTTTTTATCCTGTTGTGCAGTGTCCCAGGTGCTTCACCAGTGCCAAGGGAGGATACTGTAATAAATTAGTATTACTGGTTATTGCTAGGTACTAATTTGTAGTGGCAGTTTGTTTGATTTCTTTTTAAACAAAGTCAATAAAGATAATATTCCTCAAAGGTTATTGCTAGATAAGAAGACAGTTTATCAGTAATCCCAAATTTCAGCCAGCTGTCATTAGGCATGTCTCCCCAGCCTGTAAAGGACTTTGTAGCTGGGTCAGGACCATTGAAGCCTATGACAAGGTTGCTACGGTAACCACTATGTCCTAAGATTCTTCTTGTGCATCAAACTTTCATCTTGCTAAATTTCTATAGGCAAAGCACTGTGAGAGGAATGTTAATAAACTCGATAACAGGGAGAAGCGTCTGAGGTGTCTTTGAATGACTGGTTCACATTTGATACAGTTTATACATTGCACACAGAGAATGTATGTGTACATAACACAGGCTATAAGTAAATATACACCATTGCATTTATATTTTGTGTTTGCACCACGTGGCATGGCACTTGTTATTAGTAATACTATTTTACATTGGGTTGTAATTTTCTTAACATAGAATGTTTTACAAATTAGGGGCCTGATCCAAAGGCCATTGAAATTGTTTGACTTCCACAGATTTCAGTGGCCTTTGGGTCAGGCTTCAAGTATATGCAGCATGACTGAAATGCATCCATCCTTAAGATGGAGGACAGCAGTCAATCAGACAAGCAGTGCACAGTGAACTGCACAACAATAGGTGAATGGAAAATTTTGGTCAGAGATTCAAAGCAAAGCCATACTCTTAAGAGAAGAAGAATGAGTTCTTTAACATCCTCACAGGGTAGATTGCACCTCTGTTCTTAAGGGCTTATCCCATCAGAGAGGCCCATAGATAGTGAAGTGCAATAAACTCTATTTATCTATCTCAGTAAGTTGAAGGGTGAGTTAGCCCTGCTGGGAGTTGAACCTCTGCTTCCAGGGTGTCTAATTAGTTCAAAGCAAACACCTAGACTACTAAACCATCCCCTCTGGCTTACTTCATTATACAGTGGAACAGTTTATAGTGAACTCTGACCTACAGTGAAACTGTTTATAGTGAAATAGAATGAAAAACCTGAATTGTTTCATGGTGGGTACAGACTTTTAGTTATAGTAAAATTGTTCTATAAAATAGTAATTCACAGAATTGCTCATATTAACTCCAGTTTCTTATAGTGGTACTTTTTACTAAAATGCATTATTTTAATTCTGCAACCCCATAGCATTCTAAATTAGTTGTACAGTGAATGCTATGGTCACAGCATGAAGCATTAACATTGCAACATTTTTCATCCCACAAGTTTCCTTTTTCCAGAGTTCCAGACACTGGAGTCAGTACCTTTTTAATAATTGCTTTAGCTGATATCAGTACAGATGCCCAAATCCAAATTAACAGCTCGATCAGAGAGATTTCTTGTCACCCAAGATCTCTGTCCCCAGAGGACATAGGTTTGACAGGCCACCAGTCTCTTACAAATTGCTCAGTGCTCTAGTTTCCAAGTGCACAGAAAGCTGTAACAGTCTAGTCTGTGTTTATAGAGCTGGGTCTGAAATTGATGCAGTTCATAAGGACAAAGTCATTACCTTCAAAGTTTGACCAATTGATGACTTGCATCAGGCACCGAGCAGAACACAAGAATGCAATTTTGACCAAGCAAGATTTGTATTTCAAGACTCAGATCTGAAGTATAGCTTAGCCTGGTGCTCCAAATTAAAGTGAATACAGGTTTTGTTTTATCATCTAGCTCTAGTAAAAAGCTAGAGCCATGCCCAGAATGTAAGCATACTTACCTGTATATGGAACAAAAGAAGAACCATCACCTGTGTATCCTGGAAACACTGAGGTTCAGAAGACATAACAGCTCAGACTTGCCTTTACTTTTGCGCTTGCCATCAATCTGGGGTACAATCATTTGCAGGCAGAAATGTAGGACTAACTATCTAGTTTGTGAGCACTAATCTGGTTTGTGAGTTCTTCTGTTATGATTCTTTGAATTGATTGAGGTGCAATAGTAGAGATGACTTGCACCCAGTGTGGTTAGAAAAGATGTACAAAATGTCAGAAAGGACTTGTGCTCTGAAAAATCTGCCCCAGGCTCCTAGCTCTGTGAAATAAAAAGGCAATATTTTAAGGCAGTGTGCAAGAAAACTTAAATGTTGTTTATTATATCTAACAAAACATCCTTTGGTAGGAAACTGAGAGATAGAACTGACCTCCAACAGTTAAACCAAAAAGGGTTCTCTAGGAAGGAGGCTTTCTTTTGAGAAATCCTGGAGAAAAATGTCTATATAATGTTGATGACATTGATTTGGAGGAGAAAGCTATACTAAGTCTCTAAATCAACCTTTGACATTCTGAAAAATCTCCAATGAACTCTTTTATTGTCATTTTCTAATTTAAATTTACACTCCAGTTTTATACTCCAAAGGTATCTAGAGAGTATTCTAAAACAAATGTTGCTGTTATATCAATAGTTTACTTGGCACAGTACCTTTTATAGTAATTGTAATCTAAAATTATGTAAAAGTTTAAATAAGTGGTGGAAGACCAGTATGAAGATTAATATATAAAGGGGAAAATAATTTCTGATCATGTTCATGATATTGTTGCACATTTTTTCTGCTTGACCAGGAGATTGGGTCAAGAAAAAGGTAGGTAATTTGCATAAGGAGAATTCCATAGATCTCATTAAAATACACAGTAAAAAATGTCTTAACATTAGAGAAAGGAGAAAATCATATCGGCTGTAAAAAAGTCCACCTTTTTATGTTTTCATCAACAGTCTGTAAATTCTAAGTGCATGTTTTTAAACAAATAATGATTCTGTCTGTTTTTATTTTGAAGATGTCTCCATCCCAAAATAAGCTGAGGTTATTGTCAGTGTAACCTGGCCTTTGCCCTAACCCTGTTTCCTTCAGGATTGCCAAAGGATGGTAAATTACAAGCAGTCTATAAAAATACAGGCTAAAAATGCCTATCCAAAAGGTCTGTAAAAAAATTTAACTGTCTGTAAAAACTATAAGCAACCAGAGCTGACTGAAGTTCCACATTCATAAAAAAGCTGGGTGCAGTGCTGAAAGACAAAGAACAGCAGTGTCCCCTGGTGTCTAAGCAGGAGCGGTGCATCCTACAGGGAGCCTTCTCTGAGTGCTTTGTAGACTTCTTCCTTCCTAGTCATGTGCTGCTGCTGCTGCTGCTTCCTTTTGGCTGTTTATTATACTGTTGGATCTCAGGTGGGCTTCTTTGTGAGTCTGGGACAGGATAACAGGGGAGTGGGACCAGTGGGAATAAGGTTTGGAGGGGGAGAGGTTGGGGGAGCAGCATGATGCAGGGTATGCTTGGGCACATCAGAGTTTGGAGATTTGTGGGGAAGACTGGGAGATGGCAGCACAACCAAGCAGGATTGCCAGCCCAAGAAAGTTGGGGGGTTTTGTACTGCAAACTTCTTACTGACTACAAAACTGTTTATTATTATGTATGGTGTTAAACCATTAAATTTGAACCCAGCCCTGTTAACTTGGGTCTGGCAGCAGGGCAGGCCTGGCAAAAGAGTTACGTTTACATTATGTAAAACATATTTCAGTAAAAATATGTTAGTAAAAAATTTTGGTTGGCAGTCAAAAGTTTCAGCTTGTCAGTAAAAAAAAATTCTTGGCTTGGCAACCCTGTTTGCTGTCCACACAAAAATTCTTGGCCTGAAGGTAAAGATCAAGCTTAAACCCTCACCCACATATACTTAAACTGCAGACAGAGGTGACAATTTTCACTTAATCTGGCCACAGAAAGCAGTTTATAGCCACGATCAAACACAAGTGTATGGCTGCAGACAGCTTAAAAAATGGCTGATCAGATGAAAATCTGAACCCTCATTGCACAAGGTGTCAAATGAAGACATTTCAAAATAGAGCATCTTCTGTAACTTATCTGCCTGCCTCCCAGACTGTTGCTGTTTTCAGATTGTGTGCTGGGGGAGGAAGGGAGCGGAGGGAATTCAGTCTGGGGTTTTTTTCAGTCTATGCTGGAGAGTAGGGCAGGTGTATTGGAGCCCTCCCAAGGTGGGGGGGGGGCAGGGGCTCTAACTCACCCACTCCACCCTCCAGTGCCAGCTGGGGAACCCTTAGAATGAGCTCCCTCTGCTCCCTTTCCCCCCTCCCATTCTCAAAACAGGGAGAGGCTCACAGGGAGGAGGGGGCACTGCTAGGGGAAACTGGCTACAGGCTCTCAGCCAGCAGCTAGATTCCCCTCCCTCCTGGAACCAACAGTGAACTTCTGTTTGGTCCAGGGGATTGTAGTAACCAAGAATGCTTCCTGCAAAACGCTCTCAGTTACAGCAGGGAGCTGCACTTCTGTGTGCACCCTTAATGTGACTGGGGGCTTAGGCTTGAACCTCGGTTTTACCTCAACCTGGATTAGCAATTTACCTGTATTGCAAGGAAGTTTAATAAGCCCAGGCCTAATTCGTCAATCAAGACTTACTCTTTAAAGACAGCTGTTTCACTTGTCTCACTCACTTGTCTCATTGAGCCACGAATGTTAGCGTTTAATTAAGACATTTTAAATGCTAATATTGCTTCTTTAGACCAGAGTAGGTAGCCCAAAATATAGGGTCTTATAGGTTCTTCTGGTTAGGGGGAGAAGCTAATAATTGATTCAGGTATTTTTTTTCATTACAGTCTGGTTTATTTACAGGGAATGTATGGAATTCCCTTTTCCTAAAGTCGGTAAAACAGAAGCAAACCATTTCTTTGTTCAGAGCTCCAAGCACTTTTTAGCCAGCCCTAAAAACCTCACTGTGGATTTTCTTGGGGCTATGCTCCCAGTGCTTGTTCAAGCTGTGTTTGATGCATTCGTGTTGCCTTCTCTCTCAGATTATGGACAAAAGATCAGTTTGCAATGAGTTAAAATGGGGCAGGGACCTTCTGCAGAACACCTGCTCCACAGTAACTGTTCATCTGCCTGCTCTTCCCCACAGTTAGTGAAAGCAGTTTCATTAAGGGCCAGTTGCTTTGATTTAGCTTCCACTTACCATGGGGCAAGAGTGGGTAGATGAACAGTTACCATGGAGCAGCTGCTCTGCAGTAAGTCCCTGACCAATTTTAACTCCCTGCAATTTGATTGTCTATATAGCCTCAACCACTCTTGTCATTTCTGCTGCTTTCTCCGCTTCTCTGGCTTTTCTGCCTCATTCAGACATACAAACCACTTCAGACAGTAGCCAACCAACCCTCCTGCCTACGCTTTCCTTGCAGGTACTTTTGTTTTGGGGAATGACGTGTGTCTGTGTCTGGAATGCAGACCTTCTTGTTTTCAGCTGTTTCATTTCATAAAGACCTTAACTGTTTCTTAAAAGTGTCTTCAGTTAAGGGCTGTGGTTGTGCCCCAATCACAACATATTTAATCAAAGGTATATTTTTCTTCACATTTTATTTTAAACATGAGAAATATATTTAATTAGAGTCCTAGTTTAAATCCCCAGTAGTGAAGAAATGCAGAAGGTAAGTTTCCAAATGAATTCTGCCCTGTTTCAGAGAGATTCCTGCTTTTCCTAGTTAATTGTATAGTCAATATATTATTGCTGTAAATCACTACAACACCTCTATATTAAAACAACATATGAATGCACATACTTTTGCATCACAGTGCATCAAGTGATATCTGCCTGTCTCTGTGATACTGAAAACACATCCATGAATCAGAAATGATAATAAATGAACTATCATATTGTCACACTGGCACATCATATTTATAGTCCTTCTTACTGCACATGTACACATTCCTTTAAATGCGTGTCATATATTTAACTCATAATCAGACTTTTGCACATTTCTTGTGTTGAGCTACAGCAATTACTGCAAATTCAAATACAAAATGTAATTTGTGTCTGTAAATCAGCATGTAAATAAGGCACACAAAAGGGAAAGGCTGTTTGAACACTAGCAGCTATGTCTACAGAATAGCAGTATATGGTTAAGATGTGTTTGGTAGAACAACTGTGGACAGATATTGAACAATGTAACTAACATCATGTGCCAGTAAATTAATCTGGAAACAAAACAAAATGTAGTGTTATGTTCCATTAAAACAGGAAAGACTGTATTAAGAATCAACTTAAAAATTCGGAATATTTCTTTCCATTTTTGTCATTTACACTCTCATTTTGATTTAATCTTATCATCTTTACTTTGGGTCAGGAGCTCTTCTGTTCACTCTTTGACCACTGAGCACAGCAGAAATACTCTGGGTATTCATAAAGCACAAAAAAATATTTGATTACTACAGGACTCATTGAATGGATAGCTATATAAAATTTAAATGCCCTGACTTAAGTCCTGTCCTTAGTTTTCACTAGTTATGCTTATCTTGATTAGGAAAAAAATGCATGTTAGAATATATTAGTTAAGGAAAACAAAAAATTATATTATTTTTTCATCAGAAATGTATGACATAAACTCAGTGTTGAAAATACATGTTATACTGGACAGTGGACAATTTGTTTATAACCCCCCCAACTTTTTTTTTTTTTTTTTTTAACGTTGTCCCCCAAAATGGCTGAGACTGGAAGCTGCTAAAGCTGACTTAAATTCAGGTAAAACAAACAAAAAGTGAGCAGAGCTCCAAGAAGTGAGTAGTGAACTAGTCCTACAGGACCAGCTGTCTCAGATACTCTACTGCTAGAGAAAAGCATTGAGCTGACAAAGTATGTGATTTATAATCGCTCATTCTCATAAAATGACTGTCGTTATTCTTGTGAGCTAAGAACCTGAAGCAAGCTGCAATGGGCCACTGGGCTAAAAATGTAGTACAGATTTATTTCCATAATCACAGCTGCAAAACCTTCAACAGGGAACAACTAACTTGGTTCTGGAAAGTATAAGGATACCTTTAAAACAGAGAGGATTTATTTGCTGAAGGAAGCATGCACTGCTTTGAGAATTTTTAAAAAGTAGGGAAATAAATGGCAGGATCTGTAGATTGAGGCAAGCAGTCTTTTCCCTTCACTCTGTGCTTTCCCCACCATTCTTCTGCTTCGCAATCAGTCGTGCACCACAATACATCAGACTACTTGGATTTTGCTTAAAGAATAGCTCATATAGCTTTTTCCTCACAAAAGGCAAATCTGTCCTAATGCTCTGCTGTACACTATTCAGAAGAACATCCCCTTCACAGTCTGTGTGTGTCAAATAAGAAAAATTAGACAGAACCAAAATTAGTTTGGTTCTGAGCCTGTGCCAGTAAGCCAGGGGCAGGCAATTATTTTGGGCAGAGGGCCGCTTACTGAGTTTCGGCAAGCCATCGAGGGCTGCATGACAGGCAGTTCAGGGCAGATTAATATTAATTTTCTAAATTTTTTAGGGGCCCCACGGGCCAGATATTAATGGCCTGGCAGGCTTCATCTAGCCCCCGGGCCACATTTTGCCCACCCCTGCTGAGTAAGCACATCCCAGACAGAAAGTCTTGGGGGTAGAAAAATGGTAAGTGGAAAGGTCATGTGTCCCAGCAGTACACTCAGGTTCAACATGGAAGCAGTGTAGACATGTGCAAATACAATATCTTTCCCTCCAATCTCTGCACTGGCTCTCTACCACAGTACAGTTAAAAAAAATCCAGTTCTTAATTCCTTCACAAAGGGTTGTATTGCCCATTTCAATATGGTTTCTTAAATTGTCCCTGGCTGAACAGCTGAGAACAGCTGAGGAACAGCTTGGGAAGAGATGATCAGAGGAAGTGGTATTAGGAACTTAAAACAGAATATTAATAACAACAGAAAATGCACGCAACTCTGGGTATTCTTAGAATATGCAGAGTCTTTGACTTCAGCTCCTCAGGCTTTACCAAATACTTTTTATCAAACCACCTGCTTTGCTAAAGCTCCATGTCCCAATTTATTGTTTCATTTTTTTTTACACAGCGCCACTATCCACTCTGCCTCAAATCCTATTGATTGCTTACTGCAGCACCTGCAGATCTTTAAATCAGCCATGACTGAAGACCAATGAGTGACTGATTGCTTTGCAGATTTAAAGCCAGATTTTAAAGATTGTTAGGTGCCTAGAGATGGAGACAGGCATGTAGTAGGATTTTCAAAAGCACTAGGTGCCTGACTCCCATTGTTTTGTCATTTCTTTTATGTCTTAGGGAAATAATGTCATCTTCAGCGACCTCAGCTCAGGTGCTGCTTATCTTGATAGACCCTCAAGGTCAAGATATTAAATTGATTAAAACCTGAAAAAATGTCTGTAAAGCTGCCACGGCTGATGGCATTTGAACTTCGGCCATTTTGTCCGGGGATGATGTTGTTTCCAATGGTTAGAAGAAAGTTCAAAGATTTAAAATAAATTGTAGTAGCACTGAAATGCTGTTGTAGCTGTGATGGTCCAGGAAATATGTGAGAGCCGAGGCTTTTTGTGGGTGATATATATAAATTACAATTGTGTTCATCTTTCTCCAGGTATGTATGACATTCCCTGAGGCGCTGTAGCACTTCACAGCTAAATCTGGAAAACACTAAAGCAAAAAGAAAGATGATCTCTGTTAAGTACATAAACTGATCACAAACACATCCTATGCTCCCTAAGTCGCTTTAAATCTACAAAATAACAAAGTGGTGTTATAAACTGGAGAGTCCTGCTTCACCTTGTAATACAAGTGCCCAAGGGACTCCCAACAAATAAAGCATTCCAATCTTATATTAAGTCATATAAAATAAATCTCAAAACATCTGTTTAATAGTATACTCAATTTATTCTGCATATACTATTTTTATTATAAGTACAAGTGGAATGTGATATGCTGTAACAATTGAAATCTTATCAAAGTTTTATGTAAAATAATACAAAATTATAAAATAGCAAATTAGTAATTTCCCCAACTAAGGGGCAGAAGGGGGAAAATTACCCATGAAAATTATGAAGGCTTTTACCATACCCAGACTTGGACCCTGCAAATGTTTATCCACATGTTTAATTAAACTAATTAAGATGGTAAAATCAAGAATTTTGTTTGATCAAAGTCATAGTTCTATAAACACATAGGTTCTGAGGCTACAAACATGTACCCAAGTGATTAGCATCACATCCTGTGAATAGTCCAGTTGATTTCAAATTAAGCAAATATATAAATCTTTGCTGGATTAGGGATTTAAAGTACAAGACATTTATTACATGATTTTTATGAAAAATGTACATACTGGGCCTACCATGTTCTTGGTGAAACAACAACAATGTAATTTTTTATATGATCCATGAACCCAGGAAGGTGACACCTTAGGTCTTATGCCTAGTATCAACTGCCAGGTCCTCAACAGTTCTTTAGCGCCACCTTCTTTTTCCCCTCCAGTACTGTCAGTACAGACACTATATTGAGGTTGGCAGTAACCGAGCATAGAATCAGCTAGATGAATACAACCAAGCATAAAAAATGAATGCAATTGAGCAGAGCAGTCCAACCATGCTTCTGCTCTCATACTGCATGCTAGCCCCTCTGCAATATTTAGAAATGTAATAGTTCTTTTTTTTATAGGTAGCCTTGTAGTACACGATAAAAATTGTTCTCATATGTCTGGCTCATAAAGGATAAATCGATTATATTTGGTCTTGCAATACATGCATTAATAATAATCAAAGACTGACACCTTCTTACCTGTGGCCTCTCATGATAGATTCTTTCTTGGTACCTTTGATAGCTGTATTTGAGAATGGGAGAACACAGAGTGAAATCCTGCCTCACTGAAGTCAATAGAAGTTTTGCCAGGATTATGCCCAATGTCTCTGGTTTGAATCCAACTTCATAAACTACCTCTCTTTTATTAAAATCTCTATTGGATGTTTGTCCTTATCCTCTGTATTTTAGAAGCACCTTAAGATTCTATATTTGTCTCTTTATGGGAATGATATAGGAAGAAGGTTCTTAGAAGAGCTGGAGCTATGGACACATAATAAAAGAAGATCCAAAATAATGGATGTTCTCCCAAAATGTCCCGGTCATAGAAACACAACAAACAAACGATCTAGAATTCACTGCAATTGTGCAAGCACGCCAGCAGCCTACTTGGAAAACTGCCCTTAGAAATACTTTTTGAAATGTTGGCAGCGGTGTAGAAAGATTTCACTCAGACTTTGCCTACACATTCTTTCTTGAGCCCAGGCCAACCTTGGGAAATTCCCTCCCACATGGTGATTTTTATTTGCTGAAAGTTATGAACATGAGAAAACCCAGGGGTGTAATAAAAGCCATTTTGTAATCCTTATTGTAGCATTTGCTACCAAAAGGAAGCTGTAGTGAATGTGAAAAGAAAATGCTGTTATTTTAGACATATTATACCAGATCTCCTGGGGTCTGGTTTTATTTTTTAAATGGTAATAACACTCCAGAAACTCTTACCTAGTATTATTCCCTAGGCTTGGAAAGACTTGACTCTCAGATCCTGCCTCTCTTGCCTTGCCATTCAAGATGGAGTCTAACAAATTACACCTACCCAAAAAATCAGCAGCAATTAACCTACAGCTCCCTGCAGGATTGTAACAGCTACTAACCAAGAAGAGCAACAAAATCATCCTCTTCTGCCACCCATTGCCATCGTCTCCGATGAATTCCTCCCTCCCAGCTCCTACAGTGTTCCCCAAGCAGCATCATTTGTAGAGGAGATGGGTGGGGTGTATTTCTCCCTTAGACAGTCTCAAATGGCTCTAAAAGAGTAAATATAAATGTGATCAAAATATAAATGTGATCATACTCTTGTAATGTATTTAAAGATTATAAAACTGGGTCCCTTCTTCTGTTGTCACAGGTATATAAACTGCTTGAACCACATTTTTTTAACATGCAGCTACTCCATATTGAGCATACCTTTCTGTTTTTGTGTGAAAACCGTGTGTGTATGTGTATGTGTGCCCATGCATGTGCACTTGCTGAACCTGAATTAGTAGTCAGGGAAAGTGATATTTATTTGAGGGCAGCTTACTACTGAAAGTCAATGTAAATCTGCTGGCTGTTTGTTGAGACTTGAAGACAGAAAGGAGAGAGGCAGTTATTACTGCAAGTGTCCACGGATAATATTAAACCTTTCTTTTACAACATTGGTTTAAATAAGAAAATGTTGACCCAATCTGCAGGGAGTTATGTGGTAGGAAATTAAACTTCTGGTGTGGCTGCAGCTTTTTAGGCTATTTGCAAGCAACTCTTCTTGCTGCTTTTTTCTTTTTGGAAACTGTAAGCATTTTGATAGGCAGAGGTCATGTCTTAAGGACTGTATTTACCTGAATCCAAGACAACCTCAAATTTAAGATGACTCTGCAATAATTAGATTCTATACATGGAAAATTATAGATTTGCTATAATTTTCCATGTATAGAATCTAATTGTTGGAGGGCCATCTTAAATTTATCCCCCCACTGCTGCAGTAGGGAAAGCAGCAGCAAGAAGGCTGCAGTAAGAGGCTAGCCCCTTACTCTCCTGTGCATGCCCCCATTGCCACTTGCTCCCCTGGTGCCTGCCCCCTGGCCATTTGCACCCACCCACCACTGCCTACTCCATGTGGCAGCTCTAGTTCTGGCTCCAACGTGCAGCACAGAGCACACAGTGGCTCCAGACACAGAGAGGCAGCAATGGAGGTGGCAGCTTTAGCCCTAACCCCAGATTCCTGGGGCTGGACCTGAAGCCCCATCCTTTCCCACTACATGATATTCCCCTCACTTGCACCCCCCACCACATTTCATGGTCTCCCTCAATCCCCTCCCCCCCCCATGCACTGTGCAGTCTTCCCTGTGCTCCATGCACAACAGACAATAGAGTCAAGGTCAGAGCCAGAGCCACAGCACCCACCTTCCCCAGGCTGTACTCAAATCCAGGTTTTGTTTTTCCCCATGTTGAATGTGTGCACAGGGGCTAATACCGGGTGGAAAACATCAGACATAAATAACAAAGAATAATAAAAATGTAGATCACAAATGGTCTAACTAGAGAAGTACTGACAACATGTGAATGCACTGTAACCCTATTTAATTATACTATACATACATATCTCTTAAAACCATATCCACCCCTAATGGCATGCACTAAAATACCATTTGTATAGCATCCTTGATTCCTCCTCATTTTTCTAATGTGTTAGGTGACTGTTAACCCTTCCAAACTCCTGCCATTTATTATAAGGTCCATGAGAATTTAAAATGTTGATAAGCCTTCCTTAAAAATAAACATTTTAAAGTAAGCTGGTGGTTCAGAACCAGTATTATTCCCTAAAGCTCTCTGTGCCAGTTTTTCTTCTATATTAGATGGGTGATTTGAGACAGGAAAGGCCTTCTTCTGCCAGTTCCCATGATTTATATTGGATCTTGTTGAGGCAATTTTTCCTGTCACTGCTGACAAAGCGTGATGCTTTTGATGGGCATGTGTGTGTGGTGTAGGGAGGGGGGCAGGGAATTACCATCTCTTCCTGTCCACTTCTCTCCCTCCTCTCTGTATTCTGTTGTCTCTCTCTTTGTATTTTTCCTTTTAATACTTTCCTGTTATCTTTTTCTTGTTATGTTTTCCATTTTTTCCCCTCTTCCTTGGCCTCTGGATCTTTCTCCTTCTCTTTTCTCTTCTATCTGTTCTTTGTTCATCTCCACCTTTACCTCCAGGCAATTCATTTATTTTTTTTAAATCTAAAACCAGTGGGCACTGTGTTGTTGGAGCTTTGCTAATGCCCTTTGCTTTTTCTCTTCCCTATCAGCACATGTTATATGCTACATTGAGAGGAAAGCTATTTACTGTGGGTTGAGTAAAACACAGGAATGTAAGAACTGGATTGAACAATTTCATGAAATCCATTTTAAAAGTCAGCTGATAACAAACCCTGCTTGCCTTAACCAAATTTCAGACCCAAGTGTCAACTGCCGTACTTTGGTCTTTCAATCAGCTTATTTTTCTGAAAAGATTACCTGAATACAAGTCAGTCTCTCTCAGGAAGAAAGGACACAATCTCACCTATCTTTAAGTGTAGAGCAATACCAGAACAGTAGAAGCTCTGAGGGATTCAGAGCCTGAGCTACTAGTAAATATGATGTTGCCCACATACCTGGTAAATCCAGTAAAGAAAAATCAGGACCTATACACACTTCCATGACTTCTTTCATTGAAAGTAACCTGAAGTATGCAACAGGCTGATAAGATGTCTAGAGACAATACTGAATATCAATAATATGTCAAACACCACTCTATCCCCAGCCTCCTTGCTACAAGAAAACTGTATGAAAATGTAATGACCACCCTCCAGGCGTCAGTCATGGCTCAGTCTTGGACCCAGGCCTAAGACCAGGCTGTAGCACAGAGACAGCTTACTAGGACAGACAGGTGAGCTCTGTCTGATTCTAGGCCATTTTTTGATCCTCTGGTCCTGGACCCAATACTACTCAGAACTGACACGAAATGGTGACAGACAACTCAAAGATTAGCCCCATCATTTCTATGTTGATGTTAAGTGTTGTATTTGGCACTTATTCTGTGTGCATAACTGAGAAAGGGCCTTTAGCTCTGCAGTACAGATTATATACAAACTTTTAGTATAAATACCATCTTTAAACTCAATTAAAATCATGCAGATCTCTCTTCTAACCTGTAATTTACACAATCACGCCTCCTGTATGGCAGGAGGCACAACTGTGAGATCATAAATGAAATCCCATTGTGCCTTATTGTCAGGGGAGGGGGAGCCCTCTTGCATCATGCAAGTTTTTGGGTTTTTAGCGGGTTTTTTCACATACCCCCCAAGTCCTAGGGATCACGGTAGCCATGATCCTCTGGGCCAAGTAGTTTTACACACCCCTGGGGCAGGGGGACATCCCTGTGGTGATTCTCCAGCCCCAGAGGTTTTCTGTACCCGCAGGATGGGGGAATTGCCCTGTGGCAGTCTTCCAGCCCTGGGGATTTCCTGCCCTCCAGAGCCCTAGGGATCATGGCAACTGTGATCCTCAGGGCCCAAGGGGTTTTAGACAAAGTGCACCCCTGCAGTTGGGAGCCCAATCAGCTGATAGGGCTCCCAGCCTCAGGGAAGACCCTGCTACATGTGCAAATTAAAGTTTGACAGCAATCATCTATAAAGTTGGTAAATGTTTTCAAGGTCTAATTTTATAGCTGGTTGGGGCTTTTTATTGTGTGATAACTACACTAGACATGTAGGTGGTTTCCAGTTAATTTCACAATACCTGTTACATGTAGAGGGGGACAATGAAACAGATAATGTTATATGCATTTTATATTCATATTCAAAAGCTAATTTACATGCATTTTTCTCTCTTTCATGAAAGTAACATCATAAGGCATCAGACCTGTATTTCTTTTCCTTACTAGACAATGGTGGCAATGTGCTACTGTGAAATCTACCCATTCTAGAAGACAAAGGGTTGTTTTTTTTCATTGACCATGTCACATAGGTGCCATGAAGTTAAATCATTCAGAGCCTCTCCATTGGAAAAAGAAATACCTACTCACACTTCCAAGTGACAGCAGAATATATTCTCATACTGGACCCACACACTTAATCCAGTCTCCTAAAGAGCTATAGCATCTTCCAGGTGCTACTTGAACTTGAAAACTTGAACTCCAAATCCAGTTTGCTAGGAAGGCCAGTCGCCCATATGGTTGTTATTAGGGGTGTGCAAAGTGGGCTATATTCAATTCAGATTCAGATTTGGCCTGATTCGGGGGACAGTGATTTGATTAAATGATTCGGATCATTGTCCTTATTTGATTCAGCTGAATCTGAAGATTCATTGCTGATTCAAAGAATCAGTGATTGGGCCATAAAAACAGCTTTAAATGTTTTTTCTACATACCTTGAGGTACCAGGTATGGCTTGTGAATGGTGAGATGGTGGGACAGATGGAACATCCCACAGGACCGCTGGGGGGGGGGGGGGGGCAGTCTGCTTGGCAGCGGACCTGGAAGTGGACCAGAAATACTTCTGGCCACAGAGGGACCCTGGATGCGCCCCCAGACCTAGGAGGCACCAGTCACCAAGCTGAGGAGTAGGGGGGGGGTCTGTCGCCGAGCACACTAGGGACCCCCCTGCACTCCCATGGGATTCTCCATCCGCCCCACCAGCTCAGTGTTCATGAGCCACCTGGTACCTTGAGGTATGTAGAAAAAACATTTAAAGCTGTGTTTATGTTCGAATCATTGAATCTTTCTGAATCAATTTGGAGGATTCTGATTCAATTCAGAGAGATTAAAGGGTCTCCTGATTCGATTTGGATTTGGACATTCAGCCACCAAATTGGCAACTGAAGCATCACACAGCCCTAGTAGTTATCATACCACCTTCTAAGTCAGAGTAGCCAGCATGGGTGCCACAACTGGTATGGGCAACCTCTGTGTGTGGTACATGGCAAATGGGGGAGGGGACAGACAGCACAGTGGCAGGTAGGGCAGGGAGCAGAGCATCAGATCAGGCAAGGGCAAGAGGCAGAAAGGGGAGCAGCAGCTTGCTCAGGGAGTAGAAAGCTGAGCAGCAGACTGGAAAAAAGAAAGGGATCAGAGTAACACTTGGAGAGGGCTAATTTATGGTACACCTCTGAAAAAGGTTGGCCCCCACTGATCTAAGTCATCAAGAAGCCCTGTAGCTGCTTTTTAGAAAAAAGCTGTACTTCAAAGATTGACCAAAAAAAGTGTATAGCTCTGCTGGCAATAGTAATATCCTAACGCCGTGGAACTAAATCAAGTTACTTCCTAATAGAAGAAGGGAGATCTTTTTATCATCTGCTGATGTGAAAGAAATGTTGCTTACTGCTTTCTTTTCTGTCAATCCTTAATATATGAGATAGGTTTTCATTAAAATATTTCACTTATTTCAGCTCACTAGTTAGAAATAAAAGAATTGTATTGATTAAAAAAAAAGCTTCACAAACCCAGGATTGTCAAAATTAGTTCATTAGGCTCCATTCAACTTGTGTTTCTTGCCATGCTAAGCAACTAAAGTAGTTTAAAGCTTTTGAAATAAAAATTGTTAATTGTTTGGCTTTTTTTCTTTTGATACAATTTTACTTTGATAGTTTGGAAACATGATGCTAATTGAAAACCTTTCAGAAGAACTTGATCCCATTCTATAGCAGTGAAGCTGAGACAGACATTTAAACAGTAGAATGGAATACATCTGGTTCAGTAATGGCTGTTACTCGTTACAGCAGGGATTTCAAGCTCTACATGACCACCCATCTCCAAAATCCTCATTATCTGCCTAAAGTACCTGTCAAAGTATGTTTTCTCTATACAAGTTACTAGAAAAAGAAATCATGGGGACTAATCAGATAGTGGTGGCTGTGCTGCTTGTGTTGTCATAAATACTTGATCAGGGAGAGACAGGGAATGAGAAAGGAGAAATGAGCCAGGAAAGGATTTGAAAAAATGTAGGCAGCAGAGGCACAGATATCCTTCTTGTTCTTCAAGAAGGATAGAAAAGATATCACCCTGCAAGAAGAAAGGAAGAACACCAAGGCTGAAAGACCCCACCATTGTTCTCCCCATAATTCAGTCAAAAGCTGTATCATTTAAAAAATTAAAAAATCAAATGATCTCAAATATGCAGTAATGTCATGAGAAATACAAGTTTTCCAGATTTGTTTTGTGAAAAGCAATTAAGGTTCTTTTGGACTTAAAACAATTTACTGTTGTATCTTTAAATATAAGACAGATTTCTGTTCAGTTTAGCTCCAGCATTTAGCTTTGGGAGAAATAAGAGGTTTTCAGAAACTAATGGTCAAAATTTTTAAACATGAAAGCAGCATTGCACATGTATCCATTAAAAAAAAACCAACCCATGCTATGTACACATCAGGTAACTTTACATCTAATTTGTGTAAAATTACCTAGAGGATACATTCAAGTGTAGAGTATTTATGTGCATTCGAAGACGCACCCATTGGGAATGGCTGAAACATTATTCCATCTGCTTAGGAATGTTTTTGTGAAATATTTTTGAGTACTTTTAATGAAAATAAGGTTTCTTCATATATGCAGAGTTTGCAGTGCTGGCTGCCGTTAAGGTTTGGTGTTTGTGTGTTATGTTAGTAATATTATTTTTCAATGCACTGATGTACAACTTCAGGAGAACCAAAACTACCTAGTTTGATCTAATTTTTAATACAATATAAGCAGCACAAAGAGGGGAAAGGAAGTTTTTAATTGCTTGTTTTCATTATTGTGAGTAGGTATTACTAACGCAAATGTAGTTTTAAATTTGTTTCTAATACAGAGTTTAATGGAAATCTTCCATCCTCTTCATGATGTTAATGGATCTAGAGGGTTGTATGGTATATTTAAAACAGATAGATGAAGAAATACCCATCAAATTACTTAACTCTAATACCTATTGTAAAAACACTTAAATAAAAACAAATAACAGTACTGGCAATTGCCCTCATCGTATGTATTCTGGCAAGAAAGGTCAAAAGGTTGTTGGTTTATATATGAACTGATTTTCTCTAATCTAAGTTTCCTACCTGATCTCTCACTTTTTTTTTAACCACAGGATGTCATGCAGCAATCATATTGCTACAATGGGAGTCAAGTCTTATAGATATGGGAGTCTTACAAACAGACATCCATAAGTTTTATTTATGCTAAAAAGAGACCTAACCTTCCATGGGCTCGGAAAACAAAAAGGGTTAGATATTACACAGCTCTTCCTATAACACACAATGAGTTAAGAGAAATGGGGGGGAAAGCTTTCTTTTTCTAGAATAACAGTGTTGACAATTGA
The DNA here is from genome assembly GCF_030867095.1 of Alligator mississippiensis. Lineage (NCBI taxonomy): Eukaryota > Metazoa > Chordata > Crocodylia > Alligatoridae > Alligator > Alligator mississippiensis. The sequence goes on along the minus strand of NC_081827.1, from coordinate 93,911,568 downwards.
GTTAATCCAGAATAGTTTTCTAGTTAATTTCTGCAGGTAAATAAACCTGAAAAGACAAAAATAAATAATCTTTACATAGCAGCTGCAAAGAACAAGCACACTTTCAACACACCAAATTAACATTTCTTTTAGGAGGTTATAAAAGAAACAACTTTACGTAAATCAAGGTAGCTTCCCTCTAGAATCTATCTGAAATCTAAAGCCTTGCCTTTATATATGTCTGTGTTTCCTTTTCTGTCTTTGTAACAATTCTGTAACTATCACAATATGTCCTCTTGCTATACAGCAAATAAAATGTCTTATGGCCTAAGGAAAACACAAACTCTTTCCTAAAATAAATATTTTAATATATAAGACTAAATGTATATGAAATTGAATTAGATTTAATAAATATATAGATGGTTTTTGAAAAGAAAAAACATTAATTGATTAACCTTTTCTGGTGTCTCCTCTACAGCATACTGAAATTATTTAGCGGATAAAATAACCCTGGGTTGTAATGATTGATGTATGAAATCCTAAAGAAACATTGATGAACTCATTTTTAGCCAATTTTAGTGAATCTTAACTTATATAAATAGGCAAATAAGATTGCTGCAGTATTGTTTAGATGATCTTCATGGTTTTTTTAAATAACTAAGGGGCTTTTTATTATAATTTTACAGAAAGCACTTAAAAGAAATAGAAGATTAGATTTTGGAAATATTATCATTGTCACAGGGAAACATCCTGGAGGACGAATGAGCTATTGACATTCTCTCCTCAAGCAAGAAGCTGTCCCAGGAGATCCATGAGAAACAAGAAATAACAACAAAGACTGAAAAACAAATTGATGAAACCAGAGATGGCTACAGACCTGTAAATAGCTTTTCACACTGTCGCGGTTACAGTTTGAATTGAATAGTTTAAATTTGCAAATTGATGGAGAAATGCACGTATTTCTTTTTTAAGAAATCCTAGTGAAGAACAGATTTTATATTAGATCTAATTTAAATATCAATGCATATGCTTACACTTAGGAAAATATCCAAAATCATATGTACAAGCATCTTAAGGAGTGCTGATCAGATAGAGCATGGCATAATTTAAAGTATTGCTTTTAACGTTTCAATTAGGAGTGATTGTTTCAGTTTTCACAAGTTTGGTTTTTATTATATTTTACTGGATTAGGCTGCAAACCATTCAAGCATCTTGTTCTTTGTCATCACTAACCTGATTTAGGTTAATTCCATATATCAATACTCCTTAGTTTTGGTTTGCATCAGTTTTATCAACAGCAGAGAGCCTCTAATTTATTATATTAGAAGTTCAGCAAACTTAATAATATATAACTATAGGTAGATTTAAACATACCCAATATGATTGCAGATTTGGAAACAATGAGACTATTGGCCTCTTTCCACTAGCATAATGCAAATATGTAATGGTAATTATTATTAAAAGGCTAATATAAATATAATATGAATTTGAGTTGGTCTAATAAAAGATATTGGATTTACCCAAAGAACCTTGTCTGCCTAATATAAATGACATCATGATTTGTCCTCAGTGAATTCTGGTCTCAGAAAAATAATTTAAAGGGGGTTTCTTCTTATCATCAATATAAATTGCTCTTGATGTGCACTTTTCTAATAAAACTTCAGAATCATTCCAAAGAGTTCCCTTCTCACACTGGGTACTTATGACAAAAATATGCCCTCTTAGTTCCAGAAATATTATAAAGCAGCAATAATTCTCTCTTCTAGCTAACCAAGTGAAAGTCTCTGCATTCCAGTATCAATTGATCTTGCCATTAAGACTAAGAACAGACCTTTTGGGGGGGGGCAGGGGGGGGAGCAGAATTTAGATCAAGTTCAAAATGGTCATCCAATCTAACTTAGCTTGGCCCCGGTGTGGACCTTAGACTCAGACCCAGTCTTAGTGATTGGAAATGAAATATAAACCCATAACAGTAAAGAAATTCCAAACATATAGACCAATCTAAAAATCTTAGAAAATTAGGGTTGGAAAGGAGACCTCAGGAGGTTAACTAGTCCAAATCCCTGCTCAAAAGAGGACCATCACCAATTAGATCACCCCAGCCAGGACTTTATCTAGCTGGGTCTTAAAAACCTCCAAGGATGGAGACTCCACAACCTTTCTGGGTAATCTGTTCCAGTGTTTTACTACCCTCCTCATGAGAGTTTTTTTCCTAATATCTAACCTAAACTGCCTTTGCTGCAACTTGAGACCATTGCTCCTTGTTCTGTCATCTGCCACCAATGAAAACAGTCAAGTTCCATCCTCTTTGTAAACATCCTTCAGGTAGTTGAAGGCAGCTATTAAATCCTCCAGGTATTTGAAGGCAGCTATTAAATCCATCAGTCTTCTCTTCTACAAACTAAATCAGCACAGTTCCCTTAGCCTCGCCTCGTAAGTCATGTGCTCCAGCCCCCAAACCATTTTTGTTGCCCTCCATTGGACTCTCTCCAGTTTGTCCACATTCTTTCTGTAGCGGGGGACCCCAAAACTGGACACACTACTCCAGATGTGGCCTCACCAGTACCAAATAGAGAAGAATCACTTCCCTCAATCTGTTGGCAACGCTCCTACTACATCAACCCAGTTAGCCTTCTTTGCAACAAAGGCACACCGGTGGCTCGTATTCAGCTTATTGTACACTGGAACCCCCCAGGTCCCTTTCTGCACAGCTGCTGCTTAGCCAGTGGGTCCCTGTAGTGGTGCATGGGATTGTTCCATCCTATGTGCAGGACTCTGCACTTGTCCTTATTGATCCTGATAAGATTTCCTTTGATCTAATCCTTGAATTTGTTGAGGTCTCTCTGAATCCTAACCCTACCCTCCAGTGTATCTACAAATTCCCCCAGGTTGGTGTCATCTGCAAACTTGCTGAAGATTTGATGAAGATAATGAACAAAACCAGCCCCAGGACTGATCCCTGGGGCACTCCACTTGATACTGACTGTCAACTAGGTCAAACCATTGACTAGTACCCTCTCAGCCCAATGATCCAGCCAGTTTTCTTTACCTTAAAGTCCATTCAGCCAGCCCATACTTACTTAGCTTGCTTACAAGAATGTTGTGGGAGGCCATATTAAAAGCCTTGCTAAAGTCAAGGTACACCACATCCACTGGTCTCCCCACGTCCACAGAGCCAGTCACCTCAACATAGAAGGTAATCAGGTTGGTCAGGCATGACTTGCCCTGCGTGAATCCATGCTGACTGTTCCTAATCACCTTCTTCTTCTCCAAGTACTTAGAAATTAATTCCTCGAGGGCCTGCTTCATGACTTCTCTAGCAACTGAGGTGAGGCTGACTGGTCTGTAGTTCCCTGGATCCTCTTTCTTGCCTTTCTTAAAGATGGGCACTATGTTTGTCCTTTTCCAATTATCTGGGACCTCTCCCAATCACCATGAATTTTCAAAGATGATGGCCACACATCAGCCAACTCCCTCAGCACTTTTGAGTACATCCCTTCTGGCCCCATGGACTTTCATATAGTCCCTAACCTGGTCTTATGCCACAGTTGGCTGCTCACCTCCTCCCCATATTTTGCTGCCAGGTGCAGTAGTCTGTGAGATTACCTTGCCTGTGAAGGTACTGCAATGAAAAAAGCATTGATTACTTCAGCCTTTTCTGCATTCTCTGTCACTAGGTTGCCTCCCCCATTTAGTAATAATGGGCCCACACTTTCCCTGATCCTCCTCTTATTGATGAACCTGGTGGCCAAACCCAGTCTAAGATAGACCTGGATCCATGTACTATCAAACTTACCCAATGTAGGTTAGATGGGGGCATGAAACTTCTTTACAGTTACATACACAGCCCCGGGACTGGGAAATGCCAGCTGCTGGCCCCAGCCCCAAGGCTGCACTTTTCCTATCCTTGCCCCACTGGTACTTTTCCTATCCCTGTCCCCCTTTAGCCCCTCATCCCTCACACCCCCCATGGACAAGCCAGCTCCCCACAACCCACACGCCACTCCAGGTGCCACCAGTTTAATCAGCATTTGCCATTGCTGGGAGCTGAGAAAGTAAGCCCTAGTCAGGGGAGAAGCAGGAGGGATGGAGGTGTAAATTCACTGGGAGGGGTCAGGGGACTAAAAATACCCCTGGTACAAGCCCCTCTGCAGACCCCACCAACCCCCCTGAACCACCAACCCCCCTGGACACCAGAAAAGCCCTGCAGACCCCACCTTCCCCCCCAGTTCCCCCAACCCTCCCCCATAGATCACTCCTGCCCCACATCACTCCTTTGGAACACACCTGCCCCCCCATTCCACCACAGATCCCTGATCCCCCCCAGCCTGCTTGCCTCCTCTATCCTCCCAACCCCCCTGTTAACCCATTCATCTCGACTTACCTTAGATCAAGTTGCCATTTGTAATGCAATCTAAACTCCCCTAACTTCCTTGAACGTCTGTACTTAGTCTGAATCTCTCTTAATAATTTTTTTTTATTAAATAGGCTAGGATGGGACAAGTTAATTCTACCTCTTTTAGGAAGAAGAGGAAGCTAACATCAACTCTCAAAGTTGTCAAAAATTCTAAAATAAACATTTCACTTCCATTTGCATTTTTTGAATGCCAACATAATAAACAGGACTTTGGGAATCTAATTATTTACAGGCAAAACAAAATCTAATAACTGAAAGTTGAAGGTAAAAAAAAAATCTTTCTAAAAGTAAAGTGCTAATGTTATTGGTGACAGAAATTAATTACTTATAAAGATTTCCAAGGAATGCAGCATGTTCATCATCACTGGGAAGGACAGATTCTCAGTAGGGATAACTTGTCATAGCTCCATTGACTTTAATGACAAGTTGTGACAATTACACCAGCTGAGGACCTGCTGCCTAATGTCTTTAATTCAAGGCTGGATAAAACACACTCTGCCATGGGTTATTATATAGGATGTGGGGATTATTTGGTGAAATGATATGGCCTGTATTATACATGACTCAGACTACAGAATGAACCTGGCTTTCAAACCTACCAGTCTATGCCTAGTACTGCATGATTAAATGCATATAAATTATATTATTAAAACTTATTAAATGTAAAACTTTAATTAAATTTTAAACTTATTACAGCCCTCTATATTCTGTGCTAGAAATAGAAGTGTCCCATTTTAATTATTTCCTCCACCTCCTTTTCGCTACTATTGAAGTTTCAGGGCTGACACCACTAACTATATACTGAATGTGTTTATGTAGTTTCACAGTCCAGATGCATTGGCCTAAAATAGATTTGCTTTTAGAACAGTAAGCTCCTGAGCCTCTGCTTTCATACTGCCACTTTCTTTTGACTATCTGCTCACATGTAACAACTCTGAATGTCCCCTCATTAGGTAGCCAATTAGATGTAGGGTTTACCTTTCTCTTTATCCCACACAGAACTGGCATTGCTTCTCCAACACTTCTACCCTGCCACTATTTACCACCCTAACTAGCATGGAATTATGTCCTTTTAACTAGAGATAACTTTTCTTAAAATTTTCTATATAATTGAAATTTCCAGTAGCTTTTAAAGCATAGTCTGTCTGGGTATTTAATTGGTCCTACATTTTAAAAGCCCTATATTCAACATTTGATATTTGATAGATTCCCAAGGGTCTTGTTGCTAGCAGCCAGAACTGTCTCTTTGGCTGGTTTATATTCAGGCTTAAATAATGTCCTTCTAATTGCTTTTTTTCCCCTTTAACTTAACTTTGAATAAGAAAAAAATCATTCCCTTCTGTAGAGTAATTTGGAAATCTAGTCCATCCTAACTTCTTCCTGAACTCATATTAAAAGCTTTTTACTGTTTAAACAATAAACAAAAAAAAAATCTTGGCATTCCCTGATAGTTCTAATGTCAGGAATCAAGTACTCCTCTAAGCAGGTGACCTAAATGGTACAGCTGTTGAGTTCTCTTCCCAAATGTACCCTAACTTGCAACCTAACCCAGTTTCTTTATAGCCATTTATTAGTCTGTAAAAAAGTGTGGAGTATTTACATGTTTTGTAGAGGTAATCTAGGTCTTTTTAAATCATATCATTTTGGTTGAAAGGTACTAGAGCAGGGGTGGGAAAAGTCTGACCCACAGGCTGGATCAGGCCCATGGTGGATTCCATTTCCCAGCATCCCCTACCCATGCCGTGCCAGGCAGTCTCAATAGAGACCCCAGGAGTTGTAGGGCTGTGACAGCAAGGGCCCTCATGGCCCCACGTTCCCAGGGTCTCCATGGAGACCAGCCAGAGCAGCACTGGAAGGGCATGCGGCTTGGTGGGGAGAGCTGCTCCAGGGCTCGGGTGGGGATTTTGTGGCAGTTACAACATGAGGCCAGAGCCAGGGCAGAGCTGTGATCTGCTGCCCACATGCCCTTGTGACAAGTGCGGGTTCTTCAGGCAGGGGTGTGCAGGCAGCTCTGCCCCAGCCCATGCTGTCATCTCTGCAAGATCCCAGCCCCAGACCTGGCCCCCACCTGAGCCCAGGACACAGCTCCCCTCCCAGCCACATGCCCTGCCAGCATGGAGGCCCTGGGAGCACAGGGCCATGATGGGCCCACACTGTCATGGCCCACTGCTCCTGGGGCTCCATGGAGACTGGCCAGAGTGCTGCAGGCAGAAGCTGCTGGGAAATGGAATCCAGCTGCTGGCCAGATCCACCATTTTGCCCACCCCTGTACTAGAGCATGTTAATATAAGTAGTAGTAATAATCCCTTATATCAGCTATGTGGCATCTCTAGTGGATGCTGTGAGTACCCCACTGCCCCCTTGGGCGGGGTCCCCCAACTTGCCTGCCATGACTCATTGTTACCTTAAGAAAGGAGGGGTTCAGTGGTGTTCTTCTTCCCGAGCAACTCAACGACAGGGGTCTCACAGCTATGCCGCAGTGTTTCTCGGGGCTCTGCCTCCCTTACAGCCCGTCCACTCGCCAACCACTCTGGTGTTCTGTTCATGGTTCCACTATCCCCAGTAGACCCCTTTTTGAGGGGTACAGCGTCAGCTTCAGCGCCAGTCAGTTGCAAGTATGTTTAGGCACCTGGAGCCTCTGCCCCTGATCCCAGAGGGCTGAGCTCCCATTTTCTGCCATCTTTCTCCCACCCTGGGAGAGGGACACTCCTGTGAACTTTGAAATTAAGGTGACTGGGGGAAAGACTGTTCCCCAAACTGAAGCAGGGTGCTGTTTCCCCTTCCTTGAATGCAGGGGCAGTGCCTGCAATGTTACTATTCATCTCAGGGGTGCCCAGGGCTGCCCCCAGCACCCTTAATACCTGTGGGGGCTTCTCGCTACCACAAGCTATTATGCATCTTTTTTTAGTTCTTTCTAATATACTCTTCACTTCAGTTACTACCAAAAACATAGCTCCCTGAATATTTCCCTAAGTTTCCTTTGCAGAAGTAAGCCACATCCAAATCTTCCTAATTGTCCTTTCAATCTGTGTTTTACTGAAATTGACATCAAGAGTTCTTAATCTCACTTCTTTCTAAGGGTTATATTAACTGAGGGTTAAATTAATCTCTTTGCAGAGTGTCAGTACACACAATGTAAGTCCCATTTAAAAACAGGCATCTGTTTGGAGCAGATGATGTACAAATGTATACACACATGGCAGGGCACTGTTGGAGCAGGCAGCAGCCTGATAAGGGCGGCTATTTAATGCCCAGCTCTCTGGGCTGAAGGGGAGCAGTTTGTGACCAGCCAGCAGGGAAGAAACATCTTCCTGCTGAGCTCTGCTGCTCCAGGAAGACCTTGGAGGTAAGGGCAGGAGCAATGGGGATGGTTTGGAGGCTCCTGGTCCTGGGCATGACCTAAAACTGCACCCTGCCAGGGATGGGTGGCCTGGTGGGGCACCTGGTGGTGTGGCAGCCCCCAGGAAATGCCAGGCCAGCTACCACCCCTGTGAAAGGTGGGTTGGGGTGCCTTAATAACCCCAGCCCCCACAACCAGGTAAGTAACCCCATAGTAGGGCCCAAGAAAGTGGGCCCATGTAAAAGAGTCTGGGCTACTTGCTCAGAAGCCTGACTTGAGACACCCTTGACTGGTCAATGCTGGGGCCAGGACCAGAAGGGTGAAAAGGGCCAGGGGCCCACTCTGAGGGACATTCAGAGCCGAGGGCCTGAGTTTCTGACTAGCCTTGGAGGTGAGGCCAGGGACTGTGTGGCCAAAGGTCCCAGGGGGCCATGCCCAAGAGGGGGAAGAGTGCAGGGAGCTTGGCAGACCAGAATGAGGGTGGGGTAGGCCGCCTGATGAGAAGGGATCTAGTTGGGGTCCAGACTAGAGTGTTATGGGGCTCAATGTGGGGTCAGAGACATTAAGAACTTAGATGCCATCTACAAGGCATGGGCTGCAGTGTAGGGTAGGTTTGGAGCTGCAGACAGCACCCCCTGGCATCAGGGTGCAAAAATGGGCAGCCTCCTGCCCGGGTAATATCTTAATCATTTTCCATCAAGGCATGGCAGAAGAGAGAGGTGGGTGGCTAGCCCAAAAACAGATGGGTGGGCCAAATTTCAAAAGGCCCCAGGGAAGACCTGCTGTTACAACATGTTTAACTTTAAGTACATGATGAGTCTCAGTGAACACAGCAGAACTACCCATGCTTAAATGTGACCATGCATGTACATCTTCACAAGATCTTAAATATTGAATGGTGCTGATGCTTATCACTGGCCCATTACAGAAGGATGGGAAACAACTGTATACATTGATGTGAAACAGGAAACTAAGGGCATCTATACATGTGCTCCAGGTCAGGGGGTGAAGGGGGCTTAGGAGACCTTTTAATTAGAGCAGCTCTCGGGAACCGCTCTCTTTAAAATACCCACAGTATCTCACATATTCAGTGTTCTGCACTTCAAAATGGTTGTGGGGGTGGTTTAAGTAAATCTCATTCAGCAATCTTTAGTTAAATACCCCTGCTGCCATTTTGAAATATGGGGACCCTGAATACATGTGACAGCAAGGCTGCTGGAGCACTCTAATTAGAATGCTCTGGCAGACTCAGTTAATCAAGTCTACTCCAATGCGTTCTAATTAAAACATGTCAGACCAAGCATCCCTTATGTGTACAGGCACCCTAAGGGCCTGACTGTCAATAGCATCTGCTTGCATGATATCTTGCTTTAACATCTAGTTTTATAAAAGTTAAAAAGAGATTCATTTTTTTTTTTTTAAATGAGATGGCCACTTAGCCAACAGATGAGATGACTGTTCTTAACTTTGTGCTATAGATAACATGCATTTCATAGATTTCTTAAAAAATAAGGACAGAAGGTCATTTAATCTGGCTTTCTGTATGTCACAAAACACTAAGTGTCACCAAAATACTATAGAAACCCAACAGGGTTATCAACCCAAGAATTTTTTTTACTAACAACCAAACTATTTTACTGACACATGTTTTACATGCTATAAATATAACTTTTCTGCTAAGCAATCAGGTCGAAATTTAGGGATTTAGTACCAACTTTCTAAATCTGGCTCAAGCCCAAACCCAGAAACCTGGGAAAATAAATTTTAACAGGCTATTCTAAAGTGAACAAACTTCCTCTACTCAACTCCATTGTCGGGGTGTCACCGAGTACGGGCAAACACCCCAGTGTCCTGCTGACATTCACTGGCCCCTCAGGTGGCTGTGTCCCTATGACTGAGCGGGAGGGGATTCAACATCTCTTCTTTTCCCACCTGCCATGACTTTGATGATATAAGAGATAATGAGAGAGAGGGAGGTGGTGACCGCCTGTCTCCTACCCAACTCACTCAAAGGGGCTGCCCCGCACCCCGGGTGGGGACTGAATTCTGGGAGAATGGAAAGGACCGGCATGGAGTTGACTTTCTGATTCCTTCTCCTTTCTTTATTATGGGTTATTATATATATATATATATATATATATATATATATATTCCCTTTTTTTTTTTTTTTTAAAGGGGAGGAAAAAAAAAGAGAGTCCTTGACCTTTGGCCTCCTCAGTCTCAGGAGTCTTCCTGGTCAGGTCCTGGCTTGCCTGGGGGTCTTGCTCCGGGCTCTTCCCTGAGCTGCCTTCCCTGCTCCGGGCTCTTCCCCAGGACCTTCAAAAATCCGCACCACGGCAAATGTAATTACCATTCAGTGCTGCTCCCACGGCTGGGGATTCCCTTCAGCATCATCAGCCCAGCAGACATAAGTTTCACAGTGCTGGGTCCTGGCCACCCCTCCTTCATTGCGAGGATTCCTGGAGGTAAGTCCCCGCTTCCCTTCCCTGGGCAGGTGCCCTCCTTCATCCCAGCTTCTCCAGCCTGCTAGAGAAGACCACCGGAGGCAAAAGAGGAATGGAGAGCTACCCGGAACTCTGTGGCAGTTACGTTTGGGTGGATCCACTGCCTCTGCCACTCCCAGGGCTATCCCAGGTTCCCCCCTCCCAGTGCCCTGTTTCTTCGGCCCTCAACTTTGTTCCCACAGTGAGGGGGTCGCTGCTCCCTCCACCTCCCCCTGGCCACTCGCCCAGGCTTCCCCTCCAGTGGCTACTTGCCCTTGCTCCAGCGACTCCTCTCCGGGACCACCTCTGGTCCCCAGATATATCCCATGCCGCCAATTGGCTCCAATTCACCTCACCTGCCATGCAGGTAAAGCAGTGCTGGTGCGAGCAGGGATTTCCCGCTGCAGGATCAAGATTACTGCATGTGAGTGGTCCATGTCCCTGGCCAGGGACATATTCCTGGTAAGTGCCTTCCGGGCTCTCACACCCATGCCCTGATATCTGTAACCATGCCCCATGCTGTGCTGCCCCCCTGCCCCAACCCCTAACCTGATCTCCAGTTGCCCCCACTCCCCCTGTCCTGACATGGACCACTACCAACTGCCTCTTCCTTTTTCCCCTCCCCCGCCATAGCTCCATCCCAATCACATTGCCCCCCTGTCTGTCTCAGACTGCCCAGGGCCACATGGTCCTACTTGCCTTCAAGGCAAGCACCCATTACAGGCACGCAATGGCCAATGGGATGCAGCAGCAGCACATGGGGATGTTGGGGGGCAAAGTGGGTCACAGAGGCTCTTGTGAGCCACAAAGCCCTGATGGAGCACTCCCTGCAGGGCACCAAGCTGTGCTGGAACAAGATGGTATGACTGCCCTGTCTCTCCATCAACACTTGCATCCAGCTTCATTCCAACAGTGGATCTCAGTTTTGAAGGATCTCGACAAAGTTCACAGTTTCTTAGAATTTTACGGACAGATTAATTTTTGTACAGATCTATTGGACAAGAGTTTTTAGCCTTTTTTTAAATTTATGGACAGTTGGCAACCCTGAAGCCCAGAGACTTTAGTTACAAAAAGTGTTGCCAGAAATACAGAACCAGAAAAACCAAATTGCAACTACTGTGCAAGGCACCTCTAATGGAAAGGAATTAATTGGGTAGAATGTGCTCAAATGATCCCAACAGATGGTCTATTCTTCCATTCTGTAAAAGACCCTCCCTCCCCCCACTCACCAGTTCCTTATAAACTTGATCCAAGGGAATATTCCTTCCTGATAAAAAACAAACAAACCTAGATGTCAGTATGACCCTAAGCAATGCACTCCTGAGAGTAGGGTGACCGTCATAGAGGACAGTCCGGTTGTCCTCTGTCCTCTATTGATATGAAACCCGACACCTTTATGTCCTCTATTTTTATCTTCAAGAGAAAGATAGAGGACATAAAGGCAATGTGTTTAGTATCAATAGAGGACTGAGTAGCAGAAAACCGGAATGACGGCCACCCTACCTGAAAGGATTCTTTTTGCCTCATTGCTCATTGTGACTAATATCTGGCATTTCAGAGGAAGGCAAAAAGGTAGAAATCAAACTGAGGACCGTGGAGGAAAATCCTTTCTAACCCCAGTGGGTAAAGCATGAGAACAGATTGTAACAGCCATCTGAATGTAAGGCTTCCAATATCATAAACATGTTCAGGACCCAGAAGAGAAGAAAATAAACAGGGGTACACAGGTATGCAGACACCAAGAACCACCACAGTCCAGTCTTATAACACCAGCCCTAGATACACAGGTCAAAGCATTTCTCTCCAGAACTGGGTCAGTTTTCTCCCTGTTTAAAAAAATATTTATTCTAATTGTTGCAAAATATTACTTTTTTGCATACAAATGATCCATTTTAAGTAGCAAATTGAGCTTGATGTAGCTGTGCATAGAGAGGAGGGAAGTTAATATCTGTCTGTCTATTCCATGTGCCACTCAGGAGCTATTTCACATAGGATTTATTTTGTCATTCAAGTTTCAAGGTTAACATTTGCTCCTGTTTATGACTGTAACTCTGAAATCCTTCAAACCAGTAAACTATCACAGTAATTCCAGAAACAAAAGATGCATATTTAAAAAACCTGAACTGAGAATTGAGAATCCTGTGGGCCATCAGGAGTGGAATATATTAACATTCACCTCTAAATGCTTTTCTCAATTGCTCATATATTAAAAATAAAAGATTTTTTTTCCTTGCTGCATTTATAAGAAATGTGTGTTGGTCTCTTTTGGAGAAACACATATTACATTTTTTATTCCTTCTCTGTGTGGGTTTCCAAAAGAACAAAGACCTGGTAAACAGTGATGAATGGTGCTTCCTTCTCACTGGGGGAGTTGCTTTGGAGAGCCTACATGCTAATTCTGCTCTTACCTGGTGGAAAGATAAATCGTAGGGTGAAATCCTTCAGCTTTCTTCCCTACCAGCCTCCTCTGGCTTAAGTGGTTAAAGCATAATTGTGCTTTTCGTTTTCCTTTCATTTTCTGCTTTTGAAGGGGGAGTAAATTGCAAGTACCAGTGCCTGTTATTAAGACCTGAAGAGAAAATGTTTAGATTAAAGATTGTATAAACATTCAAGTAGCATTGTAATAAGCTCCATTTAAGAGGCAATGTACCAAGTTCTATATTTTGTATTTGCTTCATTACTTAAAGCTAAACAACAATTGTTAGTTATACTGCTGCCATTTAAGGATACTGGGATTTTCACTGTTGGTGTTGAAAGCTGGTATTATTTCAAATCATTTTCCCCTTGACATTTTACTCTATTAGTTTAATATTGATCAACAGATGCATGTTGTGGTCTCTGCTTTCTACAAGCTATAACAAAGGGGTAAAACAAGGAAATAGCACAGCATAAAGCTTAACCACACTGCCCTTTATTGTAAAATAGGACCCACATCTAAGACTATTATTTCCCCTAGGGTTTATTTCACTTGGATACTAGAGAGAATTGCTTAATAATAGGAAGAAAATCTCTGCTATATTTCAGTGATTAAACAGTTAGACCAAAATTCTAGCATCCAATCAGAACACACTTATCTCTGAAAAAAGGACATAAGAGAAAGTATTATCTTCAAGAGCTGTAGTTTTAAAATATGAGGCCAGATCTGACCAAAAGACCAAGTGTTATCACCAGGCTATCTATCTGCATATAGCCTGCTATTTATCTACATATTTATGTATTTAGAATGTGCTCATTGATGTCACATCTAAGGCTCAAAAGGAAAATAAAATGTTTCCATGTATATTGCACTTTTTATGTTCAAAATGCTTGTCTGATTAATCATCACACTATCTTTATGATATATAAGTGTTTTTATCTACATTTTGCAGATAGAGATACAGCACTGCAGTTCTGGGGCCATATGCAGACATTGTATGAGATACTGCAAGCAGCTCAGGAATTGTGTTTGCTCATATCTGCAGCCCTGTCACCGTTTGCCACAGGCAGCTGTCTTGCTTGCTGAACCACAACTCCAGGTGTTCCTGTGTATCTTGAACAGCTGCAGTGTAGACACTGGTTACACATGTGACAAGGAGGTGGAATCACCAGGGAGTTATCCCACACCTCCCCACAAGAACCAAGCAGCAGCACCTTCATCCTTATCATTATTATGTGCTCAAGGATAGATATAATTCAGGTAGAATCCAAGACAGCCAGGGAGGGAGTTAGGAAAAAAAGAAAAATCTTTAACTTTTCCTGTTAGTGATAGCCTTGTAGCTCTTGGGCAAGGGTGGTGGGGACAAAATTTGGAGCTGGCTTTAGGGATGTAAATATTGTTTTAAAAGGTATTTCTTTAACCTCCTCTAGTTATATTGGTCAAACGGTTAACCAATAACATAACTAGTCCCAGCCAAGGGGTGCAGAGCCCTGGGCCAGCACCTGCCCCATCCCACCACAGGGGAGGGGCCACAGCCACCTGCCCACAGCAACGCAGGAAGCTGGGAGCTGCACACTAGGCCTGTGCAAAGCTTCAGATGGTGATTTGATTTGGAGGAGATTCGAACCCGATTCAGTGGCTGAATCTCTGAATCTGAATTGAATCAGGGGACCAATTAAAAGATCCAAATTGATTCAAAACTCTCCGAATCTTCAGAAAAGATTCGGAGAGATAGATGATTTGGACAGTCCCCGGTGGCTGCAGCAGGGAGCTGCAGCTGGACTAGGAGCCAGTAAGTAGGGGGCGGGGGAGGGGCAGCTGGAAGAAGGGGGGGGCCATGGGAGGCTGCCGCCAGGCCTCAGTCCCTACCTGCTCTCCCAGCCCCCTCAACCCCCGCCCACTCCCCCAGTGCCCCCATGGCTGCCCCCCCACCCCAGCTCCCAGTGCTTTGAAAAAAACCCCTGACTCATCAAGTGCTGCCAGGCAGGGGGGGCAACGCCCACTGCCCCCACTGCCCCATGCTGCATGGGGGGCTCTGCATGAGCCCCCAACCCCCCCCCTGCTCCCCCAGACCCCCATGGCTGTTCCGCCCAGGCCAGCTCCAGCCTTTAAGGAAAAAAAAATGAGAAAAGCCCTGGGACTCACCAGTCCTGCAGCAGCCTCAGGGCTTTGGGGGGCTTCTGCAGAGCCCCCAACATGGCACAGGGCAGCGGGGATAAATCCCCAATGGCAGGAATGGTGAGTCATGTGGTTTTTCTTGTCTTTGCTTTTCTTAAAGGGCCGGAGTTGGAGTGGGTAGGGCAGCCATGGGAGGGGCTGGGACAGTGGGGGGGGCCAGGGGGACTCATGCAGAGCCCCCCATGCAGCATGGGGCAGTGGGGGGGCAGCAGGGATCAACCCCCTGCCTGGCAGCAGCCAGTGAGTTGGGGGCTTTTTTTTCCAAAGTGCTGGGAGCTGGGGCAGGTGGGGCAACTATTGCTGGGCTGGGAGAGTGGGTGGGAGATGGGCCTGGCTGATTCAGAGATTCGGCAGCAGCAGTATCTCCAAATCAGATTTTGCTGAATTGATTCGGGACAGTGATTTGAATCACTGTTCCCTGAATTGACCAAATCCAAATCCAAAGCAACTACTAGCTGCTTCACACAGGCCTACTGCACACAGACCTGCTTGAACACAGCTGCTGCCACACCAGACAACACAGCCCACATGAAACCATGGGCAGCAGCAGCAGGTGAAGGGCTTTCCCAGCCCACTATAGTCACCAGTGCACTGAGAAGAAGAGAGCAAGGAAGGTGTTTTGGGGACAGGTTTTAAGCAGCCTGTTATCTCCCTCCAGCAGGCTTCCCAGCACCTGTGAATGAGCAGCTAATTGCTTAATCAACAAGCCATTAGCCCACCCCCTATTTTCCTATTTAACCTCATAAGCTATGGATACTAGTCCCCCCCACCTTGTCCACTCTTCTCCTCCTCCCTCTTGCTTGCCCTGCTGCCTTCCACTTTCTGAGGTACTGCTTCGCTTCACTTCCCTTTCCCACCAAACTAAGCCCTGTGCTAAATGTTAACCTGTGATGCATTACCAGTATAAATATACTTTTCTTTTACATCTTTAACCTTTCACATCCCTAGACACCTTAGTCAAAAAGAGGGGAAAAGACTGTGGGGAGCAAATAGTGCTGTGTTTGGGATTACAGTATGGGAAGGGAAGGGCTCAGGAAGGGAATGGGTGCCCCAAGGATAGAGTCTACCTGGGAGATGAAGCCTCAAGTGAAGGGCTTAACTAGGAGAAGCATTTTACTTTACCCAAAGGGGAAGCTAATCTAAGTGCTGTGGAGAAAAAAGCAGGATGTGAGATTGGAAAAGCTGTCACCCCAAGGGTAGCCTATGAAGATAAGCTTTGGTAGGAAGAAGAAGGCAAAGCTATGGGTGTGTGTTGTGTAGAATATTCATCCTTACACGCCCATATCTGTGGCAAGAGTATCTGAAGAAGAGTTAAGCGTTGAAAATGAGAACTCAGATCCCCCTCAAAATCCTGCAACTTTAGCCAAATATTTATGAATAGTTGTTGGGGTTAGTTTACCATTTTTGAAGTCTTGCTGTTAGTACTGCTAGAAATGCTGAAATGGAGACAAAACAATTTTTTTTTCCAACTGTTTAAGTTGGTCTAATAAAAGATATCAGATTCACCTAAATAACTTTGTCTGCCTATGTCCTTAGACCAACATGGCTACAGCCTACATGCCTGAAATGGAGACAAGCGATTTGTTCATGGATATAGAGTAGCCAAAAGCAGGAGGGCTAGAACTCAGGATCTGCTGACTCTCAGTCCAAGACTGAAGGAGAAAAAAAGGAGGAGGCCCAAATCCTGCTCTGTCACAGCAACAACAGAGTCACTTTTCACAGAAACTTTCTGAACTGTAAATCCCTTCATAAATCCAAACTGCCTCATCTTATCCCCAGAACAAAACAACCTTGCTCCAAAGAGCTATAATCTTATTCTGCAGAGGTGAGTCTGACATCTGTGATAGTATATAGACACCAAGAAAAATGCACAGAGAGCAAAACCGAAATGATAATCCATTACCAGGAGACTTAGATTGGGGGGGGTAACAGAAATACTAAAATAGAAGGATTAAATGACAAAACTGCTCCCCTCTTGTTTTTTAAGCCATGTTGGCTTTTATAGATGCCACCATTTTTAGTCCTTAGAATCAGTTGTATATCTTCTGTCTGTGGTATCCATTTGCTTATTCTGTGTCATTGGTGACTTTTTGACATTAATAGTGTTGTTGGTCAATTCTTTCAAAAATTTCCTGTAAACACAATGGAAGAGGAGAAGGGTGGTAAAGCAAAGAACGAGCTGTAGCTGTACAAGTACCTAACTCATTTTCATAGCCTTGTATGCTGAAAAGAGCTTTATTTTTTAGCTGTGTCTATTTTTTGTCATCATCAAAATTTTCCATGCACATTTTTTTTTTTAAATCAGCTTCTTCCTCTTGATGACTTTTCCTCAGATTTACTGCAGCTTTCTATGGGGATCTGGAAGCAGAACAGAAGCCTGTTGTGGTAACTTTTTCATTAATACTTATTGGACATATCTACATGAGATACTAACTGCAGTAGCCTAATACTGTGCAGTAGCGTGCCAGGCACAAACTGTGGTAATATGCTACTGTGCAGTAGTATTAGGCTACTGTGCAGTAAGCATCACTAAAAACCTATGCACCAGCGCTACTGTGGAGTAGCATGAGTTACTGCACATAGATTTAGTACTTGGTTAACCAAGTACTAAACTTAATGCGCAGTAACTACAGCTCATTAATGAATGTGTAGACGTGCCCATCAACACTATTATTTGACATATAAGTCCCTGTGGGCTTTCTCTTCAACGTCATGACAACAAGCCCTTTTGCTTGCCACATATTCAACAGATGTTTCTAAAAAAATCCATTTTAATTAAATGTCAAGGGATTCCATACAAATATTTGAATAATATTTGAAAAGCTGCCCTTCCCTGTCTATCTTCCCCCCCCTGCAAAGTGCCACAAAACGGCATAGCTGGAGTTAGAAGTCCAAAGCACTGAATTCCATTTACTTCCTACTTCCCAAAAGGATCCCATGTGAGCATTTCCCTGAGAAACACCTATTCTATTTTTTTCAATTTCTCCCTGGCAGCAGCTTTACTGCCTGTGAGCAGAATTTGTCATTGACCCTGCTTTTTCAGTCATAGCAGAGCAATAGGTCTCAAGGTCTGGAGATCAGGGAATAGGCCTGTTAAGCAACTATCAGCTGAATAGAAAAAATAGATTTTTTTTTCCACTCGTGTTACCCTGACACAGTGCATCCGTCCAGTGACTTACCACCTTTTGATCAATTTCCATGCCCCACTCAGCCCTTGGCAAAATTAACATATAAGCCAGCAGTTGTGTTAGATGTAATATGGGCACCTCCCCACTAGGAAGATAATAAGATAGGACACTGACAACATGCACACAATAATAGATATATGACATGAGTATTGAGAACCCTTACTGTTAATGGATAATAAGGAACAATTTTCAATATTTGTCATACTTCTCTAAAAAAGATTTTGCTACTTTATATGGTGAAGTCACCACCATCCTAGCTGTTGAGTTTTTCCTGTCTCTGAAACAGAAACAGACTGGATCATAGGTCAGTATGCCCAGTTGCAAGAGTAGGCATAGGGACTTCGCTGAACAATGGCTAAATTCTCTTTAATAGCGAATATACATTTAAGATGCCTACGAGGGCTGTGCGAAGCTTTGGTCACTGATTTAATTCGGCGGAGATTCAGCCTGATTTGGTGGCCAAATCTCCAAATCCGAATTGAATCAGAGGACCCTTTAATCTCTCTGAATCGAGTTGGAACCCTCCAAATGAATTCGGAGAGATTCAGAAAGATTCAGAAATTCGGACATAGAGTCAGCTTTAAATGTTTTTTCTACATACCTCTAGGTAGCAGGTGGCTCATGAATGCTGCAATGCTGGGGCGCATGGAGCATTTCACAGAAGTGCAGGGGGCTCCCCAGTGCACTTGGCAGCAGACCCAGAAGTGGACCAGAAGCACTTCCAGCCTACTTCTGGGTCTGCCAGAGAGCATGCAGGGAGGGTCCCCCTACCACAGCCCTCTGGCTTGGTGACTGGTGCTTCCTGGGTCTGGGAATCACCCGGGGTCCCCTCCACAGCCAATCACTGAGCCGGTGGGGTGAGGGGGTAGTGCTGCACACTCCCAGCAGACCCAGCAGTGGACTGGAAGTACTTACAGGTTCACCACTGAGCATGTGGAGGCCCTCCCCCCCCCCCCCCCGGCACTCCTGTGGGATGCTCCATGCGCCCCAGCATCGCAGCATTCATGAGCCATGCCTTGTACCTTGAGGTATGTAGAAAAAACATTTAAAGCTGTTTCTATGTCTGAATGACTGATTCTCTGAATCAGCATCAAATCAACTAATCAAATCACTGTCCCTGATTCGAGCCAAATCCGAATCCGAATTGAATAGGGCCCACTTTGCACACCCCTAATGCCTACCTCTCCAGACAGTTGGCTATTAGGATGATAGGAAAACACCCTAGGGATTGATTGATTGATTGATTGATTATCATACCCTGGGAATATAAGAATGTGGTGAAAACCCTAGGAGGATGGGGAAGTTTCAGGTGGTTAAGTGTTAAGTGATTAAGAACTGATTTTTTTAAATACTCTGTATTACATATTGTCTCAGTCAAGGTATAGCTTCCTGAGCTACTTGGAATTTGACAAAATAGTCAAGGAATATAGTCTACAGATTAAAATGGTAGTGATCTGATATATAAAAAACGAATAATATGTCTGTATACATGCTTAGCCAGTGACTGGATGTTTCAAAGATGCATGTATGTATATAAACATGCATGTTTGCAAGAGAAAGCAAAAGTTACTCTGATAAGATTGCAATAAGGGCATTATTATTTGAGGTAATTGTTTTATTTATTCTCTCTCTGTCCTAGCCTGTAGGCAAGATCTTCATAGACATTAACACTCCTCTTCATTCTCCTTAGAGTCATCTCTGTTCTTAACAATCTGACTGTTGAGGATAGCTTTGTCAAGAAGGAATAGTCTAAGGTGCAATTAATGCCCCTAGAGGCTTATAATATATGCTATATCGCTTTCTTTCTAGTGTAAAGGACAAAACTGAAGGCCCCAGAAAGTTCTTCATGCTGTCACTTCTAGGTTTCTTAAGAAAAGGTATCTCCAAGTTGCTGTATGTCAGTGGCACTCATGGTGTCATAAACTTGGAATTGTCTTCCTCACTTCTCACTCGCCCCCACATTCCAGGTTTTTGAAGTGAGGATATCTAGCTGAAATAGCAGATGTCATTGAGTACAAAATTTCTTCCTTCTAATTGTCTGTCTGTGATGGGTGTCTCCACAGATCTCTCCCACCTCTTCTGACAGTGTGGTTTTTTCATTTTCAGATTTCCAGTAATAGAATAACTAGCTAATACACTTAACTATAGCAAATAGTTTTAGATTGAGGATATCCTTCTTTAAACCCAGCCTTCATTTCTGTGACTGAAATTTTGCTTCCACAATTAACTGGGGACACCAACAGCTGGTAGCATAACAGCCTGAATGCAGGTGCACAAAATAGATGCTTGTTTAAAATCAAGATCCTTAATGAATTGCACACAACTGTGGAAGCCCTCTTTTGGTGGGATTTTGTTTTGGGTAAGGTTTCCATCATTGTGTCTGAATCACCCTTTACCCTTTCTAGAGAGAGGTGCGTTCAGCTCTCCAGCTTACATTGGTTGTGACAGTCATCTAGCTAAACAGATAAGACACTTTTCATCCATGGGTGCAAAAGGTACAGGAATAGGGCAACACATTTCTTTGAAAATGGCAGACGGGTTATAGTTGGTTTTGACTGTCACAGCAATAATTCATCAACCCAGAGAACTGAAAAACATGTGCCAAGGAAAACTAAGCTCAGCCCCTGCTAGCAGGGAAATTACAAGCAAACCCCCTATAGCTTTCAGCAGCATGAGACAAAACCATAAAATTCCTCACATAGCATCCATGATACCTTGTTAAATATATTTATAACAGCAAAATTACAGGGAGATGGTATGAATTCATAGTTTAATCAGTACCACAACATGCCTATCCCCAACAGGGGCACATGGGCAGTAAAGGGATGATCCCCTCCCTACCCTGTTCACTGTGCAGCCTATGCCCATTCTACTTTCTTTCAGAGAGGAGCCATGAAGTGAAGAGAGCCTTGGGCTGCATAACATTCACTTTCCACTCTCCAAAAAGCTGAGTAGAGGGAAAAGGGTAGAGCCCTGCAACTGTCCCCTTTGCAAGCACAAGCACCCCACCCCCATACCCAACACAACTGAACCAAGGGCAGTCTCTCAGGAGCCCTAACAGGTAGTCCAGCCTGGGCTAATTGCCTAGTGGGCCACATCTGCATGGGGCTTTGACTGGGAGCCCTAAACCAGATAATGACTCCAGCTGGCTGGTGGGATGGTAGCCTACCCATTTAGTTCCAGCTCTGGCAACAGACTCCAGGTTAGTTGACAGTTCCTGCTTATGTTCTGCCTTGGCAAGTTTGTCTGAGTTCATACTCCTGGCCTTGCTTATTCTGTTCTTGGGCTCTGGCTTCTGGATTTTCCTCAAATTTGATAACTTGGCTTCTGATTCAGCTTGTGATTTGGATCTTGTCCTCTAATTGCCCCTGACATTTGGTAACTTAGTATCTGTTTCCTAACCCCAGATTTGGTCTATATTTTGGACTCTGCCCTGGTCCCTGACCACTAGGTCAAACTACCCATGGCCTGGCTTATTACTCACTGGGGAGATAAATTACCTAGGAAAAGAGTGATGTGGTTTACCTCCCCATTGGGGTGGCATGCAGAGTAATAGAATAAGAATTTGTGTTAAGCTTCTAAAAGATGTAGCACAGAAAAAACAGCCCAACTAGAGAAACCCAAGTATAACTTAGAAAGCTCTAGCAGCCTGTCTAAACTTTGGCATACTCCTTAAGGCATTCAGTGCTCCTCCAGACTACAGTGCTGCCTGGGATCTCCACATAGCTGCAGTCCCAAGCCCAGTACTCTCAGTACACCAGAACTTGTAAGGGGAGCTCTCAGTAGGTAGACTTACAGCTATCTTTGTAGTGCTTGCTGTAGTGGAATCATCCTCCAGTTAGATCCAGAGCTCTTAGGAACTCTTACTGCGCTCTGGCCCCCTTAGTTAACATAAGAGGGCTTGAATTGGGATGTGATTCTCCCTTCCAATTCCTTCCCCAGGCTTCTCCTCAGCTGGCTGTACTATGCATCACTTTCACTCAAGGCTAAGAGCAAATATATATATAAGCAAGGCTATTTAAATCTAAAATAGGCATTTGGAAAGAATGCAACTGAAGAGATTTTTGGTCCATAAGGAGTCTCATAATTTTGGAAAAATGAAATTACTAGGTCTACTTCATATGAGGAAAGTTGGTGTAGAATGTTGTATCTAATCAGTGCCCTATTGTGATTTTCTTTAATGTTTCCCTTGCCAGACTTGATATAAGATCCTGTTCTATTATAGTTAACAACTAATTTGCTATTTCCAACTCATTGGGCACATCTACACAAGACGTTTACTATGCAGTAAACTAATTGGCTACTAAGTAAAGGTCTCAGCATCTACACGTGCCCCTATTAGGCTGGAGTAAAGTAATTTACTCTGCAGCAGAGTAGTACTTGTAAATAAATACTTGTAAATACAAATACTATCCTGCTGCAGACTAAAAAACTCTGCAGCAGCACATGTGTAGAAGCTGGTGGCTAGCCCCACACTGAAACACCCTCATGCCCCAGCTAGCTCCTCTGCTACACATTGAACTGGGGAGAGCAGTGACAGGCTGACCCCCCAGACTCTCTGCTAACTGGGGCTGCTCTGCCCTGGCTCAGTGTGCTGTGATTCTGGGTACACATGCAGACATGCATCCCAGAGTAATAAGCTCCAGAGTTTATTGTTACATTTTCATAGGTACATGTAGATGCACCCATTTAATATTTTAAATGTTCTATTGTAGCTTATTATTCTACTGATGTAAGTTTATTTTTACCATATCCATTCACAGGGGAATTGCACTGTATTAAACAGTAAGCTGCTTGTATTCAAGAGCATCTATCTCTACACTTCCACATTACAGGACTACAATCCATACTAACATCTTAAAATATTGAACAACTTTATTATTCTTTAGTTTGTTAGTAGTTTGTTCTTTTAGTGGGAAAATATAAATTCTTTCATATAGAGTTACTGATAACAAAAACTGATTAGTATAAAAATGCCCTGCTGAATTCACAGTGGGGCCTGTGGAACTGAATTGTATTAAAATAAATGCCAACTACTTAATATTGCACTGAATTATAGATTTTAGATGACTGTTTAAGAAGAGGAAAGAACAGTTAAAATGGCTTCCATTGAGTTTCCACTCTTCCCTCAAAGTAGCATAGAACTAGTACCAGTAACATTTTTAGGAAAATTAAATTTATTATTTCTCAATCTTTATAAAACCAAGCTCTTACACATGCAACTATTGCACTTATTTAGATTAAAACTCCCCCACATTCCTGGAAGTATCTGCCTCTCTGTTGGCCCCCAGCAGGATTGCCTCTGCCCCACTGTTCCTACCTTTTCAGCCACCGTCCCCAGGTTGCTGAGTAATTCTCATTACAAGACGTGGCTTCAGTTGCTAATAACTTTTGGACTA
This sequence comes from Alligator mississippiensis, assembly GCF_030867095.1. Classification (NCBI taxonomy): domain Eukaryota; kingdom Metazoa; phylum Chordata; order Crocodylia; family Alligatoridae; genus Alligator; species Alligator mississippiensis. Next base: position 93,888,168 of record NC_081827.1, on the reverse strand, counting down.
ACATTTTCCTGGTGCGTTTCTACCTCCAAAGCTAAGAATAACAATTTATGGTGACCTTTTCTTTGAGAAGTGGGAGAACCCTGGTGCTTTGGAGCATGGACTTAAAACGTGTGTGTGTGTGTGTGTGTGTGTGGTCCGTCCCTGTGCCGCCCCCCCCAGCAATCCAACCAACTTTACCAAAGTTGAAAGTCTTGTGCAGTCTTATGCAGTCTTTTCCGTTCTGAGTGAAAATCAGAGAAGTCTTTACTTCTGAATTCCCTGAAGACCTTGTCTCTGTTGAGCATGCTCCACACCTGGGCTGTCCAGGGTTTTCCCTGAAATTACAATACTGGGCTGCTATGGCTGGGCTAAACTAACTCCTGTCTTCTTTGTGACCCCTCTTACTGATCCAAGTAGCATAGAGAAGTAAGCTGCTTGCTTTGGATACTGAGGATACAAGAGCTGGACCTGCAGCAGGATTGTGAAGTGGGCTAATACATTAGTCCTACTTGGAGGGAAAAGATGAAAGAGTCTGTGTCTACCCAGGTATACTCCTCTGTAAGCCTTGAATGGAATACAGGATTCCTAAGTCTTGCCACTCCCATAATGTCAGCAAATAGCTGGGCAACTCACTTTATCTCCCCCTAGCACTGGCCTATATGAGGGGGGATGGCAACCTACAAAGCCTATCAGTTCTCCAATAGCTTAAATCGGGGCTGTCCAACTAGTGGCCTACAAGCTGCATGCAGTGTGCGAGTGAGTTAATCTTCTGCCCTTGGGGTTTCACCCTGCTGCCACTCCCCACCCCTCCAGAGCAGTAGTGTAGCATATGGCCCTCCAGCGCTCTGGTTCACACTCACGTGGCCCATGGAGTTGAATGGCACTAGTTTACATAGCGAAGGTCTGTTTGGTGCCCTTAGAGTTCGTCTTCTCATTGTGTAGGTGTCAGTATGATGCCGCAGGATGGACTGTGTTTTCAGCGTATTTTTAGCTTTGGAAATTGTGCATATAAACTATCCTAAAATAACACTACTCAAGTGAAAGGTCAAGCAGTCCAAAGTCAGGAAACATCTAAAGTTGCTTGTGAGAACTAAATCCTGTCCCTTATGCCTGACTGATTATACAAAGATTTCTTCTTTTTTATCACAGAGCCTATCTTCATTCAGTGATCTGAGAATGAATCAGAGCTGTGTAGTAAAAGAGCCTGTTCTCTGTAGGACTGTAGCTTAATGAATGAGGAAAGGACACGTAGGTAGGGAAAGGATGGTTGAGTTGTTCCATGGTAAGGCTGTTGAAGGCTGCCCAGGAGAAATACTTCTATCCCTGCCTCTGCCATAGTTCCTTTATAATATTAATTAAATTTTGATATGTGGTCACTAATTGTCTGCCTTGTTTTCTAGATGCTTGATTGGAGACTCTGGCATCTGGTTTGCATTAGTGCTGGGTGCTTATAGTTGCAGTTGAAATCAATGGGAACTGTGCTTTAAACCTATGAATCAAGTCCCACATATCCAAACTTAGTGGAACCTTTTAACCTTAATTTTTCTGTGCCTTACTTCAGCCAGTTTCTAAACCAGGGATGATAATATCTCTTTATCTCACAGGGGTGTTTTGAAAATAAAATCATTAGTACATGTGAGGCAAGTTTCTTTGGGTAGATGTGATATCCTTTATTAGACCTACTAAGTAGTTAGAAAAAGGTTCTTTGCAAGCTTTCAGGCACAAACACCCTTCATCAGGCATATTGAGACTCTGCTGGTGTTACTTGTTCTCCAAGGTAGAAAAGAAGCTAATTTGCCACAATCATGTTTGTGAAAATGCAAAACAGTGTAAGTTAGGAATACTATGGGTAGAGACTGGGGGAAGGGGGGAAATGGAGGGAAATGTGTGAAGGAATGCAAGTGGTCATCTGGAGACAGGTTACCTGGGGTATCAGATGTCAGGCAGATTGTAACGTGTCATAAATCAAATGTCTATATTAAGTCCATCATGTTTTGTATCCAGTAGATTTATGAAGTGAAGTTTGTAGGGTCATCTATAAAAAGTGTTTTGTAAATTCCCTTTGAGGATTAGAACTGAGAGGTCAGAGAGGGAATGATTCTATTGTGAGACCTGTGTACCCACAGGTAACTAGATACTTTTATCTTTGATGGATTTTCAGTGTGTTCATTCTAGTATGCAGTTGTTGTTTTGTTTCTCCTACATATTTTCCACCAGGGCATTTGGTGCACTGGATGAAATGTATTACATTTCTGGAGGTGCAGGCGTAGGATCCAGGAATGGTGATGGAGTTGTGGGGTGTAATTATTGTGGGACTGGTGGAGATATGTTGTTAGTTTTTACATTTCTTGTCCTTGTGTGGTCTGGATCCATTGTGTGTGGTTTGGGTCATAGGAAGTTTTCTTCTGGGGATGAGGTTAGCAAAGTTCAGTGCTTGTTTAAAGGCTAGGATGGGTGGTTCTGGAAAGATCTCTTGAAGTATTGGGTCTTCTTCTAATATGGGTTGCAATTGTTTGAGGATTTTCTGTGTAGGTTCCAGGGAAGAATAGTAGTGTGTCATAACCAGCAGTGTGCATTTCATGGGGATTTTCTTTTTGTACTGCAGCAATTCTTTGCATAGTATCTGGGTGGCTCTTTCAAAAGTAAGATCTATCTCTCTGGAGGAGTGTCCTTGTTGGGTGAAAGTCCTTTTGAGATTTCTGAGGTGCCGATCATGGGTATTCTCCTCAGTGCAAGTTCAGTGGTATTGGAGATTTTGGCTGTATATTACAACTTTCTTGGAATGTTTAGGGCAATTGTTGGTTCTGTGTAGGTATGTATGTTGGTCTGTGGGTTTCTTGTCTGATGGAGACATGTTGATTATTGAACTTGTGATGGAAATCAATCAGACTGCAGGTTTTCAATCCAAATGATGATGTCATCTATATAATCTTAAGTACAGCATGGATTTGATGGTGCAGTTCTTGAGAAGTTGTTCCAGGTGGGCCATAAAAAGGTTGGTATGGAGCATTCAGATGCTGTTGTTCTAAGTGCCATAGAAAGGCCCATGAGGAAATTACTATTCTGGGATATAGGGGACAAACATTGGACAATGATAATAAAATATTGCTTTGGCTATATCCACATGAGCATGGACATTTGTTTCCCCAGTAACAAGAAGCAGCAATACACCTTGTCCTGCTGCTACTTGTTTCCAGGGAACGCCTGGGCGGTACATATTGAGGGTTATAGGCTGTACAGAAAGGACAGGGTGGGGAAGAAAGGGGGAGGGGTTGCACTCTGTCAATGAGCAATATACTTCGACCCTCATCAAGACGGAATCGAAGGAGGAGAAAGTAGAAGGATTGTGGGTTAGGTTACATGGGGGGCAAGGAGAAAGGGATTTGGTGATAGGGGTCTGCTACAGACCCCCACACCAAGGGGAAGAACTAGATTCGGGGCTCCTGAGGCAGCTCTCAGAGACCATAAAAACTAAGAAGGCAGTAGTCATGGGGGACCTAAACTACCCAGACATCTGCTGGGAGACACAGACAGCAAAGTCCCATCATTCACACATGTTCCCATCCTGCGTACAGGACCTCCACCTGATGCAGGAGGTACACAGTCCCACTAGGGGGAATGCCTTACTGGACCTGGTATTGGCAACGGGGGATGATATGGTAGGGGACCTACAGATTGGTAGTCACCTGGGGGACAGTGATCACTAAATAATAGAATTCACCATAAGACGTCAAGTGGGTAAGGTAATTAGTAGGGTGAAAGTGCTAGACTTTAGGAAAGCTGATTTCAATGAACTCAGGCGATTAGTCAAGGATGCACTGCAGAGTAGGAGTTTTGAAGAGATGGGAGCCCAGGAAGGGTGGCTGTGCCTTAAGGAAATGATCCTTCGGGCACAGAGGGAGACGATCCCGATGCGAGGAAAAAGAGGGAAAAAGGGCCAGAAGGCTTCCTTGGCTGACCAGAGAAATCCAGGGCAGCCTGCAGACTAAAAGGGGAGCATATGAAAAATGGAAATGGGGAGAGATTACCAAAGAGGAGTATACCTCCTCTGCTCGCACTTGTAGGGAGGCAGTTAGACAGGCCAAAGCTACCATGGAGCTGAGGATGGCATCCCAAGTAAAGGATAACAAAAAATTGTTTTTTAGATATATAGGGAGTAAAAGGAAGGCCCAGGGTGGAATAGGACCCCTACTAAATGGGCAGAAGCAATTGGTGACGGACAGGGGGGACAAGGCTGAACTCCTCAACGAGTTCTTTGCCTCAGTGTTCCTAAGTGAAGGGCAGGACAAGGCTCTCACTGAGGCAGCAGCAAGGCAGCAGACTGCCATGCGTAGACCCTGAGATGGTGCAGAGTCACTTGGAGGAACTGGATGCCTTTAAGTCGGCAGGCCCAGATAAGCTCCATCCGAGGGTGCTGAAGGCACTGGCTGACATCATTGCACAGCCACTGGTGGTAATACTTGAACACTCGTGGCGTATGGGCCAGGTCCTGGAGGACTGGAAAAGGGCCAATGTGGTCCCCATTTTCAAGAAGGGGAGGAAGGAGGACCCGGGCAACTATAGACCTGTCAGTCTCACCTCCATCGTAGGCAAAGTCTTCAAAAAAATTATCAAGGCTCACATTTGCAAGAGCCTGGCAGTACAAATTAGGCTGAGGGGAAACCAGCACAGGTTCGTAGCAGGTAGATCATGCCTGACTAATCTAGTCTCTTTTTATGACCAGGTTACAAAATGCCTGGACACAGGAGTAGGGGTAGATGTTGTTTACTTAGACTTCAGGAAGGCCTTCAATAGGGTATCCCACCCTATACTGGTAAACAAGTTAAAGGCTGTGACTTGGATGACTACATAGTCCGGTGGGTGGTGAATTGGCTAGAGGGTCGCACCCAGAGAGTCGTAGTGGATGGGTCGGTATCGACCTGGAAGGGCGTGGGCAGTGGGGTCCCGCAGGGCTCGGTCCTGGGACCGATACTCTTCAATATCTTCATCAGCAACTTGGACGAGGGAGTGAAGTCTACTCTGTCCAAGTTTGCGGATGACACAAAACTGTGGGGAGAAGTGGACATGCCGGAGGGCAGGGAACGTCTACAAGCAGACCTGGACAGGTTGGACATATGGGCGGAAAACAACAGAATGCAATTCAATGAGGAGAAATGCAAAGTGCTGCACCTAGGGAGGAAAAATGTCCAGCATACCTACTGCCTAGGAAATGACCTGCTGGGGGGCACGGAAGCGGAAACGGATCTTGGAGTCCTAGTGGACTCCAAGATGAACAGGAGTCAGCAGTGTGATGAAGCCATCAGAAAAGCTAATGGCACTTTATCGTGCATCAGCAGATGCATGACGAACAGATCCAAGGAGATGATGTTTCCCCTCTATCGGGCGCTGGTCAGACCGCAGTTGGAGTACTGCATGCAATTCTGGGCGCCACAATTCAAGAGGGATGTGGATAACCTGGAGAGGGTCCAGAGAAGGGCCACTCGTATGGTTAAGGGCTTGCAGACCAAGCCCTATGAGGAAAGACTGGGGCACCTGGACCTCTTCAGCCTCCACAAGAGAAGGTTGATAGGCAACCTTGTGGCTGCCTATAAGTTCATCACGGGGGCACAGAAGGGAATTGGTGAGGTTTTATTCACCAAGGCACCCCCGGGGGTTACAAGAAATAATGGCCACAAGCTAGCAGAGAGCAGATTTAGACTGGACATTAGGAAGAACTTCTTCACAGTTCGAGTGGCCAAGGTCTGGAATGGGCTCCCAAGGGAGGTGGTGCTCTCCCATACCCTGGGGTCTTCAAGAGGAGGTTAGCTAAGCATCTAGCTGGGGTCATCTGAACCCAGCACTCTTTCCTGCCTATGCAGGGGGTCAGACTTGATGATCTGTTGAGGTCCCTTCCAACCCTAGCATCTATGAATCTATGAACGCCCGTGCCATACTCACTTTGGTGTGTGGCAGGTTACCCTGGGTGGGGCAGGGGAGGCTGAGGCCAGCATTAAGCTGCCCCAGCAGCCTTACCTGGGGTTCTGGGGGCCTCCTGCAGCTGTAGCAGCAGCAATCCTGCCACTCAGAGCCTGGCTTGCAGCTGGAGTGTGGCTCTGGCCAACCAGGCTCTGTTTTGGGCAGCGCGCACTGTTCCGTATGCACCACTCTGCTTTTTTCTTTCTTTTTTTTTTATGTGGGTTTTTGCATGGAGAACAGTTGAATGTGCAGTATGTGGTGCTGCAGGCATGCCTGCAGCACCACATACCTCAGCCACATTTGTCTGGACACAGCCTTTGAGTTGTCTTAAAGTCATGGCGACCTGAAGTAGATAATTCAGTAGCAGTATGGGAGAAAAAACTAGGAAAGTTGGTTTGAGCAAATCCAGGGGGCTCATGAAATTTTTCATTCCAATAGCCAAAACCCTTTTGTATTAACTATTTATAACCACTAGTCCAGATACTACATAGTGGCTGTTTAGTTGTTCCAGCAGATTTTTCACAAATTGAAAGAGGCATTCTCTTCCACCCAACTCCACCTATGTCAAGTGTCCAAAATCCAAGTAAATGCACTTTATGTAGATGGCAAGTCTCTTACCTTTGCTTATCATAAGTAAATGTAACAGGCACATGCCTGGTTCATTTGCCTGCTGAGGTATGGGTGACCATGCTTCACCCAAGATGGCCAGCCTTGTGACAACCAGAAGCACACCACCAATTGGCCTGGAACACTGGGACACCAGACCAAAAGTATACCAGAAGCAGGGGGAACAAGGAACACAAGCCAGGGACACCAGAAGCAGGCCCAGCCATTAACACCACTGCTGGAGTGCCTAGGGAAGAGCTGGATGCTCTCTCTGATGCAGGGGGACCAAAGAGCGATGCCGGGTATTCTCCCAGTGGCAGGTATGCAGCCTGCCACCCTCCCTGTGGCATCAGGGAAGCCAGCTGCTGCCTTCATGGTGGAGATGTCCAAGGGAACTGGGGACATTCTCCACTCCACAAGCACTCCAGGGACACTGCTGGATACTCTCCTGGCAGGTGAATCTGGGAAGCTATCTATCAAGAGTGCAGCAGGGATTGAGCAATCACTTGGGAACCCACGCCAAGAGATCCAACCCCAGTGGGGCCATGAGCAGGTAAACAGAGGAAGCCTGCAGGGGAAAATAGGGGGAGAGCCTCTCCAAAGAGGCACTCCAATAACATGGACCTGTCGGGGGCAAAAGCAGATGGGGAGCATGCCGGTAGGTGGCTGGTGGGAAGACTGGCCCTGCAGGTGCATGGTAGGGGCTGCCATGAGGCAAAGCCAGACTTGGCCCAGCATCAAATCCAAAAGGGCCTGCTCAGAGACGGCATCTCACCAAGAGGCACGAGACGTCTAACAGTGGGTGCAAGAGGGACATGGAAGGCCCCAGAGCAACCCACACCCTAGACAGTGGAGAAGCTCAAAGCAGCCAAGCACCAATGCCCTGCCTACCTGTCAGGTCCAATCATTTGAGTTTATTGCCTGTTTAGTTCTCCTTTTAAGCAACTGAAGGTAGACAGTAGATCTGCATGGATTCCAGGACATCCATACCCCCCTGGAGAAGATCAGTTTGCCCCACACAGGATGTATAACAAGAATGGCAACAACACCTGAGCAGAAAGGGGTGGGGTGTAGGGGAGGAGGAACCCCACAAAAGAATCACTACAGCAGTCACGCCTGAACCCACAAAGAACCATTGTATCACCTCCAGGTGAGTACAGGTTCACCTACTTGAACATCAAGTCATGATGGGTGAGAGGGTTCGGTGTGACATGGCCCTAGAGGTACAGAGCACACCTACAGCATGTGGGTAGCAGAACCGGGTGTGAGATTGTCACATCAAGAAAATAATTATATTACTTGGTTTTTTTTTAAATCAGTGAATGGTCTATAGCCTGCTAGAGATGGAAAATGATAAACAATTAAAAAAAAAAACCCCAAGAAAAATTCAAGTAATTTTCATATGCTTGAATGAATAATCCAAACTGATTAGGACAAGGTAAAGTAGTTGGAGGCAAAAACTTTTAAATTTTGTTTCTAGTATTGAATCAACCTGGACTTTTTATGAAGAATTCATAAATAATATTTGTAACAAGTATGCTCCTGCCCTCCATAGTAATGAATTGCATTACATTTGGAGCATGAATGGAGATGTTCATTTTGGGAGCTATTGACTGGAACCAGTATACCTGGGCTGGTATATCCAAAGAGAATCAGTGCCACTGACCATCCTGAAATCAAAGTAAATCTGCTACAAGAAGCGCTTAGTCTTAATACTACCATGATTGTTGGAAGGAGAATAAATTTGTACACTGAATTTTTGGTGAGGAATTAAAAACTTACATGGTAAACATAATTTAGAATATATTATCTAAATGAGCTCTTCCTGTGGTGACCTCTTCACTGACCTGCCCACCAACACTAATTAAATTAACAGCTACTTTGCTGGCTTGCATACTATCTCTAAAGGCCTAATTGAGGCCATCCACACAAGTTTTGCATCTGACCACTCAGAATTCTTTTCTCTAATGAGTTAAGTTTTTTCCTCAAAGTTTTTTAGAAAGAGGCTTATGGTGCACTTCTACCTATAAACATAGTAAAATCTTAGGGTTGAAAATCTGAAGTCTAAACTACTTGTGTAGTTTAAACTGTTTGAGTCACTGCTTGATACTTCTTTCTAATTTCTTTTAAAACATTTTTGGCAAGCATTTTAAACCAAAATTTGCAGTCTGCAACTGCACCCTCTCTACCATAGCATTTGACGTTATTGATCTAAAATCCAGAAGGTCTTCAATCTGCTTACCTTTGATCAGTCCATAAAAGATGATGGCCATAAACAGACACATTCTCAAAAACACCACAAGGATTCTTATAGAAGTGGACTGTACAGGCATTCTGGGGACCAGATGGGTGCTGCACAGATAGCCTGTGCTCCCAATGGTGTGCATGGCTGTAGTGCAATGAAATGAGTGCATTATACTGGGCACCTGGGGCCACCTTCATGGAGATTGTCACTGAGCTGGCCCTGCACAGCAAGCAACAGGACATCAATATAAAGCCACCCCCGAATCTAGCGAAATGTGTCATCATTGTCATTCGGAAGCAGGCAACCCCTCACAGCTTCTGCTTAATCACCAACCAGTTCAGCATGGGCAAGTTCACAGCTGGAGGGGAAGTCAAAGAGGTATGCCTGGTTGTAACAGGGGTGGGGGATCCATCCCACGTTCTGGGAAGCTTGCTTGTCTCTTTCCTGCCATGCCTTGATAAAAAAGAAATAAATAAGATGAAAAATATGCAGGAGGCTGCCTCAACTGGAACCCTGTTGGCTGGATCTAAATTAACAGCTCCAACCTTACCCTACACCATGTTCATCTCCAACAATTTATCTTACTGTCATAGATCATTTAATAGAGTGTCACAGTCTGTCTCTCCTTCTGCTCACACCATCGGTAGGTTACCCTGAGTTAGGTTACAAGATTTCTCAGTTCCTTGTACTCATACCAGTATCTATATCCACTAAAGGAGGTATATGGTCCCACTAAGGGGAATGCCTTACTGGACTTGGTGTCAGCTATGGGGGAGGACCTGGTAGGGAAGCTGCAGATTCATGGTCACCTTGGGGTAGTGACCATCAGTCAATCGAATTCACCATATGGAGTAGGGTGGGTAAGATAACTGGTAGGGTGGAAGTGCTTAACTTTAGGAAGGCTAACTTCAGTGTGCTTAGGAGTCTAGTCAATGACGCACTGCAGGAGAAGAGTATTGGTGAGATGGGAGTCCAGGAAGGGTGGTCATTTCGAAAGGAAGTGATCCTTTGAATGCAGAGAGAGACTATCCCAGTATGAGGAAAAAGGGGGAAAGGAGCCAAAAAACTTCCTTGGCTAAACAGGGAAATCCAGGGGAGCCTAAGAGCAAAAAAGAAGGTATATAGGCGGTGGAAGCAGGGGGAAGCTACCAAGGAGAATTATACCTACTTGGCCCGCACTTGCAGGGAGGCAGCTAGAAAAGCCAAAGCAACTACAGAGCTGAGGCTGGCAACACAAATTGAAGACAACAAAAAGTCTGATTTTAGGTATGTAGGGAGTAAAAGGAAGGCGCAGGGCAGCATAGGACCCCTACTGAACAAGGAGGAGCAATCAGTGACAGAGAGTGGGGATAAGGCTGAGCTATTCAATAAGTTTTTTGCCTCTGTGTTCCTGAACAGGGGTCATGATGTCTCCTAATGGGTTCTTAAATGGGCATCAGAGGGACCCCAACCCACCAAATGTCAGTGCTGACTTGGTGCAGAACCACTTGGATGGACTGGATGTGTTCAAGTCAGCAGGCCCGGATGAGCTGCATCTGAGAATACTGAAGGAATTGGCCTGCATCATAGCAGAACCACTGCCATGGCTGTTTGAGCACTTGTGGCACTCGGGTCAGGTCCCAGAGGACTGAAAAAGGGACAATGTGGTCCTTATTTTCAAGAAGGGGAGGAAGAAGGATCTGAGCAACTATAGGCCAGTCAGTCTCACCTCCATCCTTGGAAAGGTCTTTGAAAAGATGTTGAAGGATCATATTTGTGGGAGTCCAGCAGGGAAAACAGCATGGATTTGTAGCAGGTAGATCATGCCTGACCAATCTGGCTTAATTTTATGACAGGGTCACAAAATGCTTAGACACAGGAGTAGAGGTGGATGTCGTTTTCTTGGATTTTAGTAAGGCCTTTGATACAGTATCTTATTCCATTCTCATAAATCAATTAAGAGGCTGAGGCATAGATGTGTACATGGTCTGGTGGGTGGCAAATTGGCTTAGTGGTCGCACCCAGAGAGTGGTAGTAGATGGGTAAGTATCGACCTGGAAGAATGTGGGTGGTGGGGTTCCACAGGGTTCAGTCCTTGGACCTGCACTCTTCAATATCTTCATCAGTGACTTGGATGTGGGTGTGAAGTGTACTCTGTCCAAGTTTGTGGATGATACCAAATTGTGGGGTGAAGTGCACACTCCAGAGGGTAGGGAACAATTGCAGGCACACCTGGACAGGTTGGAAAAGTGGACAGTACACAATAGGATGCAGTACAGCAAGGACAAGTGCAGAGTGCTGCACCTAGGGTGCAAAAACATCCAGCACATCTACTGGCTGGGAAGTGACCCCCTCAGCAGCACAGAAGTGGAAAAGGATTTCAGAGCCATAGTGGACTCTGAAACAAACATGAGTTGTTGGTGTGAAGAAATCATCAGCAAAACTAACCGTGCTTTATCATGCATCAGCAGATGCATGAGAAATAGAACCAAGGAGAAGATATTCTATGTGGCATTGGTCAGACCGCAGTTGGAGTACTGCATCCAGTTTTGGGCACTGTACTTCAAGAAGGATGTTGATAGATTCAAGAGGGTCCAGAGGAGGGCCACTCATATGGTTAGGGGCTTACAGGACAAGCCCTATGAGGAGAGACTGAGTGACCTGGACCTCTTCAGCCTCCACAAGAGAAGGCTGAGAGGTGATCTTATGGCTGCCTACAAATTCATTAGGGGGACTCAGCAAGGGATCAGAGATGCTCTGTTCACCAGGGCGCCTCCTGGGGTAACAAGGAACAACGGTCATAAACTGACAGGAGAGCAGATTTAGGCTAGATATCAGGAAAAATTTCACAGTAAGGGTGGCAATAATTTGGAATGGGCTTCCAAGGGAGGTAGTGCTTTCCCCTACCTTGGGTGTCTTTAAGAGAAGGCTGGATAGGCATCTGGCTGGGGTCATCTGATCCCAGAAATCTTTCCCGCCTAGGCAGGGGGTTGGACTTGATGATCTGTTGAGGTCCCTTCTGACCGTAACATCTATGAATCTATAAAGCAATGATCTCCAACCTTTTTATGGTGAAGATCACTTTTTGGCACCCCAGGATCTACTGCTCCCTCTCCCCCCCCGGACAAGCTACCCAGGCTCTGACCCCACTCACCCAGCCCAGCCTGGGTGGCAGGGGGCATGGATCAGCCCAGCTGTGTGTGTCCTGCCGCTCCCAATTGTGGAGCCTCTGACAGACTGAGATCGACTATCAGAAGCTCCACAGTCGACCAGCTGATCAAGATTGACTGGTTGTTGACCACTGCATTAAAGAAACCAAAGAGATACTGGCTCTGGGAATGAAAGGGTCTCCTCACCCACATTCCCGTCTCTCAGATCAGCTCAACCAACTGTCCCGTCTCCTAAAGTTCACAGGGTCAGCTCTCTGTTCCAAGGCTCCACTGAGTTCATCAACCACAAGGATTTCTTGTCTTGCTGTAAGACATTGTCAACCACACATCAAACTGGCTGTGTGTGGACACTGTCCAATTCCAGAGTCTTCTGCAATTCTAGTCTCCCCAAAATGATGGAGAAGAGAGTATGTTCCTGGGGCCACCAGCACTGAGGTCAAGGTAGTCCTTCTCCCACCTCTCCTTTGGCCTGCCAAGGCATGCCCCTGCCACAATGAGAGCACAAAGAGTATGCCAGATAGGGAACAATGGTCAAAAAAGTCCTGACATAATACCTGCCATAGATGTGGGGCAGCAGCCTCTCATGCAGGACTAGGGCATGGAAATGAGGAGTGCCTCAGTTGCCCTTTTCATCAGATTTATATAATATTTAGTTTTCTTTGACCAAAAAATGTTTTGTTTGTTTGTATTGAAACAAACAAAGCTGTCAACTGTCTCCCAACACTGCCTCTTCCCCTTGTCTTAAAGTGCTGAACAAACAGAGGAGGGGAAGGGAAGAGTTCGTTGGCCAGGGCACGTAGGTAACAAGGAATATGCTAACAATGCAATGGTCTCCATGGAACCTCAGATATAATTCTTGGGAGGACGGAAGGAGGGAAGCCCCCTGCCCTAACTTCTTGACTCCTTGAGGAACACTGGGGACCTTCCAGATGGAGGGCAGGTAGGTGGTCTAGGAGTTGATCCCCCAAGAGGGCTGTGGGGATGGATGAACTGGGTCCATGTCTGTGGCCACATCCTCTTCATTACCCCCTGAGAGAACCTGCTGTCTGTTCCCACATGGCCTGCATCCCCAGGAACCTACATGGGAACCCTTACCACAAGACCTTCTCACAGGCTTGGGCAATGCATCACACTCTGACCCTAAAGGCTGAGAGGCCTGCTCTCTGCTAGAGCCAGGGCAGTCCTGATGCACACAGTAGTCCCTCTCAGATACCAGAATCCTACAGGTCATGGGCATGGTATGGGGAAGACAACAGGGTCTGAGGTCCTGACTCTGAGTTCTGTCCCTGTGAGAATCTAGGGCAGCAGGCTGCTTTCAGACCCCAGAGCTTGGTGGTGCTGTGCTTTGCCAGGGCTTGTGCAGTGCTATTTTGGGGAGACTTTGGTCTTGGGGGTGTCATAGAAACAGCTGGCAGGTGAATGGCTTATGGTGGAGAGGACTGCAGTGTCTAGGACAGGTGACCATATGGGCCCTACATCTTGTGGGCCCATTCACGGTGCTCTCACCTTCCACTTGGAGGGGATGTGGCTAGTTGTCCCCCATGTCCCTCATGATCCTCCTGACCCTAAATGCCTGGGTCCTGGAATCTCTGGTCCAGCTCTTCTTCTCCCTATGCTTCCTCTTCCTCTCTCTGCCCCCGTTCAAGGTACCATGTGGTCCCTTCCCTTCCCACATCTTCCACCCTGCCCCCTGGGATGTTCCTGGACCCCTGCTGTTTGCATAAGTTGTCCCCCAGCCTCCTCCCAAACACTTGGGAGGAGGTGGGAAGCAATGTCTTTTGCACCATGTAGGACAGTGGTATGGCTATGGAGTAGCCATGGGAGAGGGTGGCAATGCTCCTCTGGGCTTTTACAGGCTGTCCAAGGAGCTTCATGACACAGTCATGGAACTCCTTCCCCTGGCTGAGGATCAGCCAGCAGAGTGGTTAGCTGAGTCCAGAGCATGAGTGGCTGTGTCTACCACCCTCTCTTGACCCTATTCTGTTCTCATGAAGACTCCTACCACTCTGACTAGTCTAGTTCCCTTGGTCATATCTCCATTTGCTCCTCCTGCCACTCAAGGAGCAGCTGACACCAGTTGTCTGTACTACATACCTGGTGCTCACAGGCAGCTACCAGAGCCTCCAGCATCTCCTTACTGCACTGTCTTCTCCTTGCATTCTCTCACAAGCCATATGCCTGCCTGTCCTTGAATTTCCATCCCACCCTGCACAGGCTCCACTCCTTGCTGCAAGTCTAGAAATAGACTTTCTGTCTAGAAATAGAGGCAAGGAGCACACTGGCTTTGTTAAACATATCAACATTCTCAAATAAAATGTGGTATAACTGCAAATGTTTCACCACATGCCTCCTTTTGCCTAGCCACCCTTGCAGCAGCAGGAACTCAGAATGGAAAGTCATGGTTACCCTCTGTTGCTATCACAGCCTGGGAACTGTCGTACTCGCTAGCCCTATTCTTCTGAATCCAGTTCCCCTCCAGGCATTGAGTCCTGGGTGGATGCCACACTCAGCTGCCTTAAAGGAAGGGGGTGATAGTTCCTACCATACCCAGGAACCAGCTTGCATCTCTCAATATTTGGTCCCCTGGATACGTGGTCTAGCTGGCGTTCAAGGATCCTGGGTGGGTACAGGAACTGCTGGCTCATGTCATGCAGGGGAAACCTTCCTTCCTTCTCAGTTTAGGAATGTTGCTTTCTCCACATTTCTCAAGCCAAAGTCTCTGCACCACAAGCAAGGAGCTATATGTTTTGGTGAGGGAAAGGCCAACACTCTATTGCTTTCCTGCGTCTGTAGAACATAGTATTAGAGAAACAGTATGAGTCTTGAAAGGGAGTAGTGTGCTATGATGATACCACAGAGACATTGGCAATTATGGCTGTGCGAAATTTCACCTGGCGTTTCATTTCAAAACTGTTTCAATGTGTTTCAAGCTCAAAACAGTGAAATCAAAAGGAAGCAAAAGCCTTCAAAATAGCTTCAAGACGAAACAAGGGAACACAAAGCATTTTGAGTTTCAAAACCAGGCTTACTGGCTTCAGTACTGGTCCCAGCCAGAAGCACCTCCAGAAGCACCCAGCCAGAAGCAGATCAGGGGCTCGTCCACACCCCCAGGAGGGCAAACCACCAATCTGCCTGCCGGATGGGAGGAGCCAGGTGCTGCTGCCAGTCTTCCTGGCGCTGGTCCCAGATGGCAGCACCTGGCTTCTCTCATCAGACAGGTAAATCTGGGGCTCCAGGAGGACTCCAGCACAGCCTTCCTGGGGGTGTTGGCAAGCCCCCAATCTGCCTGCCATCTGCATTTTGTTTCCCCATGATGATGGGTGAAAGGTTGAAACAGTAAAACAGTTTCAACAAAATGAAACAGAACAGTGTTTTCAAAATGAAACTGTCACAGGATGGGGTCCCCAGGAATAGCCATGATACTGCTAGGGCTCCTTGACCATGCCAATCCTGCCCAATGGGCACCCTCTTTCTTGTCTGCCATGTCTTGTTGGTAATTATTATGAATAGGGAGGCTGCCCTCAAGTTTACATTGGGCACAGTCCTGATGGACCCCGCTGAACCCTATGGGTTCTTGGACCCCTTTTGGGTTTTGCACAAAAATGATTGCCTCATGGGGCACCTTCAGCCTTATGGGCTAGATGCATGGTTCCAAAACTGCCCCTTTACCATGCCCCAAGCCTCGCAGATGGTATTCACCCCTCATCTCTCTCTGCACCCCCCCCCCAGCACCAAGGTCTGTTCGCCCCCCCATGTCCCTCCGGCACCAGGGTCCTCACACTGTAGTGGGCCCCCAATGAGGCCTCCTCCTCCCCCAGTAGACTCAGCCCAATCAACCAGTATTATAAAACAGCAACCAAAAATATGAGCCCCTAGGCTATAACATAACACAAAAAGTTCAGGGTGTGCTCTGTCCCTTTTTAAGAGTCAAACTTCTTCCCCGGCACTAAGTGCCTTGGATACAGGGGTACCTGGTGTGCTCCTGGATCCCCATTAGCCCTAAGTGCAGCATACCTGGCAGCTGCAGCGTCTCTGGGTGATTCCCCCTGGAGGCTCCTTCCTCTTTGGTTGCTGGCAGGGAACTAACTCTCTAGTCCCAGCCCTGGGGTTTATATGTGCCCAGAGCCCTTACTCTTCTGGTTAGCTGACTGGCTGCAGATGCAGGCTAATTCCCTCCTTAGGCCTGCTGCCACAGTAACCTGCACCTGTGGGGTTCCTGCCTGACTGCTACAACCCTCTCTCTAGGCAGTTTCTGCCCTTAAAAGGAGCAGGAACCTTAGTGCCCTGTGACAGAAACAAAACTTGAAATGAAACACTGTTCCATCAAATCGTCAAATCGGAACAGTGTTGTTTCGCACAGCCCTACTGGCAATCCATTTTAATGTATGGATCAAGCTGACAAGCAACCTCAGCATGTGCTATGAGCTCACTCCTGAAGAATATGTCAGGGTCTAGGTCTGGGTACGGTCAAGTCGGTTCAGGGTTGGGTCATAGTCAGCTCAAGTCTGGTATGGTTTGGGCCAAGACAGACCTGACTGGGTCTGGGTGCACTCTGGTACAGCCTAGTTGTGGCCCAATCAGTCAGGGTCAGGTCAATTTATGACAAGGTTGGTTCACATAGTTTCGAGTCAGGTTTTTTCTGTCTGGGGTCAGATCATTCTGGTACAGTTTGGGCCAGGTCAGGTCTGGGTCTGTCTGGTCAGGTTCCCCCTCCTTCTCAAAGAGATGTGTAGGGTATGCAGCTGCCTTGGCACTCTGTGACTACCTCCAGCTGTTCAGCAAATCCCACATGCATCCAGGGTGATTTATTGGGCTGCCTTAGGACACAGCCCTAGATCACAGTGTGGGTCATGTAAAGGGACTGGCTTTCCTGGCCCCAAGGCTGTCAGGGTGATTTTCTCTGTGCTCAGCTGCAGCAGTAGTGTCTAGCCCAACGAGTCTCCCTGGAGCCATTTTGGGAGGTTGGGAGCAATGCATGTTGGAGGACAGTACTGCAGCTTCCTCAAAAAGGTATGTGTACATATTCATTCTTCCAGAAGAAACTCTACCACGTTGGAAATGAGTTATTTTTCTCTTGGGACCATCAGTTTTACTCTGAGAAAAATCATATAAATGTTTGTATGCTCATGGTTTCTACCAAAAAAAACCAACAGGAATTCTCCCAGTAGAAAGGTAATGCCTGTATGTGGACAATATCTCCAAGGACATATCTGTTGGCACTGGATTTAAGACCCAGCCCTTATACCTTTCTTCTGGGTGAGCACAACCCTCAGACTGACCATGAACTTTCCATTCAATAATAGGCAAATGTATTGATACAGAGGGATAACAAAAAAGCAACAATACAAACAATGAAGCAATTCTATATCTACCAATCCTAGGGCTGTCATCAGAGTCAAAGTACATCTGGGCAGAATGCAGGTTCCACTCTGAGGCTCTTTCTCTTAGGTGTCAGATGTCAGCAGTCTGGAGCTGGGATGCCGAGGCCCATGGCCCCTCTCCAGCGGAGTGCATGAGACAGGCTGCTGGTATGCCCTCAGTCCATGATGGCCTCAGGGACTCTTCCTGGGGGACAGGGATAGGGACCCCTCTTGGGAAGGAGGAGGAGAAGGAATGGGTAGGGATGGAAAGAAGAGAAGGAGAGATGGGAGGGACCCTTTGTTAATCTCAAGCATCTGCTTTTGTATTCTCCTTCCCTCTTGATGACTCCTGATGACTCTTCATCTGTGGCTATCTCTGGTTGGTTGTGTCTCTGTGGTCACATGTCCACGTAGCCTTTCGGGCCTTCTCCTAGTTTGGTCTGTTCCCCCAAAACCAGGACACAGGCCCCCCTGCTCTGAAACCTTGTTAGCTGGTGTCACTTATCTCATGTTATGGGACAGTATGGTACATACTTCCTTGGTTCCCAGGCTGTGTCCTTGTTGTGTTAGACAACCAGTCTGCCTTGAAGGCTGTGATCTCATGTTATGGCATGCTAGATAGCCTGTCTGCTTCCAGGGCTATATGGAACACTGTGTGAGAGACCCAAGCTCTTTAGAAATCAATTAACCCCTGCTGCCCATCTTGAACACTTAAGAATAAAATATGAGACTGAACTATAGCAAATTAAAAATAGGTTATCTAATGCTAATTATACACCAGGGGGATGCTGGAAAGCTACCAAAAGAGGTATGGATTTGTCATGGATGCTATGTAGAAAGGTCTGAGACTCTCAAGACTGGACTGAAGTTTGGGAGAGGTATGTGTTTGTACAAATACCAAAAATTAGCAACCCAAAAATATAAGAATAATTGAACTATCAGCTTCTTAAGTCACATAAATCTTGTTTCATATGATCAATAAAAGATTACCCAAGCAAATGAGAAAGCATAAGCCATTGTGCAAATAAGTTTCAGGAAAGATAAAGAAAAAGGAATTAAGTCATCAAGTTACATAACATCACTGAAATACGGTATGCCATGAATCTAGAGTATCTCTTTATATTTTTTGTGGTTTTATGCAAAAGACTTTGACTAGGGCAATCATGAAATATTGTGGGAAGTGATGTGTGAAATAGGATTTTCTTGACACATCATAGAAGGGATAAGAAAGCTGAATCTTGGCCAAAAGGTAGCAGTAAAACAGTGGGTTTGACAAGGTGGTGTAAGACTGATTGTGATGTTCACAAGGGTGTGGACTGTCTCCTCGGTTTTCCAATATATATATGCTGAGTCAATTATGAGAAAAGCCCTGCAGAATTATGATGGAGAAATCAAGTTTGGATTCTGTCACAACCAACTTGGGCATGCACAAAATACTACATACCTCTCAGGCAGCATGGAAGAGTTAAGAACATTATGAAGTAAACTGAAAGAAGTTAGTGCTAAGAAAGGTTTACCACTAAATGCTAGGAAGACAAAGATTATGGTGATTAATGATGAGTGCACCCTAAATAACAAGGTGATTATTGATGGGAAAGTTATTGAAAAGGCAAGAAGTTTGAATATAATTGTTTAGTAATTTACTAAACTTGTAATTTAACAATTATTAGTTTAATTTGTTAAGTCTATACTATGGAATTTTTATTATAGGCTTAATACATGAGAGAGAAATTAAATGCTCTGTTTGGCAAGGCGGTTACAATGAAGTAGTTTCTCCTATTTACTGCCAACATGTTTATTCTATAGCTAGCCAGGAACACAAATAAGAATTAAAAAGAGCCAAGGTTGTTTGTATTCATACCCAGGCTCCTGACCGTCATAATTGTAAAGGGCCATGAGGTACATCTAGATGCTGTTTATTATTTTTCTCACAGTGCATTTGAGTAATTTATTCATCTCCCGGGGTGTTTTGTTTGTTGTAATGCATTGAAACTTTACATGTTGCTATTTTCAACATAGTTTCACTGTCTTTACTTGCATATAATACACTCCCAAATATATAACATGCACCCCATTTTGGGAAAGCCACAAGAAAGAAAAAAGATCTTATCTTACAGTAGAGGAAAGTACTAGGGATGTGCGAAGCCTTGGTCCCTGATTCGATTCGGTGGAGATTCGGCCTGATTCAGCGGCCAAATCTCCAAATCCAAATCTAAACCTCCCAGCTCAGCTACTGGTGCCTCCTGGGTCTGGGGGGCACCCGTGGTCCCTCCACGACCAATTGCTGAGCTGGGGGTACATGGGGGGGGGGGCCAGTGTGCTCAGCGGTGGACCTGGAAGTGAACCAGAAGTACTTCTGGTCCACGTCCAGGTTCACCACCGAGCGCGGGATGGGGGAGGGCTGCACTCCTGTGGGACGCTCCATCTGCCCCAGCATTGTAGCATTCACGAACCATGCCTGGTACCTTGAGATATGTAGAAAAAACATTTAAAGTTGTGTCTGTAGCTGAATTGCTGATTCTCTGAATCAGCATCGAATCTTCAGATTCAGCCGAATTGAATCAGGGACAGTGATCTGAATCAACAAATCGAATCACTGTCCCCGATTCAGGTCAAATCCAAAACCAAATTGAATATGGCCCATTTTGCACAGCCCTAGTAAGTACCTCAAGTCTGGGGTCTCCAGGACTGAGGGGAGCTGTGCACCAGGGCTGAGGAATATGCCATGCTCCAGGCTGGGGGCCATGCACTGACCCTGATGCCATGTTCTAGGGCCTGATCTGGCCATGCTGGCACTGGGGCCAGAGTCACACAACAGACCTGATCCAGCCGGAACTGAGGTCTGAGCTGCATGACTATGTCTGACCCAACCACGCCAACAGTGGTTCTGGAGCTGCATGCTTGGTGCACCTCGGCATGTGGTTTTGAAGCCAGTGTGTGGTCCCAGACTCAGTGCACAAGGTCCAACCCAGCACGTGTCTTCAAAGACAGAGTATGCAGTTGGACTCAGTATGCCAGCTCCAGGGCCATGTGCCAGGTCTGACCTGGTGCACTGAGACCAACTGTGGGCCCACACAACACATGGTTGGGGGAGGTTCCCCATGGGTCTGGAAATTTGGTGACAGAGGGTTAAGAAAGGAGGGAACTGTAGCAGTGTTAATTGCTGTGGATCCCAGAACTACCGTAGTTAATCTGCCACCACTCCACCCCTCCCTCCTGTCACCAAATTTCTGGCCCCATGAGGAGCCTTTTCCTCACATACAATGTGAACCCTAATGTTTCCCAGCTGGTTTTGGAGGTAAAGGTAAAGGTATCATACATAAGAAAATATGGTATTTTCCTTCCCTATCTTTTATTGTTTCCACCACCACGTCTCTCCTTTGTAGATATCTTTGCTATTCTCCTGCCTGTATTTTTGAACACCGGGTATGCTTTTTTATTTTAAAAATTACTCCTGCCAGAGGCTCACTTAACCGGATTGAACATACGTGATTTTCCCCTTCAGCAGCTCTTTTTCCTTTTGAAGGCAGAGTTCAGGGCTAATCACCATGTTCTGGTCATTTGCTGCTTCCATCGAAAATGTATTTATGCTTTTCCCTGCTGCCTCATTGTCTCATCAGATTTGTAAAGTGTCAGTGTTTGTGATAGGCTGTAAGTGTGAATGTTTGCCTTTCCTTTTAAGCCTGACTCTTCATTTTAGAGGCTGAACATTTGTGGCAAGTGTGATTGCTGAGGCACAGAAAACCAACAGTAAAGGCAACTAAGTTGCAGTCAGAAATAGGAGAAGTAACAGTTGCTAGCTATGTAGGATATAAATGAAATAAATACATAGGAAAAAAACAACTTATATGTACCTTGGTCTCCAGGCCTTGCTCCATCAAAATCCCCAGGAAAGGCAATGACACAAATGCTTTTGCCTACATTAGAAACTGGTCTTACATTTGAAACTGGTCATTACTGGTCTTACATTAGAAACTGGTCTCTCACAACAATAGAAAGTTAACTGTTTTTTACTTCCTTGTGTTGATGCTTCCACGTGTCCTCACTGACAACTCTGGGTACTACCCATTAATCACTACCTTAGAGCACATAAATACGTGTATCGAGGCTGCTCCAATGCGCTGTAATGACATCATGTCAGAGCAGACTTGATTAATCAAGTCTGCTGAAGCATAGTAATTACCACACTCCAGTGTCATGTGTATCAGTGTCCCCATGCTGAAACACAGCAGTGGGGGTGCTTTAACTAAAAGCTTGTTATATGAGCTTTAGTTAAAGCATCACCACCATTTTTCAGTGTGGTGACGCTGATACACATGATGCTCCGGGCACTTTAATTCGAGCGGCAATTTGAGCTGCTCCCATTAAAGCACCCTCTCCAGCCTCCCAGAGCACATGTATAAATGCCCTTAGCTCTTAGAATGTGAATTATGCAGTGTCTTAATGCAGACAGTGGAAGCAAACTACTCTCCTGTATCATAGTATCACAGTGCCCTTTTGTGAATGCATCTGGCTCAAAACACTTCTTTGTTTCTGTGCTATGGCACATTTTACTATTACCATCCAACGGTACTAAAACTTTGTCATTTAGCCATGACAGCATTTGGCACCAAACAATCTGTTTCAGTACTGTGATGCAACTTCACATTGGTACCATCACAAGATACCCAGGGAATTATAGCTTTTCATAGTGTCACCGCCTAACTGATATTTGGGATTTTCTTGCATGTTTAAGTTTCATTATATTACTCTGTCCAATGATAACTAGTAAGGTGGTATTGCTTTTGTCCACATAGTTAGTGGTCAAATACTGAAGTTGATATCTTGCACTTGGGACCATTTGTTATTCACCTGGTCCTATGTAACTGAAATTCAACATGACTATTATATTGGTACTTTCTTAATGAACATAGTCCCAGCACTGTCCTGATGGGATCAATCCTGTGTTATTTCTCTTTTCATTGAGAAAGTCTCCCAAGCTAATGGAAGTCTCCATGTTTGAATATTCTGCCTTTCTCTTGACATATACCAATATCCTAGGAACATAGGGTGTTTTTACATGTGCTCTGGGGGTGGGGTGAAGGCACTTTAATTAGAGTGGCTCTTGGAGCCTCTCTAATTAAAGTGCCCAGAGTGTCCCACGTATCAGCGTCCTTGCACTTCAAAATCAAGCAAGTTTTAGTTGAAGCATCCCCACCGCCATTTTGAAGCATGTGAACACTGATACACAAGACGCAGAGGCTGGCTGGAGTGTGGTAATTAACATACTCCAGCAGACTCAATTAATCACATAATTACAACACATCAGAGCAGCCTCTCAGCTCATGTACAGGCACCCGCAGGTATTATCATTTTGGCTTTGCCATTTGCTTTTCTACTCTGCAAAAATGCTGCTTTTGTGTTTTTTCATTAATCTCTGAAACATGTAGTCCTTGATAAACTCCTGAATATAAACTTTTTCTGGAATAGGATAAGACTTGCAGGGAACACAGATACTTGAAATATTAGGAACCTAGAGAACTGTTACAGAACTGTTGCATCCAAAATCTGCAAAAGAAAGAAGACACAATCAACAAGTACATTGCATTCACAAAGCTAAAAAGTATCAATAGCCTTACTGTAGGAAATCAGGAAGGGGTTTTTTTCCCCCTCCCATCCCTACTTAGCAGTGCTGGCCAGGAGCTGCATGAACAGGCCGGGCAAACAGGTACACTCTTCAGGAGCACGCTGGAGTTTGCAAGGGAGTGGGTATAGGGGCACTCAGGGAGGGCAACTGACCCCTAGCAGGAGGGGAGAACTACTTACCAAGGGTTCCGGGCAGAGGGAGGCTCCTGGAGTGAAGCTCCTTGGGCAATGGGTTGCTGGCAGACTCTTCTGCACAGGGGCAGGGCTAGCCATGCCTATGCAGAACAGCTGATCGGCAGCTGTAAAAGCATGGGAACTTTCAAACCAGCCCCAGGCGGGCCCAGATGCCAGAGTAGGCACACATGTGTGACAATGCACAGGAGCCCTCAACTTCCCACTGACCCCACTGAGCACAGCAGTGGGACCAGTGAGAGAGAAGCCACTGCAGAAAGGTAAGAGGGCAAGGGTAGGGAAGGGCAAGGAGGAGCCAGGCCAGCTGTAGAGAATTGGGAAGGGGGCTTTTTCCGCTCCCCTCCCTACTTAGCGGTGCCAGCCGGGAGCTGCGTGAACAGGCCGGACAAACAGGTGCACTCTTCAGGAGCATGAGGGAGTTCGTGCAGGAGGGAGAGCAGGGAGGCCTGAGACTCCATACATTGGGAGCCCCTGCCACGGAGGGGGACTCCAGACAGTGACTTCAGATAAGTGAACGAGGAGGGGGGCAGCGATAGGGGTGGTGACATGGAGCGCAGCCAGGGACCCAGCCTTGGTGTCGCCTCCGGCTCGGAGCTCCTGTGGGGCTAGCACCCAGACGGGGCCTTTGGAGGGGTTGGCAACACCCTGGTCCCCTGTCTGTGGCAGCTGCCTGGCAGGGGCTCTGGGGTCTGGGCAAACCAGGAGTTCCCTCAGCTGTCCTATGTGTGCCCAACTTGAGGACCTGGAGGGGCAGGTGAGGGAACTCCAGGTGGAGGTCAGCAGGCTGCGGAGAATCAGGGCAGTTGAGGAAGAGATTGATGGGTACTTCCACTCTCTGCAGGACCACACACCTGGAGGGAAGGTGTCACAGGCAGTGGTCGATGCAGAAGGATGGAAGACAGTCACCTCCAGATTGAGACGTTGCAGACCTAGACATCGCACTACTGGTATAACTCCCCCAGTGCAGCTGGGAAACAGGTATGATGCCCTAGCATCACTGGGAGAAAGTACAGCAATGGAGACCATGTCCAGAGCTACCAGCAGACAGGCTGAGAGGCAACCGGGCAGCTAGAGGAGAAGACGTCAAGTCATTGTGGTGGGCAACTCCCTCCTGAGAGGAACGGAGACAGCCATCTGCCGCCCATATCCTACAGTACGGGAGGCATGCTGCCTGCCTGGAGCTAGGATTTGGGACATCACAGAGAGCCTTCCAGATCTAATCAGGCCCAGTGACTACTACCCCATGGTCCTCAACCATTTTGGAACGAATAATGCAGCCCGGAGTAGTCCAGGATGGGTCATTGCTGACTACATGGCTCTGGAATACAGGCTTACAGGCTCAGGGGCACAAGTAGTCTTCTCATCAGTCCTCCCAGTCAGCAGCCGTGGCCAGCACCATGGCAACTGCATTGAGGAGGTCAACTCATGGCTTCAGAGCTGGTGCCACCATGCAGGGCTCAGCTTTCTAGACCATTGTCCTTACTTCCAGGAACAGACCTTACTGGGATGGGACAGCCTACATCTCTCTCCAAAAGGTAAGAGTCTGTTCTCTTACAGGTTGGCAGGCCTCCTACGTAGAGCTTTAAACTAGCTTTGTCGGGGGATGAGGGTGCTGAGTTCAAGACAAGATCAGGTAGGACAAGCCACAAACCACGCCCTGGAAATGATCAGGTAAGTACTAAGGGGCCCACTAAGAATCAGGATAGGGGAATACTATATCAAGGGTCTTAGATGTCTCTATACTAATGCTAGAAGTATGGGAAACAAGAAGGAGGAACTTGCACTCCTGCTTGCATTCAAAGATCTTGACCTGGTTGGTCTAACGGAAACCTGGTGAGACCCTACCCATGACTGGGCAGTGGGCATTGAAGGCTTCAGGCTATACAGGCAGGATAGATTGGTGAAAAAGAGAGGGGGGGGCATTGCTCTATATGTTAGGGAACATTATACATCCTCTGTAATAAAGATGGGGACAGAAGATGGGCAAATCAAAGTCCTATGGGTCAGATTACAAGGGGGTAGGGGTGAAAGGGACTTGGTAGTGGGGGTCTACTACAGAAACCCCACATGGGGGGGAAGAGTTAGACCTAGAATTCTCAAAACGGCTATCAAAGACACCATGTTCAAAAGACCTAGTTGTCATGGGTGACTTAAATTACCCAGATGTCTGCTGGGAGGAGCAGTCGGCCAGGTCTGCCCATTCACGTAGGTTCTTAACCGGCATACAGGACCTGCATCTAATACAGGAGGTATGCAGTCCCACTAGGGGAGATGCCTTACTTGACTTGGTGCTGGCCTCAGGGGAAGACATGGTGGGGGAGCTACAGGTACAAGGTAACTTAGGGGATAGTGACCACCAGTTGATAGGATTCACTATCCGGTGTAAGTTGGGAAAGACAAATAGTAGGGCAGTAGTGCTAGACTTCTGGAAAGCCAACTTCAATGAGCTCAGGAGATAGGTTAGGGTGGTACTGAGGGGCAATCACGTCTGTGAGATGGAAGTCCAAAAAGGGTGGGAGTTCCTCAAGGAATTGATCCTACAGGCACAGCGGGACACCATCCCAGTACATGCAAAGGGAGGCAAAAGAGACAAAAAACCTTCTTGGCTGAGCAGGGAAAACCAGGAGAGCCTTCAGAGGAAAGAAGAGTCCTACAGGCTGTGGAAGCAGGGAGTAGCCACCAAGGAGGAGTATACCTGCTTGGCTCACACTTGCAGGGAAGTAGTAAGAAAGGCCAAAGCAGATACAGAACTCAAGTTGGCAACAAAGATTGAGGATAACAAAAAGTCCTTCTTTAAGTATGTAGGGAGCAGGAAGAAGGCTCAAGGTAACATAGGGATGCTACAGAATGGACTAGGGCAACTCATAACTGATAGGATGGAAAAAGCAGAGCTCTTAAATAATTTCTTTGCTTCTGTTTACTTGGACATGGATACAAATGCACCTCCCAATGAGTCTTTAGTCTTGAGTGAGAGTAATACCAATCCACCAACAGTCAGCACTGACCTAGTGAAGGGGCACTTGGAAGGGTTGGATGTATTTAAGTCAGCAGGCCCCAATGATCTTCACCCGAGGGTACTAAAGGAATTGACCGATGACATAGCAAAACCACTGGCACAACTGTTTGAGCACCCATGGGACTTGGGACAGGTCCCAGAGGACTGGAAAAGGGCCAACATGGTCCCTATCTTCAAGAAGAGGAGGAAGGAGGACCCAGATAATTATAAGCCAGTTAACCTCACC
Organism: Alligator mississippiensis; assembly: GCF_030867095.1. Classification (NCBI taxonomy): domain Eukaryota; kingdom Metazoa; phylum Chordata; order Crocodylia; family Alligatoridae; genus Alligator; species Alligator mississippiensis. Next base: position 93,861,815 of record NC_081827.1, on the reverse strand, counting down.
TCTATTCTCTACAAGACCTTAAAAAAAATCATAAAGGATCACATTTGCAGGGGACCAGCAGGTAACACAATGTTAAGGGGCAAACAGCATGGGTTTATAACAGGCAGATCCCGCCTGACTAACCTGGTCTCTTTTTATGACCAGGTCACAAAGTGCTTAGATGCAGGGGAGGAAGTAGATATTATTTACCTGGATTTTAAAAAGACTTTTGACACAGTGTCACACCTAATTCTTACAAGCAAACTGAGTAGCCATGATGTGAATTTTTTCAAAGTAAGGTGGGTGAAAAACTGGCTTATGGGACACACCCAGGGAATGGTGGTGGATGGGTGAGTTTCTCCCTGGAGGGATGTGGGCAGTGGTGTCCCCCAACGCTCTGTCCTTGGACCAGTACTGTTTAATATTTTCATCAGCGATTTGGATGAAGGTGTTGAAAGCACCTTGTCCAAATTCGCAGATGACACTAAACACACTGGAGGGCAGGGAGCAAATTCAGGCAGATTTGGACACACTGGGGAAGTGGGCATATCAGAATAGGATCCAATTCAACAAGGATAAATGCAAAGTGCTGCACCTGGGGAGGAAGAATCTCCAACACACCTACAGACTGGGGAGTACCGTTATGAGCACCACAACAGTGGAAAGAGATCTCAGAGTCCTGGTTGATACAAAAATGAACATGAGTTGCCAGTGTGATGAAGTAATAAGCAAGGCTAACTGCACTCTTTCTTGCATCAGCAGGAGCATCATGAGCAGGTCTAGGAAAGTGATAATTCCTCTCTATGCAGCACTGGTGAGGCCGCAAATGGAGTACTACATCGAGTTTGGAGCGCCGTGCTTCAAGAGGGATGTGGATAATTTTGAGAGGGTTCAGAGGAGGGCTTCTCGTATGGTTGAGGGCCTGCAGGTAAGACCCTATGAAGACAGACTGAGGGATCTGAATCTCTTCAGCCTCTGCAAGAGAAGGCTGAGAGGTGATCTTGTGGCTGCCCACAAACTCATCAGGGGGGTCAGCAGGGAATAGGTGGTACTCTGTTTACCAGGGCGTCCCTCGGGGTTACCAGAAATAATGGCCACAAACTGAAGGAGAACAGATTTAGATTGGACATAGGGAAGAAATTCTTTATGGTAGGGATTGCCAAAATATGGAATGGGCTTCCAAGGGAGGTGGTGCTTTCCCCTACACTAGAGGTGTCCAAGAGAAGATTAGACAGGCATCTGACTGGGGTTACTTAACCCCAGTGCTGTTTCCTGCCTGGAGCAGGGGGTCGGACCCAATGATCTTCTAGGTCCCTTCCAACTGTAGAAATCTATGAAATCTAGAACCATATTTTAAAATGTACTTCCTTTCAGTTTTAGAAAGGAAATATAAATATTTCCAAAAATGGAGACTTTGAAATAAAATGAAGCAAAAGTGAAGTGAAAAAGGTCATGAACAATACTGGAGAAAAGTTCAAATTAGTTTGTGCTTTTTGTCTTCAGGAAGCTGTGTGTCTTATAATATGCCTTTGATGTATGTGACATATCTGTCCCTGTTTACAAATACAACAGCTGGCAAAAAGGTTGAAGTACTTCCTCAAAACCCCAGGGGAGAATCAGCTGCAGGATGAGAATTCAAGATTTCATGATGCCTATTCCTGTGCTCAGCCTACATCTCTTCTAAATAATATCCCTAATGGAAAATGGTGAGAGAACTGTATTATCAAGTTCCACACATTTGCAAGGAAGAACAGGAACTGGCAGCTTGAGTTTGATGTTCCCTGTCACCTCGTATAAAGTGAAATTAAATTATTTAGCCTGCTAGTTGGCTCCTGAAAATCAAGCCTGGGACCAAAATCAACACTTTCTCTACACTGAAACCATTCTACCCATTTTTCAGCAACAATGCAAGATTTGATGTTGCCTTTTTTTCCCCTCGGTTCCTCTAATTTTGCTCTTTGGGGAACAAAATGGTGACATGCCTGGACCATGTGCATGCTAGAAGTTATACTCTGGGTGGTATTGGTGCATTGGTACCCTTGCTGAAAAACAAGAATGTAATCTTAAAGTAGACATATGCCAAGGGTGCAGGTGAGTTGTAATGTATTTATATTATCTAGGACATTGTAACTGCTTGTGGAGAAGTATGAGTAATACTGAAGAAATGATCAGAAGACAAAGTCTCTAATCTTCTGAGTACCTGAGTATCTAATCTTCAGCTACCAACCCCAAATAGGCACAAAAAGGGACTAAGTTCCTTGAGCTCCATGGTACACTGGAATAGGGAACATAAGTAATTGCACATAGTTTGTTTGTTTTTTATTTTGTATGGCATCAGATATTAATTTCCAAATCTATAATCCACTGCCTGGTATTATTGTTCAGTGGGCAAATTCCATCTACCCTGTCTGGGTATTTGTAAAGACTGGAGCTTTCAAATAGCTGTATTGTTTGTTGGGCACCACATTCACACAAAGGGGCTGTCCAAGATGTTCAGAAAAGCAGACTTTGACTCACTCGAGATACTCATGGGCAGGATCCCCTGGGAAGCCAGATTGAGGGAGAGAGGAGTCCAGGAGAGCTGGCTGTACTTGAAAGAAGCCTTACTGAGAGTGCAGGAACAAACTATCCTAATGCACAGGAAGACTAACAAGTATGGTAGAAGACCAGCTTGGCTTAGCAGGGAACTCTAGTAAACTAAATCACAAAAAGGAAGCTTATAAGAAGTGGAAACTTGCAGAAATAACTAGGGAAGAATATAAAAGTATTGCTTGGCCATATAGGGATGAAGTCAGGAAAGTCAAAGCGCAACTGAAGTTGCAGCTAGCAAGGGATGTGAAGGGTAACAAGAAGGGTTTCTACAAGTGTGTCGGTAGCAAGAGGAGGATCAGGGAAAGCATAGGTAACTTACTGAATGGGGGAGAAAACCTTGTGACAGGGTGCAGAAAAGGCTGAAGTGCTCAATTCCTTTTTTTGCCTCAGTCTTCACAGGCAAGGTCATCTCCCAGACTACTGCACCAGGAAGCACAGTTTGGGGAGGAGGTGAGGAGCCCTCAACAGTGAAAGAATAGGTCAGGGACTACTTAGAAAAACTGGACGTGTACAAATCCATGGGGCCAGATGGGATGCACTCGAGGGTGGTGAGGGAGATGGCTGATGTGATTGCAGATCATCATCTTGAAAACTCATGGTGATCAGGAGAGGTCCCGAATGATTGGAAAAGGGAAAACACAGGGCCCATACTTAAGAAAGGGAAAAAGGAGGATCTAGGGAGCTACAGATCAGTCAGCCTCACCTTAGTCCCTGGAAAAATCATGGAGCAGATCCTCAAAAATCCATTTCTAAGCAGTTGGAGGAGAAAAAGATGATTAGGAACAGTCAGCATGGATTCGCCAAGGGCAAGTCATGCCTGACCAACCTGATTGCCTTCTATGATGAGGTGATGGCTCTGTGGATGTGGTATACCTTGACTTTAGCAAGGCTTTTAATATGGTCTCCCACAACATTCTTGCAGGCAAGCTAAGGAGGTATGGGCTGGATGAATGGACTGTAAGGTGGATAGAAAACTGGCTGGATCATTGGGCTCAGAGGGTAGTAGTCAATGGTCTGACCTACTTGACAGCCAGTATCAAGTAGAGTGCCCCAGGGATCAGTCCTGGGGCTGGTTTTGTTCACTATCTTCATCAGTGACCTAGAAAATGGCATAGAGTGCACCCCCAGCAAGTTTGCAGATGACACCAACCTGGGGGTAGTTGTAGATACACTGGAGGGTAGGGCTAGGATTGAGAGAGACCTCAACAAATTCAAGGATTAGATCAAAGGAAATCTTATCGGGATCAATAAGGACAAGTGCAGAGTCCTGCACATAGGATGGAACAATCCCATGCACCACCACAGGGACCCACTGGTTAAGCAGCAGCTGTGCAGAAAGGGACCTGGGGGGGGGTTCCAGTAGACAATAAGCTGAATGCGAGCCACCGGTGTGCCTTTGTTGCAAAGAAGGCTAACTGGGTTGATTTAGTAGGAGTGTTGCTGACAGATTGAGGGAAGTGATTCTTCTCCTCTGTTTGACACTGGTGAGGCCACATCTAGAGTAGTGTGTCCAGTTTTGGGCCCTCCACTACAGAAAGGATGTGGGCAAATTGGGGAGAGTCCAGCAGAGGTCAACAAAAATGGTTAGGAGGCTGGAGCACATGACTTACGAGGAAAGACTGAGGGAACTGGGCTGATTTAGTCTAGAGGAGAGGAGACTGAGAAGGGCACTTAATAGTGGCCTTCAACTACCTATAATGGGGTTTGAAAGAGGCTGGAGCTCAACTGTTCTCAGTGGTGGCAGATGACAGAACAAGGAGCAATGGTCTCAAGTTGCAGTAAGGGAAGTTTAGGTTAGATATTATGCAGGGTAGTAAAACACTGGAACAGGTTACTCAGAGGTGGTGGAATCTCCATCCTTGGGGGTTTTCAAGACCTGCTAGACGAAGCTTTGGCTGGGATGATCTAGTTGGGGATGATCCTGCTTTGAGCAGGGGGGTGGGCTAGGTGACCTCCTGAGGTCCCTTCCAACCCTAACTTTCTATGATTCATCTTGTGAAGCATTGTTTTGAATTCTCCATATCAAGATCTCAGTGTTCAGCTTGACTCACACTTCTCTATTGAGGTCATGCCCAATGGGGGACTCCTTTGGTGTTGGTATAAAATGCTGTAGGAATAGGTCTGACTTTTCTCAGCAGTCAGCCCACTCCATTACTGCCCATAGGTTTGGTTCAGCATCCCCAGTAACTTTCAGGACCTTGTGGGTTTCATGTACAAATAGTGTATGACTTTTAACCTACTTAACCCTCCATCTGTTTGGGTATTCAGTTAACAGTTCACGGAGCAGGTGATTTTCATCATCTATTGCCAGTAATGATGTTAGGGTCCATCTTATATCACCTGGTCCAATGCCCAAGAGTACAGGAAGTACATTTGTATGTGCATAAGTTGTGTAGCCTATTACGAGTCTCAGCACAGTGTTAAGTAGTGTCAAGGTTTCTAGTGTGACAACTTATGGACCACACAACAGCACAATATTTTGCTAGGGCATATACCATTGTGAGTGGGGTGATTCCGAGCACTTTGAAGTTGGCACCCCATATCATACTGGCTAAACCTCTTAAGGTGCTGTGCAGTGACTTTATTGCTGACCTTCTAAATGTGGTGTTTATAGGTAAGGGAACAGTCTAATGCAGGGGCGGGAAATTATTTTGGGTGGAGGGCTGCTTACTGAGTTTTGATAAGCCATCGAGGGCCACATGACAGGCAGTCAGGGGCAGATAAATTTTTTAGGTGCCCCACGGGCCGGATAGAATGGCCTGGCGGGCCGCATCCAGCCCGTGGGCCACATTTTGCCCACCCCTGGTCTAATGTGACTCCTAGGTAAGTTGGTGTATGCTGTATGCTCATGGTGAAGGATATAGTCGCCTACTCTGATAACCAGTGTGCTCTTGGCTCATCAATTGTCCAGGTGGAAGAGTGATGATACTTGATTGATGTTCAACTTCAAGTGAACTTAAGGAGGTAGTCAGCAATGAGTTCTATGTCAGTACTCGGTGTCTTTTCCAGTTCTGTCATGTCTATTCCTTAGGCTACTATGGCAACATCATCAGTATACATGTATCACTTACTTGTTGTGAGCGGGAAGTCTGAGCTTCAATACATTGAAAAGTATTGTACTAGCACTGACCCTTGGGGGACTCCAATTCTTCAGAGTTCTTACACAGCTTTTCTCTGCTTGGCTGGTACTGAGTTTGAATAACCTACTGGAGATCATATTCATGATGAAGGTGCACAGTTTGTGGTCAGGTATCATATCAGAAATCATTCAATTTCAAGGCACGTATTTTATAGGAAAAAGCAACTATAGAGTCTTAGGCTAAGAATGTAATGGCTTAAATTTTGCCTTTGTTGTACCAGTGCCATACTATTGCACTAGTTTGAATGGTGTTATTCCAGTATGAGAGCTAAAAATTGCATTAATATTGATATTCCTGGTTCCTAAAGGAACTTGGAGGAAGCGAGGATGAGACAAGGGACAGGGCTTATTTTGAAAAGAGAGGGATCTTGAAAGCTAGGCTGCAGGTTACCACAAATGAGGATGTTATCAGGACAATTAAATGAGAGCGCTAGCTATGGAAAGATAAAGAAAAGCCCAAGATGTGATAAAAGAAGATAGATGAAGAGTAAAAAGCTGACTCCTACAACAGTACCACATGAGGAAGGTTAAGAACACTTTACTACACAATTAAGTCTACAAAAGATAAGGAGAAAGTAGCATAGTGTACTTCATGTCAAAGCTAAAGATGGGGTCCAAGGATCACAAATGATATCACTCCTCAGTGGAAATAAGATTTAGTAGAGATGTTTTTAATGGGTCTGTTCTGGAGACTTCAGCTAAAATAAGCACATAAAATCAAGTTGGCTGGTTTTCAGAGGCATCCCTGATTTTGCACCGAAAAACCCCTCCTGGCCTTGTCTCAAATTATTATTGGTTCTCATTCAAAACTATAAATTTTTAAAAGGCAGAATATGTTTCTCTTACACACTTTTTATTCACAATATGCCTTCAGCCTGAAAGGTACTGCTGCCTTTCCTAAAGCTAACAGAACTTTAATGTGCTCAACAACTTCCATGATTGAGTCCTGGATCCTTTTTTGCTTTGAGCTTCTCATTCAAATAGGTCTTTAATATGGTGTGATATTTAGTATCTACTTTTAATAAATGTGCAGTGTGCATTAGAAGCTGCTCACAATTCTGGTCTTTAGACTCCAGATCTTTATGACCGTGTTCTTTATTTCAGTGTTGCAGAGCTGAGAAGCAAGAATGAGACTTTCGGTAAATGCAAGCAACATTGAAAGGACAGAAGTGTTAGAAGCTGTAAGACTGATCAGAAATAAGCAGTCACCTGATGTCTGTTCCATTTCTGTATATGTGATGAAATATGGGGACAATTGCTACTGCATTTGTTGAATGCATAAAATCTGTGAGGCTTTCTGGCAGGTGGAAATTGTTCAGGAAGCCTGGAGCAAGGATACCCATAATTATGCAGTCAAAAAGGATTGCAATAAGTGGCAGAATATTCCATTTGCCATCAATGCATTGAGAGGTCTTTGATAGCATCTATGGCAGCAGATTCCCCATCTAGGGAGGTGCCGTTTTCTGAGAGCGAACCTTTTGTATAAAGCTTCAGTGTGCCATCCAGATATTTACAGGGCAAGTGTCTGTAGTCTTTAATCAAGTTACACAAGACATAGTTTTGTTTCGATTTTGGAAGAACTGGCTTTTAGGATAACTGTGACTGGCGTATTAACTGACATCCACAATTTTAATGATTATTATATTTCTTGCATTTTAGTAGCATCCAAGCACAAACTGAGACCAGTGCCCCATCATGGTCTGTACTGTACAGACGTGGAGTAAAAGACAGCCCCTATCCTGAAAAGCCTCCACTCTAAATAGACAAAGGGCAGGAAATGGGGAGACAGTGAGGGAAATCTGAACACTGCTGCAGAGTTCTGCCTGGGTCATCATGAAACAGAGAGACAGCCCAATTACTGTACTAATGTTCTTCAGTGCTGCATTGGATTTTGTGATGAAAACAATAAATCATTCCTTATTTATTTGGTATCAAGCTGTCTCACATTGTTCTCTGATACAAACATTGTAGAGGATTGCTGCTATGCTTGCTCACATGAACTTGAATATCCAGATCTTTCTTCTCAGTTACTGAAGGTAGCTATAATATCCAAACATTCGACACGATCGTGAAGAAGTCCAAAAGCATGCATTTATGTGCATACCCAAAGTATTCGGAGCTTGCCTAGGCTCATTTATTTTTCTGATTAGACTGAGAATGCTGAGGTTCAGTGTTATCTAATTCAACTAAATTGTGTGATAAAGCACATCTCTATGACAATTTGTATTTACTGTGCAATTAGCTTAATTTTGTTTCTGATGAACCTCTTTCATCAATCCAGGTTTTGATCAATTGTACTACACATATCTTTGCCTTAATAAAAAATGAGGTCATGCCTTGCTGAAGCTTTTTTATCTTGCTGTTTCATACAATGCCTGCTTACTGGAGCTCTGTCAGTGAACTGTGAAGCCAAAGATTTGCTTCTCAGCCTCCTTCACAGATCTAGTGAAAATAAACACATCAGATGGTAAGCTGAGCTAATGCAACATTTGCTTCTAGTTTGTTCATTTTTGTTCCAGATCAATGTCATGGCCCTGCATGTACCATTAGGAAGGGTGGGGGGAGGGTTTAATCAAAAATAAAAACATCTAATTTTGATTTAACTGCTTCTTTTGTGCTAAGTAGTGCAGGAAATAAAAATAAATGAGCGTCACTTGCAATTGACCATAGACTAAAATAAATAAGTACTCTGAGTGTCACCAATTCTGCTTGACATCCATGAATCTAGGGCTTTATTATTTGTTTGGGGAACATGCTTTCTACATCTTTCCACTGAACCTCAGCATTGCCTGTTGGTGTAAGCAATAGCACATATTGTTGAGGAAGCTTATCTTGGAATGCTTATCTTATGTGTCAGTGGCAACAGTGATTTTCAGATGGTGTTCCCCAGGATTTATGAAGTGTTTGGTACACTTAAGTACATTGAAAAGCTGTTAGCTGATCAGAATAGTCAATCTGCAGTGAAAAAATTGGACTAGAGTTGCTGTAATAGGTCTCCTCCATGTCTTAAAAAACACTAGCATGTCAACAGCTTATCACAAGAAGCTATATGAATTCAGTATATGATTCCTGTGCAAGACCATGCAAGTTTGGTGTCAGGATGGGCTAAAAAATAGGGAGGTAACAAGTGGTAAATATAACAAACATATCTCATCATCTTTCAGTGTCATAACTCTGATCTTCCCATTCCTCTCCTTTAACAAGTCTGTATTTTCATCCTTCTCTGTGCTGTGTCTCATCTTGACTGTAAGCTCCTCAGGGCCAGTGTGCCTTTTTTTTTTTCTCAGTGATGCACTATATCCCCTAATAGCACTAATAATGAATGAGTACTTCCCAGGCTGACAATTAGGAGCCTATCGACAAAAAACCTACTTTCATTGCTTCAGATAATACAAAAATGCTATATTTAACAGCTTATTTAATTACCTTTTTAGTGCTGGTTTAATAGCAGGGCAGCTTTATGGTAGATGCATGACTACAGCATAAGACTCCTCAAGACAGCAAAGACAGGGGCATACTCCTCACTTCATGTGACTCTTTGCAAAATTGGGGCCTACTTGATTAATCCTAGTGTGTAAAACAGAAATTACACCATGGGTTCATTATTCATAGATTCACAGATGTTAGGGTCGGAAGGGACCTCAATAGATCATCGAGTCCGACCCCCTGCATAGGCAGGAAAGAGTGCTGGGTCTAGATGATCCCAGTTAGATGCCTATCTAACCTCCTCTTGAAGACCCTCAGGGTAGGGGAGAGCACCACCTCCCTTGGGAGCCCGTTCCAGACCTTGGCCACTAACTGTGAAGAAGTTCTTCCTGATGTCCAGTCTAAATCTGCTCTCTGCTAGCTTGTGGCCATTATTTCTTGTAACCCCGGGGGCACCTTGGTGAATAAAACTTCACCAATTCCCTTCTGTGCCCCCGTGATGAACTTAAAAGCAACGCATCTCCCCATCAGGGAATCGAACCCCAGTCTCCCATGTGACAGGCAGGGATACTTACCACTATACTAACAAGGAGCGGTATACTATGGAGGAGTGGCGTTACTAATGAGGAGTGGCATGTGAGTTAACTGCAGAAGGAGTTGATCATTCCCAATGTGAGAAAAATTTCGCGAATTTTATAAAATAAAATTATTTTAGGAGCTCCTGGGCATAATTGTTAAGTAATCCATGAGGATATGCAAGTCCTGTGTAGGCAGTTAAACTTTGTTTGTAGTTATCACATAATATTAATGTTAACAAGTATTCCTGTTTGTATGCTAGAAAGACGAACTACAAGATTTATCCTGAGACACCAATTTCCAAATGTGGTTAACTGACTCGGACTTCTGCATTTCACTGCTATGGTACAGGTATACATGCACTTCAGAGGAAGGATTGTCTTCAGTTAAGACATCAGATTAGAACTCAAAAATGGGCTTCTTTCCCAAATATTTCACAAGCTTCCTCTATCTTTGGGCAAGTGATTTCTTTTTATCTACACTTTGGTTTTCCCCTTTAAATAGACTTCCTTTCTCATACCCCTAATTTTGCTTTCAGTTAACACAGTCACTTACTATGTTAGGCAATGCTTAGTCCTACAGGGCCCCGATCTTTATTGGAACCAGAAGGTACTACCATAATAAAATGCAAAACAAAAATTTGGACAAATGTGTTGGCACTTAAGAACCTAATTCCTAAGTTAAATAGTCAAATATGAGATCTTCTTGTCCCATCAAGACGCCTACATTTGAAAATTAGATGTCCAGATTTGAAAATTCCCTTATTAAAAAACCTTGCGCTGATGAAGGATTCACTGATCCATAGAAAGGGTCATCAGAACTGAGCCACCTCTTTCTGAAAGATGCCAAATATCAGGTCAGTATTATTGACATTCAGGCACTCAGACACTGCACTCTCTTTCCATTCTTGGAAAGCAGGATACTTGCAAAATTCAGTACTCTTCCTGTTGAAAGGAATGAAGAAGGGAAGTAAAGATGACACATACAAATACACGCCATGGATATGTTGTTGATGGATCACTCAGTTGCAAAGGTACAATTTTCCCAACGTTACAGTGCTAGTTTTCAAGGGCTAATAGCTGTTCACAGGAAGAACCTCCTTTCTTAAAGAACAGGGTTGTGTTTATGGGTTAAGATCCAGTTGGCTTTAGAGACAGCATGTTTTTTAGTGGCTAGGTTAAATTATGGAGCTGACAATCTTGACAGCATCTCTCGAACATCTGTGCTTACTTACAACACAATTTAGGTGTCTTAATAGCAAATTTATCACTATAGTTTAGTTAAAATATATGGAAAATACTCACTAGGCGCTGCATCTGTGTTAAATACATTTCATTTATGAAGGATAAAAGGATCCAGGCTGAACAGGTATTTGAATTTCCATTTTCTTCTTCTGATAATGGATTTGCTACTAATCCTAAGCATCTATGGACCAAGTCAGAAATCTAGTTGTGACTCAGAGCATTTCAGGTTGGTCCCTTTTTTCCCCACTCACTTCAGAAGGAAATAATGTGCATTAGCCTAAGAACTGATGCAGTTTATTCTGTGATAGCCACTATCTCTTGTAGGTACAAAACAGAGTTATGACACAGCACACTCCTTACTCACCTGTGCAGGGGAATTGACAGCCTCTGTGGAAGCTGCCCTTCGTCCCATGCTGATATGATGTGAGTAGCCCATGTGGGGAAGTAACGGGCACATTGCATTCAGCTGATTCTCTTGCACAAACTAACAGGGTGAGTCATAAAGCTGTCTTCCGGGGTTTTTTCCCTCAGATTCTACCTAGAATTCTTATTGTTCTCAGTAGGCCTGTCAACTGAGTAAAAACAAAACATGCCCTGAACAGTGTGCTCATCCAACTCTCTTGCCTTCAGTGCTTGTTACAGTAGATGTTTTCAGAGGTGGTGATAGCATTGCCATTATCTGTTTAGTCAATTGCCCAATGATTAGCATAATCATTCCCAATGTGAAAGAGGTGGCCTCAGTTCCACCCTTTGCTTGAAGGTATTTGAACCTACAACTTCATCTTCCCACGTGGGGAGCAGTAGGGAAGCACTCATTCCCTCCTGTTGAAACTGTTCCACTTCATATGAGATAATTAACTATTCACTGGGAATGAGGTAAAGAGAGCAAGATGTGATATCTTAGTGGTTGGATTTACTTGGGATTGGGAAGACCAGTCCTTAATCCAGTAAATGATTAAGTATTTTATATTAAGTAGTCAAGAATGGCTTCTACAGGAGGTAATAACACTTTCTTGAGAGGTGCAGATTTAACGTTTCTTAGACAAAATATGGAAGTGAACCAAGGTATCCCACATTGTGAGTGAGAGATCTCTCAGCTGAGCTAATGGGTTAAAGTTGGACAACACGACCACCTTGTCCTCCAGCTGTCTTTTGATGGAAAGGACTGATCCGTACTTGTTACCTGAAAAAAAGGGTTTACATGTCTGCCTCCAGGAGAAGTTTCAAGACTCTGAATCCTGACTAGAGGAAGGCCCCTCCCTCAAGCTCAAAGTAAGGCTTGCAAGTCCTAGAGAGGACTAGGATGTCTTCGTTGTTTTTCTATCACCTATCATAGATAACTTTCCACTCAGCATGCTATTAATAATCTCATTCTTAGGCACTTAATCTTTCCATGGTTTTTATACAGAGTTTAGGGTCCTAGTTTGAACACTATGAAATTCAAAAGATGTCTAGGCACCTAGACATTAGGTGTTGCAATGCTCCACCCTGTGAATCTCTGTCCCCTTTGTGAACACAAAAAGCCTTTTTGATTAATTTTGCTTTGAATGTTTGCCATCATTTTGATTTTACCATGTCGCCTGATGTTTTCAGATTTCTTGTTTCATACATATAAGAAGAGGTGGTAGTTTCAAGGACTTTGTTACAGTGGCACCATTTGCACATATAGAACTGTTTCCACAGAAAAGAAGAGTGGATTTGGTTTGAACCTTACCAAATCTAAATGCTTCTTTTGCAAAATGGCTACAAAAATTGATATTCTAATTGAAATGTTCAGAAAATAATGTATTATGTTGCAAAAAAAATTCTATTAGACACCCAAGTTGAGTGAATCCCTCCAAATGAATAAATTAATTCTAGCTTTCTTCTGCAAGTAGGCAGCAAACAACTTCTGTTTTTTCTTCAAATTAATTTATTATTGAAAATTATTCACCATATAATTTACACAAATATTTTTGATCTGTAGTTTCCTCAAGAGCAAGTCATAGGGATCATTCAGCATCAGAAATTTGAACTGTATTAGCTAGTATTAATTGGATATATAGGTCATACGGTATATTTCTGTTCCCTGATTAGATGAAAGCATCTCAAGAGGAACAATTTTCTAGTACCAATGCTCGTGTTTTTTGAATTCATAATCCTTTTACAGGAGTATACTCTTATAATCAATTCAAATATTGCTGTTTCCACTAACATTCCTCCCAGAAAACTCATTCAAGGGAATAGTAACATAGAGAAAAATGTTCAACTGTGTAAACACATCCAGAGCATATTAGCTTGAAAATTATCTTGAAAGTTCAAATGAATGTTATTAGAATGAGTTTGCTCCATTTGCCCAATTCTGTTAGAAAAGCCTTTTAATCTGTGTCTATACTCTCATAATTTGCAAACTACTCTCCTTCTCTACGGAACTCTACACAATAGGTAAAAACTTCATTTAATTCTGCAAAAAAGGAGAGTATGATAAAATATCCATTCCATTTTAAATGGGGATTTTATATATGTTGAAGATGAGGCCATATAACTAAAGCTCTTGAGTCCAGAGGGTTAAGATTTAGATATGAACAATCCTCTGTAGTTTTTGTTCCAGATTAGATTCAAATCTAAAAGGGTCCTGTATTTGGATTCTGGTCTGAGAGCCTCTGAAATCTCCAAAAAAACAGCCATCTCATGAGATGCTAACTGAAATGGGAGAAATGTCATGAGAATGGCCAAAACCATGTGCTACTGTTATAAGTGAAAATTTCCCCAAAACAGCACTGCAAAAACCCAAGTCCTATCCCTTATTTGGCATTACCGTGAGACCCCTTTCATAACCTGTCCCCAATCCAAATATAAACAACATTTAATCTGTTTCTGGTTAAAACAAACACAGAAGTGATTCTTTGCTAAAGAGAGGATAAGAAATAGATTTTGTAATAGGGAGAAGGGCTGGCAAACAATATTACGGTATTATGATGTTTTAGTGTGTGTCTGTTTTGAAACCAGACATTACGGTTTTAGTGTCTGAATATAGTTTCCTTCGGCATAGCTCCATAGGAAGATCCAAGGGTCCTAGATTGAGGGTACAGTGCCCTCTAGTGGTTTTTAAAAAATCCCCTGCTTCATATCAGTGCTAGTAGTCAAAATAAGCTTAAGGGAAAACATATTAGAACTATTTTTCCTAACTAAATAAAGGTACCTGTCTTGAAATCCTGGTACCCTTATGGTGATTTTATATTTTGTGAAGCTTACCTTCTTTTTAATTTACCAAAAGGGAGGATAAAAGACCTTCTTACAAGCAGTTGAACAGATTTTTGGCTGCAGTAAATCAAACTGAGGATATGAGGATTTTCCAGCTCTTTTGATCTTTTCATGGCTGACATGAATCACACAAAGAAAAGAAGATTTCCAGATCTTTGCCAAGTTTCTTTCTATAGTAGTGCCTTAACTGTATATAGTAAGGATTTGTAAATATATGTTAGAAAGAAAGATTGGTGTCCATGACCCAAGATGCAAAGAGCCTAAAAAATCAGGAGAACAAAACTTTAAAAGGTAAGTTAAGCCCGATTTAAACAGGTGACAATGTACTGTATGATAAAGGCAAAGAGACTTCTTTACATGAAGTTTGAAGTCCCAACCAGCTACTCATGACAGGCATTCATAAAACAGCCCAGTTTCAACTGATAAACTGATAAACTAATTCTAAGTAATTTAGCCCATGACCTAGCTTTTCTAAGGTTTCTTGATTGTATTCTTTGCTTCAAAACATGAATGTGTAGTGAGTTATATGTTACCTATGCTTACTAGACTAGAAAGCAGTTGAAAATAAATTAAACCTCCATCAGCACTTTAAATATATACAGTCACACATGGGAAACTGAGGCACTTGAAAATGTGCCCCCTTGTTACCTGGCTGGGAGAAACTGAATATTACCTACCCCTGAGTTCAAGACTAGACAAGGGAAGGCAATACTTCCCCTGCAGCCGGATATGGATCAGACTGGCTGCACCCCCAGATGCTGAGCCTTTTACCAACTACCGACAATAAACTGTGAGTGGGATGAAGTGAAGAGGGATGAGGGAAAGCAGTGTGTGTCACCTATTGAATTCTGTCTGGTGGTAAAAGAAGGAACAATTGCCAAAGATATTATTCATACGAGAATACCGTTTACTTATCCACCCTCCCCCTTCCAATCCCCTAATTTAATGTTGTTTTCCTTTTCCCCATAGTAAATTTTCATTGCTTCATATGCAGGCTCACTGAGTGCAAGAGGGAAATAATTGCCTGTTGAGAGTACACAGGGGAAGTATTTAGTTTTCTCAGGTTTCTGGGTTAAGATTGAACCTAAGGTGTTTGTAATTTGAAGAAGCCCCCAACACCCTAGAACCCACCTATTAGTTTGTGTTTATAGTACCTAACACAAAGCTTACGTCTCCACAGGCAAATACCATTGTGTCACATGGTAGAGGGTTATTTCTAGGGTGCTACTTTTCTACTGGATGCTCCACCAGCACCTGATGATCTGTAGAAAAGTTTCTCCTCGAGCCTACTGATCCGAGGACAGTCATTTGCTATACTGGAAGCTGTATAGTATGTTCACCTCTACTCAACAGTTCTAGGCGCTCATAGATCCTGTTGCTCCTGGCTTCCCCTCTTAAGAAACATGGTAAATTTGGAGGCAAACTTTTTTCTCCTTCTTGACTATGAAATGTGGGGGTTTTTTGCTCCTCTCACCTACTTCTAAAACATCTTAAAATTTTCAGTCAATTTTTTTCCTTTCCAGTTCACTATGCTCATAATTTTCCTACACTTTGGAAAATTAGGCCCTCTGAAGCAACAAATATTGGTTGTTGGAACTGTAATCAAATGCTGGAGCTCTATAACAATGTTGTACTCGAGTGGCCTGAAGGAGTATGAGACCTGCTATAACCAAGGCATCTAATTCCCCCTGAGTACCTTTCGTAACCCAAAGTTTCAGTATTTCGTTGCTTCTGTTCCCATTGGTAGGTGAGCAATGCTTTCGGATGCCCCTCTGACCTAATGAAATAGCAGACTTCCCTCCAAGCTACCAGTAAATCTAAAATTCATTTTTTAACTCATCCACCTTTGTTTCTTTTCTTCCTTGTTGTTTCATATCCATAGCTTCTTTGTAAAAATGACTATATGGCACTGCAAATGGAAAGAGACTGAGGAGTAGCACTGTGACATCAGAGGCAGCTCAGCCAAGCATTAGTTACTCTAACAACTCAAACCTTAACCCTACTGCCTGTCTTGGCCATCTCTCTCCTATGTAGGGCACATTTAGTGCTGCAGGCAGAAGAATCCAGTCAATCCTTGGCATAAAACTTCCTATTATAAGTTTACTTGCTGATGTTTATCAACTTTGGTCACATGTGGACATTGATGAGGGTCACAGCCACTTGCTTTTCTGCAATCACACCCAGCCCTATTATTCAGGACATAAGGGCAGACCATCAACATTTTTATATTACCTTAATACTGTTGGTTTTCCTCTCCTTGAGTGCATTTACACTAGATGCTACTGTGCAGTGGTTACTGCACATTTATTTAGTACTTGTGTAATCAAGTACTAAATAAATGCACAGTAAACGGAGTTACTGCACAGTACCACTGGCAAACACCGTTAGTGGCACTACTGCTAAGTAGCCTAATAATGCTGTGCAGTAGCATATTGGCACTGTTGGTGCTGTGATGTACTACTATACAATATTATTCAGCTACTGAACAATTAGCATCTTGTATAGATGCAGCCCTTGAGTATTAAACCTTGTGCTTCAAGGTATAAATCAATCTCCAACTATTAAAGGTTAGAATTAGACTTATGTGGGGTGAAGATCTTTCCAACAATTGCAAGGTTCTTACTTCCTCTGAAGCATCTGGTGCTAGCCACTGTCAGAGACTGGGGACTAGACTAGATGGATCTTGGGTCAGATCCAACCTGGCAGTTCTTATGTTCCTTTCATCTTACTTCTATTTAATTAATCCTCTTTTCCTTGATGACTTGGAAAGAAACATCTTTGGACTCGCCTGCATGGGAAATTTACTGGCATAATTATACCAGTGTAATTATACAGCAATAACTCTCCAGAAGGATATTCTTACTCTGAAAATGGCCAAAGAACAAATTTCCCTATGTAGACAGGCCCTAAATCTACACACAGATTTCAGATCACTTGGAAATATCAGATCTTAAAACAGAAGCTATGCTTCCAGGGCAAGGCTTCCAGAAGGATGAAAGGCAGGAAGAGATTAACTTTCATGCACAGCACACAGTCTCAGAAGGCCACAACATACAGGACTTACATTAAAGGTCATGGTCCAAAAGCCACAGGAAGTCAGTTTGAGCCACCCATTTACAAGTAGGCAGCAGTAGAGATCAATGTTGGGCTTGGGATAACAATCTGGGGAAGATCAAAGGTATCATATGATTCATGCATGTTCAAAAAACTGAACTCAAAAATGTTAATATTGTAATTGTTTTAGGAGGACCATATTTCAGGAACCCTTTGCTCAGATGACCTACAACTGGACCCTCTAATTTCACCCAGGATTCTCACAAGGTGCAGAAGTTTTCAAGAGTAATCCAAGTAAGAATATGGATTTCAGAGCACTTAAAGTTAGCTGCTAAACAGTAAGCTAGTCTCAGCCTTAATGGTAGAGCTGCTCCTGTCCCACTATAATTATAGGAGTAAAATTTAAAATCTTGAACATATTGCAAGGTGCACACATAGCCTTTGGGAGTATATACTGAGACTTTCTGATATTTTGTTGGTAATAATACCATACGCTAATACAGTTTTACAATAATGAGACTGCTGTTGGTTAAAAACTTGCTCTTTCTATAATATTGTCCTAGTGTTCCATAATTCATTTTAAGATAAAAATATGTCAAGTGAATTTGGATATGTTTGGAAATTTCCACTTGAGCACCATTCTACATAATAGTCCTTCCAAGGCCCTTGAATAAAATTGAATCTAAATTGTTTCCAGAGCATGTTAAATCATTATGCCAATGAATTAAAAGCACCTTCCTAATGCTGTGTCAATTTATGCTCTAGACTTTTTATAACAGGAGAAAAATCATATTGCAGAAGTTTCTGAAATAGAAGTGTTCACCTTAAAGGTGCTGGATGTTAGTATATTTAAAAGCAGATTTTATTTAAGCCAGTGCAGATAATGCATCGCACGCACAAAAATATAATGAACAAGACCTAATGTTTACCATTTACCACTTTATTGTCATTCATTTAGGATTTAGAAAGAAAGATGCCTGCTAATTCCTCCCAGTGAAACAAACAGCTTTGTCAGGCTCCTCAGAGCTTTAACTATTTTTTCTGAATTTTTTTATTTACTGCTGTATGTGCCCTGACAAGGTAAGCAAAGGTATTGTCATGATTTCATGTTTACTGGGAGAAGAGACCTACCCTATTATACATTCCATAGCAAAATGTACGACAGCCCACCTACTCTTCATTAGTGTAGAAGTAAAGTAAGGGAAAACTACAGAGATTTGAAAACACATTGCCATGTATCCTCATCTTCTGCAAATGGAACTAGAGCAATTTATACCAGATGAGGGTTTTATCCAACATTTTTATTAGATTCCTAAAACAAACTTGGACCCAGTGTTGTTATTTAAGTTACTGTGATCTAATTTTAGTATTTTTTTTCTTCTAAAAGAAAGTGGCGATTCAGAGGGAAAGTAAATTCTATTCCACTGAAACTGCTTTGTTAACTTTTGGGGTTACTATTTTTGCTGCAATTACAAACCTAGAGAAAATCCTGAGTGTAAGTCTTGCTCTTCCTACAAAAGCAAAAGAACTATTAAGATGGCTATCACATCCATTCCCAGCATGCTTGGAGTCAGGGGTACAGACAGTAAGAACTAGAAATCCCAGATGTGACTGAGTAAATAGGTTTATCCCTGGGGTAACCAAGACAAGGATCTATGACACCCCATAGATGCACCACTTCTAGCAAGTCAACCAGAAAAGGGAAATCTGACTGAAAAAAAAGCAAGAGAGAAAAGAGTTTGAGTTTGGAATCAGGGAGGGAGATAGCACAGGTCACAGAGTCCCTGATCAATTCCAAGTTACCCCAAAGGGAGTTTTCAGTGCTCTGAGCTTCAGGCTATAATGATCAGACAGTCCCAGCTCTGCAATAGCCATAGTGGAGAGAGGAAGAGAGCCAACTCGGCGTATGCTAGCCACATGCTAGCCAAGACCCAGCAGGATTCCAGGTTAGGAATACTAGCAAGCCTGGTTAGAGTTAGGAGAAGATCCCAGGGGTGAAGAAAAAGTAAAGTGACCTTTTATTTAAACCAGTCATGTAGCAGTGGCAGGCAGCATTGGCCGTATCATCCACATTGGGCAGGGCTGGGTTGGGAGTTTGTATATAATAAGATACTTGGAGAAATGGCCTAAATATAAACATTATTAATAGTCAGTTAATGTCAACCCCTTCATTCCCCTTTGTTTTCATTTTTTAATTAAGCTGCCCTCTCCAATAAAGTATGCAACTGAATTTTCAAGTACTGGGGTGGAACATAAAGAGAAGTCTCCACCTCCATTTTCAGTGGTCTTGTCACCTCTCTTCCTTGGCAGTGCTACCCTCTTTCTAGTTATGATTCTGTTCTCACTTCCAGTAGTACTGCAAATGGAAGGCTTCACTTATTTTCTCCAGTCCCTTTTTCCCAAGTTCTGTTTAGCCAAGCAGAAGCCCATATCAAATGCAGAGTTAGGTAGAAGTGAAGATCAGGTTTACAAATTCTTCTACTGTGCATTGACAGTTGTGGAATCAGCAATTTAAGTAATCTAAGCACCCGCGCTGCCTGCTCCTCCAAAGCTGCTTTTGAGTCCATTGATGAAGAGGAGACGATGCTAAAACTGTACATTCTCTATTCCCATCTCCTGCAAGGCTGAGGCAAAGCCCTATGGCCCTTTTTCCCTCCTGTATACAGCTAACATCACACTACTATTTTCATGTTATTCCAGCACCTTGGAATATTTTTAGGTTAAAAAAAATTGTGCATCTTGCTATAAATTTAACACTCTCTTGAGTGTCCAAGAGTTACTCTGTCAAGAAATCCAAAAATGCAATCATCTAGAAAAATATTTCTTTCTCTAGCTTTCTGAACTTTAAGCAAAGCTGAGAAGATGAAGTGGCAATTTTAGTTTTTGGACAGATGAATGGTGAGTTCAGAGAATGCAGTGAGTTGAAGCACCATATCCAGAAGATGAATAATCTGTCCATCCCAAACGTCTGATGGAATAGACCATTCTAGTAGACTACTAAATAATTTGGGGGGGCTTTTAAGAACAGAAATATTAACTTATTTAAGTGATAAAGAATAACAAACATTGTAGTATGTTGAGCCAGACTGGGGCTGTCCAACTGGCAGCACACAGGCTGCGTGTAGCCCCCAAGGGGTATTAACCCTGAGATCCTGGGCTAGGGACAGAAGTTACGCATAAACCAGTTTAAGTGATCAAAAACTGGTTTAAACCTGTAAGATATCGTAAGTTCAGTGTACATAAACCAGTTTCAAAATGGCCAAAACTGGTTTAAGATAAACCTGGTTGAATGTAGTATCAGACTTAACTGATTTGGGTCAAATCAGTTTATGCAACTTCTGTCCCAGCCCCCTTCCTGGTTCAAGTTCAACCAGAGTCCCCCAGCATGCTTTTGAGCCCTGGACTGTCTGTGCTGTCTGCTCCAGAGAGCAGGGCTGGCCCCACCCCTATGCTCTCTAGCCAGAGCAGGGACAGGGGCATGGCCAGATGTGCCCCTGAGGCAAAGAGAGCAGAGAGGGGATTTATTCCCCTCTCCCACAGGAGAACTGCAGTTGGAGTCTGCCTGGCCAGTATGTAGAAGCCTTTGTCAAGCCCTCACTGCTGATTAATTCAATTCAGGTTCCAGCTTTTTGAACGTTTGTCCCTAGCCCCTGTCCCAGGACCACTCCCACCATCACTGTCTTGATGCTGCTGCCAGGGTCTCCAGGCTCCCCTTCCATCCTCCAGGTTCTGCATCCTTGTGCAGCCCATGCATCATGTGGCTTGCAGGCCTGCAACTCCCTAGCTACTCAGGAGTTAAGCAGCCTTGATCTAGACAGTACCTGCAAATCAGCAATTTATTAGTGATACATATGATTTCCACTGGCCCTCTAGTCTGCAGTGTAACTATTGAGATTTTGGTTTTAGTAAACTTCTGGACTAGGGACAGAAGTTACACATAAACTGGTTTAAATGATCAGAAACTGGTTTAAACCTGTAACAGAACAGAAGCTCAGTTCACATAATCCAGTTTCAAAATGGCTGAAACTGATTTAAGATAAACCTGGTTGAATGTAATATCAGACTTAACTGATTTAGGTCAAGCTGATTTATGGAACTTCTGTCCCAGACCCTGCTGTTTGTCCTTTCTTCCAGAACTGCTCTGCTTTTTTACTCATGAAGGTTGCTGAGGAACAAGGTACAAACTTCATGACAAATATCACATAGAGAGTTTCCTTAGAATTTTGTCTTCACAAATAAAAAGGGAAAATTAAGAATCTACATCTCTTAAAACACATACCAAATCCTGAATCAAGATTACTTTCTCTAATGAGTATTGGTAGAACGTTGACAAAATTCGCAATTAAAATTAGGAATAGACAAAAGTACTTGAGTTAAATAAAATGGTCCTGATTATCTAGTAAAAAATCAAACAGTATACAGCACATCTGAATCTTCTCAGAGATTATGAATGTCTTTTGACTTCACAGAGATGAAAATAGTGAAGTAACAGGAGAACAGTTATTCTCACAATTTTTTGGACCTCTCTAAACTGGGAGTTACTAAAAATCTTGTGAGAGAATTTATGCTCATGAGATTTTTGGACTTTTTTATCATCCAAAGAAGTTCAGATAAGTTTGCATAATTAGAATTAGCCTTGAACCTTCTGAATGCTTTGCTGAGTAAATCAACACAGCTTGATATTGTTTGCTACTATTTCGATATGATATAACATAAAATGGAAGTATTTATGTTAAACATTAGACAGTTTGGTAATGTGAGCAGAATCGCCAAAGACTAACTGACCTATGGGCATTTTTACATGCGCTCTGGTAGGCATGGGGGGGGTGTGCTTTAATTAGCGAGCTGTACTAATTAAAAGCTCTCAAGTGTCATGTGTATCAGCAACCCCTGCACTGAAAAATGGCAGTGGGACTCTTTAAACTAAAGCTCATTGAGTGAGCTTTAGTTCAAAGTGCCCCACCACCATTTTTCAGTGTAGGGACACTGATACATGTGACACTAGAGTCTGCTGGAGCACATTTATTTCTGTGCTCCAGCAGACTCAATTAACTGAGTCTCAATTAATTGAGTCTGCTCCAACACGCTGGATTTCCAGTGCATCAGAGCCAGCTCTCTGCACATCTATAGGAGCCCTATGAGACTAAACTACCCTTTTATTCCATTATTGGTCTTTCCAGATTAGGATTAGGCATCCAGTCAGGGGATCAATAGAGCTCTGCCTATGTTGTACCTTGCCCCTGGATTTCAGACTTCCAGATGATTCCCTGCCCTGCCGAAACAAATATTTAAGTCCCCATTAACTTCAGAAGAACTAGAATTTTAGGCTAGGGTGCACCTATGCATGGTCTCTGTCTCTGTTTCTATTATAGACATACATATATACCTACATGCATGGAAACACTGCCACTACAACGAAGCCACACATTAAAATTGGAATGCAGCCTAAAAGGTACTCAAAGCTTTAGCTATCTGTCTAATATAACAATTTCTTGAAATACCAAAAAAAAAAATCCAACAAATCTGACTCCTGCAATTGTTGATTTTGATTTGCTTTTCAGTCAGTTTACAGAGAGAGGCACTACCTTGTCCTTTGGATAATTTTTAAAATGTAAAGTTTTAAAAGCAATAATATACTTTAAAAATCTTTATGACAACACTGTGCAAGACTTGTCATAGTAAAACGTGAAGTTTCTTGTCTGTTCTGCAATGCTGTTCTGCATAAATTGGAGCACTGGCTCAATAGAGCAAATCCTATTAGCATGCATTTCACCTGAGTCTTCTTTATTTGTGGAAGTAAAATGCATAGTCCCTTCATGGGGAAAGAAAAGGGAGTTTTGTTCAGTGCATCCAGATTAGGTAGTCTTTATGGGCAGAACCCATCATATTTGGGTGGTGAAAACTTGAGCATTTATCAAGGTTTCATTCTGCAATTCTTCTTTGTCATTGCGATCAAGTAACACTGAGCTTTTATGAAACTAAACTTCACAATATCTTCTGAAAATTCTTTCCACCTACAAATCAGCTATTCTAAATAAATAAAAAGAACCCAAACATGTTAGATCTAAACTATTCTCTTTTTTCATGATATATGCTCGCTTTGTTTTCCAGTTGTCAAAAACCTGCTTCTTTCCTTTCTGAACATGAGTAGTTTCAAGACCTTCTCTCTTAACTAAAGAAGATTCGCCTTAGGCAATCTCCTAGGAAATTTAGAGCCAGTTTAAAGCAGAATATAACTGTGGCAAAGCAGCTTTAGTGCTTTGTCACTTTAAGGGCTGGAGCAGCTAGCCAACAGATGTCTGACAAGGGTGGCCATTTTGGAGAGCTCTGTTATAAGAGCAGAGCAGTTGGTGTTCAGTGGCCCTGGGAGTAACATTGCCTGGCAGACCTCTTGCTCTGGGAATATCGCAGAGGTAAGGGTGTGGCTATGGGGAAGGTGGAGGCCTCATTGGTCCTGAACATGACCTGAAACTGTGCCCTGTCAGGATAGGGAGACCTGGTGGTCCTGCCTGTGGTAGGGCAGGGCCACTTAAATGCCAGGTTTGAGGACCATCCCATTGTAAAGCCGGTCTGGGTGCCTAAACCCCTGCCCCCACCTTCGGGACATGGCAAGTGGAGCCACCTGAGCCTACAGGGGTGGTCAACCATGAGCCCAAATGGTTGGGCAGAATAGCATGGCCCTGAGAGAGGGCAGGGTAGACAGGCTCAGAGTAGGGCAATGTTGTGAGGCCCTGGAGATGAGGAGGCAGTTAAATAGCCCAAGTAAGGGGGCAGGGTGCTGTGGGGTGCAGTTGTGAGGCCTGGGGTAGATGAGGCAGTTGACAAGGCCCAGTGTATGCCACTTGACTGGAGGCTGAGTGCTAGGCCAAATATATGAAGGTCCAATGTGTGGCCCAGGCTGGAGGCTGGGTGCTAGGCTGGATATGGAAGGCCTGGTGTATGCACCAGAAGGGAGGCCAGGTTCTAGACCTAGGGATTATCTGCAAGGCATGGAACATGTGTAGGGGTGTTTGGAGCATCTTCTCCTTGACTTCAGGGCAGATTGAACGGCAGCCTCCCACCTATTAACATCAAAACAGTAGGACATCAAGGCATGGCAGGAAAAGAGGCAGGCAGTTGGCCCAAGGATAAAGGAGCAGGCTGGTCTTGCGACTGTGCCATGAGTTGGCTCCTTTTATCACAATAACTTTTTAATCAGTTTTATACACTTTGCATGCAAATAGATCAGTGTATAACACAGAAGGTCCATATGTTAAAGGAAAATATTAAAAGTAAAATTGAAAATAATAGCATGAAATGGCTGACAAACATTTTTCATCTGATTAAAAAAATTGAAGTGATCAGCAAGTTCCAAATCACCTAGCGATCGAAATCTAATTTAAAAAGGATTTTGATTTAACATTAAATTGTTAGTTTACTAGCTGTGAAATATACCAATACGTAATTATATTTTAATAATAGAAGATAATACTATATGCAGTACTATGAGTTTGCCACTGCAATAGACTCTTATAAAACCTTACCTAAATTTGTAGGATGGGTAATGTGTTTATTTCATTCTCTGGTCTCTATTTTCCATTATGGTTGCTCACATTTTTGGACATGGGAAGTACAATATCTCTCTTGGTCAAGAACAAGTCCCTGCTGCTAGAAAAATTATTCAGAAGGCATATTGCTGTGAAACAGGTTGTTAAAAAGCTCTAAGGAAGTTTTTCGTTAGCATGTGGATAATGAGGTTGCCATTACAGCTTTCTTACCATTCCGCACTTGTGGTTTATTTATAACTACAGTAAAACCATGGTATTTTGTTTGCAATTGCTTTATTTTCTGCTTTGCAAAGCTGGTTCCACATGCCTGCTGCAGTTTGAAACGAAACCTTTTCTGAGCAGAGCTTCCTAATCTTGTGCATCACATTAAGGAGGAAGAATTTTGTATCAAAAGGCCATGCTGCCATTATTTCTTCCTGATGACTCTCATTTAACAGCCATTAAAATGCAAATAGAACTATGATTTTTAGATCACAAAATTAACATTAACAGCTGGATGATTGATTAAAGGTCATGGCAACTGTATAACTTAATTTCTTATATAATTGTGTTCAGTTTTCTGCGGATTGTTTAGTTTTCTGCATTAATTTTATCTGTTGCTGAACACTGACAGCTACAGTAATTGGTGGTCTTTCATTTTAGTTATCATTTTGTGGACTGTTCCCTTTTGCTTTCCAGGTGTCAGAAGGAGACACACAAGTGACACTCCAGAACTTTACAAATAGCAGGTTTACAGATGAGGAACAGGCCTGCAAAGAGTTTATTACAGACAAGACCAAAATGATATTTCATGTGCAGCTAATAAGTTACCCCTCTAGGAATTTCCCTGTATTTGTATTACAGAATGGGAGAGAAATAACTAATGAACTTCCCAAGGGGCTACAAGCTAAGCTTCTCAGGTCCTCACTGAGCAATCCTGTCTTAGTTCTGGTTTTCTGTAATGGATGCAGTGAGCACAGGGAGAGTTGTAATATGATCAACTTTCAGATCATTTTTAGTTAATTCAGTGGTACAGGGTGAAAAGAAAGAGATTGCATCTCTCTGCACTTTTCCTTAGATCTGGAAAAATAAAAGTCAGATGTGATTCCTGTTGGAAAACAAGATTTGGAGTTAGATTTTTCAAATGCTTAGCACCTGCAAATATGTCCAAATTATCAGCATCCAAGATGTTGAGTTCTTTTGAAATCTGGCCACTTCTCTTGGGCTTAAAACAGATGTCACATTTGAGGTGGCTCTAATTGATCTGAGTCAAAACCTGGGACACGAAAAGAATGCCACAGCCCTTTACACACAGAGCTTGTCCCTGGAATGAATGGCAATTAACTTGAATGATAAAAGGCTTTCTCCCAGGAGAAGTGCAGCTGTCTCTTTTTTGGCCTTAGTGCTTAAATGGGACTTATATTGTGAGCTTTTCTGAATATCTGGCTTTATTTGTGGGTCTGAGCACTTTTATGAAAATACAGCCAATAGGAATTCAATGAAGGCTGCATAGACATATTCAAAAGATCTTAGAGAATTCTCCCCGGTTTGTTCTCTCTGTAGAAAAACTTCCCCAGAGAGCCCTATATGGACAAGGTGCGGGGAAAGGTTGCCATTGGCTTGGGCTGAAAAAACTGGAATCAGAACATACTCCCTAAGTGCTTCAGCATTGGGCTTTTCCAGCCTAAAGCATTCAGGGGCATGTTCTGCTCCCTGCTTACTTGGGATTGACACACAGGATCCCTGGGTGGTAAGGCAAGAAGGGAAGGGAACAAGGCTCTCTAGGATTCCAGACGACCACTCTGTGGATGGGTACCTGTACTCATTTGGTCTCCCAAGAGATATTCTCCCAGGATCCATTTCAGTTGGGTTTTCCTCAGGTATTTTTATCCCAGAGTGGCCATGTTTGCTCTAGGAGAAAAATAATGAACATCTGAACTCTCTCAGGAGAAACTGAATGTCTGTATGTAGCCTAACTATGAAGGGACATGTAAAATGGTATAATTTACACCACCTGCTTTGCCAGCCCAGATAACACCTTAAACTCCTCCAGTTCTCCACAATTAGACTTCTTTTCCTCCTATGGCTGTTCTGTCTGCTAAGAACATTAACAAAGATACTCATTTCCTTTAGTTATGGTGGGTTTTTTGTGATGTTCACTGGGCATGTCTACATGTGCAATTAATGTGACTGAATGTACTCTGGCTTAATCTGAGCCAGAGGAAACTAACCCTGACATCACCATCTACATGTAAGTTTAAGTGCAATAATTTAGTGCTCTGCCAGATACCACTTGTATCTGATGGGACTATCCAGCAGCACAGTAAATTAGCCTACTGCACCCTAATTGCTGTGCATGTGTAGACAGTGACACTTTACTGTGCAGCAAATTAGTCTGTTGCACAGTAAAGCATCTTGTTTAGATGCACCCACTGGATACCAAACTGAGGATATTATTTCAGCATTTAAAAAGGATCAGAGAAATGTAGCAAACAAATCAAAGATAAACAACATCTAAGGGAAACCATAGAACTCCAAAGGCTGAAACACTTTATATCACCATTGTCAGGTAAAAAAAATGAGCAGATCAGGGAAAAGTGAGCTGAATATTACTTTGTAACAATTTATGTTGGTTAATTGCACCAGATTTTGTGGGGGTGTGCGGAAGTGGATATTGCTTTTTATTTCTGTGGAGCCATCAATTCCCACACCCCCTCATTGATGACTGGGCAGCCACAAAACTCTGAGTCACTGTGGAGATTTCCAGAGTCCTACCTGTGATTAAAGTCTGCCTTAAGAACTCAGGAAACAAATGGTAAGTTTGAAATGGCCCAATTTAGGCAAATCATGATAAACAGGAATAGAATGGTTATTTTCTTACAAGCAGACAAAAGGATGTTGCTTGAAGGATCCCACTTACTGAAATGAAATTGGCCTTTAAAGTTTTGTCATAGGCGACAGCATAATGAGTCCATTTCTGTTTAAATTAACTCAGTATCCTCACAGCAGAATTCTTTCAGATCCACATAGTGCTTCATCTTCAATATTCTCCAGTATTTATATGCATATTTCTGAGGTGCTTTATGTGTATGAAGTGAGCAGAATATCATGGCAAATATGAGATGATTTTTTTTATGGAATGTGGATCTTAATTTAGTACCTGTAAAAATGGTACTGATAATTTGGAAGTTCTTTGTTAATCCACAGAACATGGATAGCATAAGCAACAGCTTCTCACTCCTTAATCCATGTTCCAGTATGGATGTATTTCAGGGGTCAGGGAGGAAATGTGTTGTGGGGCTGTGTGAAGCTTCGGTCCCTGATTTGATTTGGTGGAGATTCAGCCCGATTTGGTGGCCAACTCTCCAAATCGAATCAGAGGACCCTTTAATCTCTCCAAATCGAATCAGAACCCTCTGAATCAATTTGGAGAAATTCAGAAAGATTCAGAGATTTGGACATAGAGACAGCTTTAAATGTTTTTTCTACATACCTCTAGGTAGCAGGGGCTCATGAGTGCTGCGATGCTGGGGAGCATGGAGTGTCCCACAGTAGTATGGGGGGTTCCCTAGCACACTCGGCAGCGGACCCAGAAGTGGACCAGAAGCACTTCTGGTCCACTTCTGGGTCCGCCGGGGAGCTCCCCCGTACCTCCCCAGCTTGGTGACTGGTGCCTGGGTTGGGGCACCCAGGGTCACCCCTGCAGCTGATCACTGAGCACTTCCAGTCCACTTCTGGGTTCACCACCAAGTACGTGGAGGGCCCCCACACACTCCATCCATCGCAGCATCGCAGCAATCACGAGACACGGCTGCTACCTCAAGGTATATAGAAAAAACTTTTAAAGCTGTGTCTATGTCCGAATCACTGATTCTCCAACTCAGCATCGAATCTTCCAATTTGGATTGGGCCGAATCGTATCAGGGACAGTGATCCAAGTCAATGAATTGAATCACTGTCCCTGATTCGGGCCAAATCCAAATCTGAATCAAATAGGACCCACTTCGCACACCCCTAATGTGTTGTCATATAGAGATGTGTCTCCTTGCAACTTGACTGGAACCACCAAATATGTTTCACATATGCAGCCAAGCAGCAATCAGATAAGATTAATTTTTGTTGTTCCCATGTGCTAACTGATTTATCAGCCTCATTTCGTATGAAGCCCAAGCAAATAGGGGCCTTTTTATATAATTTCAAAAATCTACCTACAGTTTCTGGGCTTTTGAAAATCAAACTTGATTGTCCTATATACTTTTTCTTGTTTAGGAGTGAGAACATGTGAGTGAGAAACTACCTTATAGTCCTATCTCATACTAGCGTTAAAAGGATGACTATATTGCCATAATATTAAGGATTAATGTACAGAGAGAAGTGATCTGAAGGGAGGAAAGTCTACAAATCATCTCATTTTTTACAATAGTGTGGTCAAAAGACAAGAGCAACAATAGAGGTCATTTATATATAAAAATATTTCGTAAACATTTGTGAAAAAGGTACTCACTAGTTCAAAATCCTCTGGTGTGTAGTAAAACGGCAGGAAGTGAAGGAATCTAAAAATAGCCTGAAGAATAGTAATGTTTGAAACAGAAAAGATAAGAGAGAATACTGCTGTGATTTCACACCCACGATGAGTGAAAAAATCTTCTCTGTGAGTTGCCTACATTTTTTGCTAGGTCAATCAGTATGCAAGTGAGATGCAATTTTAAGAACAGCTCCATCATGGTGGAAAAGGCCATCCTGTTTTACGAACACAAGTGAATAATATCTCATTAAAATAAATGGTGGGTCCACAATTATTCAAAAAGGTGCAGTGTACACTAGTTTCAAAGACCTGATATGTTCATTAGCTGCTAATAGAATACTTTTGTGCAGCTAGAAATATGTATGATCCAGACTCACTAAAGGAAGATTTTGATACCTAATATAATATCTAATAATCCTTCGTTATGGATGTTTCAAAGCTTATTTTTCTTCACTAGTAATTTTGTTAAGATGCATTTGTATTGAGCCCTTGGCAAAAATGTTTCTTCCATTATATAAGCACTAAGTGGTATTATTATTATTCACTGAGATTCTCTTAATGGCTTAATTTTTGTAAACACCTGCTCACTTTAAAATATGGTTATCTCTTTGTTTTGCCAATATATTCAGGATCCATGGGATTTTGTGTATCTGGGAAAGGTGTTCATATAATGAATTTGCGTTTTGTAGTCAGATGCTTTAATGTTTTTCCCTAATGTTCTTGCACATTCTGTGTGAATTCCTGCTAGTATATCTTTCTGGCTTGTTCTGTTAGCCAGAACCTTAAGGGCAGAATTCTGTGTTACTTTACATGCCCAAATGGCAGCATCCCTGCTACAGAAGTGCCAGTAGTGTAATGATGGGTGGGAGAGTGAGACTTGAGCCCCAGGTGCTGCAACGATGGGAGCCGGGTATGAAGGAAGGGCTGGAATACAGGTAGGGAATTGTCTTATCCTCCCATTCCCCATCCTGCACCCTGTACCTACCCTGCAGAAGCTTTGGCTCTGGCACCAGCTCCAGCAATGGCACCAGGGATGGCAGAGCAGCAGCAGTGCATGCTGCAAAAGCAGCAACTGGAGGATCACTGCTGTTGGAGGGGGTAGGCAAAATCAACCCCATTTTTTTTCTGCCAAAAATCGGTGGTCAAATCACCATTTGATTCACATTAGTGGCCAAAAAAAGGGTAAGATCCTCTCTGCAGCAGTGAACTTCTGGGTGCTGTTCCTTTACAGGGTGCTACTACAGCCCACAGTAGCATATTTTCGGCGCTTATAAACATAAGCTTCCCACAACTAGTGAGCGTGTGCAGTGGGCTTCACTCTGGAAAGGCAGGGATGTGACATGCATACCCAAGCATACATTCCAAAGCTGGCAATGGGGAGAAGAAGAACAGCCCTCCATGTTTTAGCCCGTTCTGACATCAGCTGCAGAAAAACAAGCCTGTGGCAGAACACTTTAACCTCCCTGGATGCTCCATTGCTTCTGACCTGGGGGTGGCTGTTCTCTGCAAACTTTTAAAGAAACAGTTTGAATGGGAAATAATGGAACAAGTGTCCAAACCACTCACCTATTGGCCTGAAAGATAAGAGAGCTTTTTCTCTTCTGGAATCTAATGCCTCTCTGGAGCCCTGTACCTGTCCAACCAGACCTCAGCCCCTCTTTGCTGTTGTAAACTTACCATGATTTTAAGAACCTGGCTTTTCTTTACTTTTGCTGCTTGCATATGAGTGTATATTCTTAATTTGCTCAGTTATTTGGCCCAAATAAAGTTGGTAGTGAACTCCCTTCTTCCTATGAAACTGTCATTAAATGAGGCAATCTACTGGAGCTGAAAAAATAATTTATAACAGATAACTCATCTGATAAATTTTGCCTCTCCTGCTATTTGCAAATTGCCTGTGAACTGATTGCTGTGATCTTGAATGTAGTTATTATTTGAAATAATGTATCAAGCAATTCCTCTAATAATTGTTCATCTGTAGTTTATGCATGAGTAAGCAATATTGGGGAAAATATTGGGGGCATGCTTTTGTACTTTGATTTCATGGCATAACTCTTAGAATCACATTTTTTGTTTAAATACTCATATTAATTCATTCAAATGTTGCTTTCCATAGATGTTCTGCCATGATAACTGTAAATCTGGTATGTCCATAAATGATCCTCCCAATAAACTCAGTAATTGAATGGGTCATTTTGAAAGACTGTTTTAGCCAGTTTCCAAAGCATTCTTGTTGGGGGGACAAAACTGAATGAATATACACAGAAAAATATTAGCAAATTTTGGTCATCTGCTATCAAATATGAAACAACAGTGAAAGAGCAAACATGCAATATTTCTTGGGATAAAAGATTTTCCATGATATAAGGTAAGTTTTGTTCTTCAAACTTACAGATCCCTCTACAGAAAATGAATTATAGTATATCAACAGTATATCAGGAGCACAATTGATTCTTAAGGTATCACAGGAACGTAAGCATTTGTGATATTTCCCTGCTGGCAAAAATAATGCAGTTATAGAAGTTAGGGTAGAATTAAAGCTTTATTGTTTCTGTCTTTGAAAGCATGTGGTGGTGACATTAAAACTAATTTTTTTAGATCAGTAGAAGTCCATGCTACTTGTAGTTAAACAGTGAGTGGGGAAAGAATCCAATGAATACTTGTTCTGAAGCTGTTGTCTCCTGTTTTACAGCTAGAAGCTATGAGACAGGAACCACTACTATACTATGTTTGTATGGGGTCTATTACAATAGGTGTAAAGCTTTCAGATGATGCTCTTACACCTCTAATTAGTATTACCAATCCTTTAGTAATATCTGAAAATTATTTTGATTCAATATTAATTTCAAACCTGTCCTCTTTTCTTTCAGCAGACATTCATGCAACCAAGTTTCACTTTCACAAATACAGAGGGTTAATGTTCGCCTTTGAATCGTCAGATATTTAGCAAACAAATTTCAAATTGATGTTGTCACTGCAGTAGTCAAAAATCTGTTCTGATTTGGTTGGGTGACTTACCTAAACAATCAGAGAACAGAAACAATGCCAGGAGATTTTGTAAGACACCCCACACTGAAAATTAGCATGTATGTATAATTTCTTCATTAACTTCAAATAAAAAGGAAATACTTTGTAAAGAAATTCTCAGCTATTTAAAAAATAAAATAAAACCAATCTCATTCTATGTTCACAAATCAAAAAGGTGACGGAAAATTTACAGATTTTATGAAGTATTTGTTCTACTCTGTTCATTAATATTGGTTTTCTCCCAAAGATCTCTCTTATAAATCCTACTGCACTCCCTGTTGGCAGACTGATTCACAGTTTAATGCATCATG
Source organism: Alligator mississippiensis (assembly GCF_030867095.1). NCBI lineage: Eukaryota > Metazoa > Chordata > Crocodylia > Alligatoridae > Alligator > Alligator mississippiensis. Next base: position 93,829,173 of record NC_081827.1, on the reverse strand, counting down.
GTAAGTTCTCTGATACAAGAAGGGAAAGTAACCAGGAGTTACAAAAATACTCATCAAAAGAACATTAAAGAGGGATCAAAAATGTAAACTGCTCGTGTTGGATTGCAGGAGGTAAGGTATGCTGTTGTATGCTTTATTGAATAAGTCAGAAAGTAAGACTTGAAAGAATCTTAGTGCTTCTCACTTACTCTGTTGTAAGTATCCACTGTTGCCTTCTCTAGATCAAGAGAAAGATAGCTTGCTATACAACAGTCAGTAATTTTTTCCATTTGCTTTCAATTTTTAAAACAGCAAAGGTTCCTCTATTGATATGAGAAACAATAAGCTTTTCCAGGGCTGTTTGCCTCATATTTGATAGGGACTAGGAGCCGCCAGGGCTGCCTAAGGAATTGGAGCATTGCATCACCTGCTATGACCAACTTGTCCCATTCCTAAACAGGAGTATCCTCACTGGGAAGACAATTCTTTATGCTCCAAGGAGTATGGATCTATTTCAGCTGGTGCCTTTGGGGAAATAAGCATTACTGAAAGCAGACGGTAGTTCTCACTCATTTTTTCCAGAGTTGCAGGGTGTGGATTACTTCAACTTTGTGCTAGAAATAAAAACAAAAATTAGCATCACTAGTGAGCTGCTCCACTCACACTACAGCAGCACAGTCTGTTGTGTGGAGTGAATGGACATTTAGACTAGGGACAGACATTCAAAAAGCCTGAGCCTGAATTGATTCAATCTTTACAGGTTAGTCTAACCTGGCTAGGCTAAATCAGTTTTGTAACAGGACAGACATCGCAGAAATGCAGGCACATGCCTGCAGTGTCTCAGGCTAGAAGCCAGGAGGTGCTAGAGCAGCCCTTCCTTCCCTTGCACAGGGTTCAGCTAAAGAGGGGGTGGGGGTGGCCAGGGCCTGACAGGATGCTCTGATTAGAGAGAGCCCCCCCAGCTTCCTGAACAGCCCAGGAGGGAATGTTCACCCCTAGCTCAGTGTTTAGCACCCCATTAAGAAAACAGAGGGACGTTATCAGCTACCTGTTGATTCCACCTTTGTCCCATGTACTACAACTCAGAGGTAGCCAGCATGTGGTCTGCTAGCTAATGCTGAGAGGTGTCTGTGAGGGATGGGGGAATGCCTGCTTAGCAGAGAGTGGGGAGTGGAAGGGAGCACACAGATGCTGCTGTGCTTGCAAGTCTCTGCCAAAGCTGCAGCCAGGGAGCAGAGGGGAGAGGCCAGCCCAGCTGTGGAGCAGAGAGTACCACCCAGTCCAGAGAGCATGTCGGGATGCTGGGGGAATCTGATTTAATTGAAACCAGGAAGGTGTCTGAGACAGACATTGCATAAACTGGTTTGGCCCAAATCAGTTAAGTCTGATACTATATTCAACCAGGTTTATCTCAGACCGGTTTCAGCCATTTTCATATTGGTTTATTTGCACTAAACATCTTTTCTGTTACAGGTTTAAACCAGTTTCTGATCACCTAAACCAGGTATGTGTAATGTCTTGTCTTAGCCTTAGGCTGCTTAGCTTTACCTATTGCTCCAGCATGTTTGCATGGCAACTGCAAGTTCCCCAAGTAAGAAATACCTTTAACTTGTTTCCTCTCTTGTGTGAGACCATCATGTCCTTGATACACTGGTTGCACAGATTTCTGAGGAAAAATGGTCACTCAAACAAATTATGAAAGCTGATGAGGGCTCTAACTAATTACCAATATTTGCTTTAAAGAATTTGCATGTCAGCTCTTCATAGTGTAATGAGGCCAGGCTAGAGAGCTGGACCCAGCTGGTCTCAATCAAGAGATCAGAGCAAGTCGTCTCCAAAGGAAGGCCACCTTCAGCAAGCCCAGAGCAGTGCCCTGGTCCCAGCTGGGCTGAGTGAAGCAGTCAGAGTAGTCAATCCCCTGAAGCTACAGACAGAAGGCCTCACATGCTCCAGCCCTTAAATGCCAGGCCCATTTTGCAGCTTCCTTGTGTGGTAAAAGGTAAGAGTTTTTGCTCCTGATCTCTACTCTGCTTCCTTGCTGGTCTTCTGGTTTTGCTTCTTGGATCGGACTCTGGCAAGACCCTTAACATTCCTTGATTTTTGGTTGTCTTCTCATGATTCTAGTTTGACCTTCAGCTCTGGTCTTTGGTTTCTGATCCCAGTTAACTCTCGTTTTACCTTATCTCTGGCTTCAGTTTTTTACTCCAGCTCATACCGAGTTTGGCTATGGCATCTAAATCCAGTTCTGACACTAGACCCTTCTGGACCGCAGCTCCCTGGAAAGCCAACTTGAACTACCTCTGTGCTTCAGGTAACTAACCTAAGCTGGACAGCCTATGCCCTGGTACTTAACACATAACAATTCAATCCTTTGGTAGAGAATTGCACAAAAAGCAGGTGTGCAGACAGATGTTAAAACTAATGTGGAGACTGAAGTTACTTTTAAATCTGTGTTACCATAAATGTACATATACATAGTGCTATGGAGGGGTTTGGAATTTCAGAGACAATTGAAGAATATAGGCCTTTGCCTTTCTTCCTCAGGAATCACTGATGAGAAAAACATTATTCTCTGGGCTCTCCATTGACAGCATTTGCAGCAAAAAAACCCAAAACCCTGTTGTATGTACTGACTGCATCTACTACAGATTTCTCAAAAGAGGATGCCCCTTTTGAGGGGAGAGAAAAATCTGGGTGTTCTGGTACAAAAATAACCAGACTCATTAGGATAAACATATTTCCTGGATAAGTTTTATAACAACTTCATCTTCTTTCAAAGAATAAATAGTAGATGTGTACCTCTAGGCACGAATCCATCTATGTGCTTGCTCCATTTCTCTTATCATTCAGAGGTCATTATTTGCCAGGTAATGATTCCTGTAACTTCAGACTAGAGTTGTTTTTGTCTGAAAATGCCAAATCAAGTGATTTTTTTATTTATTTTTTTTTTGTAAACCTCCCACTTGTTTCCAAAGCTATGGAATCAATCTCTGCCCTGCACTCCTCCTCCTAGTTCTCATCATCTATCAGAAAAATGGGTGTCCAATCAATTCCATCCTGTGAAACCAGAAACATTAGCAAATTTTCAAAATTGTCATGTACAACTGAAAAATGCCATAAATGCCATTTGACACATGCAAGCAAACAGGATATTTAATTGATAAAAAGCTAAAGGAGAAGTTTGAAGAACATAGGTTGGTTTGTTGTCACAGTAGGGTTTGAAAACACTACTGCAGAGGTTTTAAAATCAGATGGCAACCAGTGGGCTTGTGTCCTTTGCAAATTATACCAGACTCTGAAATGTAGGCATTGCTGGCTTGTCCAAGAGTAGAATTAAGTGAGAAGGCACAATCATTTAGTTTTGTAAGTCTTTGACAGATGAGATTACAGATGGATAAGAATCCAGGATTACATTCCTTAATGCATTGTGCAACCAAGGCAGGGGGTGCTAGTATGATAAGGATTCTAATACTACTGCATTCTATCCTATTCTATATCCTGGTATTACTAATAGTCTATACTATTATTCAGAGTTTTGAACCACTTCTCTACTTGGCCATGTTATACAATATTAAAAAAATACTGTTTAGAAACCCCTAACCACTTTCACTTGGCATATTTTATACTGTGAGCATTAATCTCAACTTTTCAAAGGCAATAAAAGATTTTGAAAATAGTTTTATTATCAGTAGCAACTTTATTAATATTTAGTGCTGTTTTAGTAATTAAACGTTTAAGTATTCCAACCCAGGGGCTTCTGGCAGCTGTCCAGGTAGAAACAGTTTCCAGACATGCCATTTTTATGTAATTGCTTTGTTCTGACCAGTCCTAAAATAAAGCTTTAGTTTATTAAAATATTGTTTTTGTACCCCAAGTCTCATTTTCTGGCTGGGAAACAGGGCGTCTTAGAAATAAGCTCTGTTTTGATGAATACACTGTAAAAATCAATAAACTTTTTGTTTATCTTATTTATGGTATTTTGAAAAGTTGATATTGGATAAGGTCTTGTCATCTTTACTCAGGCAAATCTCCAAGTGATTTCAGGAGAAGGCTTGCCTAAGGAAATGGACACGTGACATATTTACTCTGCTTCAATTTACACTGGTTATATGGGAATCTAGAGCACACAGTGTTACGCCTCAGCTCTGTATTCTTGGGCAACCCTGGCACAGGATGCAGTCAGTCTGACTTACAAAGGACTCACCCCCCTACTCCCTCCCCTCCTCTACCTAAATGAAACTGATTAAGATGCAGTGAGAGACACACCTAAGACCATCAAGATAAGGGTGACAAGAATGAACCAACTGCCCTAGGTCTCATTTACATCCGAGATGGAACCAGATGACCATTCATTTACATGAGAGATGGAGAACAGAAAGCCTGAAGCAGAGACTGCAGTGAATTCTGGGACCAGAGAAGCAGGGGAGCACTGCATGATGGGGAATCTGTGCTTCAAATGTTAATCAACCCATGTTCACACACACCCAGCTCAGCATTTATCAGACCAGTTCTAATCTGGATTTACTAAGGACTTTTCCCCCCCCAGACACACACACACAGCTCTAAGTTTAATAGGCATCTCGGGCCGTACATTCCCCGGTCCCACTATGGGAGGCCTATTTAAACTTGATTGACTAAAACTCGGTTGCCGGGTTAGGGAATGCTGAGGCAAGAGACCGAGTCAGAGGGGGTATGGGCAACATTTGAACAATGGTTAAGGGTTCATCACAGCATCCAGCCTGCTGGAGCCCTAATCACAGGTGTTGTCATACTTTTCCCAAGATGACTGGTGGGAGTCCTCTCCACAAAAGGTTATGAGCAACCCAATAATTGTCTTAAGTCTGTTAAAAGACTATAGTAAAATCTGGAAAAGTCATGCTAAGCTGAGGCTTGTGCACAACAAGTAAAAATCCAAAATCCTGATGCTGCAAGCTATCTATTGTTCCTGAAGAAACCATGAGATATCCCATCAGTATATCTGCCATCCATAGGAATCTCAAGCTGGCTCCCAAGTATTTGGGTTACTCCCTAATCTTAAGTGTTTCCTGATTATCAGTCAGTTTCTTGAGATGTTCCAAACCAGATAACCCCTTGTCAATAGAAAAGACAATTATTTACACTACTGAGGGTGCTTCGAAGCAGCTGAACTGAGGGTATAAAAATCTGTAAAAAGTGTGTGCGCTTCAAGAAGAAGAAGGAAAGGAGAAGGAGAGGAAAAGGAAAGAAGAAGAAAACTCCTGTGCTGACACCATCCCCTGTCATTCTTGGGACGCTGGAAGAACAGATCGTCTCTCTCTTCAAGGATTGTGCTACAGACTGTGCCTGTCAGCTTTGCAGCCTGAGTATCTTGGACTAGGTGAGATCCCAGCGCTCTCTCTCTTCTATCTAGGCATAAACTTCTGAACCTGAACTGTATCAGTTAAGCTTGAGCTAAGTTTCCCCAAATACTTAGTGAAACCAGGGTAGTATTGTCATTGTTTGTGTTTGTTTTTCTTTTGCATGTCTATTGCTACTAGTACTATTATATATTTCATATGCTTAGCAATAAATAACTTTTATAGTCAAACTTGTAGTAATTGGGTATATTTTTCCTTCTCTGCTTCTCTTTCCTCCCGTGCTCTGCAGCAACGCTTCTTTTACCTATGCTAAAGATCCCTGTGAAGCCCAAAAATATTGTGGGGTCTGCTCATCAAGAGGCCAAAGATTGGGACATGCTGAGTTTGAAACACATAAGGGGATCAGCTTGTACAGGCTGATTGACCCAGTTTGACTCAGACGTGCCCTTATGAACTGAATGCTGGCCCATGAGGGTGTCAGCTGGACACCCAGCTGGATTCAGAGGGATTCTGTTCACCTGTGTGCTTGTGTCTGACTGCAGTTTATTGTTGCTCTTACGAATTGATTCTTGGCATATGAGGGTGTCAGCCTGTCCATGCTGATCAGCCCAGCCAGGTCAGGCGTGTCACGTTAATTTGTGTGTGTTTGTGCGTATGACTGATTTGGTGACTGGAGGAACCCAGTCCCATTGAGATTGAGTCCTGCAAGATAGCTCCACTGGGGGTGAGGGCTTGCAGAAGGGAGAAATACAGCTCCGTATAGTAACACAAGCAGCACATTGACAGAATCACCAAGACCCTAGAAACTATCCCTAATAAATGAGCACACCCCAAAGTAATGGGCAAATTTGGTAACAACAGACAATCTGCTCTCCTGGAACAGATGCTGGTCATCCTAGCTTTTTCCTGTGTTAATTCTATTCAAGATCCAAGTAAGTTACACTGACCTTTTCACTAGTGTAAGGACTAATTAAAACATGTTATGTGTCCAAGTCCAAAGTAAAATATATAGGATTTCACTTAATGTGCACAGGAAGGATGTCGCAGCTGAATTCTGTACTGGCATATTGCCAGGTGTCACTGTTCACACACAAGTCTGATTTTTCTAAAGGAAGACTTAGCCACATACATAGGCAAACCCAGGATTTTGAAAACGGGAAATGCAGGAGCAGTGACTGGAGCTGCAGTGGTGGCTGCATCTCCTCTCCCACGCTCTTCCCACTCTCACAAGCAGGCAGACCATGCACCAAGACAGCAGAAGGGGACTTTAAGTCCCTGAATTGGGTAAGAATCTCTTCCCCATGTCTAGCAGCCCCTCTTCACTTAGGCCTCTGGGTGCAGGAAGGGGAGACCTATAAGCCTGCCACCACCGCTATCCCAGCCCTTCCTGCCCTGCTCCAGCCAGAGCTGCTCTGAGAGCCAGGCTTGGGTAGAGACAGAGAAAGTGATGAGCAGGTGTCCCCCGCCCCACCACCACCACCACTGGTTCCCTGTGCAGCCTACCTGAAGCAGGAGAGGAGCAGATCTGGATGTGTACTGCCTTCACACCCACACCCCTGGGTCTGCTGGGAAAAGCAGAGCTGTAGGTAGGGATGGGAAGTGGGGGGTGGGAATGGGAGGGGAAGTAAGTAATAGGATGGAGAGATGCTGCTGATCATGGAACAGAAGAGCAGGGGTTGGGGCAGGGAGGGAGAGGTTCAACACTATGGGGGCAAGATTATTACCTGCTTCAGTGACATAAGGGGAAAAAAAAGTCCCCAGCAGCTGCTCCCATAGCATAGTCCCCCTTTTTCTTAAAATATAATCTTCATTGTCATGGGATGGAGTCCTGAAGGATGGCCATGATCTCCCCAAGGCCCCCCCCACCATGCCAAGGTGGCCCAATGGGCACCCTCTTTTCTCGCCCGCCATGTGTTTGCTGTTATGAATGGGAGGCTGCCTTTCAGTCCTCTTGGACATGGTCTCGATAGACTCTCTGGACCCCGTGGGTTTCTGGACCCCTGGTGAATCCCACTCCAAGATAGATATCACAACGGGTGTTTCAGGGCACCCTAGCCTTATGGACTGTGTGTGGCTCCAACCACAAACTTTACCACACCCCAAGCCTCGCAGATAGTACTGATGTTGTTTGGTTTGGGTCTTGTAATTTGGCCCCCTTGTCCTCCCTGGGCCCTCCACAGCCCAGTCTGGCTCTGCACCTCACAGGCGCTCGGGCTCTCCGCAGCCCAGTCTGGCTCCGCGCCTCACAGCCCTGCAAAGTATTGTGCCCTCTCTGGCGCTGGGGTCTGTGCACCCCAAAATGCTGCGCCCTCTCTGGTGCTGGGGTCCCATACGCTGCTGTGGGTCCCCTATGAGGCCTCCTCCTTCCCCTAATAGCCTCACCCAAACCACCAGTGCTATACAACAATAAACAAAACACAAGCCCCTGGGCTGTAACATAAATTCAAGCTGCCCTGCTCTAACATCATTTAAACATCCCACAACAGTATCAGGAGCTGCTTGTGCAGTCAGGCCTCTCCGCTTTGCTTGCTTTGGAAGAGCTCCTTCCCCCTTGGCTGCTGGCAGGGAACTGTGCTCCTGGCCTCAGCCCTGGGGTTTATATATGAGTCAGGCCCTGCCCCTTCCAGTCAGCTGACCGCTGACAGGTGTGGGCCACTAGCTTGTTCTGGCTGCCCTGGTAACCAGCAGCTGGGGCTTCCACCTCACTGCTAGGGCTCTTCCCCTAGTGGTTTCAGCTCTTTAAAGGAGCAGGGCACCCTAGTGTGCTGCAACATTCATTAATTTGTTTTTCTTTCTGGAACTCATATGAAAGAAGTGGGCTGTGCTTAGCTTATACATTAAGGATAAAATCTCATTTTAACTTCTTTAAGCCTTGTGGGGTATGTAGTAGAGCAGGGCTGGCTTCTCCAAGGATCCCAGGCCCATTCTCAGTACTAGTGAGGACAGAAAGTTGACAGTGCACTAATGAAAAGTAGCCATCCTTCCAGCAAGCAGCACTGCAGGGATGGGACACTGTGCCCACTTGCATATAACTGTTACAGTAAAACAAGGCTCCTTGTTCTCTACTCAGTGCTAGATTGGATCTCTGCTCTGCTGCTGCATCCATACATTCAGGTGGAATCAGTTCCTTACATGTCTACCTGTACTCCTCCAACTGCAGTGTGTACACATGAGGTAACATTTCGCCAAAGACAAGGATTTGCCTGAAGTGACCATCATACAGTTTTAGCCTTTCAAGTCCTCCACAGTATCACAGTCCATGCCAGGATAACTCAAAATTATTCAAAACATTTTGGCTAAGGACAGGAATTCAAAAAGCCTGAGCCTGAATTGATTCAATCTTTGCAGGTTAGGCTAGCCTGCCTAGGCTGAATCAGTTTGTAACCACACAGATACCCACTCTGGACTGAAAAAAATGCAGGCATGTGCCTGCAGTGGCTCAGGCTATAAGCTGGGGGGGGGGGGCGCTAGAGCAGTCCTCCCTTCCCTTCTATAGTGCTGAGCTGAGGGGGGCATGGCCAGGCCCCAGCAGGATGCTCTGATTAGGGCTTACACCCCTCCACCCTATCTGTACCACCCCAGGCTTTTTCCCCCATCACTGTTCAAGGGGCGGGAGTGTTGCTAGACCCTGCATCTGTTGATACGGAGCTTTTCAATCTCCATCTCCCTGCTTCTTCAGACTGTCTGCAAACCAGGTGATTTCTAACACCTTTCTCTGTCCCTTCTTGAAGACTGACAGATTACAGCCAGTTTATCAGCCCATCAAGCCCTCATTAATTTCAACCTCTTCTTATCTGCAGGGTGCATTTGCATTTGCAAGCCCCTAGCTGATTATTCCAGTGAAATTGGAGACCCACACCTCTCAGCAGTAGCTAGCATTGCTGTGGGGTGGGGAGGGGAGGAGCATGGCCAGATAGATGCAGGTCCCTGCCATGGGAGAGGGGCAGGAGGGGAGGATCCCAGCTTGAGCAGCCAGCAAGGAGAGTGATGGGAGAGAGGGAGAAGCCTGGCAGCTGCTGCAGTCCCTCAGCCAGCCAGAGCAATGATAGTGATCTAGCTGGGAAGGAGAAGAGCAGGCTCAACATTGCTCTGATCTGCTCCAGCAGGCAGCCCCACCCAGGCCAAAGAGTATGCTGGGATGCTGGGGGAGTCTGGTTTAACTTAAATCAGGAAGGGGTCTGGGACAGACATTGCATAAACTAGTTTGACCCAAATCAGTTAAGTCTGATACTACATTCAGCCAGGTTTATCTCAAACTGGTTTCAGCCATTTTCAAACTTGTTAATGTGCATTGACCATTTGTTCTGTTACAGGTTTAAACCAGTTTCTGATCACTTAAAGAGGTTTGTATGTAATGTCTGTCCCTAGCCCTCCTCTACCCAGCCAGAGGGACTTCTGTTGAGATCTTCCTATTTTATAGGGGACAGGGCTGAGGGATGACCTTATCAGCCAAGAACCAGAATTTATAGGCCATCAATATAAGCCTGTCAACAGAAACCTCCTTGATGTTTAGACTTTATAATGCCCATTTGTCTTACAATAAAAAACAAGTTTTAAATGAGGCCTTTTAAATGAGGAAAATATCAAGCTTTTAAAAATACTCCTATGCAGCCAGTGGATTTAATTTACATTAATGTATACTGCTAAGCAAGCGATCTCCTAAAATAAATGTTCAGTTTACAGTTTTGTGACACAAGGCTTTCTTATGGAAACACTGACCCTACATACTAATTCTGGTGAGGAAAACGTCATTGCTTTTCTACTGCAAGATTTGAATAAATTCATTTTCTCAGCAAGAACCAGACGATGTAATTCTAGTATTTGCTGCACCACTTCCTGGTTTTTCCCTACTTTTTACAGTCCTACATTTTGCATGGATTTGCAACTACATCATTCATAATGTGGGGGAAGGAATGGAAGCTTCAAATTTGAAATAGGTTGTTCAAATATAAATTCAGAGGGGTGAATTTAGTTCCACATATCAATAAAGCTCATGAAAAGAGTCTTAGAGCAAAAAATGTTAAGTCAGAGCACAGCATGAGAGTGCCTCATGCTGTATCAGTAACCAAAGGATAAAACATCATACAGGAACATATTTGATGTCAAAAATTGCTATCAAAGAGCCAGGAAATTCATTATGAACTTGAATTCCAAACATCTGAAAGTGTGAACTCTGTTAGCAAATGACAATAACCTTACCTCTGACCAGCAGACTCATATTTCTTCTTTGTTGTTACTTTCCTACTTACTATATAATATGTGCATATTTGTATCTGAATACTTTCTAAGGAGTTTGAAAGAAGTCCACAGCCACAGGCAGGGGAGGGGATTTTAAATCTGCAACTACAGGAGAGAGGTTATATTTTTCTGAACTGGAGGAATACTACAGTACCTATATCCTGCAGACTCTGAAGGTATAATATCAATTCATTGCTATTGTTAGGGGAGGGGACCTGTTTTCCAGACCAAGTAGTATGCTGCTTGAGGATGTGGTCTTCCTTTCTCCTCCAAATATAACACAGTGTATATCAGAGGGAACTAAACCCCTTGAATCTCATCAGCACCCAAAAGTCTCTTCAAGAGACAACCTCTTCAGTGGCACGTGGCAGAGAGGCATAGGGAGAAGTTGAATTGGTTCAGGTAGCAGGGCATAGATTTTAACAATGATTTCTGTGGCCATTACTGGCATCACAATTGAATCTAGGAGCAGAACTCTGATGAGAATTTGCTGAATTTACTGAGGATTAAACAGTTGTGCCTAGTGGGCATGTGGAGTCAAGAGAAGATAAAAAGCACAGGTACTGAGATGGGAGCTCTGGCTTTTGGTAATTGGTTGGGTAGAGCAAAATAACAAATCAGTTTATTTTAGCCTTTTGGGTTCTCATGGAATATTTTCATATAGATCATAAGTAGCACCTGGTTTAAATTGTGGGCCCAGCTCACTAATATCATGACCTGATTGTGGCAGGGGCTGCCATTTTCTTGGCCAAATCATGGTGCCCCCCACCCCTTTCTCCATGATTGGCTGAGAGGAAGGTTTAGGGCCAGGTTTAATTGCAGCAACAGAGGCCTTGCTCCCAAAGGCCTGATTGCTGCTGAAAAGAAGCAGCAGGAACAGAAGTGGTGGCCGTCTACCCCACATTGTTTCTGACAGGCACCAATCCCTTTCAAAAAATGCTGCTTTGCTCTACCAGACTTATGGCCAACTGACAGCAAGTCTGATGCTGAGTTCAGCATCAGCCAATCAAAAGTGATGACAATGAGCTCAGCGCAATCCCTCCCCTCCGCCCCCCCAGGCTGCTAGGCTTTTGTTGCTTTCCCCAGCCTATAGAAGCCATCTTGTTGCAACAAAATGCCATGATATGGCCACTTGCTGGGAAACAGCAAGCAGCCATATCATGGCATTTTGTTGCAATTCACATTTCTTGTGATTTCATGATTTTCATGAAAAATGTGAAATTGTGATTTAAACCAGGCCCTAATCATAAAGTGCACAGCTTTCTTATTTGAAATTATCTCATTAAATTATATGTGATTTCCTTTTTACTTTGTAGATTAATAGCACATTATTTCTCTAAGTATTTAGTATTAAGCTGTGTGAGTCAGCTGCAATTTATCAACCAAACTACATTATTGTTATTGTTTCAGTTCTCAGATTGCACAAGTATTTGAATTTTTCCATTGCAGACAGTGGCATGTACAAATTAAAAACTGTTCCCTGCAAATATTTTCACTTGTCACATTGGAATTCATTTTCTGAAAGCCAAAGCTGCACACTCTCGGTGTATGGTTGTCATGGGAGACTTCAACTACCCAGACATCTCCTGGGAAGAGCACTCGGTCAAATCCAGTCGGTCTCAAAGCTTCCTTATATGCGTGGATGAGCTCTACCTGTCTCAAGAAGTTTATGGGCCGACAAGAGGTAAGGCGCTGCTGGAACTGGTACTGGCCAAAGGGGATGATCTAATCAGCAACCTAAGCATCAAAGGGAAGCTGGGTGACAGTGACCATGAGTTGATCACTTGCACTACCCATTGCAAAGCTGGCAAGTCACCCAGCAATGCAGTAGTCCTCGACTTTAGGAAAGCTGACTTTCATAAGCTCAGGAGGCTTGTTCTTGAGGCCGTGAGAGGCCATGATTTCACAGTGAGGGGAGTTCATGATGAGTGGTTGCTCCTTAAGAAGAAGTGATCCTAGAAGCACAAGGGGAGTCCATCCCAACCCATAGGAAAGGTGGTAAAAGTGCTCAACAACCCCTTTGGCTCAACAGGGAACTCATGGACCTCCTACATCTAAAAAGAGAGGCTTACTAAGGATGGAAGACAGGAAACACCACTAAGGAGAAGTATTTTGTGCTGGTCCACACCTGCAGGGAGCAAACTAGGAAAGCCAACGCTGCAACTGAACTCCAACTGGCTACACGAATCAAGAACAATAAAAAGTTCTTCTTCAGATATGTGGAGAGTCAAAAGAAAAACAAGGGCAACATTGGACCCCTGCTAAAACAGTTGGGACAGCTGGCTACCCAGGAAAAAGCCAACCTGCTTAATGATTACTTTGTGTCCCTTTTTCACCAGCCCAAAGGGACTACTTTGCCTAACATGATGTGGGATGACGGGGGTAAGGATGAATATATGCCCACCATTGGCATGGATCTTGTGAGGGAGCATCTTGAGAGGCTGGACCCCTCACAAATCAGCTGGTCCAGATAGATTGCACCCAAGAGTGCTAAAGGAACTGGAAGACATCATAGCGCAGCCACTGGTAAGGATATTTGAGAACTCATGGTGCTCAGGTGAAGTACCTGAAGATTGGAAGAGGGCCAATGTGGTACCTATCTTCAAGAAAGGGAGGAAAGAAGACCTAGGAAACTACAGGCCAATCAGTTTGACCTCAATCCCTGGGAAGATCTTGGAAAAAATTATCAAAGAAACCAACCTTGACAGGCTAACAGAAGGCAACATTCTGCTGACAGCCAGCATGGGTTTGTTGTGGGTAGGTCTTGCCTGACCAATCTCATTTTCTTATATGACCAGGTGACGTAATTTTTAATGTCGTCATAAATGATCTGGACACTGGTGTCAGAAGTGGACTGGCTAAGTTTGCTGACAACACCAAACTTTGGGGAAGAGTATCCACACTTGAGGATAGGCTGGTGATCCAGGCTGACCTCAATAAGCTTGTAATGTGGGTGGATGAAAACCTGATGACATTCAATATGAACAAATGCAAGGTTCTCCACTTTGGGGTGGGGGGGGGCGCTTATCACATTTATAGGCTCAGCAATGCTACACTCACTAGCACCATGACCAAAAGAGACTTGGGGGTCATGACTGACCACAAGATGAACATGAGCCACCAGTGTGATACTGCAGTCGGCAAAGTGAATAAAACTCTGGGTTGCATCTACTGAGCAAGACATAGGATGTCATCCTCCCACTGTACTCGGCCTTGGTGACGCCACAGCTGGAGTACTGCCTCCAATTCTGGGCTCCACAATTCAGGAAGGATGTGGAGGAGCTTGAAAGAGTCCACAGGAGAGCCATGTGCATGGTCAGAGGGCAAGAGAACAGGCCTTATGAAGAAAGGCTGCGAGCTATGGGACTCTTCAGCCTGGAGAAGCGCAGGCTCAGGGGGGACTTGGTGGCAGCCTATAAGTACATCAGGGGTGTGCATCAGGATCTGGGGGAATGCCTGTTCACCAGAGCACCCCAAGGGATGACAAGGTTCAATGGTCACAAACCCCTGCAAGAGCATTTTAAGCTGGACGTAAAGAAAAACTTCTTTACTGTCTGAGTCCCCAAGGCCTGGAACAGATTCCCCCCAGAGGTGGTGCAAGCACCTACTTTGGACACTTTTAAGAAACATTTGGATGCTTATCTTGCCATGATCCTTTGTCCCTAGCTGACTTCCTGCCCCTTCGGCTGGGGCTGGACCCGATGATCTTATGAGATCCCTTCCAGCCCTAATGCTTATGAAATCTATGAAGCCTTCATGCCAGGAAAGCCTGGTTCCTTAAATATCCACAACAGGAAAACACAAAAGAGGTATTAACTTAGCTAGAATAAAGTCACTTCAGTGTTTTCCCATATGCCTTTCCTGGTCTCAGAATTAATCCTAGGAGTAGGCCTTTCAAGTATGCTTTAGATGATATTTTACAAACCATGTTTTTAAAACACACAGCAAAAAGTTACAGGCAATTTCACAACTCAAGTTTTCAGAAACCAGAATCAAATAAATAGCTTGTCTAAATTATCTAAATTTTTAAGAGAAAGTTCTCTGCCTGCCACTCATTGTGTACATGACTTCCAAAATAAAAAAGACCTTTCTTGAGAACTGCAGAAGTGAGGCTGAAACTGGGCTTATAATGAAAAGCAGGTATCAACTTTTACTATGCAGAAGCAGTAGTTTCTCCATAATACGGCTGTCGGTTCAATTTCTGTCAGGGAAATAAACACAGAATTCAAATAAGTGTTAGACTAGTGTTTGGATGAAAGTTTTAATCAGCTGAACACCTGTGGTCACACTCTGTTTAAGACCTGAAACTTAAATTCTGTGTAAAACACTGCCATCCAGTGGCAACTTTTACCACCTCCTAAACTGTCAAAAATGTTTTTACTATAGAGAGAAAGCATAGAAATGATGGCTTTCTCTATGCTTTCTCATATAAAAATCTGTATATGCTAGGAGACATAATTAAGGGGTATAAACTAAGACAGGTGACTCCTGCTTTAACTTTTGGCCTTAGCCCTCTCTCTGTCTCTGGTCTCGAGGCCTCTCATCCCTGTCTTACACCTTGTCCAAGCCCCCTGGTGTCCCAGACCTAAAGTGAGGGTGCTCTCGGCTCCTCCCAGCCTCCCTTGAATCTGTGACCCAGACAAGGCTGCTTTTGGGTCCTCCCAGCCCCCCTGGCATCCCAGACCCAGGGCAAGGCTGCTCTCAGCTCCACCCAGGTCCCCCGGTGTCCTTGACCATCACCCCATGGAGCTTATACCAGTTTCTTGACATGGTTCCCAGGAGCGGCAAATGGCTGCATGTGCCACTCCTAGGCTAGGTACAGACATTCAAAAACTCAAAGGCAGAATCAAACCTATGTGGGTTTCTGTAAGTGGCATAGGTTTGGAGTGAACAGAACACATGTTTGCCCTTTGGTGGGGGGGGGGAGGCAGCATGCAGGCTGCCTGCACTGGCCAATGCCAGCAGGTTGGGGGTGTTCCCACACACCTCCCAGCAGGCCCTGTGGGCTCCCTGGGCTGCCAGAGAATGCTGGGCACAGCCAAGCAGCCAGGCCACCAATGATTGGCCGCTGGATCCAGGCAGCAGAAGCCTCCATTCTCCCCCGTCCCCCCTACCTGGCTGCAGCTGACAGCTCACTGCAGGCAGGAGGTGGGGCTGGGGACAGAGGCTTTGCTGGCTCAGGTCTATGAGAGCTCAGGGGCAAGGCCCACTGGGCACTCAGCTGAAGCAGCCAAGCACAGGGAGAGTGCTAGCATGGCTCCTACTGAGAGAGTCTAGCAGGAGGCCACCAAGGTGCCTGGGAGGCCAGCAGACAGCAAACTAACATGAATTGATCAGGGATCTAGTACAGAAGTTTGATGCACTGGTCTAAGCTAACCTGATTAAGTTTGAGTGCACATCGATCCAGGCCTATCTTAAACTGGCTTCCACCATTTTTAAATCAGTCTATGCGCGCCAAACTTTGGTTTTGTTACAGGTATAGACGAGTTTATGTGTAATGTCTGTACCTGGTCCTAGTCTATGTTTAGGCAGCTGAAAGTAAGCCATGTGAACATAGACCTAGTGCAGAAATGACTGTATGCACCCATGCCTGTTTATCCCAAAGAGTACTGTAAGAGTTGCCTCACATTCTCCTGGCTTAATTTGGCCCTAGAACTATGGTTTATCCCACCCTGTGGCCATTTTCTTGAAAAAGCACTATTTGGTTTCTTCATCAAAAAAGGTCATCGAGTCCCATTTGAATCAAACAGTCCCAATTCAAAGTGACTGACAGAGATTGCATAGGTGAACTAAAAATAAGTTATAATGTTAATTTTGGCCTACCTGATTTAAACCATTTTTGAGGTTCAAGAAGTTTGTGAATCTCTGTGCTACTGTGTTTTGATTAGAACTAGGAATATTGCTGTGTCTCAAAAGTCTCACTGTAATTTCAGCCCAGACAAAATGAGGAAGCCTTGAAATTCTCACAAGAGAGCCTGATTTTTGAGATATTTCTAGACTTATACATACAGTAATGATTTTTGGATAACCATCAGGCTATATTGTGATAGGCATCTTTAAAATGCCTACAGATAGAGTTGTCCTTTGGGATACCTTTCTAAATCAGAACTCGGACTTATTATAGATTTTCTGGTTGCTTAAAGTTTTAAAGTAGAATGTGTTCTTATCTTCACTTTCTTTTAGACTTAAATACAACCAACTTCTTCAGAAGCCATGATTTAAATCACTGAATAATGCAGTTATGGAGGCCAAGTCACAGATGAGCAGAAGCAACACCTCTTATGTCTCCCCAACATTTTATTGTTATAGCACCTTGAATGGTAAGTACAAGTTTTTGTCCAGTGGGATTTATCTTGTTCTTATGGCAGCTGTGGAAGTTATTTATCAAAAGTTTACCGCTTAATACCAAACTGGAGGTATGTTTACCTATGATAACACTACAGAATGAGAAAAGGCTAGACAAGAATTAGGATTTGTCTAGTTATTTTCAAAAGCTGAGGCCAATTTGTTGTTGTACTAGACTGCATTAAAAGTAACATTTAAGCTTCCAAGCTCACTAAACCAAACATGTGGGAAACCTCTCTTGCATGAAATGGTATGTTCAGTTTCTAGCTATATCCTTGAAAATATACAGGGTTTGATTGCCCGGGTATTCACAGGTAACAACAACACTGTGCACAAGTATAAAAAACTCGACATTCTCAGCTCAATTGCCCTACCAGCAAGAAAGCATCCTACCTATCTATATACTCTTTGTTAACAAACCCATTGGAGCTGAAATGAAAACTTCTCTGGTTTGCACCTGGCACATAATGTACCCTAACAAAAACAAAAAAAATATTAAATTCAAGTAATCCTTAGGAGTAAATATGCATTATTTCTGCCTGCACTGCATTTCAGTCCCTATTATGTCATCAAAACATAATTTAATATTCTCCTGTCCTGATTCACTAACAATAGCTGTGGGGGCAAGGGTTTATGGACATATTTTTATTAACTAAAAACATTTTGTGCAGATTTCCATTTTGCTGGCCTGGATCTGTTACCCAGATATTGCTAAAGCCATCATTTGAGCAAATTCTTGGCAGCTGAATGTGTTTTAATGCCTCAGAGGTGTTAAGATGCCAGTCAGATTGTCAAGAAAGCTCCTGAGAAGGCTTTTACATATATATATATATATTCTCAAAATTAGATTCTTTTATAGCAAGAATTTTTATTCTGGCTGAGAACAGTAGATATTTCTGATTTACTGAAGCTGATCTTGGCAGTTTGCCTGTTTACAATCCCAGGCTCTGAATTATCTCTTTTCTGAGCTGCCTGCTTCAAGTCTTCAGGCCATCCCTGTTGGTGTACAACAGAGCACAGGGGATGGAGAAAGAGGGAAGTCACAGAGGCACGGGTAAACAATGGCTGAGTTCACCAGCAGCTGAGCTTTCATGGGTATGTCTGACTTCTCCCAAGAAGCCTACCAGCAACACCTTTCCTGCAGTTGGCAATGCATCCCAGGGTGCTGCACCTGACAGCAATTGTTGGGGCCTGATGTGAGTACCTTGCTTTGGGCATGAGCTCCCCATTGCTGGAGTGGAGCTGCAAACTTTTGGAATAGTTACAACTCCCATAAAGAGTCTTTCTTCCCTCTTTTAAAAAAGAACTGTTTCCCCTTCCCCAGTCTTCTGGAACCTCCCCTGTCCGCCAGGATTTCTCAACATTAACAAATTATCATTCAGAGATTACTTTGACCAGCTCCTTAAGTACTCTAGGGTGAATGTAGTCAGGCCCTGCTGAATTGAATACCTCTAAATATTCTTTAATCTTTTTCTTTCCCTACTCTGACCTGCACTCCCATTCCTTTGTCAAAATTAATTGTGTTAATTAGCTGGTCTTTTTTGTGATGATGCTAGCCACAAAAAAAAAAAAAGCTATTGAATATTTCTTTTTCTGCAACATCTGTTATTTTATCTCGTCTGTTGAGGAGTGGATCTAAAGCTGCCTTTGTCTTCCTTTAATGTCTAATGTATTCACAGAACCCTTTCTTGTTGCTTTTTATGTCCCTTGCTAATTGGGACTCATTTTGAACCTTAGCATTTCTATCTTTTTTCTTTTTCCTCAACATGCTTGTGCTACTCCTTTATACTCATCCTTAGCAAGTCCCCTTAGTTCCACTTTTTGCATACATCCTCTTTTTCCCTCAGGAACAAGTGAAAGGATGGCTTGCTAAATGTCCCTTGGTGGAAAAAAGAAAAAAAAAGAACAGGAATGATATCATGGTCAGAGTCTACTGTACAACATCTACCACAGAGGAGAAAGTGAATGAGTCATTTTTCATCAGTTAACAGAAGCCTGCAGAGGACAGGACCTAAGACGGGAAGATTGTATTTACCTAGGTGTGTTGGACAAGCAACGCAGACGAATGCCCTAGGAGTGAACAGCTCTTTACATTGTATTTAAAGGATAAAAAGGTACTTTCAAAACATTCAGACTTGTAACAGACTCAGTTTCTCAAGGCACAGTGATCTAAGGAAGCCCTTTAAAAGAGTATAAGCCAGCAGGTAGAAATGAAAGGATTTGTTGTGGGGGGGAGGGAATGGTGTTCAGTATGCCCTTGGAATTTAAAAAAATGGACATTTCAACAAACACCAAAAAATGTGGGGGGTTGGGGCTCATACGAAGTTTTCCATGGAATAACAATTTCTTTGTCATTAAAAAATATGAAAAGATAAGTAGTCAGATCTAGGGCCTTGTAATAATTCAAAGAACTGTCAAGCAGAGATCAGAATGAGGTGGAAGAAGAAAATTCAGTTTCACAGAATAGTGAATGAAAAAAGAGGCATGCACATTAATGACTGAGTGCTTTTTTAGCTACACACTCATCTCTTTCTAAAATATTTTCCAACCTCATAAAGGATTTTTTTTACTTTTGGGGCATTGTCCTTTGAGCATATTTGTGTGGGTTTTTGGTTTTGTTTGTTTTGATAAAACATTCCTAGACTGTAGGCCTGAGCCGAGTAAGTGAAGAGTATGTAAAACAATGGAAAGTTCCCAATGGGCACATCTACACTTGCATTAATATGCTGTAGGTACTGCACATTAAGTTTAGTACCTGTAATAAGAGGTACTAACTGAATGCACAGTAACTGGTACTACTGTGCAGTAGCGATGGTGCACACCTTTTTAGTGATGCTAATGCACAGTAGACTAATTCTACTGTGCATTAGCACAATAGCATGGCTTTTGCCATGCTGCACTAATGCACAGTAGAATTAGACTACTGTGTATTTAGCATCTTGTGTAGACAAGCCCACTAGGTTTGTAGAAGGTCGCGCAATTAGCAGTCCGTCAAAAGTACTGGTATACCTCAACACTCAGGAAGCCATAGTATAAACAGACCCAATGTTGTATTTGGTACTCTTGACTACCTCTCTTCTCTGGCTACTACCATCCAAACCTGAACTGCTTGCTTTCTCTCTTCTCTAAACTTTTCCCCTGTGTGTTTTGGAGTTTAAGTCTTATTTGTAACTTATGAAGGGTCAAAAATCTCTACTGGAGTTAACAGGCAAAACTCCATTGAAGACAATGGAGTGATGATTGTTTTTATACCACCACAACTTTTGACCTACCATTTCAAAGAATGTGTCATGAATGATTAAACCACAGTTTGATATGCATTCTTAGAATGCACACCTTTACTGCTCCTGCTTAGAACATGTATTAAAAATGTTATTAATTCTGTTTTATGGATCAGTCGTTATTAAAAATAATTACTTTGCATTAGGCAGCCACCACTTTCAAAAATGTCATTATCACAACTGCTGGATTGATCTAAAGATGAATACCAAAGGAATTAATTTACATTCTGATAGAATAGACTGAAAACTTTGATATTAAAAAATCAATTTTTAAAAAAAATAGAGATGTACAAAAATACATTAAACAAATGGCTTCTTTTGAAACAACCTCAGCAGGATTAGATGACATATCATTAAAAACACCATTGGGTTACAAGAGCTTTGTCTATGATCAGTTCCTGCTGTCATTAAAAGTAAGGGACCCACATCAGTGCTAGGAGTAGTGGCAAACATTTTTTTAAACCTTATTGAAAATACAAACAGACAAAGGGTTGGTCCACATGTGAGACCCCCTACTATAGTCAGGGTCATTTGAAGAACTTGGCCATTTTGTAGGACCTGGCCATTAGAGCTGTGCGAAGCTTCAGTCCCTGATTCAATTCAGTGGAGATTCAGCCTGATCAGGAGGGCAAATCTCTGAATCTGAATTGAATCAGGAGGCCCTTTAATCTCTCTGAATTAAAGTGGAACCCTCCAAATCAATTCAGAGAGATTCGGAAAGATACAGAGATTCGGACATAGACACAGCTTTAAATATTTATTCTACATACTGCAAGGTACCAGGTGACTCATGAATGCTGCAATGGTGGGGCAGATGGAGCATCCCACAGGAGTGCAGGGGGCTCCCCAACACACTCAGCAGGAGACCCAAAAGTGGACCAGAAGCACTTTGGGTCCACTTCCAGGTCCACCGGGAAGTACGCAGGCCTTCCCCCGCCCCCCGCACCCATCTGGCTCAGCGTCTGATGCCTCCTGAGTCTGAGGGGGCACCCGGTGTCCCCTGAAGCTGATCATTGAGCTGGGGAGGCACAGGGGAGCCCCCCACGCACTCCCCATTGGACCTGGAAGTGGACTGGAAGTACTTTTGTTCCACTTCCAGGTTTGCTGCTAAGTATGCAGGGAGACCCCCCACCACGCTCCTGTGGGATGCTCCATCTGCCCCAGCATTGCAGCGTTCACAAGCCACACCTTGTACCTCAAGGTATGTAGGAAAAACATTTAAAGCTGTGTCTATGGCCGAATCACTGATTCTTCGAATCAGCATTGAATCTTCAGATTCGGCTGAACTGAATCAGGACAGTGATCCAAATCAATTAATCCAAAATGAATACAGCCTGTTTCACACACCCTTACTGTCCATAGTGTTTATTGGACAGATCTTGACTCAGGGTCTCCATGTATTTAAGCCTAGCAGTTACCATGGTGATTGCACTTGTGTGCATATGTGGGTCTATTTGGTGTTTTGTGTTTTGCATAATCCTTTTTTGTGCTCAGGCATTGGTTCTCTCTTCATTTGTGTGGGAATACATGTCAGTATGCTTTATTTCAGTCATGACTCATGGATTTTGGGGTCCCTTCAAACTATAATATTTATATTTCCATTCCTGGATGTAAAATGTGTAGAAGAGCATGGCATGTTTGAAGCATGCCACTGCCTGACATGTATGCTCAGTTGCTTGCTGAGATGACACTAGTCAGCCAGAAAAGCAGTGATCATAGCAAAATGAATACTTAGCCATAGTTGAAGAATATTAAGGAAACAATGAGATGGTTTTGCAGATCTTGACACAAAACAAATACCAATAAAAGCAAATAAAACATGATAAAATGCAGCACCTTAATCTATTTAAAAAAAGATATCCAAGCAATGAGGTGTTCCATACGCATAGTTTGATTGATTTAAACACAAGACTGTATGGAACCCCAGGCTTTGTTTTTCCCTTTTTAATTTATCTGTAATGCTTGTCCACTTAAGATCATCACCATCTCCCGAGGTCTGGTGAAGCCTAGGCATAGAAAAGAACTTGTATTTACCTCCTTCCCTGATTGTAGTCCCACCTTTAGTTCACAACTATAATTTAATTAGACTGTGATTTAATAGATGTTAACAATGTCAGACTTGAAAGGCTTTTATTTATTTCATTCTTTTGCTTTGGTTGCATTTATTTAAAAAAAAAGGGGGGGGGGAGGAGCACTTATTTCCTGATGTTAGCTGAAGTAAGAGCTGTCCTATAACTGGTATAGAGCATTCCCTAGGAATAGCTTTCATTGACTTTGCTGGGATTTAAACTGAGCCATGAAGGAGAGAACAAATATTCTTCCCCTGTATGCGGCATTGGTCAGGCCGCAGTTGGAGTACTGTGTCCAGTTTTGGGTGCCGCGCTTCAAGAGGGATGTGGACAACCTCAAGAGGGTTCAGAGGAGGGCCACTTGTATGGCTAGGGGCCTGCAGGCAAAACCCTACGAGGAGAGATCGAAGGCCCCCGATCTCTTCAGCCTTTGCAAGAGAAGGCTGAGAGGTGATCTTGTGGCTGCCTACATATTCACTGGGGAGGACAGCAAGGAATAGGAGATGCTGTGTTTACCAGGGCACCCCTTGGAGTAACTAGGAACAATGGCCACAAACTGATGGAGAGCAGATTTAGGTTAGACATCAGGAAGAACTTCTTTATGGTAAGGGTTGTCAAAATCTGGAATTGGCTTCCAAGGGCGGTGGTGCTCTCCCCTACCTTGGGGATCTTTAAGAGGAGGCTAGACATGCACCTGGCTGGGGTCATCTAACCCCAGCGCTCTTCCCTGCCCAGGGCAGGGGGTTAGACTTGATGATCTGCTAAAGTCCCTTCTGACCCTAACATCTATGAAAACTATTGTGATGAATGAAGACATTATGGGCCTGATTTTCAGAGTTGCTGAGCACTTGTAGCTCCCACTGATTTCAGATGGAATATATGTGCTCAAAACTTCCAAAATATCTGGCATTTCATCTTTACAAAAATTCTGAATTACAGAATCATAGAGAAGAACATCTGGAAGGGACTTCAAGAGGTTTTCTTAGGCAACCCCCTGTTCAAGCCAAGATTATTCCAGGTTGAAACTTTATCACACAAATGTTCGTCTAATCTTCATTTTAAAATGCCAAGAGATAGAAAGAGATTCTACAACCTCTCTAGGTAACCTGTTCAGTGTTTAAGCATCTTCAAATTTTAGATTATCCCCACCCCCTCTCCTCACCCTGATATCTAAACTAAATTTCCTTTGTTGCAATTCAATCCCCCATTTTTTATCCTGTCCTCTGTGAATATAAAGACCAAGTGATCATCATCATCTTATAGATTCATAGATTCATAGATGTTAGGGTCGGAAGGGACCTCAATAGATCATCGAGTCCGACCCCCTGCATAAGCAGGAAAGAGTGCTGGGTCTAGATGACCTCAGCTAGATACTCATCTAACCTCCGCTTGAAGACCCCCAGGGTAGGGGAGAGCACCACCTCCCTTGGGAGCCCATTCCAGACCTTGGCCACTCGAACTGTGAAGAAGTTCTTCCTAATGTCCAATCTAAATCTGCTCTCTGCTAGCTTGTGGCCATTGTTTCTTGTAACCCCCGGGGGCGCCTTGGTGAATAAATACTCACCAATTCCCTTCTGTGCCCCCGTGATGAACTTAAAGGCAGCCACAAGGTCGCCTCTCAACCTTCTCTTGCGGAGGCTGAAAAGGTCCAGTTTCTCTAGTCTCTCCTCGTAGGGCTTGGTCTGCAGGCTCTTGACCATATGAGTTGCCCTTCTCTGGACCCTCTCCAGGTTATCCGCATCCTTCTTGAAGTGTGGCGCCCAGAATTGCACGCAGTACTCCAACTGCGGTCTGACCAGCGCCCGATAGAGGGGAAGTATCACCTCCTTGGACCTATTCATCATGCATCTGCTGATGCACGATAAAGTGCCATTGGCTTTTCTGATGGCTTCGTCACACTGCCGGCTCATGTTCATCTTGGAGTCCACTAGGACTCCAAGATCCCTTTCCACCTCTGTGCCACCCAGCAGGTCATTCCCTAGGCTGTAGGTGTGCTAGACATTTTTCCTCCCTAGGTGCAGCACTTTGCATTTCTCCTTGTTGAACTGCATCCTGTTGTTTTCTGCCCACTTGTCCAACCTATCCAGGTCTGCCTGCAGCTGTTCCCTGCCCTCCGGCGTGTCCACTTCTCCCCATAGCTTTGTGTCATCTGCAAACTTGGACAGAGTACATTTGACTCCCTCGTCCAAGTCACTGATGAAGACATTAAAGAGTATCGGTCCAAGGACCGAGCCCTGTGGGACCCCACTGCCCACACCCTTCCAGGTCGAGACCGACCCATCCACCACGACTCTCTGGGTGCGACCCTCTAGCCAATTCGCCACCCACCGGACTGTGTAGTCATCCACATCACAGCCTCTTAGCTTGTTCACCAGTATGGGGTGGGATACCGTATCGAAGGCCTTCCTGAAGTCTAAGTATACGACATCCACCCCTCCTCCTGTGTCCAGGCGTTTCGTAACCTGGTCATAGAAAGAGACTAGATTGGTCAGGCACGATCTGCCCGCCACAAACCCGTGCTGGTTTCCCCTCAACATAATTTGCCCTGCCGGGCTCTCACAAATGTGAGCCTTGATAATTTTTTCAAAGACTTTGCCAAGGGTGGAGGTGAGACTGACTGGCCTATAGTTGCCTGGGTCCTCCTTCCTCCCCCTTTTGAAAATGGGGACCACGTTAGCCCTTTTCCAGTCCTCCGGGACTTGGCCTGTGCTCCACTAGCATTCGAATATTCCCGCCAGTGGCTCTGCAATGATGTCAGCCAGTGCCTTCAGCACCCTCGGATGGAGCTCATCCGGGCCTGCCGATTTAAAGGCATCCAGTTCTTCCAAATGACTCTACACCACCTCAGGATCTACGTATGGAAGTCTGGCGCCTTGCTGCTGCCTCTCTACAACCCCAGTGAGAGACTTGTCTTGCCCCTCGCTTAGGAACACTGAGGCAAAGAACTCGTTGAGGAGTTCAGCCTTGTCTCCCCTGTCTGTCACCAATTGTTTCTGCCCATTTAGCAGGGGTCCTATTCCTCCCTGGGCCTTCCTTTTACTCCCAATATATCTAAAAAACAATTTGTTGTTGTCTTTTACTTGGGTTGCCATCCTCAGCTCCATGGTAGCTTTGGCCCGTCTAATTGCCTCCCTACAAGCACGAGCAGAGGAGGTATATTCATCTTTAGTGATCTCTCCCTGTTTCCACTTTTTATGTGCTCCCCTTTTGGCCCTTATACTGCCCTGGATTTCTCTGGTCAGCCATGGAAGCCTCCTGGCCCCTTTCCCTCTTTTGCCTCGCTCGGGGATCGTCTTGCTTTGTGCCCAAAGGATCGTTTCCTTAAGGCACAGCCACCCTTCTTGGACTCCCATCCCTTCAAAACTCCTACTCTGCAGTGCGTCCTTGACTAATCGCCTGAGTGCATTGAGATCAGCTTTCCTAAAGTCTAGCACTTTCACCCTACTACTTACCTTACCCACTCGCCGTCTTATGTTGAATTCTATTATTAGGTGATCACTGTCTCCCAAATGGCTACCGATCTGGAGGTCCCCTATCATGTCATCCCCTGTTGCCAATACCAGATCCAGTATGGCATTCCCCCTAGTGGGACCATGCACCTCCTGTGTCAGGTGGAGGTCCTGTACACAGGTTAGAAACCTGCGTGAGCAATGGGACCTTGCTGTCTGCGTCTCCCAGCAGATGTCCGGGTAGTTTAGGTCCCCCATGACTACCGCCTCTTTAGCTTTTATGGTCTCCGAGAGTTGCCTCAGGAGCCCCGCATCTATTTCTTCCCCTTGGTGTGGGGGTCTGTAGCAGACCCCTACCACCAAATCCCTTTCTCCTTGCCCCCCATGTAGCCTAACCCACAATCCTTCTACTTCCTCAACCTTGGATTCTGTCTTGATGAGGGTTGATGTATATTGCTCACTGACATAAAGTGCAACCCCCACCCTTTGTTCCCCGACCTGTCCTTTCTGTACAATCTATAGCCCTCAATATGTACCGCCCAGTCATGGGATGAATCCCACCAGGTTTCTGTTAGCCCCACTAAGTCATAGGTGTTTAGTGCAAGCAGGAGCGCTAGTTCATCCTGCTTGTTCCCCATGCTCCTAGCATTAGTATATAGGCACTTGAGCCCTGCGACTGGTGCCTTTGCTGACCCCCCGCTCCGAGTCCCAAGGGGCCCATTGTTTCTTACCTTCTTGTTTCTTACCTGTTCTGTAGTACTGGTCTCCCCATGGCTTTCAGGTTTCCAATGCTCTCTTTCTTCAGGCTGGTCTGTCCTTGTGGGTGCCACATGGTTTGGTGGTCCACAGCTTCCCCTGCCCTCGTACCCCCCTCCCCCCGATGAGCCTAGTTTAAAGCCCGCCGGAGGAGATCCGCCAACCAATCTTTATTGCAACCTTCTTAGTATTTAAAGACCACTATCAAATCCCCCTCAATATTCTGTTCTGTAAATGAAATGATTCCATTTCTTCCAACCTTTCCATATATATCATGCTTTCTGGGTCTGTAATCTTTTTTGTTGCTTTCCTCTGGACTCTGTCCATTTTGTCCACATCTTTCTTGAAGTATGGTGCACAAAGTTGGAGCCAGTAAGAAAGGCTTCACCCAGAAAGGCCTCACCAGTGCAAAATGAGGTGGAAGAATCAATTCCTGTCCCACAGTGGGTGAATTAAGTTAGTGTCCTATTTAAAATATTTTAAAATTCAACAGGGACATTAGTTGACTCAATATCTAAATGTAAAATATGTAATAAAAATTAGTTCAGAAAAGACCCTATTAAAGATCAATAAAGAATGACCCCATTGTTAGAAGACATTCCCTTCAAAGGCAGGGATGAGAGGCTCCAGACAAGCCCCTAGTTCCACAACATTTTCAAATTTAAATTAGACAAATGAAAGCACTGGTTCTTAGAATTGCATGTGCATGTACAGACACAGGGAATAATTTTTTTCCATTGCTTAACCCAGCAAACTGAATTTGAAATCAAGAGAGTTTACCCTTTTGTAGAGGGAGTAGGAGCACATTTCAGAGAGATTGAGCAAGACTCAAAAGCAATTGTGGATCAAGTGTCTAGTAATTAAATGATAGGTAAGGTCTGCTCTAATGCTTATAAACCATAACTGAAATATTATTATTTCCAAGATGAAAGATAAGATTGATGCAGTTACTTGGGCTATGCTCCTAATTAGTGATTCTCAACCAAGATGGTACAGCACCCTGGGGTACCTTGAGATCCTTTCAGGGGTGCAGCAGGATGTCATGCAATATTGTCAGTGATAGGTGTACAAACATAATTCACAAGATAAACCTAGAGATTTCAATTAGGAATCCATAGTCTCAAATAACTTTCTGACCTATTGTGCTCTTTTCTGAGTTCTTTGCAAGGGAAGAATTCCTCTTTTTTGTAGTAAAAAACTGAATGCAATCATATACCAATGCATGCCTTGAGTCTTTTGAGGGGCATTACTCTAAACAGTGGGTATTAAATATATTTCTTCTGTCAAGAAGTCATGGACAGAGACCTAGAGCTTTTTTCATCTGACCACAAGATGTCCTCACAACTCCAAAACAAATTTAATAGTATTCTGATAGATACCTAGTTTGTATACATAGAAATGTGGAAGTGGAAGTTGTGATTAGGTCAAGTTGGATTATTCATTATTAGTAATCTTAGTTATGAAATTAGCTTTTTTGTTTTGGCTTTGTCAGTCATTCAGAATCCAACCCTGAATGGTCAAAATGTGTGCTGAATATATGGACAATATTCAGCCTGTAGATAACAAATCATTTACTTTGATTATTTTCTCTTTAAAATCCATAATGTGTTATTTATCAATGAAGCCTTATGATAATGTTTTTGCTCCCTGGTAACATTATTAAAATATATGATACTGGAAAATAATGCATGATAAGTGGCAAATAAAGTATTTCCAGTCAAACAAACAATAAATCATGTAATTCAGCAAACTTTTGGGATTAATCAGCCCTTTGATGAATACCCAGCGGTTTATAAAATACTTGTGATTTAAATCATAATATGAACCAATGAATAATAGAAAACCAGATTTGGTGGTCTTATTCAAACAAACCTTATTTGAAAATATAGTCTTGGTTTTTTTATATAAGCGTCTAGCTGTAGGCTGTGATTTTTGCAGCCATCCCAAAAATGCCTTTCTAGATTATCAAATCTACCCATAAAGTATTTAAATACAAGTAATGGTAAACAGTAATCAGTAAAAATATAAATGAAATAACTCTAGGTGTTGCTATCTACATCACCTATACAGTAAGTTTGTACATCATTTCCCATCACTTCACTTTTTTTGAAAGATTTAGCAAATAAACCATTTTCAGGAACAAGATTTGGGATTAATGCATTTTGGGGGCAATATTAACTGGTTGTAAAACTTTGTCCAGCAGTTTTATGTTCCCATGCTTGGATTTGAAATTTTGTAGTGAGATTGCTTCTGGGCACAGGATATATGCCCTTTGTCATTCTTGTGAAATACTGGCCATATTTGATCACATTATAATGGTCTGAAAAATAGCCATTTGTGCAGTCACTGTAGTGACTTGCTTAAATTTGGCAGCTACATTTTCTGAAGATATCTCTGACATTGGTGCCCTAAGCCCCTGTGATGCCAGGTGCTGAAACTCAAAAGAGAGAGACTCTCTCTCCTCCACTCTCAATGCTCCCTTTTCATTGTTACCACTGGTATCATAGTAGCATCTAAGGCTGCCTCCACACATGCACACATGTGTGCTTGCAGCAGCTCAAATAGCAGTGGCATAAATTTGTGCCAGAGATTTGTGCATCAGCACATGTGCCTGAACATGAACTTTAGTGTGGGGCAAATAGTGCCATTTGGGACAAACTGACCCTGTCCAGCTCCTCCCAGATCTGCACCCAGGCAGAGCTGAAGGCTGAGGCCAGCACCTATGCTGGCCCCAGCAGAATAAAAAGCTGCCCTGGTGAGCAGCTCAAGGCTACTTTCCCTCAGGAGCTTCAGAGGCCCAGCCACTAGCCCCCTGTGCCAGCTGGACTGCTGCAGCAGCCCTGACCTAGAGCAGCCCCTGCCCCCTCTACCCACTGCAGCAATCTGGCAGCAGGGGCTGCTGCCTGGCTGTGACCTGCTGCCCCTTGGACCTGCACCCCCATGTCTGCATATCTGCCAGACCTGGATGGAGACCACACAGCCACCTGGACTGTGGTATGGTCACTGCAGCAGAGCCACCTGCACCTCTGGACCAGCTACCAGTGGGCCATGGCTGCACAGTTGGTCTTTGTGCAGCACTGCTGCCATGTATACCCCTGCTCTGCCATCTGGGCAGCTATCGCCTGGAAGATGTGCTCATTGTGGTGGCCTGTTTTGAACTGTTAAAGTATGTCCTCCTAGACCCAAATCGCCAGGAGGTCAGCCATCTCATTTGCCCTCCAGCAAGTTCCCTGATGCCAGCCTTGGGCAGGCTGTTCTGCTTGGGTCCCACCACTTGCCTCACTGGCAGGAATCCTGGTGTTCCTTGTTTAAAAATTGTAATTTCTCTGATAAAAAAATCTCAAATTCACTCATTAAGATACCCAAAAGTCTGTGTTCTTCCACAATTAAAATTAAACTCCACTATATATAGAGAGAGAGAAAGAGAGAGAGAGAGAGATCAGTCAGGCAACGTTTTATTGATCTATGTACAATTTTAAAGCAGTTTGGAATTCTACCAGTGCCTCTATCATCACAATAAAATAAATTCTAAATATGTATATGATTTGGTGTTTGCTTTTGATTTTATATCACAGAAAAATCAGAGCTGCCCCTGACCCCTTCACTAATCAGGATGTGGGGACAGCTGCTCCTGCAGCCACAGCTCATGTCAGCAGGTCTCATCCTGTGTGGTGGCTGGGCATGCAGGTTGTGAGATGTGGAAGGGATGTGAGGTTTGCAGGAGGGGGGTGGGAATGGGTGGGGGGTATGGAGTTTGTGAGTGGGCGTGTAGGGGGTATGGGGTTTGTGGATGCGTGTGTGGGGGGTATAGGTATAGGGGGAACTTGTGGGGGGGTTGAGGGGAGGCTGCCACCCTCCCTCAGCCTCCCTTCTGTGGTGCAGAGCCCCTAGCACTGGCAGCAGCAGCCAGCCAGGCTGTTGGGGCACTTACGGCCCGCTGCAGGTACAACCCCGCAGCAGCGCAGCACCACCTGAGACCCTGGGGCTGCACATGGCAAATGGGCCCAGCCTGGCCTGGCCCGCTGGTGCACACCTTCAGACAGGACCAGGACGAGACTTCATGGTATAAAATTTAGACTTTGTACTGCAAATATGCAGCGCAGGGAACCTTTATTTCATTTGTGGCATGCCTCCTGCGGCATCTCAAACTGCTTTGAGACGGCGCAACAGGCACGTGTCACTCATCTGGACACAGCCTAAAAGTTCTAGTCATAACCAAGGGCCTCATTGTGCCAGATGCTGTGAAGACATAGAACAAAGAGTCCAGCTTTCCAATACTTGCAAGCTTAAGTATAAAAGAAAAAAACAACAGATGGAGAGAGACAGACATAAGAGCCCAAGGAAACACTCTAAGCCACTATTGGCCAGTAGGATAGACAGTACACATCAGCAGTCTGGCGTTCCATAATCCTTGAGGGCTTGACTTAGCACCTATAACATTCTTTTTAATGTAGGTTTTTTGATGCAAAATTGAACAATACTTATAAAATGATGATCTGCGTTATGATGGCCTAGAAGAAATACATTTTGACTTTTTACCCAAAGCTATTTTTCTAAAAATGAATATTACTGAATAAATGTAATATCCCATTTCATTTCTAAAACGGGCCTTGAGATAAATTTAAGCTGAGCCACTGGCATGTTAAACAAGGCACAGCTAGCTCTGTGCCACCGAGGTAGACTGCTTCCTATAACCATGCTGAGTTTTCAGGTGCATATTATTCAATAGGATCAAGATATGCCTGTTTCCCTGGTAATCAAACCATTTTTCTGCTTATTTTACACTAGTTTATTTTAAAATTCATTGAAACTATATGCAAATGAGCAGACTGGTACTGTAGGGCATATTCCGTTTAAGTAATTATGCAAATGTTTTTACAAAAGTCTTTCTGCCTACTGAGAAAACTATTCAAGTCTTGAGCCTGCAAAAGGCTCACAAAGCCTTTTTTCTCAAAGCACATCCTTAAATAAACTTTACTGTGGCTGCCAGCAGCATTAACAGTCACAGAGAGTTGCAAGCTCTTTCCTGGCTAAATTACCCTAGTAGTCCACCAGGGAAATGTAGTCTCTAAAAGAATTAAATGTAGCATGCGGAGGATTTGGAATAGTGTCACCCTAAGGCTTGAAGGCCCTATAAGAGGAATGCAATTGTTTGGTATTCTCCAAAGGCCCAGAACTCCCCCAAAACATTTGAATTTTATATGAGTGAAATTAGATTTGGAAATCCCAGTTGCAAAGTTGTTACTTTTACTCAGGGCAAAATTAGCACATCTCTACGTGTACATAAAAAGCTGAGAAAATCACCAGCCTTGCTACACTAAAACAAAGCTGAAATTACACACAATTCTGTGTTCTGCTTACCTGCCAAATTTGCATTCTTTTATCTTAATTGCAGTCTGATGGGTTTTTGTCAAATGAATCTATCTACATGGAAGAAGTAGGACAGGGTCAAGAGAGGTATGAGATTTAAGAATCCCTTGCTAAACTGTCTTTGAGATTCTGCCTGTTGTATCTTTACTCTGTTACTTTTAGTAAATGTTTTTCTTGCTATTGTTTCCACTCCTGTTTATAGAAGAGAAAATTTTCTATCATCATTACATTATTATTTTATTATACTGTATAGATGTTCTTATTCCACATTTGCTTTTGTGAGATCTGAGCCCTTTGTACTAAAATGCACCAAGCATTAGGACTAACATTTATTACATATTCTTCATTTTCTCATCCTCTTCCCTAGAGGGACAAGTCTGTGTAGTGAAGTGTTTTGTCTGGGAAGGATTTGTATAAAGAGAGATGTGTTGCTACATATTTGTTAGAGAAGGTGAGATTTAAAAAAAGTGCACCTTGCACTTGGAGCAGGAGGGATGCCAAGATAGCTCTGTTTACAGCACAGGAAAGCATTACCTTGATTGCCTGAGGAGCAATGTTGGTAACCATGTTATTTTCAGCGTGGCACTTTAGTTGATCTTGTTATCTTGAGCCCAGCTTAGGAAGCACCTTGATAAGCTCCAAGACTTTAGAGTAGATATAATAACCTGAAGGATGCCAACCTGGAGAGCAGAGGACTAGTCTGAAATGCTCCTGGTAACTTGTGTTTCTGAGGTGATGTTCTGCACCATTTTGTACTAGCTAGATTTTCTTAAGCACTAAAGGCTTCATGTCCAGATATATCACATTGCTGTAGTCCAGCCAAGGACTTATGCTTTAGCTTATGTTACTCTGGGAGTGGTATAAAGGTAAACCTGTAGAAGGAACCCTTACTCTAGAATAGGAGTGTACATAAAGGCAGTTATATTGATGTAATTCTAGCAGTATAATTATGTTCAGTAAATTACCTCATGTAGAAAATCCCTCCAGCTATCTTTGTTAGTATTTCTCTCCCCTTACATTAGCATTATAGACTGCAGCATTATTGAAACCCATATATTATGGCCTTATGGTAGGTTGAACAATTAAGACTCTTTTTATGATCACGGTATGGCTGCCAGGCAAATGAGTGTGATGTAACCATCGACCAACCCCATGAGAACTAAAATGTCAGCTTGGAAGCAAGTCTGCTTGGGAACTGGGAATAGATATTTCTTAGCTCCTGAGCCTAGAGCTCTAATGTGATTTAGACAGGACCAAAGTGGCTGTGCTGTGTGCAGTTTATCCTTCAATCCATGTCTAAAATGCCTTAATCTCTAGACAGACAAGGTTCTTGAGGTAGATATGGTAACTTTTATAAATACACTTGGGTCTCTCTTTATGCAAATTTGTTTTGTGCAAATTCACTTATATGCGACAGCCTTATTTATACCAGAAATTTACTTTGTGTGAGAAAAATCCAATCTTATGCAAAGTCGGCTGGCAATGAGCTCCCTGCAGGCTGGCAGAGATCCAGCCTGCAGGGAGCTGGGAGGAAGCAAAAGGAACATGGTGAGACAGGGGGCACCATGTGCATGGAACAGTACATGCACATGGTCCCAAGTAGCCTTGAGGGCAGCTCCAGCAGGTAAGTGGCGGGGGAAGAGGGGGATTGAGTCCCCTGTAGGAAGGCAGCTGAGCAGGGCTGAGGTTGCTGTCCAGCCAGGGGGTGCTTGGACCCCAGGGCCACAGTGTGCAGCTGCAGAGTTCCAGCAAGGAGCAGGACGGAGCCTCAGGTGGCTCATGGGGGGAGGAAGAAGGCCAGCTTCCTGCTGCTGCGCACACTTCCAAGGGGCAGCAGGGACCCACACCTCCCAAATCTGTTTGCGGGGCAGTGCAGGCTGAGAGCTCCGGCGCTGCTTTGAGGGGTGCAACCCTGCACCACTGCCCTCACTGAAGCTGAGTGTGAAGGAGGTGCATCACTAGGGCAGCGTGGAGCTTGCAGTAGTGCAAAAATCCCTGCATAGCACTGCTGCTCCCTGCTGTACCAGATCATGCCAGCCAGGCTGCGAAGGCTCAGGGGCAGGGAAGCAGGGAACAGTGGGGCCATGTGGTGAAGGTGCTCACCAGTGTTGCCTTGGCAACATACCCACTGCATGTGCCACTGAGTGCAGCACAGAGCTCATAGCCTCTCTGTGCAGCCTCTGTTCCCAGCCACGCCAGGTCGTGCCAGCCAGGCTAGAGAGGCACCTGGGGAAGGGAAGCAGGATGGAGCCAGGAGTGGTGAGCAGCCGGTGCTCCCTGCTACCCTGCTTCCCTCCCCTGGGTGTCTCTCCAGCCTGCCCCACACTGTCCTGTTGATGCACCCCCTGTGTGTGCTGCTGCTGGCAGCGTGGAGCTCACAGCCTCTCCACGCAGCAGTTATTGTACTATGTGATTACTTTTTGAATTTGTCATGGTTTGAGGAGGCACTAGAGTGAGGCTGGTATGTATCCCTATTAATTACATGTAATAATGGATTTGTTTTATGCAAGGTTTTATTGGAACACAACCCTCACATAACGAGAGACCCAAGTTCTCTCTAGTGGGTTATGGAATAGAGAAGATCCCACACAACTTACTGATTTGTTTGATGCACTGGCTGGGGGAATTTTCAGCTAATTGCACGATTTTACAATGATTTCACAACACAATTTTATTTTAAGAAATACCATAAACATCAAAAACACGATAACTATATATATAAGGAACAATACTCTAAATGCACTTCTTTAAAAAATTATAATTACAACTAACTATGTAATTTGAACCAGAAAAGTTATTACTATATTATACTTACAATCCTAGAATTCCGAGAAGCCAAACACCTAGATATGGTTTCATTCCTCAGTAGTACGGTTCAATGGGCTGGCCTCAGCAATACGGTTCAATGGGTTGGCCTCAGCAGTGATAGGAACAGTCCCCTTCCTCTAGTCCCACTCGGGCGCTCCGCGGCTTCAGCGTGAACTAAGAGATTCGTGTTCATGGAGAGGGTGGTTCAGGTGATCAGTCTGATCCGGTCTACACTTGTGATTCTTCCTTCGTTGTTCTGCAAGTGAAGTTACCTCCAAATTGGGACTGTAGGTTACAGTTTTTATTGGGTGAGTTGCCGTCTTGGGCCCCTCCTACCCAAACCTGTCACTACTCCCAAATTTGGGCTCGGATCTTACTCAACAGGTTTTTTGCTAGGTGGTCAGTTTGTCTTCCGCAACAGAATTTGTCTGCTGACTATTTAGTTTATCTTAAATTTGCTTTGGAAGATTTTCCATGCCACTGCGGTGACCTTTCTTTTACAACCCCCTTTCAAAAGGCCTAGGGTTTGATCTCTCGGAATGTTTGCTTAAGGGTTGTTTTTTCTGGTCCTTAGGATAACTTGTTAAAGGCCTCTAGAGATAAGATCAAGGAGCCAAGATTTTAAGCACATTTGTTGTAAGGCCAGGTAAAACAATGAACCTAGATAAGATGAACCTCACCTTTTTGTCTAAACTGGCTAATGGGCAACTATTACAAGCATTCAAACTATTACATTCAATATGACACAAGTGTAGTCATAAAAATTGTTCATTGCAAGCTTTCAGGCACAAATACCCTTCTTCAAGCCTTTTTTTTTCATTTGTGCCCAAAGTTTAAAAAGAACAATTTTTCCAGCTATTTAGTCAGTCTAATAAAAGATATCACATCTACCCAAAGAACCTTGTCTGCCTGCCTAGAGACAGACATTCAAAAAGCCTGAGCCTGAATTGATTCAATCTGTTAGTCTAACCTGGCTAGGCTAAACCAGTTTGTAACTGTTCAGATATCCCATCAGGACTAAGGAAATGCCAGCACATGCCAGCAGGGGCTCAGGCTAGAAGCTAGTGGGGCACTAGAGCAGCCCTCCCTTCCCTGTCATAGTGCTGAGCTGAGGAGGGGCATGTCCAGGCCCCAGAAGGATGCTCTGATTAGGGATGGGTTCCCCCTCCTCCCTGGCCATCCGGGACTTAATAATATGGTGTTTATCACCCCATTAAGAAAACAAAAGGATTTCTCATTAGTTCAAGGTCTTCTTAAACAACTTTTTCCAAAGAAGGGGGGGACATTACCAGCTAGCTGTTGATTAGCTGCAAAAAGCCCTAAGTGGACAAGTCCTGTCTGCCTTTGTCCTGCCTGCCACAGCATGGCCCGTAGTCAGCATGTGGTATGCTGGCTAATACATATTACCCCATTAAGGCAGAGAGGAGGGGGATATTCCTGCTTCAGTAGGGAGTGGGGCAGGAGGGGTTGAGCAGGAGAAATCCAGGCAAATGCCCTGTACCTGCAGTCTCTGCCAGAGCTGCAGCCAGGGAGCAGATGGGATGGGCCAGCCCTGCTGGGTTGGAGCAGAACACAAAGCCCCACCCAGGGCTGCAAAGCAACTGGGATGCTGGACGATGTTGATTTAACTTAAACCAGGAAGGGATCTGGGACAGACATTGCATAAACTAGTTTGACCCAAATCAGTTAAGTCTGATAATACATTCAACCAAGTTTCTCTCCAACCAGTTTCAGACATTTTCAAACTGGTTTATGTGCACTGAACATCTGTTCTGTTACAGGTTTAAACCAGTTTCTGATCACTTAAACCAGTTTATGTGTAATGTCTGTCCCTAGTCCTCATGTCCTTAGACCAACATAGCTAAAACAAACAACCCTTCAGTCTCTAGACTCATTGCCATGCATACAAACTTCAAAATGGGCAGATGGGGCAGAAAGCAGAGCAGCAGATCAGGAAGAGAAAGGAAACTGGAATGGCACTCAGGGAGGATGCGGGGCTCATTTGTGGCACGCTTGCCAAAAAGATTGGCTCCATACTGACCTAGAGCATGGAAAACTCACTGCCAGCTAGCTACAAGTCCGGGTGCCAGGCTCTTAGCTTCCCACCTGCACATTGGGTGAGCAAGCTGGCAGGAAATCAAGCAGGTTTACAACAGATGCCTGCCTGGCAGACATTGTTCTGAAAGAAACCTTCCTAGTTCCTGCTAAAACGCTGGCCACTTCTACACATTGTTGTGGAATGTTTCTAATTTCAGCAGCTTGGCATTTTCACCCAGAGAAGCACTCCATCAGGAAGTTTTTCCTCGGGTGTAGTTCTAGTTCACTAAGCAAGGTGTTAACTTCAAAACCTAATTAGGACATTTTTAGACACATTCTTAACAGCTAATCAAAGCATAGCAAAAAAGGATGAGCTTCCCAATTTACAGTGGTGATACAAATGGCTAGAGCTAGGATTGTGGGTGAAACTTGAACAGAACCATTCACTGGTAAGAGAGTGTCTGTTTTACATCTACATATTTGGGAGTGGATCCAGGATTTGGCAAAGGAAAGGGGTGTGGGAGCAGCAACCCTTACTGCAGGGATAGCTGCATCCTCCCCCCAGCTCCCCTCCCCAACTGGTGCAGGTAGACTATATTCTGGGGGTTTCTGGGGACTTTTTAAGGCCCAGACACAACTAAGAATCCCCCCACCTTCCCCTCTCAGCTTAGAGGTACATCCTCCCCCTGCCCTCACTGATACTGCTTTCCCTGCAGCTTCCATGCCCAGCCCCTGCAAAGCCCACCAGGAGCAGAAAGAAGTAGCTTTGAAGCTCCTTAGATAGGAGCTCCCCCATCCCAGTGGCAATGCATAATGGGTGCACAGGGGTGTACATGCACCCTCTGAAAGTGCTAGTGCACCCCTCACAGCCAGTGTTCCCCACTTAGGTGATGGGTGGGGGGGGCAGGCGGGTGTGCCGATATCTCCCCTGCGAGCACTGGCCGGGTAATGGGGGTGCAAGGAGAAGCACCGTTGACACTTCCAGGAGCACCGCTCGCGCTTCCTGGTTGTTTGCAGAGGGACCCCCTCTCCTCCGGTTGCTGACTGGCCTCTGGCGGGGTGGGGACATGTGCTCCCCCAACTCAGGAGGCACCAGTCACCCATGCCCCACCCCCTGAGAAAACAGCAGCAGCAGGGAAGTAGGAGGGGGGAAGAAGAGAGGAGGGGAGGTACCTCTGAGCACTAAGGGGAAGGGAGGGAGGATTCTCACCTGCTTTGGGGACTTCTTTTAAGTCCTCCAGAGACTCCCACAGTGTGGTCCAGTCTGAATGTGGGGTGCACCCACGCCACTGCACCCCTCTTGATTCACCCATGTCCAGATTACCGCATACTCTGCCTCCTAGAGGTAACTGTGACAGAGCAAAGAAGATCGTTCTTATGAGTCAGCTGTTTTCTATACTATTTAATTAACTCCCAGATTGATGTTTTTTCTTGTCATGCTAATTATATAGTGTTGTACTGCAGTGCAAAGCTCTTGCAGCAAGTTACCAGCAATAACAAGCTAGAGAAATTGATCTCTTTCAAAGAATCTGTTCTTACTAAAATTAAAACTAAACACCATTGGTTTTAGTTTACCTCTCAGAGGGCACATCTACACAGGATGCTATGGCATAGTAGCAGTAAGCTACTGCCCTGTAGCTCATTGCTCTTGCACCATAGCATTGCCAGGTATGAACCATGACAGCAACATTACTTCACAGTAGGATTGAGCTACTGCACAGTAGCTCATTGCTACTGCACAGTAGCATCTAGAAATAACTGTATGGTGACGGGACTGTGTAGTAATGACAGTTACTACACAGTCATTTAGTACTTGGCTAGCAAGTACTGAACAGGGCCGGGCACAGGCATGTGGGAACTGGGTAGCCACCTGGGGCCTGGACAGAAAGGGGACCTGAAATGGTAATTTTTTTCCCATTGTCTGATTATTATTAATAACATTATCTCTGGCGAAGGGGGGCCCTATACTAAAAGTTCACCCAGGGCCACCAGGAGTCTAGGTACAGTACTAAATGGTACTAAATGACTGCATAGTAACAACTTTGCAGTCCACCGCACTTGTAGACACACCCAAATTATCTTAGATGGCTGCCTCAGAAACCAGAATCATAGAAAAGCAGTGCTGGAAAGATCTCAAGTCGTCTAATCCAGCCCCCTGCTGCAGGCAGGATCATCACTGTCCAAAAAAGAAAAAATCCATCGCAGACAAATATTTGTCTGACACTTCAGTAAAGCAGTTACCTCATTTCTGCCTGGATTCAAGTGGGTGTGGGTGTGACCACTTCAAGTGCTTTAAATGGGTGATCTTAGAGCCTGGCCAGGCCCCATCTCATTTCTGCAAGTACATAGATATTATTCTATCTACCCAAACAAGGCGGGTAGATGGTGCGGGCTGCGGGTTGGGAGTGAAGGGCACTGGGGGCAGGTGACTGTGGGTTGGGTGTGCAGGGCAGCACCAGGGGGCTGCAGGCCAGGAGCAAGGGGCACCAGCGGGGGGGTGGGGTAGGGTACTGCTTTTTGGGAGTGAAGGGCACTGGCAGGTCTGGGGTCCATGCGTTGGGAGTGAGGGGCGGCAGCAGGGCTGAAGGTGGGAGCTGTGGCTTGTCAGTGATGGGGCAACAGAATGGGCAGGGGAAGGGCACCGGCATGTCACTGCCCCACCACCATTATATTCCCCCTGTCACCCCCCTCCCTCTGCCAGGTGTCCTTTTTTTTGGACCTGGAAATATGGTAACTGTAGGATCCTGGGTTAGGGTTATGGTAACCTTGGGAACCTGGCCCTACTGGGTGGGAAGAGAGACCCCCTCTGCCCATAGCTTGCTGGCTGGGGTCTGCAGAGAGCCAGGTTGGATCCACAAGGCAGGGAGAGCTCCCTCCCCACCAGTCACTGCTGACAGTCCCCAACTGGTGGGGCTGGGGGTGGGGCTGCATGTGTCTGTTCAGTTGGAACATGCTCTAACTTATAGCACTTCAAGTAAAGTGAAATAGAGTGCTTTCTTCCAGGGGCTTTTTAACCATTTGTACTTAGCACTAGTGGCTGCAATAGTCTTTACCATCCCTGCAGAAGTAGGAACTGAAGGCTGCACCAAGCACTGGATCTCCTGCCCCTTCTGCAGTCTATCAGGCTCCCCTCCTCTTTTGTCCCCTCTTATACAAGAAGCATCCATGAGCTCTGTGCTCCGTAGTACATTCTCTGTGCACAAACTTCTTTATCTAGCTGACCTGGAAACCTCTCCTGTTCACTTTACACAGCAAAATGTAATGAATCCTTCTACCAAGCAACCTTCTGCTGTTGGAAAAGTACAGGCAGAGAGGTTAATGTAATAGTACATTATTTGATTTCATTCTATTGGTTGTGTGTGTTGGGGAGGTTATTTTTTAAAAATGAAAAAAAGGGTTCTGGGAACATCTATCTTATCATTCTTATTTTCCTCCAGTTTGTTTACAAATCCCTCCTAATTTAGTGTTTTCAACAAATTCAGCTGTTCTACAATTGTTCCTGCATGACATTATGAAGCTATTAAATCATACAGATCCCAATTAAGAAGGGAAGATCTGGCTTTGTAAATATAAGGACTGATACAGTTTTGGTATCATGCTTTGTAATCATTTAAGAACTGCTGGAAGATGCTCCTCCACTGAAAATAATTAAAACAACAACAACAAAGCAGCTGGCTGTTTCACGATTTTACGTGCTAGCTCTTCAAGAACTCTAGCTTGCGTATGTTCTGGGATTACCAATTAATATGTTCAGATTTAACATTTTTGTTCTTGTTTAAATTGCATTCAAACTTAACTGATAATGCTTCTACTCTTACATTTCCTATTTTATTGCTTCCCATTTCAAATTATCCATACAATGTATTTCTTCCTACCTCATAAACAATTCTTCTTTGTCTCCAGGTTTCTACTAATTCTCTCCTGTTGCTTTTGTTCTATTTTCATTTTCTGTATGATTTTCCCTGAACACCAACAATATGCAGCTTTACTCCAGACAAAAATGTAATACTTCAAAGTATATACATGTAGGTTTCACCTCTTACTTCTACATAAAAATGAGTACCACATTTTGAACTGATCACTAACATGGCCCACCCATTCATATAGCTTTCCTATAACATCATAGAGAGCACTTGCACACATGCAAAGATGCTCTTCCAACCCACTGTAAATCCAGTGTGTCAGAGCAGGCGCTATTACTTGAGGCTGCTGGAGCATTGAAATCAATGCACTCCAGCAGCCTCCAGCATCACATGTATCATTCAATGACCTTTAGCTCAAAGTACCCCACTGCCATTTTTCAGCATGGAGACGCTGATGCACATGATGCTTGGCCACTTTTAATTAGCATGACTCACTAATTAAAGCGCCCTGCCTCCCGGATCACATCTATAAACACCCAGAGAAACTTGTAGGGAGTTCATGTGGCCTGATACAAATATCTGACTTGCATCTACAACTTGTGTTCAGTTGCTTAGGAAAGATCCCAAGAGGTTTCTCTTTTCTTGCGTATATCCTTGTACAGCAAGTAGCCATAATCAGAATCCCTATACCTTCTGAGCACGAAGATTGGGAAACTGTTAGCACCCCTACTGTCAATACACAGGGGAACACAAACCAAGAGAACAGCTCTAACTCCTCTCTAACTAGCCAACAGGGCTGAATGGGTGTGGGAGGAACATGTGGCACACTTTTCAAAGATGCAGTCCTTGCAGGTCCCCCTCAAGTCTCTGGCTCAGCTACAATGGAGTTATAACTCAAATTCTTAAATCCTAAACCCAAAATAATGCTTGTCTTTCAGTTTACCAAATACGCATGTGAAGAGGAGAATTTTTCTGCCACAGGATATATGAGCTATGGCATGATTGCCAAGTTAACTTGCCAATAGGTATGTTGGGTCAACTGAGGAGTTGCTTGCCTGTGGCAGCTAGATGACTGACTGATCTGCAATACTGGTGACTCTCAGCAGTGGAAATATCATCAAGTTGCCACATGGACCACAAGTCAATTATAAATGAGTCAAAGGAGAAGGCTGTAAGCCAGGTACAAATGTGCTTTTGCACCTGAAAGACAAATGGGTCCTTATATTTTGCATTTTTTTTTTTGGTTAAACACAGAGGTAGGTTTGGCAAGGCATCCACCTCATCAGACTTTCTATCATTTCCATTAACAACTTCCCCTTTGCAGGTGCTGTATCAAGAAATAACCAGTGCCATGACACACATGCAGTAAAAAGAGGCTGATCCTTATAGTTCATTCTCAACATCTTTAGCCACTATACTTTCACCCTTTGAAAGACAATGTTGTAATGGTAGGGCTTTATACTGTTTTGCCATTGTAATGCAAGTGCTTTACAAAGTTTCTAGGAGGAAGAGCCCAGTCTTTCAGCCTTTGCTCATAAAAGTGATCTATATGCAAATAACCTCTCTGATATGAGTAAGAATTGCAGGAACAGACCTGCATTCTCATTGCTAAGTGAATACTGGTTGATTGAGAGCTATAAACCTCTTGTCATTCAATTCTACTCTCTGCTCTCTTGTTTCAAAAGATATTAAGTTGTCCCAGGGACAGTGATCCCTTTAATTAAAATGGATCTAGGCCTCACTCTGATGGACAAGGTGCATCCCATCTGGACTTGATTAGGAGTGTGGGTATGACACATGAAATTAATAAACAAAGAAAGGGAACTGGAAAAGTTAGATGTTTGCCCAAGTTTCTGAAAGAATATGGCTAGCTAGGGCCTGAGTAGAAATATGTTAGTGTTTCTTGGAGGAGGTAGCCAGCTGGGATGGTGTTGGGATCAGCAGGAGTTTCCCAGTGGGAGAAAAGCTAGTTGGGAGAGGTTCCTAGCAAAGGCTGAAAGCCAGGAGAGCCTTAGAGGGGCTGAGTGCGACACTTTCCTGACTTTGTGGACTTCCTTGAGCAGGAGGGGTTTGGCCAAAATGGTGAAGATGATGAAAACTAGAGAAAGCAGCAAAAAGGTTTACTTGCTGTTTCTTCCACACTGGAGAGCCAGAGCCAAAAGGATGGTTCAGGAGAAGAGTGAGTTTTGTTACACTCCTAGGTTGGAGAAGGCTGAGAACTAGTTCAACAGTGAATATTTACTGACTTAATATAAGATGGAGATATGGAGTGAGAAGGCCTGAGAGAGTGAGATTGAGAGTGAAACTTGCTTGCTGATCAGCCTAGGCAGAGAAAAGTCCATTTTTAGGTGGGAGCTTAGGAAGTTCCTCCTAGAAAGTATGAGCCTGAATCAGATCACAGGGGTATCTTGCCCAGTACCCTGTCTCACAGTGGCAGAGTTAAACAGAAGGATATTGAAATGAGGCATGTCCAGGATGATTCATCCTCTAAAGCTTCCAACAGTCAGAGGAACAGGAAGACCTAATTTGGAAATTGTACCCCAACCATCATATTTAATGTCTGCTGGGTGCATCATCTACACATGACATTAGCATGTAGTAATAAACTCTAGATCAGTTTGCACATGTAGAGATGCACCCACTAAGAGATCTACTATTGTCCATTAATTTGTCCAATCCCCTTTTGAACCTGGCTAAATTATCAGACT
Source organism: Alligator mississippiensis (assembly GCF_030867095.1). NCBI lineage: Eukaryota > Metazoa > Chordata > Crocodylia > Alligatoridae > Alligator > Alligator mississippiensis. The sequence goes on along the minus strand of NC_081827.1, from coordinate 93,785,934 downwards.
TCACAACATGTTGTGGCAATGAGTTCCACAAATTCATTACACACTGTGTGGAGAATGAACTTCCTTCTATCTGCTTTAAATCTGCTACTTAATAATTTAGTTATGTCATCTCTTTCTAGTATTGTGAGAGATAGCAATTACTAGTTCTCTGTTTACTCTTTCCACATCATTCATCATTTCATAAAACTGTATCATATCCCCCACCTCAACTTTTTTTTCTAAACTGAAAAAAAACTAGCTATTTAATTTATTCTCATGCAGAAGCCTCTTCTTGCCCTGATCTTCCTTGTTGTCATCTTCTGTGCTTGTTCTGCTTCTAATAGGAGGGGACGACTAGAATTGCTTGTAGTATTCAAGGGGTGGGTGTACCATGGCATTTATACAATGACGTAATGGCACTTTCTCTTTTGTTTTCGCTACTCTTCTTAATTATGCCTAACAATTCATTTGCCTCTCTGACAGCTGCTGAACACTGGACTGATGGTTTCAGAGAACTATCTGCAATTCCAAGATCTTTCTTGAGTAGTAATAGCTAGTGCAGAGCTCATCTATAGTTTCATATGTGCACTTTGGTTATTTTTATCCTTTTGCATCACTTTGCACTTATCAGCACTTAATGTCATCTGCTATTTTGTTGCCCAGTTGGTCAGTTTTGTGAGATACCTTTATAGTTCTTCACAGTCAGCTTTGGCTTTTACTATACTGCATAGCTTTGCAAAGTCAGCCCTCTCATTGTCACTCCCCCCCACCCCAATAACTTACAAATATATTAAACAGCACAGACCTTTGGCTGATTCCCTTGCTTGCCTTTCTCTGGTGAGAACTGACCATTATAATTGATGTAGTTAAGTGTGGGACTGTTAAGGAGTATGTATCTAATGGGGTCACTGGGTGGTGAACCACGCTTCTAGATTTCCTTCTCAAACATCAACTAAAAGTTTTGTGAAGGCACTGCAAAGTACTAAAAGTCCCCTTTTACCCAACACACTATCTCTAGTAATGGAAGGAATCCATCCAGCACAAATTAGTTCATTTTCCTAGAGTAACAAACCAAGCTTTGTCTGTTTCATGATCATTTCATTCTCTGATATTCAACTGAATGTCCTGAACTAACCCTTCATCTTGCTAGTGACCTCGTCAGGAAGCTGAACCAGACACCATTTGTAAGTGACTTTCATCAATGCCTGAATTCATTATTCATCCCTCCTCATGATACCCATCAGTTTAGCTTTGTAACACAATGCTTTTACCTAAGTATTTTAGAAGAATGATGTAGTAGCTACATTAAACTATTATCTTTCATAGATCTAAAATAGTTAACACCAAAATTAGGCAAACATCGTTTAAAGTAAGGAGTGAAAAAAAAGAAGAAAGCCTTCAAACACTCTGTACCCGCCTCCGTTCGATTAGGAGCTCGCGCGCCGCCTTAGCCCGGGCTCGGGATCTTGTGCCCCCGAGCTTCGTTGGCACGCCCCAGGGTTTACCCCGGCTGGTATTAAGGGGGACCCCAGAACTCGCCTGCCACGACTTTGATGACTCTCTCAGTGGGGGGTCTTCCCTTGGGGTATCCCCTGGTGCCGGCACGCCTCTTCGCAGGTACTCTCAGGGCTCCGTCCTCCCCTACACCCCAGCTATACGCCACCTCAGGTCTTCCTGTCCTGGCCTCTCACCCGTCCTCGTCTCGTCCTCTCTCTCGGCTCGGGCCCCTAGCCCCTACAGGCTGTCTTCGGGCCGGGTATGCCTCACCCAGTTGGAGGGTGCTGCCCTGACCCCTCCTTCCTTGGGAGGCAGCCGTCCTCTCTGCCTCCCCCAATAGTCTCGGCCGCCGTTACCCACTCCGGCGGCTCCGCAATACCGGCTACAGCTGGCCCCGCTCTCAGGGTAGCTGCTACGCCTCACGCTGCCTTGGGTGTTGGGTTCCCCGCGGGCTGCTGCCCCGTCTCTGGGGGTGATTTCTCCCTCTGTCTCTTCCCTTCTGGGTTCTCCGCTGAGCTGCTCGCAGCCTGCTCCGCAACACCGGCTACAGCTGGCCCCGCTCCCGGGGTAGCTGCTACGCCTCCCGCTGCCTCGGGTGGTGAGTCCCCCGCCGGCTGCTGCCTCGCCTCTGGGGCTGACTTCTCTCCCTGTCTCTGCCCCTCTGGGCTCTCCGCTGCGCTGCTCGCAGCCTGCTCCGCCTCTATCCGGCGGTGTCCCGCACTCAGCGGGTGGCGGCTGATTCCCTGCTCGCTGGAGCTCCGCGTTCCTGCTCTCTCCCTCCAGCCGCCCCGCTGCGTCGGCGGGGCAGCCTTTTGTTCCTCCCGGCCGGCGTGCCCCGCCCCCGCCGCTCAGCCGCAGCCGGATAAACGCCCGGCTGATGGCCCGCGCCGGCGCGTGGAGTTTCTTCGGGTCTTCCGGCCCTGTGGGAGGTAAGCAGACCCCTTGGCCGCTGCGGGGGTCTCCCGGTGCCCCCGCTCCCCTGGGACACACTCTAGTCTTAAATTGTCCACTGCATGTTCATGAAAATGCATGCATAATTCCAAATGAAGATATTTACAGCATTGTCTGTAGGGAAGTCTTTCTGAAAGACTGAGCCCTAGTTCCTTCCTAAATCTGGGTAAATTTTTCTGACAAAATCTTTTAGTGAAAAATGTGGATCTTCCAATTCTGAATCATTCTATAATTTGTTTCTGCTGTACTGATCACTTAAAACACCTTCCTCCCTACCCCCCATTTAAAAAAAATCAGTTTCATTTGGGCATGTTGCAAATAAACTCTATTCTTTTCAGTCAAAATTACATTGCTTTAAACTCTGAATTTCTTTTTCAATGTATTGCTTTAAATTGAGTCAAAATTAAAACTAAAATATTTTATTTGACCAAAAGTGTTTTTTTTTCCAAATTGCAGCAACCTGAAGTTTGGAAAATGCTCAGTTTAACCCCAAACCAGTTTTTAAATTGCCAGTACATCAATAATCCTACTGTTCCTACTGTTTTTCTGTGTATGAAACAGAGTAACTTATTTTCAGAAACTTGGAAGGGGTCAGGGGAAGGGGGTTGGCTAGTTATTTAGGCTGATTTTTGTGAAATTTTAAAAGCAACTATTACAAAAAGTTCTATATCTAGTACACATTCTGCAGACCTGCATGTTTTAAGATAGCATAGAGAGTACATGTGACCAGGATCAATTGAAGATATATAGCTTGATGTTTCAGAGAAATCCATATGCAAACCTTTTTTCAGACTTTATTCCTTAGTTTTCAATTCCCTTGAAGTAGAACCACAGCTACACTGAAAACTCCTAGCATTCTTTAATGCAGCTTTCTTGTCTCACTCAACACAAGTAGATGTCTACTGAAGCATAATAAAGGATAGCACCCACAAAGAATCATCCATAATTTCTGGAATGCAAGTAGGCATGAAGTGTTTTGTAGTACAGATGTATAAGAAAGTATAATAACCTTTCAGTTCCAAAACAGTATGATAGATATAGTTTGCTGACATTTCCATTACAATTCGCTTTGATCTTGGCTCCAGTCCATTATTTTTATAACCTTTACATACTGTTAAACTATTTTTTTAAATGAACAAAAAAGAAAATGTAACTTTTGGAGGATGCAGCTTATGGCATTGATTTTACTCTTATACCATGAAAGAGAGTTCTTATACCAGAGCCATACAGGGCAAAGGTGATTTCTGTTTCCAAGTGCTGGGAATGTGAGGCTGCAGCTGCAGGTCTTAGTTTTCCACCTCCCTCTCCAAGTGGCACCTGGGGTTACTGCCCCATCACTCTGCCTTTACTGTGCTTCATTCTCTTGCAATTTTTCAGTGGAAATGGCCTGTGTTATGCAGGAAGTCAGACTGGATGATCACAGTGGTCCCTTCTTGCCTTGAAATCTATGGATTTCTTAACCTATATATGCAATTTTATTTAATTTAAACGTTTTTCTAGCAAAGACATAGAATTTAGCAGAGGTTGTCAATCTTCCATTCAAAACTTTCAAGCAAAAAAAAAAAATCCAAGAAAACTTTTTCCTAAATTGGACTTTACCAGCAGAAAAAAATCATGGTAAAATCCAATTTATAAAAAACATTGTGTTTTTTTTTTCTGGGTCCCCCCCCCCCCCCATTTTTATTATTGAAAGCAGCATGTCAAATGGGTTGGTCTAATAAAAGATATCAAATTCACCCAAGGAACCTTGTCTGCATGTCAAATAATGCATTTGTTGGGAGGGGTGAGTATATCATTTTTACTTTTCTTTTGGCCCTAAATTTTTATGCTTTCTCAAATTTAAAAATATTACAGAAAAGATTAACCTGTTAACTCTTCTCTTCAAAAATGGAGTAATTTTGAAAAATAAGAGTAGCAAAAAGAAAACTGAAAAAAATATTTTAAATGGTGTAAGAGGAGCTAATGCAGGACATCATGCATTTTCTACATGCATTTAATGGCAAAAGAAAAAAGGAGGGAAAACTGAGAATTAATTTTAGAAAATTCTAAGTTTTCCAAACACTTTGCCAAAGATTTAAAAATCTACTCCATGCCCGGTATAAATGACTGTGATATTTTAATTATTCTGTAAATCTGTTTCTCCATCTTTTCTAAATCATAAAGTGATTCTTCTACAATCTTAATCCCCTGTCCATTGAAGGCAGTGGGAGTCCTGGCAGTTGGGGGTTGGCATTAGTCCCTTTAAATCCTATCAGTCATCTTTAATTACACCTCCCTAAATTACTCTAATTATTTCTTGCATTTACCTGATGAGTAAAGAAATCAAGACTTCTAACTGGGATTTCAAGTAACTAATGAGATACACTACCTTAAATTGTTCATTGGGTTGGGGGGGGGGAGGTTCCAAACTAATTAAATAGTTTTAATATTGAGAATCCTTCTCTCAAGTTAATGGGACTCAATGAATATAATTCCACACTTAACCTTCTCCTCATCTCAGATCTTTCTTTTCTGTAGAGAATTCCCACAGTTCTATAAAATAGGGCTACCTGTGTTTAAAATGTATGACATAACTATGAACCATAGGTAGCTATTTTAAGTACCGAACTATATATTTCCAAGCACATTTAAAGATCCATGAATTGGTGGTACCAAAGCAGTGATGACAAGAAAACAGATGTATAGTACTTAAAGAAAACAAATCCTGTGACTTTCCATCTGCTAGCTACCAAGTGTTCCTGATCATTAGGGACAAAATTCAGTTGTAAATGGCTTAGACTTGAGAAATGTTATATATCAGGAGGAATTGTATCTCTAGCCACATACTAGACTCATTCATCATTGATTTCCCATCACTCTATTCCTGTTCTTACTTCATTTGAAAATGCACAGAATTTTGAAGACTATGAATTATGCAGGCAGTGCACCAAATCTTTCAGCATGAGAGGTGAAAAAGACAAAAGTGAGAATTCTTTGCAGACTTTTCCTGAAATAATACTCTAGGACAGGTGAAGAGATGTGCAGATAATTCCTTCACTAACATTTTTACCACAAAATGAATACAGGAGTACACTAAATGGAGGAGTACAGTTAAAAACAATAGCACTCTGAACAACTCTACTCTCTTTGTGCATCTTGCTCCAAAAGCAGTGAGAATTTCTGTTTCCATGCAGCCTTTCTTGTTCCTCTATATCAGTTCACCACTTGATAGCAGGTGCACAACTGCTTTCTTATCTCTTAAGAGGGACTGCCAGGTGTTAAACAGTAAAGAATTTGGCAGGGATGAGCTGTTGTAATTTTTAGAGTACTGGTGTGTCAGTTTTCTTTTTTTTAAACAAAGAGATGCGGTTGCATTTTACTCTCTTTTGTGAGGAAAGACATTCTGTAAGAGAAACACAGATGGATACTACCCTACTTTATGCTTCATTCTGAATTTAAGCCATTGCTTAACATGAAAAAATTGATGCCCCGTGCATTTGTTAACCAAGTTGAATAAGAAGCGGTTTCAAGCAGTTAATAATGGAACATGTATAACAATGCAGTACACTACTTCTTTAGTCTGGCATTTGTTTAATTATGGATCATCTCTGGAGAAGATTTTCCTATGATGTGTTGGGCTGGTACAACACAGAATTGTTTATGATGCCCCCCATCAGCATGTAAATTTAAAGATATGTCACACAACAGGTGCATATAAGCATTAAATGAGGACATAGATATATTTGCCATTATGATTTCTGCCGGCATGATTGCAAGGAAAACCTTCCAAAATGAACTAATATTTGCCTGAGTCTGCAAACAGAATGAAACAGTACTCAGAGCTAAGGGTAAATTACCCATGTGTCTCGACGGAGTTTTTACTTTGAAAACCAGTAACTGTAAGTTAAGTGTCAGCATGGACTACTAATTATTTCACTAATAATAGATTTCATTTAAAAAAAATCAATATAGGCCTGACCTACATTGGCTTTGTACCAATGGGATTGTTTTGGTTAGGAGTATGAATAGTTTAACAAAGTAATTATCTACTCTATTCAGGAACAGTTTAAACTGAAAGTTTTGAGTTCTTTCTTTTTTGTGTTAGCAGACTTCACAGATTCTTCAGAAAATGACAGAGCTGTACTATGAGCACTTCTGCTGTGGCTGTGAACTTGTGATTTCTGGGCTGTTAACTGCACATTTTAGTACTGGTGCCACCCCATCCTGCAAGTTTGGATGTTGTTACACCAAATAGCCTATTCTCTTCGAAAGTATCAGCTTAACCATACTGGTCTAAAAGCATTGTAGTTCAGGCTGTAAACAAACATCACATTTGTCCTGGGAGAAAGCCTTTTGTACCCAAGATACTACAGGCATACAAGTCCACTGTCCTACTTCAAGTCCCTTTGAAGCATGTGGGGTAAGGTGTGCTAACGCCTTTTCCCAGGACATGGCTGTAATGTTATTCTGCTTTGTTGGGGACAAGCCAGTCATGCTGCATGTTCCTCTCTGGCAGATAAGTGCCACGGCTTGGAAGGGTGACATGTAATGACTGCTATCCCTGTTTTGATTCAGCTCAAAGCCCAAGACAGTCAGGTCCATGTCAAATAAAACATCTATTTACAGCCATAGAGATACAAAATCTAGGTGTAGAATATCTTAGATGTGCTTAACTCACATTCTCAAATTGCCTGCAAAATGCTAGAAAGCTCCTATATCTCTCATCAGCCTTGTTCTTTGTTTACCTGAGGCTCCTGAAGAATGTTAAATGTGCTGCAGTAGGCTACCTTGGAGTTTATCAAGCTTTCCAGGTAGTGAAAAGGCCCGACATCCACTCTTCAGTCTATATACTACCCTGGTAGAAATGTACCTCTTAAAGAACCTAGCAGAAAAGATTCCCTTCAGGAAGCAGAAAAGATATTTTATGTTACTGAATACCAATTCAATTCTGTTTAGTGAGCCTAATAAATTAAGGAGCTTCCAGTCAAATGCTGTGATGGGTGTGAACAAGCCTTCATGGGACCTGGCTCATGGTTAAGTGGCCTAGTTTGTCACCTCATCTTGAGTCAGGATCCATGAATGCAAGTGTTCACTGCTTGCAGGAGGAAGGTGCAGGCATCCAAAGGCAAGTAAGTGGTAGGGGGGTGGGGGTGAGGAGGAGGGCTGTTGGGACTAGAGCGAGTTGTTGGGTCCGGGGGCGATAGGCAGGGGTTGGCAGTTCCCTGGGGAGGCTCTCTGGTCCAGGGGTTGGCTGCTTTTAAAAGGAAGAGGTAAAAACAGCACAAGGCTGGGGCTATGGAGAGTAGGGCTGTGTGACGCTTCAGTTGCTGATTTGATTCAGAGGAGATTTGATCCAATTCAGCGGCCAAATCTCTGAATCCAAATCGAATCAGGAGACTCGTTAATCTCTCCAAATTGAATCAGAAGCCTCCAAATCAATTTGGAGAGATTCAGAGTGATATGATGATTCGGCCATAGATGCAGCTTTATATATTTTTTCTATGTACCTCGAGGTACCAGGCACGGCTTGAAAATGCGGAGATGGTGGGTTGGATGAAACATCCCACAGGAGTGTGGGGGGGGGGGGGGGTCCCCCATGCACTCAGCAGCGGACCCAGAAGTGGACCATAAAAACTTCTGGTCCACTTCTGCATCCACCACCAAGTGCACAGGGGGACTCCCCTGTGCTCCCATGGGACGCTCCATCCGCCCCACCATCTCAGCATTCATGAGCCGTGCCTGGTACCTCGAGGTACATAGAAAAAATCATATAAAGCTGTGTCTATGGCTGAATCACTGATTCTCTGAATCTTCAGATTCAGATTTGGCCAAATCAGTTTGGGGCAGTGATCTCATAGTTTCATAGTTTCATAGTTGGTAGGGTCTGAAGGGACCTAAGCAGATCATCAAGTCCGACTCCCTGCCATGGGCAGGAAAGGATGCAGGGGTAAAACGACCCCAACTAGGTGATTGCCTAGCCTCCTTTTGAAGAGCCCCAGGGTAGGGGCGAGCACCACCTCCCTTGGAAGTTGGTTCCAGCTCCTAGCCACCCTGACAGTGAGGTAGTACATCCTGATGTCTAGCCTGAATCTACTCTCTGTCAACTTATGGCTGTTATTCCTTGTTACTCCCAGTAGTACTTGGGGAAGCAGGGACTCTCCCATTGCCTGCTGGTCCCCCTTGGCAAGTTTGTAGGCAGCCACCAGATCCCCTCTCAGTCTTCTTTTGTGGAGGCTAAACAGGTTCAGGTCCCATAGCATCTCCTTATAGGGTCTACCCTGCTGCCCCCTGATCATGTGAGTGCCCCTCCTCTGGCCCCTCTCAATGCTGTCCACATTCCTCCTGAAGTGCGGTGCCCAGAACTGGACACAGTACTCCATCTGAAGCCTGACCGATATCGCATAGAGGGGGAGGATCACCTACTTGGACCTGCTTGCGATGCATCTATGGATGCATGACAAGGTGCAGTTAGCCTTCCTGACCGCGTACCTACATTGGTGACCCATGTTCATCTTGGAATCAATAGTGACTCCAAGATCCTTTTCTGTCTGTGCCATCTGCAAACTTGAACAAGGTGCTTTTCACCCCCTCGTCCAAGTCCCAGATGAAGATATTGAACAGTGCAGGCCCGAGGACTGAGCCCTGGGGGACCCCACTGCCCACATCCCTGCAGGTCAAAAACAACCCATCCACCACCACTCTCTGCGTGCGGCCCTCCAGCCAATTAGTGACCCATCTGACTGTGTAGGCATCGACACCACAGTCACCTAATTTTTTAATGAGGATGGGGTGAGAGACAGTGTCGAAGGCCTTCGTAAAGTCCAGAAAGACTACATCCACTGCGACACCTGTATCCAAGGCTTTTGTGACCTGGTCATAGAAGGCCACCAGTTGGTCTGACAGGAATTGCCTCTAATGAGCCCATGTTGATTGCCCCTAAGCATAATCTCCTCTGCTGGTCCCTTGTAGATGTGCTCCTGGATAATTCTCTCAAAGAGCTTCCCTAAGACCGAGGTAAGACTAACAGGCCTATAGTTTGCTGGGTCCTCTTTCCTCCCTTTTTTGAAAATGGGGACCACGTTGGCTCTTTTCCAGTCCTCTGGCACCTCGCCAGAGCACCATGAGTGCCCATAAATCTGTGCCAGGCGTCCCACAATGACCTCTGCCAATTCCCTCAGCACTCTGGGGATCATCAGAACCTGCTGATTTGAACACATCTAGTCCCTCCAGAAGTTCCCTGACTAGATCCTCACTGACCCTGGGCCTGGCTGTGCCTCCCCTGGGTCTGTCCAGATTCCCAGTGCAGGGAATGTCCCAGTCCCTGCTCAGAAAAATGGAAGAAAAGAATCTGTTAAAGAGATTATCTTTGTCATCTGGTGCTACCACCAGATTACCAAGCATGTCCTGCAGAGGCCCCATGTTACTTGGTACCTTCTTTTTACCCCCTATGTATTTAAAAAAGGACTTCTTGTTATCTTCTTGTTATCTGAGTCAGCTAATTGAATCACTGTCCCCTGAATCAGGCCAAATCTGAATCCAAATCGAATACTGTCCATTCCATACACCCCTAACGAAGAGTAGCTGGGCTTTCTGAGGACCAAAGCTATGCTTTGAAAACATGCAAGTGTTCACAAGTCCAGGTTAGCCATTGATGGGGTGGGTTAACCCTTTGCCAATCTAAAGTTCACATCACATGAGAACTAACTTTAGATCACACACACCATGTGAATGCCCTATGAACACTTGCACATTGGGGCATTTGGACTGCCCTAACCTTGATTAAAGTGATCTAAGTATAACACTTGTTGATTTTTGCAAAGCATTCTGAGTTGCGTTACCCCAGACCAAGCAAAAGTTCAGTGTTGGTTCCAGGGGAAGAGGAATCTAGCTGGGGCTGGGGGCCTGCAGACACATTCCCACTGCAATGACCACAGCTCTCTGCCAGTGCTCCCTGTTTCAGAATGGTGGGGGGGAGGCAGTGGAGGGAGATCATTCTTGGGGTCCCCAGATGGTGCTGAAGGGTGAGATGGGTGAATTGGAGCCTCCCCCCCACACCTCAAGGGGGCTACAATACACCCACGCCACCCTCCCGGGGGGGACTGAAAAACCCCAGTCTGAACTCCCTCTGCTCCCTTTTCCTGCTCCCATTCTGAAAACAGCCACAGGCAGAGAAGCTCAGAAGACACAAGCTACAAAAGAAACTACATTTTGTAACACCTTTATCTGATACCTTATGCAATGAAGAATCAGATTTTCACCCGATCAGCCATTTTTAAGCTGTTTACAGCCATGCACTTGTGTTTGGTTACAAATGTAAAATTGTTTTATGTGGCCAGATCAGGCAAAAATTGTCACTTCTGTCTGCACCTTGTATGTTCCCTACTAGAGAGGAAAAGGGGTTACAAAGCTCCTTAAATAAAAAGCTGTGTGTATGATGAAGAGGTATTGTTGTTTTGGGGGACAAACTATTTCCTAGTTTTCTCATTGTCAGGCCAGTCTATTATTTTGTCAAGTTTACAATCAGAAGATTCCTTGTTACATATCCAGGAAACTGGTTCTCTGAAAAGTCAATAACTTAGTTGGGTTTCTAGTGGGAAAAGATTCTTAGGTTTTCCAAATTCTAATACAGATATTTGGCATTGCAAAGCAAAGAAGGAAAAGTGTTTAGGGAAAATTTATTTTTGTGAATTTGTCTTTTATTCTAGAAGAACAAAGAGTATTTCTGAATTTGGGCTTGTTTTTTTTTTTGTTTGTTTTTTTTAGGGTCAAAGCCTGAGACTAATCTTTTGGAAATAGGGAAGCACGCAACTTTAGAGAATGTGGGGGCGGGCGAGAGAGGGGGAGGGAATCAAAGATGCTCTGGGATGCCATGCAATGCTAGCAGTTAGGTGTGCAAACATGATTCACAAGATAAACCCAGAGATTTCAAATAGGAATTGATCTTGTTAAAAACGTTCTGACCTGTTGTAGTCTTCCTGAGTTCTTTGCAACAGAAGAATTGCTCTATTATTTTTCTATAGTCAAGAAACAAGTGAAAACCAAGGAGCTGGCATTTTCTGAGGGGTGCCTTGAATCTAAAAAGGTTGATTCACCGAGATGCCACAACTGATGACTTGCTGTAGCCCCTGGTACTGGGAGTCCTTCTATTTTTCACAGAACCTGCTGGGACTAGGTTGGCTATAGGGCTCATCAAGCTCAGAATGCCAGTTCCTGACAACGAATTGAAAAGGTTTCCTTGGGATAAAAATACAGCATGTACTCAATTGCTGATAATGGGTAGTGAGTTCTTTTTAATGCTCTGTGAAGTGCTTGTGGAAAGTAAAGAGCCTTACTTTATCTGATGCTTTTTTCACCAGTGGTAGATTACTGATCCACACTGTGCTATTGTCAGCAGGTTAATGATGCCTCTTCTTTGCTGGATAGCAATTCATTTATGTTTCAATAGTCACATGCTCAGCCCATGGCTGGTCTATGTCTGACTTCATCTGGTCCTCTAAGTATATGAAATGTCTTCTTTATTAGAATGCTGAGCAGGGCCCACAGTGAGATTCTTCCTTCTCTTTCTTATGTGTTTTCTATTGTCACCAAATCTGCAGTTTGCTGTGCCCTTCAGCCCACTACTGGGTGGTACTGCTGTGTGCCAACCACCATAAACCTGGTGCAATCATATGTTTTATGGGTTTGTTATTGATGGTCTGTGTTTTCCCCTAGCCTCAGAATGGTTTTTATTAAGCATCATTAGCACCTGCCCACACTTCTCCACTCAAATATTACTGCTTGTTTGTGTTGCTGAAATTACATTGCAGCTTGTTCCACAATCCAGCTGGAATTAAATTGAGCTACTAACAATTGCAGATATAGCAGTTCAATGGCCTGTGGCTGCCTTCTGCAGTGCATGTGGATTTGCTAAAGTCACCCTGAATTGTGATCTGTGTTTCCTACTAGCCTGTCTCATTTCTGCTTCCTACGTTACTTTATTTTGATTTTTGGTGTGTGTTATGCACATGAGGATCATTTCACTGGGCAATTCATCTTTCCTTGCTATTTGCAGGCATTACTTTCAGATTAAATCTGTTTCTCTGAACAATTTCTCCCTTAAAGTAAAACTATGTGCCCCACAAACAATCCTGCCTCTAATTAGGAAATATCCAAAGTTAAATGTGGTTGCTATACTCCTCAGCTCTGTAATGTTCGTATCTTGCCTATCTTCTGATTCTTGATTTTTTTTTCTTGTTGTTAAAAAGAAGTTTTTCTCCATGATCCCATTCTGTATAAGGTAACTGCAGATGCTTAGTGTTTGGGGCATTCTTGATGGCATAAGTGTCTCACTCAAATCTCATCCTATTACATAGTGTGAAAGTAAAAAGATGATTTTATTTTCTCATCTTCACCCTTTGTGGTTAGCCTTGTATATGTACCCTGTTCTTGCTTCCATTCCCCTTATACTTGTACAAAGTTTTTCTACCTGGAAATTCAGAAACGCTAGTGGTTTGAGTTCCCCCATGCTATCTTTTTGCTCTAAGTGCTGTTTTCTTTTCCTGTCAATCACATCCTAGCTTTTGCTGTGGGTCTTATCAGACTGAGCACTGTCCAGGCACCTTACACGGAAGAACTGTGCCAAAAATTAGACTGGTTTTTAATTAAGAGAGCTACAAATACAGTTGGCGTTCCAGCCAAGTGCACACAGTCTGACTTAGATCACTAGAAAACCTTTCCTTCATGCAATTTGTGCTTCTCTCCAAGTTTCATGGAGCTGGCTACATTGGGAATGCACTGCTGAAATCACATATCAAAACCACTATTCCTGGCTACCAAGTGGAGACAACCTGACAACCTCAAGGTTTAGCCAACCTCTTGAGTCCAAAAATTGGCAGTAACATTTACCATTCAGAAGTCATATTCAAATATTAAGCAAGAACCCTGGTAATTGTCTCAAAGTGTCAATACCAAATATCAAACAGGGGGCCTATAATAGGGACCCTGTTACTCGGATGAGGTAAGAACAGGGTAAACCGCTAACAAACGGCTGTAAAACTGGTGTTAAGCAAAGCAAATCCAGCTTTTGCTAGCTGCAATGGGTAGTATATACAAGTAGTACAATTAAAGAAGTTGCAGGACCCAGACTGCATACAGCAGGGGGGTTGGCAGCACCTGGGCCCTGTTACTAGAGAATCAGGTCTGGTGACTGGCAGGGATAGGAAAAAGGGGCCATATAAACCTGAGACCAGGGTTAAAGAATGACCCATATTCTTACAACACAAGAAGTTTTGCAGGAAGACATATACCAGGAATGAAATAAGGCATATGAGTCTGTTTACCTGTCAGGTTTGGGGTGGTTTAAAGAGGAGGAGGCCATGAAAGGGTGCCCTGGGGAGGATGCTGCCACAAAAGATGCTAGTAAAGCACCTTGAATTTTGGGGTTGTAATGCAAGCTCTCAGTACTGTGAAGTAGGGCTGGGGATCCAGTGCAGAGACAGAGAGAATGGTGAAGGCCAGAGATGTACTTGGGCATCTTTAGCTGTGGGCCCAGGGCCTAGCATATGCACCCTGAACTGTATGTAGCCTAGAACATTTAGATGCAAATTTCTACCTAGAGAAGAGGGGTAGGTGTTTCAAGGGGTAGCCTGTTGGGAACTGGTGAGGGTAAAAACCTTGAGAGGTAGGTGGTGCAAGGGGTGGCCTGCTGGGGACAAGCACCCAGAGAACTGCCAGGGGCAGATAAATATTAATTTTCTAAATTTTTAGGGGCCCCGCGGGCTGGATAGAATGGCCTGGCAGGCCACATCCAGCCTGCAGGCCACATTTGGTCCACCCCTGGGTTAAGGTGTGAGGATTGGACAGACTGGCAGCCTAATAATGAGTAGGGCAGAGCAGAATGCCAAAGACCAAACTCTGTCCCTCTGAAAGGCAGCCTCCAAATATATTAACTTTAACATCAAGGTGCGGCAGGTAAGAAGGTGAGGCCATACTAGGGGAGCGGGAGCTGGAGCTGAAGCTGGAGCAGGAGAACGAGTATAGTGAGGCCACCATGGGCACCACGGCTGCCTTTACAGGGCATGACTTAGAGTCAGTCACTAGGGAATAAGCAGTGTTGAACAGACTGCTGCCTCCCTCCAAGAACAACTCTCTTCCTCCAGGAAGCTTCCTCCTTCCTGTTTTAAAGCCCAAAGACAGGGAGAAAGCCAGTTGCTTTAAGGCAGTCTGGGGAAGAACCTGTCTTCCTCTTCGCACTCTGCAAACAGTCAAGCAATCTGTGCACCTACTGTTAAGATGATTACTTACTCAGAGAAAATGTGTTGGGAATCTGAAGGAAGGTCCTTTCATAATCTTCTATATAACACTGTCCTCAATATATACATTTATCTTCTCCACTCCAACTTTTCTGCATTTCAAGGGTAGTGTGTAATTTAGTCACTTTATTAAAGCCTATCTAATTTCATATTCCTAATTACCACCCCTCCTGACTCTGCAAGGTAAATTATTAAATTTCACTTGCAACTAAACTAAATTCAATTTCTTAAAACTAAAGCAACTAAAAGGTGGGGTTTTATTTTTTTACTTTGTTTTGTTTTTGTTTAATTTCTCCTACATTGGTGTAGTTTAATGAATCCCCAAGTGCTGCTATTAAATACCTGTTGTACTGTAGGAAATTATTGAATTCAGAAAACAATGACTCTAGCAAGCTGGAGTTCATGTATCCCTTTGAAAAGTAGAACTGTTATTAGCTTTCAGTTCCAAGCACTGACCTAATCTATTATTAATAATGTTGCCCGTGACCTTACAACCAGAAGAATTAATGCAGCAGTTCAATTAGAGGATTCCGGAGACAGATCTTGCTCAAGCATCCCCAGTGGAATAATAACTGCTAGCTTTATGGCCAAAGTCCATTGCTTCAGCTATAATTATAAGTCTTTAAGTCAAGTTTGGGCAGTATTTGGACATAAAGTAATAAGTCAAAGCTTCCCTTTACCTGGAACTTGAATTTCTTCTGGAAGCATCAAGCCTGTCAATAAAACATTTACCAAAACACCTTCTTACAGAAAAATTGTCATTATTGAAGTAACTGAACCATATGAAGTCACCCTTCTCATACTAAAATATTAAGAGTATAAATTAATACAGATTACCCTCTTTCTCCAGAAAGCTGACTGAAGGTTTAAAATACTTCTGTAGTACTGAAACCATGGCATAAATGCATTAATTTCTTGGGTGTGGGAACTAGCCATCATGAGCTTAGCCTTTAGTGTTGTAGAAACAAAGGATCCATTCCGAATCCTGTCTCCAACCCAGAAGAATCTGTGTAGACTGCTTACCCTTCACCCTTCCTCCATTCAGGAGCATGGCCAGTTCAATGGCACAGGCCAGTAATGCTCAACCTTTTGGCCCTGCATGCCAGATGAGTGGTGTGGGGCCCATCTGCAGGTTGAATCAGACCCTGGGACCTGGCAACATCCCTTCCCCCCTGCTCCCCCCACATGCTGGGATTGGGTCCCAGGGGCCTGGAGTTGCCTCCTCCTGGCCCTATGCACTGGGATCAGGCACTGAATCCAACATGCAGGGCCCAGGGTTCCTCCACGAGTCTGGAGATTTAGTAGCAAGGGAGCAGTGTTACCACCGCCATGCTGCCAGATGGGCTAGATGACATGGCACTGTGGTCTGGATCTGGCCCATGGGCCAGAGATTGAACACCACTAGCATAAGCCAACTGGTTCTTGGCATTTGGCTGCATGCTGCTTCCTTCCAAGAATACTGCTTGTAGCAGCAATATTAGTTTTTGATATATTACCCTGCAAGATTCATGAAGTACACTGCTGAAAGTGGCAACCTTTTAGCCACACAGCTTAAACCCCAAACACATACAGAAAATCCAGAGATGCTGTGATTTATGGGCTGCATAAGCTGTAGTTCCTGTCGTACAGCTTTCTGATCCATTTTACGTAATTCCAGTGTGTTTTCTCTGAATTCCAACTCAGAGAAGTCAATGGGTTCTTTTTCCCATATACAAATTTTAAATGTGAGAAGCCCAAACCAAACTCCAGGATGTGAATACAGGCTGAACTTTACAAATGTTTCAGTCTGGATCTGAACTTTGTGGCTGTCTTCACAGCACACATCAAATGGCTGAAGCAAAACCTGGTACCAGGTACCAACATTGAAATGCCCTTCTGCTCCTCCTCAAATCTTAAAAAAACACAAATCAGAATCTAAATGTTGTGCTCAAATGCATTCCCACTTGAAAACAAGAAGAGAAATATGGATTGTATTCAATGCCTCTGCCTATAGTATCAGTTGAGAGAGGACTAGTGTCCAAATGCAACACACCCGTTTTGGTAGTAATGTGTTTTCATTGCAAGGAGATAGAAAAAATAAATTGATGTAGTATATTATTGATTTATGACATAAGGATATGTGTTGTGATAAATATGAGAGAAGTTACAAAATAGTAAAGGATACAATGTTACTAAAATAATCCATTTGTCTAAGTGATTGAATGTTTTTGGTCTCATGTTATAGATCAAGTATTTCACAGCTATCTTTATATGTTATAAAACAATTCTGTTCATTCAAAAGGAAAATACATTATTTTTCACTTATGGGTGGAAAATTTTAGAAGATCTGTCTCTGAAATATCAGGTAAGCAAGAATCAGTTTCACAGCCATACTAAAATTCATAGTCCGTTATGAAAAAGAATTCCTGTATCTTCTTCTGTTCAGTTTCTAAACCAAATGCCATGCAAGGGGTGCATGAAGGATGAGTTCTTGAAATTATATATCTTTGTGCATGTTTTAGATTGTATATCAGGGACACGTCTACATAAGATGTTTACTGCAGAGTAGACCAAATAGCTCTGCAGTAAGCATCTCACATCTCCACGTGCAATAAGACTGTAGGAAACCACTTATTAGGTTGCAGAAAACCAATAAATTCTGCAGCAGGGTAATGCTTGGAAATATAAGTACTATTTACTGCAAAGTTATTTACAGTGCACCAACACACATGTAGACTCTGACCCTGGAGTAAATTACTCCTGGTCAGCCTAGCCAGCAGGGGGCCACACTAGTGCTTGCTGCCTAATCACATGGCTGGGCAGCTGCAGGAGGCTTGTGGCCCAGGTAGCTCCTTCGCCACGTACGGCCCAGGTGTGGCCGCTGCCAGCCTGGGCTGCCCCCCAAATTCTGGACCACACTGCAGCAGGAGCCTGGAGACTCCCTAGCTGCAACTGGGGGGCAGAGCAGGGCAGGAGCAGCCCTGACCTAAACCACTCTTCCCTGGCTCAATTTGCTGCTGTCCTTGGCCCATGTGCAGATGCTGCATTTGGGAGTAGTTAACTGCTGAGCAAATTGCTACGCAGTTTATTCATGTGCATTCATTACACACATGTAGACGTGCCCAGTGTAAATTAAAAAGCCATATATAAGTAGGGGTTTTTTTTCTTTCCAAAAATGTAGGATATTAAAGCCTATACTAGGCTCCTTTTTTCTAAATCACATTACTGCATACAATTAATCTAAGAAAACTTTCATGGTTTTAAATACAATACTGTTCATCTTTTTCACTGCTCTGAGAAGGTTTCATTAATCTGCGCCTAATTTAGAACTGTATCAAGACTCAGTACTCTCATCAACCCAGGTTGCTTTTGACAGTAATTAACTATGTAGGCTGACTCAACTCCTTATTATGTGATGCTGGAGTTATGATTGGTTGTTTTGTGTGTTTTGTTTATTGAATTTACATGTTGCCTTTCCTGACAGTATCAGGATAGTTTACAGAAGAGAGCAAAATAACTTATAAAACAGGTGAACAAGAGAACAAAATAAGAAAAACAAAATAATTCAGAACAGACAATAGGATATTAAAATAACCTACAGAACAAACCTCCCTCCTGGAACAATATCCCAGCTTAGTTTTGCCTGCTAATACCTGCTCAAATAGGAATGTCTTCTTCGGGAAGATTTCTAGGTGTGGGGTCTGGTGAGTCTCAAAGGGAAGGTTGTTCCACTGCTGAGGAGTAACTATTGAGAATGACCTCCCACATGCTTTTGCCAAGTGAACTTGATGCCTTGATGGTATTTGTAAGAAATTTCTCTTTGTTGACCTCAAGGATCGCAGTGAGTCATAAGGGAGTAGGCAGTACCTTAGGTTCACAGGGTCCAGGCCATTTAGGGCCTAATAGGTCCAAACGTATAAGACTGGCAGAGCTGCTCCATTTTAAAACCCATTTTCAGTCACTATTAAACAAAGTGTCAACCCCAAAGTTGCCTTTTTTCCCCAATCTTTCAGCTCAGCGCAAATATTTTTTGTAAAGTTCATGAATGGCGCGTGCCCCCAACGGCTGGGGGAGCACGGCTGTGCTGGTGGCAGTGGGATTACAGTGGCAGCAGCAGGAGTCTCGCAGTGGTGAATGGGGAGCTCCCGCAGATGCCACCGGCACTGTTGGTGGTGGGAGGCGGGTGGTGAGCGCTGACCACCTGCAGGAGCCGTCAGTAGTGGCAGCAGCAGCCAGGGGCGATCATGGTCCACCTGCAGATGCCAGCAGCAGGATGATGAGCGACTGCCTGCACTGTCGGCAGTGCCTTTTTGCAGGGGGTGCACCACCATGCTCCGGGGGTGCACTGTGTGCACCCCTATGGATCGCCTCTGGTAAAGTTTGATAAATCAAGAAGAGTCTTGCTTTGTTTTTTTTTAAATGCTGGCAGAGTTCAGGGGGAATCAGCAGGCATTGTTTAGAACAGGTAAAATATTTTGCAGAGATCTTTAGACATTATAAAGATACAAACCCAGCTTTTCAAAAGCTTCAAGTTCAGGACTCTCTGAATGAAGATGCATGATTTCCTTTTGAAAAAATGGTTTAGAGATACTAAATCTTACTTTGCATAAGATGTCCGTACTGGATAAAAACATATAGATTCATGTAACAGATCTCCTATTTTCTATGGCATGTTTTGAAAGTTATGAAAATGTTCCAAAAGCTCAGAAATGTACAAATTTACAGCCTGATAAATTCTAAGAATTCTAGGTAATTTCAATCAAATTTGCCATTTAAATAAGTGAAAAAACTCTTTATTCTGACACAGTTTTATAGACTGTGCATAAATTAAGACATCTTATTTTAAGATAATTGTAGCACCTTTCTCCTGTAAAAATATTCTGCAAAGCGAAAACAGCAGTGCACTCACTGGGAATTAGCTATTTGAATTGTTTCACATGTACAAAACATTTTTCAGGTTCAGGGACCCTTGGAAACTTAATCATTTCAGCTGAAATGTGGTGCAACTACAAAGAAATATTGTCAGTACTTGCCAGTAAAATGACAAGTACTTTTAGAATGTCTGTACATTCCGCTTTATATATCAACAAACATCTGCAAGCTTTATTAAGCTGCATGAAGGCCAGGTTTGTCCCCTTCCTGCTTCTATGGCACAAACCTATAGCTCTCAACAGAAGCTGTTAATCTGAGGGGAAATTTTGGCCCTGTGTTAGAAATAAACTTTGATGTCATTCTCACTATCTTTGGCAGTCGCATGTCTTCAGAAGTTATATAACTGAAAATGTATTAGTCCAAAGGATTTTAACACTTTGGTTGAACTGATCATAATTGAACCCCCTGGGCTTTCTGCCCACTGCTCTTTTCATTCAGCCTCTAAATTTTAGGTGGCAAGCAGGCAGGAGTTTGTTTATGGAGCATACCATGTGAAATTAGGATGATTTGTGTAAGCTTATAGACCTGAAGAGGATGATTTAACTCCAAACACTGTGGGTGCAGACACATGACACGTACATCAGTGTAATCTTCCTTTACAGTGGTGTAAAGTGGAGCAGATGCATGACACATACCCCTGTGTAAGTCACTCCACTCTAGCATAAAGTTACCCATTGGAAATTCATATGAAACTATACAGTGATATAAATTGCACTGGTATATGGTTCACATGTCCACAGCTCTCACTGATTTCACCTCAAAGTATCTCTGCTTGATGTAAATAAAGAGCAGACCCACTACATAAACCCCTACACCTATATGACTTGAATCTGATATAGAATTAGAAAGAGAAGTTCAGGGGTAAAACAAAACTGATATAAGTGTGTCTGCCTACACCTCAATATCTGTTTGACCAAGGTCAGTGGTTTCAACCTCTTTGGATACAAGGCATCCCTCAGGCTTAAGGCATCCCTTCATAACTTTTTTTTTTTAATTGAGTGGCACTCAATATCAAAAACTAATGTATATATTACAGTGCTTACCTTCTTGCAGAGTGGCTGTGCAGTGAAGGTAGGGGATTAGCCAAGCAGCAACAAGCCTGAGCCTGCCATTTACTGGGTCAAACTGTTGACTTGACACGCGCCAAATCAACACTTGGGATCTCAATATTGCACTGTTAAACAGAAGGGTGTGATACAAAATTATATACACACATACAAACTACACATACATCACTATGAGTTCACACACACATACACATATGCAACCACGCACTTCTGCGGCTGTGTGAGAACACTAGGGGGTGTTTGGGGTAATTTGGTGCTTGGGTTACTTGAAGTCAAAGTGCCCTTGGAGTTACTTTGGGTCAACCGGGGTTGGGGTAACTTGAGGTCCTGGTGTCCCCGGGGTTACTCAGGGTCACTGGGGCTTGGGGTTACTTGAGGTTAATTAAGGCCCTGGGTGTAGGTGAGGGAGAAAGCCAGGGCCGCAGCAAGGAAAAGTGGCGGAGCTGAGACTGGAGAAGCCAGTAGTGAAGCTGGTGGAGCAAGGTAAGCTGGGAGCTGGGCCAGGGAGGCTGTGGGGAGGCTGCAGGTGCTGGGAGCCAGGTCAGGGAACTGGCCAGGGGTTGGGAGGCTGCAGAGAGGCTGTGCGTGGAGCCAGGGAAGCTGGGAATGGGCAGGTGTGAGGCGGCCCGGGCCAGGAAAAGCGGCAGAGGCAGAAGATGGGGCCGGGAGGCTGCAGGGGATGCTGAGGGTTAAAGCCAGGTAGGGGAACCAGCAGGGGAGCTGGGGAAGCTTGGGGGAGGATGCCAGGGGAAACCGGGACCTGGGTTGGGGAGCAAGCTGGGGAGCCGAGGAAGCTGCAGGTGCCAGGTCAGGGAACTGGCCAAGGCTGGGAGGCTGTGGGGAGGCTCTGGGTGCCAGGGAAAGCAGGGAAAAGGAGCAGAGCCAGGTCTGAGAGGCTGCGGGTAAGTCGGGGCCTGGCCAGGGAACTGGGGGCAGCCAGGAGGCTGCAGGTGCCAGGGAGGACCCGGGGACAGCTGGGGAAAAAGGCTGGGATGGCCAGGAAAGACAGGAGGTCCGTGAGGTGGTGACAGGGGAAAAGAGGCGTCAGAGAAAGCCGGGAGATCTGGCTGGGAAGAGAAAG
This sequence comes from Alligator mississippiensis, assembly GCF_030867095.1. Taxonomy (NCBI): domain Eukaryota; kingdom Metazoa; phylum Chordata; order Crocodylia; family Alligatoridae; genus Alligator; species Alligator mississippiensis. The sequence continues at coordinate 93,764,179 of NC_081827.1, read as the reverse complement.
CAGAGGCGGTAGGGCAGAGACACAGAAAAGGTTGGAAGAGAAAGAGAAAACCAGGAAGTGGAGATTGGCAGGTAGAGGGGAACAGAGCCAAGGTAAGGGACGGTGGAACAAACCAGGGGAAAAAGCAGGGATTAGAGGGCCAGCTGGGGAAGGCAGCTGGGAGATGGAGGCAGAAATGCAGGTGGAGGAGACAGTTGGGGGAGATGGGACAGAAGAGACTGGCAAAGCAGCAAGGTCAAAGGGATAAAAACCAGGAAGAAGAGAGGCAGAAGTTAGGGGTGGTGAAATCCAGGGTTTTGAGGAGAGCAGAGCGGGAGCCAAGATGACAGAGACAGAGAGAGAGAGGGACAGGACAAAGGTTGGAGGGGCAGAGAGCAGAGATTGGAGTAGGGTCAGGAGGTCAGTAAGACAAAAACCCAACTTGGGGTTCCAAAATAACAGGTTTATTAAACAGACAACACACTACACAGCTCCACGAAGTTATTGGTTCACACACACACACACACACACACACACACACACACACACACAATGGTAGCAGGAGACGAAAGACTTGGTGGAGGGATTGGAGTCAAGGTGTGTTGTGACAGAATCCAGGTCCTTTGCTTGGGGAAGGAAAGGATAGCTACCTATCCTGGGCTGTGAGCTGATCCTCAATGGCCAGTTGGGGTCTTCTCCAGCAAGGTGATGTCCAGAGGGGGTCATCAGCAGGGCCTCTGGGTGGATAGGTGACATGGCGTAGTGTTGGTCCAGGTGGAGAGGGTGTCCCAAGGAGGTCACACTCTACCACCCCTTTTATAGGGGTAGGCTACCTGTGTCTTCTATGGGAAGGACATGCCCAGGCAAGGGCCAGTTGTGCTCAGATGGATACGTGTAGATTCAGGTTTCCTCATTGTTTGGTGAAATACAATGGTGGGATTGCTGGTTTCTGTAGGGTCTGTGTCTTCCAAATGTTGGGTTCCTGTAGGTTCTTTATCCTTCAAATGCTGGGTTTTGTCTCTGTTCCTGTAGAATTTATTGCTGACCCCTAATGGCACATATAAATGTGCCCAATAAATAATAAATCCCTATTTACCTTCTCTTCCCCATTTAGTATTTTGCAAACCCTCATCATGTTCCCCTTCTCCCCCAGCATCTCCTTTTCTAAACTGAATAGGCCTAGCCTTTTTAGTCCTCTTCATATGGAAGCCCCACCATGCCACTAATCATCCTTGCTGCCCTTGTTTGTACTCTCTCTTCATATTGCATACGCCTACTCTCATCTGCTGTTTATTTTCTCACTTATCTCCTCACACCTTCCAACTCTTCAAAGGATCTGGCCCCAGCACCTTGGTTGAGTATCACTGCCCTAGGTAAACATGCTGTTACCTGGTTTTCCAACAGTTATTTGAAAAATGCTGAAATGACACCTACTAGGAAAACCTATCCTCAGAAGATGCTTCTCTCTCCACACTAGCTCCTGATATAACTTACATCAGTGTACAAAAACAATGTAAATCATCCTAAATCCAGAGTGCTTTTAGGAGACTGAAGAGGAGTGTCAGGACAGGAGAGTAATTATACCACACTGATCTTTGTAAATAATCCCCATTTCTCTCAATTTCATACTAATCACATATGAACAAAATCTGGCATTTGATGTACATCTATTTTAGCTCTGGCAAGAACCATTCTGAAACCTTGCCAGGTACAAATAAACCTTCCCACCTCTTTCCAAAAGGCCTTTAATTTCCAAAATGGCTCATCTCCACAATTGTACAACTTTTCTGAAATTGCTTCTTGCTGCAAAATTAAACTGACCTGTCAAAGCAAGATTTTTTTTTTGATCTTCACTGATCTCCAGATGCAAGGCATTAACAAAAAAACTAGGCACAAAGAAAAACTCCTGATGTTTCATTTATTTCTCCCAGGCACATTACTAAAATATAAAAAAAGGGGGGGGGGAAGCTTTTGAGGGGATAGTTTGATCTGATATGAATATACTGTTTAAGAGGGGTGATTATTTTTCCTGTTTGCTTTAACACAAGAAACTAAATAACAATAGTCTTTTTTAATTTTTATTTCCCATGAGTGTTGAATGCTGGTTCATTTCACTGAGCTAGGGAGCAAAGCAGTTCTGAGTGCCACCAGAGGGAGCTACCACAACTACAAATTTGCAGTGCTTTCTGTTCCCCAGTATATCAGTGAAAGATACACTCCTACAAAACGCCAGGAAACAAAATAGGAAGATTAATAATTGATACAATATTGTGCTTTTCAATTATTCTTCCACCCAAATTAGGATCAATTATTTGTTCACTAAAGCAAAAGAGTTTTAAAGGTTTCTTAAAGGCAAGATAATAATTGTCTTTTATCAATGTATTGTAGTTTAATAATCCAGGTGTTTGTGCTATTTACTTGCTGCAGAGAAGTTTCTCTTTACATGTTGCCACACACTAATAACTCAGTCTTTCTCTCTTAAGCAATGTAAATGAATTAATTTGCAGTAATTTCCAAAACTGCATGTGTGTGTGAGCAGCATAGAAACCTTGCTATTATTAAACCATTTTTCAGGTAATCACAAATAGAAATTGTACTGTTTAGTAATTCGTAGTAATATGTATGCTGTGGCTGTGGGACAGTTGCACTGTAGAAGTATTAATCCCCAGGTTCAACCAAGGAGATTGTTGGTCCCCTTCGCAGTCAGACTGGCACTGAGCACAAAGCGTGCGCACAGAATGAGATTTATGTGAATGGGTAGCCATCAGCAAGCCATGTGCTCCAAGCATGTGATCAGTCAGACAAATAAGCTCTGTTCCAAGCTGCCTCGAAAGGCTGCAGGCCACACTTTGGTCATGGCCTCACTGGAAAATCTGCTCTGTGCTCTTTCAATTTAATAACTCTTTAAAGTTACAGTGGAAATATGGATTCTTGCAAACTATGGGTTTTTTGCCACTACATAAAATTATAGATAGAGGACTGAAATGACCCATGTCAGGGGTCGGCAAAGTTTTTGTGCTAAAACCTCCCGCAACCTCGACTTGTAAGATGTTGTAAGAAGTTGTAAGACTTATAAGATGTTGGTGTACCAGGGGCAGATGGATAGCAGGGGAGCCATGAGAGGTTCCCTTGTTGTGGCAGGACAACCCCAGCCCCTTGCCCGCTGTCTGTCCCAAGGCATATATGCCAAGTAAAATACCTTCAAGTGCATGCTCTGGCATGCATGATAATGTGTGTTAAAAAGGTGGCAGATTTTAATTATCATGCCTACCCCTGACCCAGGCTATCTTGCGCAAACTGTCACAGGTTGACAATGGGTGACTTGCTATCCTCACAGCTTAGAGCAGCCAGAAACTGTTCTGGCCCCCACCATTGGTTAGGGGCAGTTCTGAGAATTGCCCTGACTTGCTTGGGGCTGCTCAGGATAGCTGTGGGCACTGCAGCAGCCAAGGACAAGTTGGTATGCAGGACTACCCTAACTACATTCCTGCCTACACCTCCAACAGCCCTTCCCCGGCACTCCTGAACCTGCTCCCTGCATTGTGAATAGGAGAAAAAGGACAAGGAAGGTCAGAGGTCAAATCAAAGAGGAGGAAGGTAGAAACTGTTCTGCATTTAAATACCAGAATGAGACAAGAGAGATGAAAAATGCATGATAGCAGAACAAGTGACAGGAGGGAACTGGAGAAGAGGCAGAGTGAACAGAGTAGTGGGGAAAGGAGCAAGTAAATGAGAAACAAAGAGTGGAAAGGGAGAAAGGCAGAGATTCACAATTGAAAGGCACAGAGCAACTACTGGAAAATCTACAGTCCTTGAATTTGAGTCTTAATCTGGACAAGACTAAAGCAGGCTTCTTTTTAGTATGTCTAAGCAGAACAAAAGCAAACTCAAAGGATATGTAGGAAATGTCAGCATGAGCTCACTTATTCTGATATGCAAGGTATAGGATGGCTTTTGTAATTCATCTAAACACAGCACCCATCCACCAGAGTATTCAGTGTCTGACTATAACTCCCTTTGTATGACTGGCAAGCCAGAGCATTTCAAACGTGACTGCCTAAAGTGAGGAATTGATGTGTGATTTTAAATACCCTCAATTTGCAGAGATGTTCCAATGACAGCTGCAGACTGCTTTAATTCTTCATACCTAATGATGAACTGAGGCTCCTCCATTTAGTCATCTGTGTTTGAAAACATTGGCCTTGTGTCCCTCTGTCCACGGAGATGTTTGTAGTAGCGGAGACAATCTGGCAGGCAGGATCTTTACTTTTACCACTAACCCATTTATATATGGTATTAACTGTATATCTGACCAGACACAAATTGGTAAGTTAAATATAGTTCCCTGCTTAATGTCACTGTGGTACAGATGTGCAAACTTGTAGCTCGGCTATGCTGAGCAAGTCAGTATCGGCTTGTCCTTCAGCCTTTTACTAGCAGTTCCCAAAGTAACTGGTTTCCATTTCTCTCCTGCCCCTTTTTAGGCAGGCAGGCAGCAGGTGCCTGACCTCCTTTCGCCTCTCAGGCTCCTGACTCAAGTTGCTTCTCAAGTTGCCCCTTCCCTCGCTACAAATGCAGAGGCACCTGAACTGCTCCTTTTCTGCTCCGTGCTTTGGTTTGGGTCAGTGCTTCTCTTTGGTAAAATGTGATCTCCCTGGACCTCTCCCCACCCCCACAGAAATCCTTCTGCCCTCCCCCAGCCCCTCACTTTGGAGTGGGGAAGGACAAAATCCAGTGTGGAAAAGATAGTGGGACATACTTCCACCTGCCCCAAAGCAGACAAATCCCCAGGCAACCAAACAGGTCTTTTTTTTTCCCCCACTAGGGCAGCATTTCTTAACCTGTGGGTTGTGACCCAAAAGTGGGTCACAAGAATATATGAAATGGTCACAAACAAACTTTAAAAATGGATTCTTCTTTAAAGGAGAAAAACATGAGAAACCATGGCTTTGCCCTTGCAGGCTGGCAGACATCCAGCTTGCAAGGGGCTGCTTGGGGCCCCCATGCCCTGCATACACCCACCTGTTGCCCCCACACAGAGTTAGACAAGCATAGGCAAACCAGGCTGTCCCCAGGCCTGGATAGAAAGGGAGCCTAAAATGTTTTGGGGTGTTTTTCTGTTGATCGATTCTTATTATCATTATCTCTGGTGAAGGGAGACCTGATACTAAAAGTTTCCCCCCGGCTGTCAGGAATCTAGATAAGGTGCTGCCACACACCAGGGACCTGGGGCCTAGGGCCAGGGGACAGCGGGTCAGGAGTGAGGGGCACTGGCTCAGGACTGGCCATGAATGTTTACAAGTGAGTTGTGATACAAAAAAGGTTGAGAACCACTGCTCTAGGGGTTTCCTTTGGAAACTCTAGCAGACTTGCCCTGCTACTGGCTGCTCTGCAGGACCCCACTGAGTGAAGAAGTGACTCTTGAAAAATGCAATGACAAGAGCCACCTCAGCTGTAGGTAGTCGGTACAGTGCATGTGAAGCACTGCCAAGGGACCCCCTATCTCGTGTCATACATGCACAGAAGCCCTGAGAGTCAGTTGATCGGGCCCTAAAAGATGTCCTGAGGGTGCTCGGCCCCTGGCAGTGGGTAAGCTCGCTCCTTCCTCTGCACTTTTCCTAGTAGCACGCTATGGGTGTTTTTCCAGTTGTGCAGTTTGGAGGGGCAAAGCTGGGGCGAAGTGAAGGGACAGGGGCTGCCCTGCTTTCTGTTAACCTTTCTGCAGAGCAGGGAGGGCAGTGTGGAGACTAGAGGACTGACGTGTATCTAGTCTCTGCTGCACCTGCCTGCTCTATAGCAGTCTTGTAGCCAGGAGCTGAGAAGCTACTTATAAGTTTTCCTCGTTAGTATAGTGGTCAGTATCCCCGCCTGTCACGCGGGAGACCGGGGTTCAATTCCCCGACGGGGAGAGTTGCTCATTTTCTTTTCCTCCCTCCTGATAGCTTGCTTTTAATTATGAAAGGTGGAAATATGAGCGGGGCCCGGGCTCGGCCTCTCCTGCGCTTGCCTGGACACTCTTCTGCTTAGAAATGTGCCCGAATCTGATGATCATATCAATTAACATCGATCAATTATTATAACCGTTTGAATAATAATGTGATTCATGGCCTAGAATTAATTAACAAAAATTACTTTAGTACTTTATTATTGTATCGTAAACCCTTCTCTTAAAAATGAAAGAAATGGTTTAATTGCAGCAACATCATTTACATTAGTAGCATTATTGTTATGTTATTATTACTTAAATAAAGATGAACTGTTGCTGTTTATTTCCAGGAGATGGCTGGCCCAGGAGCCTGAAAAAAAAAGGACTTAGACTCTCCCCGTCGGGGAATCGAACCCCGGTCTCCCGCGTGACAGGCGGGGATACTTACCACTATACTAACGAGGAGCTGCCTGATAGGGCCTTCTGCACCACCCGACTTAAAGGTGGGCCGGCACAAGCGTGGGGTTCTTGGGGAGGGTGGGGAAGGAGCGCAGATGTGCAGTGCCGCGGCCGCACAGCTGCGCGGCCAGGCTTGGGGCTGCGGGGGAAGAAGGGCTACTGGGCCGGGATCGCTGCTCGCAGAACGCTGAGGGCCGGGCCGGGGCCGGGCCGGGCCGGGGCGCGGGAGCGGGGTGGGGTCACGGGGCTTGTGGGAGGCCGGAGCCAAGCTGTACCGGGCGCTCGGGGCCGGCGCTGCGGCCAGTTCTAAAGCGCTGCGCACTTGTGCCCAGCAGGACCTCGTGGCGCAACGGTAGCGCGTCTGACTCCAGATCAGAAGGCTGCGTGTTCGAATCACGTCGGGGTCAATTTGTTCTTTTGGGGGTTTTTTTTCTTTCTCTTCCGTCTTTAAATTAGCACTCATTCCCCTCCCCCTGCCAGAGTGCTGCTGCCCGGGGCACGGGGAGGCCACACGGGTTGGGTGCTCTACCATGGAGCCCATCCCCTATCGTGATGCTGAGGCAAAGAGCCGGCTGTGGTCCGCCCCCCCACCCCCAGAGCTGGAATTGTGCTTGTCAGTCCCAAGTGGGAGCTGTATAAAGGGCGACACCTGGGCCCTGCTCAGCCTGGGTGAGCTCAGAGGGGCAGGTTTGCAGGAGCCAGGACTGAAGAGGGAAGTTGGGGCGAGGAGAGGCTGGTTCAGTAAACGAACCCAAACCTGAATGTGGGCTGGGCAAGGGAGGGTGTTTTCTTTTTCTGTACTTAGCCCAGCTATGTGCAATGCTTCTGTACTTAGCCCAGCTATGTGCAATGAAGCCACAGAGGGCGCATCCAGCTAGTGATTAGTGCTAGGCCAGGGGTGTTCAGAGCATTTAAAAGGTGAGTTTTTAGCCTTAATCAATATTTTCCAGTACCTTTTTTTTTCTTTTTTGCAAGAACTGGAGTGTATTATGAGGCATTATCTCCCCCAGTGTACTTTCATTTGCTTTTGTTACCCAGTTTTTGCCCAGGCATGATAATAGTGAGCCATAGCTTATTGTAACTAACTGCCCAAACTATATTCTGCTGTTTTAAGTTTCCATGAGCAAAGCTCCCAGGGCTGAAAAGAGTGGAACTTCTGTTCATTAGAAGTTAGAGAAACTACAGGAAATATGTATGGGTTGTTGTATGGAAATCTATATGAAGTGGTTTTGAGGACAAAGCTTTCAACATTTTAAAGGGCAGGAGGGCAAAGCCTTATTGATAACTGTCTGGAACAATGACATAAAGCAGTTTGGGGTTTAATTTAGCATGATGTGCTTTTGCTGGGCATTAAGCATATTGTATACCTGCTATTCAATGGGAGCATCTACATGTTCATGCATTGGTAATGCACAGGGGGTGCACATGCATCCCCTGGAAGTGCCAGCACTTCCGGTGCAAGTGCACTTCTGGTTTCACCGCTGGCTTGGGGATCAGCTGTTGGGAGACCCCCTCCCATCATCAATCTGGTGCCCCCCCAGACTCGGGAGGCACCAGTTGCCCATGTGTGCATTAATGCACTTTAGATACTGCACATTCAGTTTAATACTTGCTTAATAAAGTACTAACTAAATGCGCAGTAACTAGAGTTATTAACATGATGCAGTAGGCTATTAGTATGGCTTTTAACTTCCACACTACTGCTCAGTATTAGGCTAATGTGCAGTAAGCACCCACTGTTAATCATTCTAGTATCATAAAAGTTTTGCCTGACAAGAAATAAAATCTGCTCCAAAAAAATCATGACACAACACAGCTATTATAATATAGAAAATAATAATAAAATAATCTATCATTTATAAGGCACTATGTGAGTCCCAAACCAGATTCTTTCATGTAGGATATCTGTGGGTCAACATCCTGACTTATGTGGTTTGTACTCTTCATCTGAAAAAAACAAGCATTTACTGGTATATGACTATTATGTAGAAATTAAAGCTATCATATGATTAAATCTTTTTTCCATGGATTTAAAAATGTCTCTTTATAGAAGGACTGGTATGAAAACTAAAAATAACAGCCAAATCTTACATAGTCACTTTCTACTTGCTAAAAATGTAAAAATATTAGGCAACCAGATACCACTTTGCTCATAAAAATATAGAAGTCTTATTCATAAGATTATCTAACTGCATAAATCAGAAAGAAAAATTGTTTTCTAAATCAATTCAAATTCAAGAGACTACTAATGACAGGCCCTGAGTTGGCAAATTATATACCTGATCAAGCACTTAAGTCCATACGTGCTTGGCATCAGTCAGTCCACATGTGCTTAAAGTTAAGCATATGCTGATGTGCCATAGCAAATCTATTATTGTTGTGCCAACATAATAGTAAAGATTGCATTAGACAAATGTGTTATTAATTCTTTATAATGAATGCTTTTCTTAATAACACATGCCATAAGGTCCTTGTGTCAACAGTCTTAGAAGCTCGATTAATATGAAGAGCATCTGTGCAAGCATATGAAAGTGAGGAGGCATCATCATCAGTAAAGAGACAGAAGGGTAGGCAAAAGGAGTTGTATATAAATTGGCACCCTAGAGGCATGTCTACACATGCAATCAATTTGAAGCAATAAACTCTGGTGCTTATTGCACTTTTATTTTATTGTTCCTGAGTGCACTATTTGAATGTGCACCCAGGACTGTAGCATGTTGAGCTGTGTCAGAGCAGCTCTGGCTGGCAGGGCACCAAGGGAGTCAGCTTGCCAGCCTGGGGCTGCTCTGACCCAGCTCAGTGTGCTGCAGGGGGGTAGGCTGGGGCATGCAAGTGCTCCGGTGTGGGGCTAGCTAGCAGGCAGGCCCTACACTGAAGCATCCATGTCAGTATCTACACATGTGGCGCTGCAGAGGTTTTTTTCGTATTTACAAATACTATTCTTCTGCAGAGTTTACAAGAACATATTTACAAGTACTATAATGCTGCACAGTTTATTAGTTTACTCAAGCCTAATAGTCCTACACATGTAGACACTGAGATGTTTACTGTGGAGCTAATTAGGCAACTCCACAGTAAATGTCTTGTGTAGACCACAGTAAATGTCTTGTGTAGACATGCCTAAGGAGTAGGCTGCTAGTTCAGTGAAAGAAAGTAGAGAGCTTAGGAGGGAAAGGTGGCAAGGCAAAAAGAATGAGGGATACAGTTTAAATTGAGACCAATTATCTCATCTTCAGGGTTCTGTACAATAAATGCAAGGAACTGGAACTGCGTGAAAGGGGGGGAAAAAAAGCATTTCAGGAGATGATGGCTCAAAGCCGTGAGACAGGATGGTGATTTCGAAGCAACCCATTCAGTAGTCTGAAGTAGGAAATGACAAAGGCTAGAAGGCCAGAAAGTTACTGGATGTATGAAATCTCCAGGGATGGAGGGGACAGAGTGGGGGCAGGGGGTGAGGCCAGAGGCACTGGCCTCTCACCCCCCCCACTGGGCCTGCTCTGTGGAGGCAGCAGTGCTGGGTGCTGGTGGCATAGCACTGGCCTTGCCCTCCCCGCCCTCCCCCCCGGCTTTGCTGCTGCCACTCAGCCCCAACAAAAGCTGGCAGGGTGGGGGAGGGAAGCAAGAAGGGGGCCACTGCCACCACCTGGCCCTGAGAACAGCTGGAAAAGAAGGAGGGGAGCCGGGGGGAGGGTGCTGTACGCAGCCAGATGCACAGTGGCAGCAGCACGAGGTGCTGGGTTGACAGCTCTGGCCATTGCATAAAAGCTTCTTCCCTGCCCAATGCCTGGGAGGTGGCAGCGCCATGGGGTGGAGTGGCAGGGGACAGGGCGCATGTGCCCCCCATCATTAAAGACCCCCTGGGGGTCTTTAAGAAGTGGCTCGATGCCTACCTGGCTGGGGTCATTTGAGCCCAGTTTTCCTCCTGCCCAGGCAGGGGGTCGGACCTGAAGATCTACAAGGTCCCTTCCGACCTTACTTCTATGATTCTACGATTCTTGATGGGCAGTTGGCTAGTGAAGATAATAAAAGAGGTAATGATAAGATTTTGGTGAGGACCTGGATATAGGATAAGGAGAAAGAGGTGTCAAGATGAGAACAAGATTCTAAGCTAGTGTCTAGACCATTTTTCTGTATCTTAAAATATGATAGAACAGTAAAAAAGAAGAGATTTGACTGAGTTTTAAGTCTACACCTGTCAGATAGTAGAATAGACACTAAGGCCACGTCCAAACGAGCGTGGCTGTGTGGTATGTGACACCGCAGACATGTCTGCAGGGTGACTTACCACACACTCAACTGTTTTCCACATTGCAAAAGATCAGTGCAGGGGTTTTATGTTTTTGGTGGGGGGGGTCATTGTTTTTTGACCTCTGGATATCCAAGGGTCAAAAAAAACCCCTGCACACAAAAAAGCGGAGTGCCACACACAGGGGCAATGTGCACCAATCCAAACCAGAGCCTGGCCAGCTGCAGCTATGCTCCAGCTGCCGGTCAGGGGCTGAGCAGCAGGATGGCCACTGCTGCAGCCCCATGAGGCCCCTAGGACCCCAGGTAAGGCTGCTGGGGCCAGTTGGCTCTAGCTCCTCCTATACCACCGAGGTAACCTGCCATGCACCAGAGGGCACATGGCACAGGTGTTCCCTGAAGACAACTAGCGGCAGCACAAAGTGTCCTGCCGCTAGTTGTCCCCCGGGAACCAAACATCCACGCTTGTGTGGATGTGGTCTAAGTTACTCAAATTGATCCTTTCAGAAAGGTCTGCATCTCCTACTGTAGAAATAACTACCTCTTAAAGGTTTAGGAGTGTGATGGCAATGTGGTTATGATGTTTTACTAAGTTCCAGAATTGTGAGTTTGTAGCTTGGCTTACACTATTACTAAAGATCACCCCCAGTTAATTCAGGAATAAATGCCTACCTATGCCATTTGGGCTATAGTGCTACAGACAGCCAAATACGAATCCTAGTTTCACCACTTTCTGTTGTGCCATTTGCTATGGAAACCGGTGTGCTTTAGCAACAATTGTCTGTGGATACTAAAAAGGTGCATCTACACATCTCCCTATAGTGATGTTGTTACTGTGCTGTTTTTTAGTACTTCCTGTAAGAAGCACTAAAGCACAGTGAAGTAACTGCCTGTACTGCACTGTGCACACAGTTAGTTTTAGCCACTATTTCACCATAGTTGTGCACTAAAATGGGGGATTGCGCTTCTACAGTGAAGTGGCTGCCAGTTGCATGTAGACTCATGTGATCGCTACATTACAGTCTTGCACTGCATTGTAGAGCAATGTAGTGCATCACTACGGTGATGTAGGGTGATGTAGACTCACCCAATGACTCTTAAACAATTAGGATCTAGAGATTCACTCCAGGAACTTAGAAAAGAGTAACTAGGATGGGTGTGTATTGTAGCATGTGCTTTTCTATTCCTGAGAAAATCCTTCTGTCCTAACTATATTTTGGGTCTGTCACAGAACAATGAATAAGGGGAGCAGACACAATCAGCTGGGTTCCTTGTAACAGGTCCTGTATCCTAGTGCATGTACTGTTCAAAGTGTTACTGACTGCTGCCTGATACCATCCTTTACTTACACTGGGGAGTGATTCAGCAGCAGCTTGGGAAGTCTGTCATGGTGCTAACATTTTCATGGGTTACAATTTTCTCAGAGAGTGAACATATACCTGGAAAGGATTGTACTATGTCATTGGTTAAAATTATTCCTTATATATTTGTACCTTTCACTGTGACACAAGAAAATATAGTGAATAGATGGTTTACAATTCATTCCTGGCACCATAATTTAAAAAATGTGATTCTGTTTTTAATTGATGTAAAGAGAATTGGTGTTTTTCTGTTATGCCTCTAAATAAATACACAGGCACAGAAAGTAAAATCTTACATTGCAAAGTAATATTGTAATGACTAAGTGGATAAATGAAATGCACTTTAATTGATCAGCCATCTTGCTGCTTGCTTTTCACTTCCCTGTGCCCCACCCAGTGATGCCCTTCTCTATAAATTCAAGCATTTATCTTTTCTTAGGCTTCTAGGCTTTTATTTTATTCAACAATTATTGAAAATCTATCCAACTTTTAATTTATTTTAAGCAGGCAATAAGTGCTCTCTCAGAACAATTTAAAAAGCTCTTTAACTTTTTTAAGTGAGAGAACAGGGTACCAAGAGATATGTAAGGCAAAGTTCCTTAGATGCATTTACAAAACAGAACTGCTTGGACTCAGCTCTCTGGCAAAAATCAAGGTTTAGCTTGTTGTTAGCTTTCTAGTCTCAAAGATAGAACATGGCTCAGAGCATTAACTGGATCTTTGAAGAAGAGATGCTGGTAATTACTTCCCTGTAATTGCTGTTTTCTGAAGATATATAGCCATGCTAGATCACCACCCTTACAAGCACCCCCTTGGAGATACAGGTTTAGTCATTCTTTTTCACTCCCTTACCTCCCCTGTCCTGTTTTTATAGGATTAGCACTGCCTTTCAGATAAGAACTGTTGTTTGGGACCATTTTATGGTGGTGGTGTTTTCCTGGCAGAGGTCAACTGCTTTGGAATATTAAATCAAATAAGATTCCATCCATTTCTGTTCTGGGAGAACATACCCCAGGGATGATCTAGTACAATTATATATTTTCAGAGAAGAATGAGTATAGATTCAGTTAAAGGGGTTATGGAATGTTTTTGCAAATGCTAGGTGAGAGATCAAATCCTCTGGAGTGATACTGGTCTCTGGTTTCTCTTGAGTTGTGTGATGTGTGCAACTATTAGATGCTGAGCTGAAAAATCAGAATCCATCCCTCTTGTGATGGTATTAAAATTTGGGCCCTAAGAATAGAGGGGTAATTGTGTAATAGCTACTCTGCAACCAAGCTACTGACTGAAATATCTTATTGTTTTTTTGCTGTTGTTTTCGTGCTACCTTACTGTGCATAAAGGAACATTTCTCTTTGTAAAAAAAATCCAATAAATTACCTCTTAAGTGCAGGAAAAAAAATGGATTTATTCATTTGAACTATCTAGTTATGCCATCTTTTTTTTTTTTTTTTTGTAGCTAAAATCAACAGGAAGAAACAACCTGATATTTTTAGGGAACCTCTTTAGTTTTAACTTATGAAACCTAGATATCATTTGGAGTAAAATGTTTCTTTGGGGCTCAACTGCCTTTCTGAAGTGATACATTTTTAATGGTTCCCCTACTGATCATAAGTCCTTTGTGCATTTCACTTCCCCTGAATAATCTCATAAAACTTCATAATGAAAGAAAAATACGAGAACCTTAACTATGGGAAATGTTTTAAGAGTACAAGCTTTCATGATGATTGTGGAATTAATATCTCTTTGTCTCCATTCCACAGTTATAAAATGGAGGTAGTAATAGTATCTTCTTCTAATTTTTGAAGCCCTTAGCTATTGTGTTGTAAAAGATAATTGCTAATAAAGAAATTAACACTTTGGTATTCTATTCAGGCTTACACAAGACATGTTAGAGCCATACACTGAATTAAGAGGAGAGAAAGAAACATTGAGTAAGTTGGTGCATCTATACATGCATATTAATGTGCTGCAATAAACTCCAGGGCTTATGCACATTTACATGTGTGCCCAGGCTGACAGTACACTAAGTTGTGTCAGAGCAGCCCTGGCTGGCAGGGGGCTTAGGGAGTCAGCCTGTTAGCCTAGGGCTACTCTGACCCAGTTCAATGTGCTGCGAAGGGGCTGGCTGGGGCATGAGGGTGCTTCAGCACGGGGCTAGCTGGCAGGCAGCCCCTGCTCACTGAAGTACCCTTGTACCCCAGCCAGTCAGGGCAATGTCTACATTTGCACTACTGTCGAGTTTTTTATTCTGCTGCAGGATAGTGTTTGTATTTACAAGTACTATCCTGCTGTGAAGTAAATTAGTTTACTCCAGCTTAATACGGGCACATGTGTAGATGCTGAGACATTTATTGTGCAGCTAATTAGTCAACTGCACAGTAAACATCATGTATAGACATTCACAGTATTCACTGACTGTGGTCCTGTGGAAAAAATAATAATTAAAGCCTGAATCATAATGCATAGACAGAAAGGAGCTATGTGAAAGTTACATAGGCAACATCTGTTCAGGCAGTTCTGCATTTCTGAGTAGTTCTCTTCGCAACCTTAGTGCTATTTTCAATATATGACTATAATTATAATTTATTATATGTAATTATAATGTATGCATTTAATGAGAATTAAATATATACACTATGCTCGGCTCTGTATAAAATGCAAATAGAAAGTTCAGGGACTTTGCAATAATAGTTTTAAGAATGATAAGTACAATTTCTGACCTAGTACTCTTAATACATATAATATCAACTTAGGCTCCTATTTAGAAATGAGTCAGTGTAAAAAGCTATGTAATAAATAGTTATTTTAAATTCATCTCTGTCAGTCTACTCAAAGTAGGAACTGATACTTCTATTTTTACCCCTCTTTCACTTCGATCTGTGCCTGTTGCAATGTCTGGAAAGAAACATAAGACATGAATACAATTCAGTTGTGTTTTTCCCATACGAATGGGTCAGTGATTCTCAGCCAAGTAATATATTTACACACACACACACACACACACATTCATAGATATTATATATCGAGATTGAGATATATACATTTAGTTAGTCTGTAACATGTAAATTTACCTTGCCTTTTATTTTATGTCACACTTTGACATGTACCCAGAATAAATGTAATATTTAATTTGTATTTTTAAATTTTGTTTTGGAGAAAGAGATTTCCATGATAACTCAGTCTAAATCTCAGAAGACCATGGTAAGTTTCTTTTTTCCATCTCATATAATATACAGCTTTGTAGTACTGTTAAATGCCTTTTGCTATCGGCAGTCTTATGTTATCATTATTTTTATTATTGTTCCAGGCAAAGATTAAATAGGAAAACAAATCTTTAAACTTTACATTCATAACAATTTAATGATAGGCATTCAGAAAGCTGTTAGAAATTTATATTAAATAATCATTCGATATACAAAGTGTATTTTATATAATACAATATAACATTAAATATATTTCTCATTTTTATTCACAATGCTATAGTATAGAAGAAGAATCATAAAGTTATGGAAGCTCCCAATAAAAATAGATACTTGAGGTAATTTTCATAATGGTCAGTCTCTTTACATCAAAGACGGTTCTGTAACTAAATCTCTTTCTCTCTCATTCTGGAAAGCTGAGGAATTCCAGTAATTCAGAAGTGTCCTGCACAGAAAGTATTTTTGGCTTCTGCTTTCAGCATATTCCACATTTTTAGGCAGGCTTACAGCAGCTTTTCAACAGATGAAAATGGCCACAGTCTCTCACTTATTTCTCTTGCTTTCTTGTGTTACCTTCCTCTTCCTATTTGCATTTAACAGTAGGTAAAATGCACCTGCCTGTTTCATAGGTGATGGTGCATGTGAGTCTTGTAATTATTGTTTCAGACTTTGAAAAGCAGAACCTACAGATGTAGTGCATAATTCATCTGAATCTCAAATAATGCAATACACATAAGAGGTGTCATCAGACAATAAGTTTGTATTCGAAAATATTTAATACAAGACTGGTAATAAATATACTAGCAGTTTCTTCTTGTAGGAAGAGTAGAAGGGAGCATGGTGGTTTCTCACTGATGGTTAATAGTGCCTTAGCACTGGTTTCTCACTGATCTTTTGCTCCAGGATGTAAGTTCTTTTTCACTAAAACAAGGCAACCAACCAAAAAACAACCCAGACCCTGAGGTGGATGATGACTTTAACTCTGTAGGTAGCTGTGGGCTCTCCAGTATAACAGCTGCACACATTTTGGCCGTATCCTCCCAAGGATTGCAACCTTGATATGGTGGAGAGGCTTATGTGCTACCAAGAACCTTGAGAGTGATGCTGTCTGCAGTTTTGGACCATAGTGGAAAGGTCAAGAGCAAGATTTTCAGGCTAATAGCAATCCAAAAGTAAAAATCCTCAATGATGGAGCAGGCAGATAAAGAAAAAATACATCACAAAAACGCAAAGGCAAATGAAGGTTGCAGCGGAATAAAAATCTCTGGTTGTGTAGGTGTTCCTTGCCCTCAGATTAAGGGTTCCTTCCTGTGAAGTATTTTGTAGCTGCTGGTGCACAAGGACACCCCCCACAATAAAAGAAGATATGGGCAGGTGCTAGTGATTACTGGGTAGGCTAGTGATAGTTCTATGGAGATGGGCAAATGGTGACAGCAACAGGTGCTAATGATTATGAGAAGCCCCTAGTCATGAACCTACACAGAGGTGATGGCATGATGGCTGTTTTACTTGGAACTGTTTTACTTGGAACTTGGTGTTTAATTTGGCAGGTGCAATCATGATTGAGCAGGCCTATTTAAGATCCATTCTGCTCAACCCATATGGGGAAAGGTTTAGAAAGGTGCTTTAAATGTAGTCTATCTCACTTCACCTGACTGGAAAACTGCATCCAGTGAGATGGCTATCTTCAGTTCAAATCAAGTAATGAAGTTTCCAACTTGGAATGTCCACAGTGCCTGAACTACCCTAACAGTGACTGACCTGAGTAAAAGACAGCATATGTAGCAGAGTACTTGCATAATTTGATATTGACATTCATGGTGTTGGTTTTACTACCAAGAATAAGACTGTCACTCAGATGCCAGAATGCCCAGTCAGCTTCATGACCTTTTGTCTTCAGCTGACCAACAGACTACATGTAACAGTCATCAGTGCGTGAGCCCAACCGTTGATGCAAATGATGAAACAAAGAAGAGTTTGATTATAAACCTGATCAAATCTTATTATCTGTCCCTGAAGATAATTCTTCATGATGGTTTCAATGGTAGTGTGGGCAGGTATTCTGGGCTATGGAAAGGAACATTTGGAAAGAAAGGGAAAGTCCATTCCAATAGAATTCTTCTCCTGAGCAAGTTTTTAAAACATGATTTCATAATCACAAACTCATTCCACCAAAGCAACAAATGGAAGGAACATGGGTGCAGCCCTGCACAAAACACTGGCACTTGATTGCCCAAGATAGTGTTTTCCCAGATCCTTTGTAATATCTGTATCACCAAGAGCTATGACTAGCACAGATGACAGATCATTGTTTGATACGTTCTTTCATGTCCGTTTGTATTGCCCCAAAATGACAAACAAAAGAAGCAAGGAAGAGGTTCAATATTGAGTGCTTAAAAAATCCTGATAAAAGTGATCACTTCCAGCAGTGCCACAATGAGAAACTCTTTGACCTCCCTGATAATCTTGATCATGCTGATCACTAGAAAAGCCTGGAGAAAGGCATCCTTGAGGCAGTTAGGCTTCTCCATATCATGTCTGGCCAAGTCTAGGGGTTTCTTGGGGTAGAGGGGACAATGAGGGTTGGTAGGAGGGAGCAGAATCCAGGTGTAAGGCTCCTATGCTGCAGCCTGGGTCAGCTCTGTAAGGCTTAAGCAGTCTTTTGCCCTGCAGCCCTTGTTAAGTGCACTGACTCAGTTGCTACCAATCATGGCCAACTAACCCCCAGCCCCTTCCCTCTGGTTCTGGAACTGCATTAAGGAACTCCCCCAGAACCTGAACCTTGCTGCGTAACACACTGCTCTTCACTCAGTGCAGCTCCTGTCCCAGTAATTTCTCTGGCTTACCTGGTTCCTGACTCTGCCTTTGGATTCTCCCTGCAGACATGTTTCCTGATTTCTGACCCCAGCATGGCTTACTTTTGGACTTTGCCCTGTGTATTATCCTTCACACTTGATAACTAGGTTTCTGATTCCCAGCTCCTGATCCTGGCTTAGCATTTTGAATCCTGACTTGTGGCTCCTGACCCTTACCCTGGAGCCCCTGCTCCATGCCTGGTTCTACCTACTAGGCATGCTGGCCTGGTGGACTGTGACAGCAGGTATGAAGAAGTCAGGAAGCCAGGTCAGTCAAGCCAAGTCAGGAAGCCAGAGGGTCAGGTAGAGCATAGAGTCAGTGGGTAAACCAGGTTAAGTAGCCAGGAGAACAGGCAAAGAGCTGGGAAAAGCTAAAGGGTCAGGCAGAGCATAGAGTCAGAGAGCGAGCCAGGTTAGGTAACCAAGAGATCAAGTGGAGAGCAGGTAGATGCACAAGCCATAAAGAACAGCAAGGTAATTTTAGTCAGAGTTGAGCTCTGTTGCCCAGATGCTGCCTTTTTGGGGTCAGGGGAGGAGAATGATGGGTTAGCTGAACCTGGCTAGCCATTCTAGGGAGTGGGTTGAAGGTTAGATCCAAATGGAGGTTTCTGGCTAACTTGCTCTGCTTGTATGGTCAAGTGGGGAGGAGGCAGACTGGGATGAGTGGCCATTCTGGGAAGAGTGAGACTCCAGGTTTGAGGCCACAGCCTAACACTGCAGAAAGAAGCATCAGGACTGATTTGGTGAGAATGACAAGAAAACTTAAACTCTCATTGACAGAGAAAGGGGAGCCCTCAAAGCTTGGCAGAATGATATTAACTCCAAGCAGAAGCAAGACACTTATTGTCACATTAAAGCCAAGACCCAAAGGAAAATTTAAGAGCAAAAGAACCAGTGGTGAGAGGACAAAACAAAAGAGATTTGAAAGCTTGCTGACAGCTTCAACAGGCAGAGTTTCTTCAGCACAAACAAAACTGTCTATGAGCCAAACACACAAGGAGCCATTGCTCTGAGATCCAAGGATGGAACAATACTCTTTAAAGACAGCTCCACCATCAATGCATAGGACAAGTACTTTCAAGAGCTCCTGAATCAAGATTCTAATGTTGGAGGCAATGCAATCAAAGCCATTCCATAACACCCCATTAAGCTGACCTTGCAGACCCACCAACTTTCAAGAGGCCTTGAAAGCCATTAAGCATATGAAGAACAACAATGGAATACCAGCTGAAATTTATAAGCAATGTGGAAAAAAAGCTTTCTCATCCACTATATACAGTTCTCATGAAAATCTGGAAATGTGAACAGATTCCTAATAACTTGATGCCAGAATCTTTACCATATTCAAGAAATAAGATATATCACAGTGCAGCAGTTACCATGGTATTGCACTCTTGTCCTTAGCTGGGACAATCCTCACCCACATTCTTCTCAGTAGACTCAGTTCCCTCACTGGAGAGATTTTACCCAAGTCCCAACATAGTTTCAGACCACTCAGAGTTAGTCGATATGATCTTTGTTGCTAGATAGTTGCAGAAGTGCAGCAAGCAATGCTAAGATCTTTACATGGCCTTCATTGTCCTTGAATCTCTTCAGGTCACCTTAAAGGCCCATCTGAAGAAATGTGATACTAACATTAATACCTCAGAGACTCAAGCATTGAGTTATCCCTAGTGGTGCTGTGATGTACATCAAGGCATGAGCCATTTTGAGCAAACTCACCTCTCTCTGGAGGTGGATAGATGAGAGACAAAGGGAAGACCTGTGACTTGACATCACTAGCTACTGCTCTTTCCTCCCAGAACTATTTGCCATGTCTGTAGCTGAACATGCAGATCTTGGACTGTCCTCAATTGTCTATGGACTCACTGATGGAAGACTGTCACCATCATATTGAGGGACTGCTGATGACACTGGTGATGATCCTTGGCATGCCTGTACAATGCTCATTACTCCTAAAGGCAGCTGTCAAAGGTATACCAACTTCACACAATTTGTGATATCCTCTGCACAAAGAACAGACTAGGTGAAAAGGATTCTGGCTTGCCTATAGAGGGAAGTTGTTGTATCAGTGTGAGCGTGAATTTAAAGTATTATGCTCCCCGATGGACACTTTTATTCCTGTTTGGCTTACAGGCAGTCCTCGAGTTACATTTCGAGTTACGTTTTGCACTTACATTTATAAATTGACACTGTTTCAACTTTACGATGTCAGTTTCAACTTTACAACGCATGATCCGATGCAACGCCATGCCAGTGAACAAGTTTGCTGCGTTGCTCATCTCCCTGGAGAACATCTGTCCCAACTTCCTTGGACACTTTCTTTAAGAAAGCAGACAAGACTCCAGAAAAACCTGCAACCAAGACTCCTGAGAAGACTACAGCTGAGAGCCTTTCAAAAAGCCCAGCAAAGTCACCTCAAATAAGTCCTTCCAAATCAATATGATTGCTATTTACAATAGAAATACATTAATGTAGCTATATTACTCATCTATAATTGATCGAGTAAAAAATTCTGGAGTATTTTTGGTGAAAATAGGGTATCGGGCCTTGGCTCAGGAACCAGTCTCCCATTTATATTTCTTATGAGAAAACTGGTTCTGAGTTACAACGTTTCGACTTAAGATGCAATTTTCAGAAACCAATTGTGTTGTAAGTCCGAGGACTGCCTGTATATCGTTTCGGAAGTAGTTGAATATAACAATTTACTGGGAGCATCTGCATGGTAATTAATGTGTCTTTACTACTGTGCATCAAGTTTAGTACCTCTGAGGTACTACATAAAGGGTGCATCTACACATTCATTAATGTGCAGTAGTTACTGTACATTTAATTTCGTACTTGTATAATCACGTACTAAATAAGTGCGCAGTAACTGGAGTTACTGCGTGGTAGTGTCAGTGAATGTGCAATAGCTTACTAATACTATGCAGTAGTGTATTAGAACTGTTTGTGATGTGACGTGCTACTGTACAGTATTATTAGGCTACTGCGCAGTTAACATACCTTGGCTATGCACCCAAAGGTGCATTAACCCATGCTAATGTGCAGTAGCAAAGGCAAATGGTTGTTTTTTTATATGCTTAATGTGCAGTAGACATTCTACTGCACATTAGCACATCTTTTCCTTATGTGCAGAACAGTCCACTGTGCATTAAGGCATGTTGTGTAGATGCACTCATTGAGAGGTAATTGCGACTAGGGATGCTACCTACTATAAGATGTTGGAAACTGAACAAATAGTACACTTAATCCTATGCTCCTGCTCTTCAGTAGATGCAAAATGGTCAAGAGTGCAGATGCCCACGGGCCACTTCTGGCTATTTTCACTGTTAGGATATTTATTTTCATTTATTAAGGATTCTTGCTAAATGCCATGCTCCCAAAGATGACATAACAGACATAAATACATTTGAACAAAGTAACCAAACTACAAATATTATAACAGAGTAAACAAAGTCTCTGAGCTAGCTTCAGCCCTGTGTTGCACCACCTTGACACAGCATCTACTCAGAGGCAGGGCTGTGCTTGTGAACCAGACGGTTCAATGCTCTCTTACTAGAAGTGCCCACTGCTTCCCTGTAGCTGTTGCTGTGGGTGGGGAGAAATCCTGGCCAGGGCAATCACTGGCTCCCAAAACAGAAAGAGAGGGGTTGGTTTCTGTGGAAGTCCTGCTGGGACTGAAAGCTGGTTTCCCTCACAGTGGCTCCCAGAGAGCTCAGTGAAAAGCCTGTTTTCCGGCCAGAGACTGAGTCCTCTGGGGCACAGCAGCCCTGCTAGAAGTGTACAGCAGTGTTGAAATGACTGCACAGATTTTTTCTTCCGGAAAAAAAAAATAAATATATATATATATAGATCAAGTAAAAGCTTTTCTTCACACACCTTAAGCCACATTGAAAGCCTGCAGCCGTTACAATAAATGCACCTGCAGACCCGCACTCCCATTCAGTCCTTTCCCTAACCCAAGCGCAGTCTTAGTCCTAATCCTGCTGTTGGGGTTTATTCTCAGTTCCTCTCCTGTCGGTGTTGCTGTCACTGTCGCTCCTGCTTCCGCTGTCATCGTCCCTCAGATCGGCTTGCCGCTCACCTTGCAGCAGTTTCATTTTCCGCTCCACCCTCCGCCCCACAATGCCCCACCTCGCAGCGCCTGAGAGCTGGGGTCAGGGGAATCACAGAAGAAAGGTGGGGGTGGGTTGGCTGTCCGGCTCTCAACCCTCGCGGGCGGGGTGCCTGCCGGCAGCTTTCATTGCTGTTGGACTCGCCTGGAGCGGGTCCTTGCGGCCAGCCTGTGGGCTGTTGCCCCAGCAAGAGCGCCGGCTCGCGGCCCCCGGGCTGTGCAGTGCAAGCAGGATCCCTGCGGCCGCACGCTGGGGCGCGGGGACGTGGTGGGGGAGGGCCTCGGAGCGGGACACCCGGCCTCGGTTGGGGCTGGGGCGCGAACGGGACGCCCCGCCCCTCTCTTCCCACACGCGGGAAGCGCGGCTCCCGCCTGCACCGAATTTAAACTGCGTGACTCTGCCTCGCGCAAAGCACTGCTGCTGGTGGAACCCGCGCGCCGCTCCCCTTCCCAGCCCCGCAGCCAATCTCCGCGCGGCTTCGTTCATGCCCCGGCCAATCCGGACGCGCTTTATTGCGGGTCGGGGGAAGCGCTTCGGTTGCGCGCGCCGCGGAGCCGGGGCCGTTGGCGCGGGGCTGAGGCGAGTTCCACCCCCTGCCCCCACCCTCCTCCTCCTCCTCCTCCTCCTCCTCCTCCTCCTCGCGGCCCCTGCCCCGCCTCCTCCTCCCCTTTGTTGGCGCCTCTCCGGCCGGGCGGGCGAGCGGCGCCAGCCATGCCCGAGTTCCTGGCCGACCCGTCGGTGCTGACCAAGGAGAAGCTGAAGAGCGAGCTGCTGGCCAACAATGTGAGCCTGCCGGGCGGCGAGCAGCGCAAGGACGTCTACGTGCAGCTCTACCTGCAGCACCTCACGGCGCGCAACGCGCCCGCGCCCGGCCCCGGCCCGCCCGACTTCTCCAGCGACGAGGAGCGCGAACCCACCCCGCTCGGCACCCGCGGCAGGGGGGGCGGCGCCGCCGCTGGCCGGGTAAGAGCTCCCTCTCGCTCGCCGAGCCGGCAGGTGGCCGCGGTGTAACCCGAGCGCGGGCGGCCGCGCTTTCCCGCCCGAATGGGGCCGCCCCGCCCCTCCCCCACCCCCGCTGCGCCTGGCTCCCGGCGCGGCCTCCCACGTGCGGCCCCGCCTCCGCGGCCTGCCCAGCCCGGGCACCCGTCTGCCCGGGTGGGGGATCACGGGTGCCGGCTGCTCCCAGCAAGCGCCCGCCGCGGCGGTACACCGCTGTGCCGAGCTGCCCGTGGCAGGAATAGAAAAGTTGATGAAAGAGAACTTCCTCGCGGGCCGTTGCAGGGGACTGTAAAAGGGACAGGGAGGAAGAGGAGGGTTGGCTGTGCAGCGGCTGGTCCTGTGGGGGTCTAGGCTACCTCTGCTTAGTTTGAGGAAGGAGTCCTGCTGAGCCTTTCTGGCCAGGGAGCACCTGGTCCTTGTGGGACTTACCTGCTTCTTTCTGAGTTCCCTTCTCCATGGTGAGCTGCTCTTTGGTGCAGCCATCCGGCTGTTTCAGATTGGTTCTCATATGCAGGTATCTGCTAGCTTCCTCGTAAAAGAGGGGAAATTCTTTGATTTATCTTAAATGGAGGAAGCTCTTTAAAAAGGTTAAATCTAAAACAGCAGGTTGCAGTCTGTGGTACAGGCACCACCAGTGGTACGCAGACAACCTGTCAATGGCACATGTTAACAGCTGTATTATAATTACTTTATCAGACAAAAATTTGCTGGTGGTATTTAAGGTTGAACTAAAAAAATGTTGATGGTACTTAATGTTATATAATTTTAAGTTGATGGGGCACAATCTGTCAGAGTTTGGGAGCGCTGATCTAAAGTGTAACCAGGTCTGTTATGGTATATACTCTGTGAAGACTTATAACAATTCATTGCTACATTGTTGCAGTTTGTAATACAATCTATTCCAGGCTTGTCCAACATATGGCCTGCCAAGCCATTTTCTGAGGCCCACAGTGCTGCGACGGGAATGAAACACTCTACTTTCATTCCTACCCCTTGTCCCTCCTAGCCTCTCAGCAGGTTCCTAGTGGCTGCTGAAGGGCTGGGGAAGGGACAAGGTTAGGCTTTACCTTGCCAACATGGTGCGGGCTCGTCCCCTCCCCCCACATTTCACGGTGTCCCTTCCTTGCCCCTCCCTTCCTCATTTGCATGCCAGCTCCTCCCCTTTCCCATATTGCAGGGTTTCCTTCCCTAGCTCTGCCCCTCCCTTCCTCATTTGCATGCCGGCCCCACCCTGTGCTGGTCCCTGCCGGGCCGTATGGGCTGGAGCAGGTCGCGGTGCGGCGGGTTCGGGGTGCGGATGCCGGCTCGGAGGGATGCTGCAGCTGGGCCTGCGAGATGCTGCTGCTGTGGCTGTCAGGGCAGGAAGCCAGCGCCGCTCGCGCCTCCCCCGTGCCTGCAGACATTGTGCTGGGGGTGGTGAGTCGCGGGCCCCATGGAGGGAGGGACCCCTGCTGCTTGGGCTTGAGCTTGGGCTGCCCTGGGGGAGAGGGAGCAGGGGAGTGTCCCTGCACATCCCGCACCCCCCTGTAGAGTCCCTACATGTCCCCCTGGCTGCTGAGCCCAGGCGCACAGGTGTGGGAGCATCCTTGAGGCCGTCCAGGTGGCAGGGAGGACACGGCGGGATCAGGCGGCACCCCTTGACCCCTGCGCCCCCAGGCCGTGGCCGGACTGGACAGGCCACGCGAACGCCTGCTTCTGCTGGCCCGCTGGGTGATTAAGAAGTTCATGATCTGGCCCCACATTCAAAAAGGTTGGACACCCCTGATCTATTCAGACCTGTTTGAGGCAAGAGGTCTGAAAGAGAGGGTGTTTCTCCTCTGTTAGGCTGGTTAACTGAGGTTTTTTTTTAATATGCCCAATTCAAATCTAAGTAGTATTGGTAGATAGTTACAGAGGCAGCCTAATATACTGTGTCTTTCAATTATGCAGGGGAGTTGTTCATGTACATCTTGTGACAGCTTTAAAGAAAGCCTCCAATAATGGGGAATACCAGGTACCACATGCTTCACATGTCTAGAATCCAAAAAAGTAGGAAAACTCTCCTAATTTGGCAAGATTTGAGAGCTTGTTTTATACTAAACACCCTTTGCCAGGTAACAATGCTTTCTTGTCAAGCTTGCAAGGTTGTATGTTCAACTTGAGATGACAACTTTACAACTCTTGATAAGTTTCCAACTCTACCTGCAAAACTGTTCAGAACAGTTATAGTTTCAAGCAGCTCTGAAATTGTGTTAGTCTCAAGTAAAATTGGGTAGGATTATGCTACCTACCAGCTGTCTCAGGAGTGCATAACATGGTTGTTGGGCTTCATACAGACTGCCAGGCAGTCCAAGTGACTTGCCATAATCTTTTGCTTGTCAAAATCCTTTTTCTATTTGATAAAAAAAAAAAAAGTGAGCCCTGCATTTTTTCTGTGTTTGGTCTATTGTATTCCCGCTTACAAATGAGTTGGGGGCTTGCATCTGACCGAAGTAGATACCACTAGTGACAGCCTTTCAGTGGAAACTGCACCTGCAAGCTGTCCTCAGAGCTAGGTCACAGGGATGCAACTCATTTCTTTTCTGCCTAGTCATTAGTAACTAATATGTTGACAACCATGAATGACTACCAGGCAAGTAACAACTGAGAATTAATTTAAAAAAATTTTTGAAACTTTAAAGCATTCATTGCATCTGTC
Source organism: Alligator mississippiensis (assembly GCF_030867095.1). Taxonomy (NCBI): domain Eukaryota; kingdom Metazoa; phylum Chordata; order Crocodylia; family Alligatoridae; genus Alligator; species Alligator mississippiensis. Next base: position 93,738,357 of record NC_081827.1, on the reverse strand, counting down.
ATCTTCTGTTATTACATTTTCTTAATTTAGGATCTATTTTGATATAACTTATTCTTTGTATCCAGAGTTTCAAAATATGGATGTATGTGATCTCTGATCTAAAGATTTTAAGCAATTTTGGACACGATATAATGTAGGTTCAGCAAGCCAATAGAGCTGGTAGAATGGGTAAGAATAATGACTCATTAAGCTCTACTATATATTGTGGTAGAGGGTTTCCCCCTTCCCTTTTTTTTTAGTAAGACAAGCTGTTAAGCCAAGCCAACCTCCTGATTTTGTTTTTGTTTGTTTTTTTTATGTAAGGTATTCATTTTATCTGCTATTCTGGTATGGGGTGCCTGGTGATAGGTAGGAACAGAGTGTACAACCCTTTGTAGGGGAGAAGGAGGAATGGTTTTTTGAGGTTTACCAAAATAACCAACTGGAACAGGCGGGGGAACAGAGAACATTCTTTAGCTAATCAGTTTGCTTGCCGTTAATAAGCAAAATATGCAAGGAGAACAGATCAGTCTGATTTCTTCCTAAATTTAGAGGATGTATCCCAAGAGATTATGAATAAATAGTATCCTTAACTTGCACAGAAGAATGTGAATGTTCTCTGCACCTACTGATTTAGAGGGGGATATGCAATGCACTGTTTTGTGCTTGTTTTTGTTTATTATTGAAAATCAGGATATTGGTTTAGATATAAGAGTAAGAATGAGGAGATGCTTTGCTTGGATGACTTACTCTCTCTCTCAGGTTTATTTTAAGGCAAGTCAGCTTGAACCCTTTGAGAGTCTTTGCTATGGTTATGTCACTTCTGTGCCATATAGGCTAGTATAAAGATACCCAAAACTACCTGCCTGCTCTCTGAGGACAAGAATGCCCTGGATCTTTTTTAAATTAAAGATCTGAGATCTTTGTCTCCAGTTGACTGTCCACAGGATAAGTTCGGTGTTCTATCTTTTGTTTCTTCTTTCTTTTTACCCATGAATCCTTCTTGTTATAACAGGAAAAATGTATTGCCCATTCAAAGGAAACAAGGCTCCTCCCCTCCCCCCCTTTTTTTTTTTTTACAGCACATGAAGATAAAACAAATTTGGCTGATATGTCTTTAATCGCCAGGTATACTATGGATAGAGGTGCTGTGGAACAGGGGGGAAAGGGAAAGTGTTGGTAATATGTTTATGGTTCCAGAACCTGCAGCCTAACTCCCTTAAAACAGCATATTCACAATGTTCAGCATCCATTTGAAAGCTGGACTTCAAAACGTTTGTTTTTTTTTCTGGTATTAGTCACCTGACCTGAGTGCTATAGCCAGATGTGGTACACTTTTTGCCAGATCTTTCTGTTGCTTTAGGGAATCTGCTTGTAAGAGAAAACTAGCTACCAAGTTCTGTCAGATGTGCGTTTCAACTTTTTTTTTTACTTGAACCCTTTTTAACTAAATGTTAGGTGTCATAATAAGAGATTAGTACATGGAGTGTATCTTTATTTGAAGGTGTTTCTAATGTTTACATATGCTTTTTAATTTAAAGCAGCATCTACCTTTTTCTTTTGCAATACTGTTTGGTATTGGGTTTTGTTTCCAAGAAAACATTGTTATGGTTGGACATCTTCCTTACATCAGCCTTGTAAAAATTCTGCTTGTTTAATGGTGGCTAGGGTAGGCATTGTGCCTGGACTGGTAAATGGCTGTGATTCTTTGACAAGCCTTCCACATGTTGTAGCACTTCATTGATCAAGCTCGTAACTTAATGCTTTGTATGAAATAACTAAGCCCTTTCTTAGCCCTGGGTTCAAGCCTATTTTCCTTTGCTTTTAAGCTTTGATACGCATTTATACGTTTTTGTCTGAGTTTAATCACTTGAGTTGAGTTGAACGCTTTCTGACTAGCTGAGTATTGAACTGAAAGGCAGGCATAAAACTCTTGTCTTGGGGACCTGGTATTTACTGTCTTAAATTATGAAACACTCCACGTCGTTTCCCCCCTCCTCACCATAGAGCTAGCTGCCTCGCACTGCCTGGCTGCCACATGCATGTGTGCATGTGGTGACCTTTGTCTGATCACCCTCCTCCTGTTCCCTGCAGTCCCTTGCAGGCTGGAAGTCTGACAGCCTGCAAGGGGAAACTGGCTGTTTCCTGCAATTTTTCTCCTTACAAAGAGAAAATCTGCATTTTTCCACAGTGAACGGAAAACCCAGATCCCTGGAAATACATGATTTAGTGGAAATAGTAGAAGACCATATTACTTAAGAGTAGTCTCATGTGGTCCTCAGTTTGTATGCTTTCAGTTAGCATGTTAACCTTAATTTTGGCATTTATCTCAGGTACTTGACTTCATAATTCTTATTTCCTCACCATACGACCACCTGGTCACTTTTTTTTGTAATAAGCAATAGGTATTCTCTTAGCTTTGGTGAAATTAGCCCATGATAAACATTTCCAGAAGGCATCTGAGGTCAAGAGCTTAGTGTGGTTCAATAAGGAGATTACACTTGTAGAGAAAAATTCCAAAAAATTAAAGCATAGTTGTATAGAAATAATACAAACCCACATGCTTCATAAAGATAGATTAACCATGAATGTCATGAATGCTAGCATTTTTTCAGTTCTTTAATTCCTGTGATGGATGGTACCTGAATTGTTTGTGTTGATACAACTTGGGTTCTTTTAATAGCCTATTTAACCTTGTTCTGAGGGATAGTAAAGAAGCTTGTACACTTGATGCCCATGCTGCACCTTAATCCAAGCTTTGTGATTATGGCTCTGAAAGATCTTTGTGTAGGTGGGATTTGAAGTATATTCATATTGGCAGGGTATTTGGTGATGTCTAATACCTTTATAAGGCGTATTGTACGAGCCCCAGTTGAATACAAGATATTATTGAATAACTGGCTAGCACAGCTACCTGATCAAAGTTCTCTAGTAGAAATGCAGCTATCTAAGACATGTTTATAATTAAACTGTTGTATGATCAGCACAAATGATTTTTGACAAAAGACCTCTTGTTTGAAATAAGTTGTCTCCTGAAGTTTGTGCCCAACTGCAGTCATTTTCTTGTGGTGCTAGGTACTCTACTTGGCTAAGGTTACTGATTCATGGCTTTCTTGGGTCAGTAAAATCTTTCTGTATAGTGAATTGGCATTCTGTAAACATGTTGTTACATATGTGTGCATACCCAAACTTTGTTTGGTGTGCATTTCCTCCTTGCACAGCAAGTTTTATAATAATTGCTATAATGTAACAGCTTGTACTTGCACAGGTGTAATTAACCCATGTCTTAGGTAGTCTGATTATTTTAAATGAACCTGCAGATTTCTGCTGTTAGCAATGAATGTTCCAGTCTTGCTTTTCTGCCCCCATCCTCTTCCCCACAAAAAAAAAAATAAATTACAGGTTACTGTCAAACTGCTTAACATATTCTCCCACCTTTTTAAAAGTTCATTGACACTTTTTGCTACCTCTGAGGGTTCCCTTTCTCATTTTTAATATTGCTGTAGGAAAAAGTATTAAAGTGTGATCAGATTTTTGGATTATGTGCGTTTTTTGTGTAATGTATGTGGTTCTTTTTTCTCAAACATGACCTACTGAATACTAGTTTTAGTTGCAAAGGTGTTAGACCTCAGAATCCCAAGTCGACCTGTTGGTTCAGCATGCATAGTAAAAGATAGCAATGTGTCCATGACTGATTGAAGAACACTTTTAAAAGGCCTCTGATGCAAGTAGAAAATGTGTAGTGGACACTAATTTTGTAAATTCTTTTATAACTAAAGACTCTTCAGGTCATGTATTAAAACAGTTGTTATGAGTATTCGTAATCAGTAGACTTCCATTAGGTATACAGTCTCCTTTGTGATAAGACTTCTAAAGAAATGTATTGGAGTAGAACCTAAATCCTATCAATTCCAGGTTTCTTGTAATTGTGGACATAAGTATAGAGCAAGTATTTTTTTTAAAATTTGCTGCCAGGGTTGGTCATGAGTACATCATAGCACCAAACAGTCATGCTATGTGTTCCTCAAATAACTCACTTCCTCTCCTGCTTCTGACTTCTATAGGAGTTTTTTTTCTATATAAATGCTATTGTAGTGAACAGGGATGTATCTGGTAGCTGTGTTGATCTAAGACTAAAAGAAATGCAAAACTCTAGAATTCTTGGTTCAGAGATGATACCTTTTATTAGACCAACTAAGAAATTGCAAAAAATATTATTAAATTATTAAAATTGCCAGAAACATTATAGTTTTATTGTGGTGAACAAACTTTTTTGTTCTTCTAGGGGTCTAAGATCAATTTCTAGCTGAAGAGGCAGCCAACCTGTCATTCAAGGCTTTAACTGTTCATTTAATATGTTGAAAATGCACAGCACAAACACTTATAGTCCTACATGCATGGTAAACCAATGGTTAGACTTGACCTTCTACATGGAGACCTACAGAAACTTTATACATGCAGAATGTTTAGGTCTGACACCAAAAAGTGATCAGGGATGGCATCTGCCTTAAATGTTTGGGTTTACAGATAAGGGTAGTCTGAGTCTTACTATGTACTCAGAATCTTCTCATAAATAGGCCCAAGTAAAGGTGCACTTGACTTTTATTTATTTATTTTTCCAACCCCTTCCCTCTCCCATCCCAGAATTTTTTTCCCCAGGTGAATGCATCTAACGTGACCTGAACTGGTGTAATGTAGAACAGGTTATAGAAACTAGTAAAGCCCATGCACTACCCTATTCCATAATAGAGAAGTTGGAAGGTGTAGCTTTAAAGTCAAGCAGTTTTCCTGTGTTGTATAGCAGATTTCTAAAGTAGTAGACATTGTACCTCATGAGAGATTATTAGTACAAGCATAGAAGATGGTCCAAGATGAGGTCCTTTTCCCTCTTCCCCCCCACCCCTCCAGTCAACATGGGGGACAGGGCGAGGGAAGCCTCATTTTGGATTTGAGTACCTGTCCAGGGTAGTTGGTAGCTCAGCTCTGGGCCAGGGTGGCTTATGAAAGAGGGGGCTCACAGCCTGGGGGTGCAAGGAGGAGACTGCAGCCCATGCCAGCTGGACTCTGAGCTGCCATTGCTGCTTCTGCCTGACAGGTCCAGGGCTGGGGCTGCAGCTGCAGAAAGCAGGCAGGTGGGGGTGTGCAGGTGACAAGTGGGGTGCATGGGAGGTAGGCACATGGGGGAGGGGGTGATAGGTACACAGGCATGAGGGAGGGTTGGGGAGCAGGCATTGAGGCAGGGCAAGGGTGAGACAAGTGGGGCAGGGCAGGCTTTGGTATGATGGGAGGGGGGCAAGGTGTGGAGGTTTTGCCCTTTGCCCCACACCACTGCTTTCCCTGCCAGAGTAGTGGGGGGAGTATGAATTTAAGATAACCCTCCAAGAATTAAGTTTGTACATGGAAAATTATAACACATGATTTTCCATGTATATAATTTCATTATTAGATGGTCGTAATTTTGAAATAGTCTTGGATTTGGGTAAATATGGTAGCTCAAGAAGAAAGTACAGCTGGCTGTGGCAAGCAGGGGGCCATCAAGATATAGGGATACAAGGTGCATATAGTATGTGGGGGTAAAAATGTATTTGGAATACGAAATGCAGAATTCTGTTCCTTTCCTCCCCTTAGTTCTGGCACAGAGAGCTGATATTATGCAGCAGTTTACTTTTCCTCAGCCCACCCACTATCTGTTCAGCCAAAAGCTATGGATTTAATACTTTTACTGAAACTGGACTCTACCCCTGTTATTTGCTGGCCTAGAGAAAAGCAGTAGCACTATCTCCATGCTTCTTTTCCAGCAAAGAAAGCCAGCTTCCCCACTTAAGACATGCACCCCAGTTTTGAAGGACTGTTTTTGCAGGGGGGAGGAGATGGTGCATAGGATATATGAGTAAACAGTAATATGCTCAGGTGTTGATACCTAGATGATTGTTAGCTGCCAATGTGGGGAGGGATGAGATCCTATCCTGCATCAAGAGATGGGGGAACTGTAAATGTTACTGTAAAAGGCACCAGTAAAGCTTTATCTTGGTAGGATAATGTACTATTCTGGTCACTGATGTTCAAGAACTATATTCAAATGAGCTGTACATGGAAGGGCTACTCTTTTCTTCTGAAACACCTACTTTACAAGAGGGGTCTAAAAGAATTTGTCTCAGTGTATGGAAAATATTGCTACAAGAGTATACTGCTCTCTAGAAATGCATCGGAGGAGTAAAAACACTAGTGAGGCAGAAGGGAAGAGGATAATATTGGCATAAGAACAAGCAGCCATAGAAATTTCTGTCTGGATATGAGGAGGAGGCTTTCAGTAAGAAGGGTGGGGAAGGAAGGGACAGAACAATTTTAGCTAGCTTTAAGATGCATTTTGAGTTTATAGAAATTATTTTGGCAACTGCTTAGAAACCATTTCTTCTAATATGTAAAAGCTACCTGTAGGTTTAATCCTTTTTTTAAATGCCAATACAGGTTAAGTTCAGACAAGGCTTAGCTTGTGTCCTCTCTATAATGCTCAATGACTAGAACTACATTAAACAGTACTTCACCTAAAATATTTGTCTATGGCAGTATCTGCTACCTTAGTAAGTGTGCCTTGTACTTACAGGGAGACATAGAAGAGTATAAAATCCCTTACGGGACATGGGGATGAGTTGCCTCTTCAGGCTGTTCATAATACCACAGATGAAACGTTTGCCTGTATTTTATATTTGCATAATTGGGTGTCTGATAGGATTGTGCAAAGCTTCAGTCCCTGATTCCATTCAGCCCGATTTGGTGGCCGAATCTCTGAATCGAATCAGGAGACCCTTTAATCTCTCTGAAACAAGTTGGAACCCTCTGAATTGATTTGGAAAGATTCAGATATTTGGACCTAGACACAGCCTTAAATGCTTTTTCTACATACCTCAAAGTACCAGGTGGCTAGTGAATGCTTTGATGCTAGAGCAGATAGAACATCCCAGAGAAGCGTGGAGGGCTCCTCAGCATGTTTGGCAGCAGACCTGGAAGCGGACCAGAACCATCGGGTCCACGGGGGGAGGTACCCCGCCCGCCCCCCCCCAGTGCACTCCCTGGCAGACCCGGAAGTGGACCGGAAGTACTTTGCTGCTGAGCTTATGGGGGGGCCCTGCGCTCCTGTAGGATGCTCCATCCACCCCAGCATTGCAGCATTGGTATCTTGAGGTATGTAGAAAAAACATTTAAAGCTGTGTCTGTGGCCGAATCGTTGATTCTCCGAATCGGCATTGAATCTCAGATTTGGATCTGAATCAACGAATCGAATCACTGTCCCCGATTCGGGCCGAATCTGAATTGAATACACCCTGCTTCGCATACCCCTAGTGTCTGACCTTTAAAACCCTTGAAGCCTAAAAAAAATAAAAGTTTACTGGAGCAATAAAAAACTTATTTTTAAGTCATGATAAATACCCAGTGTGGCCAAAGCTTCCCAAAGGGCAGCAAAACCAAGTTAAGAAATTTGATGTTGTTCTTGTCAGCTTCACTGATAGCCAAAATTTTTACTAAAGTCTGTTGCAGGTTGCATTAGAGCAGTAATTTTCAACCTTTTTAATTTGTGGACCCCTAAACCATTTTGAATAGATATGTGGGCCACTTTGAACTAGAAGTGTGGGTATTTGCATACTTTTGGTCATAGTCATCTTTTGTGGACCCCTTGGACATAGTCTGCAGAGTCCCAGCTGTCTGTGAACCACAAGTTGAGAACTGCTGCCTTAGACCTACCTGCAGAGTTGGCAGGTCTGTGCATCAGATTAATTTGCATGAGGTTGATGGATTTTCCTTACATCCTTAACATCTTGGTTTTCAATATTTTTAATTAGCTGATGGCAGTTGACTGGGAAATTATACTGCTTAGCTTTGGAAAAGAGATACTTGTTCAGTAATCTATTAAATAAGGCTTTTTCAATAGCTCTCAACAGTGTAAAACTTTCTTTGAATGTTAACTGACTTTAACAGTTTTCTACAAGTTAGTTGTATTTCTGTTTTATGCAGTGGCAATTGTGTTGCTAATCTGGTCAGCAATATTCAGTGCTGTTCTAAAGAGATGCTGACTAGAGAAACCAGCAAAAATCTTAAAATGCTGAATTCATTTTAATTAACTTTTGCTGGTTGACCCATAAGTCATAATCTGAAAAACTGCAGCAAATGAGAAACACTAGTTAAGATAAATGCAGTATCTATTTACTGTTGCCACCTATGTATAGTTGACAGATGGATAAGTTAAAAAAAATCTTTCTGTTTGATTTGTAGTGTACAAATGGATAAAAGTTAGGAAGTTTATACACTCAACTGTTTAAGCAACACAAAAAACTAAAGTGGGGATATAGATGGTTTAGATCTGTATAATACCTCAAACAAGCTGGATGTACCAATCTAGTCTTTTGGAAACTGTTCAGAAACAGTTTCTTATTTCCAAGGAACAAAAGGTAACTGTAGGATTTCCGACCACAGATAGGTCACTGTTCTTTGTGGCCCTTACGTGGCCCAAATTCCTCAGAAAAACTGAGCAAAATGGAAATTTTTCAGCCAATTGATGGACCATGAAATTTAGAGCAACTGATAACCAGCTTGCTTCAGATGGGAGAACCCTAGTAACAATGCTTCATTTATTTTTTATTTGAAGGGGTATGGTTCCCAAGAAAACTTTTGCTCACACATAAGTGAAAATTGCTGTGAATAGATAGCTAGACAATCTTGATCCACAGTAATGCCAGCTAGTTTTCTGCTATTCTCATAGGCCATTATTGCAAGAAATAGCTCAGAAGGAGAATTTATATTATATTCCCTCAAAACTGTTCTACTTTTAAAATTAGAAAAATGATTGCACACTAATTTTACACTTAAACTGATTCCTCTTCCTTTCTTCCCCCCTGGTTTTCCTGAAGTTGAGACAACACAAATAGGCAACCATCTGAATTGTTAATATTGTACCACCTCCATATGGCTTGCTAATATTCTGCCTATGCTTTTAGTTGGGAAAGGTACACTTGTTCTGTGATGTGAAGGAAACCTGTGTGTGTATCCATGGTTTTTTGTTTTCTTTTTCTTTATAGAAAGCCACAAAGAAAACTGATAAACCCCGGCCAGAGGAGAAGGATGACCTAGATGTAACAGAGCTCAGCAATGAAGACCTTCAAGAGCAACTTGTGAAATATGGAGTAAACCCTGGTCCTATTGTGGGTAGGTTAATAAAGCTATCAAATGTTACGTGTGTGTATTGTGCCTGCCTTGTACAGCCTGAAATAAAAGGGTAGCAAAGTAACTTGAATATTTTTTTAAAGTGTATATTTTGCTTTTTTGTTGTTGAAGGTAATGGCAAAAATACTACAGTAAACTCTCTGGTAACTGGCACCTTACAAGCCAGCATGCTCTAGTAACCCCCACAGCTGAGTCCCCACAGCCTGGGGGCATAACAGGCTGTGCGGGGCCCACCTTCCTGTCCCACGGGGCCCACAGGGCCCATGGGAGGGGCGGCGGGACGCCACAGAGGTGGCGTGAGAAGCGGCAGCTGGGGCCACTTAATTAACCAGCGTATTTTGTTATCCGACACCCCCCATTCTCAGGGGATGCCAGATAACAGAGCTTTTACTGTACCAAAATTAGTCTCGTCCTCAACAGCACTCGTGGAGGAGTGATGTTGAGGAACTGAGTGTTTAAAAATAGCATGTAGGCAATAACTTACGGTATCCTGAATAGGGATGTGAAAAGTTAAACATTTAAACAGTAAGTAACTGGTAATGCATTACAGGTATAAATATAATTTTTAGTCCAGCAGGGAAGGGAAGCAGTAGGGCAGGTGGAAGGGAGGGAGGGGTGAAGGAGAACTAGTACCCATAGCTAATTTCCTCCCTCCCTCCCAGCAGGCTGATGGCTGCAGTGGCCTAGGAAAGCCCCTTGCCTGCTGCTGCCTGCGGCTTCACGTGGACTGTGTTGTCTGGGGCAGTTTGCTGCCACCTCCCCCACTCCATCAAAGGCCCTGGGGAGAGAATCCTAGCAGCAGTTGTGTCCAAATGTTCTGTGTGTGGTCCCTGGTTCCCTGTGCTGCTCTGGGCAGGTGGGTGCAGCCCCTCCCTCACAACAGGGCGGGGTAGGTGTCAGGGTGGGACTACACACCCCCTGGTGGGACTAGGTGTGTGTGATATGTTAACCATTTAACTGATATAATTAGAGATGGTTAAATGGATAATTTTTAAGCGATATTTACATCCCCAATTCTGAACACTGAATGGCTCTAGGTCCGTAAAACAGCATTCAGAAGTATTTTGCATCAGCTTTCTGTGTAAGACAAAACATGGTGAATAGTAAAGTTAGGGAGTAGTAAAGTTAGGTAGGTAGAAAAAGGTCCCCTTTTTCTAACATTGCAGTTCCCATGTTCTGGGCTCCCTTCTCATCCTGATGCATTCTATGGGCCCTGAATCCCCCACCCACTGATGAATAATATTAGAGTGTAACTGCAATGAAGTGAAGGTCTGTGGGCCGGTAACTTCTTTTATGGGGTTTTGGGGCTGGATCTAAATTGCTGGTATAGATATACACTTGTGTGGTCTGTTCAACAGTGCTGTAATGGAACTGTCAGCTGTAGAAATGTGTTGGCCCAGAATAGGTGTGGGCAAAATATGGCCTGCAGGCCAGATTCATCCCACCAAGGGATTCTGTTCATCCTGTGGCTGGTCCCTTGGCCCCTCCTGGCCCAAGTGCTGGTGGGGGCAGCCTGGGCTTTTGTGTGTCTAGCTGGTTCTGCCACCCCAGGGTGTGTGGCAGGGCAGGGGCAGCACGGCACCTAGACTCGGCTTTCTAGTAGCCCCTGCAGCAGCACCTTGCTCTGCTGGCCGCTGCTTCTCACCGACTGCCAGGGGCACTGGAAGGAGCAAATGGGCAAGCAGGGGCTCCATGAAAACCAGCCGGGGACCTCTGTGGGCAGGGTGTACTCGGATAGAATGGGGCCATGGGTGGGCAGGGAGCAGCATCTAGGAGTGGGAGAGGTGGGCAGGGACGGGACCAGAATCACAGGGCAATGACAGCACTGGGCCAGGGCTTGGGGCAGAGCCACAGTATCCCTGCGTGTTCCTGCCTGCAGAACCAATGCCCATCACAGGGATGTGCAGGGAGCAGATGGCGGATGGGCCTGAGGCCAGATAGGATCTCTTGCTCCCCCCACTTCCCTTCCTAACTTGCAACAGCTCTCTGAAACACCTTAAGTCGTCGCCCTCCAGGTCAAATAATTGCCCGCTTCTAGGCCAGAGGCACCTGAGGCAGAACCTGTCTCATGGCGTGTTGTTGAAAATTGAATTAAGTCACTGCTTCAATTTAGGGAGCGTGACAACATGGAACAAACCAGCTTTTATGGCTGCATTGTCTGTCATGTAATGTGTGAATTACTGGAATGTCCCATTAATGAACACCTCTAGAAATTGTGTATGATACTTTGACCCCACCTTCTCAAACAGTTTCTTTTTTAGTTTCTTTCTAGACCCATAGTTAAAATATAAATGGTACTGGTTTCATGTTTTTACTATGGCTTTTGAGCTCTTGAGGTTTTGCTAGGCTAGAGATTGAATTATAGTAGAGTCAATTACCTGAACACCAGTTTTCTTAATGCAGGCCATCTTACCAACTGCACACAATGAAGACAAGTGAATGCAAGGGCATTCAAAGGAAAATTACTTTAATTATGGTGGTGGGGTTTGGAATTAAAATACTGTATTTAGTTTAATACAAGATGAGGTTTGTTTCCCCATTTGGCATTTGAGGAAGATTAGTCATATTGGTTCCATATTCCATCTACTGAGCAGAGCTCAATTGTTCAGGTCCGTGTGGTGTTACCATGGACAAGCATCTGGCCTCCCAGACTCTTCAGCCCAGGGCTGCAGATACTCCCAAAATCATGGTAGGCATCCCATATGCAGGCCCCAAGCCCAGTGATCTTAGGGTTCAGATTCCTCCAAGTCTTGCTTGCTTCTTGGCCACAAGGCCAAAGGAGGAAGCTAGGGAGAAATCCTGCATTTCCATGGACCAATACTACCTTCCACAGTGGTGATAATCATAGCGCCTCCTCTGCCAGGTAAAGCCATGATGGGAACCTACCAGAAAGATTTATGCACAGTGAAGAAGATTGGGTTAGTGCTAGCCCATCTGAATAAGATGTAGTATCCATTGCATACAGTTCTCCTCAGCCTTGACTCTTTCAGGTCATGGTAAACTAATACACTGAATACATTTTGATTTCTTCTTTACTCCCACAGCTGAGCTGTGCCTTTTTCCCATTTCTAATTATTCCTGTTTCTTCACCAGCCTTGATTGTCTGGCAAACATCACCAAGTGGGGCCCCAAACACTTCATCTAGATTTTTCTATTACCCCCTCTCAGCCGGTTTCATATGACTAGTGTGGTCCTGCCCTCCGTGAGATGGAGCCGGACCAGCTTGCCTTGCACCTCATCTGCATATACATTTTTGGAGGATCCTAGAACTCACGACTAGAACACCAGGTTCCAGGGATGAGTCGAGGGGGGCACTAATTAGCACATGGATCCTTTTGGTCGATATCTTGAGTACATATACTGAGCAGTGTTGAGCTATGGGGTCTCTACGGCTTGAAACACAGTTGCCTTTGCTGGGGCCAGCCCAGTGAACTCTTTGGGAAATCATCAGTCTTTTGGCTTTGGACTAACATCATATGTAGTTTGTCCTATATATAAGTAGGTAGAAAAATGCTGCTTAAAACTAGGTAAAAGAAGGTAAAATACATCAATTCTGGATGAACTAAATTACTACAGGCATTTGTATGTCAAAACCACTGTTTTCAAATTTGCTCCTCACTTTCACGTGCTCAGCAAGAGCGCAGGGTCTGATAGTAAAGTTGTGGTGGGGGAGCTGCACGGGGATGGAGGTTGGGGGCAAGGGAACCCCAACTGGATTTATTTTCCCTGCTGTAGCAATGGAAAGGGGGCAAATTCAAGGCAAGCCTCCAATAATTAGGTTCTGTACCTGGAAAATTTATGACAATTTTATATTTTTTCCCTATATAGAATCTAATTATTGTAGGGGTAGTCTTATATTCAGGGTCATCTTATATTTGAGTAAATACAGTAGATGGCAATACATTTGTGTTCACTTAATGCATGTTTCTTTAGCTGAAAGTATGATTAAATAAACAAGTTTTGATTTTGATTATTTTGGACAGTTAACTCTACTGTAGTGCTTAGCCTCAACTCTTTCTAAAACAGAATAGTTAGGAGAATAGAACTTAGTTACTTGCTTCATTTGGATTGTTTATGAATAAAGCTAGCAGAACTAGTATTTTTTTAATACTTAACTGTGAACCATGCACCTGATGGGACTAGTGTTCTTGTGTAAATGGATAATAGCAATGAAAGGTGGTTGTGTACATAGAACTGGTGACCCAGTAAGATTTCTTGAGCCATGTATTTTCGTTTTCTTGATTTTAGTATTTTTGGAAATTGTAGGCAAGCTGAACAGGTATGTTTTTAAAAACTATACAGATGCAGTATGATGGTAGGTTTATTGGATAACGCATAAAATTAATATAGTTTGTTTCCATTGGTTCTGTAAATATACTAGCTGTAAAATGACTGTTACCATGCATTTAATGTGGAAATGTTTAACTCATGAGCTTGTGGCCCTAATAAAGATACTGAAGTGTATTTCTCTTATTGCAGCATACCTGGTCCCAACTGGGATTGTGGATGAAGCACATGAGTGATTTAGAGAGGCCTACTATTGAGTAGATGTATCATGTCTTCAGTAGCTGTTTACTTTCTAAGAATGGCCAGACAGGTTGACAAGTCATAATTGTCTATCATTTTGAATATGTTTTATAGCAACTACAAGAAAGGTCTATGAAAAGAAATTGCTGAAACTGATGGAACAAGGCCCCGAGTTGAAGTCTCCAGCACCTCTCCCAACACCAACAATTTCTTCATCTGCTGAGAATACCAGACAGAATGGAAATAATGATTCTGACCAATACAGTGACAATGAAGAAGGTAAGATGGCAATGGAAGGTCAAATGTAAATGAATGGCTTTAGGGATGGGCAGGTGTAATAGTATGTACATGCAAAGGCATTTCAGGTTTGAGAATTAAATTGAGTGATTGCTTCAACTTGGAGATCATAACAACATGAAATAGAAAGCAGCCTTCTGGTTTTGTGGTCCCCCACTAGCTTTACCAGCATGCTCTGATTTTAGGCTTGAGTTGTCATATATGAATTACTATAATATTCCATTGGTGATCTTTAGATATTTTGTGTGATTCTTTGACCCCCACCTTCTCAATTAAATATAACCTCCTTTTGCACTGAAGACATTCTAAAGATAGAAATCAGAATAGCTTCCGAATCCGAGAGTAGACTTTTCTTCAAGATTAGGGCTTCTAGAGGTATGCTTCCTCTTCTCTTCACCCCTGCATCCGAGTCCTTCTTAAGGATCAGATTTCTGCAGTCAAAGGATAGATCTGCAACTGCTTTCAAAGGGATTACAGTAACTGTCTCTGAAGTTCATAAGCAATATATCTCCTGTCTGAGCATCTGAAGGATTTTCAGATGTAGTGAAATCTTTTTGTATCTTTCCTTCAGTAAGTATTGGGGCTTATCTGTATGTCTGAGACCTAAAACCTGTGTGTATTTAAAATGCAGTAGCTGTTCCTAATTATGGCCACTTTTTCAAGAATAGATACTCATGTAAAGTTGATTGAGAACAATTCCATGTACGGACAGTCCTGTTTATTCTTGAAGACGGTAAGGGCTTCATTGAATTAAAAGCAGGTTTTGAATAACTAGTCGAGTGTATGTGGTTCATGAAGCCCAAGGGTGCATCTTGCTGATCTTTTTATAGGGTAAAGTATCAAGGATAGAGAGACATGCATGGAATTAAAGGACTATTTTTGGAAACAAGTTGGAAGAGCATCCCCTTTGACAGAATATGCTCAGCCAGGGATAGGTAGGGAAGACCAGTCAGGGTTTAAAACACAGTTAATAATTTTGTTACTCACAGATTCTCCTTGCATGTTTATTTGTCTGTATTGATCTATATTTCTACATAACAGTCTTTCAGGGAGTTGTGGAACAGATAAACATTCCCTTTTCCTGGGATAACTTTTGTATGTCTAGTCAAAGTTATCAATAGGGAAAGGAGGATTTGTAGACTAAATGAAACTGTCAGCTGGTAATTATCAGTTCTAATCTTTTCTGTCCAGTATTTCCTTTGATTCTAGGAAAATATTTAAAAACTAAAGGTGTAGAGGGATAGCATTTATAATACTTCAGCTTCTGGGTAACTTGAGCTCTAAACCCTCCATGTAATGACAGAGGCAACACTTGATGCCAGTATTAAGTTAGTCACTAAACGCTGCTTTGTTTCTTGCTTACTAAAGAGGAACTAAACAAGAAGCTCAAATATACAGTCTTGGAAATAGACTGATCATGACAAAACATATATACAGGTATTCAAGTGAAATGTTGTAATCCTATCCTGGCCCATAGCTTATATGAAGCTATGAGCTATATGATTTTTTTTCCCCCCCAGAACATTAGAAGCTTTAGCAAAAACATGAATCTGTCTTGTTTTGTTTTAAGAATATTCTTATAAAGTTATTTGTTTTGTTGAACAAATCCATTTTGGACAGTTGTCCATGGCCTTATAGGAATTTTGGCATTATTTTTATAATCAATGTGTTCTTACCAAGGAGGCGGCAAACCAGCCTGTATTTGAGAGCATTCATTTAATTTTGACATCTAAACTTTTGGATGCTAGAACAGACCACAATGCACTAATTTTGTTACAAAAATGTATTGATTTTTTTTTTAACTACAAATTAGTAGCTACCTTTAAGAAAATTTTCTAAGGAAAAGTAGAGTCTTCTGTCACTCTTATTACTATTTGACAAATAAGAGCCGCAATCAGTGACTGGTTCATTTTCAGATCCCAAAGTGGAGCTCAAGCTTGAGAAGAGAGAGCCACTGAAGTCCAAGACAAAGGCTCCAATAACCCTGAAGCAAAGAAGACTTGTTGAACACAACCAGGTATCCTCGTTTTCCTTATGGAAGTCATACTTTTAATGGCATTTTCTTACTGGGTGACTGTTTGTAATTGTGAATATGAATGTACTCACCAAAGCTTCTGAACTTACTTTGATAGTAAAACGTAACCAATAGTTACAGTATACTTAAACTTAATAGGCTAAACTTTTTATTGTGAGTTTGCTAGCAGCCTTGTTTTAATGCAGCACAGGAAGCTCTATAGACTAGCTATAGCTCTTGTCCAGCTGATGAGGCTCTCAACTGTGGTGGCATAGCTACCTTCATACATGTGCAAGTTAAAGCTGCAGGGAAACCAGCTTTGAAGTTGTTACACAATTTTCCATCTCTGACTTTATAGCTGAATGGACCTTTTTATAGTGTGATTAGTTACTTTGCATATGTAGCTGGTCTAAATGAGTTGTGCAGTTAACTGGTTAATTGCACAATTTATGTAACACGTAGAGGGGGCCTTAGTAATTTTGCAAGCAAAGTTGCTGTGTAAGGTTTTTAAAAATGGACACCTCCATGTTTGTCGGATTTTGCTGTTCATCTGACTTGCTTTGACAGGATACAAATACTGGCATTTGTCTTTGGTATATGGTGGGGCTTTTTGGTTTTTGGGGTTTTTTTTTTAAATAGCTATGTTAGTCTTTTCTTGTTGTGCTACATTTTGGAAGTCTCACTTTAACGGTTCTCAAGTGGGGTGTAGCCCAAGGTGCGGTGTGACTTTCTGATGAATTGCAGCATGGGCATCACTGCTGCTACTAGGTGAACTCTTCATGCCACCTTAATGCACAGCCGAACTGAGAGGGGCTGTGGCATGAATGTGCTCTCTTGCTTGCATTAAGGTTGTTTGATAAACCTAGAGCAGGAAAGAGTCCTTGGTCCTGCTTCAGCCTTTCTTGTTCTGACCCCCACACAGCATCTCCTAGAAACAGATATGCATGGCAAGTGGAATTGTCCCCTGTGCCTCTGTTTCCAGAAGGAGCATGTTGGTGCTGGACCAAGAAGGTTGTGACCAACAGAGCCCGCTCACCCCTTATTCTGGTTCACTCCATCCTCAAGCCACGAATGGACTGGGCACCGTGAGTCCCCATAGCTTCCCAGACCCATTTCCCCCAAATATGATTGTTGCAGCATGAGGAGTGGGGGGCACAAGTTCTGTAAAGAAGTGACTTGGGCTCTCATCTGTGGCTCAACCTTGGGACTGGTTGGCTCTCAGGACCAGCACATGTAGCAGAGAGAGGCTTCAGCTGGAAAGAGTCATATCCTTGGAGGGGAAGTTGGAGTCTGGCGATCTAGGAAGGTTTTTTCACGGTGGGGCTAGGGCATGAGAGCTGAACTGGAGGGATGGTTTAAGCCCCAGCCAGTGCCAAGCACTGGGAGGAATAGCCCTTAGTGGGATGGCAGTGGAGTCTCTGCTGTAAAGTGACCTTTCTCTTCCTTCATGATCTTTAATTTAATGGACTGGGAGCTTCTAAGGAGCAGGAGAGCCTAGAGCACAAGGTAGTTTAAGAAGATCTGTTTGCCCAGTGTGCTGTCTTGCATTATCCAATTTCAGAAATGCAGCTGAAAATTGGGTCTGGTGTTGGCTAGGAGAGAGGGTGAGGTGGGGCAAGAGAGTGTGAAAGAGCTAGCATGTGCATGTGGGGCAGGGAGGTGAGGGAAACTGCATGTTGTCACCAATGAGCTAAAAGCTAGTAAAGCCAGACAGGACCATCCTTACTTGCAGACAAGGGTCCTGATCTTTAGGGAGCAGAAGCTCAGCACTTCTGGAAAATAAGGTCCTTGTAAAGCAGGGGTGGGCAAAATGTGGCCCACGGGCCGGATGCGACCCACCAGGCCATTCTGTCCAGCCCGCGGAGCCCCTAAAAAGTTTAGAAAATTTATATTTATCTGCCCTTGGCTGCCTGTCATGCGGCCCTCGATGGCTTCCCAAAACTCAGTAAGTGGCCCTCTGCCCAAAATAATTGCCCGCCCCTGCTGTAAAGTATCTTGGTTGAATTCTGTCAAAACTGGAGTGCCTAGAACAGTGATTCTCAACCAGAGTGCTTTTGGGCTTTGTACATCAAGGTAAAGGTGGGAGATAGGGAGCATCTCTCTCTGCACAGGGAAAAGGATCTTTGCCTACATCTGTAGAGGGTCCTGCTAAATTCAGAGAAGTTTATGGAGGGGTTCCTTGAGTCTAAAAATGTTAAGAATCACTTCTTTAGCCTGTCGTTAGGTCATTGTAATATGATATGTTTTTTAATGCATTACAGCTTCGGTTACCCAAGCCCTGTTGGAATGCATCTGCCAAAAAGCCATTTGTCCCACTGAATACATTTGCATAAGTGAAGCCACAGCATCCTGTAAAGAATTGCATGTGCTAATACATGATACACAGTATAAAATCATACCAGTCTAACACTACATTAAGTAGAGTAAAAAGAGAATAGCATTATTTATGCAATGACAGCAATTGCATATTAGTAGAATTAAGTTGCAGTTTGGAAAACTGTGTGCTGTATTTAGTGTATACTTCCTCTGTCTATAGTGAATTTAACATGCTTGTGAGATTTTTAACTGCAGACACTACCATTAATTTTTGTTACTAAAATTGCTGCTTTTTTTTTTTCCTTTTTCAGAACTTATTCTAAATGTTGCTCAACCTCCCAGAGGAGTTTTTTCCCTTTTTCTTTCTAATGCACAAAAATATCCAAAACAAATGTACTCCTTTCTAGGCCTTTGATATGCCTAAATTCAATATTGGACTAGAAATAGCTTTTCTAGGCCAATTATATGACTATTAAATCCAGTATCTCATGGCCCTTTCAGGCTTGGAAGGGGAATTAGTCAAAAAGTGGTCACCCTTTTGTAGTTGGACTCAAACATGGGGTATGACTGCACTAGAATATGACCCATCCATGGACTTATAGGCATGCAGACATGTGCTTGCCAGTCCTGCCATCCAGGTATCTGTGTATTCACACCTCTCTGAACCACATAGTTAGTTGCAGTCTTCAGACCATTTACTTAAAATTTGGCTATCTCTGGGTTGGGCTTTAAGGTGTGTTTTCTTAATATTTTGTATAGGGTTTTTTGTTTGTTTGTTTTTCCTCAGAAAGCATCTGTGACCCAGTTTTAATTTAGCCACTGTCTTATCCAGTTTATATGGATAAATGATAAAATGAGAATAATGAATCTCTCAATACAGTTCTTAAAATGAGGAATGGTTTACTACTTTGGTCCAAAATGGACCTTTCTTTTTTTGTTTACTTGGGACAGTGGATATTTTAGTAGTTCCATCTACAGAAGCAAAAGGCAGTACAGCTATTAATAGTAGCTTATCTGTAATTTTCAAAGCTTCTCTAAACATACCTCACTAAAGCACCATAAACTTCTAAAGTAAACTTTGCTTTTAGGAAAGAAAATAAGTTTTGGATAAGGGCATCTCAAAGTTGTTGTTTTGTTTTTTTTTCCCTTCACCATTCTCTCCCCTTGTTCCCTTTATAGTCCGATAAGCTAGAGGGGCATAGAGGGCCTTCTTTCTTTGGTTTCTATGTCACCCTCTCTGGAGAGGCTCAAGGTGACTTACAAGAACAGGCACGGTTAACTGCTGCTTCAAAAATAAGGAAGGCAATTTTTGGACTGGGGCTGGAATGTGAAGGAAGGGTGGTAATTTTTTTGTTGTTTTTTTTTGTTGGCAATTTTTAAAAATTAAGGTAAAACTTAATGTGATGAATCATTTAAAAACACAGACTTCAGTTTTGAGGTTCACTTAAATTGAGGTGGCTGACCTGCAGCATGAGTGCCACAAGTAGCACAGACAGCCTCTGTGTGGGGCTTGTAATAACTTGGGGAGGTGGCAGAAGGCAGAGCAGGAGAGCAGACTAAGAGCATAGGATGGGGAACAGAAAGCAGAGGAAGGGGATTAGAGTCGCACTCGGGGATGGCTAACTTGTGGTATGCCTGCCAAAAAGGTTGGCTTCACTGTCCTAGACGGTATGTGGGTACTTCATGAGGCAAGGGTAGGGGGCAAAGAAAAACTAGGATTTAATTCCTTTTTGTCTCTCTGAAATCCATCCTCAGACTGATTTAAAGTGGTTTACAAGCCCCCAGGCACGCTGCAATGCTGTGGTGCTGTTCAGAACCTTTTTATCCAACTCTTTTTGGCAAGCTGCATGTTACATGCGTCCATACTAGAAAAGAATGGAGAACACAGTAGTGGGTTTCCTTGTGACTTAAATAAATACTTCTAACAGTTTTAGACTCAAAATTAGCCTAGTACATGAAACTTCTAAAATCTAGTGGGACCTAAGGTCTAGTTTTTAAATGTCTAGTAAAATGGATCACTTTATTGCTGAGAAATTTGGAAAATTATTATATAGGAAAGCAAAAGACTTGTGCTCCCTCTGCTGGATTTGTTGCGGCAGGAAAATAACTGTACATATTGAGCTGTGCAGAGAATGTTAAAACTATTCATATTGTTTGAAGAATAGCAAAATAGCAACAGTTTTATGATCTTATTCCCATTATCAACTGTGGAAGCTCTAACAGCAGAAATTATCCTACCCACTTCTTCACATTGCTTTTCTTCAGGTCCCAACTGTAGCTTTTTGTGAATTTGATACTGTTTCCCAGTGTGATAGATCTTTTTGATCTGCAAAGAAGATCTGCATTAACAAATAATGGGAAACTTTTGGATTTTCATCATTAGTCTGTATTAAGCAATACAAACTTATTCTGGAATGACCTTCCAAACATAGTGGTGGCAAGGAAGTCCAATTTCATGGTGATGAAGGGAAATTTTTGGAATAGTAGTCGGACCATGTTATATGTAGCTTGAGGCTTCATGTGTTTGGTAGCACCGCAAGGGGGTTGAAACAAGTTGACCTCAGTATAGGTTACCTCCATGCGGAAGATGTTTGGCAATCCTGCATTTCAGGGTTTCTTTCTTTGATCCCAACAAGCAGGATTTTCTCCCCTTTTCCTCAGTTTTCTCCTTTTTTCTTTCTTTTGAATTCATTATTTGACTTGTAGGTTTTCTTGCCTTCCTCCAAAATGATTGGACATTGTGTAGAGTGCCCTGGTGCTTTCAGATGCTATTGAGAAAATTTTCTGGTACCTATTTATTGGGTCTCATTGCAGGTCGAACTGATTGAACCCAAATCTGGCTTCAAAGAGTTGGCAGGGATTGGTAGGCCAGATTGGCAAGGACTTTGGCAGGGAGGGTCCCTTTCTCTGTAGCATGGTCCACATCTAGGATTGTGTTTGGATTTTTTTTTCTTGCTTTCCCTGTTACTCTGGTGTCTCTTCCTGTGCCTGATGTTAGTTTTTTTCTTTATTGGGTTGCTTTGTGGCTGTGGTATGCTGGAAGCTGGAATGGATATTTTTGTGGACCCTTTTTAGACAAAAGGTTACCTGCAAAGGCTGATGAGTAGACTTGATTTCCCTTCCAATTCTGTGTTGCTATAAAACAAATAAGGGGAATTTTGCTTACATGGTGTGGACACTGGGGCAAGCACCTGGAAGCTCAGAGGTTGAAAGTTTGAGGCCATAGCAGAAATGCACATGGCACAGCCATGTCAGAGTCCAACAAACCTGTGAATTCTGCTAAATACCTTGTCACAAGGACACAAGGAAGTGAAGGAAAATAAGGGTAAATTAATTCTAATTTATTTTTTCTTTTTCTTTTCTCCTCCCCATATACCTTTACAGTTCTTTTGCAGTAGCTTCTAACATTTTGGTGTAGGCTTATGGGTGGCTATAACGTAGTTGTGTGCTGCAGCCTTCTATGCTTCATGGGGTTTTAATCCTTTTACCTTGGTATTTGACTGAAACAGAAAAGTCTGTTTTTAATATTTAAAAAAGGAAAAATACTGTTGTGCTGAATTTTTTTTATCTTCCCTGTTCATTATAAAACCACTCAATCATTTGTTGAGATTCAAAATCTAAAAAGAAATTCAGTTTTTTTTTATTGGCAGTTCATATCAAAGTCAGGGCATGTAGCCAGGGAGACCTGTTAAGAGTGAAGCACAGTTCTTTTGGGTGTAAAACTCAGAAGGTTCTTACTAAGGTACAAATGGAAGTTAAATTGAGCAAAAGCCCAAATTGATCTAAATGTGCTTTTTTAAAACAGACATAGAAAGCCCTTGGAGAAATTTGACTTTTACTGAAGTTAAAAGCTTTCTATCTGTAGGAAGAGTGGTTTTTCAATAACTTTGTGGTGAGGGTGGGGGATATTTAGGAAGATATAGGACATTTGTCTCGTTGCTAGTGATACGTATCCATTATCCAGCTATATTAGTTTGTGATGTAATCAGTTATATTCCTCTCCTAGTGATGAGAATTTTCATTCTGTTCCAGTAGTGGAATTAATTAGACAATATTCTAAGAAATATTGGAATCCTTTCAAGGGTAGTCTTAGATCAGGCAAATGATGTAATTCAACTGTCCAACGTGGAAAAGTGTTTTTGGGAGCCAAGACTTACTGGAAAGCAAGCATGCTATGCAAAAGCTTTTTGGAATATGCATACTGTTTTGGCTTTGGTTATGCATCCCATGTTGGGACATGGCTCTTATGCTTGCTAACATGTCTGATACTTGAATAGACCTATTCTCAAGATGAAGTTACTGAGACTGTCTGGACAAGTGGATCTTCAAAGAGTGGACCTCTGCAGGCAATTTCTAGGGAATCTACAAGAGTATCAAGAAGAACACCAAGGAAAAGGGTGATGAGAGGCTTATTGTCACTTAGACAAGCTTATTTTCCCCCCTCTGTCAGGGCTCCATCAATTATTTTTATATTCATTTGTTTTTGTTCTTGTTTTTAAATGAACAGGTGGAAACTACAGCACAATTGCCTATAGATGATGCAGTAATGTCAGAGAGTACTCCCATAGCTGAAACTATATTGACTTCAAGCAACGAGACCCTAGTAAATATATTTAATAAATTATGCAAGTGGTATTCTTCTATAATCTACTCTTACCTGTTACAGTAGAAATAACTGAAAAGTTCTAACTTTACTTTTTTTTTTAAAGTCAGTTAAGGTCGGGGGGGGGAGGTCTCTTTCTCTCAAAAGCTCCACCTCACTGTTTCAGTTTTAAACAATATACAGGTATTATGTGTACTAGCATTTGTTTCTGAAAGTGACCAACACCATCACAATAGATTAAGTAGACCACTGGTAATTCAGTATAGTAGCTCTACCTTCATTGGGGATGGGGAATTGGGTGAAAAGAACAGACTTTGAAGTCTTGGCCCTTTTTCAGTGGCTCACTCATTTGAATTATGAGCAGCAATTCTACTTCAAGTGTTTTTATGAGCATTTGTCTCCTAAACACCTTAAAATTGTGGAGAGGAAAGGATCGTTTTGGGTGTTATCTTTTATTGGACCAACTGTATAGTTGCTGAATGTTCTTTAGCATGTTCATTTCAAAGTAGCTTTTCCTAAATCTATCCTTGAATTTTTCTTAGTATCAAATGTGTAATGCACAGGTTTTATGTATGTCATAGTCCATTTTTCTTCCCAGTGCATTTTGGCTAATTCTGAGTCTGAACAATTTGAATTTCAGCAGGTTGTCAATAGGGTGCCTGGAAATTTCAAGCATGCAACTCCCATACAGTCAATCAGTGAATTCTCAGATTTGTCCAGAAGAACATCAAAGAAACCATTGATGACAACTGAAGTAAATGAGTTATAATTTTTAGATTATTATTGTTTAACTTTTCTGAACAAAGCTCTTGCCTATCTTTTAATCCAGAAGTGGGATGGAGGGTGTACTTGGAAAGGTGGCATGAATATGTTTAAATGAAAGTTGTAACTTAGCTGAACTGGAGAATGGAGGTTTTTTTCCATCTTAAAAATTTGCCAATTAATTTTTTTTTTTCCGGGGGGGGGGTGCCATTTTAGTATTTCTGGGTATCATGTCTGCAGTTTTGTGCTACTCCTGTTGACTGTGTAGCACATTTGCTTTTTTTTAAATTCTTGTCACCATATTTGATTAGCTCAAATGTGCCAGAACTTTACACAAGGTTTGTCTGGTTTAACTTAGAAAATCAAATAACAGGGTTATTTTTAAACCAAGAGCTTGGATTTTATTTCATTTGCTCACATTTTTAAGATGCAATAGAATTCTTAGGTAAAATTATAACACTTAATTTTGAGTGCTGGAATGTAGTAGTAGTAGTAGTAATAATAGGAAATCTTTTCCATTGGGGAAATACGATCCCAGTTATACTGCAGGGTAACAAACTACAGTAAATCAGGTGGAATTAATTACTTCCTTGCTTGCAATGGTTACAGCTAAAGCTTAAGTGAGATTTGTAAACCCAGCCATCTAGTATGTATGTCTCTTAAGTATATGTCCAAATCATTATGTATCTTGTGAAAAGTGCTACTCCACTTACATGGGCAGATGTGATACTAAGTATTTGTCAGAATTGATAACCATGAAAAGACTGACAACTCAATATCTTCCTCTTTCAAATGCCAAGACTTAGCATTTTGCTATATTGCAGCATTTTCACTTACCACAACAAGAAGAAACATGTCGTCCTCATCGGTGCTTTTATGTAGGTCACACGCAGTCCAGTGATCTGCTGAACACTGCCATGATAGAGGAGGTGATTAAGTTTTTAATAATTATTATTGTCTGGTTGGTGTTACTGTATAAGTAATGATATTCTTCATATTGAAGGAAAATGAGGACAACACTGAATGTATTGGAACACCAAAAAAGACCAGACATTTGCCAGTAACAAAGGTTAAACTAACAGTGATAAACTAGGAACGAGATTTCTGAAACTCACTGGGTGAACTAAATTCTCCCCCTCAAATCACATAAGGATACGGCCTATCTCTCTTTCTCTCTCTCTATGGCTTAATAGCTATACTGTAACTGTTGCATGTATGTGTTGGGATTATAATTCTTTTTGTTTCTGTAGGTGGTGGAGAAAACTCATACAGACGAGCGAAGAGTAGAACGGGATATTCTTAAGGAAATGTTCCCATATGAAGCATCAACACCTACAGGAATTAGGTACTGTTTAAAAAGCTTTTTTTCACGCCATTTTGATAAATCAAGGAAATAGTTTACTTTCATCTAGTTGAGCTGTATTTCTAGAAAACCTCAAAATTAATCTGTACTCTGGCTGATCTGGATAGCTATAACTATAGAGATAGGTGGCACAGCTGCTATCTCCTGCATACAGTTCTGTTGAAATCTGTGAAAACATTTAATTTGTTTTTAAGGCTCAAAAAGCTTTTTAAACAAATTATTTTAAGTGGAATTAGTTAAACAGGACTTTCTACTTCATTTAAAAAAAGGAAAATATAATTTTTTCTGAAACTAAGGTCACCATCATATCCTGGAACTTTAAAATTAATTGTTTTATTACTTCTGTTTGAGGCTAAAAACATTAGTTTTCTGGTCTAGGTAGAGAGTTGCAAAAAGGTACCTAGGTTTTTTGTTTGGTTTTGGTTTGTTTGTTTGGTTTTTTGAGTACTCCAGTGGGTAGATGAGCTTTTATCCACTAGAATTAAGTGAACCATTAATTTGACCCACTGAAGTCCCCAAGTTTCAGTTGTGATTGTCATCATACCCGTTTTGGTGCTGGTGTGGGTTGTGCAAATTGGAAAGCCTGAGCATAAGCATCTGCATGGAGTGTGTATATCTGGAGAGTCTTTGCTTTTCACGGAAGGCATAAACAGCATAGCCTACCAGCTATGCCTCTTTCCTCAACTGTTCTATGACACTTTCTTGCTGTCTTGATTTAGATTGCTGGAAAGTCCCCATTCTATCATTTTTAAAGAAAAGCTGATTACTTAAGGAAAGAAGAGAACTGTCAACTTTAGATCAGTTGCCCATTTTATAGCTCTTTCTTTTGTTTAAAAAATAAATAAAAATCCCAGGTTGATCACAGAGTTCCATCTGACTTAATAGTTTTAATAAAGTGAATCTGTTAAATTCAGACTCTCTGTGACCATAGCAGAGACAATGATAGGCACAGCAGTCTTCACTCAAAGGTTTGTCTAAATAGATTTTTGAACTGTGTAAGGATATGAGGTAAGATGGATAAAGTAGATCCACCTACAATTACTGGTACATGTTCCCACAGAGCAGCATATGTCTTTTGTATCTGTCATACCTGCTTTGTGAACATGAGTACACAATCCTCGAAATGTCTTGTTTGGACAGCATATTTAACGAAGGCCTGCTCCAAGTCACAGATATTGAAACTCAAGATTCTGCCTCCAGTGGAACTGGTCTTCTGTTTTGGGAAGACCGGTGCATACATGGACACTCCCTCAAAGGAAAATTGAAAGTTATTTGGACAGTAGGGCTGTGCGAAGCAGCACTGTTCCACTTCGACTTCTGTTTCGATGCAACAGTGTTTTGTTTCGGGTTTCGTTTAATTTTGAAAGCACTGTTCCATTTCGTTTCGTTGAAACTGTTTCGACTATTCACCCATACGCTATAATGGGGAAGCATGAAACTGCTTATAATTTTGTCATTTCTTACCTTATTTGGATGAAATGTGCAGGGATGGTAGCCCCTTTTGAGGGCATGAAACCTGCCAAATTTCAAGGAGATGGGTGCAGAGGTTTCTGGAAAACTGTACCTCAAGATGTTGACAAGCAAAACTCCTGTCACTTGTCGGTAGCGGCAGTCTCCTGTCATCCGGCAGGCAGATGTGGGGACCCAAACCCCTGGGAGAGCTATAGGGCTGTTTCGGACTTCTCCCTGGGGTGCGGGCCCCTTATCTGCCTGCTGGATGACAGGAGGCTGGTTCTGCCACCTGGAGCCAGCAGCGGTACCAGTCTTCTTGGCGCTAGGTGTGGACTGCGCCCAGCACCAGTCCCAGGCAGCAGCAGTAGCCTTCTGTCATCCAGCAGGCAGATAGGGGACCCGCACCCCTGGGAGGAGTGGCAGAGCCCCACAGCCCTCCTGGGGGGTGTGGGCGGGCCCCTGATCTGCCCGCCAGATAACAGGAGGCTGCTGCTGCCAGCTGGGACAGGCACTGGGTGCAGTCCGTGTACCGGGAAGATTGGTACTGCTGCTGGTCCCAGCTGGCAGTGGCAGCATGCTGTCATCCGGTGCACAGATCCAGGGGCCTGTACTCCCAGGTGAACTGAGTGGTGTGCCAGAATCCTTTCGGGGTGGGCACAGCTCCCAGATCTGCGCCAAATGACAGGAACTCTGCCAGCCTGCAAGGAGAAACTACCATCTCCCATGTTTTTCTCTTTTTCATAGTTTCGTAGTAGCTAGGGTCAGGAGAGACCTGAACAGATCATCTAGCCTGACCCCCTGCCACAGGCAGGAATGAATGCTGGGTTCACAAGACCCCAGACAGGTGATCATCCAACCTCCTCTTGAATTTGCCCAAGGTAGGGGCGAGGACCACTTCCCTGGGAAGTTGGTTCCAGATTTTGGCTACCCTAACTGTAAAATATTGCCTTCTGATCTCCAGCCTAAACCTATTCTCCATCAGCTTATGACCATTGTTCCTCGTCACCCTAGGTGGTGCTGGGGAGAAAAGAGCTCTGCATATTTGCTGTTGATCCCCCTTGATGAGTTTGTAGGCAACCACCAGGTCCCCCCTCAGCTGCCTCTTGCTGAGTCTGAACAGGTTCAGATCCTTCAATCTCTCCTTGTAGGGCCTGTCCTGCTGCTCTGTTACCAAGTGGGTGGCCCTCCTCTGAACCCTCTCCAGGCTGGCCACATCCCTTTTGAAGTGCGGCGCCCAGTACTGGATGCAGTATTCCAACTGCGGCCTGACCAAAGTCACATAGAGGGGGAGTATCACCTCTCTGGACCGGCTTGAGATGCACCTTTGGATGCATGACAAGGTATGGCTGGCCTTGCTGGCTGAGGTCTGGCATTGGCGGCTCATGTTCATCTTGGAGTCAGTAATGACTCCGAGATCCCTTTCCGCCGCTGTGCTTTCAAGAAGGGAACTCCCCAGCCTGTATGTATGCTGTGGATTCCTTCTCCCAAGGTGCAGCACCCTGCATTTGTCTACGTTGAACCCCATACTATTCTCATCTGCCCACTTTTGTAGTCTGTCTAAATCTAGTTGAAGCCTCTCTCCCTTCAAGTGTGTCCACCTCGCCCCACATCTTAGTGTCATCAGCAAACTTGAGCATGCTTTCCACCCCTTTGTCCAAGTTGCTGATGAAGATGTTAAACAGTGCGGGCCCGAGGACCGAGCCCTGGGGTACCCCACTGCTCATGTCTCGCCAGGTTGAGTACGACCCCTCCACCAGTACTCTCTGGGTGCGCCCCATCAGCCAATTTTTTACCCATCCAACTGTGCAGGCATCAATGCAGTCACTTAATTTATTGATGAGGATGGGGTGAGAGACAGTGTCAAAGGCCTTCTTAAAGTCTAGAAAGACTACGTCCACAGCAACACCATCATCCAAGGATTTAGTTACTTGGTCGTAAAAGGCAATCAGGTCGGTCAGGCAGGACCTTGGTGAAGTCATGCTGATTGCCCCTGAGTATGATCTCCCCTGCAGGCCCCCCACAGATATGCTCTTTGATCCTCTCCAAGAGCTTCCCGAGCATCGAGGTGAGGCTTACAGGCCTATAATTACTTGGGTCCTCCTTCCACCCCTTCTTAAAAACTGGGACCACATTAGCCAGTTTCCAGTCCCCCAGCACCTGGCCAGATGACCACCTTTTAAAGGAGAAAATCTGTCCCTTTCTGTACTTTATATGGCAAATGGAAAACCTGGATCCCTGGTTATAAGGATCCACTTTAAGATGTCTCACTTTAGTGTCAGTCTCCTGTCCAAGATTTTCAACATACTGAAGGATTTTCCCGTCTCACTGTTTTCATCAGTTGTCTTTTTTTTTTAAATCCCATTCTGGGTTCCTTTTTAAATTGGGGGTGGGCACTTATTTGGGCTGGAGGGCCAAACCCTCTGCCCTGCTTGCAACAGCTCACCAAAACTCTATGTGGTAGATTACTGGAGTGGGCCATCAGGGTCTCCATGGAGACCCGCCTAGGACCCCTCCCCAGGCAGGGTGTACTCAGCTGGGCGGGTGGGCTGAGGGCGTGGGCAAACGACATCCAGGAGCAGGATGGGCGGCCAGGGCCAAAATTGCAGGGCAGTGATGGCATGGGGCCGGAGCCCTGGGGCAGAGCGATGAACCCTACCTGACCTGCTTCCAGCCACCAGACCAGAGGGAAGGGGGGCTAGGAGCAAACTGGACTCCTGAGGGCTGGGTTCTTGACAGGTTTTTCAGCTTTTAAAGAACACTGTCTCTGAAGCCACTCATCAATTCATTTCAATTTCTGGAAATTGAGGTGCATCCCAAGCTGATTTGGGGATGAAGGGTTAGTCAGGTTTGGGGGGATTGCTGCCTGGCTCGCTGCTTCTGTGTGCCCGAAGACTCAGGTTTCAGGGCAGTTAAGCCTGAGAAGCATGGAACTGTGGTTATCTGGGGTGGGAAGTGGCCGGGTTGCAGGGGGTGCTACCTGGACCCCTGCCTGAGGGCTGGGGGCTACCCAAGGACTCCACTGCCACCAGTGGAAGCTGACCACTGCCACCGGTGGAAGCTGACCAGCTCTTTTTAAAAGCAGTTGTCTTTAAAAGCAGCAGAGGGCTGCCCCCAATTGTTAAAAGTGTTTTTAACAATTGAGTGCAGGCAAT
Organism: Alligator mississippiensis; assembly: GCF_030867095.1. Taxonomy (NCBI): domain Eukaryota; kingdom Metazoa; phylum Chordata; order Crocodylia; family Alligatoridae; genus Alligator; species Alligator mississippiensis. Next base: position 93,708,676 of record NC_081827.1, on the reverse strand, counting down.
AAAGGTTGTGGCAATAGAGTTCTGGCTGTGTACCAGAAAAGCCAGTTGCTTTGTGGGGGTTTGGGGTGGAAGAATAAAGAGTAGTGCAGAATGGGATGCCTGGAGGATCAACTAGACACTAATCACAGAAAGCTTGGTGTCCTCACATAACACTGAACTGGTTCAAAATAATATTTGATTACCTGGATATACCTTTGAAACATTACAGGAACTTTTAAATAATTCTAACTGGCTTGTATGTCAGGATACTTCCAGTTTAAACCACATTTAAACTGGTCTAAGTGTTATGTCTGTTTGCACCTTAATTGTCCCCAATCATTCTAACCAAAATCATACTTAAAGTGACTACACAAAACTGACACCCTGTGGGGTTTAGCTGGGAAGAGCTATCGCAAGAGCAGGTGTTCCTGCAGCAGTAAGCTTCCCGATCTGACTGCAGGAAGCATGTGACACGCCTGAAATGGTGTCATAGCACTCCAAGTGCTGTGGCGTCCTGATTTGAGAACCCCTGCTCTAGAAAAACATGCATGTGTAGACTTTGGATGAACACTTAAGGTTAGAACATGAAATCTGCTTTTCTGGAACATGCAATTCATCTTGGGGTTGACCTCTGATAATTTTTTTTTAATATGAGTAATCTCTACTCCTTTTCTAAGACAGTCTAGCATTACAGCCAGATGGAAGTGTTTGTAATACCAGTTTGCATTTGAAAGCATTGGGTCTGGTCCTGTTGCAACATAATTGCTAATCCAGGAGTAAGCATGTATGGTGGAGTGGGGTAGAGAAGCTTTTGGTATTCTTGCTGGGGAGAGTTAGAAGTAGACATGTTACATCAAACTTGGGTTTTGTAACTTATACAAACAAAACCCAGCAGTGAACAAGAAGCAGGTATTCTTTCCCTGAAGGAATTTGGATTCCCTTATTGGCACTTACTATATATAATGTTAGATTTGATGCTGCTCTAAAGCTGGCAAAAGGTCTAAGTATTCTCTGTCTGCATTGCGTGACCAATAAGGTAGAGATCTTGGTTCCTGTCATTGCATTCTCTGGTTTTATATGGTGACCTGTTGACTGGCATGATTAACAGGCAATATTTCAAATACTTGAGTTAATCCATAGTTAACTAGTTTTTGGTTTTAAACTGAGGTATGACAAACTAATATGCAACCAATAGGGAAATATTTTAACTAAATTCATATTAAGTGCCTATTTGAAGCTAACAAAACTACTTTAAAAATTGAATTTTCTTAATGTGAGTCTTTCTCCCTGCCAAAACAGGGCACAGTTCTCTAAACTACTACTGTGTTGCATACAGGGTGCATCTACATGTGCCATTAAAGTGACAGGATAAACTCTGGCACAGTTTGCACTGGAGTCAGCTGCTCCTGGGCACAGCATCTGCACATGCAGCCAGGGCAAAGGAACCCTGTGCTGTCAGGGAGCCTGGAGGGGGAGTGGAGTGAGTCCTAGACTCTGGAGGTGGTGGCATTAAGTGGCAGAGAGGCTGGCTGGTGCACAAGGATGCTAAAGTGCAAGACGAGCTGTCAGGCAGCTCCTGCACTTTAGCACTCTCGTCTCCAGCCAGGCCCTGTCACTGTCTACCAGGGTAGATTTGATTTAAATCAAACCAATTTAAGTCACTGGTCAGGAAGCCTCAATTTTAATAATTGTTTTCTATAAAAAGTGCATTTTTGTTAATATAACCTTAATACATATTCACAAGTCAGAGATGCAGGTTTCATTTTAGAAGGTACATAATATATATTTTAAACCAGTGATTTATTTTGATATTTTTTCAGATTACTTTTGCAGCTACATCAGAAAACTGAATTAGCCTTGGTAAATAAAATAACCAAATCATAATTAAAGCAGATACTTGTGAAGTCATTGGAAGGTGAACTATCTCCAATTCACTAGATTAATCATGTATATTTGGTGGATATTTTTGCCATGCTGTATTAGGAGGACAACAACAACCATCACCAAAAACAATAGATATTTAAGTTGTTTTATTTAAAACAACAAACTTACCATTTTTTGATATTTTTCTTCAAAAACAACCATGTATAACTATTTTAACAAGCATGTGTATTTTTTAATTTTTAATTATTTTAGTTATAAATGTGAAATTGTGTTTTTAACAAAAAACAAATAGGTTATTTCAGCCAAGTCAGCATGAGAAACTTAAAATACTGGGTCATGCATCAAACTCGGTCTTTACCTTCCTCTTCCTGTTTATTCATATACTGAAAAAACAGACAGGCTTTCCTGCTTTTTCAGTTCTCAACTGATTTTCTCAATTTAGAATGAATTAGTCCAAAGGAAGAAAATATTCTTTCTATACCTGCAGAAGAAGCTACTGCTGTTAAACTGGATTATCACTTCAGTAGTCTCTGATGGATCCAGGTGCTTAAGTGACTTCCACCAGTTTTGATGTGACTTTCTTTAAAGCATCGAAGGCAAACATATGTTTCTTGAATGGTTCACCCTTAGCCCTGAAATTTATTCTGGTTGGTATTATGGAGGGATGGTTGCTGGATGCCCATGTGCCAGCTCTTCTTCATCAGTTAAGGATTAACCCTGGTACCAAGTATTGAGAATATTGACAAGGAAATGAATTCGGTATAGTGCCTGATCCATTTTTTTTAATGCCTGTAATTTAACTCTGTCTTTGCATATTTCTCTCTTCAAGCTCTCACTCAGTTTCTTCCAAATGTCAACAGCATCAGCTATAAAACAGCAATTTACCTGCACTTTGTTCAGGGCTATGGAAAAAGGCTTCAGGATAGTCAGCATACGTTCTACGTTTCTCTTTAGCCTGATGTTGAAAACATTGGCTATGACAGTTCCATCTATTTTGTCATAATTTTATTCACAATTTGTCCTTGCCTTCTACGTACTATTCCCTCACTAGATCTCAAATCAGTGGAAAGGCCATACTCAAACTTATCCCTCAACTTCTGGAATGTTCTGCTCAGTGTTTTTTCTGTTTCTACTGCCCTCTCTCTCCTTGCATTTATCTCCAGCCTCCTCCTCCTTGCCCAGATCTATTCTACCCCCAGCAGTCCTCTATTCATTTAACTTCTTGAAACTGCACTTTTTAGAGAGAGGTAAGGGCTTGACTCTGTGTACACAAACTTGCAAAGAGACAATAGGACTGATGGGTAGGTAATCAGGTCTGTTACCTCTCATCTCCATATACTGCTGCTAATGAGGATGTTATCTCTGGAGCTTCTTAGTTTGAAAAAAAAAAAAGATTAAATTTAAAAAAAATCTGATTTAAATTTTTTAAAAAATCTTTTTATTTTTAAAAAATAGTTGATATTTATCCACCCTGCTGTCTACACATGCATTCCAGTGCACATAATTACTTCACCATAGGAGAGTACTATCCTCAACAGTACTATCCTGTGGTGGCGTTAATTAATTTACTGCACTTTAATTCCAGCACACATGTAGACAATAACACTTTACTGTGGAGCTAATTAGCCAACTGCAGTAAAGCACATGTAGATGCATCCACATGTAATGCACCTTACTATGATGTATGAGAATGGAGATGGGGCAGAGTACCCCAGTGTATATTTCTGTACATAAACTAGTTGGTGGGTGGGTTTTTTCCTCCCCAGTGGGTAGTCCCCCAGACTTGAAGGTCTTTCCACTTCAGTGGCTTGACTTGCCTGAGGTAGTGGGGGCTGTTTGGGGATTGTTTTCTTTAATTGAGCTCATTAACTGCTACACTTGGATATCAAGCACAACAAAACATTAAAACCTGGCAGTTAGACAAGTTAGGATCCACAGATACACCTAGCTGAATATGCACTTAACCTGTACGCAGATCATAGCATTTTACTGTCCTGTCACTTACGAATTTTTAATTATTTTCCCCCATAAACAATTTGTGAAAGTATAACTAGATAGGTAGCAGTACCTGAAATTATATCTTTTATTAAAACCTTTTGATCCTTAATCATTCTTTTCTCTTTTTTAAAGATAAAAATCTCCTTATACGATTTGACATTGCTCACGTAACTACTGTGTGATTGATTATTCTTTTTCATTAACAGTGCTAGTTGTCGCAGACCAATCAAAGGAGCTGCTAGCCGGCCTATCGAGTTCAGTGACTTCAGAGTGGAGGAAAGCTTTTCATCTAAATATGTTCCAAAATACGGTCTCTCAACAGACATGAAGGCCGAGAAAGCAACAACTAAAAAAGAACGTTCCATTCCCATGTGGATAAAAATTCTTCTGTTTGTTGTTGTTTCAGTCTTCCTGTTTTTGGTCTATCAAACTATGGAAACCAACCAAGGAAATCCTTTTTCTAAGTATCTTAAGAATGTCTCTGAGGCAGATAGTGGTAGTGTGGCACAGCCAGATTGATCTCCTCTTTTAATTGTAGTGAACTCTGCCCTCTCCATCGGCTCAAGGACTGCTTAAATAATATGATTGCAACTCGATAAATTGAATAATGAAGTGAAAAATAAGACAATATAAATGGACATCAGTAATTTGTTCTGGACTTTGGACTAGTAGGAGATTACTTTTGTGCCATATAAGTAACATTTTTTAGATCTCGAACTTTTTGTAGGCTTTATTTTTTTAATGTGGACATCATTAAATTCATTTTTGAGAAACTGTATATTTGTTTTTGCAAACTTGGAAGCTGAGAAGGGCAAAAATGTAGTAAAATGTGAAGCTGTGTTAATCTCAATTTGTAGAGAAAAGAGGTTGTACTTTTTCTGCTGTGCAATTTGGACAAGGAATGAGACAAAACAAGTAATAAAGAGAAATGCATTTTTGGATGCATTTTGCTATAATATAGCTGACTATCATGCTTTGTAGAAAAAGTACAATAATCTTTTTTCTGTAGAGTGCTGTAACATTTTAGTATATGTAACTAAACCTGTTGTATACGTTTCTGTAAGTCTTAGTATCATTGTCTTAGTAACTTCCTTTAAGCATAACATCAACTTTTAATTGTAGCCCTTCATTTTAGTAGTTATATACTGTTGTAGGAATCTAATTACACATCTAATTGGCAATATGTCTTCATAGAACAACTTATTTATTAGTAATATGCGTGATAATAACATTTGCATCAAATATAATTTGCTACCAAAATATTTTTGGGTCATTTTTTGTTTGAAGGACTCAAATTCTAAAGCACTATTCCAAATCCTTTTTACTCCAACATAACTAAGACAGCAGACAAAACTACTTCAGGGCCTCTTTTTAACCTGAGTCTTTCCCACACCGCTTAATATGATATTTGTTGTGGATGTTCATGTAAAGATATGTAATGTCTCCTCCCCTTGGAAATTCTGTATTTCATGAAGTTTCATTTTAATGATGTGAAGAGGGCATTTTTTTTTTAATGAAATTTAATTGAGTTTAAAATTACCTGTCTTGAGTGCAGTTGGTTGGCTTCCCCCCATCCTTGATGGAAACATGCCAAAACATTTTAAAGTTGTATAAAGTTGAGCAGGCAGCTGATTTCATCCCAATCAATGAAGAGTAAAACGCAGTGAATGTATAAAATCGGTGCACTTAAGTCTTATGCATAAATGTGTTTTTATATTGCATATTCTATATACAACTGCAGTAATTGCACTTTAAGTGCTATTTCATTATGAAAAAGCTGGGGACATTAGCTAATGTAATCAAGTGTTTTGTTTTTTACTTTTAGATCCACTTTGCTATATTTAGACCATAGACATTCTTATGGGATGCTTTTCTGCATTCTTAAGGCAACTTTGACTGTTTGGTAGCAAAGCAATGGGGTTTTTTTTCTGGTTAAGACTAAAGCATTTATCCTTATTGGTTTTTTTTCCTCATAACCCAAATAGGTAATTTGTTTATTCTCTAGAAAACTGTAACAGAAAACGTTCACTTATTTGTGTCAAATGTGGAAAAATAAAGATAATGTAATGTGTGTGTTTGTTTCTTATGAAAATAGCATGACAAGGACAATCAATTTTCCAACATTATTCCTCGTGGAGTTTGGGTGAGATGGAAAGAACAACTCAAATTAGTATTCGGTGGCAAAAGTTTATACAGGATTATTGTCTTTTTAGAACAGTATACTAGTGGATTTGTATAGCAATCAGCCTGGCTCAGTGAAACTGCCAAGTAAGCAATGCTTTCATCAACAAGGAGAACTAAAAACTGGAACTAGGTGGGGGCATCAAAAAGGGTGAGTCTTACAACCCCTGTATTTACAACCTAAATGCCCCCACCTTGTTCCAGTTTTTAGTTCTCCTTGTTGATGTCTTTTTACATACCTCTTTCCCAAGTCCAGATACCTGGAGCTCCCCCATGCCAAGTTCAAGCACCTAAGACTTGCTCCCTGCTAGGTTTGTGGTTTGGGTGTTTTTTTACAGGGGAGGCATCTCCAGCTTGCCCCCTGCTGAGTCCAGCTGGCCTCTTGTTATGTTTTGCTAGTAAATATCAACTTCTCAATTTGTTCAGCTACTGTTTCTTACTGACTTAGTGTTTTTGGGTGCCTATACGTATGTAGGGAGCTGGGAAATGTAGCTCATCAGAGCAGAGTTAATAGAGTCTGCTGGAGCATGAAAATTAACATGCTCCAGCAGACACTAGTGTCATGTGTATCAGCATCCCCATGCTGAAAAATGGTGGTGGGGCTCTTTGAACTATAGCTGATACACATGATGCTCAGGCACTTTTTAATCAATGTGGCTTGCTAAAGCATCCCCCCACACACATACCTCCCATTGTAAAAATGGCCATACTGAAAATTTGGCTCCCTGCCTTTCTTATCGGGTCATCTAGTGGTCAGTGAAGCCTGCTTAGTTGGCCAATAATTTGGTCATGCTAGATGGTAGTTACGATAAATTCCTATGTGGCTGATCCCCTTCCTCCTACCTGATTACTGCTCTGTTTTCTGCTTCCTGCCCTACCTGCCACTTGCTGCCAGTTCCCTCCCCAAACAGGCTGTCTGTGCCACTTGACACCCGTACTGCAGGTTAGCCACCCCTGTCTGAGAAATAATTCCTTCCACCCTCTTCTCAATAGCTTATTTTGGCTAGTTTGGTTAATTTGGTTCAATTGAACTGTAATTCCACAGAATATCCTTTAAAAAAAACAAAACCAAAAAACTTTCTGCTATGCATGCTTGATTATTTTATATCCAAAAAAACCCCCTAGTAAAATGCTACAAAGCCAAGAACAGTAAAATATGAATGCCACGCATGCCTTCAAAAGTATTCAGTATACCAAAATACATGCACTTAACCTAACGTTACAGGTTGTAATAGTCATTGCATGCTTTTTCTTAGTATTAATTTTGTCAGTATATAATACAAACCAAATTTTAGTGGATAAAATCTATAGTTTAAACATCAAATTGCATGCCTCAATTCCATGCATAAATATGAAATTATATCATTGAACTAAAGTTAGTTTCCTGGAATATACAGTGTGTTACTTGGCTGCCTTTTGTGAAATGTGAGTTATCCCTGGGCAAAATTATGCTGTTTTCCAGGAGTGCTTCTTGTAATTAATTGAATGGATATATGTTCTACCCCTATTTTCCACTGGATCAGGGCTGTCCAACTTCTAAATGGCTGGGGGACCCTGTTAATGTGAGCGAGAGCCCCTGGGGTACCTTCTGCTGCACTGCATGCACAGGTAGCTTTCCCTTTTCCCCCTACAGTTGTATTACATGCATGGGTGAGCTGCCCCCTTCTCTGTTGCACTGCACAAGAGGGTGGACCCACTTGTACTGTGTGCACTGGTGGCTCCCAGTTCAGGGACATGGCCACAGGCTGGCTCCCTTAGTGCTCTGCCCTGCCCTGCCCTGCCCTGCCCTTTACCCTGGGACATGGGCTGGCAGAGAAAGCTGGAAGGGGTGGTGGGGAGCCAATAGCTCCAGCTGCTATTGTTGCAGGAGCTGTGGAGAGAGCAGCAGTTGAGTAGGAGCCACAGTTTAACCCTTTGATTGCTGAGGTCCACAAGTTACCAATTGGACAATTGATAAGCATATGGGGCATATATCATAGTTTAGCAGGCGGTGTGTTTGCTTGATGTAACATTAAGTGAAAATTACAGGATTTGTACATGCACTTGAAAACTGGGATTACTGAAAATTAACCATTCTTCAGGAATATTTGTAATAGTTAAGACTAGAATATATAACAGTAGATGCATCTGCACACACACTTTAAAGTGGAATTGACTAATTGGCTCCACAGTAAAGCATCACTGTCTACACGTGTCAGTATTAGGATGCAGTAAATGAACTCTGCCATAAGAGTACTGTTGGGGGCAGTGATTGGGACTGGAGCAGCAGGCTCAGGGGAGTTGGCCATATGGCACTGCAGTTTCAGCACTTGTGCCCCAGGCAGCTCCTCCACCTCCTTGATGCTGCTACTCAGACCCTGGGCCTGATCCCAGAGCCTACTGTGCTGGAGTTTGTTTCTGGTGGGATGCATTGTAATCAATAGTCTTTATTGTTTTCCCTTTTTAAAATACTATCTTGTATTTCTACAAGTTAGCTAAATCAAAACAAACCAAATGAAAATCAAGTGAGCAGATCCTAAGGAATTGAGTAAACTTTACAAAAATCATAAAAGGTCTAGTATTTTCCTAAGGTTAGTGTCATTACCCTTTCTTTTTTATTACATGGCAGCTTAAATATATATAACTTATTTCTGAGGATCTTGGGAGTCATTGCACAATAATATTAGTACAACAAAGCACTTACTTAATGAGCTCAGCAGGACAGTTGTCAGAGTTTCACTTAAAAGCTCATTCCTATGAAGTAAAAAAATTGTATTTAATTTCATGATGACTAAATGAACCCAGTCCTACCCTGTGAGGTCCCGAGTACTGTTTTGTACTTTAACATTTGTGATTCTTAACTCTGGAGCTCAAACTTTCAGTGGATGCATCATCTCATAGACATTCCCACACCTCCCCCCACTTACACTAACTACAAGCATCACTTTAAACTAGTGGGGGCAAGTTCATATGGCAGACAAGAGAAGGGTGACAGTTGTTTTGCACTGCTTGCAACTGATTAATCTTAATGTCTATTCCAAACTAGTCCCTTTCTCCAAAATAGAAAAAAGAAAGTCAGCATTGGCTGTCTTGTCATATTTGATCATTGGCTTTTGTTGACTACAATTTGAGAGTTGCTGTCCTGAGTTATGTATGATTGCTCCTCCTTTCACTGGGATTGCTTAAACATAATCTCAATTCTTAATCTCAAATAGTAAATAGTTTATAAAAATCCAGAGACATCAAAATAGCAAAGAAAATGGTCTCTTACACATGCAGATTAATTACTGAACTGTCTTTATTCAGTACTGTAGAAAGGCAGGACTTATAATTTCAGGCTTTAATAGTAGTTCATAATTTTATTTGATGCTGACCTGAGGCCCTGATTCTGTGAAGATGTGTAAAGTTAACATGCTTTTGAAGCTGTTATCACCCTCTTCCCACCCTCACATGTACACTTTATGAGTTCAGATATGGTTTTTCCTGTGGGCCTTGGATGTCACTTGTACAAAGTGATAAGTGTAATAGGTATATTTATTTGTCTTACAACCACATGTATTAATTTCCTTTTTAAAAAGTCTGACTCCTTTACTCTTTTTGAGTAAGAATCTTTGCTATAGTATCCTCCTGAGTAAAAACATCTTACTCTTTACTCTTTTTGATACCTTCCAACCTCTTCCTCAGCCTGGCCTCACTTATGGCCCCACTTCCTAGCATGCCAAAGCTACTCTTTTTTTCTTGGTCTGTCCTTATCCAACCACCTTTTTATTTTATTTTTTTACCCAAAACTGTGAAAGAGTTTAGTATAAAAAAAAATTGAGGTCACTCAACCAAGTTCAGCAAAATTGGTAATTTATTTCTAACATATGCTGATACTTCTTTTTGTTTTTACTTTAGATTTCACAAATTGCACATTCTCTACTCCTCTATAATCGATTAGATTTCATAGACATTAGGGCTGGAAGGGACCTTGGAAGATCATTGAGTCCAGGGCCCTGCACCAGGGGCAGGAAGTCAGCTAGGGTCAAAGGTTCCCAGCAAGATAAGCATCCAAATGTTTCTTAAGAGAGTCCAGAGTACGTGCTTGCACCACCTCTGGGGGGAGTCTATTCCAGCCCTTGGGGGCTCAGACAGTAAAGAAGTTTTTCCTTATGGTAACTTTCTACATATACAAAGGTATTAGCATGAGCCAGAGGGGCAAAATTTTTTTTTTTTTTAAATGAAAAAAGTCGGTAGAAAATGTTATGATTGCTACAGAATGTCTTTTATGGTTCAGTTAAATTTACAGCTTTAGCATGAGGCATAGTTAGGAATTATTAGACAATTCCTGGGGTGTGAGAGTAAAAGCATCAACAATTCACTTTTGGATAAAACCTTTCCAGAGTACTTTGACTTCAAGAAAATAAAACAGAACAAAGATTAAGTTAGACATTACTGTATTATGTACTGAGAAACAAAACAGCCTGATCTATTTTAAACCTTGCTACCTGAATTGTGATGCAGCCTCTTATCCTGCCATACCTTGCTGAACTATGTAAAAAATGCACCACTTTCAGATGACCTTCTCCTCAGTGTCTGAGAGCCTGCTAAATCTGGTTTACTCATGACAGGCTTGGCATTGCCACATGGTTTCAGCAAGGCTGTCACGTGTATGATATCTTGATCATGTAATATAGTGTGAACTTACCTGATTGAACTTTGTGCATTAAATACAACATTGAGAGTCAAGTTCTAAGGTCAGTGCACAGCTCAGGTAACTTGGTTGTAGTTTCACTGGAACCCATTAAAGGAAGGGACCTTAATTTGGAGATCCTGATGAAGGGATCTATACAGTTGCAATAAAGCTGTACTATTGCTTTTATGTCTGACATGCTGACCCCTCCATGCCAAGGAATAGTTAGGGTTTCCACCAGCTCTTTACATATGATGCCAGTCAGTCCCTGTGATGCATAAATAAATGTATGTAAAATGATAATATTTACGGAAGTTACCTTTTCCCACAACTCTCCAACCTTCACTCCTGCAAGCATACAGTCCTCAGTCATGCAGGATTTTTATCCCCTGATCAAACCATGGTGTATATGTCTGGCCTGGAGCTTTGGGTGAGCATAAATGAGACTATTCCATGGTATACACCCCACACTTCCAGCTCTGCACTTCCCTGCCCAACTTTGTGTGCCCTTATTTGAAAAGTCTGATATATGTGGCTTGTTACAGGCCGTGAAAGGAATCTGTGTGAGAGCTAGGACCAGGTCTTTGTTTTCAGTCCTTTGTTTCATCCAGGGTGACCAAAGTGCAGCATGGGTGCTGCTAGTGGCAAGTGCAGTCTCTGTGTGTGTGTGTGTGTGTGTGTGTGTGTGTGTGTGTGTGTGTGTGAGACATGGCAGATTGGAAAGGGGACAGGCAGCATAGCGGCAAATATGGCAGGAAGGAAAAAGCAAAGTGGCAAACTGGTCAGGGAGCACAAGGCTAGGAGCAGAGTAGCAGAACAGGCAGGAGAAGGGGTTCAGAGTGGCACTTGGGGCCAATGCAGAGCTAATTTGTGGCGCACGTGCCAAAATAGTTGGCCCCAATAGGTTTAGCTCATTAGACCATATTGCCTCTTATAGGTCTGAGGCTAGTGAGAAGCTCTTGTTTGAGGTTACAGGTAATGTTGGTGTTCAAGAACCACTGTAGAATCAAGGTACTTGGTGATCTCTTTAAGTAATAAATGATTATAAAATTGTTGTCGAGTAACAGAACATAAGCTTCTCCCTAGACTTCCAGTCTTTGTAGCTACACCACTTAAAATTACCAATACCTATACTCCAAGTCCTAGGAAATGTTTAATTTGTAGGCAGCTGATTGTTCAGACAACTCGTGGCAGTGCTAGTACCATCACCATTAGTTTGGCCGTAGCTGTGTACCTCAGCTCTTCCACAGAAACCAAGGTATCTATTACTGTAGCATTTCCATATCCACGAGGGGAACAACCTTCTTGAGGAAAATCAATTTTGGAAAATATTAATTTTATATTGTGTAATATTTTCAAGGTTATTGTTGCAAAGGCTAGACGTCTATGATTTTTTTCAACTGCCAGGCATAATTTTCCTTTTATGTTTCAGTTTGGGATTAGGGAATTAGACAGTATCGGGCCATGGAGGTCCACAAAACCTGACTCTGAGAACCACCCGTGTTCAAGAGTCAACATGAATAGTGGCTACTTTGGTCAGCAACCCAAACCCTGGTTTGGGAAACATGATCTTCTATAGATCAACTTGTTTAAGAATGAGGAAGGGTAAAAACTATCAGTATGAGATAATTTTTTTAAAAAGCAAACAGGGGGAACATCATATATTATTCAAGTTCTCAGCTCGCATAGCTGAAGCTGTGTTGCAGAACTGGGCTTTTCTCTGATGAGGATCAGAGAGTTGCTCCCCAAACCACGTGGAGTCGTGGGTGCTGAAAGGGGGAGTGAACAGGGCACAACCAGGGTTTTCCCCACCGTTCCTCTCAGTTGCAGCCTCCAGCATTTAAGGGCCAGGACGCTCGGATTCAGAGGCTTGACCCCTCACTCCCCTGCTCAATAGCTACTGATGCTCTTTGCCTCCAATCATTTTTCCAACCTCTTTTTTTTCTCTTTCAATGGTACTGTGTTTGCCCGCTCGTGCCCTTAGACGAGCCTTCGGCGTAGACCAGGGGTTCTCAAATCCCGTTGGTTTTGGGCCGGAGACTCCCTCAGAGTGACAGCGAAGAGCTGGCACTCTCTTTGACCACAGACGAAGGCTAGAGCCAGTCTCCTTTTGCAACGAAGTCACAACAGCCCACAGGGGCTCGGGAGGGTTTGAGCACCGGGAAGCCCAGGTGAAACCTCTGGGTTTTCGCTTGTGGATGCATCATCTCAGGCACCCGAGGGTGCCCCGGCCGCGGGCTAAGGACGAGCGGGGCAGCAGGCCCGCTCCGGAGCCAGGCACCTCCGCCTGCCCTTGTGCCAAAGCGAAAGTCACTGACAGGATCCCCCCTCCCTTCCCCCACCGCCTCAGCGGGGCAGCGGAGGGAGGGGGGGGAGGAGAGCGCGCAGGCGCAGGAGGAGGAAGCCCTTTGGTCTCCGTGACGTCAGAGCGGGAACGCCTGTTCGCGGGGCTTCTCCACCAATCGCGTGGCCGCTTGTTGGCCGGTCGCTCCGCCCGCTGCGCCGGCGAAGGACAAGTGAGTGAGCGGGGGCGCTGCCCGGCCTCTGAGCAGGATTGCAGGCGGAGCGGCCGGAGCCATTTTAGGAGGTGAGGAACCGGCCGGCCGGCCGGCACTGCCGCCTCCCCTTACAGCCGGGGCCGGCTCCGCGCCGCTAGTCACACCGCGCTGGGCTGAAGAGCGCTGTCTCCTGCCGGCCTCGCTCACCCGCTTCTCCCTCCCTCCTCCAGGTCGCCATGTTCTCGTCTCTCGCGCCGCTCGCCCGGGCCAACCCCTTCTACGCGCCCCACCTGCAGCTGGCCCAGGACGGCGTGAGGCGGCGGCCGGAGCCGGCCGAGCCAACCAGCACCCCGAGGCGCCTGGCGGCCGCCTCCCCCGCTGAAGGTAAGAGGCCGGGCGGCTGGCTGGAGGGCGGCGAAGGGCACGGGGCGGGGCGGCTTCGGCTCGCCGCCACCCGCTGCGGCCGCCCCGGGCTCGGAGCTGGCTCCTGTTGAGCCGGTCACCTTGGGCTGCGGGGCCCGCGCGTCCCCACCCCCCTTCCTGTGATGGAGCCGAGCCCCGTAGTGGAGGCTTGGTCCTTCCTCGGCTGCTGCTGCTCATCACGGCGCGGCCTCAAAGTGCTTGCCGAGGTTACGGGAGCCGCCAGGGCCTCCTTCGTCCTTGGTATGTGCCTAGGCCGGAAGGGAAGGGAGCCGGCGTCTGAACAGGCCGTGTCCGTCCCCGGCGCCGCTTCCCCCTCCCCCCCCCCCCCCCCCCCCCCCCCCCCCCTTCACTGAGGGAGAGGAAGCTTCTTGCTGGCAGGAGCAGCCAATGGGAGTAGAGTTGACTTGTGTTGAAAAGTCCTTGTGTAACTCCTTACCAACTTGCGGGGCACTAAAATGTGCACTAGACATGGCGAGGACTTGAGGGATGAGCTGCAAGTATTTCTATGAATAATCCAGCCAGTTTTTAGGCCTTTTACAGGCTAGTTTTGCCCAGGGTTGCCATCTTGGTTGCACATGCTTATGTGGGGAAAGGAGGTTTCAGCTATTCCTCAAAGGTGATCATAAATTTTTCTATGGCACTTAACCCATTGCATACTATACACAATTTTATGGAATAAGGAGTTGTTCTATTTTTCACTTAAGTGAAGTAATGTGAATAACAGTGGCTTTCCCAAGGTCACTGAAAGTCACCAGTGGAGAACAGGCTTCAGTCTCCTGAATCTGGTTCAGGGCATCAGCTTATTTTTTATCAAGACTTTTTTTTGAAGGTTTGAGGCAACAGGGTTGTGTAATATATGATCTTTAATTCAGGTGAACAGGCTAAAGCTAGAAAGGTAAAAGATTGGAATGCCTTCAGTAACTGAAGGACATGTTTTGTTTTTGCCTAGATAACAAACATGCCTATCAGATTCTTTCCTATCCTGTTAGTTCAGTGCGACTTCAATTGGTTTTTCCAAATAATTTGTACTTTTAACTGACTTTTTTCTTATAATGGAGACTTTGGCCTCTTTCTAAGAAACTGTTTAATCTAGTTGTAGATGATGACTGACTCCAATGATCTTATCCTTAATGTTAATTGAACATGGTGAATAGTTTAATATTTCTTTAGGAGCACATTGGAAACTACTTGATATTTGACTCCTTTGAATCTTTAATTGCATGTCACCTTCCCCCCTTAGTTTATTTTAATGCTTATCATGAAGGGATCGAATATGCTGAGTAAACTAACTAGCATGATTTAATTGAAGAAAAGTCTTCCAAGAGGCAAGATGCTTCTGAAAGCATTGTTTAGCTTTTTTGGAGTTCAGTGGAATAAATAAACTGTCAAAAATAAGTGAAGCTATTAATAAAACACCTTGAATGTAACTGCAAATTGACATTATTAGTGATACTGATAGTCTGTCACTAAACAAGGTGACAGAAATGGTTGATTCAAATCAGATTAATTCTTATTTTGCTTTAATGAGCTTTCTCTTGTTAGTGTAGACATTTAATGCAACCTGAAGTGGTAATGAATACAGCCTTTGCTACACTTGGTTCTCCCTTTCTATAACTAGACAACACTGTCTATACCAGTGCTTCCCAACCTCTTCCTAAGCATGACCCTGCTTCTTATGATCCTACTTCTTGTCACTCTAACCTCGCTAGCATGGCTTCTCACTCCCAACCTGCAGCCTCCCACCACCACCCCTTCCCATCTCTCACTACCTCCCCCAGTCCTACCAGAGGGGGCCAGGGTCCACAGCCCTCTGCCCCTTCCCCCTTAGGAGCGCCCAAGGACAACACAGCCAGAGTGGAGCCTGGAGGGGGAGAGGACTGCCAGCTTTCTTCCCCCCCCCCCCCAAAGGTTTAGCAGGTGGGACCTGGTGCATGAGGGTGGTGAGACTTGGTTGTGCTGCTGCTGGGAGCCCCACTCCAACCACTCTGCCATGGCAAGGCACCCCCTGCCCACCTGACAGCAGTGGCAGTGCAGAATTGTGCCCTGCACTGCTGCTGGGCAGGCAGCTGATGCCTTGCCATGGTGATCCCAACTAATATGAGGCTTGTGGCACCAAGCCTCCCTGCCCCCATGCAAAAATCTGGGGTTGCATGCCCCCCCATGCCTTTTTCCCCAGGAGTATATGCAGTGTTGGGAGCCAGCCCCTCTGCTGCCCCTTGGATAAGCCCCCCATGGCTCCATCCTGCTACCCCAGCTGGGCCCCACATTCCAGTCCAGGGCCCAATGTACCAGCTTGTCTGGGCAGCACTCCCAGCCCTCCCTCCCTTGCTGTTGGGGCCTCAATCTGTCTTCCTCCCCCTTTAATACCCTCATCCTACCAGTAGGCTTACATGGAGGAAGCTGCAGGAGTTGCTCTTCTTGTTGCCTGGCTACCATGTGCATGCAGGTGCATGTGGCACCCCCTGCCTAATCACCCTTCCTTTGCTTCCCCCACTTCCCCCCAACCCCTTGCTGGCTGGAACTCTGCAAGCTTGCAGGGGGAGCCTGTCATTTCCTTTTTTTCCCCCCTCCTTTCAAGGAGAAAATCTGATTTGTCTTTGCAACCCCATTTTTTACCATTGCAGCCTCAGTTGGAGTCAAGGTTGGGAGCCACTGGTCTATACACTTAAGCAGATGAAGATCTTGGTTTGCTTGTTAATTTGTTTTAAAGTGGTGAATCATTTTCTTGATTTGTGGCAAGCTGCAATCTAGTAAAGTTTGGATAGAGATTGTGAGGATTTGGTTTAATGTAAAAAAAAATAAAAAATTAATGTTGGTGTGTATAAAAATGCAGTTTTACATTTTAAACCTTGTATTTAAGCAAAGAATTATTAGACCAGGAAGTTCTCTTTGCTGGTTATGCATCTTCTAGCCTTTTAGAACTTTAGATTTGCTCTTCTCCCATTACTCTTACTTGGTTGGAGTAAAAAAAGCTTTTCTGGCACTAAGTTTCACAACTGATGTACTGATGATGCTCGTAGAATGCAAGTACTCCATTATAAAGATTTCTAGATACTTAATGCAGCACGTCACTGTCCCTTTATTGATAGAAGTCTGAGGCAGATTTTTTTTCCTAATATCTTAATTGACTAAAAATTCATTAATAATTTGAGGGCTCATTCTGCAGAACATCTGACTAAATTAAGATTATGGTAGGCTAAGATCTGGATGTAACTTGTCATAACTTGAACCTAGACTTCAAAAGGGCTTATTAAAGAAATTGTAACTTAGTGTTTGGTTTATATCTAACCTCTGCTTCTCTTGGAAGTCTTGCATTGAGGACCCAAGCTCAATATTTTAGTTTGCAGGTACTTGTAATTTATAGGATGACACTCTCTCTGGTTGTCCACAGCCTATCACATGAACAGTTATTAATAAAATACCCAGCAGGCTAAAAACTGTACTTGAATTCATTAATTTAAGTTTGCTGTACCACATAAGTTTGCAATACCACATAGACCAGGGACGGGCAAAACGCGGTTCACCAGGCCATTCTATCCAGCCTGCGGGGCCCCTAAAAAAATTTAGAAAATTAATATTAATCTGCCCCTGGCTGCCTGTCATGCGACCCTCGATGGCTTGCCAAAACTCAGTAAGCGGCCCTCTGCCCAAAATAATTGCCTGCCCCGACATAGACTTTAATAGAGAAATCTTCTCATCTTAATAGGAGACTGAACATGTTCTTGCGTAAATAGGGACCTACCTAAATCGTGGCAGAAGTGTTCTTTTCATCCTGCAGCCCCCTGCTGCTGATTGGTGGAGGGGCCCTAGCAGTCTTGCATCACTGATTGGCCAAGGGGCCCTGGCAGCTGGTTGTTGCTGATTAGCTGGGAGGCAAAAACTGCAGCATATTTTAAATGATGTTTTTTGCTGCCTAGCCAATCAGCAAGCAGTAGGGGCCACTAGGGCCCCTTGGCCAATTGGGGAGGGGGGGAGGTGCAGTGAAAAAATCAAGATTTAAAGGAGCTGCTGCACAGTGCAATTCTGCTGCAAATTTAGGTAGGTCCCCATGTATAAGGCTGCATCTTAAATATTAGAGTTTGGCAGTGTACTGCATGTCTTGATTTGGTAGATGCTAACTTGCTAGAGGAATAAAGCCAATTTGGAAGTCTCTGACCTCACTATCAAGGCAAAGGAATAAAGCTGCCTCAGTTGTTGGGAAGGTAATAATTGGGGGTTCCTACCAGTAGGCTTGCTCTGTCATACACTGAGGAACATCTTTGGATTGCTTTGGTTCACTGAGAACTCTCAAATCAAGTGATTTGAAATAAGGATTTACTCAGTTTTGCTCTTTATTTGATTCCACATGGCAACTCTGGTTCTGAACAGAATGGTAACTGGCCCCGTTTAAACGCAGCTTAATGGTATAAAGGTGTTGCAGGACACCATGTAAACTGTCTTTAAATCAGATCAGCTTAAGCTGCTTCCTTGAATTGGCATCAGTTCAACAGACCAACTTTTAAAATTATTTTTTTTAAGTTACTTCTGAGTGAAGATTTATTGCAGCAGTAGAAGTTTATGGAGTGCTTGCTCAAGACCACTGCAGCCTTGTCTGGTCTCCAAGTGTTCCCCAAAGACAGTCCTGGTGTTGCCTATAGAGGTGGGGGGAGCCCAGGCTCCTTTCCACTAAGACACTGGACTTTCAGTCCCTCTAACCCTCATTTTCTGGGGCCCTGACCCAAGTTTCTAGCATGTAGTGTTGAGGGACTTTGCCTCTTGTTTGGGAGATTCAGTGCAACCTGAAGTTTCAAGTAGTTAGCAACTAGACAGCTCTGCCTCAATGAAGGCATTTATTGGGACAAATAGTTCAGCAATTCCTCTATCCTCAATCCAATTCATAAAGCAGAGCATCTCTAAACATTGCACTGCTGTTACCTTCCCAGTCTCTCCAGGCCCTGAGGACCCCTCTTCTTGTATCTGGCTCCTTGTATCCCCCTTCAGGGACCTAACATGATCTTGCTTACTCAACTCTCTTTTTTTTTAACGCTGATTTCATTCAGCTCTTTCTAGCCTTCAGAAGTAAGATTTTTCTATAACATAAATGAATTGCATTTTGTGGTAATGCAGCTTTGTTCAGTGGGCACTCCTGCATTTTATACCTGGCTTTACCCTATACAGGTACCCTTATCTGTAATGGTACTGGTTTAACACTGTACTTAATCCACTACAGTTTTGCCTAAGAGGTTTAAGCCCTACTAATTGCCCTTCACTACTTAATTGTTTTCTTAAATTACATTCTTAAATGAGTTTGAAACTTACACTGGCACCTAGATAAGTCTTTAAGACTAGATATGGGAAGTCTACAAGCTGAAATTTTGAACCAAATAGTTTTTCAAGGAACCAGCTTCTGTCAGGACTCCAGCATTCCTTCAAGCTGGCAGGAGTAGACTGAGCCCTAGAGATCAGTACCAAAGCAAGGAGGAAATAACATCATTATGAGCGATGGAGTAACCAACTAGTGTATCATGGGGTAGTGACCGACCCCATCGAATGCTTTCAAGAGGCTAATAATGGGGATTGATCATAAACGTGGTATTAATTCATATCCTTCATTTGCTTCTACAGTTAAATATGCAAACTTATTTTTTTTTTCTTTTTAATTAACTAGAACAATACAGCTGTGCATATGGTTCAGGCAGATTCTTTATGCTGTGTGGCCTTGGTGGAGTTATTAGCTGTGGCACAACACATACAGCATTGGTTCCCCTAGACTTGGTTAAATGCAGAATCCAGGTTTGTTCTGCATGTTGCAATGTGGTGAAATTCATAAAGCATGATTAAAGTGTGACACAGTCTACTAACAAGCTGGAGGCATAAATTTATGTAATAGCCGACACTTTCTGAAGCAGTGCATGAGGCTTTTGTATAAGCATGGTGTGTCTTTTTTTTGCTGCAGAAGAATACAGTTGTGAATATGGCTCGCTCAAGTTTTATGCTCTCTGTGGCTTTGGTGGGGTCCTAAGTTGTGGCCTGACACACACTGGAGTCGTACCTCTGGATTTAGTCAAATGCCGTATCCAGGTTTGTAACTTCATCTTCACTTAGTCCAGTATGTCATGAGTTAATAATGGTGTGCTAATTTTAACAACTTCAAGTAGAAGGCAGAAGTGATCACATCTGAATTTACCTCTTTTGGATTAGGTAAACAGTTAATGGATTGATTCAGACTTCCAAGAGAAGCAGATCCCCGAATGATTTGGCAAACTCTGCTTTTGGCTAAAATAAGTCAAGATTGAAACAGTGTTTCATTATACCAGAGTTACTTGTCAACATTAAATCCAGCTGAAATGTCCATCTGATGTTAAAGGAGGCAGCTAATAGTTTGCCATAAACTTACTAGTTTTATGACCTAATAGAGCAAATCCCTTTAGGGATAGGAGTAATGTAGTAGGAATGCTTATTCAAGGTAACTTCCTAGCAATAGTTATCTTAGCTATGATTGACGTATGGGTTTTTTGGTGATGCTATAAAATTGGTCCAATAAACAGTTAGATACACTAGACAAGACTTCTGGCACAAAATGCCCTTCTGAAAGCTTGTCTGACATCTCCCAACTATATGTGTTGTTCAAAAAACACCCCCAAAAATCTTTCTTTTTGCATATTCCTGGACTGTCATGGCTACAACAGGGCTCTAACTCTACTAGATATGATATGCATGTCTGTTAGATGAAATTAACATTGAAGGTGTGTATTGTATGGATTCTGGACTGGATTTTTAAATTGAGTCTTCCAGCAATACAGTGGTAGCTAAACCTTGGAATTGAGTTACCAGCTAGAGGTTGTGTGGTTAGCTATTTTGACTACAGGACATGTATTTCAATGTAAGTCATAAATACTAGTTAAGTTGTGAGTGCTCATTGCATGTGAATTCAGGAAAAAAGTCTAAATTTAAAATAGCCATGATGAATTTACCATTACAAAAAGTGCCCATGTTCAGTTAAAGTGGCAGCGGGCAAAATGCAGTATGGGTTGGTTGGGCCTGTGGCATGATTCTATCCAGTCCTGTGTAGCTCGGACATGGGGGACAGTCTGAGCCATGGTGTGTGTGGCTGGTACTGTGGCTCCCAGGTGTGGAGGTGCAGCCTGCCTGTCCCTGCATGTGGTGCAGGCACGTTGGGAGCTGAAGTACGTAGGGTGGAGTGGGGGTGGCTGGACTTGACTTCCTGGCAGGAAGTCATTGAGATCCTGCGTGCCCATGCCTGTTCCATCCAGTACCTCCAGCATTGGGTGCAGGATAGATGGGCCTGGGGCTGGATAGGATAAATTGGCATCTCCCTGCTTCCCCATTTGCTGAGCAGTGTAAACCACTGTGACAGGACTGAGGCTGGGTCAGACCCTGCTTTCCCACCCCCTCCTACCCCACCCCCAGCCCTCAAGAGTTCACCTAAACTCCTTAAGTAGCCCTCCAGCCCAAATACTTACCCATCCTTGTGTTAAAGAATCATCTTTCAGGAAAGAGGCAAATTCAAATACACTTGTTACTTGCTAGAAATGTTATGCTAGTAAGCAGTGTCGCTTCAAACCTGGCTAACTTCTGTGGTAGCAAAAACTTTTGGTGGGGTGGAGGTTGTTGGGAAGAGCAAAAAATGTGCTAGTGAAACTGCTGGGGTTCATTCTTAACTGCATTTTTCTTTCAGAAATTCCTCTTATCCTTGGCAAAAACTTCAAAGTTTCTTTCTAGTATGAAATGAAAGCTTAGCTGATCAGAATGCAATATGTTTAAACATGAATTAGTTTGACACCACTTGGTCAAAGTAAACATTTATATGGTAACAAAACTAGCTTGAAATTTAAATACTACTTTTAGCACACAAGTAGATTAACTCTTTTTTTAATGTTTAAAAGTGAAGCTAATTGCATGCTCTTTAAAAGTCCCCCCCAAAATGAACCTGTAGCCCCTTAAAATTCTTAATGAACTTGAAGCTAAGGCATGTTTGACAATCCTAAGGAACAGACATTAAACAGCAGCTTAACTGAAGTCTGCTTCTGATATTGGAGCGAGCAGTTCTAGGTGCTACTTGGGGTAGGTGACCTCTTCCTACTGTAAGTTGGAATGATCCTCCCTGTTAGAGGTGGGGGCCACCAGGAACTGGCCTGCTGTTGGTACCTGTCCCTGCAGAGGCAAGGGCTGTAGAATGCCTACCCCTGCTCTAATGCTTCCTGCCACTTCTGTGGTTTTCAAATGATATTTCATATTTAAATAATCTCATTGCCATGAGTCTCTAGTAAAAGAAAGGGATGTTAGCTGCCTGAAAAATGCACGGTAAACTAAATTAAACAAACTTTCCTTTTCAAATTGAATCAATGACATACTGTAGTCATATCAATTGTAATTGTCCTTTGTAATATTGAGGAAACACTAGATTAATTTTAAAAAATGCAGGTTGGATGAGGAATTGACTCAAATTCACTTTAATATTGCAGGTATTATCCTGTTCTTACAGGAAGTAAGATGGGGAAACGTAAGACCTGGACAAGCTTGTAGTAAGAGGGTGATTGAGGATTAGGAAGTATAGGCTCAAGAATACTCAAACTTCACTATTTCTAGAACAGTTCTTGAAACAAAACTAGTAACTGACACATTTTCAGCTGCTGAGTATTATGCCAAGGTAAGCTTTTTGAGGTCTGATCTCTGCTTAAAGCTTGTGTCAGTTTTATGTTTCAGCTAAACAAAAACTGCCTGACACAATGATTACATCGAAGCCCTTTTGTGTGCATTTGGTTGCACTGGTGTAACTTATGGCTGTGATTTGAAAAACTGGTGTTATCATGGAAGTATTAACTATTGCTTAAAGCCAAACCAAAAAACCCCCACAACTTCTAAATGTTGTGGTCAGCAAAACCCTCTTAGTGTATACTATCAGATATATGATAAATTTATCAACTTTAAGGTGAAGTCAGCCTCTGTTATTAAGCCTGCAGACTTAAAGATCAGTCATTGACAAGATTTCCCCCCCCACTCCCTTAATTTAGTTGATAAACTGTTTGTACCAAGGATCTACAAGAAAAGGAGTTGAATATTTTCTATTTAAAGGCCCCTCCCCACCACAGTGTATACCAAATAACTAACTCTCTGTTCTTACTTAGGTGGATCCACAAAAATATAAGAATATCTTCAATGGATTCTCAGTTACAATTAAAGAAGATGGTGTTCGTGGTTTGGCTAAGGGATGGGCTCCAACCTTTTTTGGCTATTCCATGCAAGGGCTCTGCAAATTTGGTTTCTATGAAGTCTTCAAAATCCTGTATGGTAACCTTCTAGGAGAGGTAAGTTTTAAGTTCTCTAATGCATAATTGAAACCTGTTTAGTATATAATGTGGTAGTGTAGCGATCTTCTAACTGTACAATGGAAATACTAAATTCAGTTTGAGAGCAGAACAGGTCCAAGGAGGTGATACTTCCCCTCTATCGGGCGCTGGTCAGACCGCAGTTGGAATACTGTGTGCAATTTTGGGCGTCACACTTCAAGAGGGATGTGGATAACCTGGAGAGGGTCCAGAGAAGGGCCACTCGTATGGTTAAGGGCTTGCAGGCCAAGCCCTACGAGGAGACACTAGAGAACCTGGACCTTTTCAGCCTCCGCAAGAGAAGGTTGAGAGGCGACCTTGTGGCTGCCTATAAGTTCATCACGGGGGCACAGAAGGGAATTGGTGAGGATTTATTCACCAAGGCGCCCCTGGGGGTTACAAGAAATAATGGCCACAAGCTAGCAGAGAGCAGATTTAGACTGGACATTAGGAAGAACTTCTTCACAGTTAGGGTGGCCAAGGTCTGGAATGGGCTCCCAAGGGAGGTGGTGCTCTCCCCTACCCTGGGGGTCTTCAAGAGGAGGTTAGATAGGCATCTAGCTGGGGTCATTTAAACCCAGCACTCTTTCCTGCCTATGCAGGGGGTCGGACTTGATGATCTATTGAGGTCCCTTCCGACCCTAGCATCTATGAATTAGTTACATTTCTTGGTTTGATTCCTATTTTAGGAAAATGCTTATTTGTGGCGTACATCGCTATACTTGGCTGCATCTGCTAGTGCAGAGTTTTTTGCTGATATTGCTTTAGCTCCAATGGAAGCTGCTAAAGTTCGTATTCAGACACAGGCTGGATATGCTAACACTCTGAGACAAGCGGCTCCAAAAATGTATGCAGAAGAAGGTGTCTGGGCGTAAGTATTAACTCTTTCCTCCAGACTTTTTAAGATCTTGAACCTTGCCTTGGCCTAAGTAGTGGCTATAGCTTAAGTCAGATTATTAATGCCTTTCAAGTCTGTATACAGTGTAACCACAAAATTGAAAGATGACTGAATTTGTGTGAAATCATGGTTTGTACTAAAACTTGGGCCGTGAAAGTACTTTAGGCAACATGCTCCTTAGATCCATCTTTGTGGATATCTCTTGGGCTGAGTTCTGTTTGGTAACTCTCGGTTTCTGGCAGTTCCAGTCAAGTGATATTCAGCAACTTTTTTGGTTGTACAGTCAAAGGTGCTTGAGTCATTGGCATGTGAGAGCAATATACCTGCATGTTAGTCTCCAGTGTTCTGATAGAAGTGACTGTAGTTCTACATGTTGTTTCTCACTATCAGGACTTGGCTGGTATGCAGACACGAATATTCAGTGGGCAACTCTAACAAGTGCCACACTTCTGTAATCATTGTTTCTATCTGTACATAATAAGTTTTATATGTTAATCTTGGAGATGGGCATTTCAAAGCCAATCAAGTGAACAGGTCAGTGTAACTTCTGCCTTGATATATAGGCAGAAGCCAGAAACACTTAACCTTGTAAGCCAACACCAAAGACTAAGTCTTACTAAACCTAACAGTAGGTTAACTCAAGTATATGACTAGCTGAGATTAGAAAGCTTGAGGAAATTCTAGTTTACTCATGTGTTATATGGAATACATTTCTATTACGAATTTGAAAATGCTATAGCCTAACTTGACCTCTTCAATTTTAAGTTTCTACAAAGGTGTTGTCCCACTATGGATGAGGCAGATTCCATACACAATGATGAAATTTGCCTGCTTTGAACGTACAGTTGAAGCTCTCTACAAGTATGTGGTTCCCAAGCCCCGGAGTGAATGTTCTAAGGCAGAACAGCTGGTGGTCACGTTTATTGCTGGCTATATTGGTAAGGAAGTATCTGAATACTGGTAACTTCAGAAATGTTGGAGCATTTAATATCATGTCTAGAACAATAACTTTTAACCTTTTTTCAAATGGAGGTGGAGACCCATTTGAATTGTAAGTGTGGGTATTCACGTACTTTTGATCATGGTCATCTTTTGTGGACCCCTTAGACATAGTCTATGGACCCCCAGGAGTCTGCGGACCAGGTTGAAACGCACTGGTCTAGAGCTTTTCCAGAGGGCTACCAGAATCTAGCCAAAACTAAAACTTTTCAGGGTTATGAAAAGGATGAGTGGCTAAATGGCTTGCCTACTCTGACAAGTTTTAGAGGATCTAAGCTGTGGGTGTGAAATGTAACTTCTTGTTTAACTTCAGATCAGGAAGAAAGAGTATGGCTTACCCTACCAAGGCCAGCAGCAGGGCTTGCAGAGGGAATTGACTACTGAGCCTTAAACTTCTTGGAATTACATTTCTTACCTGGAAATATGAGGGCTACAGACTAGCCCTGCTCCTTTAGAGCAAACTGGGGTGTACAAAGAACACAGGCTTGCTATCTGCTGGAGTGCTCTAACTGAGGCTTGTATGACTGTAAACTGTTTTACTAAGGTCATGGAAAAGCAGGTTCCACTCCTGTAGGATTTGAGTACGTAGTAGCCACAGTCTCTTGTGCAGCAAGAATTTTGGCTCTAGTGTTTTTCCTGCCTTGGCTACCTGAAGAATTTTACTAATAAGTTATTTCTTTTTTCAGCTGGTGTCTTCTGTGCCATTGTTTCTCATCCTGCTGATTCTGTAGTGTCGGTGTTGAATAAGGAAAAGGGCAGTTCTGCCTCACAAGTGCTTGTGAGGCTTGGGTTCAGAGGTAAGAATCTTATTTTTCTAAATCTTATTTATTTAATGAGGGGTGTGGGGGGGGTGAACTTTTCCAGTCCCTAATGTTTGCTTTACTCAACAGGTGTATGGAAGGGTCTCTTTGCCCGTATTATCATGATTGGTACCCTGACTGCACTACAGTGGTTCATCTATGACTCTGTGAAGGTTTATTTCAAACTTCCTCGCCCACCTCCACCTGAAATGCCAGAGTCTCTGAAGAAGAAGCTTGGTTTGACTGAATAGATGAATAACGGACTGACCAGCAACTAGTTTCTTGGAATTTTTATATCTGACCATGTAGGACACTGAAGTTCTGTATTTCATGTAATTATTGGCTGTGCCCTTCTCTCATATGAGGGTTCAAAAATGTCTTTCACTGTCATTATTTGAAATAAACAGGAACTAGAGCAACTAGTGTTGTTTGGTATTGCATGTAAACTTTTTTTTGTAAAAGTACTTTTCAGGAGCAGACGCCCTGACTTCTTCCTGATGGTTAAGTTCAGGAATTCTTCATGAAAGGCTCCATCTTGCCCTTCAAGGAAGGCCTCAAAGTCTCCTGCACCATTTCTCTGAAGTGCTAAAGGCCCTGGTCATGCCTCAACATAGATACAGTTTAGAGTACAGAGATGACACACATTTCCACCACTTTGTGTTTTGATCCTTGGCAGCTGTGTTCAAAATACTTTCATGAACCAAGTGTTTAGTGTGAAAGAAGCTTGGTGTATTTTGGAATAGCCAGTATTCCTGAAGGTTTGAATAATTTGGCTGGGGAGGGGTAGAACTGCACAGCATGAAAAAATCCTGCAGGTTCTTGCTTTATTTACGCTGGCAACAGGAAAAGGTGACGTAAAGTGACCATATAGGTAGCACCTGCTGGCTAGATTTTGCTTGTTGATGTCATTGGGATTTCTTTTTTTCTTGTGCAGTGTCCCAAAGAATCTGGTCCCTAGCTTTGTAGCTGTATTGTGGATCTAAGTATTAGTATCACTTGTAATAGGACAAACTAATAGTGGGATTTTTGTTGTTTTAGGGAGCACATTAAAAGCTGTTTCTGACTGCTAATGTTCTTTTGGCAGAAGCTTTGAAGTAGTATAAAACATTGTTTATCACTGAAATCCTCTTCAAGTTTCCAAAGACTTAGTTCTTGTTTAGTAACATAGCTGTAGCTCAGCACAAGCTGGGTTGTTGCCCTCAGTATGAACACGGGGCTGATGTACCCTGCCGTCATTACAAAAAGTCAATAGTTACAGCATGTTCATTTAAATACTTGACCTACTAAGCAGAAAGGAATAGGCTTACAATGGGCAGGGAAGAGATTTGGGCAACATATTTCTTAAGCTGGAGCTGATGAAAGACTGTTTATGACACTACTCATTCATGGCTTAGCGCTATGGCCATGGTAGTGTAAAGCAAAGTTACTGGAGCAAGTCCTAAAGTACTTGGTTTGTTTGTTTGTTTTATTTTAAATCCATGGAGCCACACTCAACTGTAATTTAGAATTCAGAAGAAATCCACCTGTGTTGGGAGGGTTTAAGTGCTGCTTTGACTACTTGGTAGCCTGGGAGGATGCTCATTGGAAAAATACCTGCTTGGATATTTTTGCCTTTTCAGTAACTGGGCTCAGTGCATCTGAAGTTTGAATTTCTTCAGCTTGTCCCTTTTGGTTCCACTTACAACTCTTTAATATCCAAACATCACTTTCTGCTTGGGGTAGTCTTGCTTTTGTGTTAGAGGCCTTCAGCTTGGAAAGGGGATAGTTTTAAGATTGTTCAGGATAACAAAACTGGTAAAATAGCTGTTAAAACTTTCCTACCTTATTAGTGTTCTGTCTGCTACTTAAAAAGCAGATTTTACTCTGTTAGGAAATTTTTGGGGGGTTGAGAGTGATCAGTACATGCTAGCAAACAATGATTCTAGACATCTATTTTGTACAGCTACTTTGGTGTGGACTTTCACTTGAGGTGTAAGTATGAAGTTACTTAAAAGTTGGTTCTTACTTGAACTGCATGTATGAAGTGAAAAGCTTGTTAAGGTATTTAATAAAAACCACGGAAGGCTCTTTCCATCTCTTAAATGGAACTTGAGGATCCTGACACAAAATCAAATTTAGGTTTCTACCCTCTGAACTGAAATTCTTTTGAACAAAAACCACCTTTTAATTAACATCTTGCTGTAGATGTTTCATTCTAGAAATATTCAAAGTAATGAAAGGCTAATACTCTTTAATATACGTAAACCTGAGACTTTGGTTGGGGGGGAGGGGGGAATGATCCTCACCAGTAAATTTACCTTTTGTTTGCCTCTTGATTTTATTCTAGAAGTGGTTTGTAGAATGGCCTCTTGATCATGGGAGTCAAGGTGGCAAAGGAAGGTTTAAATTGAACCTACTTCCTCTCTACTCAACTTTCATTTACTTGGTTCTTGTCAATATTTGATTACCCAAAGCAGTCTTAATGTGACACATGAATTTTCAAATGTAACATCAGATGCATTAAGGAGAATAGTAAAGGTTGTGAACAGAGAAACTGGGTGGCTTCCCCTTCGGATTAGTCGCTTCCTATGTGCTGGGGTCAGAAAATCGGTCTAACTTACCTTGGATATTTTGCCTGTCATCCTATGCTAAAGTGTAAACTAATGATTCCAAAAGGATGTGGGCAATGAAATTCCTTCTCCTGCCCCACCTATTCCAGTGCTGCTACCACTGCATGTAACCATATATTGTAACCCAGCTAGTCCCCTCCAGACCACACTGTCAGCCATGGGAGCATGTGGAGTTGGAGGAGTGGTTGCTGGCATGTGAGACACTGCGGGAGTAACCTCAGTAGTAGCCTGAGGTACAGACTAAGAGTGAAGAGAGAACAGTGAAAAGAGCAGGGTACAGCACAGTGAGAGCCCCTGTCCCTGTTGCCTTCAAGTACTACCATCTAAATCAACTTTTTTGGCCTCGAAGTCCCCCAACATGTCACTTCTGACCTTGGATCTAGAGCAGTGACTTCAACTGGGGTGCTGTGAAATTCAGTAAATTATTAGGGGTGCCTTGAAGCTAAAAAAGTTGAGAACCACTGTTATATAAACTAATCCTTTGCTTAAAGAAAAATGTAGTTGGTGTCTCTGGGTGGGTGGGTGAGCTGGTTGGTTGTTTTAAGTGCATCTGAGTGCTGGTATGACTTCTTTTAGCAGGAGAATGGTGACTCAGGTGTAAGAAAGAAGCATGCTGCCTATTTAAGCTAGGAAAAGTGTGCCTTAGTTATCAAATGTCTGGGAAACGCTGGTGTAGACCCTAAAAAAACAAAACTGTGCAGGTATATTTCTGACTGAAGGAGGCAAGTCAGAGCAGAGCATTGCAGCCTGTACTGAAACTACTTGTCAGTACAATTACATAGGTTTTATTTATATTTTATTTATTTATTTATTTATTTTATATATATATATATATATAATATAAATAAAACCTTCTCTACTTAAATGAATATCAAGTAATTGTACTGACAAGTAGTTTCAGTACAGGCTGCAATGCTCTGCTCTGACTTGCCTCCTTCAGTCAGAAATGGCTTTTGCATACACTTGCTCCTATTAAAAAAGGCATGCATTCAACTGGAATGGGGGAAAATGGTTTTACTTTGTTCCAAGTTTAAATGAAAATGACACTTGGTATGTGGCTATCTGTTTGGCACTCTGCTCTAGAAGATCCTGCAGAAAGTCAGAACTTAGTGGGCACATCTACACATGAAATTAATGCAGGGTAATAAACTCTGGTGCTTTGTTCACTGGAGTTTATTGCTTCCGGGTACTGTGTCTACATGTGCACTTGGGACTGCAGCACATTAAGCCAGGTCTCAGCAGCCCCAGGTGGCAGAGTTGGGAGGGGGCGGGGAAGGGGTTGGCCTGCTAGCCAGCCCACCTGGGGCAGCTGGGACCCAGCTCAGTGTTGTGCAGAGGGGCTGGCTGGGGCACAAGGGTGCCTTGGTGCAGGGCAAGCTGGCAAGCAAACCCTGCACTGAAGCACCCTAGTGCCCCAGCCAGCTGTCAGTGTCTACACGTGTTTCTGGCAGTAAATAACACCACTACAGGATTGTACTTATAAATACAAGTACTAACCTACAGTGGTGTTGGGTTCCTGTGCCCTAATAGGGCATCATGGGTAGACACTGAGACTTTACTGCCAAGCTAATTGGGCAGCTCTGCAGTAAATATATAGATGCATCCAATGTGTAATATGTTGTGGAAACTGAGGGGAAGCTGAAATTGTATGTAAATGGTATGGCTATTTATTATATATCCTTTTTTATAAAGTAATGTTTCAAGGCTGGCTTTTCTTTTAATGGCTCATTTGACTGCATTTTGTGATTGGAATAAAGCATGTTCTGTTTGGATGCAAGAACTCCACATGTGTAGAAAATGAGGAAATTGCCTAGGTTCTTCCTCCAAAACTACCAGAGAGGTTTTGGAGGGTAGGGTGGGAGTACAGTTTTTCTAGTTGACTTATTATTGTATTTTTAACTCTCTCTTTATGACTTAACTACATAATTTTTTTATCCAAGAGTCTTTTGCAAAGAGTTAAGATATTGAAAGGGAGCACATTATTTCAAACCAAATATTCATGATTACTTTGGCTAACTTCAGGAAAGTCTAACTAAAAGTACTTTGCGAAGCTTTATGTGGAAATACTGTGCAAGTCTGGATGTACTGTCCATGAAAGAGTAAATAAGTCTCCTCTTTTCTTGCTACCACTGGAATGGTAATCACTTCTGGCTATGCATATGCTAGCTTTTAAGAACCAAACACTACTCTTCTTGGACTGTATTATACATCAAATACATGCTGATTTCTGCTAGTAGTGTTGAAATTGCTAGACGTCTGCTAAAATAATGCTGATAGTATTTATTGGGAAATGTGTATAATCTATAACAATTTGGTTATAGATGAAATGTGGTTGTAATCACTTACTACATCATCTCTTTATAGATGAATGTACACAATGAAAATACAATAAATATCCAGCTTGGTTCTTATAGTAGATGTGAGCATCTCTTGGATAGCTTTTTTATTTTTTTTAACATTCTCTGCTACACAGAGTATACTACTAAAAGTTACAACTGGGGGAAGGGAGGTGTTACGGGCAAAATAACTGGTCAAATAATTTCTCTCTTAAATGCAGCTTCCCATAAGCCTTTTTTTCCTATGGTAGCCTATGACTAGGTGTCTGCCCAATTTAGGGAGGTGGCTAGCTGATTTAGCAGGAAGATTGCAGGGCTGGTTGTTGTTTTCATGGGCTGATTGTGGCAGGGTCCCACCCCCCATGCCTCTGGCTGAGGTGTCCTGGTGGCCTCACCCCTTACTGCTGATTTTAGCTGCAAAAGCTGTTATGGCCCTGCCATCTGTCATGGAGTATAAGGGTATGTGGCCCTACCCCAGGCCCCCAGTTGGTGGAGAGGGGTGGGGCCACGTGACAGGCATCCCTCAGCCAATCAGTGATGTGGGGCAGAGGCAGCAGCTGTCTTGGGCTTCTCTATGTTGGCAGCACCTTCTTCCTGCCTAGCAGGCTGTGCAGCTGGGCCACAGCACTGTGAGGACTGTCAGTGAGTCGTCAGTGTGACGAAGTCATCAGAAAAGCTAATGGCACTTTGTTGTGCATCTGCTGATGCACGCTAAACAGAACCAAGGAGGTGTTACTTCTCAGTTACAATTAAAGAAGATGGTGTTCGTGGTTTGGCTAAGGGATGGGCTCCAACCTTTTTTGGCTATTCCATGCAAGGGCTCTGCAAATTTAGTTTCTATGAAGTCTTCAAAATCCTGTATGGTAACCTTCTAGGAGAGGTAAGTTTTAAGTTCTCTAATGCATAATTGAAACCTGTTTAGTATATAATGTGGTAGTGTAGCAATCTTCTAACTGTACAATGGAAATACTAAATTCAGTTTGAGAGCAGAACAGGTCCAAGGAGGTGATACTTCCCCTCTATCGGGCGCTGGTCAGACCGCAGTTGGAATACTGTGTGCAGTTTTGGGCACCGCACTTCAAGAGGGATGTGGATAACCTGGAGAGGGTCCAGAGAAGGGCCACTCATATGGTTAAGGGCTTGCAGGCCAAGCCCTATGAGGAGAGTCTAGGGCACCTGGACCTCTTCAGCCTCCGCAAGAAAAGGTTGAGAGGAGACCTTGTGGCTGCCTATAAGTTCATCACGGGGGCACAGAAGGGAATTGGTGAGGCTTTACTCACCAAGGTGCCCCTGGGGGTTACAAGAAATAATGGCCATAAGCTAGCAGAGAGCAGATTTAGACTGGACATTAGGAAGAACTTCTTCACAGTTAGTGGCCAAGGTCTAGAATGGGCTCCCAAGGGAGGTAGTGCTCTCCCCTACCCTGGGGGTCTTCAAGAGGAGGTTAGATGGGCATCTGGCTGGGGTCATATAAACCCAGCACTCTTTCCTGCCTATGCAGGGGGTCGGACTTGATGATCTATTGAGGGCCCTTCTGACCCTAACATCTATGACTGGGAGCCAGCATTTTATTTTAAATAAGTCTTCTCTCTTGCAGACATTGCCACTTGCAGGCAATGCTGGACTTCGTATTTTCCGCAAAATCATGATTTTTGGTAGGTCCCAACTTGTGTTAAGAATGGACCGAAGATCTTGATTACAATTTCTGGTTCAGGACGTGTCGCTGACCTGTAAATATCAAAATGCAAAACAAATGGACATGTTAAAACATGAATGACGTGCCCTCGGAGACTGGGAGCAGTAGCAGGGGCATGGCGGCAGCAAGCTCCAGCAGGTGGCCGTGGCAGCGGGGGGGTGGGGGACGACACGAGCGCTGACCAGGGGTCAGCAACCACTCTCAGACGCTGGTTGTGGTAGCCAGTGGCGACTGCCCACAGACACTGTCAGCAATGTCAGTGGCAAGGCGGGGGGAGTGGGGAGTGCCAACTGCCCACAGACATGTGCAGCTGCTACACATCGCTAATGTGTTTAAAATGTCTTTGGGAATAGGTGGGGTAAAGGCAGAACATTGCCTTTCTTCTGTATTGTGACTTACTGAAGCCATGGAATAAGACACTATGGAGTACCCTGACTACTATAAAGTCTTTGTGTCAAGTCTGAGTAATCAGTGATGCAATTTTTGGGGTGGATTACCATACTATTAAGTGCTAGAGAAGGCTTTAGAGAAGTCCCCAAATTCCAAAAAAGTTACGGAGGGATACCTTCACTTGAAAAAGATTGAAAACCACTGGACAAGAGGTTTAGGTATTTGCTTCTGCTACTAGAACTAACTGGTTTCTAAATGTCTCTTGGATCTAGCTCCTGTAAGTAGATGCTCTTTAGGCACTGGCAATAGGCCATACCATTTTACATGTTCCCTGTAATTTTGCTTAAATTCTTTTTTGCTAAGGAAGAGTGGTAGTTAAAATCAATGGGACCTATTGTGAGTGAAGGTAAATCATTACAAGGTAAAGTTACGTGGCAACATGACCAATTTCTAAATTATTACTATTTCACACCAACTGAAACCACAATTTATTTCTAACCTGGAAAACAAAACAAGTGTATTGAAACAGTAACAGGTGGGATGAAGGCACAAGAAGCAGCTTTCTAATGGTAAATAACAAGCTGCCTTGACTCATAACTTGGGTACTTTGAATAGATTGTGATATTTTATATTTATATAGTCAAGATATTTGAGCAGAACAAACTATTTTCAGTAATTTTACATGAATTTAGTCTTCCCTCATAAAAGCAATAAGTAGAACTATTTTAGAAATCTAATCTGGGTTTGAAAGACCAGAACAGATGAGTCTATTAAAATGTCATATACCTCTATAACTAAGGAATGAGGCTATGAAAATGTTATATTTTGTTGAAAACTGCTATAAGGACACCTGGAACTGTTCTCAAGTGACACTGAACACACGATAAAAACTACAGATCTGTAAACAGCTTTTCATAGTAAGATAATTATCTGGGTATAACTATTCTTGGAGACTTGTGATTACTTCATTATCATCCCTGTTTCAATTCTAAATATCATCAGTTAGTGATGGTTTGTGCCTGTGTCCAACAAAAATGGTCTCCTAGCTCAGGCCCACTCTCCATCTGCTCTGTATTTGGAACCAGATATATGCTTTTCTTCCTGTCAGCATAAACGGTGATTGATAGAATAAGCAACACAAAAATGGGCATAGGGTTTGTTCAGAAAAGAACTGGTTTGATTATTTAAGCTTGTGATTTTTTTTTTTTCTCATTTGAGCTTGTTCAATCAATTTTTCATTAGGACTCCTGATTTCTTCACACGACACCCCACTTTACAGTTTCTCTGCCAAGCAGGAAATAGGGAAGGTTGGGGAGACGGTAGTGCTGGTGGAATAGAGGTCCCAGGAGAGAGAAGTCACAGGTCTGCGCAAGACCCATGGGAAAAGAAAGGAAGGGAAGCATTAATGCATGGGGAGAAACACAGCAAGAATGGTAAATTGGAATTTTTTTCAGTTTATCAGTAGGTATTAGCTGTAAGAAACTAAGCAACACAGCAGTACCTACTAGATACTAATGTTCTGAAGATCTTCAGTAGTCCTAAGATTTCTGGCTAATTTGGTCGAAGATTTTCACAATTGCTTTCCTTAATAGTTGTCCTACTATGGCTTCTTACTTGCTGTTTCCTCTGCTAAACCTATTACTCCCATGCTCTCCTTCAGTGCAACTCCTCCTTCCCACCTACCTTTCCCTTCTGTCCCTCTCAAACCCTTAAGGCTCTCCATTAACTCTGCTCCCACCAGAGCAGTAACATACATGGAAGTCTGTTGGCTTCTGTATCTGCACCAATTTTGCTCTTCACTCAAGCACTTAAGAGACCACGTGATGTGTAGTCCATGCACAGGGGACTAATGAAGAGCAAAAGTATCCCAACAAGAACAGACAACAGAATTAAGACAACACTGGGGAAAGGGCTTGCTTTTTCAAAGTACTGTATCCCCCAAGACACGGTGGCTTTCAACCTTTTTTTCATTTGCATACCCCTTTGGAAATTGTGTGGAGATGTGGACCCCTTTGAATCACATACTTTTGATCATAGACATCTCGCAGACTGCTGACACAGTCTGAGGACCCCCAGGGTCCATGGACCACAG
Source organism: Alligator mississippiensis (assembly GCF_030867095.1). Taxonomy (NCBI): domain Eukaryota; kingdom Metazoa; phylum Chordata; order Crocodylia; family Alligatoridae; genus Alligator; species Alligator mississippiensis. Next base: position 93,673,913 of record NC_081827.1, on the reverse strand, counting down.
GATGATAGCCACTGCCCTAAGAGGTGTACTTCGTTATCAAAATGAATAATGAAGCTGCAGTTTGGTGCAACTACTGTTAAAGAAGGAATACTTTGCATTAAATGAAGTAAAAGTAATGTTGATCTGAGTGAAATCTTGTCAAAAGCCAGCACTACTACTTATCATTGCTCCCTTTGCTTACATCTATGGCATGTTGATGGACTGAAAAATGAAAACTAATTTGGGAAAATCACAGAATTCATCTTTATTTAAGAGAAACTATCATTTTTAAGCCTGTATCTATAGTCCACAATTTTACCCTCGTTTTCAAAGCAGCAGGGAAAGCTTAAGACTAGCTATCAATCTGTGGTCCCACTTTACCAATGAAAGCAAATTAGTAAGTCACTTTTTAGCCAAATGCCTTGCATTTTTTAAATATATTTAAAAATATTTGCTAGTTTAAAAAAGAAACAAAACACTTATTCATTCTAAAAATATAACTTTGGCTAAAGAATTGCCTAATTCCAGTTGTTTTCAAGCCACTGGGAGTTTAGCCATCTTCTTCAGAGCAAATAGGGCTGGGCCGCAATTAAGTTTCAGTATTTTCTTTCAAAAACAGCCTTTATTTTTTTCCCTTTTGTTTAGTACCAAGCCCAATTAGGTTGTAAATAGGTTGTCATGCTTCAAATGCTGTAAGTTAAGCAGTTGGGTTTCTGACAGCAATTAATTAATATCTGACATTTTGGTTATTTCATCTTTCATATCTTTAATTTCATTCTGAACTCTAGTTAAATTGGACAATTTATCATTCAAGAAGGCAATTTCTTTTTCTCGTTGTAACAGATCTTCAACCAGTCTTCCAATTCTTAAGGTTAGATCATTTATCATTGGTTCCAAGCAGGCGAAGTCTTTCTTTAGGTTGTACACCTTGGGTTTTAAATCATTTGCAAATGTAACTGTTTTAAGAACTCTAACTCTGTCACTTTCCAGAGTTAAAAGCTTATCTGAATGTCTGTTAAAATCACCTCTCAGATCAGACAATGTCGTCTTAATTTGCTCAATTCTTCTTGAGTTATCAGATGCCAAATTTTGCAGTTTTGCAGTGCGGTCGATACTGCTGGTAAGTAGATTGCCAATATTTTTTATTGTCTTCTTTTCAACTTTATCTACTTTATCTTCTAGTGTTTGCAAAGAATCTGTCAAGGAGGTCATATCTGATACCAGACCTGAAACTCGTCTAACATCAGTTTTTACTGTTCCGATCTTTAGAGTGATGTCTTTTGCTGTGGAAGCAGTATTCTGCTCAACTCTTGTAACTGCATGAAAAAGGGTGGTTAAATTCTTCTGTAGATCCTCCTTTTCTTTGATTATGCTATTGGACAATGTTTTCATGCTATATATGTCCTCTTGTAGATATTTTACACGAGAGAATACTTGAAGATCTTCCAATTGTTCCATTAAGTTTTTAGCCTTCTCACACTGGAGGGAGATTTAAAAAAAAAAAATCACAAGATCAGCACGTTTCACTAGTTAACTTGCAGCAAAATTTCACTTAAATTTCACAGAATTTTTTCTTTCTATTCCAAAATCTAAACTAACAGAGAATCCCTAGGCCATTAGGCTTTGTAGAAACTGGTATTTTCACCATGTCTTAGCTATTTGTGAATTACATTTTTCGTGTGTGTGTGTGTGTGTGTGTGTGTGTGTGTGTGTGTGTATTAACAAGCTCAATTGTTATAATTGATTACCACCGATTCTCATACATGGAGCCCAACGCCATTTCTGTTGCTGTCCGGCAACTGATCTTTGGTCCTGCTTTTTTTTTTTTTTTTTTTGCTTTAGCTGACACTAAATAATTTTTCATTATGCCCATATATTATGCTGTTCAACAGCTGCTTCTGAGACCTTAAATTTATTGAAGTACACCCTTCTTTTTATTTATTTAATCAGATCTGTAGAGCATGATCAATTTGTTGTGAATCCACAACAGTCTGCTTACACGTTTTCATCCCTAATAGTCTGTTTTGTGTATTCATTTTCCCTTGCAGAGAAGAAAGCCAATTTGAGGCTGTATTTGATTTATATGCTGCCCTTCCAAACAAGGACTCAGGTCAGTTTAGAAGACTAGGACAGAATAACTTAAAAACAAGAGAAGAAACAAGAGAACAAAACTTAAGGGGGGCCTAAAGTATCAGTGTGAAATAAAAACACCCCCTAACCAATATTCTAGCTTAGCTAGGTTTTTTTTAACTGAATGTCTGCCCAAATAGGAAGGTCTTACAATGCTTATGAATTACTACTTCATTTAAAAAGAAGGAAGGAAAGTGGGGGTGGGGATGATTAGGGACCTAAGCAGATTGAAAAATCCTCCTCTGAAACCCTGGCTCCACTGAAGTTGGCAACCCTCTCCCATCATTTGGGGATCATTTCTTAAAGCTGTGGAACCTTTCAGTTTTGGATTACTCTAGACTAAGAGCTCTGTAATAGGTAGTGCCCACTACTTTCTATTCCAGTGTAAATTCTAGACTTCAAGGGACTTTGAGCTAATCCAAACCTCTTTTTGCAAGACTTAGGGCCCTGCTACACCTTTAAATTAAAGCTGGATAGACACCAGCTATATAAGCTGTTACACATTTTCAAACACTTTATAGCTGGCTAGCAATCTCTTTATAGCTGGGTGGACATTTTCACGGTGTGATAATTACCTTGCATGTGTGGTATGTCTACATTTATTGTGCAATTAACCAGTTAATTGTATAATATGTAACATGTAGAAGGGGCTTGAGACTGCAATTCAGATCTCAACGGTTTTATCTGACCCACAATTATTGGTGAAATTAGTGAAAGATACTAACATTTATTTTGCAATGAAAGAGTTTTTTCTATAAAACACTATACTTTCTATACTATCATTTTTCCATAAAAGCAATCCATATTTCAAAGTCTGTGCCAATCAAGTTAGGGAAATGTGAGAACATGTTTTTATTGACCAAGATTGTAGGCAGATTTAAAAAGCAAACAAAAAAACCTTATGTAAGTGACTCAAGGTACATAAGACTTCATAAAAGGGACAAGTTAATAGGTGTAATAATCAAAGATACACAGCACTTATTAAAATTAAGCACTATATATAATAAATGTGAATAAGCAACAATTTGTTTCAGAACAAATTAACCCACGAAGTGCAACTCAAGATCTCAGAGCCATGTTATTTCTGATTGCCAGATTCTTAAATTGGAAGTAGATCTAGAGATCTAATGTATATTCAAGTTCCAAGTACGCTTGAGATCTAAGATTAAGCCTATAGCTGCCCTCAGCTTTAGTAGGCAGACTAAAGTCATATCTAACGTACTGAACATACTTTGCTAATTTACATAAAGTACTGTATTTACAATGAGGTTTTTTTCTTCTTCAGTCAACATGGGGCAGAGGGGGAAGCCCCTCATTTTATATTTGCTTACAAGGAAGCGACACTAGATACACTGCCTATCTTCTGAACTGCTGCTAAAAGCAGCATGTGCTCATTAATGGAAACCAACTATGATGCTGGTTAAATGCAGCCAACACTGACATGGTCCATATGGGGCAGATATGCTGACTTTTATTTTTTGCAAAACTATTTATTTCTATATAAATACCTCTACCAACCTGTCTTGTGACTGTGGGACACCTGATAATCTAAAACACACCTTTACAGTTACATCATTCTTATTCCCGTGACAAAGGGGAGGAAGCTAGCAACAATAATCTTCCTGAAGTAGGTAAGCACCCTAGTTCACAAGAAATCCCAAAAATGTCACTGATTTATTCCCAGAGAATAATGCTATTCAGCTTAAGTCAATTTCTCACTATGATATAGTAGGAATAATAGGAATCTAACTGGTAGTAAATATGGAGTAAAAAGTTCACTTAGGTACCAAGTATATGAAAGGGGGGAAAAAATCAAAAATCATTTGCTGTGTGAATGAATGGTTATATAGAATTTCAAGGGAGGAAAAGTAGTGGTAACTGACACCTCTGAAAAATGACCTGCAACCATGAAAATAGTCCATGTTCTTTTATTTGTATTAGTGCAGGGGTGCTCAACCCCGACCCTCAAGCCAGATCTAGCCCATCAAGCCACGTGACCCAGCCAGCAGGTGTCCCCATGGATCTGGAAATGTGGTGGTGGAGGAGCAGTGGTAATTAACACTGCCTCTACTTGACTGCTGTGGACAAATTTCCAAGCCCTATGTGGCTGGATTGGCTCTGCCTGGGTAGGTCCTTCACAGAGGGATCAGGCCTCTATCAGGCTAGGGCCAGATTTGGAGCTAGATGCAGTCATAGAAGCTGAAAAGGCTGCATTTGTCTAATTCTGCTGAGTTCAAGCAACTGGTACCCATGTGGCTGACAGGGGAATTTGGGCCAATGTGTGGAATTATACTAAAATGTACATCATGGGGTGCATCGATTTAAATATTTTCTTGGCCAATACCAATAGCCAGTTATTCACCAAGCATATTGACTGAGAGCAATCCTGTAACAGATTTACAAGAATGTAGCTGGGCAGGGTGGATAGCAGAGCCTTGCAGGTAAGTCTGTGGAGGGGAAGGCTGATCAAGGCCCCCATGATGAGGGAAAGAATGGGGCAGGGCAATGAATGAGACCCTGGGGCTGAGATACCTGTGGGTGGCTGGTCCAGGGGATCAGCATCCCAGCGCTTAAAAACGGTGGTGGGGGCTTGAACTAAAGCTCATTGAACGAGCTTTAATTCAAGCGCCACTGCCACCATTTTTAAGCACCAGGACACTTAACTGGAGCAGAGCCAACCAAGGCAAGGGCAGAGATGGGCTGCTTGCTGTGGGCTTGGGGATCTCGCTCTGCTGCCTTTGCCCCAGGAGCAGTGTGCTTGCTGAACGCCCCATGCCCATTCAACACCTGTGGGGGCAGCCAATTGTGCTTCCTGCTGCTAGATGGGCAAGGGACACAGCATGGCCAGCATGCAGCTCTTGGGGCAAAGGCAGCAGGGCTGAGTCCCAAACCCACAGCGAGTAGCCTGCCTCCACCCCGCTGCTAAAAGCATCCCAGCACTTAAAAATGGCAGCAGCCCTTGAAGCTAATTTGATGAGTGTTCAAAAGCCGCCACCACCACCACTTCTAAGTGTGGGGACGCTGATCCCCTGGACAAGCTGCCTGTGGCTCCATCCCACCCCCTGCCCTAGCTCCAGCCCTGGGGTCCTATTCACTGCCCTGTGCCAGCCCTGCTCCCTTCTTCACCAAGGGGGCCTCAATCTGCCCTTCCCCTCCTCTCCCCCCTGCAGGGCACTGCTCTCCACACTGCCCAGCTGCATTTCTGGCATGCATGCAGTGTGTGGGAGCCCTGGCTGGAAGGCACATTATATTTATTGGTACATTATCGGCTACAGTGACTAAAAAAAGCTGATAGCCAATAATGTTAACTTTTCTTTTATCGGTGCCGATCTGATATGGCACCAATATATCAGTGTCCCTCTATGTGCATCTTCATTACCAATATTCTGAAAGCTCTCTTCCATTGCTGTTCTCAAGTTTAAATTCTACAAGGACTATCCCTTAGAGTTGCCTATTAACTAGGATTTTCTATAAAGCTGATAATTATAGTATCTTAATTTCAACAGAAATCATGTGTAGGTGTTAATAGGATCTCCTGCACAGAAGAAAAATGGACAGGCTCCTAGCCCCACTTTGTTCAGCTGCATCAGTGTAAACCTGGAGTAACTTGATCCAAATTAAATGAGAAGAAAATTAATGTTCTCAAAGAGCTGCAATAAATTTGGTTCCACTAATCAAAATAAAATTCACAAAGCTAGTACACTGAGAAGTTTGAATTAAGTGCTATAGTTCATTAGAAGCAAAATACAATGCATGTAATTTCCTTGGAAGCAGGTTCTTAACTTTTCATGTTACTTGTCAGTTAATATGGTAACAAAATACAACATTGCAAACAGTTATAATTAGGAAAAACTCTATTGATTACAAAATATAACGTTGTGTGCTGGGCTCCAACTTTTGACTTGAATTCAAACTTTAACCTAAAAAGTTTGGTTCAAATCCCATTTAATAATAAGAAACATGAACTCTAAAAATATTTTCAAAACAGTTATAACTTTTTAAAAATAGTTTTTGCAATTCTTCTCCCACAACTGTTTCTAACTTCCTCCCCACAATATGTAGTATATATTCTTTGGCACCATGTGCATTTGAAGTCTGATCCAAAGCCTGTTAAGATGAATTGCAACATTCCTGTTAAATACTTGCTTATAAGCTTTATTTACATAACTGAGCTATAAATAATTGTTCATACTGGTCCAATTTTTACATACAAATGAAACTGCTTTAATTCATTACTCATCATCCAAAATCAGTTCACTTTCTAGATCATATTTTTCTGAAGTTTTTTTTCCTGTATTTGAAGATACCATAATGTCATGTACTCTTTCTTTTAAAATAACTATATCATTTTGCAGTTTCAATATGCTGTTGTCATATTGCATTCCTTCAAGAATCTTCTGCATCTCTACTATATCTGACACTGTTTTTAGCATACCATCTTCCATAGTAAACATCTGTGTTGCTAAATCTTCCATCTTTTTCTCCATGCCTAGCAACTCACTTGACACTCTAAGAATGGAATGAACGGCGTTTTCAATTGTTGGTAAGTGGGTCTTGCACTCTGTAACTTTAGGTTCATAGTCTGTAAGTTTCTGACTCATATCCGTGTCTTTGGCTAACAGACTACTTTGCTGTTCTTCTAATTTTTCAACGGCCTTTGTATGGAAGTCCAGTTGCTCTTCAACTTTAGAAAGCTCATCTTCTTCCTGTCTTTGTATTGTCTTAATATTTCTAGCTGTACTGTCTTCTAAATCTTTTACCCCTTCTGTAAGAAATTTTATTCTTTGATCAACTGCATTGATCTGGGAGGTAACTTCTGTATGTATGAGTTTAGCTTCAGATTTTAAACTACTAGTATTGGCATTCATTTCATCCAGGCTTCTTTTCCAGGAGTCTGAAACATTTTGAAATTTCTCATTAAGCCTTTGCATCTCTTTAGAGAGTGTCTGATCAGTGTTCTGGATGTCATGTATGATGTTACGTAGTGTGGATACGTCCTGCTCAAGCTGAGTCACCACTGAGATGGATGAGGTAGTTTCCTGCAGGATACTTTCAGAAGACTCAAGCTGCATTAGTAACACAAAACAATGTCCATGTCTACTTAATGAGAGTTAGATTGGAACAGCACTTATTTATGCAAATGGAAGCATTATATGTTCACAAGGTTCGGTCAGCTGGAACCTACTTCACTTGATACACAGCTTCAGTTTTGCTATTTATTTTCATTAAAATTTTATTCCAAATGATCTGGCATACTAGAGTTTCAAGGAGAATTTGTAGGACAAATTTTTCAAAGCTGTTTTTGCTACTTGGAAGTAGTAACACTAGTCTTTTTTTTTTATTTGGTTGATACCTGAATTACTATATTCAAGGACCCTTAAAATCAATTCCTAACTAATGAAAAATGGAACTGTCATAAAACTTTATTCTTGTAGAAAGAGATCAAGTAGCCTCAAAATATGAAGCAAACATACAATTTAGAATAAATTATAAGCTAGTTAAGATTAGTTGATCAGCTTAGTATCACCACAATATATCATCATACTAAAGATGACTTGCATCCTTGGTTTTCACAGTGTAGCAGATGTGAGCAATGTGAAGTCCTGGCCCTGCTGATGCCAATGGGAATTTGTCTTTTGACATCAAAAGAGCCACTTTTCCCTGTAAAGCTCTTTAGCAAAGCTGATATCACTATGTAAGTAAACATTATCATTCCATTGTAAATTTAAAAATAAACAGTACTGTACAGCATTCTTTATCCAAACACTTTATTCAGTCATCTACGGCAGTGGTTCTCAACCTCTTCTGTACCAGGACCCATTTGTAAACATAAATGGCCAGTCCCAACCCAAGGCCCTCACTCCCAACTCACTGCTCCCTGCCACCAGGCCCCACTCCCAGTGGGTGGGGCAAGGTGTGGGTGCAGCCAACCTGTCCCCTTGCAGACTGGAACTCTGACAGCTTCCAAGGGAAAAGCTATGGTTTCCCATGTTTTGCTCCTTTCAAGGAGAATCCGTTTTTAAAGTTTGACCTATCTTTAAAGTTTGTTTGCCACCCTTTCATATATTCCTTGTGACCCACAGGTTAAGAAACACTGATCTAAAGTTACTGGAAAAGGCATTACTAATTTTGAATACAGTAATATTAAGTAACACTGTCTTCAGCTAATATACAATAGAGGTTATTCCATTAGAATTCTAATTATTACCTTTTGGGAAAGTAAGTTGACTTCATTTTCCACGTCCAGGAATTTTGCAACTTCTAGTTGTAATAAATGATACTTTTTTTCCATAACAGCAAATTGGCTTGACTGCTGAAATAAGAACCTGTAAATTGTAAGAAAATGGTGAATGTAATTGGTATGTATTAAATGTTTAGTCCCCAATCCTTTTACAATATAGTGGGCAGAAGGTTCTAAGGTAGAGTCTGTTTTATTGCATGAAGCAGAACTGTGGGATGCTGACCCCATGGTTCATTCAACAATAGACTAGATCTCCAATTACTTTTTAAGGAGGCTTTTATCTCTACCTAATTTTAGGACTGTGGGTGGGGGGGGAAGAGTGAGCAGGCCCTCATTCATTCTGAAATGGGACTGATTAAGGTAATCACCTTAGCCCAATTAAATTCTAAATTATTGGATGAAAATTAGATCTTTTACACCTATCAGATATCTTAAGAAGTATGTTTTTGAAAATATCACTTGTCTAAAGAAACTCTTATTTGAATGGTTAAATAATCTATATCCCCCAGACCAGTAGTTTTCAACCTTTTTTCATTTGCAGACCCCTAAAACAAATTTCTAATGGAGGTACAGACCCCTTTGAATTATAAGTGTGGGTATTCATATACTTTTGATTGATAATATTCACGTTTTGTGGACCTCCTACACAGTCTAACCACAGGTTGAAAACTGCTGGAGAAATGTACCTAGTCAATGACCCAATATTTCCCCCGTACTTAAGACAAATTTAAGAATTAAAACATGTATTCAGATATGGAGCCAGACAGACTCTCTCAAATTTCCTCTTTTCCCAGTTAAATAAGAGTTGACCCAGAAGCCTATCTGTCTACAGTACAAAAATGCAAGCAATGAGAGCCTGCTACTAGACTGTGCTGCCACGGGGTGGGGGAAAGAAATGCTGGCTGTGGACACTCCCCATGCCGTTATGGGGGAACACTGGCAGTGGCAGGTGCTTTCCCCCTGCAGCCAATGAGAAAAGTGGTGGCAGTATCTGAGTTCTACCACCTGTGTATTAGCCCTCTGATCTGAACTGGATCAATCTAGCCCACAGCCTGAAAAGCTTGCTGGTCCATGTTCTAAGCAGAGCTACTATTAAATAGTTTTTATTTTTAGATCACCCTCTTGTTATACAGACAAGATGCAATTCTGGCCCCACTGAAATAAGTTTTGCCATTGGTTTAAAACAGAACCAAGATTGTACCTATATCCTTTCAGAATCAGAAGGTACCATTATAATGATGGGAGTCTCCTGTATAACACAACCAGAGAATTTCACGGAGTAAGTTCTGTGTTGATCACATGATTTGTGGTAGATCTACAGTTTATCTTTTTGAAAGACCAAATGTGGATTTAAAAATATTGCATGACAGAATATCCCCCAAAGCCTTACATAACTTATTTCAATGGCTAATGACCCCGACTGCAAGAAACTGACTTCTCGTATGAATCTAGCCAGTGAATCTTGTGTATGCCTTGATCTGGAAGATTTTTTTTAAATCTAACAGTATTAAAAATAATATCCTTGTGTGTATATATACATATAAAGCATAATAAAGTCACCTATCCTTTGCTCAAGCAAAATAGAGCAAGATTACTTAAATTTTCACTTTCAGTTTCCAGACCTCCAGTTTGCCACAACTTTCTGAATGCTTTCTAAGTTTGTCACCATCTTCCTTTAGAGTGTGAACACACTAGAACTGAATGCTGTCTTCCATTCATATTTTACTTTGCGGACTTCACTAGGTATGACATGGAAAAAGCCAGAAAAGAACACAATTGAACAAAGGCTAAAAATTTGCCTACGTTTGGAAGGTCACTTACCAGCTCAGCACTATGCAAAATAGTAAGGAAAGTAGGCTTAAGGCTGTCTGTGAGTTTCTTGGAAAGGAACTCTGACTATTGTTGTTCCTGGGACCTGATGGTTCCCCATGGCTGCTTTGCTTCTCAGCCATGTGCAGATCTTCACTGAGCTTAGGTGAAGGACTAACTTTCTTTCTTTGCTTAAGTTCAGACATTTTAGGATGGATTCTAGGAAGCAGAAACTAAAGAGGGATCTAGAAGGAAGCAAAATAAATTGTTAGCCTTTTCCCTGTTAATCCAGACTTCCCAAAATGCAGCTTGACAGCTACGCTACAAATAAGCTACTCGTTTTTAAGTAACATAACTGAGTGTCAATGTTTTTGAAAGTTATGATAAATAAATAATGAATAGTTTCTAATAAATAAAAAGCTATGTCATGCCATTCTTTCTGAATATAAGATGCTTCTTAAATGTTCATAACGATATTGAAAATGGATGCTTTTCCTTTTCAAGAAAATGAAAGGCAGATTCTACAGACGCTGACGGCAGTTGGCCAAGAATACTATTAACTTGCCCTGTGTGTGCATATGCAAGCAGAGTATTCTCTTTCAAACTTAACAACTTGAACATTTTCTGTTTCCATGACAGCTCAATGGTTTAATCAGTTTGACTAATTCTTTTCTTTTGATTGTTTTTTCTATTGTTTGTGGTCACTGTTATGCAGCTAAGGGAAAGACAAATGACTAAAAACAATATATGGAATTAAGAATCAGGTGTAATTTAAGGATATTTCTACTTTGACTTTATAGCTGAAACTAAAAACACCAGATCTATTAGTTTAACACAAATCCAAGTGTATAATCATTTTTTTGGTAAACAAACTGAAAAATTTCACTTTTAAAGTTTTAGGCACTCCTACTGGGTTCAGGCAGGAAGCCAAGAATCTCAATCCTTCAGTAGTGAGGTTCGCGGTTCTAGACTCTCAGAATCACTTAAAAATATTTAAGTAATATTGTTAAGTCTGGCAAATGTGTTTTTTTTAATCTTTTTTAGTCTAAAAAACACAGGTCAGCCCAGAACCAAATCCTGTATCACGGACTCTGGACTAGGATCATTTCTTAATGGAAGATTAGATTTTATTTCTTTTCCTCCTTCACAACTATGAATGTAACTAGTTGATTACAAAGAGGGAAGTGTATGTGTAGTGGCTGAGGGGTTCTGAAAAATAAACAAGCAGAAGAAAACAAAGCAAGGCAGCTGAATATGCACGAGCAATGGCAAAGCTAGATTATAAATGCATCCCATGCCTGTAGTATCTATGTGCAGTTCTGGCTCCAGCCTCCCCCCCCCTCTAAGATTGTGTAACATGACTACTGCTTCCTCAAAGCACTTGGCCGTCTTCAATGGGAGCAGCAAGGGTGTCCCGGGGGCAATATCTTTTATTGGACCCACTGCACAGGTGGGCCAGAGTTAGGGCCCTGCTGCACTGTTCAGTTTATACCTGGTTTCTATCCAGCTTTAGAGTCCTTATGCCGTTTCAAGCACAAACTTTGCACCAGGTTGGCTCTCTTTAATACCTAAATCCTCATTTTTTATGGTGCGATAATTACACAGCACCTACAGCCAGTCTACCTTTATTGCATGATGGGCCAGATCAGTGCAATAGTTACTTCTTGCCTGTGGCCCATCAGCGTTGGTCATGGGATGTGCACTTACCACGCACCTAGCCCAGCCCGTGCAGATGCCATCACTCCACTTGGCACCTGTGGCAGGTCTACTTGTGTTACGCCAAGCACCAGTGAGCCGCGTGATGTATGCAACGCGTAGCAGGGCTTCAGACGAGCTTTCCAACGCACTGCAATTCAACCTCAGGCCTCCCTGCACACCCCCACAGGCACCTCCCATGTCCCTCCAGGGGTGCAGAGAGCAGGGGCGGGGGGAGAAGCGGCCACAGGGGCCTCTCGCCCTCCACACGAAAGGGCCAGGAGAGCAGCCCCGCGCCCCCTCCCGCCCGCTCGGCGTCGCGCTGTCCTCCCCCCCCCGTCACCTCTGGCTGGGCTACGGCCGCGCGCCGCCCAACGCCTGCCCCGGGCCGCTGGCGACTGGAGCGCGCCACGTTGCCGGGGGATGGGGCGCGCATGCGCACTGCCGAGGCTGGAGCTTTGTTCCCGTTGCGGGTGGGGAGGAGGAGGAGGCGGTGGCACAGCGCGAGCCCCCGGAAGGAGGACGTGGCGGCGGGCGGCGCTGGGCTGTGCAGGAGCCTCGGGGCTGGGCTCCGCGCCAGGTAACCCCGGGGAAAGGGCTCGAGGGGCGGCTTCTTTCTCCCCTGGGTGGGCGGGAAGGGTTTCCCCTGCCCCGCGCCGGCAGGGGGCGGAGCCTGTTGGCGCCCCCAGCACGTCACTGCGGGGGCTAGGGGGCGGGGCCTGCTTCCCTCCGGGCGGGCTGCTGGGTCTGCCCGGGCCTCAGCCGGTCTTAACGTGAGATCATCGCGTTAGAACCTCAACGCTACCGTGTTTGCTGGAAAGCTGTCGTACATGGGGGTGGGGGGATGCAGATATGGAAAAGAGCGTGCAAACAAGTATGCGGATAAGTCCCTTTCCTTTATCTCGCGCGCTGTGAGTCGCAGCGAGGGAGCGAGAGCTGGGCGGTGAAAGTCGAAGCGTTTCTTTACTTTAAAGCACGCAGGCGTAGAAGAAAGTGCAGGGAGCAAATCTAAAGACCAGTTAGCCTCTCACTTTCATTTCCAGTGGGAGGATCTCGACTTCATGGAAATGGGAGACTCCTCCCTAGCTTGCTCCTGCAGCTGTAGGGCTGAGGGCAAGCAAAACCCTGGGGGCATCTGAACCTCAAGTCTCTGGGCTTGGGCCTGCAGTAGGACGCTCACCAAAGGATTTGGAAATATCTGAAGCCCCAGGCAGGGGTGGAGGGTGCTCACTGGTAGCAGGGCCACATATGATTCTTAAATGACTCGCAGCAGGGACTTTCAATGTTTTTTGATTGGTGTACTCCCAGTGCCTGGTCAAGAAGTGGAGAGTCCCCCAGCAGCCACTCAACAAGCGTGTGTTGGGGGGGGAGGGGACTGCCCAGTCCAGCAGCAAAACCAGTGTTTTGTGTGCCGTTGCCGCATACTCCTGAGGCCTTCCAAAGTACCCTCAGGGTACATGTACCCCCAGCTGATGACCCCTGACTCTCAGATTTGGAACTGACTTGGTGGGGGTCATAGCGGGGCCCCGGCACAGCTTTATGAGCACTCATGGGGCTCTGGCCAGGTACCAGAGATTTGGAAAAGAGCCAGTGTGGTCCCCATTTACAAGAAGGGAAGAAAGGAGGACCCTGGCAATTATAGGCCAGTCAGTCCTACCTCGGTCCTTGGGAAGACCTTTGAGAAAATCATCAAGGAGCACATCTGCAAGGGCTCAGCAGTGGAGATAATGCTCCGGGTCAACAAACATGGATTCATTGAGGGCAGGTCCTGCCTGACTAACCTGGTATCCTTTTATGACCAGGTCACCAAGTCCTTGGATGCGGGTGTTGAGGTGGATGTAGTCTATCTGGACTTCAAGAAGGCCTTAGAAACTGTTTCTCATCCCACTTTCATAAAAAAGCTAGGTGACTGTGGCTTTGATGACTACACAGTCAGATGGGTGGCCAGTTGGCTAGATGGTCTCACCCAGAGAGTGGTGGTTTTCAAGCTGGGAGGATGTGGGCAGTGGAGTCCCCCAGGGCTCTGTCCTGTTGGTACTGTTCAACATCTTTATCAGGGATCTGGATGTGGGTGTGGAAAGCACGCTGTCCAGATTCACTGATGACACCAAGATGTGGGGCAAGGTGGGCACGCTGGAGGAGAGGGACAGAATCCAGCTAGATCTAGACAGGTTACAGAGGTGGGCGGATGAGAATAGGATGGAATTCAACGCAGACAGGTGGAAGGTGCTGCATCTAGGGAGAAGGGACCAGCAACACACCTATAGGCTGGGGAACACCCTTTTAGTCAACATGGTGGCAGAAAGGGATCTTGGAGTCATTGTTGACTCTAGATGAATATGAGTCACCAATGCAAGGAAGCAGTCAGTAAAGCTAAACGCACCTTGTCGTGCATCTACAAATGCATCACAAGCAGGTCCAGGGAGGTGATCCTTCCCCTCCATGTGGCTTTAGTCAGGCCACAGTTGGAGTACTGCATCCAGTTCTGGGTGCCGCGCTTCAAGAGGGATGTGGCTAGCATTGAGAGGGTCCAGAGGAGGGCCACTTGCATGGTCAAGGGGCAACAGGGCAGGCCCTATGAAGAGAGGCTAAAGGGCCTGAATGGATTCAGCCTCTACAATAGAAGGCTGAGAGGGGATCTGGTGGCCGTTTACAAACTCACCAGGGTGGGGACCAGTGGGAATTGGGGGAGGCTCTGCTCCCTCATGCACCACTGGTGGTTACTAGGAATAACGGCCACAAATAGTTAGAGAGAAGGTTCAGGCTGGACATCGGGAGACCTTACTTTATGGTTAGGGTTGCTAGGCTCTGGAATGGTACTCTCTGCTACCTTGGGGGTCTTCAAGAGGAGGCTGGATAGATATTTGGCTGGAGTGTTATTACCCTGGCACCCGTTTCTGCCTGGGTCAGGGGGTCGTACCTGATGATCTGTTTAGGTCCCTTCTGACCCTAAGCACTGTGAAACTATGATTTGACTTGGGACATGAAAAATTTTCCTTAAAAAAAAAAATATATCTAAAAATCAGTTTAGACATGAGTTTTGCATATGCTGCATCTATTAGCTGCCTCGTAAATTATAGTATGTTTTGAACACTTTTACTATTATTGGTTGTACATTGTACAAAGGTTGAAATTATTGTACGAATACAGTAATTATTGTACACCTGGCAACGCTGCCGCCTCCTCTCAGATGTGGGGGTTGGCGACTTAACTTCTTGCAGCACAGACACTGATCCGGCCGGCTGAGCACACCGCAGCAGGCTCCAGGGGAACTGCCCCATCCCTGTCAGCGTGGAGATAAGTCCCCATCTCCCAGGCCTCCTCAGCCCATTGGTCTCAGCATCTCTCTTGCATTGGGCAGGGCAACAGGGTAGGCAGCTCATGCAGGGGACAGGCTGGTCTTTAGCCATGTGTTTTGCCTTTCTTGGTCTGACTCTCCTCCGTGTCCCAATCAAGGGCAGAGTAGCAACTTCCATCCACTTCCTTGCAGGGCAAGCGCTTGCCAAAAAAACACCATTTCCTGTGTCTTAATGTAGAAGACAAGGTTCTTTGGATAAATGTGATATCTTTTATTAGACCGACTAATTAGAACCTTGACTATGTCCTTAGATCAACACAGCTACAGCCAACACCCTGAATTAATGTAGAAAAAGAATTGGGGGCTGTTGGACAACTGAAGGTGCTACCATGTTGGCACTTTTTAATTAGACAATGAAGCAGGACCAGGATCTAAGCATTTGAAAAGAAAATGGTTTCTGCACTGAGGAGACTAGGAATGGGTAGCACTGCCATATTGCTCCTTAATTGAAAAGATATTGTCACATGTTTGAGACCTAAAGAATAGATTTACAAACTTCTATAGATATATATTTTTTAAATGTGAATATTTACTTGTGTTGAAAATCAAATAGTTGCCTTTTGCGCGGGTGCAGAAGAACCCTTTCAGAAGCTCAACTTTGGGCTGTGGTTTGGATGAGTTATGTGGGGTTGGTTAACAGGCTGGGTCCAGTGCAAGGGATTGGGCTGCAGACCAGATCCAGCACAGGGCTGGCACACAGGCATGATCCAGTCATGGCCCTGGACCCACATGTGCTGGATTGGGTTTGCCACCCTGGCCCCGTATGCTAACCCAATCTAGGACCATTGGGTCCATGTCATCTGCCCATGGGACTTTAAAGTTTGGTAGCAAGGGAGCAGTGGCAGTGTTAATTGTCACTGTTTTCCCTGTTGCCAAATTTTCTGACTCAACCTGGGAAGGTCGAACAGCACTGATTTTGTTCATTTCTCTGCTTGGTGACAGTGGCCAATAATATGTTCAGAAGGAAGGTTCAAGAAATTCACTAAGAGATGAATATGGAATCATGGAGGCATAGAGGAATTATCTTAAAGAAGCTTTCTTACCTCACTAAAGGTCGGCTTACACCCTTCAGCACAAAGTTGTATATCCCATCTGGGGTGGGAGGGGGGGCGTGTGTGTTTGTTACTAATCTGGAGTCGCGTATGTTAAAGAAGCAATCTTTGAATCCTCCTAAGCTCTTGGAGTCCATGCTAACTTGTACTGAGTTCCTCTGATTAGTTGTGTGTGTGTGTGTGTGTTTTTCACAACTTTTTTTTCCTTTTGGTGTTAATGTGTTACCTTTCAATTTAATTGTCTCTACCTTTGTTCTTACAAGTGGCCCAAGCAGCAGTCTATAATTATGTTTGTCCAACACATTAAATTTATGTCAGGATTTGGCAACCTTTTACCACAGTGGACCACTGATTGAGATCCAGTCTCCACTGTGGGCGGCATCCTACACCTCCCCAGCAACCAGCTGATGCTGTGGAGACACTAGATGGAATAAGGTAGGCTCTAGGACCCTGAGGATGCCTCATCTGCTTGTGTGGGTTCAGTGGGCTGCTGGTTCTCTAATCCTGTTTTTTTGTGACTTGATTTTCAGTTTTTAATTTTGCTGAATACAAAACATTTGGGCTAAAATTTTCTGAGGGTGCCTACTTAAGGCTGACTTAAGGGGCAGAGGGGAGAAGCTGGAAAGGGAAGAGTTACAGGTAAAACAATTAAATTATTTTTGAGATTAGATAAGGGCAAAGTATGCTGTTTTGTTCATGATAAAAAAATAATCTCGTGTAAGCCTTTCTGCAAATCGTGGTACCACTCTTCTGGCTGGGAGCGGGGTAGAGTAGAGGTTGCACTGATGTGCCTTTTGCCATCATGATGAATATTTACCCAAAAGCCTTAAAAAAAAAATCTCAGTTCACACTTACTCACTGGACAGCTGTAGAGTTTGCTATATTTCTCTGAAGCTTCTCTCTGAAAGCATGCTCCATCTCTCTCTATCCAGCCACCCTGTATAACTGAACTGTGTGTATACCTCCCCACTGTTTCTGTTGTAGTTGGCATTGCAGAGGATAAATGGGATTTTCTTTGCAGTTGTTCCTTTTGCCATGGTGCTGGTATAGGAATGGTGCTAGGGATATAGAGGAGGGAAACTTCTCCCATCTTATCTTAATGCTTCCTTTGGCATCCAGATATTGTAGAGGGGAAAGAGGGAAGCAAACAGGCTCAAATAAAAAGTGTTGAGTGGGGGAGACAGCTGTCGGAAAGGGGGATGGAGTCTTGGGTTTCAGGCCCTGCTCTCAGTGCAGTTTATGGATTTTATCAATGGCTCTTAAATGTAAAATACATAAACCGTCCAGGAGCGGGGCCCAGAACTCAAACTTGCCTCCCTCCTAGGCACCGAATTTATCTTGTATCAAGTATAGAGAAGGCAGATGCATAAACTGGACTTGTAAATTCCACTCCCAGAACCAGTTGCCTGTGAATTAGATCACACAATTTCACCATGGCCTTTGGATTACCCTAAAATACTAACAACAGTACCTTAGGACACTTGACAAGGGAATGAATAACCTGCACTGAGTGCATAGTTGGGATGCCATGGAACAATTCACATGCCCACGTGTGAATGACAGGAACAAGAATAAGACTACAAACCTATCTAAAGACTCACTTTGGCCGCATGGGGCATTAGAAAATAAGATAGTGGAACTTAGTCTTGATCTCCTGTCTTCGGGAAAATAATTTGGTGTATAAAAGATAAAGATAAAGATGTATATAAAGATGTATAAAAGCCAGAAACTTCATGTTCCACTGTAGTACTTGAAGTGCCCTGTTCTTGAGGTGTTATAATAATTGTCACAATATAAACCATATGAAATGCCTGCAGGTAATGCAAACAGGTGTTCAATTGTGCAGTTGACACTAGTAATTTGCCAAATCCCATCAGTTTCAGTGTTGGAGGTACTGCTTATGACAATTTAGTGCTCATTGCTGCAGAAACAGCCTGCTCTCAGCTTTTTGTACCCCATTAATATTTGTTAAGTTGTGTTACACAAAGTATGTGTCCCTTTTGCTGAGCTGTTTGCACTTCATTAAGGCTTAATGAAGAGGCTCTGCTTTACCTTAGAGCAGTTTCCCAAACTTTCTTATTGTGTACCCCCTCCCAGATTTACCAGTTGCCACATCCTCCTACCAGCATATGTTTATATTTAAACCCCTTAAATGCCAATTATAATGACAATTAAATCTGCTCTTACACTGTTTTTCCCAGTGGCAACCCCCCAAGAGTGCCAGTGCACCCTCTGACCAGACGCGCTTGCCACTTAGGTGATGGGCAGGGGGGCAGGCAGGAGCACCAGAGCCCCCCCTGCAAGTGCCAGCCAGGGAGTGGAGTGCCCTTACGCTTCCAGAAGCATCTGCAGCCACTCTGCCACCCCGCTCCTTCTTCCCCCCCCCCCCATCAGTGCGATTGGCTGAGGGGGATCCCCCCCAGTTGGCGGGATCGGCTGCAGGCAAACCCCCCCCAGTTGCTGACTGGTTGGTGGGGAAGCATGTGCCCCCCTGCAACTAAGGTGGCACCAGTCGCCCCCCCAGAGATGTTTGGGAACCCTGCCTTAGAGAATTTTGCTTTTAATGGCAGCATTTAAATTGACAGGACTTGGTCAATTTCAAGACTGACAATGATGGGCTACAGCAGGGATTTACAATTAGCAGCCCAAGGGCTACATGCAGCCTGTGAGTGGTAAAATTGTGTCCCACCAGGCTTGTTGGCCTAGCACCAGAATATAGTGGGGTGAATGCTACTGCTGGTTGCCTTTCGCCATTGCTCATTGCTGATTTGGGAGTCTTTACTCACTGTTGGCAACTAAACTTGGCAGTAGGAGAGCAGGCAAGGGAACAAGTGGCATTCACCCCTGGGTCCTGGAGCTGTGGCAGTGGAGTGACTGCAGCCAGAAGTGGGTTGTCTATGGGGCCAAATTAATTGGATGCCCCTGGGCTGAAGGGTAATCTTAGTCCATCCTGCATTTTGGGAAATGTCCTGGTTACCAAACAAGACTGGTATATATAGTTTATGCTGTGTGCATGTGCTGTTAATGTGCAGCAATAAACTGCAGCCATTTGAGCTGGAGTCAACTGCTCACATGCACAGTGTCTACATATGTACCTGGGACTGCATCAGTTTGAGCCAGGGTGGAGCAGCTCCAGGCTGGCAGAGGGCCTGGGCGGGGGGCTCGGGCAGTAGAGGGAGTGACAAGAGCCCAGAGTCTGGTCCCCAGCTGCCTGTGCTGACCAGGTGCAATTTATACTCACCAGTCACCATCTACATGTGCATTTGATTGCATTTAATGATTCCATCCTAAAATAGTACTGTCCCCAACTAATTAGAGCTAATTAGGCAACTCTGTAGTAAAGTGCATGTGTAGATGCATCCACTGTGTGTGAAATTTAGAGTATGTAAGGACTGTGATTCCTTAGCTTTGAGAGTTCTTGAAAACATGACTCTGGTATAAACTTAAAAAGGGCTAACTTGTTAACATTTAATCTTGCCAAGTTAGTGCATTTTTTATTTAAAAAATGGAAAATTAGTTGACCTAGAAGAGGTAGTGTATTGAATTTTGATCCTGATTATTAAAGCATGAAATAGGTTTTAATTTAGCTTTATTTGCAAATTTAAATGGAGCCATCACATAAAACAAATTAACTCAGCAAGACTTTTTTTTTCTTTCTAATAAATTGAGCACAATATTGTGGCATTTACTTAGTACTTTCAGAGGACCGGTAACAATTCACACTCATTGTATTTAGGAACTTTTAAAATCCAAATCCAAAAATATATATTTTTCCTTTGAGTTGGGGGGTGGGGGGGGAGCGAGGGGGATTTCCCTGATGTTTGTTTAATGCTGTGATGCTTGCCAGCGCAACTGAACAGTAAGTTTTAAACATCTGAACATTTCAGAGAAAAAATAAATGGTTATACCACAAAACAAAGTACTAGGCTGAAATACTGGTTACTTCTACAGTTTCTAGAGTGAAAAAACAAGATATGTGAAGTGAGATAAGATCTTATATTGTACCAATTGTATGGTTATAATTATTCTAATAAAAGATACTACTTTACCTCATAAGTCTTATTTTTCATGTATTCCATGGACCACAGCTAGAGCAAACTGAATTTTATTAGTAGATGCTAAGATTCATGAACCAAAAAGATGACAAAGCCAGAAGGGAAATACAGAGCACTCGAGTGAGGGACTAACATAAGAGGGATGGGGGAAACGCAACTAGGATACAGAAAATACAGTGTTAGTCAACTAAGCCCGGGGGTGAGGGAAGGGGAGGAAGGGGGGGGTCGTGACGCTGAGAAAGAAAGAAGATAGATGTACACAAACCCGTACAATGGTCTGCAGTGGTGGAGGGGGTAGGTTGGAGATAAGATTCTATAGACTGAGAAGCTATCGCGGGGGTTCAGGCCCTTTGGGTCCGGTCCAGTGGCAGTCCGTCTCGCAGGGTTGGTGTACTAGCGGTGACCCGTGATGTGCTCGACATAGATGTCATGGGACCAACATGGTATCGGACACCACGAGGCAGTGCATCATCTTGGCGTAGTGGCAGAAGATGGGGCAGGCACGCAGGACGCTCTTGTTGCTGGCATCCCAGGCTCACAGAATAAGCCTAACTGAAAAGTAGCCAAATTTTAGCGGGGTTAATGTTGAAAGAGTTCCGTTACAATTTTTTTTCTCCATTTTTTTTTTTTAATGGAATGTCAGAAGGAAATATATTTTGAAATTGGGTATTTTTTTCCTGTCTTATCTAGTTCATGTTCCTGTTCAGGCTTGATTTATTTTGTTTTTTCCACACTGAAGCAAAATGGATGTGAAGAGTCGAAATCATTTGCTTCTAAACCGGTTAGCATTGGAAAGAGACATCAAAACCTCTTATGTTATGGATCATATGATTACTGATCAGGTACTAACATTACAGGAAGAGGAGAAAGTTAAAGCACAGGTAAAATGGGCATCTTTTTACTCATCTTAGTTTTTCTATACTGCATAACCTGCTTTGGAATATTCCTTTTGGACTGTTTGAACATGTTAGACTATTATTCGGCAAGTATTCAAGCTTATGCACAGCTTGATGTGTGCAACTACTTCCTTTAAAGCCATAAGAAGATCTTTGTGCTTAAAGGTGTTTGAATGCCTTCTTCAAGTAAAGCTTTGATGTTGGCCCATTATTTGGATTGTATTTGCAGCAAGTATTCCTGTTAATAAGAAGTGCAGTCCTTAACTTTTTGACATTGAAACCAGATGACTTAGTAGGTTCCTATATCTCTGATTTTAAAAAACACTTTTTTTCTTTTTGTTTTTGGTAGGCTACACAGCGGGACCGAGCAGCTATGCTAATAAACATTATTCTTAAAAAAGATAACAACTCATACATATCTTTCTATAATGCACTGCTTCATGAAGGGTACAAGGATCTTGCAGCTCTTCTCCATGATGGTATCCCAAGTATCACCTCTTATGATAGAAAGGACTCTACAGATGGAGTAGCTTTTTGTGGTTAGTATAAACCATCAGCTTTGCTGTTTTTGAAGAAAAAGATTGGAATTGTAGTTTAAATTTTATTAAATGAGTAAATATGTGAACTGTTTTTGAGAAAAAAGCAGTACTTGGTGCACTTACACATTTGACCTGGTGTGGCTACAGTGAATATTTCTGTTTCGTGTAATTTAATGGGGGGAGGTATGTTTTTTAAGTTGTTTAGCTCTTCCATGTCCAGTAATAGATGATTGTAAAAATGCTGTTTTTAAAAAATAAAGGTTTATATGTTGGACAGTGTCATCTAAGTCTAAACACTTTTAAGTGGTTGATGGAAGAAAATTCTTTCTGTTAGTGTATTTTAGAGAAATGAATCTTGATAGAAATCACAAGCTCTGAAATTTACTTTCTTTTTGGCAATGACATTTCCCCTTTTTTTTTTTAATTTTTTTTACTTTAATTCACTATTTGGGGAACATTAGCAATTTGGCTTAATTAGCTACTAGATTTTTTTCTATACACCAAAGTTTTTGTGGGTTTTCTTTTTAATTACTGTAAATAAACTAAACTGATGCAAGCATCTGATCTGCCATGTTTGTATTCCATGGCTGTTATATAGTTTCAGAGCAGTTCCAGTGAAACAAGGGTTCACACCATATTTGACCAAATATGACGTCAGCTTTATTACACATTTATTGATATTTAAATAGAAAATGTATCATGAAGATCACAGGCAATCTAGTGATTAATACTTCAGTTATGGTAGAAATAAATATTTTTTGAGACAGTGTGGGAGAGAAAGGTAACTGCTTTCCACCTGTTCTGGAAACAAACTGAAATTTAGCAACTCTCATTATCCATACATTGTTTTCATGAATAGTTAAGGAGTGTTGTTTTTTAAAGAGGTAGGGAAATTGTTTAGAAATCCTATTCCTATTTACATGCGTGATTTTATTTCAGTGAGGACAATCCTCTGTGAAGGTGGAGTGCCACAGAGACCAGTTGTGTTTGTTACTCGTCCGGAACTGGTAAATGAAATTAGACAGAAACTATACAACTTAAGAAATGATCCAGGTTGGGTTACTGTTTATGGAATGGCAGGTTCTGGGAAGTCTGTCTTAACAGCTGAGGCACTAAGAGACCAAAGCCTCTTGGAAGGTACTTTTTAGTTTTTTATAAAAATTATGTATGTTCAGTCTTCATGCATAAGGAAAATTTTCATAAATGGCTAAGGGACCTATATCCCATTGAAAGTAAATAAGTGATTCAGACCCTAAATTAGTTGGATATTCCTAAACAATTTTTGGTTTATAAAATTGACTGTCACTTCATGCTCTAGAACAGTGGTGCTTGGTTCATGGGCCAGATCTGGCTGTTGGTCTGTATCAGGCTCCTGGGGCAGGCACAGTGGACCCCATCCAGGCATGCGGAGAAGGGTGGGAGGCAATTCAACCCCACAAGGGAAGGGGGCTTGACCTGGTCCCACAGGAGGAGGCAGGGGGTGTGGTTCTGCTGGTGTGGCCTAGCCTCAACTTTGGACTGCAGGGAAATGGGGTGTGGCTTGTCCCCAATCTGAGGCTATGGTCTGGCCCTAATACAGCTGCAGGGGGAGGGGGCGTGGTCTGATCCCAGGGGTAATGGGGTTGCAGCCTGTCCTGGCCCTGGCCCTGGCCCTAACTGCGTGTGCGGAGCTTGAGGTTTGGGAATTTGGTAGTGAGGAGGGTGGCCATTTTAATGGCCACTGCTCACCCACTACTAAATTTCCCAACCCCTGGGGAGCCCCTCTGGCCAGATGCGATGGACCACAGTTGGCTGGGGGCGGGGGTTTGGGCACTCCTGCTTTAGAATGTCTGAATACTGCCCTGCTTTCCAGTGGAGATTGTTCACATTGGATAGGATTTTCAATTTTGAAGACGCGTACAGTGCGGTCTTACTTGGATAATGTAAACACTCATTTGGGGTTAGAGTTATGGAGACATATTTATGGAATGTGAGTGAAACATTTGCCTCATCTTTTAAAACTGCTTATCAAATCTTAAAACTTGCTTCCATTTTAGCTAGCCTGATTTTTTTTTAATTGCTTGGTGTAGTTTGGTTTGGCCTCTTGAAGGCTCAGATCAGATGTAGTATCAGCAGCAGCTAACATATTTAAGCTTATATCTTATTTTGTATTATCTTTGTTAGAGTGCTTTCCCGGAGGAGTACATTGGATTTCTGTTGGAAAACAGGACAATGCTGGGCTTCTAATGAAACTTCACAATCTTTGTAGTAGATTAGACCTGGACTTCACTTATGCACAAAGGCCACCACTTAATATTGGAGAGGCTAAAGACCGTCTTCGTCTGCTGATGCTACATAAATACCCCAGGTACTATCAGTGAGATTAAGTGTTATTCATTGTATGTAACAAGCATCTACCATATGTACTTGAATACAAGATTAGTTTTTTTCCTCCCCAGTGGCATGGGGGGTGGGAAAAAGCCCCTTGTCTTATAATTGCACATGAGGAAATATCACTAAACTCATTGTCTGTTGCCAAAAGCGGCATGTGCTCAGTAATGAAAACCAGCTATGAACTTGGTTAAATGCATTCAACACTGAGCATGACTATGAAACAACATGGCCCACATTGGGCAAACATACTGATAGGACCATACCACAAGAATAGGTTAGTGAAGTCAATTTGAATAAGATTACGGTAGTGCCCATTAAGCTCATTCCCTTTCACTGCTTTTTCAAGTCATGGTAAGCTGTGACATTTCATACAGTTCACGTAGAATCCCTCTGTCGCCTCCTCTTTCAGCTTGGCACATATGATTAGTATGACTCCATCCTCCATGAGGTGAATGAAGCAGGACCAGGTTGTCTTGCACTTCATCTGCATATAAATTTTTGGAGCATCCCAGGGCTCGCAACAAGAACACTGGGTTCTAGTCATGAGTGGGGACTAATTAGCACGTGGATCCATTGTGGGAGGCATCTGGAGTACACACACATACTGAACAGTGCTGAGCTGTGGGGTGACCATGGCTTGAAATGCTCTTGACACTGCTGGTGCCCAGCCCAATGACCTGTGGTAAATCATGAGCATTTGGCTTTGGACTAATACCATGCAAAGTTTGTACTTTATATAAGTAGGTGCCAGAGTGCTGCTTAAGTGTGTTTATGGAGTACCTGTGCTAAAACTTGCAGCAGTTTAAAAAAAAAAAGCATGCATCAATTCTAGATAAACTAAGTGCATGGGTACTGTATGCAAATTGCTACAGCCATGTTTAATTTCAAGGTTATTGTTTTCAGATATGCTCCTTACTTCCATGTGCTCAGAGAGAGCAGGGACTGACAGTAAGGAGAAGGGGAAGGGGCTACCAGGGTAAAAAGTTAGAAGAAAGAAGAGAGCGAAGGGCTACCTGTCCCCTCCAGATTTATTTTCCCTGCTGTAGCAGTGGGAGGCTGACAAATTCAAGGCAAACCTCCAATAATTAGATTCTATACCTGGAGAACTATAACAAATGTATAAGTTTTCCATACATGGAATCTAATTATTCGGAGTCATCTTATAACCTTGTTCTAGTCAAGTAAATATAGTAGATCAAGATCAAAAATGAGCTTTTCTGTGTCTTGTGTATAGGCCCTGGCAAGTGAGCTAAAATTGCCACCACATGTACATTCTTTTCAATTTAACCATTTATTTCCCTTTCAGTAATGCCTTAGACAGTGGGAACATCCTTTCTGAGGTAGAACTGGAAAGATTTTTTTAAAAGTAACTGACTTGTTGAAGCTTTTTTCATAGGAGTGTCAGATGGAGAGGTCTGTATCAAGATTTCCCAAATCCTGCATGTGTGATCTGGCAGGTTATATTCATAAAGTTGTGCAAAAATATGACAAACTCTTCCACTTGTGTTTTGGGATGGGAGTGGGAGGCAGGACTCGCATACAAAACCTATTGTGCTTTTCATCAGCATCTTGAAGCAACAGTGTTGTGTAGGTAGTGAGACTGAAGGATCCTCCACAATGAGGAGTTCATCGATTCAGTGCTGGAGGAAGAACTGCCAACAATAGCACTAGAGAAGGGAAAGGACATAGACTCTTAGGAAGGTGGAAGCTGGAAGCTTGTGACCTCTGGCAGCAAGCAGAAATCTTCATATACATTTGCAACAGTTCACCTGCAGAACAGATGTTGTCCCCTAGCAGGAGAGACAGAGAAGCATGTTCCAATGGTGGAAGAGGATGGGTGATGCCTCCCCAAGGTGGGAAGGATCAAGATCACCACCAAGAAGAAGCAATAGGTAGTGGTGACTGGAGATTCCCTTCTGAGGGGGACAGGGGCACCTATCTGCTGGCCTGCCCTGTGCTTTTGGGAGGTCTGCTGCATGCCCGGAGCCCAGATCTGCGATGTCATGGAGGGATTACTGAGACACATTCAGCCTTCTACTCTATGCTGCTCATCCATGCGTGCACCAATGATACTGCTAGGGGAAAACCTGAGCAGATCAAAAGTGACAAAAGAGCTCTGGGTGCAAGAGTGAAGGGGACAGGGGCTCAGGTGGTGTTTTCCTGGATCCTGCAAGGGAAAGGGCCCAGGCACGAGCAGGGACATCTGGGAAGATCCATGCATGCCTGCGCAGGTGGAGTCATGAGCAAGGCTTTGGCTTCTTTGACCATGGGATACTGTTCCAAGGATTGCCAGGAAGAGACAGGATCCACATGATGAAGACTGGGAAGAGCATCTTCACAGACAGGCTTGCTAACCTAGTGAGGAGGCCTTTAAACTAGGTTCACTGGGGAATGGAGACTAAAGACCTGAGGGAAGTGGGGAAGTGAGTGACCTGGAGGAAGTGCAAGCAGGAGGGGGCAACAAGGGAGGCATTCTCATTCGTCCTGAGAAATCAGGGCAATCAGCTAGTCGTTTTAGGTGCCTGGACACAAATGCATGGAGCCTGGGAAACAAGCAGGAAGATTTGGAAGTCCTTGCACAGTCACAGGACTATGATGTGATTGGAATAACAGAGACTTGCTGGGATAGCTGGCATGACTGGAGCCATGGATGGGTATAAACTGTTCAGGAAGATCAGGCAAGGGAGAAGAGGAGGAAGAGTTGCACTTCATGTAAAAGAGCTGTATGCTTGCTGATGACCCCAGTAAGAAACTGGAGATAGGCCTGTTGAAAGTCTCTGGGTTAGGGTCAGAGGGGAGAGCAACAAGGGTGATGTTTTAGTGGATGTCTGCTATAGACCACCAGACCGGGAGGAAGTGGTGGATGAGGCTTTCTTCGAACAGCTAGTAGAAGTTTCCTGATCCCAGGCCCTGGTTCTCATCAGGGACTTCAACCACCCTGATATCTGCTGGGAGGGCAATACAGCAGTGCACAGGCAATCCAGGAAGTTTCTGAAGCGTGTTGAGGACAACTTCCTGGTGCAAGTGCTGGAGTGGCCAACTAGAGACCATGCTCTTTTTGATTCGCTACCCACAAACAGGGAAAAATTGGTGGGAAATATAGTCGTGGATGACAACTTGAGCAGCAGCAACCACACAATGATTGAGTTCAGGATCCTGTGGAAAAGAAGGATGGAGAGCAGCAGAGTAAGGACCATGGGCTTGGAAAAAAGCAGACTTTGACTCACTCGGGGAACTCATGGGCAGGATCCCCTGGGAAGCCAGTTTGAGGGAGAGAGGAGTCCAGGAGAGCTGGCTGTACTTTTAAAGAAATCTTACTGAGGGTACAGAAACAAAACTAGCCCAATGTGTAGGAAGACTAGCAAGTATAATAGAAGCCCAGTTTGGCCTAGCAGGGAACTCTTCAATGAGCAAAACCACAAAAAGGAAGTTTATAGGAAGTGAAAACTTGGACAAACAGCTAGGGAGGAGTATAAGAGTATTGCTCAGACATTCAGGGATGAAATCAGGAAGGCCAAAGCACAGTTGGAGTATCAGCTAGCAAGGGACATGAAGTGTAACAAGAAGGGTTTCTACAAGTATGTCAGTAACAAGAGGAGGACAAGGGAAAGTGTGTCCCTTACTAATTGGGGAGGCAACCTAGTGACAGCGGATGCAGAAAAGGCTGAAGTACTCAATGCCTTTTTCACTTTAGTCTTCACAGACAAGGTGGTCTCCCAAACAGCTGCACCTAGCAACACAGTTTGGGGAGGAGGTGAGCAGCCAACTGTGGCAAAAGAACAGGTTAGGGACTGTTTAGAGAAGTTGGATGTGTTCAAGTCCATGGAAGGGATGCACCTGAGGGTGCTGAGGGAGTTGGCTAATGTGACTGCAGAGCCACTGGTCATCTTTGAAAGCTCATGATGATCAGAAGAGGTCCCGGAAGATTGGAAAAGGGCAAATATAGTGTCCATAGTTAAGAAACGGAAAAAAGGAGGATCCAGGGAACTACAGACCGGTCAGTCTCACCGTAGTCGTTGGAAAGGTCACGGAGCAGGTCCCCAAGGAATCCATTTCTAAGCACTTGGAGGAGGAGGTGATTAGGAACAGTCAGCATGGATTCACCAGGGGCAAGTCATGCCTGACCAACCTGATTACCTACTATGATGAGATGTCTGGCTCTGTGCCGAGAGACCAGTGGATGTGGTATACCTTGACTTTGACAAGGATTTTAATATGATATCCCACAACGTTCTCGCAGGCAAGTATAGGCTGGAAGAATGGATTGTAAGGTAGATAGAAAGCTGGCTGGATCATCAGACTCAGAGGGTAGCAGTCAATGGCTTGAGGTGTAGTTGGCAGCTGGGATCAAGTGGAGTGCCCCAAAGGTCAACCTAGAGCCAGTTTTGTTTAATATCTTCATCAGTGACATGAAAGAATGCACCCTCAGCAAGTTTGCAGAAGGCACAAACGGGGGACTGACAGATACGCTAGAGGGTAGGGTTAGGATTCAGAGAGACCTAGACAAATTGGAAGACTGGATCAAAAGAAATCTCATGAGGTTCAATAAGGATAAGTGCAAAGTCCTGCACTTAGAATGGAATAGTCCTGTGCACTGGTACAGGCTTGGGGCTGACTGGCTGGGCAGCAGCTTTGCAGAAAAGGACCTGGCGGTTACAGTGGACAATAAGCTGGATATGATCCATCAGTGTGACCTTGTGGCCAAGAAGGCTAGTGGCATACTGGGCTGCATTGGTAGGAGCATTGCCAGCAGATCAAGGGAAGTGATTATTCCCCTCTTCAGCACTGGTGAGTCCACATCTGGAGTACTGTGTCTAGTTTTGGTCCCCCCACTACAGAAAGGATGTGGACAAATTGGAGAAATTCCAATGGAGGACAACAAAAATATTTAGGGGGCTGGGGCAAATGGCTTCTGAGGAGAGGCTGAGGGAACTGGGTTTATTTAGTCTAGAGAAGCGGTTCCTGAACTCTGACAGATTGTGCACCACCAATTTAAAATGATATAACTTTAAGTACCACCAGCATTTTTTTCAGTTCAACTTTAAGTACTACCAGCAATTTTTTATCATATAAAGTAATTATAATAAATCTGTTAACATGTACCACTGACAGGTTGTCTGCATACCACGGGTAGTACTTGTGCCTTAGATTGGGAACCACTAGTCTAGAGAAGAGAAGACTGAGGGGGGATTTAATAGCAGGCTTCAGCTTCCTGAAGGGGGGGGTCCATAGAGGATGGAGCTGGACTGTTCTCAGTGGTGGCAGATGACAGAGCAAGGAGCAATAGTTTCCAAGTTGCAGCAAGGGAAGCTTAGGTTAGAATTTAGGAAAAACTTTCTCACTAGTAGGGTAGTAAAGCAGTGGAGCAGGTTACTAAGAGAGGTGGTGGAAGCTCCATCCTTGGAGGATTTAAGACCTGGTTAGACAAAGCCTTGGCTGGGTTGATCTAGTTGGGGGTGGTCCTGCTTTGAGCAGGGGGTTGGACTAGATTACCTCCAAGTCCCTTCCAACCCTAATTTTCTATGGTTCTCTGATTCTGTGTTTTGGCAAGGGTTACTTCAAGACTTGGAAACTTCCAGCAATAGTGAGCAGGGGCCACAGTGAGGAAGAACAGCCCTTCACGTAGTTGGCTGGAGTGACCAGAGGAGATTGTTTTGCTAATGGCATGCCACAGACTGGATCAAACAGCTGGTGTATGCCCTCGGTAAAATATATGCCACATATGATCTTCATGAGGGCCAGTTCTGGCTTGGGGGCCATAGGTTGCCAATTCCTGCTTACAGGTGGTTGTGAAGCAAAAGAATGGATGCTTGTTCACAAAGGTCCAAAAACTATTTCTTTTCCTGATTTTTTTTTTTTTTAAATGTTGGCAACGTTTTTGTTGCCAAGAAAAATGCTAGGGAATCTGTGCCAAGCCATCTGTGAAACCCTTAAGACCTATCCTATGAATTTTTTACTTTTTGTATTGCCTTGTGATACAGTAACATTTCTTTTTCTTTAAAAGAGAGTCAAGTTTCAAATGTAAAATGCTAACCTGACTCTAAGTTGAAGTGCAGATTTTTCTGAAAGATCAGCAGTCCTCGCTTGCTTACAGGTTCAGCTACTTGTCTGTCAAGGCACACTTATGCTACCTTTCTGACATCTTTGTTCGCTTAATCAAACTCATCTCTTCTCAGCAGAGGTGGAATTTGAATATTCAGTTTGTGCATGGCAGGGGAGAGACATCACTGCAAAATGTGGAAATCGTTTTTTCTGAGCACAAAGAGGAGGCTGGGGTTATTTCCTTTTATGGTATGTTTAGGCAGCTAAACACAGTACTCTGGAGACACTGGAACTCAAGGTGGGACTGAAAGCAGGATAGCTCTATTGGTGTAATGTTTCACCAAGACTAATTTACCCTGCTGTTCTGTTTCTTGTGCTCAAACTGTTTAGCGCATATATTTAGTTCACTTGCTGAAGTCTGAAACAAAAGGAACAATTGGGAGCCATCAGGCATTTGTAGATTCAACTTGGGGAATTTCAGATTCTGCTCTGGAACTGTCTTTTTAACTGATCAACGTTTCCTGAATCCAGTATGCTGTTGACTTGGGAGTACTGACCGAGCCATAGCAAGACAAAGTAATAAATGTTGCCTATGATTTGATGCTATGGTTGACTTCCTCAAGCCAGGCATTCATTAGAGTGAAATTGCCTCTGAGAGAGAGACCCAGTTTTAGAATTTTTTCTAGTCTGTGTTCTTTTTTTTCTCATTTGGGTTTCAGTTTACTGACCAAATAAAGGACTTCAGTTGCTTCCTGATCAAGAATGAGACAGTAGTTTCTGCAAACCTTTTCTTAGGAGGACAGCCTTATTTATCATGTTGGGTTGTGGTTATAAGTTAACTTTCAGTTTCTTGTTAGTAAAGTTCACTTTATGCAATTTGAGAATTACTTCTGATATGGCTGTAATCAATTAGTATGAGAGGTAGTGGTCTTAACAGGGTATCAGGAAACTCTTCTAAGTGTGGAGAATGGTTCACCATCTCTAGAAGTTTGGGAGAATCCTAAATTACCTGTAAAGTCTCTGATTGTTCACATGTGAGAGCAGATAGTTGCATCTATTGCATAAGGCTTTTTCATATGAAGATGTCATAGGATGAATTGGTTATGGCTGTGACAGTACTTAATGGTGACCAACCTGACGGTGGGTGGTTGGACCCAGAAAAGTATTACGCGAACAGGCCGGGGACGAAAGGGTTACGGGGCCTTGTTCCTCCTTCTCCTGTCTCTCCCTCCGTCGACAGAAAACACTAAGGAGGCGGTGTAACAAATAAATGCTTTACTCACACTTTCGTATAGGTGGTTTCCGTTACAGCAGTTCCAAGATTAAACTCGCTGTTAACTTGAGAGCTCTAAACGCATTCGAATGATATACTCGGTCGTGATGGGGGTGTCCGGGGGGAAGGGATTTCGTGGACGCAGGACCTCCGGTGAGGGTGATCAGGCCTCTCCGATATGGCGTGGGTCCCTGTTTTTGGTGCGCGCGCTTTTCCTTTTAAACGGGCTGCATCCGCCTGCCCCCTGCCAAACAGCGTGGGCCGGGACCGCCGATCTCGTGGCTATCAGGCCGCACCCACTACTTCCCCCACGCCACGAGCACAACTTGCTCTCATGCTTTATGTTTGGTCACCTTTTTTTTCTTTTCTTTATCACAAATGGATGTTCCTGATGAGAATAGTAACCTTAACATAAATTCATCGTTAACTTATCCCATATAAAAAGACTTTCAGTGATCTAATGTGTCTGGGTGCCCAATTTAAAAAATAAGACCCCCTTCAGCAACTTTGAAACTTTTAGCTATACAGTGCATGCATTTGTATGTAAAGTGAGGAATTTTCAATGTTCATTGGCTTAACTCTCTTCCAGTTGAAGTAAATATGACACTTCTCTTAACTTCAATGGGAGCAGTTGAAAATTTCTCCCATAAGGAATCAGAAACAAAAGTAAACAGTGTAATACAATTCAGCTGACAACTTAAAAGCTTTATTATTATTATTATTTTCCCCTGAAGTGTTCAAAATGCAAATATATGAGGTTTTGTTCTGTCTTCTGGACTTATTTGCTCTGGTTTTCTTTTAAGGAAAGGAGATTGTTTGTTTTTTGGCAACCATCTTTGACCATTTGTTCTTTGGTTATATATGCATTGCATCAAGCAAGACTTTTTTCATTTGGTTTGTTGAGAGATCTATTAGCATAGCGTAGTCCTCAAACATAACTGTAGCTCTGCTTCAGAAATATGTCAATGGATAGTCTTTGAAAAATGTTACTTCTGCAAATAGAGATGTGATATCAGACTAAAATTATAGGGCAAAAGTTATTCCTACACAGCTTCTCTCCCTCCCACCCCAACAAGATTTTCAAAAACAGACATGTAGCAAGCTAAGTAAACAGGAATTTAATTTCTACTTACGTTTGTTCTGTGCTTGACCAACTGAGCTCTTCTCATCTATGCAGCTATTTAACCTATACATAAGAAAGCATTTCTTTTTTTTATATCATGTTAACAAATACTTACCTCTAACTTCCTGATGGATATTGAGAGAGAGGGAAAAACAAACTACTCGTGGCTCAGTATTGACAAAAATATGCTCTTATGAATTATAAGCAATGATGAATGTATTCTATATTGGCAAAAGAGTGAAAAGTAAAGCATTTAAATATTTTTCTGAGACACAAATTCAGAATATGAACTTGCTTCCCAAATTGCATGTTAGTGCTTCTTAAAAGGTAGCATTTTAATAATGCAATGATTTTTTTTTTTTAATTATTATTTTTTAAAGTGACTGCTTGACTCCAAATGTATAATATTTCTTCTTGTATTAGGTCTCTCTTGGTCCTGGATGACATTTGGGATTCTCAGACATTAAAAGCTTTTGATAATCATTGTAAAGTTCTTATTACCAGCAGGGATAGGAGTGTGACAGATCATGTGACTGGTAAGGAATGTTATTCTGTCCTGCTTAGGACTTCATATCAGTTGTGTGTCTGTTAACTGATAAAATACCATTTAAATTTTTGTAATTTTTCTTGGTTATAGATTATTCCTCTCATATGCCACTGCCTTTGGCAGGCTGTGGAACTAGAAGGTTTGTGAGAGGTGGAAATTCTGGTTATGGATGATGTCTGTTATGTTTCATGTTCATGACTAGAAAATTTTACTGGCTGTCAACAAATACCACCAAAGCACGAAATGTGAACCCAATTCTGATTATATCATATTGGTGAAGGGGATGGAGAAGGCCACTAGAATTCATCCTGTTTTCCTTTTCTGGTCTGCAAGAAAGACCCTGTTTTTTCCAATTTTGTCTATAGTTGAGGAAGGCAGGACAAATTTCCCTTTGAAGGACATGAAGAATGTTGTATAGGTCAGATAAAGAAAGTCATGGGGATGGGGTATTACAAGCCACTTTTGCCTTCCCTGCAGGGCTGAACAGACTGTGTTCCTTTCTTCTTTTGTCTTAAGGAGTGGATGATTGAGCCCATGGTAGGTTGTGATGATATGGAAGTCACCAAACTTTGTATTTTCTGCAGTGATCTTTCCCTTGAAATGGAAATCTGTTAATAAATGCAGTCTGTGTATGTTTCTAAATTGAATTTGAATGAAGAATGTTTACAAAAATATTAACTGGAGGTTACTGAATGTTAACAGATATTTTGAATGTACGTATTAGGAATTAATCTGATTTTATTTGGAAATTAGCTTTTCCAAGCTCTCCGAATCATTTTGCAATTAGATTCCTTACTTTGTACTAAGGGAGGGAGGAACACTTAATCATTATTAAATTTATGCTGTTCCTGATAGAATTTTATAAAATATTTGTTCTGCAAATATTTTTATTATCCCACTTGATACAGTTCTCCACTTGGAGGTGATTCTGAAAACAACATTTTGTTATTTCCAAGACCTGCATTTATTTTTTAAAATAGACAAATTGTAAGCAGATAAGCTTGTTAACCAAGATTTTAAAAGCAAGTAGTCATTTAAAATATCTTCATTTTTGGATGCAGAATTTAGGCACTGCTAATACTGAAAACTGCTTTTTCAGAGGATCAGTACTTTGTGCTTTCTGAAAATCCTGGCTTCTTTCAAGCACCTTAAATCAGATGCCCCAAATTGCTAGTTAATTTTTCAGTTTATGTCCACTGAGTGAGCCCACACATAATAAATTCCTTTTACTCTCATTAATAATATGAATGTCCTATAATTGTGTGCTACTTGCAGATATTTCCATAATGGATGCTTTATGTTCGTATTTTACCTGAAGATTAATTTTCATCAGATTGGCCGGCAACTTCCTCATTCTTTGTGCCTTTGAATCTGCCTCCTTCCCAGCCCCCTGAGACAACCAGCAAAGCCCAAAAACATGTGGCGGGGGGGCAGGAATCAAACACCCTCCATTCTGGTCTGCAGTCTAGAGACAGGAAGCATAACTCTACAGATCACATCCTCTAATTTGAGAGTCAGAACTCCCCTTTCAGTATCCTCCCTGTAAAGTTACCCCAGCTTCTTTTATCTTCTTTTAAACCTAAGGTGGTTGTGGAGTTCTGCTTCATTCTCCTGCTGCTAAGCATGGTCCTCACCAATATTCACCTGTTCTAGACTGCAGGGCTGCTTTTGTTATTTCCCAGTGATCTGTGGATGGAGGGGGTCCTGGGCTTCCAACTGCTGCTTTTTACAGATCACTTCAGGCATAGCTACTCCTGCTACCTTTATGCTATGCATTATTCTTTATTGTTGCAAATAAGAACAGCACAATTTTAGATTTATTTTTAAGAGCTAATTATGCTCATTGAAGGAAAATTGGCATTTGTCAATTTCTTTTCAAATTTGCAAGTTCTCTTACTCTTTTCAAGGCATCCTTTCATTCTGGAATAGTATGCACGTGAAACTTTTAAGTACTTTTTCCCCATTATGTTTTATATTCAGATATTAAAAATATTAACACTTTGGAATAGGGATTGGTTTGACACTTTTACCCATTAGTATAGTCTCAAGTATATCTTTTGACAAACAGTTTTGAAACATCCAAATGAAGTGGAGTTGTATCTAAATTAATGAGCTCTGTAGTAAGTTTAAAATACTATATTTATTGGGCTGGAGATAGGGTCAGTTAGCCTGTATAGAGCTCTGTGCTGTCATGACTAGGTTGCTTGTGGCTTATCTGCCAAAAACAAAGGCATGTTTAATAAAACTTGTTTTTATTCCTCTTCCCACAACTGTTGGTCCAAAAGGATCTTTGTTGTATATTTCAGAGAAGGAAGAGCTTGGTCTTCAATCTATATTCCGTGTTTCATGTTTTGTTTTGGAAGTGCTTACAAGCTAATTTAAATATTTTGTATACTTTTATTAAGATTTTTAACTCTCTAAATCTTTCTTTCATTATTTTTAATTGTAAACCTACCCTAGGCAGGAAATATGAAGTTCACATGGAAAGTGGATTGAATGATGAGAAGGGACTTGAAATTTTATCTCTCTTTGTTGATATGAAAATAAAAGATATGCCTGCCCAAGCTGATAAAATTGTAAGAGAATGCAAAGGTATGGTATTTACTATTTTTTACTACTTCAGAAACATTTGTATTTTGTAATTTCTATTACATAAACATAATTTAGGAGGGATTCTGTCATGCTGTAGTACTTTAAACAAACAACATGTTACTGCTGGATTTCCCTTTGTTTCTTTAAGTGACCCTAATGGATTTTCTTCCTTTCATTTCTTTATCTTGTTTAATTCTGTTCAGAGTACTTGCAGGAAGAGTATTTAGGTGAATCCTATACATTTCATACCACAAGTATCTATGTCGCATATTTTTCCCACCTGGCTTTTAAGACTTCTGTTGCTAAAACAAGAGCTAGCCTTTTTAGAACAGCAGTTGCTGATGAAAACACTTTTGGATCCAATACTAGTTTATCCTCATTTGAGATTTTGGTCCTTTTCTTTGATATTTTCAGGTTCGCCCCTTGTGTTATCATTGATAGGCGCATTATTACGTGATTTCCCCAATCGTTGGGAATATTATCTCAGACAGCTGCAGAATAAGCAATTTAGAAGGATAAAGAAATCTTCTTCTTATGATTATGAAGCACTTGATGAAGCAATGTCCATAAGTGTTGAAATGCTGAATGAAAACTTTAAAGACTTCTATAAAGATCTTTCTATTCTTCCAAAGGATGTTAAAGTGCCTACTAAGGTAATTATGCCAAATCTGATGTTTTATAATTGGTGGGATTGAAGGTCCTTTCTTTTTGTAGTTATTTGGGAGATTCTTTGTTTTGTTTTTAGTACTTGGTCTAATCAGTGTGTGATCTTAATGAAAAACTTTTAGCACTGCTGAACTGACAACATGAGCTTGTCTACATGTGCTCTTTAATGTGCATTAGCTTGTTTTAATGCACATTAAAATAAGCTAATGCACCTTTTTCTAGTACATCACAATGAAGGTACTAAATGTAGTGTGCGTTAACAAAAGCAAATTAATGAACATGCAGATGCACCCTTAGTGCATCAGACTAGGTCCATCATTAAATAATAGTATTTTAGCTTGAAGACTAAAGGAAGATGATGTAAATGAAAAGCTGTTGAAGTAATATTACGGTAAATACCTGTGTTTATATAGCTCTTTTAATCAAACAGTGATTTCTCCAAAAGTGGAAGAAACTGGTCTAAAAGAAAAATTCCACTCCTTTCATAGTATCTGCTGGAGTAGGTTGCTGCCTATGAAAGCTCATGCTTCTCTGAATCAGATAGTCTGTAAGTTGCCACCCTGTTCTACCTTCTACCTCAGTGGTGGGCAGTTATTTGGGCTAGAGGGCCATTTAGGGAGTTTTAGTGATAGCTCATCAAAATTCCCCAAGTAGCTCTGCCCTGTGCTTGGCTGAGTGGATGGGATGAGACCACAGGTGGGCAGGGAGCAGCATCTGGGAGCGGGGCAGGAGCTGGGATTGGAATTGTGGGGTGATGACAATGTGGGCTGGGACCCAAGGAAGAGCTGTGATCAGGTCCCCACATGCCCCTTTGAGGGGCACTGGTTCTGTGGGCAGGGGTGTGCATGGGATGGATTGCAGCTCTGGCCCTGTGCTCTCACCACCCTGTGATCCCGGGGTCTCCATGGAGATTGGCTGTGATCCACGTGGGCAGGGCGCGCAACCAGGCAGATGGGATGGGCCCACGGACGGACAGGAAGTGGCATCTGAGTGCAGGATGGGCGGGCAGGCCAGACCGGGGATTGG
Organism: Alligator mississippiensis; assembly: GCF_030867095.1. Lineage (NCBI taxonomy): Eukaryota > Metazoa > Chordata > Crocodylia > Alligatoridae > Alligator > Alligator mississippiensis. The sequence continues at coordinate 93,636,517 of NC_081827.1, read as the reverse complement.
GATTGTGGGGTGGTGATGGCATGGGGCCAGGGCTTTGCCTCTGCCTACGGAACTGGCGGGGATGTGTGTGGAGCCCTGGCCCCTGTGCTGTCACCTCCCCGTGATCCCAATCTCTGACCTGGCCCTGTCCACTTGTGTGCTGGTCCCCATGGAGACCCCACTCCCCCCACTCTATCTGGCACCCCCAGCAGTGGGTGCAAGGAGGATAGGCTGGGGTGCCCAGGCAGTGGAACCAGGTCCAGCGGCAGTGAAACCGGCAGCGGCAGCTAGAAGGAGCTGGGAAGCGACTGCTCCTGCACTGCCATGCGCCCAAGTGCAGTGGGACCAGCCGCACACACCATGGCTCAGGCTGTCCCATGTGCCTGGGCCAGGTGGGGCCAAAGGACCCACCACAGTCTGGATAAAATTCCATGGTGGGCCAGATCCAGCCCACAGCCTGTTCTACTTCATGTCAAAAATGGTTAGTAGTTGGGGTTGCTTACAAAAGTAAGCATGATGACTGTTAATCAGGACATGGAGATAAAGGGATTAATTAAGTGATGCGCTGTGTCTGTTGGAGGAGTCACTATATCTTTCTCTGTCACAGACCAGATACTGCTCTTGGTCTAGCATATGTTTAAAGGGCTCCCAATATATAGTCAGTAGTGCAGAGTGGAGCTTTCTCAGGCTATCCTCAAGACTTGGTTCGCTCCTGAATCTTCTCCTGGGGAGAAAGAAGAAAGGTAGATTTAGCTTTTAGAGTTCTCTGGTCACCCTTTTTCCTAGGGGCACAGAATCCCAGGTCTAATTTAGTTCCTGCAACAGCTCTTTTAGCCCTCACCCTACACAGAGCATTACCTGCAAGTTGTAACTTTTTATAACTTTTGTATAAAAGGTCAGATTGATTCCCTCCTTCTACCTTTCTTGTTTTAAAATGCTTTTAGGTGTTCTGTATTCTTTGGGATATGGAGCCTGAAGAAGTTGAAGACATGCAGCAAGAATTTGTAAACAAATCTCTCTTATTCTGTGATCGTAATGGGAAATCATTCCATTATTATTTGCATGATCTTCAACTTGACTTCCTCATAGAGAAGAATCGTGAGCAACTTCAGGTAGTGTATCCACAAACTGAGATATGCTTTTAACACAGGTCAGGTATGGAAATTATATATGCTTTTCTATGACAGAAAATCAACAGGGGTCTGAAAAGTAATCCCCATGTTCCTTGATGCTAAACCATTTATTGTAAAAACAAATTTTTACATGCAGTTTTAACACAGATTATTTTCAAATAAATTAATGACAGATTTTTTTTCTTCCAGTCATATGTAATTTTAACAATTCTGATATTGTGAAATACAAAAGTATTAAGCTTGGCTGACAACAGGCTTGTTCTGGAGTTAGGAGCCTCTTTTAGATAAATGTCATCTTTTCTCTGTTGTTTTTCTGCCTGTGATTTATTGCCAGTAAAAGAATAGTGCTCCATCAATGATATTGAGGCACATCAAAATGCCATTAGAATTGCATTTACCACAGATAAGCAAAAGTGTGAGTTTTGAAGGTTTTTGCATGAAACTGCCATAACAAATGAGAGACTGATTGGAAACCAGCCAACTTTTTTCCTTTTCTTTCTCCCTACTCATTGAATAGATTTAATGTTTGCATAACTAGCAGGCAGCGTGAAAGAGAGTAGAGTAGAGAAACAAGATTAATAATGGGAAATTAGTGCAATACATAAAAACACCAGGAGTAACAATTTATGATTGATAAGTATAAAATGTTTTAAATATTGATGCCAACATGGTTTTCAGTATTTTGCTCGGGGTGTAGTTCTCTAATCAAAACATAGAAGTGATGAGCCATGGTAGTGTGAAGTTAGAAGGTAAGGCATGGTAGCTAGAGCTGTGTGAAATTTTGGTGGCTGCTTCATTTTAACACTGTTTCAACTCATTTCGAGCTCGAAACAGCAAAATTGAAACAGCCTCAAAACAAAACAAGGGCAGTCAAAACATTTCAAGTTTCAAAGCAGCCTGGCTGAGTCCCCCTCCCCAGTGCTAGGATCGGGCTGGGGAAGGCAACTCAGCCCAGTGGTCCCAGGCGGCAGCACCTGGCTTCCCTTGCTTATCTGGCAGGCAGATCGGGGGCCCAGAACCCTGGGAGGACTGGCATTGCCCCGCAGCCCTTCTGGGGTTGCGGGCCCCCGATCTGCCTGCCAGATGAGAGAGACTGTTTCAAACTTCCCCATTATAGCCTATGGGCGAAACATCAAAACAGCATCACTGTTTCAACGAAACGGAACAGTGGTTTCAAATTGAAATGTCAGAATGCAAGTTGAAACAGAACAGTGCCATTTCACACAGCAGTAGTGGTAGCATTTTGGTGGTTCAGAGTAGTATGCCTAGTTTAGGGCCATGCTTCTTTGAACTGGTTTGTAAGGTGCCTGCCTGCTCTACCTTTTGCCTAATCAGAACACAATTACTGTGAAAGACTTTATCTATCTATTGTTCTGACTTAATCATTTGAAATATCCAAAGGCTAATGCATTTAAACTTCTTCCTGTGTCTTGACATATAAATTACAGGTACATCATTAAAAGGTTGAGCTGTTCATTTTGATTATGTGAATCTGTAGCATCTTTTTCCTAGCAGCTGCTGAAAAGATTAGAATAGTAGAGTGACTAGTTTTCTGGTAACAATTCAAGCTAAAGCTTTTTGATGATGCATCCTTTGAGATGTAAACTTAATTATAAACTTAAGTTTTGAATGTACAGGTTTTGAAAACCTCTTTTTGTCACCCTTTTTCTAGATTGTATTGAGGATGTTCTTGGGGCATGATATCGATGAAATTCTTCCAGTGTTACTTTAGAATCATCTTATTCCTAAGGGTACTCCTTAACAAATAGTGAACAAGCTTAGTATCTGAAGGGACATAAAATGTATACATTTTGAAGAAAAGAAATAGAATAATAATACTTCAGCAAAAAAAAACAACTGCTCTAACATCCTCAGTATAGTAATTAATATAGGAATCTGTGAGGATGTGAAAAAAGTTTATAGTCATCAGTTACTACATTATGAAGACAAATAGATAACCTATTAACTTAACTATTACATAGTCATGTCTACCTGTTTGCAAATTAATTGTGGAACTCTTTTATTTTTAAAACGTTTGTATACTACAAATATTTCATTGAGATTTTGTTTGAAAATGTTGCTGTCTTAAAGATAAAACTACTCTGAAGATGCTGTAGGAAAAAAATATATGAAGAAAAGTAACCTTTCAAATGGTATATTTAGTTAATTGATCTGCTTATTTAGTTTATTATGCACTTTGTAGATATGGTGACAGAAACATTTTAATAGATTCATTCAATAAAATATTTTTAAAGACAAATGCTAACAGCAATATTATTAGCTTTATGGCTGTGCAAAACAGCTGTGTTTTGATTTGGTTTCAGATTTGGCTGTTTCGTAGGACAGTGGTTTGTTTCAGTGTTTCAGATCCTTGTCCTGTTTCGTTTTGGCCAAATCTGTTTCAGAGATTTGAATCTCCTCTGAATTCATTTTGAACGGGCTGCAAGCTTCGCACAGCTCTACTGCCCAGCCAGGTGGGGCTTGGGGCCAGGACTGCAGGACCCCAGCAGGGAGCAGGACAGGGCTGTGGGTGGCTCATTCGGGGGAGGGCTGCTGCCCTCCGTGCAGGCAAGGAGACCCCTCACACAGAGCCCCACGCTACCCCGGATCTCTCCTCCCTGCGGAGCCAGGTCGCGCAGCAGGGACCAGCACTGCCCTGCTGCACAACTTGGCTCTGCAGGGAGCAGAGATCCATGCCGGGGGTCTCCTCACCATTGCTGCCCGCCCTCTGCAGCCCCGTGTCGAGTCACGTAGCAGGGCAGCAGCATACAGCTGTTTCTCTGCAAGCCCGGCTCCGAAACTCTGAAATTTTCCAAAACATTTCCGAAACGTTTCAGGTTCCTTTGTTTTGTTTCGGAGATGTTTTGGAGCCTTCCATTTTGATTCGGATTCAGTGTTTCAGGCCTCAAAACAGCCTGAAACACCTCTGAAACGAAACGTCTGCCGAAATTTCACGATGCCCTATTAGCTTTCATATGATACTAATTGAAGATGTTTTAATTGTTGCAGGAGCTGCATGAAAAGATTGTTAAACAGTACAAGAAACATTATAGATTATGTATACCTACTCCAGGTGAAGAGGATTGCATGTACTGGTATAACTTTTTAGCGTTCCACATGGCTAGCGCTAAAATGCAGGAAGTAAGTACCGATTGTTGTCCCGTTATCCTTTCCTTACAACTGATATTTCCCTTGGTTTGTTGATTGTTTGTTTGGTTTTTAGTTTGTTTGAAATGTTTCAATTGTTTGAATTGCTTGATAGTGGCTGTGGCTCAAATATTTACTATTGCAAAACAAACTTTAATGCCTTTCCATAAAATGAAGATTAGTTGGTTAAAGTATATTATGAGTTGTTGCCTTTTTTCTCCTTTATTCTGTATAGAATTCATTGTAAGTAAAATGTGGAGATTATAGGCAACCCAGGGTAATCCAAGATAGGAATAATTTTAAAACAATTTTCTTGGATTTGCTGAGCAGAACTTAAATTAGTCTTTTTTTTTTCCTTTTCTTTTGTCTAGTCTGAGATTTTTCAGAGGTGGTTGTAGTTGTGATGATTGGCTTTATACCTGGTAGTTAATACTCTTGAGTAAATTTCAGTCCAATGAAAGCTTTATCATCTATTCTGAAAACCTCTATAAATTGTTTTGTTGCATTATACTTTTGTTTTGACCGTCTGCTTAAAATTGCTTCTTGAGAAAGCTTAGACTTCCTCCAGATGAAGAAACAGCACAATAATTACAGAGTACTTATCTTGGGTTTTATTCCTTAATAAGGATCAGACACATGACAGGCTAACTCTGCTAAACTGGCTGCCTGTAGTAGAAGCTATTACCTTTAGGTGCCAGGGACTCTATGTGCATTGAGCAATAGGCTACTGTAGGATGCAGTTTACTAGTGAAGCAGACGCAACACATTGCATGTAATAACTTCCCCCATGTAGAAAAGTTGCTTAGATTTTTCAAGGAGTAACTTTTACTTGGATTCAAGAGATTTACCATGTTACAGGGTTGTGTCATGTGTCTGCTCTCCTTTTACCTAGGATTACCATATTTCCAGTTTCAATAAAAGAGGACACCTGTTGGGGGGCGGGGAGTGGATGCTATATGATTGTGGGGGGACAGTGATATTCCGGTGCTCTGCCCCTGCTGCTGCCCCTTGCTCCCAGGCCACAGTCCCCAGCCCTGCTGCTGCCCCTCACTCCTGACCCACAAACCCCTGGCTCTGCCAGTGCCCCTTACTCCCAACCCACAGTACCCCACCCTTCTGGACCATGCTGGTGCCCCACACTCCCAACACACAGCCCCCCTGTCTCGTCTGGTGCCCCTCACTTCTGACCTGCAGCCCCCTGATCCTGCCAGTGCCCCACACTCCCGACAAATCATCCCCCACCCCCAGGTGCCCTTCATTCACAAGCCACAGGCCCTCCAGTCTTGCTCCCCCCAGCCCTGCAGCATCTCCTGGCCACCCCGCCACTAAAAGCAAGGGCACCAGCCCCAGTGCCACCGGCCTGGCCATGCAGCTCCCCGCTGCTGCCAAAGAGCCTCTCCATCCCCACCACCCCCCAATACCATTCCCCTGCTGGAGAGGCAGGTGCCTCCCCCCTGTCCTGCTGCAGCCCCAGTGCCTAGGCAGCTTCCCCCAGCAGCAGTAGGCACCTGTCCCCTCCCTACACCACACACACACACACACACTCCCCAAGCTCTTGGCCCTCCAATTCCCACTCCCCATAGACTTACCTGCATCCAGCTGCCAGGGTTGCTCCTGCCACCCTGACTGTGCCTGCACATATAGGTAGTGCCCCCTGCTTCCAATTGCCCTCCTCCTCCTTCCCCCAGCCCCAAACAGCTCCTTGCTAGGGCAAGCTGGGAAGGGCTGGGAAAAGCATCAATGCTGAGCAGAGCAGAACAAAGTCCGGGACATTTGATCATATTTTTTAAAACTGCCTAGACAGAGATCGGAAGACCCAAAAAGAGGACATGTCTGGGGAAAACCTGGATGTATGGTAACCCTACTTTTACTACATGGGTGCAACTACATGTGCACTTAACTGCGGAGTAGACTGATATGCTCCACAGTAAAGCTTCACCATCTACGTGTGCACAGGTATTAGGGTGTAATTAATTATCTCTGCCGTAAGATAGTACTGCCTGCCTCCTAGCTCTGCACTTTAACATCCTTGTGCCTCAGCCAGCCCTTCCATTGTCTGACACTGCTGCTTGGAACCTGGGGCTGACCCCTAGTTCCCTGCCAGCCCAGGGCTGCTCCACCCTGGCTCAAACTGCTGAAGTCTTGCATGCCTGGGAGCAGATGACTCGGGCACAAACTACACCGGAGTTTATCTTGTTGCCTTAATGGCACACGTAGATGCACCCAGTATGGTCAGCTTCCTATATATAGTAAACCTCTTGTTTGTCTGCACTCTTTGTAAGTACTTACAGATTGTGGTTGAAGAGCCCACTTTAAGGATTTTAAATGCTGTCTCCTGTTTGTACAATTGAACTAAAGCCTGTTTTTACCTGGCAGCCCCTGGCCTCAATTTTTCCAGACATAAGTTTTATATTCTTTATGACATCTCATAATGGTTTGATTTGTTGATCACTCTTATGGAAATTCATACCTGTGAAACAGCAGTTTTCAAAGCTCGTGATGACTGCTGTTTTTTCTATACACATTTAAAATCAGTGCTAGACACAGTGCTTATATATATCCAATAATTTTCTCTCTGTTTTTCTTTAACTTTTTTTCTTTACAGGAACTATGTGATCTCATGTTTTCTCTAGATTGGATTAAAGCCAAAACAGAATTAGTAGGACCTGCCCATCTGATTCATGAATATGTAGAATACAGTAATATACTGGATCAAAAGGTATGATACTGTAAATTAAATGACTAATATGTTTAATATTCTCTAACCAGACTTTAGTATTAAAATAATGATGTCTTTGGAAGTAAAAGGAAAGAGTGAACTCTGAAGTCATCTTCAAGTAAAGGCTGTAGTTGGGGATCAGAAAATTAATCCATGGACACCATGGTCTACATGTAGATGCTGATTTTAGTGTTTTCAGTACCTGCATGGTTTTTTTTGTTTTTTCAGTCTTAAAACTGATTATTGTAATTATACGAAGCTAAAAAATCTTGTATAATTACTGTATTTACTCAAGTCCAAGACAAGGGTGTCCCGTCCTGTTGGATGCACACTTTGTCAGGGTTATTTGACCCCAGCAGTCTTTCCTGCCCAGAGCAGGGGAGCTGGATCCAATGATCTCACAAGGTCCTTTCCAGCCGTAAACTTCTGTGAATCTGTCCTGTCTCGTCCCCTGTGTATCCCCCATCGACATGGGACAAGTAGCTGCTGCAGCCTCAGCTCCAGGACTGTGTAGTAGCTGGGGGGGGGAAGCACAACGAGGGTGGCACCCAGTAGAGACCATGCGAAGGAGTGGTGTTTTAGGGAGGGAGACCTGTTTGGGGCGGGGGCCAATTGTATTCTGTACATGGAAAATTGTCACTTCCTGTTCCCCTAATTTATAATATTTCATGTATAGAATCTAATTATTGGGGGGGGTGTCTTAAATTCGAAGTCGTCTTGGATTTGGGTAAATATGGTATTAAACAAGACTCTGGAAGAGTGCTTGAAGTCCCTTAATCCTGATGGAACATGCTTTTATCTTTGCTCTGTCATTAGCCCTATTTACCTCAATAATACTGCTTTCAGATAAGGGTGCTATTTAATGTGAGTAATTATTGTAGTATCTGGGCACTTATTCAAGAAGAATTCATCTAACATGCACCTTATGAAATAAAATCTGACCTGACCCAACCCTTAAGCGTTCCTTTCAAGAAAGACTTAATATAAACCATGTTTCTGAAAGAGTAATAAAATACTACATATTGGAAGAGACCATTGATTTTTATTTATTTATTTATTCCTATTCTGGAGATATTATCAAACCTCTTTTTCATACAGAATAGCCTAGCACGTGAGAACTTTCAGAAATTTCTCTCTTTAAATGGACACCTTCTTGGACGACAGCCATTTCCTGATATTGTACAGTTAGGGCTTTGTCAACCAGAAACCTCAGAAGTATATCAACAAGCTAAACTAAAGGCACACCAAGAAGTTGATAAAGGAGCATTTTATGTGGAATGGATGTAAGTAGACACCATCAACCAACCCCACCAGTAGCCTGGGATTGGGGCCCCAGGGGCCTGCGCCTCCTCTACCCAGTCACTTGTGCTGGGATTGAGGTACCGGGGCCTACGTCACTTCTGTCTGGCCCTGTGTCCTAGGTGTTGGAGCCTGGGACCCTGTGCTGCCTCTGCCTGGCCCCGTGTACTGGGTTTGGACTCGTGGGGCTATGTGCTGCTTTCCCTTGGCCATGCTAGAATTGGGCCCTGTGCTGCCCTGCACACCAGATGTAGCGTGCAGGGCCATAATCAAGTAATCTCCACTGATGTTAAGATCTCATTTTACTTAACTATTCAGATTTCAACCTGTCCTTTCTTTATTTGTACTACTGGCATTTCAAAAGTACTAATTATTTTTGGCTAATGTGTTTCTACTTAGATTTTTTTCAAATCTTTTTTTACATCTTAAAGATTTTGGAAAAACTCTTGGTAAATCTGGTAAAAATGCATCTTATAAAAATAAAGCTTAGTCTATCGATTCAGACACTTCACTCTCAAACAATGAAAAATAAAACTTTTTTTCTGTCTTTGTATCTGGATCCGTGAGTCAGCTGTAGGAAATATAACCGTATTGGTTGAACATCTGAGAAGAATCTCATGTGTTGGTTAAACCATCTCTGTAAAATAGATTATGCCCAAGAAATGTGAAGAGTTGATGTCAAAGGTCCCTCTGAGACTACCAGCCCATTGCCATGCCCTAATTGACATGGTAGTTTTTTCAATAAATATGCCATATTCCGTATAATCAGCACTCTGAATTACTTGTTACCTACTTATAGCTGAGCTTTACTAGGGGGACAGTCCTCAGTACAAGTCTAGAGCAAACACTAAGATAGGATTACTTGATTGTTCTAAAATCACTGATTATTACCTTCCTGTGTTAAAGAAATAAAGGCATGAAGAACCTCTCCCGTTTGGTTGTCCGACCACACACAGATGCAGTTTACCATGCCTGCTTTTCCCAGGATGGACAGAAAATAGCTTCTTGTGGAGCTGACAGAACACTGCAGGTAAAATATGCATACTCAAGTAAAACTGAAATGCACGTCTCTGGCCACATAGTACTAAGATTTTTCTGAGTTTGTTCTTATTATTTTACTTTATTATGCAAAGGTGCCAGGAAACTAGAACTCTTCAGAGGGAAAATAATTTAAAGTCATATAGTCAAGGTTGTTATTATATGTGACTGTATTGCTTGTGTTTATAGAATCATTTTTTATCTAGATGTGTACAGGGGTTTTATGGGTTTGTCTTCTAAACGCTATTGCATCCTGTATGCATACTGGACTGTTTCTGTTGGTATAGACCTTGTAGCCTGATGTAACCCTACCAATATACCCACAAAACACGTTTTTCTGTATTCCCTTGTGAACAAATTATGCTGCAGTTAACCTTAACTTTTCCACAGAATGGAAAAATTGTTTGTCAGTGTTAAAAACAGCCAGTACCAGTCATCGTATGGAAACAGTAAAACACGTGTGTGTGTGTGTGTGTGTGTGTGTGTGTGTGTGTATATATATATATGTAGACATTTATAGTACTTTTATCATTCTTCTGTGAATAATCTGTCAATGAAGTGCTAGTGGGGGAAAATGAGTTTCAGAAATTGGAGATAGTAATATAATGAAAAGTGGGGTTTAAAGAGAAGGCTTGCAATTAAAAGCTGGCTGAGGGAAAGTGACTGATGCCAATTTGCCAGCAGTCTGCCTGGAGGGTGCCAGCCAGCTCTCAAGAATGCTAGCAAGTCAGCCAACCAGTAATCCAGTTAAGGTATCCATATTACAGACAGCCCAAGGTAAGGGTAAAGAGTATGTTTTTTGCAAGCCTTTTGTAGTATTTTGACTACTTAGCAAGTTGAATACTATTTGTTAGTGGCTTCTTTTTAGTTTCTAGTTATACACTGTTCATTTGGATATTTAATGTTTGTTGCTGTTTTCATTTGCTGGCTGCTACACAATTTTGATGACCTCCCATTCAGATTATTTCTGATGGATGTACTTTTTATTCTGCTTTGCTGAAGTTATTGTGATGTATGTCTCTACTTAATGATCTCATCATTAAGACCAAGGGTTTTTCTTAAAAAGTGGAAGAAATGTAGCAGCATATCGTTTGGAAAAGCTTTTTTAAAAGGACCCTGTATTTTTAATGATTGTATTTCTTAATAAAAAAAAAACCCTCTCATGTTTAAACTTTGCGTTACCAATATTTTTCCTAATAAATGCCTGGAAATGTACCACTCTTCAGATATCCTCTCCCTGCGACTATGTATATATCTTGTCTGTAAGCAAAGCAGTCAGTAATCCTTATGTTAAGGAAAATCTGCTTTTGCAGAATGTATTGCAGATTTTATATTTTACTGTCCCTTTAGACTATTCAGGATGATCTTTTTTTGGTTGTTTTTTTTAAGGTAATCAGTTCCATTATTGTTATTACTTCCTTGTAGAGCTGAATGGGAATATAAGCACAAAAACATTTTAAAATTACATTACCTTTGAGTCAGTTAAAATCTTAAGTATTTGAACAATTTAAAGATCAGTAGCTGAGGGAGGAAAGGTTCAGTGAAGAACTCATGCTTAAATTCTGCTATCTTAAAAGTCAATCTGAAAATATTCCCTCTGCTCCTCTATTTTCTTTTTTCCATTTTGGAGTCAGAAGAAACCAGGACAGTGATATTTATTATATAAGACTTTGAAGTATCTCCCTACTTTCTCATTTTTCTGAGATTAAGAACTTTTCTAGCAGTAAATAATATTTACATCCAGGTAATCTCATTACTTGGATGTAAGGAAGTGTAGAATTCCTCATTTTAATGTATTAAATGCCTATAAACAAAGTTTGTCACATGAAGGAGAAAAAGGCAAATTACTACTCGCACTCAGCCCATGTTTTTCACTTTAGGGTTTAAAATAACAATATTATTACTTGACACCTAAGTGTTTGTTTTCCTTAATGTCTTAAAAAAATAATATTAAGTAATGGAGAGTGCGAATAGGCACTTGGCCTAAGAGATTTAAGATTTTTTTTTCCAGTGTGCTCATTACCATAACACATATTGTGTCGCTGACTAACTTGTTTATATTAAATCTAAATCATGGCCTCTGACAATATTTTCAAGGTTAATTTTATCCTATAGAGTCTCTCCTTTTTAACTATTTGTGACATTTTTATAGTTCAGTTAGTCTTTGCTCTAAAGTCCAAGTTTGAAAAAGTAGATATTGAAAATTCAGAGGTTACTTTTAAATAAAATTAAGAACACACTACAAGATAAATTAAATTTTGACCTTAACTATTGGTTAATTTGCCCTTTAATATTCCTAAATATTTGAATTGCAGAACATGGCAATTTTTTACCTTACATAGTACAGTATTAAATTTGCCTCAAAGCACGTTTGATATAAGATTTCAGAATCATGTTATATTTTGCTTGCATAGGTGTTTAAAGCAGAAACTGGAGAGAAACTTCAGAATGTAGAAGCTCATGATGATGAAGTACTTTATTGCGCTTTCTCTCCAGATGGTAGATTCATAGCAACTTGTTCAGCAGATAACAAAGCGAAGGTAAGAAAATGGTCCTCTGACACCTTTTCACCTTAGAACAAGGAGGGTTTTTTTCTAAACTCTAACCAATTCCAGGTGATTCAATTTTTAAGACCATTTTCGTTGAGATCTAATCTATGTAGAAAGTAAGCTTTGTTGTTGTTGTTTTTAATTTAACTTATCATAGAATCATAGAAGTAGGGTTGGAAGGGACCTTGTAGATCTTTAAGTCCGACCCCCTGCCTGGGCAGGAGGAAAACTGGGCTCAAGTGACCCCGGCCAGGTAGGCATCAAGCCACTTCTTAAAGACCCCCAGGGTAGGAGCCAGCACCATTTCCCTTGGAAGTTGGTTCCAGATCCTAGCCGCCCTGACTGTGAAGTAGTTCTTATGGATGTCTAATCTAAATCTACTCTCCAACAACTTTGTGGCCGTTATTCCTTGTTATCCCGGGGGGTGCTAGGGGAAACAAGGTCTCCCCCAAACGCTTCTGGTCCCCCCTAGTGAGTTTATAGACAGTCACCAGGTCCCCCCTCAGCCTTCTCTTGTGAAGGCTGAACAGGTTCAGGTCCTGTAGCCTCTCATTGTAGGGTCTGCCCTGCAGTCCCCGGATCATGCGGGTGGCCCTCTGGACCCTCTCAATGTTGTCCACATCCCTCTTGAAGTGGGGTGCCCAGAACTGGATACAGTACTCCAGCTGTGGCCTGACCAGTGTCGCATAGATGGGGAGGATCACCTCCTTGGCCCTACTTGAGATGCACCTGTGGATGCACGATAAGGTCCAGTTAGCCCTGCTGACCATGACCTCGCATTGTCGGCCCATGTTCATCTTGGAGTCAGTGATGACTCCAAGATCCCTTTCTGCCTCCGTGCTCTCAAGAAAGGAGTTTCCCATCTTATAAGTGTGCTGCTGGTTACTACTGCCCAAGTGCAGCACCCTGCACTTGTCACTATTGAAACACATTCTGTTTTCGTTAGCCCACCCCTGCAACCTATCCAGGTCTTGCTGCAGTCTTTCCCTCAGCAAATTTAAACAGGTTGCTTTTCACCCCATCGTCCAAATCACTGATAAAGAAATTGAACAGTGCAGGGCCAAGGACCGAGCCCTGGGGGACTCCGCTGCCCACTCCCCCCCAGGTTGAATATGACCCGTCCACCACCACCCTCTGAGTACGACCCTTCAGCCAGTTTGCAATCCATCTGACCGTGTAGGCATCGATGCCACAGTCATCTAGTTTTTTAATGAGGACGGGGTGGGAGACAGTGTCAAAGGTCTTGCATAAGTCCAGAAAGACTACATCCACGGCAACACCTGCATCCAATGCTTTTGTGATCTGATCATAAAAGGCAATCAGGTTGGTCTGACATGACCTGCCCCTAATGAAACCGTGCTGGTTGCCCTTGAGCATCATCCCCGATGCCGACCCGTCACAGATGTGCTCCTTGATGATCTTCTCAAAGAGTTTCCCCAGGATTGAGGTAAGACCGATGGGCCTATAGTTGCCCGGGTCCTCCCTCCTCCCTTTTTTTAAAGATGAGGACCACGTTGGCTATCTTCCAATCATCTGGCACCTGGCCCAAGCACCACAAGCGCTCGTAAAGACGTGCCAAGGGCCCTGCAATAACCCCTGCTAGCTCCCTCAACACCCTGGGGTGGAGAGCATCCGGACCTGCTGATTTGAACACGTCCAGCCCCTCCAGAAGCACTCTAACCCAGTCCTCCTCAACCTTAGGTCTTGAGGCGTTCCCCTCGAGTCCATCTCGAATCACGGTGGGGGAGTCCCGGTCCCTGCACAAGAAAACGGAGGTGAAGAATTTGTTAAAGAGGTCTGCCTTCTCCTCTGGCGCAACCACCAGATTGCCCAGCATATCTTGCAGGGGCCCCACATTTCCCCGTGCCTTCTTCATCCTCCCTATATATTTGAAAAAGGACTTTCTATTATCTTTGATCTTGGACGCTAGTCCTAGCTCTATGTCCGCCTTAGCTTTCCTAACAGCCCCCCTACAGGCCCAAGCAGTGGAGGTATACTCTTCTTTGGAAATAGCGCCCCCTTCTACCGGGTGTATGCCACCTTTTTGGCAACCAGGCATTCCTGGATGTCCTTGGTGAGCCAGGGAGGCTTTTGGGCACTCTTGCCCCCCTTGCTTCTTGTTGGGATCGTCACCCCTTGGGCCCTGAGTATCGTCTCCTTAAGGAACGACCACTCATCTTGGGTACTGAGTTCCCCTCCCTTCGATAACCCCAGCACCTCTCCCACCAATCTCCTCAACTCGTTGAAGTTGGCTCTCTTGAAGTCTAGGGCTACCTTCTTGCTGCAGGCCCTTGTCACCCTGCGTACTGTATCTTGGCCAGGAATCTCCTGGAACGGTCCGACCTGGCTGACTGCTCCTCCCAGCAGATGTCTGGGTAATCTAGATCACCCATGACAACTCCATCCCTTGCCTTAAGTGCCTCTGCAAGGTGGCCTGAAAATTCCCGGTCCAGCTCCTCCCCTTGGTTGGGGGGTCTGTAGTAGACCCCCACCGTTAAATCCCTCTCCCCACAACCCCTTGTATCTTGACCCAGAGCACTTCAGTTTGCCCCTCCTCCGACCACATTTTGCAGAAGATGTGTATTGCTCTTTGACATAGAGCGCCACACCCCCTCCCTTCCTTCCTTCTCTGTCCCACCTGTAGAGCCTATAGCCCCTAATGCTAACTGCCCAGTCGTGGGATGAATCCCACCACGTTTCTGTAAGCCCTACTATGTCTGGGTTTGAAGTGGCTATTCTGAGGGCGAGTTCCTCCTATTTGTTCCCCATACTATGAGTATTGGTATACAGGCATTTAAGGCCTTTCATAGCTCCGCGTGCCACTCCCCGATTAGGAAGACTATCTGGACCCCTGTTTCTTACCTGGGCACTCCTCGCATGTGTCACCTGTCTTGCTCGGGTGGTGTCTCCATGTCTTCCTGCGGCCCCCTCCCCTGGCGAGGCTAGTTAAAGCTCGCCGTACGAGATCAGCCAACCTGGAAGAGAAGACACGCTTGTCTTTAGGAGAGAGGTGAAGCCCATCCCGCCCCAGCAAGACCCTCACCCAAAAGCATGGGTCATTATCTAGGAACCCAAGACCCGCCTGGCGGCACCAACTCCATAAGTGCCATGTTTTATTTTACCTTGGAAAATAAAAGATGCATCAAACATAGAAAATAAAACTAATTGTAGCATTTGCTATTTTAGTTAAGTGTCAGAATCTGGGTGGATATTTTGAGATAAAATGGTAGGAACACACTTGTATTTACAGTATGTCATGACATAATAATTTATGCTTGTTGCCTCTATTGTTTCACTTAAATAACAAGCCAAAAAAAAGCTTGTTTTAGCTTGCTGCTTTGGCATTTGGTGTTTCTTTATTATAATAAGGCATTAAGGAATCCCAATTTACTTCTTATTCTCATACTAAATAAGGCTATTTTCCTCGCATCACCTCAATTTTTCAAACATTTAAACCACGTCCAGGTTCTCCAAAACATGGAGCCCAGGACCAAATTCTGGCAAGAATGAATTCATATCAATTGGTTGTAAGCATCCTGTTAAGCTTTTATAATTTCACCTTTTCCCCTCTCCTCTTTTTCCCTTCCTTTTCCTCTTTTCCTCCTTTCCTTTTTCTGTTTTTTTTTTTTTAACATGACCACTCTTGTCATTTTAAAAGGATCCTGTATCTCCCTATTTTAGTCAGTTTTACATTCCCTCCCTGCCCCACCCCCCAGCTGTGGGGGAAAGTTTGTTAATTATATTGTTGCAAATGGATAAAAAATGCATTTAGTTTAACTTAGATTGAAAGATGTTCCATGATAAGTTTTTATTTAGGAATGTACTTTTCTAAAAGTAAATAAATGAATTCCAAAATCTGTTTTTTAAATTACTCGTGTTTAGATCTGGTGTTTAAGAACAGGCAAGCGTATATTTGACTGTGTGGAACATACAGAGCAGGTCAACTGTTGCCAGTTTAACAGTGGAAATAATGAGCTTCTCCTGACCACTTGCTCAAATGACAGTTTGCTCAAGGTAAGTAGAAAATGCAGTGTTTTATTTTGCTTACAATTAAAAACATTGCTGGGGGGGGTTTTGTGTACATGCTCTTTTCAAACACCACAGACTAAATATTTTGCTTCCATAAACTATTAGACACGGCAAAAATGAATAACAGTGTATGAAAGGAAGGGTAGAGGGCAGTTTTTCAGAAGGTAGGTAAAATTGCTAGAAGTATGTTTTAACCAAGGATAATGATATTTAGAAGAGAATGAAGACTGCTTTTTAATTATTATTATTATCTTGTGCTTAATTGCTGGGGTAAGAAATTGAAAGTTGTGACTAATGGGGAAAATGGAAAAGGAGTCACCAGTTATAAGGGGCATGGCTAAAAGAAAATGAGTTGAATGGTAGGAGAGGAAAAGATTACTTATGATCTTTTAGGCTCTGAGGAGGAACTGAGTTGCGGCAGATTGGGTTAGATTAGCATTAGTTATATTAAATAGGAGTTGACTGACTAACAGTGGAATTAGGGAGGTTGGGAGCTAGTCTGCAGTTAATAGAAATTTTTAATAGATTGGAGTTCTCAGCCAGTCAAACCTCTGTTTAAAAGTTAGGAGAAAAATGCAGTCTTTGAGAATACACTGATACCTGGCCATTCTAGAAAATATACTTGAAAAGGGTCTTGCGATAGAAGATTGGAACAGATTAGAATGATAGATCACCTGTACATGAAATCGGTAATTAAAATTTTGCAAGGTAGGATTTTTATGTGAAAGGTAACAGAGCGGGTCTCCATTGTAGAGATCACGTGAATTTTTTAGAATGTGCTATACATCCATCAGGGGTGTAGGTTGTAGCCATGTTGGTCTAAGGACATAGGCAGACAAGGTTCTTTGGGTGAATATGATAAAATATATCAGATTCACTGAAAGAACCTTGTCTGCCTGAACATCCCTCTGCTCTCTGATAATCCAGGTTCCCAAAATCGGGCACCCAGAATTGCTTGTTATGCCAAAAAAACCCCACAAAACATATTGGAGGGGACAGAGGCAAGAAGAACCCTATGAAAATGCTGAGGTAGAAAATCATTGATGATGAAGTCGTAAGGAAGGTTGAAAGTCAAACAAGAGCACAGATGTATGGAAACCAAGAGTAGAGAGGATCCTGGAGAGAACAATCATTTTAAAAGTTCTGAAGATGGTAGGGAAAATAGATGGTGCTCTTTTGATTTAGCTAATAGCTTATTAATGACTTTATACTCAAGAGAGTATGCTGAACCTTAGCTTGTGTTGATCACTATAAAAGAAAGAGTTTAGGTATTGCTAATAAATTATACTGTTTAGAATTTGTAAAATAAATTGAAGATTGGAACAAGATACTGGTAATTTTTTAGAGGCAGTGGACTCAAGGATAGTTTCTTAGCCTTCTTCATAGCTCCAGGGCATTGTCTCTGCTAAGGGAAAGAAAAGTTATTTCGATTCCAGTTAGCTGACTGAAGTGACATATGGTAATGTTCTAACACAGTGGTTTCCAACCTTTTTTCATTTATGGACTCCTAAAACATTTTGAATGGAGGTGTGGACCCCTTTGAGTTGTAAGTGTAGGTATTCCCATACCTTTGATTGATAACAGCCATCTTGTGTGGACCCTTAGATGTAATCTATAGACCCCCAGGAGTCCATGGGCCACAAATTGAAAATCACTGTTCTATTAGACAAGACAGTTTTTGGGTTTCCACACAAATTAGTAGGTCAGAGCAAAGACTAAAAGAGCCCAAGGCTTACCTTGACTTGCAGACTCTTAAGAAAACTATGAATTGTGAATAGATTTTTCTATACAAGTTAAGCAGGTTTTTGGATATAAATGCACCATCTTTAGCTTTGGATTATTTATGGTTTGACAGCAATTGTTTGTTTCCTTTTCTTGTAGCTTTGGGACATAAGAAATAAGCGTTGTCAAAACACAATGTTTGGTCATACAAGTTCTGTCAATCATTGTAGATTTTCACCAGATGATAAATATGTGGCTAGTTGCTCAACAGATGGAACAGTGAAGGTAAGCCTTGTTTTTAATTAATGTGTTTTTATGGATTAAATGGATGGAAGTTTCTGTGATGTATTTTGATGATGGAAGTTGCTGTTGCTTTATTATATAACCTTTTAGTAATGCTTTGTAGTCATGTTTTTCAAACATTAATTTGTTATACCTTGGAGCATCTTGGTGGGGTAGCTGAGCATTATTTCCATTTTAAAAATGAGAAGCTAAAATGGGAATAGGCCAGGTAACTTGCCTCAAGTCACAGAAGGATTTCGTATCATAACTAGAAGTAAAACAGAGGTTGCCTTGTTTCATTCTATCACTTATCCATGAAACTTTGAGAATCTGATGTCAAGGGAATGCTTCGTAAAATCATATTCCAAGTGGAAAAGAGATCTGATGACTTAATATATTTTCAGTATGAGCCAGGAATACCTTATTTATTTTCATTATATGCTTAAATTCAATATAATTTTACTAGGTGTGCACTGATAAAGATTTTTTGGGCCGATACCAATGACCTATTATTGACCAGCCATATCAGTTGATACTGATCCGATTGCCAATATGCAGCCTGGCAGCATGGAGAGTAGCATCCGGGTGGTAAGTCTGCTGGAGGGGGAGGGGCGTGGGGAGAGGAAGGGGTGTCAGGGGGTGGGGACAGATTAAGGCCCCATGGTAAGGGAGAGAGTGGGGCTGGTACAGGGGCAGGCACTGCCCAGCCAGTGTGGGGCGGGGAGCCAGTGGCTCATCCTGGGGTGTGGGGGGGCTCCCACTGCTGCATGCACCCCCAGAAGAGGCATGGGGAGCATGTAACCCTCTGGATTTGTGCATGGGGCAAGGGTAGGCCACCTGCTGTGCGCTTAGGGCTGGGGCTGCTCCAGCCTCTTCCTGGCAGCTGCTCTTGGGCCAGGAGGGGTAGGATGGGAGGCAGTGGCACTGGGAGCAAGGGCTACGGCAAATTTTGGGGTAGCTCTAGCTCCCCTGTAGCCCCCCCTCCAAGTGCTGCCACAACCTTTCCCACTCTGCCCAGCCCAAGCGCAGCCACTGGGAAGAGGCTGGAGCAGCCCTGGCCCTGAGCGCGCAGCAGCAGCCCACCCTCACCCCGTGCAAAAATCCAGGGGGGCACATGCCTTCCCCGGGGGTGTGTGCAGTGGCGGGAGCCCCCCCTCCCCGCAACCCCTGGATGAGCCACCAGCTATGTGCCGCATGCCACCCCACCCCGGCTGGGTAGCGCCTACCCCCACCCCTGCCCCAGTACCACTCCCACCCTCACCATGGGGGACTCAATCTGCATTCCCCCCCCACATCCTTTCCCTCCCCCTTGCCCCAATAGACTTAAGATCCGGACGCTGCTCTCCAAGCTGCCGGGCTGCGTTCCTGGTCATGTGCATGCTGCAGCATTTACTGGCAACATTATTGACCAAATCAGCCAAAAAAGCCGACTCCTGATGATGTCAATTTTCCTTTTATCAGTGTCAATACGATATGTACCAGTGTATCGGTGTACGTCTAAATTTTAAACAGCCAGGTGAGGTAGGGATGACTTTTTTTTGTTTATTTTTTTTAGTTAACTTTCCCTAGTCAGTGATATATTTTTTAAAGCAATTAAGAGACTTGCACCATATTAGTCACGCTTCAAAAATTCTTATTTTTCTTTAAGAGTATCTAAATTAGGAATGATGAAAAACCTGCTGCTGTGATAGAAATCAAAGTTGAAAAGGGTTCTACTTGCCTTTGAATGCATCAGCGATATCAGGGGACAAGACTTCTTTTTTTATCAGATCCTTCTTAGCTGTTGGGCTTGCACTGGCTACAGGCAGATGTAACAACAGCTGATTGCTTTTCTTCCCCAAAGCAAATAAATTCCACGTCTTCCTGATGGGAGCATCTTCCACCACAAGACAGTCTCTTTTTTTTTCATAATAGCTGTGGTTGGTGGGTACTTCAGGTGTTATCAGTGTTTCACCTTTCTCGTAAGTCTGTTCCCTTTTTCTGCTGTGCATGGCAGAATTCAGCTTTTCTCTTGTCCTTACTCCTGGTAGAGACAGAATTCTTTGATGCTTTTCTATTTTCTTAGTTTTAAAGCATACAAGTTTCTAAAAATCAGTAATTGATGGCCTAAAATTTAGTGTGCTCTTGGATGATTGCCACTGAAACTACAAGATAGATGGCTCTAATTTTTCTGCCAAAACTGTCATGTTCCAATATTAGACACAAAAAAGAAATACCAATATAACTATAACTTTAAATCTTATGGAATCTACCTTTTAATATACATTTATAGATTATATGGATATGTAGTACAAAGATTTTAAGTTGACAACAAGAAACTGTAAATTATTTTAGCGTAATACAAAATTCACATACTGGTCCAGAGAAGGAAAATGTTGTGCTGCCTTTATTTTATAGTATGTATGTGGAGAATTACAAAATACACTATGAAAAGAAAATATCCTGTTTGTTGGCTCTAAAATGAGGAATTTAGGGGCTTTTTATTCTTTGAAAACATGTTTAGAGTACCCTTGAGGAAAGATTGCTTTGTGCAGTTTTAATAGTTAATAGATTAATGTAACCTGTAGTTAAATGCATTCCTTTCACATTCATAAAATGAATTAAAGTGTTATAGTCCCAGCCCAAAGAAATTTTAAGCACTTCTGCTTTTATAATTTTGATTGCTGCTTTCTGAACTCTCCCAATTTGTAAATACTTTCCTGATGCAGAGAAGTCCAGAATTGGATATGCAGTTACAAGCTGCCTCCTCCCTTACGACATATATTTACGTACATTGTACACGTATGGAAAAATTGAATAAATGGCTTTTAATAAATCTTTTCGTATGCATTTAAAGCTAATCTATATAATCTCTGATTTTGAGAGTTTGATTTCATATATTTGTTCTTGAAGCTTTGGGAAACAGGCTCAGGAAATGAACTGAAATGTATTAAGATAAAGGATTTCTTCAGAAATGCAGATGAGCGAGAAGTGGAAGCGTTACCCAAGTGTTGCTCCTGGTCAACAGATGGTGCTACAGTAATGGTGGCAGCCAAGAATAAACTTCTTGTAAGTATTCAGATTTAATTTTTTCCTGTAGTCTGTTTTTTCCTTTACTTTAATCTAGAGGTGCACCAATACATTGGTCTGATATTGGATGGGCACCGATATAAAGAAAATTGGTCGTATCAGAAATTGACCCAACGTAGCCGATAATTTGGCTGGGCAGTGCTTGCCCTGGCCCTAGCCCCACTTCCGCCTCTCTGCGGGGGCCTGCCACCCTCACACTCCTTTCCTCCCCACTCCTCTTCCACCACACCAGACTTACCAACTGCACACAGCTGTCCAAGCTGCCGGGCTAGTACCGGAAATTAGATCAGTATTGGCCAATATGTCTCCTTAAAAAATCAGCTATCAGTATCAGCCCCAAAAATCTCTATCGGTGCACCCCTACTTTAATTACTTTACACATTCTCCATTACAAAAATATAAAATGTATGCTCGTAAGGGTATGTGAGCAGCTGGTAAACTTGGAAGGGGGGTACACAATATGAAAAAGTTTGGGAACCTCTGCTCTAGTGCGTCTCATTCTGGAACTTCGGACTTTGAGAAGCAGCTACTCTGGTCTGTGACTGAACTGAGAGCCCTAGGTGAAGCAGCTGCTTTGCAACAACAGGTGAAAGACTTCAGCTGCCTTTTGACCTTTTGGACACACATTTGTTCACTCCCATCTCTTTCTCTCTGGCTCCTTTGAATAAGCTGTAGAAGAATAACTGTATACTTGGTTCTTTCTTTAGTGCTAAGGAAAATATGGAATAGCTGAAAATGATCTGCCATGTTTGACACCCCGTTATTACTAGTTATAAAAGGACACACCTGGCATAGAAGGACATACACAGTAAAATCTCTGCTTTCTGGCATTTAACTAACCAGAAATTCAATTAGCTGGAATTGCCGGCTGGCTGGATGGACGTGGCGGGGGGGACAGGGGAAAGCTCGCATGCAGCGGCAGCTGCCGCCACCCACCACCTTGAGCTGCTGCCACTTTGCGGACAGCCTTCTCCACATACCCTCCTCCCCCACTCCGTGTGCAGCTGCCACCTCCTCCCCTCTGCCCCATTCCGTGTTACCTGAACACCCCTGCTGGGAGGTTTCAGATGACCAGAATTTTTACATAACCGCCAGTCCCCTTACCCCGGGAATGCCAGATAACAGAGATTTTACTGTAACTGTTTAAATCAGCGGTATCAAATTCATTAGGCCCTGGATGAGGAGCACAGAGCTAGTCTGCAGGCTGGATTAGGCTCACGCACGATTTTTCCGCCCCAAATCCAGTGCGCAGGCCAGGCAGGTCCCACAGCGCTGCATGCAGCATGTGCCAGGAGCTGGCCCCACTCACTGCAAGCGGCACGTGGGTCCAGTAGAAACCCACAAGGCAGGATGGTGGGCTGGATGATAGGGCTTCATGGTCTTTGACACTCCTGCATTAAATGGTTAGCACAGAAAAAAAGATAAAGCTGTGCTAATGAGAAAAAGTTGCAGGAGCCTTTTCAGGGGTGTTATTTGAGGGGATGTTAGAAATTATTATCTTTCATCCTTCATAATTGAGTCAGAAAATTGTTCAAAGGTTAATTCTGCCAGTCAGTGATTCTTGTTATACGATATTATAACCTCAACTTTTCAATGTTTTACAACTGAGTTATTAAACTGACTGCATATTAGAAATTGGCATAGCATAAATTAGCTTTTTTGTTTGCTCAAGTTTTGACAAAGCATTCAGCTTTTGATTTAGCATGCAGAGTAAGATACTTTAGGGATTAGTTTACCAGATTTGATCATATCATTTAACTTTTCTCATTTCTGAAGTTCTTGATTATTCTGTATTTCAAAACACCAAATATTAAGCTTACAGGATGTTTCCTACATGTGATGGAATCAATAATAAAGCAGTTTTTAAAACTAACCTGTTTATCGATATGGACAGATATACACGTTTAAAAAGATACATTATTCCTTCTTATTTATATGGTGGCCAGTTAGACTGCATTTTGAGTCAATGTGGTACATTTTTTAAATCGGACTTTTTTAATAATAAAATTATTGTATTCAACAAAATGCATTACTCAGTATTCAGTGTATTAGACTGTGCATTCAGTAGTTGCTGGAGATTAATTCAAGGAATTAAATCTTAGTCTTTAGTTAGCCGAGTTCATCATAATGTTAATACATCATACTTCTTGGAATTGTTTTCACAGCTTTTAGATGTTGAAACCAGTGATTTATTAGAAGAGGTTTTAAGTTACCAAAACACAATCCAGTACTATGACTTCTGCCCCAGCAATCAACTGGTAGCAGTTGCTTTCTCACACTATTCTGTTGAGGTAAGTGATCATCTTTTGTTAAGATAATGCAGATAGCTCTCCTGTGCTATAAAATGAAAAAAATATGCTGTATCAATTATTTAGTTTTGGAGAATCAGAAGTAAATTAACTATTTTCAAAAAATACACATTCAGTGTGAATTCAGCGACTTTACTTTAAACTACTTGAAAGGTGGTTCCAAAGAGGATGAGACTGTTCTCAGTGGTGACAGATGACAGAACGAGGAGCAACAATCTCGAGTTGCAGCAAGGGAGGTTTAAGTTGTATATTAGGAAAAACTTCCTCACTTTCTCCCAGTCAAGGTTTTATCTACCTGGGTCTTAAAAACTTCCAAGGATGAATATCCCACAACTTCTCTGGGTAGCCTGTTGTTCCAGTGCTGTACTACCCTCCTCATGAGACTGTTTTCCCTAATATCTAACCTAAGCTACCATTGCTGCTCCTTCTGTCATCTGCCACCACTGAGAACAGTGTAGTTCCATCCTCTTTGGAACCCCCCTTCGGTTAGTTGAAGGCTGTTACTAAATCGCCCCTCAGTCACCTCTTCTCCAGACTAAATGAACCAAGTTCTCAGCCTCTCATAATCATAAGTCATGTGCCTCAGCCCTCTAACCATTTTTGTGGCCTTCTGCTGGACTCTTTCCAATTTCTCCAGATCCTTCCTATAGTGAGGGACCCAAATCTGGAGACAGTACTCCAGATATGGCTTCACCAGTGCTGAACAGAGTAGAACAATCGCTTCCCTCTGCTGGCAGTGTTCCTGCTAATGCAGCCAGCTCAGTATGTCATTAGTCTTCTTCACAACAAGAGCACACTATTGACTCATGTTCAGCATATTGTTCACTGTAAGCTCCAGGTCCTTTTCTGCAGAGCTGCTGTTTAACCAGTCAGTCCTAAGCCGGTTCTGGTGCATAGAATTGTTCCATCCAAAATGCAAGACTTTGTACTTGTCTTTGTTGAAATTCATGAGATTCCTTTTGGTCCAATCCTATAATTTGTCTAGGTCTCTCTGGATTGTAACCCTAAACTCCAGTGTATCTACTGCTACTCTACTTAGTTTGGTGTAATCTGTGAACTTGCTGAGGGTGCATTCCATCCCATGTTGAACAAAATCAGCCCCAGGACCAACTCTTGGTGTACTCCACTTGATACTGGCTGCCAACTAGACATAAGCCATTGATTCCCTACCCTTAAGCCTGATGATCCGGCCAGTTTTTTATCCACCTTACAGTCCATTCATCCAACCCATATTTCCTTAGCTTCCTTGTGAGAATGTTGTAGAAGACCATATCAAAAGTCTTGCTAAAGTCAAGGTATATTAATCCACTGCACCCCTGCCCCAGCATCCACAGAGCCAGTCAACTTATAGAGGACAATTACGTTGGTCAGGCATGACTTGCCTTTGGTGAATCCAAGCTAGCTGTTCCTAATCACCTTCTCTTCCAAGTGCTTAGAAATGGATTCTCTGAGGGCCTGCTGCAGGATTTTTCTAGGGACTGAAGTGAGGTTGACTGGTCTGTAGTTCCCTGGATCCTCCTTCTTCCCTTTCTTAAAGATGGGCCCTTTTCCAAGCATCCAGGATCTTTCTTGCTCACCATGAGTTTTCAGAGATAATGGTCATTGGCTCTATCTACAATCACATCGGCCAACTCCCTCCACACTCAGGTGCATCCTGTCTGGCCCTATGGACTTGTATGCATCCAGCTTTTCTAAATACTCCCTAATCTCTTCTTTTGCCACTGCCTACCTCTTCCACAGTAGTCTGATAGCTGACCTTGCCTGTGAAGACTGGGGTAAAAAAGACATAAAAAAGATTACTACAGCCTTTTCTGTATCATCTGTCACTAGGTTGTCTCCCTGGTTCAGTAAGGGACCCACAATTTCCCTGATCCTTCTTTTGTTGCTGACATACTTGTAGAAACCCTTCTCATTACCCTTCATATCTCTTGCTAGCTGCAACTCCATTTGTGCTCTGGCCTTCCTGATTTCATCCCTGCATGTCTGAGCAGTACTCTTATATTCTTCCCTAGTAGTTTTCCACTGCTTGTAAGCTTCCTTTTCGTGTTTTAACACATTTGAAGTGTTCCTTGCTAAGCCAAGCTGCTCTTCTGCCATACTTGCAAGTCTTCCTGCACATCAAGTGGTTCATTCCTGCACCCTCAGTAAGGTTTCTTTAAAGTACAGCCAGCTTTCCTGGACTTATCTCCCCCTCAGACTGGCTTCCCAGGGGATCCTGCCCATCAGTTCCCTGAGTGAGTCAGAGTCTGTTTTTCTGGAGTCCAGGGTCCTTATTGTCCTGCTCTCCACCCTTCCTTTCCTCAGAATCCCGAACTCAATTATCTTGTGGTTGCTGCTTCCCAAGTTAACATCCACTACTGCATGCCCCACCCATTCTTCCCCTTTCGTGAGCAGCTGTTCAAGAAGAGCATTGCCCCTAGTTGGCCACTCCAACACTTGCACCAGGAAGTTGTTCCCAGCACTCTCCAAAACTTCTTTTGCTCTGTTGCATTTCCCTCCCAGTGGATGTCATGGTGATTTGAAGTCCCCCATGAGAACCAGGTCCTGTGATCGGGAAACTTCTGCCAGCTTTTTGAAGAAAGCTTCATCCACCTCATCGTCTCGGTCTGGTGGTCCGTAGCAGACACTCACCATGATGTCACCCTTGTTGCTGTCTCCTCTGACCCTAACCCAGAGACTTTCAACAGGCCTGTCTCCAGTTTCTTACTGGATCTCTGAGCAATCAGACAGCTCTTACTTAAAGAGCAGCTCCTCCCACTCTTGTCCCCTTCCTGTTCTTCCTGGACAGTTTAAAGCCATCCATGACAGTACTCCAGTCATGGTATAAAAGATTCTGTAATACATAAAACATTACATAAAAGATATGGAATATACAAGTATGCTACAGGATTTGATGATTCACACAAGTTAAAATGGCAGTGCATGGTATCCACACTAGTCTCAACATATTTACTAGTATAATATTTTATGTAATAGATATTTTGGTCACTTATGTATGTATGTAAATTAACGCTATGGATTAATTTAGTTACAAGCTGAAAACTTCAATATTTTTAACTAATAAATCTTTGTAGTGAATAGAGGCAATACAATAAAATACTAGTAAAAGAAAACTCATTACATTCTTGGGCACTTACTGTATGTGCTTTGTGTTACGGATTCAGAATATTTGTGTGTTACAGCTAGACTCTTCCTCTCATTTTTGCTGTAGTTGTGGAATACTAAAACCAAGACAAAAGTAGCTGACTGCAGGGAACACATGAGTTGGGTTCACTGTGTGACATTTTCCCCTGATGGCTCTTTATTTCTGACATCTTCTGATGACCAGACAATAAGGGTAATATGACATCTTCTTCTTTCCTTTTATGAGGTGTGTAGCAAGTGTCTTTCTTTTTTTTTAAGAATGTGTAAAACAGTTATGTCAAGTTTAGAGCAAGGAAAGACACTCCAGTCTTAAATATCTAAAATCCCAGAGTTGGAGTAAGCACATGCAATAAAAAACACCATACAGAAGTTAGATGGGAATAATAATAATGGTAGTGGTAGGTCTTATGCATATTAATAGTGAATTGTAATCCTGTATGTAAAGTTAGCTTTTAAAAAAAATTGAGATTTTGATACATTGTTATAATTTTATTGTAAGCAGCATTGATTATGCTGCACTAATTTTATGTAGAAGGCAGGGGAGAGATGTAATTTTATAGACTAAGTGAATCAGAGATGCATAAGCATCTGAAGTAAGCTATTGTTCATGAAAGCTTATGCATCTTTGATTCAGTTAGTCTGTCTCAGGGTGGGCAATTTTTTTGGCTGGAGGGCTGCCTAACAAGTTTGGGTGAGCAATTGAGGGCTTCATGGGTAGCCCCACCCCTTGACAGTTGCCCCACCCCCTGTTGCCATCTTGGGGGCAGAAGTCTCATTCCTAACCCCTGATCTTTGCCACCAGAAGTCCCTCCACTTGCTCCCTGGAAATGCTCCCTTTGGGAGGGGAGGTTGCCATCTTAGAACCAGAGGAAAAAAATCATACTAAAAGTTAAATGCCTACTATAACATATTTTAATTGTATTACAAAAAATATTTTTGTCATGATTTGTGTTTGCATAGTGTAGATAGAGGTGATTGCAGAACTCAAAAATAAATTCTTAATTTTGTATATTTGGTGTGGGGGTGGAGCTGTCAGGTGGGCGGTGGGGGGGGGTTGTGGGAGGGTATGGCTGTGTGTGTGGGGGGCATAGGGTATGGTGGGGGGTAGTGTATATGTGAGGGGTAGTGAAGGCAGGGTGTATGTGTGAGGGAGTGGGGAGGGTATAGGGACCCCCCTGCCTCCCCGCCATGGTGCAGTAGCAAGTGGGACATTCAGGGCACAGGTGCCTGGCAGGGCATGGCTCTGGCCAGCGCTGCACATCACAGAGAGGGGCAAAGCCTCCCCTGGGCCGGGTGTATTGCTGGTGCTCCCTGCCACTCATGCACAGCCCCTGCACTCGCAGAGCATGGGAGGGAAGCCCCATGTGCTGGAACCAGCTGCCTTCCCTGCCAGGGCTGTGCAGCACAGGAAAGAAGCTTGAGGCACTGGAGCTGGCTGCCTTTCTTCCCAGGGCTGTGCTGCAGGGGAGGGAAGCCCCAGGCATCTCCCCCTGTTGAGCGGGAAAGGCAGCCAGTTCCAGCAACTGAGACTTCTGTCCTGTGCTGCGCAGCCGTGGCAGGAAAGGCAGCCGGCTCCAGCACTGTGGCTTGCCTCCCATGCCATGTGAGTGCAGGGGTTGCGCGTGAGTGGCAGGGAGTGCCAGCAATACAGATGGCTCAGGGAGGCTGCTCCCCTTACTGCAATGAGCATTGCTGGCCAGAGCTGCGCCCCACTGGGTGCCTGTGCCCTGCCTGCTCCTGCTGCCGCCACCTGTCAGGGCTGCACACCATGGGGGAAGTGTGGTGGGGGTCTCCATACCTCGAATCCTCCCTCACATCGACACACTACCCACCCAAGCTCTGTGCTGCTACCACCAGCCCCATGCTCCCACCCAGCTGCAGCCTCCCCCCCACCGCTGCTTCCCTACTGGCTGTCCAGAGCCAGCAGGAGACCAGGGAAGTGAAGCAGATCCCCGGGGGCTGCAGCAGCAGCAGCCCCGCACAGAAGCTGCACGCTTGCTGGCCCCTTCCGCCCACAAGGGTGGGAGTGAGGCAGTAGGGTTTGTTTGGGGCTGTGTGTATACGCCAGTATCTCACTTCCCCCCACTTCATGGGCAGAAGGACTGGGAGGGGCAGAGTTTGTTGGTGTGTGCCATGGGCTGAATGAAAGTGCTTGGTGGGACGGATCCAGCCCAAAGGCCGTATTTTGCCTGCCTCTGGTCTATACAGTGTATCTCTACCCTGCCTTCTGCCTGTCTTCAGACTGTCACAGCTGATTTTATGTACTTGCATATTTACAGGTTATTACTTGCTTAGGTTATGTAACATCAGATCATTCCATGCTTTATTTTGTTTAATCCCATAAATTCCTTTTATAAACCATAATATTCTTGAAAAGATGTAACCTTATGCCTTTTTTCTCACGTTATTTTTCCCTCACTTTTCATAATCGGTGTTTTTGATATGTTGAATTTGTATTCTTGAAACTAGTTATGCTAATAGCATGTTTAATGCTATAGCTGATATTCTCTTCTTTTTTTTTAATTCTAGGGTTTTTTAACTTTAAATTAGGACCTGGTGAACTTTGTATACATGGCTTTTTTTTAAGAAGTGTAGAGGAGTACACTGACTGGGCAACTGGGCAGGCTGTGACAGGAAATTCAGTATTGCACTTTATTTATGGAGCTTACTGTATGAACAGTAGAGTACTTCCCATTAAACTACTAAATGAAAATCACAGAAGTATTGAAGTTGTTCTTATTGATTTAAAATTTTACTTCTTAGTGGCTTCTAACTTTCAGCATGTTCTCTTTTTGACTAATAGTTTTATGTCTTTGTCTTCCTTCCAACTGTTGATACATTATTCTCTTCAACAGATTTGGGAGACAAGTAAAGTGTGCAAGCCTCCAGAAATTGCGTTGAAAAATGAACTAGATGTTGCATTCAAGGGCGATGAAATGATGATTTTAGCAATTCTCAATCATACACATCTACAAGTAAGTGTGTTTCTCTGTGTATTTCAGCTTCTAAACTCAGTAAAAAAAAAATTACTAAAAATTTCCCTATTTAGTAATCTATTTGTGCCATTACATTGCCAAAATGATATGGCTATACACAAAGAAAACCCAATTGCCTATATCACCAATCTACAATAGACTCCGTTCCCTCTAGTTCTGTCTTATTAGTTACTTTAAATTTTTCAGGGTCTAGCATGTTTTAATCACAGTATTATCCAGACCTGAAACATTATATGGAAGAATATTTCAGCCGTAAAGATAATCATTTAATTTGCTTTAAAATGGGACATAAATGGTATGCTGGGAGTCCTGACATCTCTTCCTACATTGCTGAGACTAATCATCTAACTGTCAAAATGTATAGGGAGGAAAAAGTTGAATAGGTTCTTCTGCCTTCCTTTTGAGTAGGATTCATTTGGCAGTCTACTGGTCAGGTCTTCAATGTGTATAGTTCGGTAAATAGACAGTCATGAAAGTCATAAATGACTTCTGTAATAGCTATGGAAGAATGCGTTTTGAAAGAAAGTGGGTGGGCTGATCCTCTGATAGCCGCTCGCCCAGATTCTACCTACTTGCAGAACAGTGTTTGTCTTGGTGTAGAATCTGTCCATATGTCCCTTCATGGACAATACAAGTGGATTCTTAAAGGGTAAACCTTTGAACTGTTTTCTCAACTTGTTACTGCACGTTGATTAGGTCTCTTAATTTTTTTTACTTGCAGCCAAGTTACCTTAACCCTTTTTAATTTCATAGTTTCATAGTAGCTAGGGTAAGGAGGGACCTAAACAGATCATCTAGCCTGACCCCCTGGCAGGCAGGAATGAATGCTGGGTTCACAAGACCCCAGACAAGTAATCATCCAACCTCCTCTTGAATTTGCCCAAGGTAGGGGCGAGGACCACTTCCCTGGGAAGTTGGTTCCAGATTTTGGCCACCCTAACTGTAAAATATTGCCTTCTGATCTCTAACCTAAACCTATTCTCATCAGTTTATTACCGTTGTTCCTTGTCACCCCAGGTGGTGCTGGGGAGAAAAGGGCTCTGCCTATTTGCTGTTGATCTCCCCTGATGAGTTTGTAGGCAGCCACCAGGTCCCCCCTCAGCCTCCTCTTGCAGAGGCTGAACAGGTTCAGGTCCCTCAGTCTGTCCTCGTAGGGCCTGTCCTGCTGCCCTCTCACCAAGTGGGTGGCCCTCCTCTGAACCCTCTCCAGGCTGGCCACATCCCTTTTGAAGTGTGGCACCCAATACTGGACTCAGTACTCCAACTGCGGCCTGACCAAAGTCGCACAGAGGGGGAGTATCACTTCTCTGGACCGGCTTGAGATGCACCTTTGGACGCACGACAAGTTATGGCTGGCCTTGCTGGCTGCGGTCTGGCATTGGCGGCTCATGTTCACCTTGGAGTCAATAATGACTCCAAGATCCCTTTCCGCCTCTGTGCTTTCAAGAGGGGAACTCCCCAGCCTGTATGTATGCTGTGGATTCCTTCTCCCAAGGTGCAGCACCCTGCATTTGTCTACATTGAGCCCCATCCTATTCTCATCTGCCCACTTTCGCAGTCTGTCTAAATCTATTTGCAGCCTCTCTCTCCCTTCAATTGTGTCCACCTCACCCCACATCTTAGTGTCATCAGCAAACTCGGACAGCGTGCTTTCCACCCCCTCGTCCAAGTCTCTGATGAAGATGTTAAACAGTGCAGGCCCGAGGACCAAGCCCTGGGTTACCCCCCTGCTCACCTCTCGCCAGGTTGAGTACCACCTGTCCAGCACTACTCTGGGTGTGCCCCATCAGCCAATATTTTACCCATCCAACTGTCCGTGCTCGTGAGAGCATGAGGAGAAAAATGCATTAAAAAAAGTATAGAAGCCAAAGAAGGTTAAAAATGTTGACATGATGAGAAGTCATCACTTATAAATTTTGGGCCAAATCAGGATTCAGAGATTGTGGGCTAGAAATGTCCGGAGTAAACAAGCATTGCTGGAGATGCGCTCAGTCAGAAGTGGTATCACTGTTTAATTAGTACTTTTGTCTTATTGCCATCACTACAGCCTAAAATAACAGCCTTTGTTTTTATAGTATGTGATCTTTTTAAATGGCATGGGTTTTTTTTAAGTAAGTTAAAAAGATATGATGTTTTAAGTAGGTTAAAATTATCTGATGACCTTATTTTTCCAGATTATTTTAGGAATCAAAATAGGATAGATTTATTTTAACAGTACATTTGTTCCATATCTATTGTCTGTATTAAAATAATACATTAGCCAAAGAGAGATTTTTGCAGTAGTGCAGTTTTACCAGGGGCGGTAGTAATGCGAAGAGCCAGTGTTAGAGGCACAGTCCTGCAAGATGCTGACCATTTTCAATACTAGTTGCCTTTGCAGAGAGGTGGGGTTCTACAGGTAATCACAAGATCAAGCCCATATTCAGCTGAATGAGGGAAGTCACTAGAAGTCCTCAGTGTTTAAACCATAATATATCACAACATGTACTCTGTTTCATTTAAAATGTTTTGTTTTAATATTTATCATAGCTGTTAAATGGTCTATATTTGTTTTTAGAATGTGCATGACAAAATAAAATATGGTGACTAGCAGGGATCTGAGTTTTCTGTTTCACGCAGTAAAACGTGGATTTTCCCTGTGAAAGTGGGAAACCGTGGGTTTCCCCTTGCAGGCTGGCAGAGTTCCAGCCTGCAAGGGCTTCTTGGGGCTGCAGAGAGCAGGGTGAGGATGCTGGGAGCCAGGGGACACGTGTGCATGTGCATGCATGCAAATGGCTGACAATACATCCAGACAGGGTGGTGTGAACAGCCCTGGCAGCTAGATACTAGTGGTAAGTCTATGGGACAGAGGAGGGTTGGAGAGCTGGGGCTTGGGGACTGTCTGGGGGTCTGTGCATTGGAGGGAGGGGGGTATGCACATTGTGTGTGGAAGGGGTGTGAGGGGTGTGTGTGTCTCCGTGGTAGCATGGATGCCTGCTGGCACTGGGGGAGGGTGTGCAGGTGCTGGGACTGTGGCAGGGCAGGGGGGGTCTGAGGCAGGGCTCAGTGCCACTGGCGAGCACAGCTCTGCGTGGTTGCCAGCAAGGCCTGCCCAGAGGTGCCTGCCCCTCCAGCAGGGGAAGGGGGCAAAGGGGTCCTTCAGGGGCAGTGGGGAGCTGTGTGGCCAAGCTGGTGGTGCTGGGGTGCCTGGTGCCGGTTCAGCCAGGCTGCAGCCCTTTGCTGCATCCTGCTGTCGGCACAGAAATGAGGGGGGCATGTGCCCCTTATCCCCCTCCCCATGCATCACCAATGGTGTTACCTATGCCCACATTCCTCCTCCTGCCCCTGAGAGCACGGACACTGGCCCCCCAGCACTACCAGCTTGGGAGTGAGGGACAATAGCATGGGCATGGACAGAGGCAGGGCACTGGCATGTCAAGGCTGCTCAGCACCATAAAGTAGCAGAGGGGACAACTGCAGCTACACCCATATCCTGGTGAGCGAGGTGGGCAGGGGAGCTCTTATTTTCCATGATAAAATCAAATGCCAAAATTATATAGGTATTGAGAATTTATTTTATTACAATAATCATGATTGAGGCACTGTTTTAAAATTTCTTTACAACTGTAAATATATCAATAGAACATTTTGTTCAACTGATGCCTCTATATATAGTGGCATTTCATTTTAATCACAGGAAAACACAGATTTTGAGGGGTTTTAATCTGAGAATTTGGGGGGGTTAATTAGAGAATTTTGGATTTTTTTTTAACAGAGAAAAAAACCCAGGACCCTGGTGATTAGACATCTTAACACACCTCTCTGCTTCTAAGTCTTTATGGCAAAGTAGGAAGAGACTGTCTGTGAGGTGTCAGGAAAGCCTTAGCAAAGAGTGGCTATGTCGATTTTAAATAAGCTGATAGGTTGCACTTATCTTGTTTAAGAAAATATCAAACATTTACCTACTGGTGAGGTAAATTTTTTCCAACTGTTTGGACATTTAGAGGAAAAGGCCTTTTTTTTTCAACATCATTTTCTGCCTTTGGCCATTTGAACATTGTGTTTTACAAGAGCTGAATACATAAGCATGTTTACCACGGAGAAAAAAAGGTTGGTTAAGATGCTTAGAAATAATGTTCCTAGTCTTGCTCATCTGCTTTATTCTCCTACCTCTCTGCTCATTACTGTCTCTTATATAAGTTTGTCTTTGTATTGTCCGGATTTTGCATTAGTTGCATTAGAATATGTTTTATATTGCTCAAGGTTTTTATCTGGTTTTAATTTGGAAGATCTTAACAGGAGTGTAAACCTAAGAAAACTTCTTCCTTAGCTAAGAGTAACTTTAACGTTCTTTTTAACTACTAAAATAGTGTGTGTTTTTTTAAACTCTGGTTTGTAATGAGAATAGAGTGAGGTTCTGTTTTTAATGAAACTGTCTTGAGATATTGCTTGTCTCTTCATGCTTGGTTCTTGCTTATAAAGGGCAGGGGGACAGAGTAATGGAACTGAAGTAATCTGGCATCATAGCGTCAACTTTTAGAAACATATTCAGGTAACTTTCAAATTTAGGCATTGGGTTGAATGGTTTGGAGTGCTGATTATTGAGTGTAGAACAGAGATATTAAACCCATCAGAGCCCATGGGCCAGATCCAACATGCAGGGGTGGTACAGTGCAGGCACCTCATGCTGCATGCACCCCAGACAGGGCCTGCATGCCTCTTGCAGCACACCACATGCAGTATGCAGGGCCAAGGTAGTGCTTACTGCATGCAACGTAGGCCGTTTCGGGGCACACTGCATGCAGCATGCAGGGCCAGTCTGAGAGCCACAAGCAGCACCACCGGCTAAATGATCAGGCCAGATATTTGACAGCCCTGGTGTAGAGTTTTTCTCCTCTAAATTGCAAGTTAAATTATGGCCGAAATTGGGATTGACTAGAGTTCTTGCTATTGATTTTTTCCTAATCTCCGGCCACAGAGTTTAGAAGAGATTTGGGGAGGATGAGTGGGTATGTGTGGCAAAATGGGGTTGGCTTCTTTTTCCTTCTGCTGGTTTTCCCCTTCCCATTGCCTGTGACTGTGGCTAGTTGGATTTTGTGCGTCTTCCAACCCTGTTTAAATTTTTTAATTTTGCCTACCCCTACCCCCTCCAAAAAAAAAAAAAAAAAAAAGTCTCTAGCTCTCATTGGCTGCCCTGTCTCTACTCCATAGTAGCATAACACAAGACCTGCATGTTTATGATGCTTTGGGTACAACCCAATTGCATGTTCTGCAGGGGCAAATTATCAAGGGATTTTTTTTTTCACCTTCCTCGCAGCATCATATAAGCACAGTTCAGTAAGCAATAGGATTTTAAAGTGCTTAGTAGAGAAGGTGAGACTTTTTTTTAAAAGCTTGCCACATCTTGCAGAAATGTCTAGGGGGGATAAAAGGGCTAAGTTCCAGAGGTTCAAAACTACCAGAATTTTGCTGGTTTACCTTGTTTCATAAAGGAGCAGGATCTGGACTGTCTGTAAATGTAGTCTCCTTTAATGATACTTTTACTTTCCTGCGCTCTGGATGAGTGGGAGTGGATGAGAGGATTCAGAAGTAAGCAGCATTCTAGGGGGGTGTAAAAGATGGTCCATCCTGAATTATTGGTTGTGTAGTTGAAAACCTGTGCTTCCACACTGGAGCTGATTTGCCTGATATATTGGAGTCCAGGGTGGGAGCATAATACACCCCCGCTCACCCCAGTGTTAAATGAATAAATCTGCAGTCCATTGCTTAAATTGTCCCATGTGTCAGTTGTTTGCCTGCGTGTCGTTTAAGGAATAGCTGGCAGAAGAATACATGGATTCTTAATTTCTCTGTGGGTACCTGGACTCATAACACTTAAAAATAGTAGCTCAGTTTTGCAGCAGCCTGTAGTCTGCCCTCACTCACCAAAGAAAACTTATCATTCAACTCTGGTTATGGGTTTCTAAGCTCTTCTAATAGTTTTTATAAATAAATGGCTTAAATCAGTTATTGCAAGGAGATTAATCAAGATAATCAGAAACCTTGTTGATACAGATCTAGGAAGACATCAATTCACATATTACTGGTATTAATCTGTACCATTTTTGGAATACTCTACCTTAGTAAAGGAATACAATCTCCAGCACAATCAATAGCAATACATACATTAAAAAAGTAAAAGATGTCATTTTTTACTTAGTGCACATATTTACTTTTGCATGTCCAAGGGAGGTCCCTGACACCTTCACTAATGTTTTTAAGAAATAATTTTAAAGGGATTTTTATACGTGTTTGTAAATCATTAGTTGCATACCAAAAAACACTTTCCATCATAGTTATACAGAAATCATAGTTGCAAAATCCTGCAGAGGCAAGATGTAGGTGAAAATCTACTCTAAGATCCATGTATCCATAGATGAATATACCTCTTTTTATTTGTTCTTTTTATAGGTTCTGGGTTGGCAAAATACTGTTTCTGTGGCTTTGCTTGTGGAGTGTTATTGCTACATTTTTCAAGAGCTTTAAAACTCATCCAATAATTAACATTTATTCTTTTTGAAGAGCAAGTGCCTGATGCTGGGTACATAGATTTTAAAACTTGATTCTGTGTTGGAATAACAGATTTGAACTCACAGTACCTATGTTTAAATATGCTTTTCTATTATAAATGTATGCCTAATCTGTAAAGCTAGAAGTAAGCTTTCGTTATCAAAATGATTGAATAAAGACAATGGCTAGATCATCCATGTTTAAAGTACTAAAGAAATTGTTTTACAAAAATAAATTTTAACAAAATGTGTCAAATGCACACCAAAGCTTTGAATGCTAACAATGCTGGTAGGGTGGAGATTGCTCATACTGTAGATCAAGATGCTCACTTTTTTGTGACTAGGATGTACAAAGTTGTTATACATTTTAATAACCTTTTTTGTGTTGCAGCTAATTAATGGAAACACAGGCCATACTGTCAGTCTGACTGATGTTGAAGACTCTATTTCCTGCTGTTGCCTGAGTGAAGATCTTCAATTTGCGGCATTTGGACAGAAGAATGGAACTGTAAAGGTACTATACTCTCAGTTTCAGAACACTACTGAGTGAATCCCTTCATAGATATTTCTCATTCTTTTTGCTTTAAAATCTGGTTGATGTAGGAAAAACGTATTTTTGTATGCAGTTGTAGAGAAGAGAATGAAAGTTAATCGGATGCTTCTTTTTGAAACAGTACATTGTACTGTTTTTTTCAGTGCTCAAAGAAATCTTTATTCTAAAGCTCTTAATGTGGTAGGGCAACTCTTCCATTATCCACTCACAAGTGTGTGTGTGTGTGTGTATACAAGGTCTTCATAAAGTCCTTGTGCACTTTTAAACTTTTAATAACTTAGGTTGTAGGTATGATAAAAAAAAAAATCTGTAAACAGCATTTTAAAGCAAATTTATTAAAGTTTTAGGACAACTAGAGTACACAATGCTAGACTTCAACATAACCACCATCCATCATGATACAGTGCTCAATCCGATCTTCCAACTCCTTGAAAACGTTTCCCAGTTGTTCTTGAGTTACTGCATGGAGCTACAACTTATTTAAGAATAAATTCGTTATTACTTATGAAGTCTAGCATTGTGTACTCTAGTTGTCCTAAAACTTTAATACATTTGCTTTTAAATGCCTTTTACAGATTGTTTCTATCATACCTGCAACCTAGTTATTAAAGTTTAAAAGTGCACAGTACACCCCCCCCCCTCAGTTATTCTTTGATGTGGAATAAACAGTGGAAGGAACTGTAAGAAAGGAAAGATTCTCTTGAATTGTTGCAGAACTTTTTCAGGATTGCATGCACAAATACAGACAGAAGAATTATTGCCTAGGCTGAAGAACTGCAGAGAAGGGCCTGAGGGTTACAGTGGGTCATAAGCTGAATATGAGTAGAGACCTACCGAAATTGCAGTGGAAGTTCACTGCACAGTGATGCCTTTAATCTTGTTCTTTTCACCATGACCTTCCTCCCTTCCCCCCATGCCACTGAATGGCTGAGGGGCAAAAACCACAGCATTAATTGCTTCTCAGCCAGTCAGTGGGGGGAGGGGGGACTGCTCACAGCGAAAAGAGGAAGATTAAAGGCGCTGCTGTACTGTGAACTTCTGCCACAATTTAGGTAGGTCCCTAAATATGAGTTAACCATGTGCCCTTATTGCGCAAAAAAATAAAAAATAAAAAAGCCAACAGCGTAGTGGGTTGTATTAATTGGGGTGTCACTTGCTAATCAAGGGAAGCAATTCCTTTGCTATTTTTGGCAGTGGTGAGGCCTCGTCTGGAGCACACTGTCCAATTTGAAGCTTCACCTTTCAAGAAAGATGTGGACAGATTGGAAAGAGTCCAGCAGAGAGCGACCAAAATGATTAGAGGTCTGGAAAACATGACTTACGAGGAAATGCTGAAAGACCTAGGATAATTTAGTCTGGAGAAAAAAAGACTGAGGGGAGATTTGATGGTAATAGTTTTCAAATGCTTAAATGGCATAAAGGAGATAGAGATTTTTTTTTCTCTATGGATGTTGGGGACAGGATTAGGGACAGAATCTCCATCCCTGGAAATTTTCAAAAGCAAGTTAGGCATGTGAGTGGGATGGTTTAGTCAGGGACAATCCTGACTTGGTCAGAGGGCTGGAGTAAAAGACCTCTTGATGTCCCTTCCAACCCTACTTTCCTGTGTTCCTAATTACAGGACACTTTGGCCTTTTGTTCATTCACATTAAGAAAGTTAACCCTCATTAATAGTGGAAGCATTGGGGCCTCTTTCTCCCATTTCAAATGGTGGAGACATCTACTTTAAATTAAAAAAATAAATATGTATTTGTTCTCTGCAGAGCATAACATTCACAGGCCGGTCAATTTCGTGTGCTGCAGTCATGGTAATGGAGCAGAAATGTGTGTAAAAGTGCATGTAGGTTGTTACACATGATTTATGCACAAAGGCTTCTGACAGATGATTAGACACTTTTTATTAGTGTAGATTATCTTTTCAGTTTCCTGGAGGGTAAGGTACTTTTTATTATTTCCCATCTACTGTGAGTCACCACTTTTGTATAACTCTGTCTTTTGTTGTCTTTTCTTCACAGGTTTTCTTAAAAGCTTCTTTCCTTTTCATTTTTTTTTTTTAAATTCTCCATCAGTGATTTTTGTGTGTGTGTTTTTTTGTTTTTTTTTTATTGGAAAGGTTTTAGAGGTGTCGGGTGGGAGAGTTTTGAAATCTAGGCATGGACACAAGACCTCTGTACAACATTGCCTGTTTACCTCTGATGGCCAGACCCTCATTTCAAGTGACGATGATCCAATTATACAGGTTTGTAAAATACTGTGTATTGTTGTATTGGAGCACTAAAGCGAAGTTTGTTACACTGTAATGATTTAGGTTCCACAATACTCGCCCTTTTCCATACTGACCATTCTTAGTCCCCAGGTCCATTTGGATGCAGCCTCTTTTTATTTTAATAGTCTAAACTGGTATGGTCATTCCACTTAACCCCACTCCATCCTTGAAACTGCCGGGCTGCATGTGGATTTAATTAATGGCATTATTACAGGGTCTCTATCTTTGTTGCCATGGAGCAACAAAAACAATATAATTTGTTTGATTTGTAGTTTTAAGAACTAAGTAAAATAGTTCAGATGTTCTAATTTTTTTTATTTGCCCAATCTGAAATACCTATTTCTTTACAGTCACTTAGGTGAACAGTTTCAACAATATTTTGAAAATAAAGACTTTTTAGACTTATCAATCAGTGCTACAGCAAAGTATTTAATTTAAAAGATAAGTAGTGGGTAGACAGTAGGGATAAATAAAATTGTTCCTGCTTACCAAGAGCAGAAACAAGAAAAAGCAAGTCAGCAGTTCCACTGTATGGAGCAATAGGAAGAAACTTTTAGTAAAGTCAAAGGTATTGCAGTGGCTGTGTGGTTTAGAATTGTATTTTTTGTTTGCATAATTATGATATCCCATTTTACATCAAAGATGGTAAAAACTATCTGAACAGATGTGGTTATTGTAAAGAAAAAATATTTTTTTCCAGACATGGCACTTCAGCTTCTTTAGTTAATTTAAGGGTTTTGGACCTAATCCAAAGTTATCAACTCTGAAACACCTATTTCATTCTATTCAAAATGAAGTAATTGATATCAATGACATGTAAAGAAGAAAAGGATCTTCATATTTACTGCAGCAATACTTGGGCTCTAAATCATGCCTTTGAATATGAAATTTACAGTTGAATTATAAATGGAAAACTATACAAAGTTAGGAAACTTTAAAATAACGTTTGATTAATTGTATTTGCTGAATATTAAAGAAAGCTGAGTTAGTGGGGAAAGTATAATGAATAGCTTATTTATTGAGGTAAGCTATGTTTGGGTCCAAAATTTGAGTTTGCAATTACATCTTTCAAAAGCAATAATGACAGTTGGGTATATATCCACTAGTGAAAAAAAATTAAGCAGATGTTACTGGGAAAGGCTTTTGCCTTTTCATATCTTAAGGGTCACTGTCTGCCAGATTGGCTGTTAACTTTAGTTGAATTGTGTAGCATGCTTTTGCAGCTGACCATCATTTAGTGCTCTCTCATGCTTGTTTACTAAATACGTACAAATCTTCCATGGTCCATGCAGGATAAAAAGCAGTGGATATTTTCTTCTAAAGAATGCTTGTTAATCATCATCCCTATTAAATTATGTATGAAATGTGAAGAAAGAGCCTATTTATTGTCTTAGACACTTTTTGTGCTGGCAAGCAGGTGTGGAATTGGGAGTTGGAAGAATGCTTATTTCTAGAAGGTCACAATGAAACAATCAAGAATTTTAGGCTTTTGGAAAATTCACGACTTCTTTCTTGGTCATTTGATGGAACAGTTAAGGTAAATAATGTTGGTGTAATAACAAGTTGAATGAAATACATTATTGCATCTTTAAATAGTAACAAAATACATGAACAAAGTTTGAGGCTCAGTGTTTAATTTTCAGAGAACTGAACTTAGATCTTGTCTATGCTAAGTTTTTATTTCCAAGTGATTCCACTCTATATCCATGCAAACCTTTGTGCAAGGGTGGTGCATGAGTTACGTAGATGGCTTTCATGTGAGTAGCTGCTGTGTTGGTGGGAAAAATTCCGTTGTATATAAGGCTTAAAGAGAAGAGCATCTTTTATTCCTAGAATGAAAGTGTCTTTAGCCAGCCCAAGAATTCTTTTAAGAATCTTAAGTACCAACAAAAAATAACTTGGCTGACTTTTAATTCCATGTTGGGTTTTTTTGGCATTTAGTTTATTGTGCATTTAATAGATAATTTAGCAGTGAAAAACTACAGATTTTTGACAACGTTTTTAAAATTTATTTTTCAATTACTATTCAAACTGTTTTATCACAACTTAGAATTTAACATACCAGTAGAATACTCCACACATTAATTTTTGGATCGTGTTGCTTAACTTTATAGTAGACTTGTTTGTTTTTTTTAATTGACTTGATTGAGAATTGTAAAAATAGCCGTATTATTTTATATCTTTCGTAGGTGTGGAATATCGTTCATGGGAAAATAGAAGTCAACTTTGCTTGCCATAAAGATACTGTTCTCTCTTGTGCTGTCTCTCCTGATGCCACTAAGTTTTCATCTACCTCTGTTGATAAAACTGCCAAGGTTTGCTGTTACAATGTTTTAAAATATGCACAGTGATGTCTGTATTCTCTGAAATGTGCCTTGTAGGCTGCCTTTGTGAAGTAGCTGACAGTCACCCCAAATACCACAAACATTTCAAATATTAAATTATATATATGAAGTGGTTACTTTTCTAACTCTACTAGACACCTCTTTTTTTCTTTTTAAATTGATCATGGATGTACCTTCATACAGTCGTTGACTTACATTCCCATAAGATACACACTTGTAAGTATACAAGCTTCTTGTGCATGGTGTTTTACATAATTCTGTGTATTGCTTTAAGTCGTCAGACTAAAAACACTAGACAGTAGCTGGCTGGAAAGCTTTACAGATGCAACTTTAAAAATGAGTTCTATAGTTAGGCACCAGCCTAAATTCCAAAAGTATTGAGTTCCAAGGTGTTGCCTTTTAAATTCAGCTTGGAACAATGTCTAAATACAGATTTACAAACTCAAGTTTAGGCTCCTGTTTCTGAAAGTTGTTGTTTTCCCTCCTTCCCCCTTGCCCAATATCAGGATTTCCACAGTGAAGGATCCAGATCTGCTTCTGAGTATTTACAAATCAACAATTTGTTTGAACATTTAAAGGCTCCTTCATGTTTTCAAAGAAAATTTATTGGCCTCCTTGTTAAAAGTACCTCCTTTGAGATTACGTCAGATCAGCCTCTTGAGTAGGCAGTTAATACATATTCCACTGTCTTAAACCAAAAACAAACTCTGGAGTACATTTTCTGAGCT
The DNA here is from genome assembly GCF_030867095.1 of Alligator mississippiensis. NCBI lineage: Eukaryota > Metazoa > Chordata > Crocodylia > Alligatoridae > Alligator > Alligator mississippiensis. Next base: position 93,594,683 of record NC_081827.1, on the reverse strand, counting down.
TATAAAAATATGTTTGAACTAATTAAGGAATGCTTTTATCTAGAATAACTTTATCAAGTTTCTGCCTAATGGGTCAATAGCTTTGAAGTGTGTAACCCAAAAAGAGAGGAGTTCATACTTTTTCAAATACCTAGGAAATGTTCTGGGATTTAATCACTAAAGGAACAATGTCTGTTAACAGTTGTATATGTGATGCTTAGAAAGGGTCTGTGGTAATATGAAAGGTGCTGCATATATTTTAAATATTAATTCCTATGTTAATATATTTTTAAAGAACAGATAAAATCATAGCAGCTTTTCCATTAAATATTTTTTCCTTTGTTTTAAACATTTTATTTTTAGATATGGAGCTTCAAAAGTTCCTCCATTCTTCACGAGCTAAAGGGTCATGAAGCCTGCGTGCGGTGCTGTACTTTTTCATTTGATAACAAATTATTGGCCACTGGAGATGACAAAAGGGAAATACGGGTACCTTCTTTCTTTTACTTGTTGACATTTTTTAATAACAGATGCTGGAGTTGAAAATGCCATGGGGCTGCTTAACCCAGTTCATGTGGCAAGCTTGAATTTGGGTAATTGCATTCTGGTCAGCTAAATTCCCTGAGAAATTTTGGGGAAATTGCTAGGCAGGGGTAAATATATGGGTTCTTTTGCTATGAAGGCAGCTGTTTTGTGAGTGGTGAATATTCAGCAAAACTGAAAGTCATTGAAACACAATACAATAACAAAATCTACTTTAAAAAGGGCAGAAGATCGGCATGAATTAGGGGATTAAAAACTACAAAAAAAAAAGAGAAAATATTCAAAATAGATATGTAAATATAGGACAGTTGTTGCATTGTTAGCAATTTTTGGTGAGGTAGGACCCTGAAATGCCCATTTTTGTAAAACTTCTTATGGTTTACCAACTAATAGATTTTAGTCATTTGGGGGGGTTTTTTAGGAGTTTTTGTAAACTTTGTTTTATATATTGCGCACCAAAAGAAAGAAAACAACATACCATGACACTTCTACAGCAGCTCCCAAAAACATGTATTTGTCATGTAAATTCTGGATTTTTTTTTTTGTGGTGGTGTTTTATTTATCTTGTATTTTCTGTAAGTCATGGCGTTCTATAATGAGCTGGCACTTTTTTTTACTGATTAGTCTGCCAGGAGTTGCTTGTATGATTAAATATACATTTAGTAGAAGTGAAAGATTGTTTAAAAATTACTTCTCTCAGTAGCTTTGTCACTGCAAGAATTACACTTTATTGAAAAGGTTGGATTTCTCTCATATTGAAAAATAAATTCCAACGTTCCTTATAACAATGACCCTTAGTATTTATACTGCTAATAGTATGTCTTTCTTGTTTCCCCCAGATTTGGGATGTCTCAAGCGGTGAATTACTGCATCTCTGCTCCCCTGTCATTATAGATGAAGGAGGTCTGACACATGATTACTGGGTGACAGACCTCTGTTTTTCTCCTGACAGTAAGATGCTTGTGTCTTCTGGAGGATATCTTAAGGTAAACCCAATGAAAGTGTTTTAATTTAAAATGCAGGATTAGAAGATATACTGAGTGTCTTAGTCAACGTGAAAGGTTTTGCAGAGCATAAGGCTGCCCCATTTCCTTATGGAGTTAGTACATTTCTGGAATTTTAACTCATTTTGTAAAGTGTTTTAATATTAAAAAAACTCTTCCAATTTTTGAATATATTTTAAATTCTAAATTTGATTATACATATGGAGCACAATATAGTTCTAAATTGTTTTCTTCCCTGTAGCTTCTTCTCTTTTATTTTACATCCAATTTCCTGTCAGGTTTCTTTTTTTGTCATTTTTCCATGTTGCATCTCTGTCCAAATGCAGTTTTTTAAAATCTGAACAGAATCGCTTTTTTTCATTATTTCCTGTGTGTTATAAATGTTGGACCACCTGCAAATCTATAAATTGGTGTATATCGTATTTAATAAACAAATAGTGCATTTGGGAGCATTTCTAACATTCTGATTCTGTATTAAAGGCAGGAAAACAAATACTAAATACGTTAGTCAATAGCAGTTGTTTTCTTTATACTCCAAAGAGAAGCGCTGAATATCACATAATTAGACTTTTGATTTAAGAGGAAACTGATTTTATAATCAAAATATTCCTACTAACAGTTTAATAGGCTCTCCTGCAGATGTATGACTTCCTCTTAATCAGGAGCCCCTTCTCTTCAATATAAACTTCAGTAGGAGCCTGTGTGCTTTACACATACCAAGACTGGACTTCTGGTTTATAAAATGTGACCATTTGCTACTAGCTTGCTTTTGGGGAAGGAAGATGAAAAATGACTTAGCATCCTCCTACCATTATATTAATTGAAAAATACTGTATCCATTGAGGTAGGAACTAGAGCAAGAAATGGCCTGTTGAACCAGACTATTTCATGGAGCCCAGGATGCTGCCTGGGAGTGGCTAGTGATTGTGTATACTTACGGAATAAAATGTCCTTTTAAATAAAGGTTCTCCCAGATTGCTGCTGTTTACTGGTTGCTGTACAGTCTGTAAAACTAGGTTTTCTATGCTCTCTATCCCACTAAAGTCACTAAAGGGTTTCTTCTATGTAAATGATGAATCCTTTTGTTAATTGAAGCTCTTAGCTTTAATTAAAAATAGATCTGTTCAATTTTAAATACGTTGCTTTTCAGTTTCTTTGCTCCTGTGTTTATGAAGGGGATCAATGGGTATGCCTACTTAATCTGATTTCTTCCATGAATTATTTTCATAGAATCAAAGAAAATTAGGGTTGGAGGGGACGTCAGGAGGTCATCTTGCCCAACCCCCTGCTCAAAGCAGGACCATCCTCAGCTATATTGTCCCAGCCAAGACTTTGTCTACCAGGGTCTTAAAAACCTCTAAGAATGGAGATTCCACAACCTCTCTGGGCAGCCTGTTCCAATGCTTTACTACCCTCCTAGTGAGAATAGTATTATCACGGGATAACAGAATGACCCAACTGCCACTTACCTTCTAAATGTTGTTAATATTTTTGTGAACTAAGAGTTCTTATGCAATTCTGATTATGGAATAAGTGTTTTGCTCAAGGGAATTTATCAGTGCTGGAGAGAACAAAATCCTCCATCAATTCAGTTTTTCTTCATCTGAAAGTCTTATACCTATAATTTCTGTTTTTTGAATGCCTGCTATTAATTAAGAATATCTCTTCATAAAAGCAAAATAAAAGAAAAATATTGGCAGCTAGGCCTACTGTGTTATGCCTATGTTCATAACTTAGTCTAATTCTATTTCTGCTAAATACATATATACTGTTCTTTTATTATAGTGGTGGAATGCAGTTACTGGAGAAGCCTTGCAAACATTCTACACAAATGGAACAGATCTCCAGTCGATATATGTGTCCTCTAATTTCAAAATATACGTCACTGTTGATAACCTCGGTATCCTTTATGTTCTACAGATGATGGAATGAATCTATTGAATGTTTGGGATGTGAAAGTTCATGTGACTGAGATGCATAGTTTTGAGCTGGAAACAAAATTCCACTAAATCTGCTGTGAAGTGTTTTTCAATATTGCATTCATTAAATGAATTTGTGTGGGTAATATTTATGTACATTCTCAAATGAGCATACATTTAATCCTGGTTTTTGATCAGCATTATTACTGTTAATGGTTTGTCCTTGAATTTTTATTTGCATCTTAAAATATGCAACTTGTTACACTGTACGTAAAATTATATTAAGATTTATTCAACCAGGGTGAAATCATTAATAAAGAGCAGAAGGAGATATAGTAGGACTAGAATACAGGAGAACTTCATTTTGTGCAGGTTATATAGCAAATGTTTTCAGGCCATGAGAACAACTAACATGCAAAAAAAAAAATCTTTTACTATGTATGCATGACTGCTTTAATGGATACAGAACAGAAAGAATTGGAGACTTGGCATATATTGGAAAATGAAATTCTAACAAAGTTAGTACTGTTTGAGGAGCGTGGCAATATTTGAGAGAAATCCAGTAAGGGATGTGTTTGTACAGCAGTGCTGCTCTGTGCTGCTGCACAAAACCATAATGTTTTCCAGATCTGTGAAGATACAGAGCATTGTAGCAGGTGGTGAGTGTGGCCTACATGGGGGAAAGATAACTAAGTGCACTTTTTTCTCAACAAGAACTGGTACCTGTGTTGCAGGAGATAGATTCCTACTCCTACCCCTTTCCTACTCAGAGGAAGAATACAAAGATTGGCAGTTAAGCTTTATATGAAATAGGTCTGAAGGTTTGTGCTGAAAAATATAGGAAGTAGTTAAATGTGAGTTACTTTGCATGACTATGAGCTCTGTGCCATGATATTTTATCCTGTCCTGGTCTGGTTTGTTTACAGGAGATACTCTGCACAGAAATCTCTTCTTCCCTCCCCCAACATATGTCATTTTTAATGTACTTCTTGATCCAGTTATAAGGTACAATATTAGAGATTTTCTACTGTAAATGCAACTTTCCTTAACCTAGACTTTGAGAATATTTAAATAACAGAATTTCTAAGCAAACACAAGTGAGCCTTGTTCTAGTCAAATGATTCTAAATCCATTAGTTAGTTCTCTGTGTGTGGGTCACTTGCTCAGGCAGAAAGTAATTGTAATTTCTACAACTTGATGATAATAGCAAAATATTTTTACTTCAAACGTTTAGCATATGTTTAACAAATGTTTGCACCAGTTGGCATTAAGTAATAAACTTCAAATTTTCAATAATTGTTCAGTTTGAATTTCAGAACAAGTTTTAAAATCATTCTTAATGTTTTTCTATGTTTTAGCAAATTTTTGTTTTTCCAAGCTGTAGTTTTGTATAATTAAACCCCTTTGTTAAGGCAATATTGAATACGGGTCAGATATAATTAATGTATTGCTGGCCAGACATGTGTTTTGTATTTTGCATATGTACATATAAAGCATTAAATAAAGACAACGCAGGCAACTACAGCCTAATTTTTTAACCAATCTTATCTCTTGAGTTTGGTTTTGTAGTTGTTTTTGTGGGGAAGGAAAATATGCTAAGATTGTCTCTGCATGAGCAATTGCGCCTGAGAAAAGCAGTCAGGAGCTAAATAATTTCTCTTTGTGGGTTGCCATCTATACAGTTCAGCTTGACACTGCATCCCAAAAATGCTTTGCTAAGGTAAGCAACAAAGAGGGTGAAGTAAGGTAAAAAGCATCTTCTATATGGTACTGCAGCTGTGCTGGCCCCTGGCAAACCATGTTACTGGGCAAGGGCTAGAGTCCTGAGCTTGTCAAGAAATTCTAGGCTTCTCCAGATCCCTCAGAGCTCTTTGCTTTTATAATTCATGTAGCCAACAATAGCACCCTATGCAGCCCAGCATTCCAAGAGCTTAAAAGGTAGCCTTATTTCACTTTCACCTTCTTCAAACCTGGAATGGTACCTTATGGAAATTCAGCGAAGATTTCAAGAGAGTTTTAAATAGAACCAATTAGATAATGAGCTACAAAATGGATCTTTCATATTATAAGCTACAGCTGAAAATTCTCCCTTGCACGACTGCTAGTGAGAGCATGCACAGAGATAGGAAGAGCCTTGTATTGGATTTGTCAAAAGGGTGAGGGTGGGGGATAGAGTCTAGGAAGAAATGGGTATAAATCTGTGGAGGATTTTAATTTTGAACTGGATCCTGACATGAATAGGGCCAGCGTAGAAGATTGAAGGAGTAACGATGTAGCTGTCCTTTTCTGTAAGTGTAGCATTCTGCATATTCTAGGACCTGGATAGTGGAGTTATAAACCAAGAATACAAGTTAATACATATACACAGATTTGGGGCTTTGGAGTCCAGGCAGTAATGCATTTGAACAGAGATGGTGAACGGCAGACTCGCATCTACAGCTGATGCAAGTGAAGGGGAAACCGTGATGCCAGGATTGTAAATGGAGAGGCCAAGAAGAAGATGCAAGTTGAAGAAAAAGAATAAGAGAAAACAAAATAAACTCTATCCTTCCTTATGCAAAATAATATCCTTAAAAATAGAATTATATGTATGTATTTACACCCCCCCCCCCCCAAAAAAAAACCCCCTCAATGTCCCTAAATGAGAATCAACACAACTAAGACAAAGTTTTATAGCAACATTTACTTTAGGAAAAAAATCCAGCATGGTCATCAAATTTAGCCATTTCCCTTGATGCTTAGATATACTCTAATTAAACACTAAAGGAACAAAATTTAGCCAGAAGCAATTTATTAGTTACAGCCATTATCTCTCATAATGCCAGATCAAGTCAAAATGCTTCTCTCTATAAATCAAATAATGATTTATGAATATCCCCAGTTGTTACCAAGCCTTGTCCTCACCCACTATACTCATCAGTGATCATCAGCTTTCAGATACAGCCTTATTGTAGGTCCACTTGCCAGTTCCCCTGTCAGTTTCTGCAGAGGTTTTTGTGTAGATGTTGCCCCCACTCACTCCTTCACATATTTGTTCTCTAATTCTTTACTAAAGATGTTTTATCACTCCTCATTTCTTTGAGGAGAGTGAGCCAAATCAGCAGCATGGCAGATGGAATATAATATCCAAGTCCCTATAGCTCTCATCAGCTCTGGCTGCAGAGTTCAGCACTCCACACCCCAGTGGGTAGCGGGCACAGAACACTGCACAGATGCCAAAACTAGGGAATGTAGGAAAAGGCCTTCTAGGGAGTCAGTCCTGAAAAACAAGCAACTACCCATCTTGAAGTCCAGAAGGTACCCTTGTAGTAGAAATTAAACTAGTTGCTTTGAGTTGTTTCCTGTTTTGTTTCCTTGGTGCCCCTGAGTGCACAACCAAAAAGCACAGCCTGCCCACACACACGTCTCCATATGTGCCAAACTCAGAAATCAGATGGTGAAACTTCCCCAAGGTTACCACCTGCTGCCACTTTGGCAGCTCTGCCTCTGGCATGCTCAAGAGCACCACTTTATTTCCAGATATTCCTTATTCCTGCTTTATCTGCACATCGAAGAGCAAATCACACAAAGGAACTCTCATGGACCCAGAGGAACCGGCATCCACCTTCAGCTTCCTCAGTGCAAAATGAAGTTTATTTTCTACCTATGGGGACTTTTACCATCTTTAATTTTCCTTCAGCCTAAAGATGGGTGCGTGTGCCTGAAAGCTTGCAAAAAAGTTCATGTTTTTGTGATTTCTTAGTTGGTCTAATAAAAGGTATCATCTCTGAACCAAGAGTTTGAGTTTTGCATTTCATTTCCAGATATGACATTTGTAGTGTTGGAGGAGCTGGGCAGGGTTATGCATCTCAGCAGCACACTTGGAAGTGCTGAGGAAATGGTACCCTTTAAGGCAGCGCTTCCCAAATTTTTCCTCAGCATGACTTATTTATTACCCCATTTCCTCAGCATGTCCTCTCACTCCCAACCTGCTCCCCCCCTCCACCCCTGGTGCTCCTTCTCCCCACCCACAGCACCCTGGCCCTGCTGGTGCCTCTCGCTCCCAACCCACAAACCCCCATTCCTCCCCAGGTGCTCAGGGCAGGACCCATAGCTCCATTTCTCACCCCCCCAACCCCCCAGCAGTGCCCAAGTCTCAGCTGCTACCCATGGGAGGTGGTAGCTGCTGTGGTCGGAGCCCAGCTCCTACCCGCACCACCATCCCCTCCCCCATGCATGGCATGACCAGAGCAGAGCCTGGGGGGTGGGGGGCAGGGAGGATACAAGCTGCCTGCAGTGTGTTCAGGGCTTGCTGTCTGCTGGGGGCTCCCCATCCTGCTGCCCTCCCCTCGGCAGCTCCACAACCCAGTGGGTGGATCCCAGTACAGGTGGGAGCCCCATGACACCATGGCTGCCAAGCTGAGGTGCCCCCTGCCCACCTGGCAGCAGCAAGGGCACAACTCTATGCTGCTGCACCTCTTGTTGGCCATGGTAGCGCTCCCTCCCCTGCCAGGTCCCACCTATTGGTCAGTGGAGGCAGTTCCTGCCCAGAGCTGGTCTGGCCAGACTGCAGCCCTACACCCTGCTGTGGACACAGACAGCTTGGGGCATGTATCCCCCCTCCCCCCTGGCCCAGTCACATTGCCTTGGCCTGCCTGCCCCTCTCCACCATGTTGCCTGTGCTCCCCCACCCCTGTAACACATCACATGTGCCCCCTCCTCCCCGTCCCCATAGACTTACCTGGAGGGAGCTGCTCTTCACAACTGCTTGGCTGCCACATGAATGTGGGCATGTATATGCATGTGGTGCCCCCTGCCTTCCATTGCCCTCCCCTGCTCCCCCCAGCCCCTTGCAGGATGGAACTCTATCAGCCTGCAAAGGGTAACCCACATTTTCCCACAATTTTCTCCTTTAAAGAAGAAATCCATGATTTTCTTCTTTAAAGGAAAAAAATCCACATTTTTCTGCAGCAAACAGAAAACACAGATCCCTATTTATCACAAACCTATCTACTGATGTTGCAACCCTATTTGGGGTTGTGACCCACAGTTTGGGAGCCACTGCTTTAAGGAAAAAGAGCTTGCTAACAATTTAGGCTAAGTACAGACAGTCAAAAAGCCTGAGGCTGAATCAATTCAATCTTCTCAGCTTAATCTAAGCTGCGTAGATTGAACTGAGAAGCAAGTGAACAGATATTCACTTTTGATTCTGGAATGCAGCCACATATCTTTACTGTCTCAGGCCAGAAGCTGGGGGGCACTAGAACAAGCCTCCCTGCTTGGCTGGAGCAGACAATTTGGGCCAAGGCTAGCCCACCCACCCTGAGGGGAGGTGCAAAGTTTCCTGGGATGCTGGGAACTGTGAGTTAACTTGACTCACAGTCAAGGGGAATCTGGGACAGAAGGTCAATAAACCAATTTCACCTAAATCAGCTAAGTCTGATCTTACATGCATTCAGGTTTATCTTAAACCAGTCTCAACCATTTTGAAAGCAGCTTATGTACAACTGGACTTCTGGGCTAGAGAGACATTACACATAAACCAGTTGAAGTGATCAAAAACTGGTTTAAACCTGTAACAGAACAGAAGCTCAGTGCACATAAACCAGTTTCAAAATGGCTGAAACTGGTTTAAGATAAACCTGGTTGAATGTAGTATCAGACTTAACTGATTTTGGGTCAGATCAGTTTATGAAACTTCTGTCCCAGACCCCTTCCTGGTTCAAGTTAAATTACAGCCCCCCAACATCCCAGCATACTTTCTATGGGCTGTCTACTTTAGAGAGCAGGACTGGCCCTGACCCTCTGCTCCCTAGCTGGAGCAGTGAGGGTTGGCTCACTGTCCCTTCCCTCCAGCTAAAACCCAGGTAGGGTCTGGGACAGGGCTTGAACTCACTTTTCCCCAAATACAGAGCTACCCTGCTCTGCCTTGCTAAACTTACTGCAGGCTGCAACTGTGGACTACAAATCCCTGAGGCACCTGGAAGCAGGACAAGGAAGTAATGAGCAACCCTGCAGAGTCCTGCTTCTATGGTTGTGGACTGCAAATCCCAGCGACCTCAGGGGCAGCAGGAAGGGTAAGCAAATGCACAGCCCATGCTGTGTTTCAGTTTATAGCTTTTCAGAGGAAGAACTATTCTTGTTCAAGCTTTTATGAATGCAATACCACTACCTTCCCACCCTCCCAGGCAGAGCAGGGCTGGGGCCCGGCCACACCCCCTCCGCTTGAGGAGGGAGTGGCGAAAAGCCTTGGAGCTTTAGTCTCTTCCCTTGGCAGCACCTGGCAGGCTGGGAGCTATGCTCTAGCACCCCCTGGTGTCTGGCTTGAGCCACTGCAGGCACGTGGCTGCATTTCCTGAATCAAAAGTGAATGTGTGTTTATTTGCTTATTGGTTCAATCCCTGCAGTTTAAACTAACCTGCAAAGACTGAATCAATTCAGCCTTGGGCTTTTTCACTGCCTGTATTTAGCCCTCTTGTGTTACAGATTTGAATTGGTTTCCAATCTTAATGCTTTCAGAGCAATCTGAGCCCAATTCCACGATTCCTATGAAGCAAGATTAGGGGATATGTTCCCAAAGAAGTAACAGTGCTGCCTGCCCTGTTCATCTTGGCATACTCACCTTGACAGGTAAATTCAAAGATCAGGCCATAGGCATCTGCCAATTTCTCTAAGCTTGCATACATATACCTCCACAAAAGGAACCAGTTTTATAAATCACAGTTAAGTAATCATAATAAAATAGATATACAAAACAAAGAGGGACTCTTGGCCAAGAATATCCTGATTTACAGAAAACCAAGTCCAGGCAGGCTTTCTCTCAGCCCCCTCCAATGGCCATGAAAATTCAAGTAGCTTCAGGCTAACAAGTAAGCAGATATGAAGTGTTGTCTGACACTCCAAGTGCCTAGTTTGCTTTCAGAAGTAGCACTAGTTTGGGGGGGGAGGGGAGGGCAGAATTACAAGTAGGTTTCCTCTCTGTTTTAAGATCTCAGTGCAAGTTCCCTCATCAAAGTCTCATGCGCAATCTTCCTAATAGTCTCCACCTTTGTCCTAGGAACAGCTGGACCTCTCAGGTGAAATTCATGATAAAGTAGCAAGCAGCGTTAAGGAATCAGTCTCAAATGTAAATGTAGTCTTAGACAAGAGGACTCTATCCTGAGGTAAGATACTTTGGGGAGAAAAAATGTTGCAAATCTTTGTCTTGCCTGCTGAGTCATAGAGACTGTCCATATTTCTGTTTTTGCTTTAAAAAAAGCCCCCCAAAAAACCTCATTTGATTAAAGGCTTGTCAGTCCCCTGATTTTCATTCAAGAATTTTTCAGAACCAGCATTTTTCCTTTTGCATAAATGTGCATATGTGTATGTGAATATGTGCGCATGCATAGTTAGTATGAAAAAAAAGTCTATATATTTATGTGTGTTTTGTATTTATGTATGACAAAAGGTGGCACTTAAAATTATTTCCTAGTTGGAAGTAGCTAGCTCACCACTTTTTTCTACACTACATTTGTGGGACATATCTTTTTGTGTTAGTGGTGATATAGTTAGTTGGATTTAGGTTTTGAGGTTTGCAGTAGTTCGGGTTTTTTTCTTTCCTCATGCCATTCTTTTACAAATGTATGTGAGAGAGAGAATAGGGGAGGGAATAATTGCCTTTGCAACACTTTCAAACCATTTTGGAAACCTACTGTTTTGAATTTATGTCCTGCTCCAAAAGCAATGAAAGACTCCTTTATTTCTTGTTAAAAAGAACACTTTACAGTATGCTAGAGTAGCATGGCTGTAAGATGCAGAACACACTCCTTAGTCGCAAATGGCTCTTCAGCTTGTCACCTGTAGCTCTTCACAGAAAACTTTTTGTATAACAGTTGTTCTTTACTGCATGTATTGGGTTTGTCCTTCCTACAGTCATGGATAATGCAACATATGCTGTCTCTCTATTAGTTGTGATGAGTGTTGTAGGGGTTTTGCTTTGCTTTGTTTTTTGTTTTGAACTGAAGTATTTGCTACAACTGGCCTAGGGGTTTATGTGGGGCTGTAGCTATATGGGACTGCTCACATGGTTTATCAGACATTCAGGACTGAGTGCCATCTGTACTAAAGAACTATTTTCATAGTTAGGCATCCGTAAGTAGATTTCCTATATGCACTGTCTGCTGTGTATATTCTCCCTTGTCCCCACTCCTCCTATGTGTGTACTTGTGTCTTTCTGTCGTGTTGGGCTCTTTATTCTCCACCTTCCTTCCAGTTTCTTTATAGAGGAACACAAACCCAATGATTAGTATATAGCATGGGTCAACTTGTGAAAAGAGAGGTAATTAGCCATGTTTTATCTGAAGTCATTTGGAAGGCAGGGTAGATATTCACTTTTCTAGACTAAATAACAGGGTGAGTGAGAACAAGAGTGGAAACTTTCATGATTAAGTGATCTTGAGTTCATGAAAGCTTCTGTTCTCTCACTTATTCTCTCTATATGTTTTATTTAATTAAGCTTTTGAAATCATGATGGTTAGATGGGTTCAGAACAGCTAATCCCCCGTTCCAGCAGTGCATAACTAGTCTATATTCAACCAGTAAGCATACTTACAATATTTTATTACTCTTGCTTGAAATTACTTCACTGCTGTGTGTGGAAGGGAACAGGTTAAGTAGCTACTATTACTTTTTAGTAAAAAAGTAATTGTATAGAGAACTTTGTTTTAAAAGAATTTCTAGTTTCAGAGTAGACAAGAATGTGGATGCATTTGAAAGACCTTTTAAAAATAGAAATTGCTCGCTTGTACTATCTGCAGATGTTAATTATACATTCTTCTTTCTAAGTAGACGCAAAATTAAAAAAAATGCTTGTGCTCTAAAACCTGCTGATTTTGAGGCAATTTCTAGCTCAGGCCTTTATTTTGTTCTGAAGCACCCTGGACCTTATTATGCATCAAGACCAGGCATTCAAGGGTGTGAGACTGTTATAATTGCTACCTTCAGAGAGACAGAATTGCAGGTAGTTTCTTTTCCCTGTGCACCTCAGAACAGTTAACAACAAAAGGAATGAAACTTTTGAAATAACCATGAGTGTTAGCTCTCATTCAGAAGTGTCATTATTGACCGATAGGAAGAAATCAGGGAAGTACAGAGGGAGTTTGGTTCTGATTTTAACCATCAGTGAAAGTCACAGCATAGGAAGAGAGTTCAGGACTTACTCTAAGCAGTGTTGGGAAGTCAACAGATGTCATGTAAAGGGAATCTTTCAGAAAGAGCATGGAAGAACTGGTATGGTTTTTAACATTAAGAAATTTTAAACCGAGCACCTGTGGAAAAGAATGAACCAATTGGAGCAGGGTAAGATCTACTGAAAACTCTCTAACTTGAGCAAATGCCTCCCCTGTAAGGAAACCAAAAGGCTTTGCTGTTTATTGACCTCTTCCAATATTGGTTTGGTTCTTGGTCTGTGGACTTCCCAACATAGTTTGGTAACTCCAAGTTCTCTGCCCATTCATCTAACCTACAGTGACTCCATAGAGTTAACTGATGGTCAGCAACTACAACTATATTTTTAGATTTGTAAAACTCATACCAAAATAAATTCCTACATTGTTAGCTGTACAATGTGTGAACTGCTCAAGAATTTCATTTTAAAGCACAAGTGGAGTGTGCATAATTTATATGGAGCCTGATCTGGGTCACTTAATGTTGGTTGAAGAATTATGAAAGCTTCTGGCTGACCTCATTGAAGCTTGGTTCCAATTATTAAAAATTAGGCACAAAATATTTTTTTGCTATTTTAAAGGTACCTATTTTTTTCACATAACTAATTGTAGTAACGGCCTCTGGATGCTACACGATAGCGGAGTCTCGAGCAAAAGCAAAACACTCTTGTCTTTTCCACCCACTAAAAACAGTAAAAGAAGAGACTGAACAAACTCATTCTGTTTTCTTCTTTTGCTGAGGCAATTTTTACTGGTTGATAACTAAATCTTCCTACTCCTATGACTTAGCAGCTGGTTTGTTTTGAAGTAATGACTTTGAGGCAACTCTTCAAGTAGCAGCGTTTCCAAGGGTAAGTGATGTAATACAAGGCAAAATAGAAATTTGAGATGATATAGCAGAAAATGCTGTTGCTATCACCATGTCTGCACTACCAAGGAATGCTTGCTGGAGATGCGTGTAAACTGACTATGGGCTATTGAAGCCAATGAGGGGGAAAAAAAGGCATTAGCTTTTCTTAGGTCTCTACATCATCTAGTTTAGGGAATATATTAAAATTCTATAACTTGAGCAAATTTCTTAATGTTAAAAACCATACCAGTTCTTCCATGCTCTTTCTGAAAGATTCCCTTTACATGACATCTGTTGACTTCCCAACACTGCTTAGTAACTCCTGAACTTTCTTCCTATGCTGTGACTTTCACTGATGGTTAATATATATATTTATACAACAAGCCAACAATGACAAATTTCTAACTGTCATCTCCTTCCACATACCTGCTGAAAGGGGCCTGCTTTTGGTATGGTAAGCTTTTCTCTTCCCTTCTCATGGAATGGACTGGGACATGGATCATTTAAACCCAGCGATCATGGAGGTCAATGCAGCTGACAGTTCGTTAAGCTCCATTCTCCACAGCAGTGCCTCCTATGTAGTTACTTTCTACTGACCTGCATCCTTTTAAACGGTGTTTCACATTGTAGAATGGGATTGCCATTGCAAGGAGAAGCTGTCACTGCTGCACAGGTGCTATCGCATCTGCTCATAGAGGGTCTTCTCAAGCCTAGAGCTGGTTTGAAGCCTTTCTCAAAAGTGTTATGACAGTTTGGGTTTCTTCCACTTGGCTGAGAGGAAAGGAAGTATTTAATGTAAGGTTAGCAAAAATATTTGAAGGTGTTTGGTCTTTGTGCATGGTGGTGTCTTTGGTAGGGAATGTGACTCTTCCCTTGAAGTGTATTCTTCCTTTTATCAAATGACTTTGATAATTATTTTTTTACATAAATTAAATTTCCAGTTCTGCAACAATAAAATACAGTGTCTTTACCTTGTAGAAATTATATTCCATTTTGCATAGTCTATTATTGTACTTGTTTTAATTGGGTTTTGTGATAGGACAGTATGTTAGCCTGGTTATGGGAAGATTTACTGCTTAGCTAAAGAGAGAAACTTCTCAACAAATTATTGATTGTTAAGGGAAAATGCTAGAACTATTAGCTTTGAATTCACCTCTGCGACAAGCCACCTGCAAAATATATATTTGCAACAGGAAGGGTAAAATCTTAGGAACAAAGAACAGACATATATATAGCAGGGTTTCAAAAGGAACTTTCTCATGAAAGGGTAGTAGCTTTTGGGGAGAACCAGACTGAAATTGGAGGTAACCCACTGGGGAGTGTAGGTACAGTCGGGGGGATAGTAAGCTAAAGGTATGTGACGTGTTTGGGGGCAGGGGGGCTTAAGACTACTAAGAGCTATGATTAGATCATCAATAGCACCTAAAAGATAGCCTGCCTCTTTAGGCACATAAATCCACCATTTAACATCACCAGTATTCATTCTCAAATCTACTGCCCAGCCCTAGAGACGTGTGCATCGCCATGGCACTTAAATTTGCACCAGCTGGCATGCAATAAGCTATTTAAAAGCTGATGTGACATCTGTAAATGAGCTCCTGAGAGCCATGGTTCTGGCTGAAGGCTCCAAAGTGTGATTCTTAAGATAAGTATTCCCCTCAAGAAAATGGATGACCAAGGGGATTAGAGATTGAAGCTGGCCATGGACAAAATAATGGAATAATAATAGAGTGGATAATTCAGGACTCCAACAAAGAATTAGGGCTAAATATATGTTTCTCCAAGGTATTTGTCTTTGTGCACTGCATGACGCTTTGTTTAGGAAGCCTGCATTATATTGCCATATAAACAAATCCATGTTAGATGGATTTTAGATCTAACTCACCAGCAGATTTCCTGTGGGGAAATACAGATGAATGGGGCTGTTTTCTACTGGGGTCTCCCAGGAATTGTTAAATAGCAACTGACTAAAAACAATTTTATCAATGAGTAAGAAAGAATGGACTTTTTGGCAGCAAAATTTGCACAATCCACAGATTAGCAGAACAAATAATGAGGACAGACCACTGTTACAGAATGAGCTAGATGGATTACTACAGGTAACTAATCAAATAGGACATGCTTTTAATACAACCAAATACAAGATACTTAGATGCCTGGGCACCAGGAATGCAGCCGTGCTTGCAGGATGGGGGTGCTATTTTGAAAGCAGGCATAGGACCTAGTTGTGATAACTACATTAACATGCACCCTCATTAGTATGCTGTGGCAAAAAGGATTAAAGCAATCCTTGCTTGTAAGACATGGGTATATTAAGGAAGTGACCTTGCCTGTGTGTGTGTGTGGGGGGGGGGGGGGGGTACTGGGGCCATCATCAGAATACTGCATCCATTTTGGGTGCCCATTCTTCAGGAAGGATATGGAATTACTAGAGAGAGTGTAAAGGAGAACCCAAAATGATCCAGTGTGTGGTTTATAAAAGGCTTTGTGATGCAAGATTTGAGTATCTAAATGTATTCAGTATATGGAAAATAAGGCAAAGTTGACTTAATTTCTCTGTAAGTGCCTCTAGTGACAAAGATGTTTGATATCTAGGAGGAGGCTGATTTTGCTGACAAAATCGTATCAAGGTTCTCTGAACTGAAATTTAAATGGACTGAAGTTTTAGAATATTTTTCCAAGCAAAGTAGTGGGGACAAAGAATCTAAATTGCTTTAAGACTGAGCTGCAAAAATTTACAGAAGGGTTGGTATTGTTCACTAGCAGGGGTTTGGCTTCTTTGACTATGGAATGATGTTCCAAGAAGGATTGCTAGGAAGAGATGATCCACTTGATGAAGAAAGGGAAGAGCATCTTTGTAGACAGGTTTCGCTAACCTAGTGAGGAGGGCTTCAAACTAGGTTCACTGAGGAATGGAGACAAAACTCCTGAGGTAAGTGGGGAAGTGGGTGACCTGGAGGAAGTGCAAGCAGGAGGGGGCAACAAGGGAGGCATTCTCATTCTTCCTGAGAAATCAGGGCAATCAGCTAGTTGTCTTAAGTGCCTGTACACAAATGCATGGAGCCTAGGAAACAAGCGGGAAGAATTGGAAGTCTGCACAGTCATGAGACTATGATGTGACTAGAATAACAGACTTGCTGGGACAGCTGGCATGACTGGAGCACTGTCATGGATGGGTACATACTGTTCAGGAAGGACAGGCAGGGAAGAAGAGGGGGAGGAGTTGCACTGTATATAAAAGAACTGTATGATTGCTCAGAGCTCCAGTATGAATCTGGAGATTGACCCTAACCCAGAGACTCTCAACAGGCCTGAGAGGAAACAAGGGTGATGTTATGGTGGGGATCTGCTATAGACCATTAGACCAGAAGGATGAAGTGGATGAGACTTTCTTTAAACAGCTAGTGTAAGTTTCCCAACCAGAGGCTCTGGTTTTCATGGGGAAACTTCAGTCACCCTGACATCTGGGAGGGCAATACAGCAGTGCACAGGCAATCCAGGAAGCTTTTGGAGAGCACTGGGGACAACTTCCTGGCACAAATGCTTGAGTGGCCAACTAGAGACAGTGCTTTTTTTGATCTGCTACTCACGAATGGAAAAATTGGTGGGGAATGTAGTAGTGGATGGCAACTTGGGCAGCAGTGACCACGAGATAATTGAGTTCAGGATCCTGAGGAAAGGAAAGGTGGAGAGCAGCAGAGTAAGGACCCTGGACTTCATAAAAGCAGACTTCAGTTCCCCCAAGGAACTCATTGGCAGGATCCCCTGGGAAGCCAGACTGAGGAGGAAAGGAGTCCAGGAGAGCTGGCTGTACTTTAAAGAAACTTTAATGAGAGTGCAGGAATACTAGTAAGTATGACAGAAGATCATCTTAGCTTAGCAGGGAACTCTTTAGTAAGCTGAATCACAAAAAGGAAGCATACAAGTGGAAACTTGAACAAACAACTAGGGAGGAGTATAAGACTATTGCTTGGACATGCAGAAATGAAGTCAGGAAGGCCAAAGCGCAATTGGAGTTGCACCTAGCAAGGGACGTGAAGGGTAACAAGAAGGGTTTCTACAAGTAACCAAGAGGAGGATCAGGGAGAGTGTGGGTCCCTTACTGAATGGGGGAGGCAACCTGGTGACACAGGATGCAGAAAAAGCTGAAGTGCTCAATCCCTTTTTCACCTCAGTCTTCACAGGCAAGGTCAGCTCCTGAACTACTACACCTAGCAGCACAGTTTGCGGAGGAGATTATCAGCCAACTGTGGCAAAAGAACAGGTTGGGGACTATTTAGAAAAGCTGGATATATACAAGTCTGTGGGGCCAGAGGGGTTACACCTGAGGGTGCTGAGGGAGTTGGATGATGTGATTGCAGAGCCATTGGCCATCATCTTTGAAAAGTCATGGTGATTGGGAGAGGTTCTGGAAGATTGGAAAAGGGCAAATATAGTGCCCATAGTTGAGAGAGGAAGGAGGAGGATTCAGGGAGCTACAAACTGGTCAGCCTCACCTCAGTTGCTGGAAAAGTCATGGAGCAGGTCCCCAAGGAATCCATGTCTAAGCACTTGGAGGAGAACAAGGGGCTTAGGATCAGTCAGCATGGATTCACCAGGGGCAAGTCATGCCTGACCAACCTGATTGCCTTCTATGTCAAGATGACTGGCTCTGTGGATGCAGAGAAACCAGTGGATGTGGTGTACCTTTGACTTTGGCAAGGTTTTGTTATGGTCTCCCACTCCATTCTTACAGGCAAGCTAAGGAAGTATGGGTGGATGAATGGACTGTAAGGCGGATAGAAAACTGGCTGGAGCATTGGGCTCAGAGGGTAGTAATCAATGGCTAGTTGGCAGCTTGTATCAAGTGGAGTGCCCAGGGGTTGGTCCTGGGACCGGTTTTGTTCAATATGTTGATGGAGTGCACCCTCAGCAAGTTTTGTGGATGACACCAACCTAGGGGGAGTAGTAGATACGCTGGAGGGTAGGGCTAGGATTCAGAAAGACCTGGGCAAGTTGGAGGATTGGACTAAAAGGAATCTCATGAGTTGCTGTCATATAATAATTCATGTGTCTGAATATAACATCTTTAGTGCTCATAGGGCATTTGTACACAACATAGGGGTTTAATTCTCTCTCAATTGAAATGGTGTTTTTTTTAAAAACACTGCTTCAATTTAGGGTGAGTAAACCCCCATGTTGTGTACACGCATGTCGGAGCCCATTCCTTACCCGCTTCTCCAGCGGCAGGAAGCGGAGAGCGAGCTGCTGGCAGTCCCTGAGCTGGGGGGGTGCTTCCCTATGACAGCGGCACCACTCTCCCACCCCCCCCCCCCCCCCCCCGGCAAGTGGCACCTGGCTTGGGCAGTCCTGGGGGGGGGGGGGGGGCACTGCAGCCATGGAGGGAAGCATCAGGCCCCCGTGCAGCTCAGGCAGGCAGGCTCCGGGGGAGGGGGAAGTGGAGATCTGGCTTGTCACTTTTTTTTTTTTTTTTTCCTTCTGTGGAGCCTGCCTTCCCAGTCTGCTGCTGGGCTGCCCGCACAGCCCCTGAGTCACATGGAGCCCAGTGCTTTCCTCTGCGGCTGTAGGGTAGGAAACTAAAACTCCTCAGAGGTGTTTTACTTTGCAGTGTCCAAAGTCATTTAAGGCATGTTATGCTGCCGAATGTGCTACAGCACCTGGAATTACCACGCAATACAGCGCTCAATGCGCAAACAGCAGTGCCATTAAAGTGGTTCAGAAGGCATTTTAACTTGCTTTAAACCCTTTTGAAGTGTTGTCTAGTCTCATCTAATTTGTCTTTTAAGAACCAGTTTAATTTATTTCTTCTCTCCTCCTCATGGTGTCGCTATAGGACAGTGTTAGTGTTTACTGTGCGTTTCCCTATCCTAATATATTTTGAATTTCTTTTGAGTTTTTAACTCTGAGCTTCTAATGCTTGTTTTGCTGACAGTTACTAGCGCTGACATGTACTTTGTGCCCCTAATATGTTTTCACAATGATAAATCCACACACTTTTGTCAGGTAACATGGTTTTTTTGTTTTTTTGTTTTTTCTTTTTTTTGAATGAAAAAGAATCATAAACCTTTAAATTAGTGGTTCTCAACTTCTTTAGACTCGGGGGACCCCTTGTTAGATTGCAGGCACCCTTCCATAACATTTGTGATTTGAGAAGCACCCCATTTCAGAAGCTAATCCATTTCTTACAATGCTTATTTTCTTGTTAGAGGGGCCTAGGCAATGGGCAGTTGCCATCAAATTCAGAAAGCCTGAGCCTGCTCTTGGCTATTTATCTCCTCATATTTCCTGCAACACCTTTCAAGGAATCCTGCAATATCCCAGAGTGCCTCAGCACCCTGGTTAAGAATCATTGCCTTAGATATACTCTTGAATCTTTGTGTAATGCTTCCGGTGATTTGAAGGTATGTTTAAGTGTTAGCTCCAGGGCCATCCCTGCGGGGGGGGAGGGGCTGTGAATTGGGGCGACTGCCCTGGGCTCTGCGCTTTGGGGGGCCCCGCAGAGCCAGGTGGAGCAGCTGCGGCAACTCCGTGCTGCCACCAGCTTTATGCCTGACCACTAGGCACCCTCCCCTGCTGAATCTGCTGCCGGCTTCCTTACATCTGGGGGCAAGGCCCTGCACAGATTGATTTGCCCTGGGCCCCACACCCTGCTCTGATCGTCTCTGGTTAGCTCTTTATTTTTAGGTCATCAGCATGCTTTTGCTATATTTGTACAGTCCAAAGTAGCCATTCGGTTAAACCTGTGCATGTAGCATATTACAAGTTTTATGCTTGTGATATTCAAGTGTAGAATGTGTTAACAGTATGGCAGCATGGAGCCTCAGTTAAACTTCTGCATTGCACAATCTCTACCTTGTACCTGTATAGCTCCATGACTTCCACAGGCTCTCAGAGGTGAAATTGTGTTAAATTTGATTGGCTCACACCTCATGGGCCCATGCTTCTTCTGCAGTTGCCTCTAGGGGTAGGGACAGACCTCTCTCTCTCTCTCTCTCTCTCTCACACCTCTGTTTAAGTTATCAGAAACTGATTTAAACTTGTAACAGAACAAATGTTCAGTGCACATAAACCAGTTTGAAACTGGTTTGGGATAAACCTGTTTGAATGTAGTATCAGACTTAACTGGTTTGGATCAATATGTTTTATGCAGCATCTGTCCCAGACCCCTTCCTGGTTTAACTTAAGCCAGAGTTTTCCAACATCCCAGAATGCTCTCTGGGCTGGGTGGGGCTCTCTGCTCCAGAGAGCTGGGCTGGCCCCTCCCTTCTGCTGCCTAGCTACAGCTCCAGCAGAGACTGCACATACAGCAGAATCTGCCTGGCTTCCTCCTGCTCCCCTACCCCCTCACCACTCCCTGCTGAAGCAGGGATTCCCCTCCCCTCTGCCATATGCAGACACCTCGGCATTAGCTAGCATACCTCATGCTAGCTACAGACCATGCTGTGGCAGACAGCACAGTGTCAGCTTGGGGCTTTTTGGAGATAATCAACAGGTAACTGGTAACTATTTCCAAGGAAGGAATTGAGGGACGTTGTTTAAGAGCTTGAACTAATGAGAGAAGCTTTTGTTTTCTTAATGGGATGATTAAACACTGAGTTGGGGGTGATAAACGCTGTGTTATCAACTCCCTGCTGGGCAGGGCAGGGGGAGAACCTCTCCCTAATTGGAGTGTTCTGCCTGAGCCTGGCCACGCTTCCCCTCAGCTCAGCACTGTAGAATGGAAGGGAGGGCTGCTCTAGTGTCCTCCTGGCTTCTAGCTTGAGCCACTGCAGGCATGTGCCTGCATTTCTGGAATGAAAAGGGAATGTTTATCCACCTCCAAATTGGTTCAAGCTTTGCAGGTTAAGCTAACCTGCAAAGCTTGAATCAATTCAGGCTCAGGCTTTTTGATTGTCTGGCCCTAGCCTAGGAGCCAGGGCACAAGCATTTCCTCTAATGCAAATGTGTCCTCTTGTCCTTTTGACATAGTCATTTTGCTTGCTGAACAGCTCTAGTAGTGAGATCCATGTTTACAGCAGCCTTTATTCATTAGCCACCTGTTCTGTTCTGTATAAATTCCTTCACAGCTCTCCTTGCAGAAATGTCTGAGCACCTTCTTGTAGTGCACTCAGGGACACAAACAACACCTGCCATGTGTGATGCATTTTCACTCTCATCCTTTCCCCAGAGGAAGGATTGTATGCAGTGGAGTGTTTTGGCTTTTTTTAAAGTATGAGCAGTTCTGGAAAGCAAGGTAGAAGAATTGCATCAGAGAGGTGAGGGGTGTGGTGGCCCTTAGTGACTGTGGGATCTTGTTCCAATCTCAGAACAGGTCCCCCCTTCTCCCCAGAGCTCCATCTCCTGCAAAGGTTGAAGCAGTTTATTTAGATATGCTGAGCTCAAGCTGTTTAGCACCTGGTTGATAAGAACCAGCATGCTTAAACTTGACTTAGCTATCTTATTGCAAGCTAAATGTACAAAGGGATGTATGATGTGCTTGCTGCTGTCTGTATTGCTGAGGAGATGTCCTGTGCTAACTGTAGTTACTTATGGGCTGTTTGGCTTCATGCTTGGGTATATTGTAGTCCAGTTGGAAGATGACAAAAGTGCAGGTATAGGAGGCAGGTCAGCATTCAGTTGTATAGGAGGCAGGTCAGCATTCAGTGGTATGGGATACAGTCTCCTAGACAACCTAAGTTGGTTAAAAGCCCTGCTCTTGGGTACTGCTGAGGGAACACTGATTATCATTAAGCATAGAGATGGTTAGCTATGTTAGTGTGAAGTCAGACGGAAAATAGGGCAGGTGGCCTTAGAGCTTAGATGCTAGTATCTGACAAAGTAGGTTGTTGCTTAAAATAGCTCTTGCTTCTCTGACCCAGTTTGTCTCTAAGGTGCCATACCTTCCTGGCTTTTGTTACCAGTGAGGGATCCAGGTGCATTTCTTAAAAAATAAACTCAACTGACCGGTTGCATGGTGGGTTTCAAACAAAGGAGACTGCCCTGTGCCTCCAGAGTCTATAATGTGCTCTCTGCTGCATACCCACAAAACCTTTGCTCAGATTTAACCAGCTCTCATTCCTCCAGGAGATGAAGCTAATCTTGTCCAAGTGCTGGGCTATATTGGTGGCAGTGGCGTGGGTAGAATAGGTAGAATTTGCATGTCATTTGCATATTGATGGCATTTGAGCTCAATAGTCCCTTTTGACATTTTATCTAAGTCCCATTTTTTTTATGTGAGTTGCACTCCTCAACACCTCTCAAAGATCTCAGTCCTAGTGACTGTGGTTATTGAATAGGAAGGGAGAGAACTTTGATCTTTGTGGACCTCTACAGACAAGGTGAGATGGACATAGCGGTGTGGTTTCCTATTAAGAACTTCTTTCCCAGGAAGAACGTAAACCATTTTAGTGCATTCCCCTTACGCCCCTCCTCCTCTTTGACAGGATAGCAATAATTCATGGTTGAATATGTCTAATGTTGAAAAGAGGATAGACATGGATGTCTGCCCTCTATTTATTGTCAGCAGGAGATCCATCAGTTTAACTAAAGTGGTTTCTGATCCATTTCCTGGCCTGAACCCAGATTGTACGAGGTCTGTAATATTAGCTTCAGTTAGCTGAGCTTGTAATTGACATTTGGCTGGCTTTCTATTATCTTGTTGCTGGGTAGTAGCTGGATACAACTGATGAATCCAGGATGAGTTTTGTCGCAACCCATCCCAGTTCCCACCTGGATAATCAGGGCAGGGCAATTATACTTCATACTAAGTGTCTAAGGGCTTGTCTACCCACTATGGCAATATGAGGGAGGTCCCAGGGATGGCTCAGCCCTCTGCTCCAGGAGACCTGTACTGACCCAGTATAGATGAGTTCAGAGTCTTATCTATAGGGAAATCCTCTTTTTCCCTGCCTTGTTCCTGAAGAAAACATTTACATGTTTATTTTTGTGTAACATGCCTTCATCTTGGCTTTAAACACCCAAGTCACAAAAAGCAGGAGGACCCACCCACCTTTTGTCCAATAGCTTTGCGGTGAGGGCAGTTATGTATGTTTGTGGATGGCACCAAATCATTCAGCGGAACAAAACCAAAGCTGACTCTGAAGAATTGCAGAAGGATCTCAAAAATTCAATGACTAGGTAACAAAATAGCCAATGAAGCTCAGTGTTGCCGAGTTGTAGGTGGGGAACAAATAACCCCAGATGTACATAGATGATGATGATGAACTCTACATTTGCTGTTACCACTCAAGAAAGAGACCTTGGAATTATGGATAGTTCTCTGAAAATGCCAACAAAAAATTCAGCAGACACCCAAAAGGAAAATAAAATATTAAGAAGGGAATTGAAAACCAAGCAGAAAATGTTACCATAGCACTGTGTAAGTGCATGGTATGTTCACCCCTTGAATTTTGCATGTGGTTCTAGTCTCCTGACTTCAAAAAGGGTATAGCAGAGGAAGAAAAAGTACAGAGAAGGGCAACAAGGATGGAAGATTAAATAGGGTAGCACCTTTCATATTAGAGAAAAAGGCAACTGAAGGGGAATTATGATAGAGGTGTATAAAATCATGAATAGTGTAGTGGGCTTGTTGGGCTTTGCCCAGCTCTTCAGGCTTAGGAAACTGCGAATGTGATTTGGTGGGGCAAAACCCACCAATCGGAGACAGGCAGAGGAGGAGCCAGGAGGAGAGTCTGCTTTGCCTCTATTCCAAAGGGGTGGGGCAGGAGTGGACCTAATTGGGAACTGCAGTTGCAGCTCCCTGATTGGTTCATTTTCGATCTGGGGGCGGAGCCCCAGAAGGGGATATATGGAGCTGTGTGCTGAGCATGCGGTGCAGTCAGAAAGAGATGAAGAAGGAAGAGGTCCTGTGGCCAAGAAGAGCTGGGAGAGCTGCCCAGCAGGTGTATCCGGCTGCCCAGAAGAGCCTGAGACATTCTGCCACTGGATGGAAGTAATGGGTGGCGCAGACATTGCTGCACAGAGGGTCTGTGAGGGACTGGGACCCTAGGAGCCGCAGCCAGGTGGCTTGGGTCTTCAACCCTGGCGTGAGGCCGGGCATGGGAGCCAGCACTACGGTGGGGTGAGTCATTGTGGGGCATAAGGCACTGGAGAAGGAGGAGCTGGGTGGTCTGGGACCTATCCCTTGCAGTGGGTCTGCAAGGGCCCTGGGAGAGGAGTGGATCCCGAACACGGGGAGCAGTATTCGGAGTGGCATGGCCCTGGACATGCACGAGGCGGCCCAGGCCCGCAACTCCCTCTGAGAAGGATTGAGCCTTTGGGACACGTGAGTGAGTCGCACTGTTCCCCTGAGGCCTGGAACTGAGCCTCCCCTGGAGAAACATTAGCCAGGCCAGGGCAGCTTATGGACACTCCCCATTCTCCCCAGCTCTTTGGGACATGCGAGTTAGTGGGGCAACAGGTCTCCCACCGGGGGAATGACACTTATGGGGAGGTAGCTTCATTAGAGCGGCAGGAGGAAGTGACCCTCTAAAGGAGGGGAACCCCTAGAGAACTTGTGCCCCTCATATTTTGGAGTGTTTATTATTTGACGCACCACATATCTTTGGAGTGTTTTATTGACTATTAACTATTCGCCTTGTATTTCAGAGTGCCATTTGTTGTTGTACTTACCTGTTCATATTGGTTGGGAGCATTATGCTTATCTGCTTGTATATGGGTATGTATGTAGTTATAGATATCTATCTATTTGTAACCTGTAAATACTCACCTCAATTTGTAAAAATTAAATGTGTACCTGGATAAGACATTATTTTCTGTTCCTCTACTGAGATGTGATAGGTGGGAGGGAACTGCGAGGTAGACAGCAGTTTCCACCCCCAGCACAGGTGCCCTGCTGGCTTTCCCCTTCTATTGGTGAGAGGGGGCACTCACTTGGGGATACCCAGGTTACAATAGCATGGGAGAAGTAAATAGGGACTTACTGCTTATGATTTCCCACAATATTAGACCCTAGGGATCATGAAATGAAATTATTAGGAAGCAGATTTAAAAACAAGCAAAAAAAAAACAAAAGGAAAAGGTTTCCCCTGCCCCCCACAGTGTGTGCAATTTACTTGTGGAACTTGCTGCAAATTAATTTAACCAGGTTCAAAAGAGGATTGGACAGATTCCTGGAGGGTGGGTGCATTGGTGGGTATTTAAACATGATAGCTGGGAGGACAACCTCCAAATTAGGCCTTCCTAAGCCTATGAATATAGAAGAGGGATGAACAGGCAGGGGACAGCAGTCTGGGTAGGCTCTGCATAACTACTCTTTCCTTTAATATCTCTCCCACCATGAGATACAGGAGACTGGGCTAGGTGGAAGACCTAACATGCTAAACCTAAAATCCTGGAAGAGTTTGGACCCACATTTCACCTATACTCAGCAATATACTCTGGTGTTGAAGGTGGGCCAAGAAATGCAAGCGTCATGGAACTACAGTGTGTGTGGGGGGTGGGGGGGGCACCCTCCCCCCACTCCTCTCCCCACACACACACAATCATGGTCTGCATCCCTAGGAAGGAGAGAGGCTTGCATTCTGGGCCCTCTCTCTGCTTGTCTTGCTTTTTATCCAGTGACTATATAATGCAAAATTATTTTTGTTATGTACTATTTTGCATGTTTGCTGTGCACTCCGGCCAGTACATGTCACTTTTCTGCATGGTGTTTATCTCCTGTTGCTGCCTGATGCTTTTTGTTTAAAACTTCAGCTAAGTCTTTTCTTGGTACAATAAAGCTGTCTGTCCCTGTCTGATTTTAGTGGGATAAGCAGGCTCCTGCAATACACAGAACTATTCATAAGGATGGGGAATCTAGTGAGTAGGAGGCTGCCAGTGCTTCATTCTGAACTGTAATTGTCAAGTGCTGCAAGGGAGAAAGGAACCTGCGCTGCCAAGGGGGCCCAGACCAGTGGGGATCTGTCCTGCCCATGGGATGTTCCATGTGACAGCTTTCCATGATGGGGTCCTGGGGTTACATGAAAGCTTTTGATGTGGTCAGGTCATTGTTCAAGGGCTCCTGCACCAACCAGCTCATCTTCTCTCCAGGAGCCAAGTGGATTACCAGCTAACCAGAACTGCGCTGTGCTTTTGACTGTCATTGGGTTGCAGGCTTTTGACATTGTTTGCTCATTGGTGTCTCTGGCTTGACAAGTCGTGTATGGTGAGATCCTCACGCTGCTAAAAGATTACTTTGTACTCCTTCATCTGAAAAGGTTACTTTAGTTCCATTTCAACTAGCACAATTAAGTAGTAGAACAATTGCCTTTCATGAAGAAGCACTTGCTCCTGTGTTTGACAACTGCAATTTAGCAAGGGCAATCCAAAGGGAATTCTCCAAAAAAGTAGTCGGAAGTGCACAAGAAAATAATTTCTTCATTTCTAGGATGCTGTTTTAGTTGTGGTGGGAGATGCAAGACAAGCTGTTTTGACATCAATGTAAAGGCAAGAGTCACACCAAATGCATAAGTTATCAAAAGTTCAAGCTATCTAAAATAAGTCAAGTAAGCAGGCTTTGTCTTTGGCTGTTGCAAATGGGATTTCTGTCTCTGGAGTACTTGCAGGTACTTGCCAAACTGGGTTTGTCAACAGGGTAGGGTGCTGTTTCTACAGGAGACCTGCACTACATGTAGAAACTGTTCCATGTATCATGAATGTAGACTCAGGAGCTAAGTTTGCCTTAATTTTAGAAGAGATGCATGAATTGCTGTGACCTTGTAACTCTACATTTACTGTCCCATGCAAAGGAAGCCTGGTGGACTATGATAAATAAGCAGTTGACTTACTAACATTTTCATTTTATCTGCTAAGGGAAAGGTCAAGTTGTCCTCCAACTCATAACTGCCAAAGGATAGCTAGCCAACTTGCTAGGTAGAGAATAGTTTGAACAAGTGGGCATCAAAGTAACAGGCACCATTCAAGATGTCCTAAAGGAATTCAGCTTTTTTTTTTTTTTTAAGAGGGGCTAGATATGTACAAAGGCCTATATGGGGTGCCAGTTCAAATGAAGTTTTCCTGTGTTGCATTCACCCTCCATCCAAAGACTGAGACCAGTTGCCTTGTCTTAGAAACAGTAGTAAATCTGTTATGATCCACTACTAGTCATGAAACTAAACAATCCTGTGTATGTCTAAAACTATGCAACCAGGCCACACTGGCTGTCTGCAATTGCCCTTGAAGCTACAGAATCAGTGTTATACCTGTCCAAAACTATAAAGAACAAGACATTTTCCAAGCATGTTGACCTGTTGCAAAGTCAAGTTACAGATGAAGTACCACCTACCAATCCAGGAGACTGTACGCCAGCAAGACTGGTTTTTAGGAATCAGTCAATCAGCTGTTTTGCTAGACCTGTCAGATCCTCCAGCTGCTGAAGTGACTTGCAGAGAGCCAAAAGAGCCTGCTGCCAGGGCTGTGGGGCCAGGAGAAAGACAGTAAACCAAAGTTTATATGGCTTGGTGAAATGTTCTGGAAGAGAATAGCTTCCAGACCTATGTCCTAGTCTAGACCCTTGTTCCTAGCTGAGCAGGAACTGATTGCCACTCATTTTTTAATCTAATGACTATTACATGTGAAAGAAGCATCAGAGAAGAGTTGAGCTAATGTCAAAGCAGGTGCTGGGGAGTCAGAGGGATTTAGGCTAAAACCTCATTACTTGGCTAAAACATGGGAGGGTCTTCCACCCCCATCACTTTTTCCAGAACTTGTGCATGTATGTAATTATGTACATCTAAAAATTTACAAGCCAAAGCAAAAATGGGTGCCAAAAGTGGCTAGGTATATGTGCAAAGGGAATAGAATTCTCTTAAGGAATTTCTATGGTTTCTACCCTTAAAAAGCACTGGAGAGGGTGGGACAACTTTGCAAAATGAGTCACGAGACCTCCCCTCCATCTCTGAGCCCAGTCCTATGTGCATGAGGCCAAGGTTTTATTAGTGTTTCAGGGTAGGTAAAATTCCTGGTGCAACAGGTTCTCCATGCAGGTAGTAGTGGATGGTTCCGATCAGAAATAAGCACTTGTAAATACCGATACTCTCCCTCTGCCATGAAGTCCACTGTATACTTGTCTGCTCTTCCCTTTGGGTTTCAGCAGAGAGAGCGAGTGAGAGCAAGAGCCTGTTCTACCACGGAGATGGGCTGGTAGTTGAAGGCCATGGCCCTAGCCTGCAGTCCAAATGAATCCTCAGAGCTTATTGCTCAAGGAGGTATTGGACACCCCTCTGAGCAGGGTAGCTGGCTGGAGCACAGCCTCAGAATCTTGTTCAACTTTGCCCAAGACTTAAGGCAACACGTGACAGACCATGCATGTCCTAAGCCAGTGGTGCTCAACTGTTTGGCCCTGCTCTACTCATCAGGCCCACAGGGCCAGCCTGTGGGCTGGATCAAGGACTAAACACCAGGATTGGGCCCTGGGCTTCAGCACTGTCTCCTCACAGAGATTGATCCCCAGGGGCCTGGCATTGTTTCCTGAATCCACCCCAAAGTCTTGTTTTTCCAGTTTCTCCCATACCAACCTGAGAGCACCCCCTGTATGGAGGGTGGTAGTCTTCCCACACATTAGGTGGAGGTGACTGGCTTGGCCCCATCTTTGTTCTTGGTGGCATCTTCAGAGCAAGGGCGCCTGCCCTCCCCTTTTTCAGTAATAAGGACCACCTGGTACCTAAGCACCAGTAAGTAGCAATGTTCTCTGGTCAGTGAAGCCTCACCCATTATGAGCAAGGAAACCCTGAGCACAAGTGAACTCTCCCGAGTGGAGGAGCCTTTAGGGGTTTGTACATAGAGGGCTACAGCTGTAACAGACCACAGCCTGTGAAGTGGGTTTCAGGGGATACATTGGGGAGGGGGAAGATTATTTCTTCCAAGAGTCCTAGCTTTCTGTGAATTGAATCCACTACTGGTATGACCTCTCATTCCTTCTTTACATTTTATCTGTGGGGAGGGTTGTAACCATTCATGGAACGAACCCAGCACTTACCAGTGCCCTCTTTGCACCCTCCTCTCCTGATTCCCTCTCCCTTTTATCACTGTGCTAATAAGAAGTCAGGCAGCTAGTTACTTACCAGCCCATACACTCCCAACTCCTCAAGCCTGACTGACACAAACCCCACTACTTACCATGCCACACTGCCCATCCCCACCCATATTCAGGACTTAGCTCCTACCTTTCCTGTGACCCACTTATGCTGACCCCACATTACCCTACATAAACTTCTTAACCATTTATACTGAACACCACTAAAATGCTCCTCCTCTCCCATTCCTATGTGCTAAGTATCATTCACTTGTGTGGTGTCTCAGCTCCTCAATTTGATAAGTTGGTACTCCAGCACATGCAAGAGGTCAACAAGTTCCTCTGCTCCTCACGTCCATTAGCACTTTTACACATGTTCTGGTGGTGGGGAGGGGCAGCACTTTAATTAATTACAGTGGCTCTCAAAGCCACCCTAATTAAAGCCCTGCAGCATCTCGTGCATTAGCTTCCCCGCACTACAAAATGGCAGTGTGGTGTTTGAGCTAAAGCTCACTAGATGAGCTCATTATATGAGCTTTAGTTTCAGTGCTCCTGCCACCATTTTGCAGTGCGGGGATGCTGATACATGAGATGTGGGAGGCTGCTGGAGCACAGTAATTATCACACTCCAGCAGACTTAATCGAGTCTGTTCCAACGTGCTGTAATTACAGCACATCATAGCAGCCTCTACATTTGTGAACAGGCACCCTGTGATACCAGAGGATGAGATGGTTTAACAAGCAGCAAAGTGCCTGAGCACCACTTCATTGAGGACTGTAAGCTATTTGTGTGTCTCAAAACAAAAGCTACCTACAAATGACATCTGCCCATGTGTCTGTGTCTCGCTTGGATGCAGAGGGCTAATCCAAAGCCCAGGTGGGTCACTGGGAGTCCTTTCATAGGCCATAGATAGATGTGTATTTGTAGTGCTACAAAAAATGTAGCACTATTAGGGCTGTCTTCACATCCTGAGCTCCTGGCTGGAGTGCTGCAGAGTTGCTACAAAAGAGTACTCTTGAGCCAGGGGGTTGTGCTGTGCTCCCCTGGGTACCAGGTGGCTCAGGGAGCCTGAGGAAGGGGGAAACCATTGAGCAGGCTGAGACTGGCAGCCAGCCAATCCTGCCTCTGGGGGAGAGCTGGACTAGATGACCTCTGGACCCTTCCAGCCCTAGTTTTTTTGTGATTCAATGATGGTGAAGGGCACACTGCCACGGTGGAAACTAGTGTTCCCTCTAAGCTGCGTGGTATGCATGGCTGCGCATGCCACGCAGCTTAGAGGGAACACTGGTGGCAACACTGGTCTTTGCTATCACTGGGGCAGCAGTGGGCCCTGTGGTAGTTCATTACCCTCCTGTAGTGGCATTGGGGGGGGGGCAAGCAGAGCTGCAGTTCTTGGCTAAGGGGCAGTACAATGTCAGCCCCACAGCAGACTCTGCACCCCTCCCTTCTTGGAAGCGGGGGGGGGGGGAGCAAAGCACCATGGGATAAAGGGGGCCTGAGAAATCTCTTGTAGTACAGTGTGCACACACTACTGAGGTGCTACATTTTGTAGCACCACATGTAATTTCATCTCCAAACATTTTTGTGGCACTACTGGGGGCATGTACATTGGTACCTTTGACTCCTGTAGTGTTACAGAGATTTGTAGTGCTACAAATGTAACGTCTGTCTATGGCCACAGACTACATTGGGTAACACTTCATGTGCTGTAGTGATAACAAAATGATGTGCAAAGCACTAGCGACTGTACAACTTTGTTTTATTTTGTGTGCTTTTATAGGATATAAATAAATGACAAAATTACAAAATTTATAACTGGAAGCCCAAGCATATTTACATAAGTATTTGTTGCAGTGAGGCTACTATTTACTGTTCTCCTATACAATTTTCCTTTTGGTACCATATTTTTAGTGAAGGTTTTCTTTTCCTTTTAATGTCAGTTTACTACATACATATCAACAGTGAATAGGCAAAATATGTACAAGAAACTATTTTGTTCAAGTAAATTGAATACCGTATTAAAAGTTTTCATTACTCCAAGCTATAATTCGGTTTAACTAACCCATATACAGTTATCAATTTTAAACCAAGTTCAGTTTTCCATTTTTGGAATTCACCAATTGATTATTGTAGCTGAAAACCTCAGTCAGATATGAAATAATAATAATAATAAAAAAAACATTAAGACAACCACGCAATTTATCAATATCTCTATAATGAACTCCAAAATGATTCACAATTTGACTGGATAGAACAATATACATTAAAATGTCATTTTTTTTTCCTATAATGATATTTGTACTGTCATAATTCAGTTCTACATAAATATACATCATGGTATTATACAAATACTCCACAGACATTAAAAAAATTAAAACACTTTAAAGAAAATGTAAGTAAATTTCATTAATCAAAGGTCAAACAAATGCTTAACCTTTTTTTGTTTCATGAAAACATTATTATTATTACTTTGGAATTTTTTTCTTTTTCTTTCTTTTTTTATTTAGAAAATGTTAGTACTTTATCAACACTTCTTTCAAACAAGCTTTCTGTGACAGAAACCTTGAAAGCAAAAGCGCTAGTTTTGAATATGTTCTTTAGAACCACTGAGATTTTTAAAAATACTAGTAGAATTCATGGCTATAGCAACGTTAAACTTTGTAAACTGTATGTACGTGTAGTGCAATGACTAGTCTGCTTCCAATTCTGCTCCCATCAGATGAAGCATCCAGTGCATTGATGCCACAACTCTTAGCATTTTGCTAATGGTACAATAGCAATGGTTTAGTTAACTTTAAAATAAATAATCTTTCATAATTAATCTGACTTCCTCTCTCATAAATATTACTATGTTCTTCTATAGCATTCCTCTTCCATAAAAATATGTAATACAAGACATGTTTTTTGTGCATTATTAAATCCTCTGTTTAACCATTCATAAAATTCTGATCCTTTTATCAGACCGTGATAGGCTCTTATTTTTGTAGAGGACCAAAGGACACTAATGATTACATATAAAACCAGCACACACAGAAATCAGGGTACCTAATTTATTGTCATCTTTGACTTTTAGTCAATAAAGAGTAATTCTTTAGGAATCCAGTGGTTTGACAAATACTATATTTAATCATTCTGGTTTCTATTTCAATTAAAAACTGCCAAGATTTAAATAAAAAAAGCAATCAAATGTCATACTCATTGGCAGCATTAATGTTAGTTTAGAGACCTCTTTAAAAAGTAGAATCCTAAAATAAGAAATCAAAGAAAGCACTGTGGCAAAGTCACAAGAGAGAACTGCATGAAAAATAGTATTTTTCTCTCTCCTCTTGTGGACTGTAATGTAAAAGTCTTCAAATAGTGTCATTCTTCTGTCAGTGCTGCAGGAAGAACATCACCAGAAATGACTATCAGCCTTTTTTTTTTTTTTTGTTAGTTACAAGGCCACTCTTACAGTGCAGTCTTCCTCTCTGCTGGACTGAAACATTGCCGTAAAGGAAAGGCTGTGCTGTGACTGCTTGGAGTGCAAGGCACAACAAAGAACAGAGGACAGTTTTGTATCAGAAAATTGTAGTTTCATACTTGGTATTAATGCCTCTTTTGGCTTCTTGTCCAGGTTCTACAATCCATGGTAGATTGGCAAGAGTCTTTTGTTCAGATGGATCTATCTGCTTTAAAACAAACACATACATTGACCCAGATTAGCACTTCTGGACCCAATCCCTCAAAAGGCTCTAGAATAAATCTGGTGTTTTTACAATAAAAGGTGCAGTGAAAGGTATAGGATATTGTATAGGATCAGAGCTTGCTTAAAACGAAGTTTCAGTAAAGGCTGTATCCTGAGAAGTGCTTTAACCTTTCTAATACTGAGCCAGATGACTGCATCAGTAACTAGAAAGCTTTTTTCTTCTTAAACCTTTATGTATAAATGAATTTCCATAATCTTTTTAAAAAGCATTCACTCACACACAACAAAACAACAGCTCTTTGTCATTTATGTACGTCAGAAGGGAATTTTAAATTCAACAATGTGTTGGCTCAGGGAACCTGTTTGGGATTATGGAGACAATATTGGAAAGACCGGATCTTAGAGCAGGAGAGCTTTGGAGCAGGGGTGCCTGTTGAGAGTCATAAGGAAGGAGGAGGATAGGAGAAGGAGTTGTTTCAGACAGGAGGACAATAGGTAAAAGAGGCAGATTGCTGAGAGTTAAGTAAAATCTTTAGGGTTCAAACTTTGGATGCCTGACTGAACCAAACTTCTCGACTTGAGTTTTCACATACAGTCTAACACAGAGGTTGGCAATGTTTTCCGGTGGGGGGCTGGAATGACCCAGTTAGGGTCAGAGGCAGCCAGGCACTAGGACCCAGCTGCCTCTGCCACTTCTGCCCACTGAGAGTTGAGAACCGGCAGAGGTGTGGTGAAGCCGTGGGTGCTCAAGTGCTGCATGGGCAGAGCCCTCTGCTGAATGCTACTGAAGCCACAGCTCTGCGGGTCAGATCTGGCTCATGGGATACAAGTTGCCAATCCCTGGTCTAACACGTCAGTTAAGGCTTTTATGGTATTATTGCTTTAATAGTTTATCTTCTGGGAACTGGTTTTGAGTCAATCACTAAAGGTAGCAGTATTAATACTAAGGTTTCATAATAGGATCTAAATGAAACAAAGAGATTTTAGAAAGTAATACATTAAGTCAACCTTTAAGCTCTTTTACACAGTAGGAGTAAAGAGGCACTGATTTTTGGCCACTGCATTTAAAACTGCTACAATATATAGAAGCAAAGATGAATCAAGTCAAACACTAGCATAGCAGCATCAGACATACTTGGCTAGTACTACACATATGACTTCTTGAACTTCAGGAGTCTGGTATTATGGAGTGTTTCTAAGGCCAACTCTGCACAGATCCACTTGGAGGTGATCTGTACACACAGCATAGCTCAAACTGGGGGCCTTTGTGGATAAATACATAAATCATCAAAAGGTGCATGCCCACATTTTCTGCTGTAAAACTGTATTTTGGTTTTGTGCGCACCACCTGTTGTTTTTGGTTGGGTTTTTTGGGGGGGTTGGGGTTTTTTTTTGTTTGTTTTTTTTTACTTACCACAGACTTTCGAATGCTAACCCGTGGTTTTGGAATTGGTTTGGTGGGTTTGTTTTCAAAGCTTTCTGGAAGGGTTGAAGAATGGCCTCCTTTGCGTGCTTGTAGAGCAAGCTGATAGGCAACCTCAAATGCTTGTCCTAGTGTAAGAATGATTTCATAGGCTAAATTCTGGAACAATGAAAAAACATAATTTAAAATTAGTATTGCAGTGAATTAGCATTTATGATTGTTAATTAGGGACAATTTTGCATAGGGACAATTTTGCATAGTGCAGTTGTGTAAACTTTACATATATACGGTACAAGTCAGTGTTACTATATAAAGAAATTACAAATAGATCTGATGACTTGCTTGGTCTCTCCCATCTTTAACAGATATGACATAATGCACGTGCCTCTGAGGACAATCAAAATACAATTTTGTGATAATGAAAGGGAGTTTCTTGCAAGGTTTAGTTTAATGACAAGACACAGAATTATGGGAGTTTGGTGAAATCACCCGTTCAGAATGTTGTTGTAGCCCTCATGGTCCAGGAAATGTCCCAGAAGCAAGGATTTTTCGGGATATCTTTTATTGGACAATCTGCCAATAACCCCCCCTGTGTTTCACAGGTAATAACTACCCCCTTGTCTAATGGTCTTCCTTTTCACTAACCAGACTGCCTACTCTATTGCACTTCTTTTATCTTACATTTTAATATTCCTCCAAGCAAACTGTTTGCATCTATGCAGAACCTCATCCGTGATATATAGTTCAGCCTGTACCTGCTTCCCTCAGACCTGAGGAATGCACTTGACTCCTGAAAGCTTGTCCAAATGGTCTCCCAGTTGCACAGTTGATCCAGTAGAAGATATCACAAAAAAATCCTTACCTCAGACCCTTCTTAGAATAATTTCATGCATACTGGCTTCCAGCTTGACTGACTCGTGCTCCAGGTACCTCCTGTTTTGTCCCATTGTTTCTTTAACATTCCACCCCAGCTCTACTTCAAGATTGATCTCCTGACCTGTCCTTCAGAATTGGCAGTCTGAGTCATTGTTTCCCAAGTCTAGTGTCTCAGAACATCTTGTGCTGTGTGTGCTATCACAGAATAAGTAACACTTTGAGAAAATCCAAAGGAAATTGTTAAAAGCAAAACCCCCGTGCTTCATGGGTTTGCATGGTGGAAAATTGGTGCTATGGCAGTGACTGCCCTTCCTAGGGTTTATCTCATGTTGGAACTAGACAGTGCACATGAGTGATTATTTTCTAATTTAAAACTAGGCTACCAAAAGGCCCTGGGAAAGCACTGTAGAATATTGTGTAGGATATTGTGTAGGATATCTATGAATTGTGTAGGCTACCAAGCAAGCCAGATTTGTCAAGAGTAATCGTTACTGGGTGGCAGAGTAACTGGAATGGTAGCAGTTCTTATTGAAAACATGAAAAATAGTTTACAACAAACACTTGCTGAAAAAGAGGTGTTACCTGAACTAGAATTAAGGATTTAGTGCACGCATATTCTTTTTTTGTTTTTGATCCAGGTAGAGTTAGTTCAAATCTGACTGAAACCCAAAGTGCAACTTTATGGTTTCAACTTGCAACCATGATGGTTTCCATAAAAGTCCCACATGGTTTTGATACAAAGCCATGCATATTTTCTTGAAAAATTAATGAATTCTTCAGCTAACCTTGTTTAAGTGTGCTGTTTCTACCAAAGCCTGAAGTAATGCAAAATATGCCTATGCATAAAATCTGCCCTTCATTAGTTACCTTCTCTAATTTTATCCTATTACTTTACTTCAAGCCATAAGCTACATTCCCACAGTGGTCATGAAGGAACTTTTTCTCATGCTATAACAGCAACACACTTAAACAGTGGGGTGAAGTCAGCCCTGGTGTAAGCAAAAGCAGATCCACTGACTTTGGTGGAGCCGCATCTGCTGTAAAAAAGGGGACTAATTCCATGAGTTGTGAAGGTGCAGCTCCTAGCATAAATGATGTGATTAATTGCAAGATGGCCCCAGATTTGCATTTGTTTAAATCACAAAACTTTCTTATGAAAAATCCAGAAAGAAAATGCTTAACTTCACCACCTGGATGTGATCACCTGCTGTGATTGCCTCCACTGCAACAGATTTCTCATGATTTCATACCATTTACATGGAAATAGTCTTCATAAATTGACAAGAGTACAGTTAACTACTTTAATTTGGAAATACTGGCCAAAATTCAATAGTGCTATGAACATAGCTTGTCAATGCAGTCCTCAACTGAAGCCTGAAGGGATCATTATGATGATTTAGTCCGACAATCTTCAGTTCATGAGTCACAGAATTGAAAGCCTTGCTACAGATGTTTAGAATAACACATTTTATAGCTCAAAATGGAGGGCATGTGCTAATGTTGCAACACCACTAAGCCTTCAGAGAAATCTTGCATTGCTGTAGTGACAGGAAGCCACTATACTGTCTCATCACATTGGATTAACTGTAATGAGAGAATAACTAGATTCATAGAGAATGAACTGACTGACTAACAGGGTATAACAACAGCTCAGAAAGCAAGGAAGCTTATAACTATGGTGCTCTGATAGTTCCTCTGACAGTTATACATACAAAGATCACTGGGACCCCCTGCACTAAACATTTGTGAGAGTGGATGGGAACATAGAATTTACCATACAGAGACCACAAGAAGGCCCTCCTGTTTGGATCTTTCCACCAATCAGGAGCTGGTGCAAATTATTTTGTTTTTGAGTTTGTTTATAAAGCATGATACAACAGCAATGACCAGCAAATATGTAATCCAGTGATTCTCACCAGGTTGCCATGGCACCCTGGGGTGCTGTGACAGCCTTTGAAGGGTCCTGCTGGGAGAGAGGAGGTAAGTGAGATAAGCTTGAGTTGCTAAGTACAAGCTTTTCCTGTAGTGTTCACCAGGTTCAAATAAACCAGGCATATGTGAATGAGAAGAACTAAACTAACTTTATTGTGGGACAGTAGGCAACTTCTACAGACCTTTGGTCTCGCACTCTCTCTAATTTACAGCTACCATCTAACTGAGGGACCATCTCCCAATCCCCAAATCTTCTAAATGATAACTTTTATCACTACACTTCCCTGCCAGATGCCCTTCATCCTTCCCAGCCTCTCTTCAAGCAGGTAAGCACTATAATAAATTCGTTTTTGAAACAGGATGTCACTGAATTCATAAGAGTTATAGAAGGATGCCTTGAATCTAAAAATATTGAGAACCACTGGGACAGTCCAGCAGTCAGACAGGCAGTGGTCATGTGATTACCAGGGGGTGGGGGAGTATGGTAAATATTTTTAGATATATTTTAGTAGAAATACTGCATTAACTGAATATTCTTAATGAAAACTGAAACATGAATATATACATAAAGCAAATAGATGATGTATTAAGTTTGCAAAAGCCTTGAAACAAAAGGAAGAATGCAATGGAGTTAAGAGTTACTGGATTTTGGTCATTTTTAAAATAAGAAAAGATATCTGCTGAAAAAAATATCTATAGGAAAAATACAAAGGATTTTCCATTTGAAGTATTTTCAGGTCAGGTAGTGGTCTATGTGGTCTACTACTAGAGAGTGGGGTAGAAACTGCACAAGATTTCACTTGAGTTTCTACTGGACGGCTCCCTTGTTAAGAGTACTGGGGTAGGAGGCAGGTTTGTCCCCTGGTGGAATAACCTGGAGATTTGACACAGAAAATCAGTGGTTGCTCCAATATCTGTGCCAGTTGTCTGCCTCCACACTACCCTTTCAGGCTTTTGGGAAGAGAAATGAAGCTGCTGGAGCTACACTATTCTGTGTAGGCTTCCCCCTTCCCCTAGGGTGTCAGAAGCAAACAAGTAATACTGATGCATTATGTCTATGACCTGAGAGCTTGAGGAAAATGGATTGTCTTGTTTAAGTTTGAGGCATAACACATCTAGCACAGCACCTAAGCATACCAGCCTGACCCAGTTTACTTGTAGTCCAACTGTGCTATTAGCATTTATAACTGTCATGTTACATTTTCACTGATTTATGCTGTGTGAAAATGTCAGTTGTTTTAAGGTGCCACAGACATTATTGCTGCTGCCTCATTGTATGTTTAAATGTTTAATGTTTTTATATTTTACTGTTTTATGCTGAAACCTCTAGGATATTTGAAACAAGAGCATAAGATTGTATATCCTTTAAGGTTTTGCAGACTTTCATATGAGGGATTTGCAAAATATTTTTAAAAATTGAGCTTTTGGCCTTTTTAAAATAATGTTGATGTATGGTAGGAACTGCAGAATGGGTTCTTGTTTTTTTCTTAGAAAAATCAGTGTCAGTTTTGGTCTTTCCTGATTTTATTGGAGAAAATTCTTGGAATCCCAAGGAATTTTCCTTCAAGATCGTCTTAAAAGAAGGGCATCCGTGAGGAATGTGATAAGATCTTCCATTTGTGCCAGGAACTGATCTTAATGCGTGTTGGCAAAGCCAACCAAGAAGACAGCAGACACTTACAGAATCTGATTAAAACATCCTTCTATTGCTATGTGGGATTCTTCCCATTCAGAATGTCATAATTTTTGTAGTTCTTAGTTGCAGCAGAGTTTTCAAGGGCAGACAAGAACTGAATTTCTAATGCTAAAGAGCATCAAGAACTCATTTTAAGACCAAAAAAAAAAAAATCAGAGCTACCTTAATCTACCATAAAGGAGCAGTAAAATAGAACAAATCCACTTTCCCCTTTAAGGTCACCTGAAACATCCTTCTCTTCTCCATTCCACACAGACCCTAATCCTCTTTGAACATTCAGTGCAAGAGCAGCAGGAAGGAGGTTTCAGGTGCAAGTTCGGTCCTTAGCATGAATTGGAGCAGGAGGCTATTATAATTAATGCCAGTTGCCTGTTATAGGCGTTGTTACAGCAGCCAGGGAACAGCTAAGCAAAACAATATTTTGAGCGTGCACCCTGTAGTGAATTTGGGATTAAGTAGAGGATCTGCCATGGTGGCTTTTTGGTTGCTGGAGGACCCCTTGAGACGGGAAGAAATCTTTCACTAGAACGTCGAGTCATTTAGGGCTGCTTTGTACTTCTGAACGGGCACAAAGCCGCCTTTATGAACTAATGGACTCACTTGTAAACTGATCTTTAAACCAGATTCTTTTTTGGGGGTGGAGAGTGAGGGGAGGTATTTTTATGCAAGAACATTACTCTATAGTCATGTACTTGGGTGCATACAGCTAGTATGTCTACAGCACTCAACTGCAATTCCAGGTAGTGTTGTGCTGGGAGAAGCCATCCTTGGTCCATGTTCACTACCTCCTGCACATGAAGTGGTCAAGCCACCATGGCACAGGGTTTTGTGTGTGCCTCTTCCCAGAGTCACCCCAAACCCTAAATATCAACTCTATCTGTAGCTTGCATTGTACTTCATTGCATTTAATTTGAATTCTGTTCTGCAAAAGTGTTCGATAGCTTCAGGTTTTTTTGTTTTGGGTTTTTTGGGGAAATTTTAAGGAGACCTGAAGTTCTATTCTTTTCTATTACTTTGTCAGCATGCAATTTAGTTTCTGTTGTCACACTATATATACCTACACGTATAAATCGATATAAACGTGAATCTTCTACTGACACTGCTAGATTCACATGGAAGAGCTGTCATGGTGTGCATGGGTATGTAAGTTTTCTGCAAATATTCACAGATGTGGTATGTAGCCTACACTGCACTGTTCTAGGGGCAAAAACATCAAGTTAGCATAGGAACAAACAAGAATTTGACTTTAAACAGAATGGAACTGAGGTATATGTAAGTTGTGCACATGTAGGTATTTTTTTCTTGGAGGTTGCATTGGAAATGATACACCCAGAACAACAAAAACACAACACAAAAAGAGTATCTGAATAGGCAGCACCCTGATGGGAACTATGTAGCAGGAGAATACTATGTGAAGACAGTCGGACATTAAAAGCTATTGGTACAGCTTAAAATAGCTATTATAAATGCTTGGGGAGTTAAGCACAACCCCTAAGGTGAGGAAAGTGAGCAAAATGCTGAAATTACTCCTGGATCACTAGTCTTCACTTGACAGGCAAAGAGACATGAATTACAGTTACTATACCTGGGATTATAAATATGTGTGTCTGCATATGATGATTAGGTTTATGGATGAAATACAATCCATGGTAGCTATTCAGGAACATTGCAAAGGATTGGGAAAAACAATAATGCAACTTGATTTAATCAGACCAGTCCTAGCAGGTTCTCATCATTAATATCCCCCTCTTTAATTAATAACCCAGCAGCTTGTTGACCAAGGCCTTTCTAATTTTTAAATAGTTTTAAGTTTGGTTCTATTCCCTATCTGCATTAAAACCATAACAGAGACATGTGAACTAATAAAATCATATAATCAAAATGCTAAACTTCCTTCTAAATTTCTTGCAATGATTGTAATTAAATTTATATACTTTCCTGTTCAGCTAGGTTGCTCCATCTTCAGAGCTACAGAAAAAGTAACCTGCTGAGGTATATCTTAAGTAGTCCTGATCTAACTTCCTTGCATCCATTGGAGGAAGCTTCAGGAATTAAATATACAATATGCTGTGTCAAAGAAGTATACACATTTGTAAGACAAACGACACAAGAGGAATTTCAGCTACTACTGTGTAATGCATATTTATTTATTTTGTACTGCAGTAGCAAGAGCTGTAGGGACTCTTGTTGGATATAAGATTTAAGAGCTGAAGGCAGGGAGAAAACATCTTTTGCTGCCACTTCTGACCTGGCCCTTGTTGCAGGCCACAAATCTCCACTTCCCTTGGAGCGCCCAAGCTGCTTGTAATTCCTGTCTCCACTAATCCCCTCTCCCCAGCGGCAATGAGGGGGGCAAATTCTGTGGTGAGGGTAACACAGGTACAAGAGCATAGTGCAACTGCATGCCTCTGATCTTCCCTGTGCTGCCTTTGGCAGGATCCAACCTCTTCACAGACTGGATGTGGCTTTGGGCTGAAGGCTGACAACCCCTGCTGTAAGGGGTAAAGTTAAAACCCTCAAAGCTTTAAGCTGCCACTTTGGCTTCTCTCCAGAGAAATTATATAGCCACAAGACAAATTTTGAAAACTTTATAGGTTAAGGCTTGAAAAGTCACTGCTAGAATAGAATTTTCAAAGGACCCAAACCTGCTTTCCTTGTTCACTAGAATTCCTGCTGGCTTCACAAGGAAAGACGCATGACGTGCAACATGAAGCAGAGGGACACTTGCACATACTTTTAACAACAACAGTGTTTCTTATTAAATCCAGTGGTATTGTTCAAAGCTACTATAAGAAGAAAACTGACAAGGCTGTGCACGGATCTTTGTTTGCGCTGCTATGTTTCAAACCACTTGAGAAACTGTGATAGCTAGTTACCATGGTGTCCTCAAGACCTCTTGAGATGTGTATGGAGCCTTGTAGTTTGGCTAATTGTGTGGTTTCTTAAATAGGGAATTCAAGTATTAATGGATAGGAGTATTTACTTTCCACAAATTAAACCAGATAAAACTTATTATGTAACTCTTCATACACATTTGGTATCTTCAGCTTTCCTATTTTGTGGCTTGTAGCACTTACCATAAATAAAAAGCACACATACTTTTTTGCGCATATAATGTACCACAGAATATTACACACACCCATTTTTGAAGGACCCCACAACAGGAAAAAAAATCTCACGTTGGAGTAGTGAGTGCCAGAGGTCTGGGGGCTGCCTGCTGGGGCCAGCCCAATCCAGCACACCAGCACCAGGGCCACAAAGCACAGTGGGACATGATTCAACATGCTACATAGTAGGCCCCAATTTGGGATGCAGTTTTTGGGTCCAATCCTGCACATTGGCTCTGGGGCCCTGCACAGTCCTGACTTGGACTGCTCACTGGCTCTGGAACAATGTGCTGGGTCCAGGGCTGTGTGCTTGGTTGGATCTGGTGCACTGAGTCTATCCATGGACCAACCTCAACTGCAGTCCTGATCCAGCATGCAGTGGGGAAGGCGGGCTCCTCCCAGGTCCAGAAACTTGGCAGCAGAGGGGCAAAGGGGGAAAGGGAAGGAGTGATGCTAGTGTTAATTACCATGGCTCCTAGAGCTGCAGCAATTAATGCTGCCGCTGCTCCAATACTTCCCCCCCCTCCCCCCAAATTTCCAGACTCATAGGGAGTCCTTTTCCTCATACATAATGTACACCCCAATTTTCCCCAGCTAGTTTTGGGGGGAAAAGGATGAAGGTTATATGCAAGAAAATGGTAATTTCTAGAAACAAGGAGCTTGATATTGCAAGCTGTTGATTCTGTCCTCACTCAGTAAAATGGCATAGTACCAAGAATTGTTGAAAAAAGTAAAGCTGGAAGATCAAAGGTCCTCTTAACCCTTGCAGCCCATGGCATTAACTTGGTTAAAATGCACCAGTTTTTGTAGCCCATGGTGGAGACTGGAGT
Organism: Alligator mississippiensis; assembly: GCF_030867095.1. NCBI lineage: Eukaryota > Metazoa > Chordata > Crocodylia > Alligatoridae > Alligator > Alligator mississippiensis. The sequence goes on along the minus strand of NC_081827.1, from coordinate 93,551,665 downwards.
GATGTGATTAGCATCATGTCTGGTCACTTGATGCTTCAACCAGATGACCACCTCCACATTTGCAGCTGGGTCAAAGGTGGCCTTTGAATTCTGAAGCTTGCAAGATGCATTAACCACCCTACTACTGTGCCTCTAAGGGGATGTTAAGAGACCATCCCTCCACACTGAGGGGGGATAATGTGCAGTCCCACTGACTTCAACAGGATTACTTTCAAACTTTAGGTTAGCTTAAGTGACCACTACTTCGCAGGACTGAGCCCAACTTAGGAAGAGTACATCAGTTAAACAGTTTTGTGTAGCATGCTGGGTTTTTTTTTCTCAAAAAAGAGTAATTAAGATTGTTACTTCTTTCTAAATTCCCTGAGGTTTCTGTGGAAGCAACCAAGCCTGTGATAAAAGTAATTGCTTATGAGGCAGTCCCCTACACAGCAAATTAAAAGAATTGTATGATAGGGTTGTGAAGACAGCCATTTGCCAAACCTAAAGAATTGGAGCTAACAGCTGAAAAACAACATGCAAGTTGTTCCAGAGGAAACATGATCTTAAAATAGAGGAGTGAAGGGAATCCTAGGGACCTCAAGGGCCATCTAATCTAACCCCTTTCACTGATGTAGGATATACTGTTTCTAAATTGTTATAGAAAGCTGCGTATTCTGTTAGTGAGTTAATCTCAGAGAGAATTTTTGCTCTCTTACAGCAGTATCACTCCATCACCTGCCAGCCTCATTTGAAGCATTTTGCTCTGTTACATGTGCATCATCTTTAATTATTTTGTACTGGGAACATTTAATAAAAAAAGTAATAGCCTCTATAAACTGACCACGTCAAATGCAGTGAATACATGGCAGTAGTGGTGGTTAGTCTTCAAGTCTTTAGTGATGTAGGCAAATGTTGAGAGGTCTTCAGGATCTTGTGCAGCACAAGAAATGTTGCGGATTTCATGTTCAGCAATAATATTCTGCAAAAAAACAATAAAACAAAAAAAAACAAGACTGTTTCCCCCCATAATCATATGAGTTAAATTCAGATGCTTCTCCAAGACTGACTTTTCTGTGTTTTTAAATTTTTTTTTACTCTCTGTACTAAAATATTTCAAGAAGTATTGAATCTTTAGTGTGATTTGTTGTTCCGAGCCACGGTGTTCGGGTAGCCCCTTGCTTGCTGTCGCTTTCAGTGTTTAGGCACTCCGGAAGGCTGGTGCTCGCAAGCAGCCTTCCTGAGTCCGGGTATGATGCAGAAAGATTGATTTGAATTCATGTTTGGTGGTAAAAGCTCAGAGAGATTTATTGTCACTCAGACAGTACACTGGCTGGTCTGTTTAGCAGTCAGTCCAACTCAATAAAACTGCTGGGACAAGATAGTAACTCCCTGCATTAAATCTGCTCCCCTACACAGAAGCAAACAATGCAGCACCCCTATTTATACCCCAAATGTCCAAGCTTGTGTGTAAAGGCATATCTAACCTTCTATCCTGTTTGTCTATTTCTATTTGTCTCTTTGCCAAGCTCATACCTGGCCCCTTTGGTTCGTCCATTATCTCCGCACCTGCACTCATTAATTTTCCTTTAAACCTACTGCTCCTTTCTCATACCAGCTTTTCTGCTTGTTAATGAATTTTTACATCTCTTCTCAGTTCATCCAGAGGTCACCGAAGCCTATTCTTCCCAGGCTCCTTTTCAGTGCCTTAGCTTAACTGTGGCTTAGCATAACTATGACAGTTTAGCATAACCGGAAGTCCAACATCAGCAGAAGGCAGCAACCCCCAGCATGGGTACCAGAGCATAGCATGCAAAGGCATTTTGGTTGGCATGTGTGCCTGGGGGCAGATGGCAGGGAAGGGGCTGGGGCTGTGCTGCCACAATAAGGATTGGGCCCCTCCCTCATGGCTCCCCTGCCATCCACCCTGGCACACCAACATCTTACAAGTCAAGTCTGAGGGTGTTTTTGGTACTCTGCCTGAACCCTGTCCTATATGTTTAAAACATCCCACACTCAACTTCTTGCATTGACCACTGAATTCTGACCCCTCCACTGGCATCCCTCGGGACTCTTCAGAAAACTGCAAAATATTACACTTTTTCCTATAGTTCTGTCTGCCTTTGCAAATAAGAGTCCTGCACAATTTACACATCCTGAGACAGAGGCCTCTTTCCTGGGAAGTGGCTGTGAGAGTGACTTAATTAGACAGTATTAATATTCTGTTTCTACATTTCTTGATACCATTGTTTGTATTAATAATCACTATCTTGTACCACGGCAGCCAAAATGTAATGGCTCAAGGCACAGCATACCAGATGCTTGCTGTAACTGTTTGCACTTCTGACTGAATTTCTTTAAACTCATCTTCCAACTCAAATAAAAGAATAAAATTACTAACCATAGTATAGAAGTTAAAGTCATTTCTATTAAAGTGAGAGTTAGCAGCCTATCTCAGTTTACTGCAAACAACATGGTGTAAGAAGGAGAAGAAGAAATTAAACTGTTTATGTAAAGAGGAATACTACTTGTAATAGCCAAATTAAAGTATACCATACTGCATACTGAGCATATTTTGTATGCATATTATTGAGGTAGGATGGCCTGCCTGATGTATTTAAAGTTCTGAAGAAATTATGAATATTTATCTACGTAAAATACCTATATAATAACCCTTTTTTGGCTAACAGAACCAGGAAGACAAGAGAAGGAGACTGCATTACTGCTTTAGATTTAGACCCTGACTCAGCAAAGCATATGCCCAATATGATTTTCTGAGTAAGGGTGGCTTTAGTTGTGTGTTTACAGGCTTTGCTGCATCTCCAGATACAGAACTGTCTTGCTCCCATGTGACATCTCCGCTGCATTCAAGTTAGAGGTCACTTCAGGCAACTCAGCAAGATCTTAGCAATACATATAATATCTATAGAATCAAAGTCTAGCAGATCTATAGCTAGTTTGTTGGGTTGCTAACATTTATGCAAATTAAAGGCATCTTTGGCACATCTCGCTCTTTCTTGTTTATAGAGAGAGTATACCTCACTTGGTCATTTGAGTCTCTCTCATTCTGCCAAGATGCAACCTCCCCCTCATACATACTTGGCAAGTGTTCTGAAAAGAATATTAATATCTAATTGAGGAAATAATGACTGAATAAAATCTGAATGAAAGGGCAGCATTCCAGGTTTTTTGTTTCAAATTATGCAAAAGTCCAAGATAAGGACACTGTAACTGAAGACAACATAATCCTCTTAATCTTAAATTGTTACAGAATATATTATTTCTATATAATGTACTATTCACAGAAGATCACAAAATCGGTGATTATACCTTAATGGACAATACTTTGTAAAGAGCTTTATACTTTAACAGTCACTTGATTTTGATATTTTAAGCAAAATACAGCAAGTTGTCCCCCCCGCCTTTTTTTTTTTTTTTTTTTTGTAGTGCCTTTATTCACAGTTTGGGAACTGCTGGATTAGATAAAGATCGTTATCACTTACTAAGAAGCAAGGATTTAGTTACCCACAAGTAACATTTGATACATTGCCATATGATGCTATGTTAGTAATCTTTCACTTAAAGATGAAAAAGAATTCAATTTAGAACTGTATGGAGGACTGATCCCCAGACAACACTCACCTCATTTCACTTGTTGCTATACATGTGAAAATAACCTCATTTCAGAAAACAATTTCCTAAAAACCATGCATCTCTTTATGACCCTGGCTCCAATATTGAATAAACCTATACTGAAACAGGGCTGTGTATAGAAAATTATAGGACGCTGGCAGACTTTTAACTTCATAATCAAGTAAAGTTTTGTAACTTATATTGAATTTACTTTAAATATAAGTACCAATCATAAATTCCTAGGAGCCAAATGTAACTGCTAAATTCAGTTTATATGTAGTACTCAGAGTTTCCAGTGATTATTTCTACAGTAGAAACAAATATCCTTGTGGCGCAGAGTTTGCTGTTGTGGGGTGCACGCCTCTGGCACGGGCCAAGGGTGCGTAAGGTTCCATCTCCAGAACCTTACCAGCTCTGAAAAAAGCAAGACTGTGGCTCAGATGGTGGCTTTTAAGAATTACAGTTATTGTAAAATAGCTCCTCTTCCCCCTCCCCAAATTGTCTCAGAAGCTCCATTTTTCACAAAGGCAACTTAGCAAAATTGGTTGTCTAGGAACTAGAGTTATGTGTGACCAAGAGAGAAATGGGAAGAGAGTTTTTCTAAATCCAGCAAGGCTAATTACAGACAGTCAAAAAGCCCAAGGCTGAATCCATTCAGCCTTTGCAGGTTAGTCTAAACTACACAGATTAAACTGACTAACAAGTGAACAGACAGTTACTTTTTACAGCCACATGCCTGCAGTGACTCAGGCCAGGAGCCAGGGGGCAATACAGCATGACTCTCTGGCATATAGCCAGCATGGGCTGTGTTTCTTCCTCTTCCTGCTGCCCCTGAGGTGTCTTGGATTTGCAGTCCGAAATCACAGTAGCAGGACTCTGCAGGGTTGCTCATCACTTCCTCTTCCTATTTCCAGGTGCCTCTGGGATTTTTAGTCCACAGTCATAGCCAGCAGTAAGTTTAGCAGGGCAGGGCAACTCTGTACTTGGGGGAAGAGGGGTTTAACCCCCCATTCCTTGCCTCAGACCCCAGCTGGCCTTTGCCAGGGCGGGGATGGGGCGCAGTCCCTGCCTTCTCCTAACCTCCCCCCTCCTCCCCACACCAACCCTTCTCTGCTGGAGCAGACAGCCCAGCCCAGCCCAGGCTGGAAAGCATGCTGGGGGACTGTGATTTAAATTTTACCAGGAAGGGGTCTGGGACAGAAGTTTCATAAACTGATTTGACCCAAACCAGTTAACTCTGATAAACCTGGTTGAACGTAGTATCTTAAATCAGTTTCAGCCATTTTGACACTGGTTTACGTGCATTGAACTTCTCTTCTGCTACAGGTTTAAACCAGTTTCTGATGACTGGAACCAGTTTATGTGTAACTTCTGTCCCTAGTCTAGGAGACTGGACTTTGACTTGGCACCATTAGCCACTGATACAGCTTTCCTGGAATGAGTTCCGAGTCTTCCTTCGGCCTGAGACCCCATTTTATCATTATATCTTAAGAGTACAACATTTATTAATTGGAAATGGCTTTTCTCTTAAATGCTGTGGATGGTGTGATCTATGAAATATCCTCTATGCTTGGAAGCCCTTGGCCTGAGCTACTCTATAAAACCACTCTCCTTTCCAAAGTTTAAGCTCCTCTTAAAACTCATTTCTAATGTAACATGAACATTAAACTGACTAGCTAGGTTAAAGAATAAGAAGTGATGGTATGTAGGCCAGATCGACCAGTGTGGCATGGCTACTCAGCAGGCACAAAAAACCCAGTTAAAAATCCTACTAAACTGATCAGAATAGCTGGGTTGATAACTGCCTTTTGTTGGACTGCATGTTAAATTTTAGCTATTATTGCCATTCACATTAATTTATGTAGGTTATCTTTTCTTGTCATTTTAGAGGTCTGCAAGGGGGGAATCCTCTATAAAATACTGATTTGGCAAATATTAATTTTGCTGAGCATCAAACTATCCCCCCGTTCAGCACAAAGTTCTCCTGACTCTCAACGTAAGCCATTGCAAAAACATAATGGAAGAAACCTAAACAAAATGCAGATATAGCTGGACATGGCAGGATGAAGAAATTATGAGAATCAAATCAATTCTGGAGAAGCTGTTGTTGCAGTTCAGGGAGGCTGATTGCTAGTACCATTAAAGCCCACAATCCCCATTGTAGGTAGGAGCTTGAAAGAGGACCTACAAATAAATATCCTGTCTGTTTATGTGGCTGAAGGCTGATCTTGTATAAAAACCCAGAATTACTGTACTTATTGGGATATGGAAAAGCAACTGTGTTTTGTTTTTTGAAAGACAGAAAATATAGGCTTTCTGCTTGTTTAACATACTGCTTTGGACAGAATATGTTGGAGGATTCTGTGGAGGGGAGAGGGGGCATCCTGCCAAGCTCTTTTTGTCATGAGCTTCCTTTTTGATAGAAGAGGGCTGGACAGAGCTCCCTCCAGAACTGCCATCAGTGTCACTCTATTTGTCTATCAGAGTGGGTGACAAAAGCATTCTAGTAATTTAGTATAAGAATGACTAAAAGGGGAACTTGAAACCCAAAGCCTGGCCCCCATCCCATATGGCTTTGTGCTCTTACTAGATAACCCAACCAGTGCAGTGAGGAAAACCATTGGATAGCCAAAGAGTATACATACCTTATTCGTTGCATCAATAAATTTGACTCCCTTGTAAGAGACTGATAGAACAATAGTAGGTACTTTCTTCATTTGCTCTGTAGACTTCTAAAATAAACACGAGGGAGTGTTAGAACTGTTTGTGTTTCAATGGCAAGTGCAGCATGTCTAATCCCCCCTTCTCTTCTGTAAAAATATACATGAGTTATTCAAAATGTACTTAATTTAAATATTTGACTCTCTCTGTTGAGTTTTACTGTGCTTTGGGCTTTTGAAACAGCTGCCTTATAGTTATGAATCTGAAAAGAGCTTCACAGCTAGTTGAGGAGGATGAGAAAGTACTACTCCCTTTTCCCAGCTCCACAGGAAAGAAAAAAGGAAATCAGTCTACCACAGAAACTTAAAAAGGAGGCAGTCATATAATCAAAGATTTCCTACAATGAATGTAGGTTTCAGCAATCTATCATTCTCTTTATGTGCTGATATGCCCCATTCATCTCGGATCCCCCTCCCCAGCCAAGCTGTACCACTTTGGTAGTTTTCCTAGAATACATAACATGAACACACTGTGTATTTGCTGTAGGACTGGATGTGGCGGGAGTTGTTATAATCTGTTGTTTAAAAAAATAAATCACCTCCCAAAGGGTGGCTTTGTAGCTCACTGAGCTTGCTATATCTGCCAGTCCAGCACTATACTTTGTACTGTCTTGCTCTAAGCAATTTTCTAAATGTGGCTTCTACTGGGACCACTTTACACACGAATTAAAGTATAGGGCTATCCTGCTTTGTTGATGAACTTACAGTTCCTGACATCTTCTTTGTAAGCCTGTTTTATTTTTGTGCTGTTAAGGTTCCTAAATACCCATGAAAATGACACATGCAGTTAAGAAATGACCTGCCCAAGTAGAATGGACATCGTGTTTGGCTATAAACTAAGGAATTTAATCATCAGACTTTTTGGAGAAAATGTTGAAGGGTGAACAGTGTAAGTGTATTAAAAATGAAGTCAAACATATGTAGTTCCACAGAAACGGACTTTGAATTTTAGTAAGGAAGTATGAGTTTTTCCATGCAACACCTGCATAGGCTAGATTATAGTCCAGCAGATGGCTGGTAAATCAGATACAGATACTGCCCCTTTTCCACAACAGTATGACAGGGAATTACATTTTCTTGAGAAGAAAGCATAAATTCAGCTGTAGTTTAATTACGCAAGTAAGAACAGCAGAATCGGAGAGAGAACAAGCAAGCAACTGCAAGAATTGAACAGAATAAATTCCATTATTGATACAATTGTATAAACTTAATAAGAAACATAAACAGCATAGATAGAAACTTGGAAATATACAGTATCCAGAAATAATGGTCCAAGATCATACTGCATTTCTAAAGTATTTGAATGACTAATAATCATGATCCTATTTCTCCCCGCATAGGAGCCACAAAGCCAGTAAGCTGCAAATATTCTTTATGCAACTCTCTCTTAGCCAAGAAGCAAGAAAAAACCAAGTCTGTGACAGGGGGAGATCTGGATTATGGCCCCTGCTCTTAATGCTATTTCTGCATGTTGCCTTAGTCACTGGATAAAATTATATAAACAGCACTGGGAATAGGGGCTAGAACCTTCCTTCCCAAGTGAGTGCTCTCTTCACCGTGGAACAGAGTCAGGTGCTATCATGGATGCTGCCCTGGCTCCTTCTGATTTTTGCATTCCTTTCTGCCTGGTAGCCTAGATTCAGCAGACAAGAGGATGCTTTCGACTGCTCCTAGCCCATGGTAGTTAGGGCAGTTTCCTGGGAAGCGGGAAATATGGATCCAATTGCTCTCTGAGTAAGTGGCCAGAACTTAGAGCTGTATAACTCAGGTCTGCAACTTCTTTGGAAAGTATCCTAACTGCTAGGCTAGAGGGCAAAATGTGGATGGGTCAATCTCCTTCTGTTGGGCGACCTTGATAGAACAGGATCATAATTCTGAGGTGAGCTGCACAGTTCTAGGGCTAGTGGCAGCAAAGTCTTAGATGTCTCAGAGGCAGAATAGAATATGGACCAATACATCTGGGAAATAAGTAGGGCTGACAGTAGATAGCATGAGGTTGAAGGAGGGAGCCAGTGATTAGATCTTCTATCTAATTGCATCTTGCTTCCTCAGGAACCAAACAGGACTATACATTTGTGCTAGCCAAACAAAATTTAAAACTATATGTCAAGGCTAAGGTTAACTGTCTCTGATCTATTTTAAAGTTAACTCTCTCTTAATGTATTTATAAGAGAACGCTGTATCTCTTAGTAACAACTTGTGACAGACTTAATAGGGAAGTCAGATGCCATTTTATATGGATAAAGTTAATGTTAACAAGAGCTAGATTTTTTTTTCATTAATGAAAGCTTCTGGAGAATGAAAAAAAATCTGCGTCAAGACAGTAATTCCAGCTGCGTGTGTGTGTGTGTGTACACACATGCACGCACACATATTGTGATGGGGACAATGAGTGCCTGTCAATGGCATGTGTTTGAATTAATTTAAAATATAAGCCTTGCTATAAAACTCAATGACAATTCGCAAAAAGCATAGGAGTGAATGTGTGAAATCTCTGGTATCCCTATCAGACCAGCAACCAACACACTCAGCAGACACTGAGTTGCAGACAAAATATTCACAAATATGACAATACAGATTGAATGATCTATCATGCAACCCAACAATCATCTAGCTTTTGTCCTTTTCTTTCTATCCCAACAGCTAACTCTTTCATTTGGAATGCCTCTGTCTCCCATCCTGATTACTGAAATTTCCTCTTCTGTGGTCTCCCTAACAATAATATCTGCCCCCTTTTCTACCCACACAAAACCAGGCAACTAAGTTCTTTGCCCATTCATTCAATTGTGTCATCTTTGCTTTGAATTTCTTTGCAGGTTTCCCTTCCTTGCCCATATCAAATTCAAACTTCCTGTCCTTGCCACAGCAGATCTGCATAGCTCTGTCCACTTTATTTATCTATCCTAGCTGTTTCTTTCACTTGTCTCCTTGCTCTGTTATTGATACCAATTTTGACACAACATTAGTCTATCTTGCACATGCGTCCCCCACTCCAGCTCCCCCTGCCCAATGTGCCTTGAACTCCCCCTTCCTAATCTGCTCTATAAACCTCTATCCTGGCTGCATTCAATTTTCTCCAAACACTGTTTTAAACTACATAACTTAGGTGATCTGATATAACCAGGGCTAGACTATATTTTTAAAACAACAGCAGCACAGGCCAGTCTACATGAGATGCTGACTGTGCAGTCGTTTAGTACTTGTATAAATAAATATGATGTCTCATAGGGATATTCAGTCACAAGTGCTGGGCATTTGCTCTGGGTAACAGTGGAAAAATATACAGTGCATAAGGAGGGCTTACTGTACATCAGTTGATCTCTGGTAACTTTTATGGGTCTGCTCTAGCTCATTCTAAGTGGAACCTAAACTAGGACAGTTTACTTGTGAATGAAACAATGGCTAAGTTATCCTAGTTTAGCTTCCACTTACCAGAGATGAATATCTTCAGGGACCATTTGTGATTTGCCATAGGTTGTCTGCCAGGTGATTACTGTCTCCTGGGAAATGAGCCAACATGGTTACGCCATGTTACCGGTACTGCAATCAAAACTGAATAGCCTCTAGGCCAGAAGAGGGCAATTATTTCAGCTGGTGGGCATTAGAGTGAACTGTCGAGGGTCACTCGCACAAAGTCTTTCAGATGATATCATTTTAACAAGTTATAAATAAAAAACAAATGAAACTAAAAATCAAACATCTATAACATTTCAATTTTGTTTAAAACAATGTCATCCTTGTTTATGTTTTGAGTAGCGTACTTAGAGGTGATTGTATAATAGCTCAAATAAAGTCTTACTCTTGTATATTGTGTGGGGGGGTTGGTTACGTGGGAGTGGGCGCTTCCAGCTTGTTCACTATCTGTCATGATTTTCACTATGGAGTTTCAAAGGACAGGTAAGAAGGTGAGTCTGCACACTTAGATGTTAAGTCCCACATCTTTCAGGGGTCTAGTCTCTTTCATTTGTAGATGGACCAGGTAGGTTTCCACACTTGTCTGTAATGTGTCCATGATCAAGAAATTTGTCAGGGAGAGCATGCTGCCTCCTCTCCTTACGATTTTCAGGTTCAAGATATCAGATTGACTCTGTAACATTATGACATTATACTGCGACCTTCCTGTCTGTTCAGTGTCTCAATGGGAAGCAGATGAAATTCATGGCAGCTCACAGGTCAACTCCTAAAAAATGACATCATACATGAACACCAATATATGGCCTTATACTCCATGGCCAATCTGTACTGTAAAAGTAGCCTGCTTCCTGGGTTATTTTAGTTTTCTTTTAATGCAATATCTACCACAAAATGCATTCATAATCCCAGGAGCAGGGGCTAGAGCCCAGGACTTCCTCTCCCAGATGAGTGACCTATTAGGCTACCAAGTCACAGTCCCTCTTGGTTGCTCCCTTTTAACCCTATGAATCATTAATTCTTGGATGCACAGTGACCCCTTTCATAAGAAGTTATGGCACTCTCCTGGATAAGGCCTTTGACCAGCAGCCATTATAGAAAAGGTGAGCACCTTTCCTCCTATGACAACAGCACAAAATTGGCTCAGGGTATTGAGCTTTGTACAGGATTTAATGCCATGTAGGCATTAACCTAACATATTTGGCTGTTTCAGCTTTTTCAATTTAGGTAGTTTCACAAAAAGTCTCATTTGGGTGTTTAGTATACCAATCTAGAAAAGACCCCAGTGTGTAAAAATCCTAATGACTCCAACATAGCCTTTGAATCTTTTAGGGAATGTTCTTCAGTTGAAGGACTCCTTCCTTTTAAAAATATAAGCCCCCTGTACTTGCAAACCCTAAAAAAGACTCGTGACGATGATCAACCTTACATCTGCGTCTGATGAGGCTGCAATCCTGTTTTAGTGACCACTAAGCCCTTTTGTATAACTTTCATTTCTTTCCTGTTCTTCTATAGGATCTTCATCAGAAAGGGAGACATTCTCTATATTTGAGAAAATATATTTTGTGAAGACGCACATTACGCATTACCCAGAGCTGAACTGACCTATGTTTTGCACTCAAAAAAGTTTAATTTTTATGATTTTTGTTCTGGCATTTTCTGCTGCACTACAGATATGGATTGGTATCAAATATTCAAAACCCTTCAAGAGACCCTGATATTCTGTATCTTTTTTCCCACCCATTTATGTGTGGGAAGAAAGGCCAGGGTCTGTCAGTGTCATCTAGCTGGCTCAAGTATGTCCTTGTTCATGGGAAAAACAATTCTAGGCTGAAGTTATGCCATGAATATCAAAAAGCATGAGGGACGTACCTCTATTTCTGTGTCACTGTCCATGTTGTTTGCAATTCAGGATAGGAGATCCTGGAATGCCTTGAAACTGTTAGCTTATGGGGTATGAACTGATATCACTCCCTTAACAGGCAAAGATGATGAGATCAGGTTTGCTGCTGACAGTCTCCTATCTCCAGCATCTGGGATCCAATGTCAGAGTGGTGCTGGAGGACCTGTCCAGTGATGTTGTTACAGAATGATATCATCCTGTTTTCTTCCTAAGCACATGAGGAGGACCTTAGGGAATCATGAGGCTACTGAGGCAAGGCAGCATGCCATAAGGATACTGGATCAGCTGGGGGTGGATGACAGCCTCAAAGCAAAGCTCTTAGTGATAAAACTTGAGTTTTAGGGAATAGACATTCCTACTCACTGCTAGGGAGAAGGAATAAGCTGATGGCAGACAAGCAGAACTCTTGAAACTGGTGCTCTTGCCTATGAATTTGTTCTGATATCAGTTACTGCCCTGGAGCACAGGATATTTTTGGAGGGGATCTTGATGTTTTTGTGAAGCTTGGCTTCTGATTGGCTTTGTCACTGGCACCGAGAACAGTACTGGAATGCCTTCGTCCTATTTTGCTCCCATGATTTGAGGGCAATAGCCTTGAAGAAAAAATATCTTATGTCTTTCTTATGGTGCTTCTTCTTTCTCATGGTGCTTTGAGCCATATTTAGGTCTCGTGACACTTCTTCTTGGAGTCACCCTTCTGTATTAGGAACATAAATGTTAGCTCCATTGTTAAGGCTCCTGATGCCAAGGTAGTGAGCAAAGTTACTGGTGCCTCTTGGATGGTGTCCTATCCATTGACTTTCTTTTGCTGCCCTTTTTCAGGGTATGGTATCTCTTTGGAGAAATACTGATTGATGCAGGTTTCCATTTCTGTTGTCAAGACCTTTGCATCCACCTGTATTGCTCAAGCAGAAGTTACCTGGGTCCAGCATCCTCAGACTAGTAAATTCTGGAAGAAAATAGTCTGTACTCCAAACATTTATCCAGGATGTAGCTCTTTCCAAGGCAGAAGAGATGCTGATATATCTCTTAGTGAGTGGGATGATTCTATCACGGGGTGAGCAGGCTTTGAATCCTTGCTGCTTAGAGTCTGCCATGGTGGTTGGCACACAGCAGTTCTCCCCAATGCCCAAAGGATTGGAATTCAATTCCAATTTAAGAAATGTAGGGAAAGACAAAGAGTAAAAACAAACTTTACTTAGCAATTCAATAAAAAAGGTGATTTTGAAGCTATGAAGTAGCAAGATGGATATTCACGGAGTTCCGTCTTGCTACTATGGGTGGTAAATGGGAACTGATGGGAAGTTCCTTTTGGATGCAAACAGAAGTGACATGTGTCACGTGATCATCAGCCCCTTAAAAGTGCTCTACAGATGTGCACTTACAGAAGTGCATGGCTGCACAGCGCTTTCAAAGTGCCTGATCATGTGACAATATGAACCCTCATGTAATGAGGGTTAATTCATTAATATCTGTCAGCATGCACCAGGAACAGGACTGGGTTGATAGTCCAGCCCCACCCCCAATGTTGTCTTCAGAATGGGAGGGAGGAGAAGTGAGGGCTGGGAGTTCCATCTGGGGTGTGCCCAGCCTGCGCTGGAGAGTGGGGTGGGTGGACTGGAGAGCCACCTTCCACCTGCAAAGGTCCATGAATTACAGCAGGGAGCTGCACATCTGTCAGATACAAAGAGTTATACAAGGAGGTATAGGGTACATGTGCATCCTTAATGGGCACTGTTATTTGAAAGACTCTAATCTATCACATCCAAGGTGCATCTGCCCCTAGAATGGGATTTGCACTGACACATGCTCATATGATCATTCTCTATCAGGACTACTTGTATGCTGTACTCCTTTTCCCTACCTACCCTACCCTACCCTTCATCTGTTCATCTCTTTGGAGCAGAGACTACTGCTTTTAGGTTTACCCACCACAAAGTACATTTGGGCATCCATGGAAACAGCCTAACTGCAACTGTAAAAACAATAAATAGGATTCAACAGTAATAATTGGTTGTCAGTCATTATAATTATACTTTCCATAATGTGTGCTAAGATGAGGAGACAACTGATTACAAGCCACGCTGGTATATGACGTTTCCCATACCTCACTTGTATACTATTGCTCCACAATATACTATATCTCAGTGCTTATTAAGGTAGGCTGTGTTCAAGGGTACAAGTAGATTAATAGAATCATAATAAAGCAGGGCTGGGTTCTAGTCACACCCACTGCTCAGGATCATCCTTACCAAGCCATCCTATAGAAATGTTTGTTTTCCCAAGGTACAAGGGGGAAACTTGTACAAAAGGATAGGCTGAATTAATATGGCTTGGCTGTAAAGGTGGGTCCACTGCTTGTGATCAGTCTGCTTCCCTTGCAGCTTCCCTACCACCACACTAAATGTTGCCCTGACTTGGCATTCTTCCTATCTGGGGAACACTCTCATGCCCCCGGCTACCACCACCACTTACATCGAACACTGAGTGCTGCTGCTGGAGACAGCAACTGGCTATGTAAAATGGTAGATTCTATGGTGCAAAAAGTGATGGTCGCAATATGGCAGTGCAGGGTCCCTGGGTGCCTCCATTCTGATAACTTCCTCAACACATACCACCAATTCCCCCTGCTGTAAAAAGCTGCCACATTAGTTATCCTTGTCCTGCTGATCAATACTGTAGGCCAGATCTGGCTGGGGCCATAGGTTGCAAATGCTTGGTCTAACCTATTCTTAAAACTGTACAAGCATCCCTCATCCGCAACTACCAGGCCTACCACTTGAGAACACCAAGAACAGCCTAACTTGCCACAGGTAAAGCAAGGGAATGAAGGCACTGTCACTGTATCTAGCTATTTAGTATCTGAACCCTTTTTATTTCCACATCTCTTCCATATGTCAGTCATTTAACTTGCCTATTTTAGTTACCAACATATCTTAATAGTTATTAACTTTGAACAACGCTATTTTCAGCTGTGACTTTCCCAGTAGTTGAAAACTTTTTTGAACACTTTTCTTATTGACTACTGTAGGACCAAACTCCCAATTCTTTCCTCTGTGTGACCTTTAAAGACTTTAGGTATCCAATTCTCTTATCTTCATTAAGGTAGACTATATTCTTGAAAGGACATGTAAAGAACTTCAAATAATGTATAGTCTTAAAAATTCTATAAGGAGATTCTTAATATAGTCTCTCAGACTGTTAATGTGCTTATATTACCTAGATTTAATTTCTCTTCTATATATCTCTAAGAAGAAAATCCTGCAAAGAGAACCATGGGATTGGATCCTGTACCTTCTAAATGGAATGAAATAGAGGATTGGCCTAAAAATAATCTCTGGGCATTAGATAGATGTCCATGTTATTAGAAATTGTATCCTTAGCCAATAATGTATTTCTATCTCTACCTTGATCTTGAGCCAAACAAAAATTGCTGTGACAGTAATGGCAGCTGTTTAACTTAGAAAACACACTTGCCGACAAGCTCATTTCATCTGAGGTCCTCGACTGTGCCTCTAACTGTAAGAATTATAGTGCCTATAACTATAAAAATTAGTGGGAGGGGAGTTTGAGAAGGAGATGGGATTTCTTGGAATCCAGTTTGGCTATTTATTTCTTTGTTAATTAAAAAAGAAAGGTATAAATATTTATATATTGGGCAACCCATCTCTCTCTACCCTTCACATTTCACTGGTCTTAGACTACAAGCTCTGCAAGAAAAAGAATTGTCTCTTCATATTCATTTGTACAGTCTCTAGCCTGGTACAACTCCACCCCTGAATGAGGCCTTAAGAGTACCAACTACTGCAATATAAAATTTAATTTGATGACTAGATTACTCATCTTTCATGATAGAAAGATACATTGGCTGAGAAAAAAAACACATTCATTTACAGATTTTTACTCTCTAGGTAATTAAAATGGATACTGTACGCATGATTTCAAGAGATTACTCAACTATGCCAAATGACTTTCAAGATCATATTGTATAAATTTAGGAGCACACATTATAAGCTTGTAAAAAATCAAAATTTAATCTAGTCTTTCTATTTTTCTAAACTAATCTGCTAATTATGGCCTGTGCTTGCTTTTTATAGCTATCTGAAGATGGTAGACTGAGATTACCTATATGTAATTAAATTGTGGAATCGCATCATTCTATTTTTAAATCTGAACATAGACACAAAGCAGGAATTTGTTCCATTTTATTTTTTGAGCTTTTCAAAACAGGAAGTACAACATTTTTCATCAGACCCACAGTTCCTTAATAACGTGCATGATAGTGATTAAGTAAGAAAAGGTCACTCTTGGAGCAACTGATTTTGGAGACAATTTGGAAAATATTTCATATGTTCTAGCAAATATTTACCAACTTTTCTGGCTCTAAATGCTTTAACAAATTATTTAATTATAATATAAATTATAGTATCATTATAACAACATAATAATTATAAATACCATAATTAATACCTTTATGTTAGCTGCTGTAATCGCTTAGAATGGTGGTGCTCAACCTATCTGACCTTGTGGGCTAGATGAGTGGTGCATGGCCTGTTCCTAGGCTGGATCACCACATAGACTGGTCTGCAGCCCTGATCCAGATGTGCCACTGCAACCTTGCCTGCCAGATCTGACTAAAGTGGCACAGTCTGGCACATGGGGCTATATCATGCACCACCTACGGCACTACACAAATCTGGAAATTTGGCAGCAGGGGAGCAGTGGCAGGATTCCCAGAGCCGTGGCAATTAATGCTTTCACTGCTGAATTTCTGGAACTGTGGGGAACCCCATGAAAAATAATTTCCTTTCTTCCTTCAAGTGATTGTCTGTATGAGTATTCCACTGTGGATGACTCCAAAGCAATGCCTAGGCCATTTGGTGGTAGGCACTCCAGAGTCCTAGGACAATATCAACTGCAGAACTGCAGTTGGACTGCTTTCCCAAACACAAGCATTTTTACACGTGCTGTGGGATGCGGTGCTGGGCACTTTAATTAGTGAGCTGCACTAATTAGCAAGCCGCCATTTTTTCAGTGTGGAGAGGCATGGCGACACTGACATGTGACATGGAACGCTGCGGAAGTGTGTCAATTTCCATGCTCCAGCACAGTCTGTTAATCAAGTCTGCTCCAATGCATTGGATTTCCAGCTCATTGGAGCAGGCTCCACACACATGTATAGGATCCCATATCTTCCAATCTGGAAGCCTCAATAACAGCATAATACTTGGTATGGTGTGAACAGATCTCCATGGGCCAGCCTTGAAGAAAAATGGAATGAATACAGGTCACAAATGCCATAGATCATCGGGGGCCAATCTTTTTGGCATTGTGATACAAATTAGACCTCCAACCTTCCCGAGTGTCACTCTGATCTCCTTTACTGAAACAATCAGCTGCTTCCTGCCCTACTTGCCACCGTACTGCCTGGCCTCTTCCTGATCTGCCACACCCCACATACAGAGGCTGCTCATACCACTTGTGGCAAATGTGCTGCAGGTTTGTCAGCCTGGCCATAGATGAGGTTTGTGCTCTGATAGAGCACATGCTAATTGCTATTGGAATGCCTTTGCAATGTATAGCACACCTTGACACAATCAGAGGTCAACTTAAGTTCCTTGGTTGAGCCTACCTTTGAGCTCTCCACAGTTACAACAAAGACCTGCAGGACAATCTGAAAGATTTTGTTGTTCATATGTGGAAGGCAAGAGACTTCCTAAAGTCCAGAATACAGGAGGCCCACCAGACTTGTAAGGAACAAAATGAGGTCCCCACTGAAGGACAAGGTCTTTCACTAGCAGACACTCCAATACCATGGGGCAGGAAAAGATAAACACACTCTCCCTGAGAGGATGTTGGGCTGAGATGGCTGCAAAGTCTCTCTTGACTGGGCTTAATGATGGGCTATTCTGTTTTAACAGGTAGTCCATGATTGCAAGAAGCCTTCGGTGCAGAGTGCACATAATCCAGCCAGGTTGAAAATCTAATCTATATGGCTTGGTAGGTCTGCCTTTCTTGCTGTTATCTAGTTTAATGTCTCTAACAGGAGAGAGACAGGATTGTTTTACATTCAAGAACCATCCACCATCCATACCACGAAGTGGAAGGAACTAAGGTTTGGGGGAATGCATTGTCATTGGCAATCCCTCAATTAGATGATGATCTCTACCACAGCTGTGCAGCAAGCTACAAGCCTCAGCAGCTGGAGCCGAGCTACAGGCAGGCAAAAGTGACTGCAGACCTGCCTAGAGGGATTGGCTAGCTGATAAAGAAAATTGAATGACCAAAGAAAGTTAAGAAGCTTCCCAGAAGGGAAGCTAGGTGAGGGTGAAGGAGAGAGGAGGTGGGTTGCCTGAAGGACAAGCACCACACCAGGGTTGCCTCTCTCCTGGAGTCTGGGAAAAGACCCAGAGGTTTGGTTTATGGTTGCTGTATACCAGTACTCAATTGGTTACTGTGGACAAGACATGTTTGTTTATTTGAATGAGAAGATTTGGTTTGTGTCCTCTGGAAAGGAGCTCTCCGGGTATGTAATATAGGGACTGGTTTTAATAAGAAAAGGGCTTCTGAGTCCACCTGAGGGAGTGTTGTCACCCTACTACAGGCTCATTGATGGGTCTTGAGATGACTGAAGAGTCCAATCCTTGAGCTACATATCCATCCACAGAACATGCAGGTCTTTCCACAGGGAAAGTAGGTCATAGGCTGAAATTTCTCTTAATTTCCTTCCTGTGCTCTCTTGTCTGCTTCAAGGGCAAGATACTTTACCTCAGGGGCAGGCAATTATTTCGGGCGGAGGGCTGCATACCAGGTTTTGGCAAGCTGTCAAGGGCCGCATGAGTAGCCCCGCCCCTTGACAGGAGCCCTGGTCACCATCTTGTGACAAGAAGTCCCTCCCCCTAACCCCTGACCCTTGCCACCAGAAGTCCCTCCCTTTGCCCCCAGAAGTATTGCTTTCAGGAAAGGGTTTTGCCATCTCAGATCCAGAAAAATACCAAATTATATTCTAAAAAGCAATCATCTACAACATTCATTAATTTGATTTAAAAAAATATTTTTGTCCTGATTTACATGTGTGTTGTGTAGTGTATGCAGAGGTGACTGCACAATAGCTTAAAATGAAGTATTATTCTTGTATATTGTGGGGGCTGGGTATAGGTTTGTGGGTGCTGTGTGTGCATGGGTATGTAGGGTGTGGGTCGGTATGGGGGGAGGGTGGCTGGGGTTTGTGTATGACAGTGCGAGGGGAGGCATAGGTGCATGTGTATGGAGGGATGTGCATGTGGGACTTACCCTATGAACACACATACATGCACTCTGCCCCTGTGCCTACACACACACACTCTCTCTCTGCCCCTTGCCTGCAGACATGCACATACTCTGCCTCTGTGCCTGCCTACACACATGCGCACACACATAGACACCCCTATCAGCACAGTCCCATGCTCTGCGGTCCAGGGATGCAGCCGGGAGACACAGCCACCTGGTACTGGAGCAGGAAAGCAGGGAACTGGCTGGGGGTGGGCTGCTGAAGCCTGCAAGCCTGCTTCAGGGCTCCCCTTGGGTCCTACTGCCCCTGGCTCCAGCCAGCTTTGACAGGGAGCCAGGGCAAATAAATCTTTACTAAATTTTTTAGGGGCTCTGCAGGCTGGATAGAATGGCCTGGTGAGCCAGATTCGGTGTTGGTCAGCAGCCAGCTCCTCGGAGCTCTTGATGGCAGTGCCTATGCAGACATTGTAGCATTTCTTTTGGCTGCTGTGAACTCTCAGGCCATTACTATGCTGGGAGCAGAGCACTTGTTTTGGGAGTTGAAAGTTGGGTGTTTGCATGCTTTGTCTGATCCAGTGAAGTTAGTGCTTGAGGATCGCCAATTCAACGCTGGTAACACTGGCTTCAGCAAGGATATTGGCATTTGTCTGGCAATCTTTCCATTTCATGTGGAGGATTCTTCAGCAGCATCATCGGTGATACCTCTCCATGCTGTGGAGATGGCAACAACAGGTCATCCAGATTTAATATCCATAGAGGAGAGTGGGGATGATAACTGCATTGTACACTTGGAACTTGGTGTCTTTTCAGAGATTGCGATCAATAATAACATGCCAAAGCAATTTCCTCATCAATGAATGCTCTCAGAGAGAGGTGGCTACCAAGGTAAGAGAGGCTCAACTACCTCCAGGGTTTTCCCCTCGACAGTAAATTGAGGTGTATCCTCCCTTTCATAGGTTCATAGATTTTTAGGGTCAGAAGGGACCTATTAGATCATCGAGTCCGACTCCCTGCCCTGGGCAGGAATGAGTGCTGGTGTCAGATGACCCCAGCCAGGTGTCTGTCCAATCTCCTTTTAAATACCTCCAAAGAAGTGGATAGTACCACCTCCCTTGGAAGCTTATTCCATATTTTGGCAACCCACACTGTAAAGAATTTTTTCCTGATGTCCAATCTCAATTTGCTCTCTTCCAGTTTGTGGCCATTATTTGTAGTTACCCTGACAGGCGCCCTGGTAAACATTGTATCCCCTAATTCTTGCTGCCTCCCCCCACCCCGATGAGTTTGTAGGCAGCCAGGAGATCACCTCTCAGCCTCCTCTTGAGGAGGCTGAAGAGGTTCAGTTCTCTCAATGGGTTCACATAGGGTTTTTTCTGTAGGACTTTAAACAGACGAGTGGCCCTCCTCTGAACCCTCTCCAGGCCATCTACATCCCTCCTGAAGTGCGGTGCCCAAAACTGGATGCAGTACTCCAGCTGCAGCCTGACCAGTGCCGCATAGAGGGGAAGTATCACCTCCCTAGACCTGTTTGTGACGTACCTACTTATGCAAGAAAGAGTGTGGTTAGCTTTACTTATTACCTCATCACACTGGTGACTCATGTTCATTTGTCTCAAGCTAATATGTCTTGGATCATTGGTAAGCTCTTGCAGCATCGTCATGTCAGGCATAGAAGGCAAATTGCCTTTGCTGGACTAGAGCCAGCAGGATCAGCATGTAGTAACTTATTTGGATTATGCAACATTCAGTACTGGAGTGGGTAGATTAGTGTATAGCAGACTTCCCTCCTTCAGATGATAAGAAATGTCCAAAGCTGTCTGTATGGCTGCCTGCAAGCAAATCTTGGTGAATGACTGTCCCGCCGCCAAAAAGGCTTCCCTCAAGTCTGGGGGCAGCTTGTCTGTAGACAGCTTTTCACAGACTTTGAAATCAGATTGGGCAGGAGACCTTAACAGCTGCCCACAGGAAAATACAAATTTGCCAGAAAGTATGGCTTTCTCTCTAATATATCCCCCATTTTCTGGCACGGTATCTCTGGGCATGTTCTTGCATTTATTTATTTATTTTTACTGTGTCCACAGCCAACGCTATTAGGAAGGAGGCAGCTGGGTGTGTATATAAGTATTCTATATCTCTGGGAGGTACCACTTATCTTTGGCTATCTTCATTGTGACAGGAGTGGCAGTAACTCTTTCATATACCTCTAGAATGATAATGCTACTCTCTTCATTAATCCTACTGCCCCCCACAAAAATTCTCTAAGGCAGGGGATACTCAGAGGGACTACCATATCATCAAGAGATGAGGAACAGGGGTCAAGGTACCAATGCTTGTGAAACATAAGAGTTGGTAGTAGAACAGCTTCTGAGGCTGAGGACAAACCCTTCAGGTCTTGAGAAAGTCCACTGATTGTCACTGGAGTTTCAGGGGAATTTTGAAGGCAGTGACATGTCAAGACATGATACAGAGGGTCCCCATGCCAATAATGGCTCCAGTTTAAGGTCTGTTGCTAACAGTCCTGACTAGACCAGTGCTGATGTTGAGATGGCCACTTCAGCAAGCATGATTGGTTTCTGTGTGATGAGCAGATCTGCTCATGCCACAGAGGGAGGCAGCATTGTTGGCAGAATGGACACATGACTGATGGGGCCAATGACATTGGACTGGAAATCAGTATAGTCTTAAGTGGTTTTTTGGCTGGCTTGTTGCTGGCATGGTGGAAACTGAGGTTGAAGGCCCAGTGACTTTTCAGTTCTGAGAAAGCTGATGCCCTGGACTGCTGTCCTGTTGTTGAATTGTTGGTGCTGAGGTGTTTCTGAGTTTCACTGGAAACTACTTTTGATTTGTGAATCTCATAAGCAGAATGGTGGAGGGTAGACTCAAGATATTACTTCAAGGACCTCCAACTTGAGGATTCCTTCAGAATTCCCCTTAGTTTTATTCTTACCAGATACAGACTTCTCTGGTATTGCTGCTGGTTGTCATGGCATGTGTACTTTGACTCTCTCCTTGTGGAGGGGTTATGGGTCAGCTTCAGACCCTGAGATCCACAAGCTTTCCAAGTAGACTTGCATTCCTGAAGTCTTGTTTCCCTCTCTTTCTTGGTCACGGAAGTGGAAGATTTCCAGATTAAACATTTCCCTGGGATATGGGAAGTCACTATGTCAATGCCTTTATTATGCCAATGTGGACAGCAACAGCTCTGTCACAAAGAAGATGGAATTTTAGCAGGGGCTATAAAAGGCCATATTGTGCTAAAAAAAGGCTTAGTCTTCTCAGACAAAATAATTTGCTTAAACTAGAGAGCAACTACTTTGTTTACTTTGCTTAAGTCTCTATCTAGAAAGAAAACCTATCAAAAGCTAAGAAAATATTTATGGTAAAAAACCACAATTGAAGACTATGAAAATAATCCATTTCCAGCTAAAGGATGGTTGAGACAAACTGAAACATAGAAGATACGCAGCCATTTTTATGCTCCTAGTGAAAAGCACGTGGAAGAATGGAGCAGTCTGTAGGCATCCACTGTGGACTGTGCATGTGGACAATCACTAGAAGGAAAACTGTTTTAAAGGATAAAGGCTACAATGCATTCTTTCCTTGTATTTCCTTGAAATGGTGGCCTGGGGTCTTGCAGTATAGAACCAACTGCAGTATGAGAGTCAATATAACTACACAAAAAGAGATTGTTGAAGTTATACTGTATCAGCAAAAAATAAAAAGAATTATAGTTTTTGAAATGAGCAAACAAATTACTCCATTCTGAAACATCAAATGCCTTTTGCATTCACATCAGGCATAAAAATGGTGGCAGAAATTAGACTATTTCACTTTATACGTTAGATAAGAGAGCTCCCATGCTGGTATTTGGAATTATTTCATTTTTACATTAGATATTAGCTATAAGGAGAGGTCTAATCCTGTCAATAGAATAATAATAAATATTACATATGTAAAATGTGATCTACACTTAATGATCTTTTAAATATAAATAACACAAAACACTTTAATTACCATACTTATTCAAATCCAAGGCAAAAGTTTCCCCCCTCCCACTAGTGGTCTGGGGGGGGGCAAAACAGGGGCAGTGGACAATGGATGTGGGTCTGGCCTCTCATTGCTTGCTACTCCTTACCTGCCACAACAGTGGGAGGGGATGAATATAAGACAACTGTCTACTAATTAGATTCTATACATGGAGAATTATAACAAATATAATAATCCATGTATAAAATCTGATTATTGGATGGACTGTCATAAATTCAAAGTAGACTTGATATCAGGTAAATATGGTAATTCTTGAAAAGCTGTGTACATATCTGCCATCTAATGTGATAAATGCTGGGTATTATTTATTGTATTTGAGCACCAAATTAAACTGCAAACTGTTTTTCTGCTCATGTTTTTCCCCCCCCCCCCATACTTATAGCTTTTGCTTGAGCCAGAACAAAGTTCACCTCAGAGACATATTTTGCAAAAGCCAATTTAATTAGCCTGAGATGAGCACTTTAAATTGGTATCTGACAAGTGCTGCTCCTTTGCCACAAGTTGTCAAGTATGATTTTTATTAGTTTTACTTTACCTTAGCCCTATAAAGATGCGCATAGTGCCCCTGCAGAGGCTTTGAATGGGTCTTGCTATAAATTAAATAAAGTTACAGATCCCACATTTCAAGCAATAGAATCATTAAATCTTTCATGGTGGAGCACACAGAGAGGGGCAGATAGGGAATGCTTTGCTATGGGCTTTTTCAGCACATTGCATAATCTCATCTCTTCTCCCTGCTCTCGGAATCAGCTGGAAGATACCAGGGAGGTCTTCACTATTCCCCACCCCCCATATAAAGGTGAAAAGTTGGGTAAGGAGGAGGAAAATATTTGGACCTTAATAAAGAGGGCTCTCAGTTGTCACAAGCAGGACAAACTCTTCTGCTTATCCTTTTCTTTGGAGGTGTGAGGACTAAACCATAAGACAGCTAATTAGCACAGTGCTGTGCCTAAGCTCACACAGCTATACTCTGCTAAACCCGAAGTTTGTGTGCTACGATTCTTAAGTTTTGGGGGTCTCTATACAGTTCCACCTTGCATTATTTGATGCCAATCCATTAAAGCATTTAAACACATGCTGTGATGAACTGCTGGTTCAGGAACCTAGAACCTTGATTTGCCACACACAGATAGAGCTTCAAGTTGCCCAGAGGCACTGGAATCGAAAGGATATATCTTCTTGCAAATGTCCCCAAATGCTCCAAGGGTCTGTTTGGTTAACATCTGTGTAATTAGTTGTGCATCTTTAGGGCTTTACGAGTACTGGCAGTAAAGTAGCCTAATTTGCTGATATGTTCATAGTGGTAATAAGAACAACACAGTCCTCTTTGGCTATTCAAGAAATCTGGATGGGTGTACACCAAAACACAGCCCAAGGTAGAAAATTGGAGTTTTCCCCATTCCAGCTGGACCTCTCCCCCACCAGTTTATTCTTTCTTCCAATTCCAACATAGATTTGAAACAAAGGGAAATGCATCTGATCTAAGGGAGCACATTTTAATATTTCCCACTTTATGCTAGAGATAAAGGTCCTTAACTTCTTGGATGCATCTCTCAAGTATAATTAATAAAACAAACCTGGGCCAGGACAGTAAGATTTAATCTCCAAGTATCAAAAGGTCACCTTATAGCAGGTGGAGGATAGAGATAAGGAGGCCATGCTAGGGTCTGCAGAGGGAGGGAGAGATGTTTAAGAAGAGACAGCTAAAAACAAGCAGAAAACCATAACAATAAATCCAGTCCTGGAGTGCAAACTATGTGAACAAGAGAAAAAAAAGTATAATCCAGCTCTTGGGTGCAGTTCTTGCCAAGTAGCTATAATTCTGGGTGAGTGCAAGAGCTGCGATAAGCTCTCAAAAGCAAGCAAATCTGAGATTTGGGTGAGAACAACAAAATGTATAACCTTGAGGGTCATGTTGAGATCACTTCTTGAAGTATCTGTACAGTTTTCCCAACCAAATCCGCTATGTGACTGATTGTAGTATTGTATAAAATTGGGAACAACTATAAGTGACCAAGAAGGGGAAACCATAAGAACAAAACAGAGAGTATTTGTGATCCCTCTTCCACTTAAACAATAAGAGGGAGTTTTAACATCTTTGGGCCTGTTAGGGGTTGCGATACTCCCTCCAATCACACTGAGGACTAGAAACCCAAGACATAAAAAAAACACACTAAAAGGAACACTCCAGCCCTGGCAGGGGGTAGATTATATTACTTGAAAATGGTTTATTTCCTTTTCTAATTTTCTTGACTCTATGAAGGATTAAGGAAGAACAAGATACTTTTCTTTTTGATGGGTCCCTTTCAGCCTTGTGCATCTACTGACAGGAAGTTAGCATTTATCAAGGGTGTACTAAAATTACTTTCAACAGAATAAGGTCAAAGGTATGTACTGAAAGACAAACTAACAAGAATTCTTGGCACCTAATTTTCACAGATCCTTCTCTGAAAACAAGATCTGACAGACTCCAAGAAGAGTACCTAATACTTGTTTCATTTATAGCACAAACTTTAGCAAGTTCTAAACTTTAGGAATGTAAATGGGAAAATATGAGTTAAGATAATGGGCCAAATTTTGCTCTCTGTTACCCTGGTGCAATCTTTCTGAATTTAATGAGATTGAACCAGTGAGCAGAGCTCTGTACCTGATGAGCAATCAAATAATACATTAAATTTCACATTTTTAGTCCATTTAAATTAAGGCAAAAATAAATTATAATAAAGCGGTAGTGCCAAAGCAAACTTAATGAGCCATAAAATACAGTAATGCACGTAAGTAATTAAGCATCTTGGGACCTAAGGACAACTTTGGACAATTTGTCCTCTTAATTCAGAGATACCAACATTCAACGTATCTAATGAAGGGAGAAATGTTTGGAACACTGCACACTATTTCCTCACTGAAAGACATTCAGACCAAAGCAATGATCTTCTCCCATTAAGTCCATGAGCTTTTTTTGCCACTGACTTTAACAGAAGTAAGATAAAACAAAAGAAGTAAGCAGAATAGATTAAATCCTAAACAGGGAATTGGTATTTTTATGAAAATGGTCCTTGAAAGAGAAAAGTAAAAGAAAAAACAGAAAATAAGGATGCTAACTTCAAAATTATTTTTAAATGGAATATATATAGCGATACTAGTTTTAAACACAACAGAATAATATTTAATTGTATTAAGCTTTGTAACAATATAATTTTTTCAGTCTTATGGAAAATCTGAAATCCTTATCGAGCTGATTTTCACAGCACACATCATCAAGGTATACATAAATCTGAATCAAAGTACTGGCACTTTCTAAACACTCATCAGTTTACAATAGCTTATTTATAACATTTTTTGATGTTGGGTTTCTGAGTTCAATCAGATGATAATTTATTGAGGAAGTCATGTTACTGAAGTGTCATATTCTGCCCTCAAATATACATAAGCATAGTTCTGAAAAACAAAGTGGTTGGTTTGACCTTCCCCGTATCTCTGAAGAACACACACATTTGCGATTGTAGATCCTTTAAAAGTAGGCTAGCATTCCATATACCAAAAGTGGTTGTTTTCAAACAAATACGAATTATTAGTATGCAGTTGGTTGAAAACCCCCCACAAGTCTTCTGGCAATTTAGTAAGCATAAATTACTGTCAACCCTTAGCTAAAATTGGTTGTGTGGAAGCCTGAGCACTACAGATGTTTAACCAATGAACAGTTGTCTGACTGCATGACTTTTACACCTTTTCTAACTGCATAACAGGCTCAAATGCTAGTTTAGCACTCAAGAGGCATTATGCATAGAAGACATAAGATTAATAAATCAATGGACATGTTACATTCATCCATATATGTAATTTTGCCTCCACATGCAATTACTAGGCAATTATATTTTCCAATTCACTTACCCACTCCAGATTACCACATATAGGTAAACACAGCCAACTGGAATGTGCTTAGAATAAACTGTTACAACCAGGCAGGTATTCTGTAGCTGGACTGTTTGGATTCCGTATTTCTTTCAATATTATGCCTATTTGATCCAGACTAGCTTTCATAATCATTTCTTTAGCAGCCAAAACGAGACACAAGAGCTACTCAAACATGCCTTTGTTAGTCTGAAAAAACCTACCAGTTTTTCTGCTAAAGAATAAAACAGCATATATCTCTTAAGGTGTGATCCTATAATCGTGTTAAATCATGAGTAACTTTACTCATGTATGTGATCTTAGGGTGGGACTGCCCATGTGAATACCACTTACGGGCTGAAGTGACTGCAGAATCAGGCTTCGTGTTAGGAAATGTATACTAGTGAATACGTTAATGTTACTCAAGTAGTCAGTTCCAGTTAGTAAGCTAGATCTGCATGGCCATATGTGAGGCATCAACTCCTTCTGGTAGTAATATTAAAAACGTTTCTTTTTTCACTCATAAGTGTCAAGATAAGTTCTAGAAAAAGTACTTTAAAATATTTCTAAAGAATTGAGAGTAGATGTAGCACAAAAATTCCTACATGTAGATTTTAGACCTGATGTAGGAAATCATATCTGCATAAATTTAAGATAAAAGGTAGAATGGACTTTCTGTTAAATACCAATGTGATTTCAAGGGCAGTGAAAAATTATGAATAACAGAGACATAAATATAAAAAGAGGTAACTTTAATTCAGTAATCAGTATCTATTATTGTAATTATGGTTGTATATTTACTAACTTACCCTCATCTTTGCACAGGCATCCTGCGTTGATTCTGTGCCTCTTAACTCTTTTACCAGCATAGAACCTAAATACTAAAATAAAAATACATTCAATTTTCTGTAGCTAAAGCAAACAGATCTAGAAAATGTTCTTAAAAATCTGACAAAACCAGAATAGTAACCTAAACATTTTATGATTTTGAAGGTTTTTTACTGTGTACTTCCTACAGAACAAAATTTCAAATGGAGGCTGTACTCACAGTCCACGAAGCAGGAACAGAGAGAGAGAATTTATAAATAGCATATGAAAGTTATAAATAGTTTATGTAGTTTGCTACTTTCTTCAGCTTAAGAAGAAAGCATTACAGGCACTATCTTAAACTGCATCTGATTGTAAGACTGTGCATTTACATTTCCGGCATCCATTTGCAAAAATCCTTTCACAATAAATAATCATAAGGTTGTGGTAGATGATGGCACTGATGCGGAGCTATGTGCACCCAATATTATATATAGATAATTAAAATATGCTGCTTCTAGACCTACAATCATAGAGTGTTTTTAAAGTCTTTAATTCACACCAAAATTCAAACTTGACAATACACGAGGTAAAAGAGCCACACACATTTCAGGATAGACAGTTGTGGAGCACTACACACTGAGGATTGTTACACTGCACTTAACAGCTCAGATTGCAAAGTGTTCCCCTTGCAACTGCATAAATATAATGGAGTTTAATTTTATTCAGAAAGGACTGTAAAATTTAAATCCAAGCATACATGTCATTCTCTGGTGGTTCTGGATCAAGTCTCAGTGAGGGCCGGATTTTGTAGATTGAAGTGAATGGGCATTTTGCTACTGACTTCAATGATGGCAAATTAAAAACATTCAAAATGGAGATATCTTTGAAATAGGTATGTTTAAACAAAAGCAGACAGACTTGCCCAATGCCTTCCTGTATTTTCTTTGCTGTTACTGTGCGCCAGCTGTTGGAGGAATATTGGTCTGAGATGTGCTCTCTTTTCCTACGCTTTAGCTCCTGCTAGAGATGAACCACAATTTGGTCCCTGCTCTTCTGAAAGCAAGGCAAGGCTAGCAATCGTTTGATAGTTGCTCCTAAACTTTACAATGGGTGGGCACAGTGGACAAAATAAAATTTAAAAAAACAACCCTTTTCCCTTGCCCATGTTGACCCCAGTACAGAAGAAAAGGTCAAAGGAGAGAAATGGAAGACCAGTCTCAGCTTCAAGTATAGAGCAGTAACAGCAGGCTAGTAGTTGAGCAAGTATCTCTCTCACCAGTTGAGGGGCAGAAGCAGTGTCAGGCTTAGCCAGCAGGAAAGCAAAGGGGAAAGGCCCAGCTTTCTATCAAGTTCTTGCATTCAAAGAAAGAAGGAGGAAGAATTCTTTGTCCTTGGGTTTTGAGTGTGCAGTGAGAAGGTGTAAGATATCACCAGTACAGCTGGCTAGGTATCATACAAAATAAATGCGACACCCTTCTAAAAAGTGCCACAGCAACTTGGGCTTGCAAAAGCTTTGTTGTCAATACTTCCTGGAGCTGAGGCACTGTGCACATGAAGGATAAGATGAACACAAACAGCAAAACCTTTCCTGAAAAAGCTGCTATGGCATTAGTAAGCATTATATGGAAAATTATGAAAAATATTAGAAAAACTGTGTTTATTGGCTTCTGTCCACTACAAACAGGAAAAGGGACCACTTGGAATTTTATCACCATTTGTAAGATATTTGTCCTAGACAATAGACAGTGTTAATATTTGACAATGCTATGGCTGAGCTCACACGTTGCACCTCTGACCAAGCAAGTTGATTAGCCTGGGGAATATGGTAGGTAAGAGAAATAGGGCTGTCTGGATTTTACTGTTACCCACAGGATTAAGACCATTTTCTGGTGGTGTCATTTCTTAGTTCTGATGACTGCAATGGCTGCAACCCATTTGATAACCAAAATAATATTTCTGATGCTTACACCTTATTGATTAATTTTGTCAATTTTCTGGAGGAGGTGCTTTCATTTCATTAAGATTAACCTACTATAACTGAGAAATGTAAATTTAAGGACAGAGCTATCAAAATGTAACATTAACATGATATGATGTAACCAAAACCAAGGTACTGAATTAACCAACACTTACAAATGCTTTATAATCACATGACTGGAAGATGAGTTTCTCTGGGTGATGTTGCCAGTACTGTACTGGTGTCGATGCTGTGGCTTCATTAGGAGGTCGTAAGGTAATTGAAGGCTCTCCCCAGTCTCCTGTCTGAAAATCATATTTATTCTAAAATGTAACATAAGCTTCAGATAATTTTGCTAAAAATTACCTATCACCATACCCAAATTACACTAGTTGTGATTTGCTATATATGTACTTTACACAACTAAAATATTAAAATACAACTTGTACAGCAGATTTTAATGATTTCGTTTATAATGCAAAAGTCACCCACTATAGACTCCTGCAATACTTGAATCCAGTCTGGGGTTTTTTGTTTTTTAACAATTAAATAAAAAACCCATAAATTATTATTTTTAAATAGTTTCTTGAAAGAGACATTAAAGCAGGAATGCTTGGAAAAAGCCATAAGATCAGAAAAATCCCATTCGTATAAAAATAAGG
Organism: Alligator mississippiensis; assembly: GCF_030867095.1. Lineage (NCBI taxonomy): Eukaryota > Metazoa > Chordata > Crocodylia > Alligatoridae > Alligator > Alligator mississippiensis. The sequence goes on along the minus strand of NC_081827.1, from coordinate 93,521,386 downwards.
CTGACATGTTTTGCAAGCTTTTCTATACAGCTAATACATTTGCTATTATCCTAATGTATATAATTAATTGTTAATAATACAGTTTTCATTTTCCCATACTAGCCAAATAATTTAGACCTAGACATGGCTTACTTATTATATATTCTTTAGCATGTAAGGCAAGAAAGCTAAATATGCTTATGCATATCAGTTTACATATTAAAAAGCAAAAATCAATGGTGGAGTATATTTAGTCACAGTAGTGTGCCATTTAACAGGTAATCAAGGACAATTTGTTGCCATCAACAATAATCACACATTCAAGATGGAATGAGTAAAATTCAAAATGCAATTTATTTTTACTTTTAAAACAATAGGTTGTCTTACTTATTTTAAATGTTTTGTCTGTATGAATGCTCTGTGCTGTAAATAAGTGTTACTACTGTTTTATATAAGTTTTTCTCTATATCCTTAAATTCTAATATCCTGAACAGATTGGGTATTATTTATTTACTTTGATCACCTATTGATGTCTGCTATACATATAACAGAGTTTCCCTGTCATATTTAGTCTTTACAGCTCTATGAATGGACCTCAAAAATTCTCCCCTAATTGATTTTTCTCTCTTCCTCCACTCACTCTTTCCTATGATTACTTTTTACTTTGAGTTTTGCTGGTTTTTTTTTCCCCAAAGCTCTCTAGATATTGACTGTCTCTAATATTTTTCTTTCAGTTTGGTTTGGAACTGGCAACAAATTATCAGTTGGTAATTAATATTTAATTTAAATAATAAATAGTAGTATGTAATTCTGTTAAGATTAAAAAATAAAGTTAGGGAAACATTAAGTAACGTCAAGTGTGTCGAAGAGTTAAATCAAAAACAAATTCAGAAGCCTGGCAAACAACAAATTTATCAATTAACTCAGGACAGAATAAACAAAACAAAAACTGTACATCCATTTTCATGTGTTACACAGTAATGAAAGGACACAAATGTGCACAACTCTGCAATGAAAAGCAATAGATAAATCTGAATACATCAATATTACCCTGCCAATGTGATAACTTAAGATGAGTGTACGTACATAACAAAATAAGAAAAAAGTACTTAATGCCGAGCTTATACCGCCTACCTACAGATGACGCAGTGACTTCTGTCTGGCCTATTTAGTGTTGCCTTATACTTTGAAAATGTGGACTATTGAGTACCTAGACAGAAAGCTAGAATGATCTTGTGCAGAGATGAATGGGGTAAACTGTAGTGCTACAGGTCTCAGTTTTGGAAGATAAGCAATTTTGTCAGCAGCTCCAATTATAGCATATTGTGAAATATCTACAGAATATGTATCCTCTAAACTACAGATTTTTAAGAATCTCTCACTGTATTGAATCTGAATGTAGAAACTGGGTTTTGTCAGAGCCATGTCCTCTGCAGAAATGCTGATACAACTAGATTTAAAAAAAAAAAGGGAAAGTTCTGGAGCCTGATTCTCTGAAATCAGTGGGAGGTTTATGACTGATTACAAGGGGAACAGGACTGGACCTTGAAACACTTTACAATACACCTAATTGTTAACCATTCAGGGGTGCCTAGATGAAAGAATACTTGAAATCCTCCTGCTTTTCAAACTTTTTTCAATAGGTGCTCTTAATGAAATAAAAGTCTGATACATACGGGCATACTGCTCTGCAGGACAGAATATCTCATGCACTTAGCAAGAGGATATTACCAGGCCTGATAAAATGATGGAATAAAGAAGACATACAATTAAATCTTTAATCACAGCCCCCTCAACCCCGAAAGGAAGAGAAGTGACACTCGGTAGTGCTCCTAAACTCCTTCATTGCACTAATGAAAAGAGAATTTGCCCCATATGCAGAAGACAGATAATAGAGAGAGACTGAAATGGGTAAAGGAGCAGTAAAATGAATAAATGACTTTATGGTTTGGACTACTTATGCACAGAAGTTATTAAAAGCAAAAGTGATTAAACTTTAAAAGGTATTCTGAAACCAAGGTCTCTGCCTGCCCATGGAGAGAAGTTGTAGCAGATATAATGTCTATTTCTAATAGATTTAGTTTCTATAAGAGTTAGAAAGCCAGAGTCAGGAGGAAATGAGAAATAACACTCAGCTAAAACAATGAACTCAGTATGATACATTTACATAGGGACTGTGCAGTCACCAGTTTTTTATATTCATTAATCTCTTTATTAACAAATACTATCACTTGACTGAAGATTCTATTTCTTTTAAATTAAGACAAAATAGAATGGATAAAATTACTTTATCTGGGACTATAATAGTGGATCTAAGCACAATACATTTGAGAATAGAGGAACAGAGAAATACAAAGCTATTGGGAGTTTTATGATAGTTGGAGTTGAAGATCTGTGCATTTACATCAGCATTTTTTTTGTAGCAGCTAATAAGGAATACTGCAATATTCCACATTGTAAGCATGGATTATTGTTGACCCATGTTTTAAGAAGTCATGTTATGTTTTACAGGGAGTCCCAAGGTGCTCTTTTGTAATTACATAATACATTATGCAAGTCATACATCATATCCAGCTGAAACTATTTTTGGTCTCATTTCCTTTTGATTGTTTCCTCCCAAGTGTCTTATAATTTTAGGGCATGCTATTGCCAGCATTCTCTATCGCTCCTAAAGTCAATGAAAATAATTACCATCTGAAAATATTTATAATGGAAACAAAGATGTGCATGAGTAAAAGAAATCATAACCACTGTCTTTTCTTACTCCATCTATTCCATCCTGATGTTTTCACCTACACCTGTTCCATTATGTTTACAATTAGATTGCAAAAGCATCAGGATAAGACCATGTCTTTTGTCTTATTCTGCAGCATAATACTGCAGACTCCAAGATCGAGAATAGGAATAGAGAGCTCTTCAGTTGAGTCACTCTACATTCAGGTGCTAAAATTCTGCACAGAAATGTAGAGTAATTATAGATGAATCATGTTAGCTGAGAAGTCCAATTAACTCCAGATAGACTGAAGGGGTGGGAACATCTCTCTGGGCAAGAGGAGTTCCTGGAGGGAAATTCAGGGACAGTCAAGCCTGGGGAGGAAGCTTATTTTGAAGAACTTTCAGTTGCCAGTGATGCCAAATTTCAGTAAGTTTGGACATTTACTCATGAGCTGTGTTCTGGGATTTAGGCCCAGCACTCTTTCAGGCACATTAAAAATGTTTGTAAACTCAGACAATGGGCCAAAACATTTCAGTTTAGTTTTTAAACCACATGTGTTCTTTTAAATCTGCTTTTAGTTTTAATACTTTTATTTGGGCACTGAGAAGAAACCAAACAATTACAAACAGTATGTAGAGTTCTACATAATATAGGGCTGGAGTTAATATCTAAGAGGTAAACTGGAGAGGCATGTGATAAATTAATTCATCACAGTATTTTACAGTTTGCCAGATACCTGTGCAATTTATCACATGGTCTTGGGTGCACCAGCTGTGCATAAATCTGTCTTTCCGGTTATTCTAACACTCCAAACCTTCTCCCATCCCTTCCCTCCCAGCAGCTTCAACCAGCCACTGTTGCTTTCCTTTCCTTCCCTCCCACCCATAAAAGTATCTCCCAACAAGAGCTGGGATGACCAAGATCCTGGCCTTTGTCAGCAACAGCTTTTCTGTCTTTGCATATCATAACTTTAAATACCAGCACCTACAATAAGCTTTCTAGTTTTCCAATGAAATGCATTACTGTTGCTTTTAACTCTAGGAAGGACTGAGATAGTTGACATTAAGAGAAGTAACACTCAACAGGTATAGAAAAGCTAATACATCATTTTTAAGAGTTCCTGCATGTATGTGAATTTTAATTTTTCTCATGCTTTCTGAGCATTTATTTAATTCCTGGTGACTACGGCATCGGACTGCAGAGGTAGATAGATGTATGCTTTAATCCCCACAATTCTTTTTTTTTTTATAAACTCTCTAAAATATTCCTAATCTTTCTGTAGAAAGATTAGAAAGATTCTGTAGAAAGATTAAAAATGGACCAATGACAAAACATGTTACAGGATTTTAGACCTGTTTTGGCAAGGTTTTGTTGTTTTTTTTTAAACTTAAATATCTATAAGAAAAGATATTTCTTATATCTTTGTACGTGTAGAGCCTCCTGTGAATCCAGATGTCTTGGTATAATAAAAAGTAGTTTCCAGAAGGACTTAAATATTTTCTCCCTGTACAAATTAAAATTTTTCTGTGGGACCAGCTAAAATCTAGTACAATTTTTTTTTAACTTTGGTTAAAAGAAAGCTTTTTTCATAGCTGTTTTAGAATGTATTACATTATTTATAATAACATGTGGTATGCTTGAATACATGTGAAATGTGCGAGCCAAGATGTCATTCTTCTCAAAGAGGTAGTCCAGCATGGCAGTTGGCTGTCCTGCTTGGACATGTGTGAGCCTCTCTGTAGTCTAGCTGTAAAGCTAGGTGAACTATTGTGAGAGTTCTACTCCTCATGTTACAACAGACATAACATTTTGTGCCACCCCAAGTAGCATTTGTAATTTTTTTTTCTGCAAAAATTACACAAATTCAGGGTGTCAGCAAGGCTGCATGTAATTTGCAGAAGTGGATTACTGCCAATGCAAAGATGGTGCACATCTCCAAAAGTCTGCCAGCTAAGAGGATTGTGCTGACTGTTAGGGAGTAGAGAGGGGACTGCACAAAACAGGGTGAAAGTGCACAGACTAAGCTATTTACACCTGTTTTCTTTAAAAAAGTAAGTAAACAAAGCAACCAGAAACAGACAGTGAAACTACCACAGTAAGTTTTAACTAGAATTGCCTCACTTCCAGTCTTACAAAAACTAATCACACGCCATGATGAATGAATGTACGTACACATAGTTCCAAAAAACCAGTGGACAATACAAATTATTCTGCAATTTCAGCAACATGACACCTGTATATAAGTATTAACAACACCATAGCAACACACTGAACACCCATACAGCGACAACATAGTCATTTATTACAATATCTTACATTATGAACCTGATGGATCGATGAGAAAGGATATCCTGCATTCTGGTTGGTCCATATCTCACAGACAGACGACTGCTAATATAAACAGAAAACTACATCTCATCTTATAAATATTAATTCAGCACAACTGCCAAAAAGCAGGAATAATTAAAAAAAAAGGAAGAAAAAAGGGAAAGAAAATAATTGCAGCAACATTTAAAAACAAAACAAAACAACTGCCATTTTCGATTTATCTGTTGACAAAACATTTCTTGGACTGACTGGAAGAAAATATGGCATATTCGGAGACTTCAAAAGGTTTCAAATGAGAAGTATAATAAAATCATTTAATCAGAAATACTGGTGACGTAAAGAGGTAAATTTAGGCAGATGGAAATTTTAAAAAAAGGTATAGAGAGAGAGCAAAATGCACTGCTTTTAGCTTATTTTTCTACCAGTCAACCATCCGCCTCTATTCTGGTTTCTTTTTGAATTGCATTCTGTTGGTAGTTCTCAGAGGGAAGGGGAATGGGAGAAATCAGGCAAAAATATAGTAAAAGGTGAAATAACTTTAAAATCCCAGTTGCACTGTAGCAATTGACAGAGAAAAGATTGCATAACAGTAAAGCAATTACCCACCACCTCCCTTCCCCTTCATACAAACACATATGGCCAAATAATGATCTTCATTGCACCAATGCATCCCTCTGGAGTTATTTCAATAGGCAGCAATAGTCTGATCCTGCTCCCTCCAGTATTGTACAGGTAGTCTGTATCAGCAATAGTAAAGTAAGGAGCATATTGCGGTAACTGTAGCAAAAGCGACAGAACAATATAGGCATTCGCATCTTTTACATATTTCTTATTTGGCTGCCATTATCAAGAAAGCAACTGCGACACCACAAGAAATGCTAAGATAACATTTCATAGTAGCCAAGCAACTAAAACAAGCACCAGACATGAGCACTGCCCACAGTATTTTGAGAAGGCAGCAACAAAAGACACTAAACGTACATGAGAGCAGCATCTAAAATAGCTAGCAATTAATACATCAGTAATTTAACCGCAGTATATAGAGCATAGCCAGAAGCTAAAGACAGCACCAGGGATTTAGTATCTGTGTCCAAAAGTGACAGCATCCAAAAAGGCATAACCGTCTGTAGGAGAATGACTCTTGCCCTTACCTTTTGCTGTCTGAAACCTGGATGCCTTGCTGGGTGATAGTTTAGGTCACTGCTAATATTTCTGGTTATTGGCAAGACAGACTGGCTTCCTCTGGACTGACCAGCAAGTACTCTCAGACTGGTTGTTGGCAAGCTAATATCTTTCACCTGCTTTTTTATTCCCCTTGAGTTTCCAGAGATTTTTTTTTTTAACTTTGAAATCTTCCCCCCGATTTTCAGATCACAGTCTTTGAAATCCTCCCGTACCTGCTCAGTTTTTTTCTTCTGTATTTTGTTATTGTCAAAGTCACTTGCACCACTCAGCCCCACAGGACTCATCAGTAAGTTAAATAATTTGACACCCAGGATGGCTATGTCACAAAATTTTGATAGCACAGAATACTTAATGAAAGCATTGCCTTGGGTCTTCCAGTTTCTTCTGTGTTCACTGTGTTTCTGCTGCCCACCATAAAATGTATCCATCTGTATCTCTCACCCTCTTGACCTTCTCATGGTCATCCCACTACAAACCATCCTTACTGCATCTCCCATCAGCAGAGCCAGGAGCAACTCCTGAAAACATTTCTCACCTACATGAACCTACATGTCCTTAAGCTGTTTTACTGAGTAGTGCTAGCTAATTCCTTTGCTTTCTGGTCACCTGGGGATGGATCAACAAAGAATCCACAGGGGGAGCTAGGTGCTTAGGTTCTTTAAACAATGCTCAGGGAGAGTTAGGCTCCCTGAAATAGGAGTCACAATAGCCAGTATACTGAGAGGGAGTCCCCCAAGACTTTATGTCCTACCTGTCTCAAGGGATTAGGTGTCTAATCCTGATTTGAACTCATCACCCTGAACACTCTTCTGATGGCAGTGCCTAAGTCCTTTCTTTAGAGCATTGAGCAGGAGGGGGTCACTTATTTTTTTTTTTTAATGGTGATGATGTTCTTGTTTTTTCAAGACTTCAATGGTTAGAGCATTTACCCAAGGTGAAAGAGATTTGGGTTTATGCCTGTTCTCTGAGGGGTTCAAAATGACATCTCTCACCTCTTAAGGAGAGGGACCCAACTACCAGACTTGTACACTATTTCAGGGAAGGGACGGTCTGCATTCCTCCTGCTGAAGCGGGATCACTTTGTGAGAGCAGGAATGAAAGATTCCATGGTTCAGAGAGAGGGAACAGAAAGGAGTGTCACTGTAAACCCGCTGATTAGGGCAGTTACCTAGGAGAGGGAAGTAGAGGTCCCTGTTCTAGCAGTGGTTTTCATTTTACATTAATACAGTCAGACAAAATCTTGTTTAGGAAGAGCTAAATTGCACTCTTAGCTGAATTCAAAATTAAAAAAAAAACATTTTGTTGCAATTCTGTCAGGCAGGAGACAAGCTGGGGGTGTAAGAATTTCATGGTGACTAATCTAATTCTACAAACACTATCAGGTGTGATAGTGAGCCCAATGAGGAGTCACATTAACAGGGCTACTCACAGTAGCCAGCCCCACTGTCAGAAATAAGTAAAGGTTTGCATGCTCTGGGCCCATGAAAAACTATTATTTTTTAAATGCAACAGTTCTGATTCTTAAAGAGGAGCTTGCAGCCCTGCTAGCTAGCACCAATGGCAAGAGAATACCACGCATCTGTATAAGCACCCAGTGGGATGTGTCATTACCTGTTTTTCAGTGCTGCACCTATTAGTGTTTTACCAAGTAAGGAACTGAGGCACAATGCAGCAGAAACATCAATTTTATGGAACACAACAGATTTAATTTAGGAGCTGAGATCTGCCACTGAAAAAGTTAACATTTACTGTGTGAATCTTTTATGGCATCAAAATGTGGAAATAACTTCAATCAATGAATTACGAGCAATCACTCAGTAACTAAGTTGTCTTCTTCCTATTTTGTAGCTGGAGGAATCCAACAAAGAAGAGAGATTAAGTGACTGTCCAAGCCTAGACAATTAGTCAGGGGAGGATGACTAATTTACCTCCCTACCCCCCCCACCCCCAAAAATCCCAGAACATGCTATCTCAAAAAGAAGAAAAGAACAACATTTGTAGGTACCATTCAATCTGAACAATAGACTTATTGCATACAAACAGAAATATATTTGGACTATATTTGGACTTAATACTAGTGATATAGAGGGATCTGTGGGAAAAAAAATGAACAAACAACATTTGAAGGACAAAAAAATCATCAGCTTTATCTGATTAATATTAAATGTATACTTATTCTTTTGTTCCCAAAGAGAGAAATGAATACCAATAACAAACTAACAAAAAAAATCATGCAGATTTTTACAAGAGAGCATTCCCATAAAATAATTAATGAGAGACTATGCATATAGGATAGTCCTAAAATATTATTCCATTTCAACTTTATTTCTTTAGAAGAATTGTTTAAGGAAATATCTTTTGCTCCTGTACCCTTAGCTCTTTACCTTTTTACTTTCATAAAACTATTCACCAAGAAAGATAGTCAGTAGTCAGTATTTCTCCTATGCAGCTTTTCCTTTTTTCCCCACACAGTAGTGCTTATTTCTTTCAGATGCACCTTAGTCAGTCATATCAGAGATTGTTAGACTCCACCACCTTTTACCAACTCTGTGCTAATATAGTCTCCTTTTCCTAGAGACATCAGTCCAAGACATCCAGAAATGAAAAACAGTTAGCTCTCCTCTCTAAGCTAAAGCTTCTGTCTTTGAGCTTCCTAGTAATTCCCGAGAGAGATGAGTAAATTGACACATGCAAGACAAAAAAAATTAGACATGTAAAAAGGTTTTAGTCTGTGACCTGGCACAGAGTAAGTGTTCTCATAAAATATTACCTCTATCTAAAACTCTTATGCTTTTTCACTCTTAAGACTTCAAAGCACTTTCCAAAGATGTATAAGCCTTTTTATATCCATTTTATGGATTGGGAAATTGAGGCTAGCTCAAATCATTATCTCACCCAATTACCTAGAGAAAATCAGTGGCAGTCAGGAATAGAAAATAAGGGAATCTGAATTCCTGCTCCCCAGGTTCCCTACCCATTGGAACAACAGTATCCTCCAAACAAGTAAAAATCATCAAATTCAGGGTAACAGAGGAGAACAGCTGGAGCAGCCAAGAAAAAAAATCTGTACACCTCTTTTTTGTTTCTACTTTCATCAGAAATTACACAAATGCAATTCAAGGACAACCTCAACAAACAAATGGAAGCTCCACCATTAAAATAATGATAGTGAACTTGAGATTTTTTAAGAATTTGGGAAGGTGGCCACTTTAAACAGTTGTCTGCTGTAACTACCCTTTCTACGAAACAGTAACTGTTGGAATTGAAAAAAAAATCTTTATCCTTGGTTGGCCATAAGAGATTGGATGATTGGAGGTCCTGCAGACTTCATCAGGGAAGGAGCAAAAACACCAAACTATAATCAGTCAGAGAAACTAGATCTCCAGCTGAGCAAATAGAGTTGGCAGAGTCCTCAGGAGATAATCTGTTCAATCACCTGCTCAAGGAAGTATCAACCCCCTCTAAACCATACTGGACAAATGCTTCTCTATGACTTTTAAAAGTTTCCAATAACAGATTCCACGACCTCTCTAGGTAATCTTTTCTGGTACTTAATCATCTTGGCTGTAATTAGACATTGCATTTGAGGTAAGCCTGATTGTCCTGGGTTTTATCCCATATCAAAACAGAAATGGCAGTCATTTACACAAGTAGCCATTCCAAGTAGCACTGAAGCTCCTCTGTTGATAGGTGGCTGCCAAGAGCACGCATCCTGGCCAGCCTCTTTAAGGAATGACTCATAATAACCTTACAGATGTATCCCATAATGTCTTGGGAAAAAATAATAGCACAATTTTATCCCACATACTTTGATGGGACTTGAAGTAGGGCAGTGGTCTTGTTCTGCAGGATCCTGGGACAAAATGCTCTTTTCTTGGGACAAATATAACTTCTATTTATAGTCTCTACTAGTTAAAAAGTTCTTCATAAGATCTAATCTAAAACTCCCTTGTTCTAATTTAACCATTACATTTTATTCTGTTCTCATTTGTCACAGGGTGCAGTTCACCATTGTCTTCTTTATAACAAACATTTTCATACTTGAAGACTATCATGAAATCCCACACCTGCACCCTGAGTCTTCTTGGGCATCTTTACACATGCTCTGGGGGTGGTGGGGGAAGGGGGCCACTTTAATGAGAGCAGCTCCATGAGCTGCTCTAATTAAAGCACTGGCAGCACTGTGTATTCAGCATCCCATGCTTCAAAATGGCAGCAGGGACGCTTTGAGTAAAGCTCATTGAATGAGCTTTAGTTAAAGTGCTCCACCCGCCATTCTGAAGTGTAGGGGTGCTGAATACATGAGATGTGGAGGCTGCTGGAGCGTGCTAATTAGCACGTTCCAGCAGGCTCAATTGATCGAGTCTACTCTGATGCACTGTAATTGCTCCAATGTGCTGTAATGTCCCCGCACATCTACAAGCACCCCTTTTTTCCAGACTACAATTTCCAAGCACTGGTATAGGGATGGACAGGAGGTACTCTGCTCCTCTTTTATGCAGCTATTGGGGGTTGGGGGGCAGTCTTTGTAACCTAATGAGGGTTACTCAAAATTTTTACCTCTGCTTCAGTTTTGCAGGAGTGAAGAATCATCAGGGAACAAAGCTAACTTGCAAGGTTATACTATACTCCATATTATACATTACATGTATTATATTATACCCCATTATATCCTGGCCTGCCCCAGAACACCCTGTATGACTGAAGCTCCTGCAGATGCAACAAACAGCTAAGTGAAGCTGTCTCTGTGCTATGTACAGCAAAAAGAGGGTATGCCTCTCCAGAAGTTGTTGACTTTACACCTGAACCGAAAGGTGCTACTGGACAATGAGAAACTGGACTCCAGGAGTGTAGGCTTAAATTATAATCTGAAAATCCAAAGAGCCCCTAAACTCCTTTTAATCCAAGTTATGGCTGGGATTAAAAAAAATAAAAAAGAAAGGGTAGAAAGGGTGTTAAGACATTCTGCATAGAAGGTGGCTTTGAGAAATTCAGTTACTCCTGGGCAAGTTGTTTTAAAATATCTTAGATCACTACTTGGACCTAAAGAGCTGGCATACAGAGTAACTGTGATCTTGATTGACAGAAATGTCACTTTAATAACATCAGGAATAGAAAATATCCTACAATTTACAGTAGCCTAAAAAGCAGGCTCTCTTACTAATCTTGACAGCAAAGGCACGGAAAGAGCTGATTACCACATTTGATGAGCCATACCAAGAATTGGAGCGAGTGCGGTATGTGACCTTGATGCTAAAGTTTTAGAGACTCTGATTGTCAAGTACATGGGTCTCCCAGTTCTGGAACAACTTTGTGCTTTAGAAGGTAGAGGAAGTCACTAGGGGAGTGGCCATTTTAGATCTAGTAAGTTAGAGTTTTACTTACATGGGAATTTGATAGTTAGTGGAAAGTAATGGGTGAAAGTGATCACAAACAGATTCTAATGCAAAGAAGGAAGCAGAGCAATAGAATAAGGATAACAGGCTTAAAAAAAAAAGCAGACTTCAACCAGCTCAAGGGACTTGTAAGGAGTATCTCCTGGCAAGACAGTATAAGTGATATAGGAAAGTAAGAGAGCTAGCAGTTACTGAGAAAAAACTATATTAAAGGCACAAGAAAAAATTATTTCAATGTGAGAGAAAAACCAATATGGCTGCATCAGGAGCTCTTTAAGGACCTGCACACCAAGAAAACAATTGTATAAAAAGTAGAAAAGGGTACATGGTTAAGGATAGTATAAAGGAATAGCAAAAGCATGTATAGAAGGGCTAAGGGACAAAATGGGTTTCAATTAGCTAGGGACATATAAAACAACAAGAAATGATTTTATAAATACATTAGAAGAAGTAAGAGGAATACAAAGGAAAGTATAAGTCCATTACTTAATGAGGATCAAGAGAAAATAATGGATGACAGAGAAGGCTGAAGTATTCAATTTCTTCTTTTCTTCAGCCTTCACAAAGTTTAATTGTGACCAGATAATTAAATTTATTTAAACAAGGGGGTTGGCACACAAGTTATACTAGGGAAAAACATTTAGGTAGGTTAGATATATTCAAATTGCCAAGACCTGATGAAATGCACTATAGCATACTCAAGGAACTGTTGAAGCAATGTTTTAACAATTAACAATTACTTGCAAAAATTCACAGAGGACAGATAAAGTCTTGGAGGACTGAAGAGAGGCAAACATAGCACTTATCTTTAAAGAGAAGAAAAAGGAAGACCCTAGGAATTAGAGAGTGGTCAGCCTAACTTCAATACCTGGAAAGATACTAGAACAAAATTTTAAACAATCTACTTATGGTGTTTTATAAAAAAGTAAAAAGAAACAGTCAACATGGATTTCTTAAGAACAAATTATAGCAAATCAATCTAATTTCCTTCTTTGAAGGGATAACCAGCCTGGTGTATAAAGGAGGAGGAAGAGATGTGATACAGCTTGATTTTAGTAAAAGTTTGAATACATTACATCTCATATTAGTCTCATGAGCAAACTGCAAAATTACTGTTTAGAGCAGAGGTGTTAAAGATCTGGCCCACGGGCCTGATCTGGCTCTCAGAACCAGGGCATTTGGTCCACAGGGTTCCCCACAAGGTCAGAAATTTGCTGTGGCTGCCACTGTTTTTCCTGCCCCCAGATTTCTGGGGGAGCCCTGTGGGTCAGGTCCAGAGCAAAAAGCCATGTCATCTGGCATTTGGGACTGGAGATATGGTGATGGGACAAGCAGTGGCTTTGGGAGCGGCAGTAAACAACACTGCCACCACCAAGTTTTTGGCACCATGGGCAGCCCTATGGGTCAGATGACATGGTTGCATACTCTGGATCTGGCCCATGTACTGGCCCCGTGCTCTGGATTCGGTTGATGGGGCTGAATGAGTTTGACACTCCTGGACTAGATAAAAATCACTGTAAAATGAGAGAGAAAGCTAATTGAAAATCCATACACAGGAGGTAATTACCAACTGTTCACTGTCAAACTGGGTTGGCATTACAAGTGGGGTTCTGTAACAGCTTGTCTTGGTTCTTAGTTCAGTATGTTCATTAATGGCTTGAATAATAGAATTGAGCATACTTAAAAATCTGCAGATGAAACAAAGTGGTGAGCAACTGCAAACCTGTTGGAAGACAGGTTTGGAATTCAAAATGATTTTGATAATTTGAGCCATGGTTAAAAAAAATCATCAAGATCAAATTCAGTAAAGACAAGTGCAAAGCACTATGGTTTCAAAGGAGAAATTAAATGTACAGATGTGAAATGAAAAATAAACTGTAGGCAGCAGTAACAGAAAAAGTTGGGGGTTATAGTAGAGCACAAACTGAATACAAGAAAGGAATGAGATATTGTTGCAAAAAAGGCAAATCTCATTGTATGGTGTGTTAAGAGGTGTGTTGTACATAAGAAGCTGTTAAATTATTCTTCTGCACCTCAGGTCTCATATGGAATACTGTACACATTTTTGGGTACTACACTTTTACAAAGATGTACCCAAACTGGAGAGTGTTCAGAGGAGACGATATGAATTGATAAGTGGTTTAGAATATGTGGCTTAAGAAAGGCTGAAGAGACTGCGTTTGTTTAGTTTAGAAAGAGGAGGATGAAGTGGGGGTGAGAGGAGGAGGGAGATGTATTAACAGTGTTCCAATATGTAAAAGGTTGTTATAAAGTGGACAGTAAATAATTTTTGTCCACATATAGTGGGAATAGGACAAAAACAAACAAACCTGGCTTGGCTTAAAATTAAGATGATTTAGGTTAGGTACTGGGAAAATGCTTTATGAGAGTAGTCAAGCACTGGCACAGGAGAATATGAGCTCTTTCCTGGAGATTTAGGTATAAGCTAGATACAATTCTGTTACGGTGGTCTCTGCTTCAGTGCAGGGGGAGAGACTAGATGACTAATGAGGTCCCTTCCACCTCTACATTTTACAAAGGGCAGTGTAACTCCGACCCATCACACTGCCTTCTGCTTAATCTGAAGGAGTCCCATGAAGGTAGATCTCTGCAGAAGAAGAGGAGATGGGCAAATTATTTGAATGTATAACAGAACTATTCCATTGTTCTTCCTTCAGGCATAACAAACAATGAATATGAATGATTATCTCTAAGAACCTGGAAGGGCACAATGCACAAAGCTTAAATGAAAACTAAAGTGATAAAAATTATAATACTAAGGAACACTAGCAATTAAGGGACTTTGCATGCAACCCACAGGAAATCAGTCTGGGTTTACTGTAGGTCCTTAGAATTGGTGCTGACCAAAGGAAGGAATTGAGTTGAATGGGTGGTACTTTTAGCTGACACTGATAACCCCTGCTCCGAACATGTTGGTTAGCCCCAAAGGAGAGTGGTTGCTGGAAGATCCCCAATGCTCTGCTACATCTGACAAATGCTGCATCTTACACAGTAGAAATATTCAAAAGTTCTGTTCAAGAGGAAGCCCTTTTGAATCCATAAGGGAAACTAGAATGCATTCTTCTTCCTTTCTGATAGCTCATAAGATGAAGAGGACCTTTGGAAAAGCACAGACCTCCTGGAAGTGACACTTTGCTAAAAAAAGGCCAGTCATTACTATTATTAATAACACTACCTAGCTCTTATGGAGTGATTTTCATCAGCAGTCTCAATGGACCTTACAAAAAAAACTTGGTATCATTATCTCTATTTTACATATAAGAAAACTAAGGAGCACAAAGTGGAAATTACTTGCTGAAGGTCACCCACCAGACCACAGCTGAGGAAAGAAGAGAACCTAGATGTCCTGATTTCCAAACCAATGCTGTAACCATTGGACAACACTGCCATCTAATATCTGTTGCAGAAGTATGTATCTTACTGTCCTTTAATAAAAAGAGAGAAACTGCTTTACTATTAGCTGACTGAAGCTGTCATTCATTGGACTCCAGTCCCCAGGATAGAGTTCTCTGCTCAGCAATTTGACTGAAACCTGAGGTGAACCCATACCTGCTAAAGCTCCAGTGAGTGCAAACTGATTTCAGGTTAATTCCCAACACATTAAATGGGAACTGGGTCGCTTTTGAGTGGGATGGGGGAAGGCTTGCTTCAGTTACCTTCTCTTAGTTCAAGTAGACTATTGCATTGTCTGATTGAGAAAAACATGCCAGATCCCTCAGAGTAAGGAGATGCATCCTTCCTGCCTGGAGTTCTAGGTCACACGCCTGCATTCACTTTCTGCTGGGATAATTGCTGCTCTCTCGGTAGAAACTAAGAGCTCACAAGCATTTGTTAGATTTCTTCTGCAGGAAGACGCCTGATTTGAGAGAGAGATTCCCCTCATTCCGTGAGGAAGATCTTCTCTGTGCAAGAGTTTCTTGTGCAGGAATAAATGCCTGTACACTTCCCTCCTGGTCCATTCCTCCCAGACCAGGAAGACCAGTGGTGAGAAAATGTTCCCCATATCTTCCTGAGACTAGGGTCATCCCAGTCTGGAGAAGGTGTGGGGAGCAGCAGCAGATGCCTGGGAGGTCACTCCAGTCTGGGGAGCATTGCCCTGCTGTTCTCTCTCTCCCAGGCTCTGGCTATAAGATTTGAAGAGGTTGGAGAGCCCTCTTTAAATGGGCATTTATAGCCAGGGATGGGGAGCTTTTCTCATTCCCAGGTACAGGCAACTGCTCCAGCAAATATAGCTGGAGATAGGAGAGCTTTAAAAAGTGGGTGGACGTTCAGCTGGGATTCCTAACTGCGTATCTGCTTTTTCATGGTCCTGAGTGTTGTGCACCTGACATCAGGGAAAGATTCCCTGAAGGGAGGGGAGGGAACAATGGGTCAATCTTTCCCCCTGGTCTGGGAAAGGCATGGAGATTTTTTCCTTGCAACTCAAATCCCCATAAAGACCAGAAGGAGTGAAGCAGCTGCTGCTCCCCATGGCTTCCCCAGACTGGTATCACCCCAGTAAGGGGAAGGCACAGAAAGCAGGGGAGAGAGGATGGCTGCAGGGTGGAATGCCTGGACATTACCTCTCCTGAAATTTCCACCATTAGAAATGAAAGCCTGTTCAAACTCTTAGTGAGTATAGCAAATCTTAAGTGACTGCTTGCTTCTCCTGTGCTACATTGCTACAAATGAACCTCAGGCTGGTATCTTTGCACATGTAAGTTATACTCAGACTGGGAGCCTTCACAGACTGTCAAGATGGGCTTTCTATGTCAGTGCATCTCAATGCTAATAGACCATCAGCATCCCAACTGCTTGATGGTCATAAACTTGGAGCTAAATTTCCATTAGGGCTATTCTGTCTCTGTGCAGTTGATGAGTGAGATTGAAGACACCAATAACCTATTTCTGATAATAATCTGAACAAACATATCCTATATTTAAGATAAAGTAACTTTCAGTAACAGGCCCCCTAAATTATGTACCAATATCCATAGGCATCTCAGTAAGTGGACATCATCTCAGGAAAGCACTCTGAGCTCCCACTGTAAGGCTAAAGATACTGAAGCATAAAGCTCTGCTCCAGATACAAGCTTCTTCAATTTTTTAATTAGACTTTTGTTCCTTTAGTAGAAGGACCTACCACCTCCCATTGTTTTATCATATCATCTTTACAAAAGCAAGGATTGTACATTGCCAGGCTGGATTGAGGAAAATAAACAGTAAATGAATAATTATATATTTGTCCCCAACTAGGTGTACTATAGGTATGGCATTAATTTGTATCATTCATACCAAACAGCAATGTGATGCGGTCTTCTGGGACTCCATGTCCTAAAGTATTATGCATATGTAAGGGTCAGTCAGAAAATAATGCCTCCTATTTTTTTGTCAGCTAAATATTATTGAAAAGAATGTTAACCTCACACAGAAAATCTGCCATTTATATAATTGGCTTCTATGTGCCAATCCTAATCCTTCCATGAATTACAAATATCCAATTTCACACACCAAAGTAGGACTACATTAACTAGAATGGCTTTACTTTATATGTCCATTCCATTATATTTTAGTGAGCCTTCAATCTGAACAATAAAAATTGAGCAAGGAAAATAGAGTCCATAAAGGCTTAACGTGAAGTTTGCATAGGGTTCAGTCCTTGGTACTAACTTCAAAGAAGGAATTTCCTAGATCCAAAATGTGACAATTCAATTTTTTTTCTACTTCTTTGAGATATGCAAGAATATCCTTCTTCCCCTCATATACAATATTAAAATAAGCAAAGACTAAAATAATAAAATAAACAACAATGTCCTGCAAGCTTTGATATATTTGTAGTCTAGTTACTAAAGTTTGTTTTGTTGTCTGTGGAATCTTTAATCCTAAAGAGTTGGATCTGAAACAATATTTATTAAGGAATTTAACCATGCTACCTTTTCCACCTTCACTGACTCTCCCCATAAATATTGGCTCTTCTTTATATCAGAAATAATACTGGTCCACAAGTCCACTGATTTCAGTACAATTCTTTTCACTGACTACTGTGGGTCCTTTAATCTATTCCCAAATAATTTCAATTCTAATTTCAAGGGTTAGTAATTTTGAATGCAACCTGAGATATTTTAAAATAAGCTATATATATATATATATATATATATATATATATATATATATATATATATATATATATATAAATAATAAGATCATTAGTTTCAGTTTCAACAATAAAACATTTCCCTCTACTATAAAGATGACACAGACCAATCAATCCCTTCTTAAGCATATTTTGCAGCTATTTTATTTTATTCTGTCTTTCAAGGTACACAATTTTGCTAGGAGTTTGAACTCTAGGATTTAGAACCCCATGTCAACTTGAAATACAATAGGATTTAGGTGCCTTAATTGGCTGAATTTAGGTGCCTAAATTGGTTGAAAATTCAGCATTAATCTATTTTATTTCCCTATAAAATGAACAGAAAACCATTTGCAATCTATTATGGAGCTCTGAATGAACTTACATTTGCTGTGATAGTAGGTCTATCCACAATAAATAATTTAAAAACAATCTTGCCTTGATAAAGTGAACAGTCCTTGATATTTAGGAAGAAGAGTTGAACATTGTTTGGAATAATGATTTAATCTTTTCCTTCTCAAACAGTATAATAGTTTTATCATAACAACAGCTAATATCCAATGCACAAATAAGTATGCTTTATGATTATCAGACACACTGTAGTGAAAATATTTGCCATATAAAATATGGAAGACTTAGAAAGCATCAGTTACTTAAAACATTTTTTTCAGATATTAGGTTGTAAAATGTCTCTTAAAACAGGCTTACCCTGAAAAAAATTAAATCAAATAAAGTTTAGGAAAAAGGCATAATGAACAGTTTGTCAGAGGCAGAAATTCTTTATCTTAAGATATTGCTTTGTAAACTGTCAATAATCTATTAGTCTCTTCAAAATTAAATGTGTCAATTAAAAATTAAAAGTGAGACTCAGCAACATCCAAAATCACAGCAATGAGGATAAAGCCCTTCTGCACGTGTAACACCTTGTGACAGCATATTCTTGCATTCAGCCTGACAGAGAAAGAGTTAAGGGAACAACAACAGCTGATAGAAAAATCCTTTAAAAAATTGTATGAGAAACAATTGGTGGCAGGGTGCTTTCAGTCAGAGCCTGAGCAGAAAATAACATGATGATGGAACCCACAACTATTTGAAACAGAAGAATTGTGATCCTAGAACTCAGGGGCACCCACTGAAATTAATGGGAGAGAGGCTTAAAACTAACAAGAGAAAGTATTTTATTCAGTGTGTAGTTAGCTTGTCATTACCACAAGAGGCCATAGAGGCAGATAGGGACTAGACAAATTCATGGACAATAGATTCATTAATAGCTATTAATATACTCTGGCATCTCTAAATCAACAATGGTGGATGTCAGGGAGCATTGAGCTTGAGTTCATGAAAATTTATGCTCTTCAATTGGTCTATAAGGTGCCTATCTACCGTGCCTCCAGGGTAGGATCCAGATAGACTTTTGTATTAGACTGGACTTTTTAGATAGGGGACAGAACATACTAGATATAATTCACTCAATGCTTTCCTTTTAAAGCATCCACTCCTACCACAGTACAAGGCAGGATACTTGGCTAGGTGGAGCACTGATATGACACAGTGGGTGCCTCTACACATGCAATTAGTACAATGCAATTAACTCCGGGGAAGCTCACGGTGGAGTCAGCTGCTCCCAGGTTCAGCGTTTACACATGCACCTGGGACCACAGTACACTGAGCTGGGGAAGAGCAGTCCTGGACTAGCAGGGGACCTGGGGGGGTCAACCCCAGACTCTGGGTAGTGGTCACGGCTGGCTAGGGCAAGAGGGTGTTACAATGCGGGGCTAGCTGGCAGGCAGCCCCCACACTTTAGCACCCTCGTGCCCCAGCCAGCTCCCATCATAGTCTACACATGCATTTGATCACACGCAAGTACTCTGCTGTAAGATAATACTGTCCCTGACAGCACTAGCTTATAGCTGAGTTAATAAATGTACTGAGCCCTAATACCAGTGCATGTGTAGACTGTGAAGCTTTAGTCCAGAGCTAATTAGTCTACTCTGCAGTCAAGTGCACATGTAGATGCACCCAATATGGCATTTTCTAGATTCTTATATTCTTAAGAAGCTGCTAGACAGAAGTGAGTAGAGAGCCCATGTTAACAATTGGACTGAATGTATTAATGTGTGTATGGTTGGAATAAACCATACCTTGACCATTCCTGTCTGACAGGGTAGAAGGGGAGGTAGTTAGTCAGAAGTCAGAAGCAGCTGGTGAAGTGAACTTGAGTTCATGAAAGCTTATGTTCTTCAGGTGGTCTATAACAGGGGTGGGCAAAATGTGGCCCATGGGCCAGATGCAGCCCACCAGGCCATTCTATCCTGCCCATGGGGCTCCTAAAAAATTTAGAAAATTAATATTTATCTACCCCTGGCTGCCTGTCATGCAGCCCTCGATGGCTTGCCAAAACTCAGTAAGCGGCCCTCCACCTGAAATAATTGCCCACCCCTGGTCTATAAGGTGCGTACCTACCCTGCCTTCAGAGTAGAAAGGGCTAGATATACTTTTGTATTAGACTGGACTTTTTAGATTTTGTTCATGTCAGCAAAGCAGTAAGGGCATAAATTGAGAGACTAAGAAAAAAATGGAATTTTGGGACTAGAGTGGCTGAGAAAAGCCAAGCTTAACCTCTTAATAGAGTGACTCCAACCAAGTGAGAATGAGCACCAGAGGAAGCTGCTGACATTCGCATTAAAATCAAGAGACATTTGCAAACATCAGGGCTATAGAACTGGATTCCAAGTCAGAAGAGCATTCAAACAGATTTGAGTTCACCTGTTACAGTCTGTTCACTGTCTTCTTTTAGAACCCTGAAGGATGACTGATGTAGTTCACTGAGACAGTGGGAGAGAACAGGTGGAACAGCATCATTCACTGGGGACTAACTCCCAGGAAAACATAAAAGGCAACACTTAATTGACTTTAAAGTGGTTCAAAGCAGTTGAGATGCTAAGTGCTCAGATTTCTCCTTGCATATAAGGCATGTATCACAGACTTTCTGGGAAAGCAATTTGAAACTGTTAAGCAAGTCCCCTGGTATCTGATGAAGGGATGTATTATACCTCTTGGGAAGAGCAGAGCTGTGGACAGGAAAAGAGGAGATCAACAAGAAGGCAGGCCAACTTGCTAATACAGTACTTTATTTTTTTTTAAACATTAGGGACTAAAATAAAAGCGGACATGAGAGTGTGAACCAAGTGATAAAATGTGCACAAATGATTGCCACCTCAACCACAAATAATTGGATATTTCATATTCTGACTTTCAAGTTTTGTGACTTTCAGAAAAGTATTTTTACAGTTGGTGACAAAGTGTTTTTTTCCCTTTCACTTCCACTTAAGTCAAATTTGCTCAAGCTCTGGAAGTCCAGAAGACCTCCGTTTGAAAGCAGGCTTGCTCACTAGGCAACTTCCCTTAGCTTTTTCCATTTCTAGGTTAGAATGAAAGTATTATTTCAGTAGGACAGAATTACAGAGCAGCCAGAGAAGTTCTCTAAAAACTAAGAAGGAAAAAAAGTCCAAATTCACTTTTCTATACATGTTTCCTGAACAAGTAGAATTTATCACCTAGGGCTAGATTCCCAGATAGCAGCACCATCTTGGCTTGCTTTCACTTGTTTTTTTAATAGGGTTTTTCTGTACATACACTTGGCTAAGAGACTGAAGTATTTTTTGCTGACATCACCTTTCACATAGATAGTTGCATAGTTTTTGCCACTTCCTAATTGCACTACTGAAATATACTTTGCAGTTCAGGCTATGAATGAAGATCATTTGGAAGCTTCAAAATGCAGCAACCTGTCTGCTCAGTAGACTAAGTTGCTTCATGGATTGCACTAGCTGTTTCTGAGAGTCATTCAAAGTTGTATTTCTGATACATACTGTAAACACTAAATAATTTAAGGATATGGTATCTTCTTTCCTATGCACCATACAAAAGCAGGAGAGATCATCCTGAGGCACTTCTGCTGAGAGCCTATCAAAGCTTAACTTTTCTGACCTTTAAAGTAGTGCACACATATCTTTACTGTGAAGCATATGCTTGATTTAAAATTGTCAGTACATTATTTCCAGTTGGTTGAAGTGGGAGGGGAGAGGGTATGATTAAAACAGCTGTGCTTTTCTGGACTGTCATTTAATGTCTAGCTGTGTTAAGTGCTATGGTGATGGGCAGAAAAGTCATTACATAAGGAAAGTGAAAATCTTTTAAAAATGTTCAAACATACCCCAAGATTACAAGTGTCCTTAGAAAAGGGCTGACCCACTCCATTAATAAAGATGGCTGCCACAGCTCTTATCAGTTTTTTGCGTTTTACGCAGTAAGCTTCTACCAGCATATTTTTGTCCAGGCTGCTCATAAAACAAGGAATCTGCACCTTCTCATAAATAAATCACCTACTTGGATTTTTAGGTACCTAAATGCCTTTAAAAAGCTGGCTGTAGAAATCTCTTCATATATACACAATAATTTGCACATTAGCTTGTGAAAACAAAATCTAGGTTTGGATTCAGATATATGGCATGCAATCCTTTGAAACAGAAAAAAAACCCTGAAATCACGATCGGGCCCTATAATATGGATATGCAACAAGTGTTAGAATTATGTCTCTACCTGATTACCACAAAAGGACAGTCTTACCACAAAAAGGACCCTACCTGTGCCATCTGCCTTTCCAACTTTGACCGGGGAATATCATCAAAATAGTTTTCATTTCTTCTTCTTCTTGCATCACCCTGCATGATAATGTGAGGAACGTCTAGGGAGCCACCAGTAGTGTATGTGCTTTGGCTAAGTGATGGAGACAACTGAGGAGGAGTGTGGTTACCACTGGGTTCCTGGATAAAAATGAAAAATGTATCATAAAATACCATTTTTCTGACTCTAGACAGCAAGTTTGAAACTATATTTGAGCTATTATCAATATAAAATGTAAAAGCATCTCTAGAAGGGAAACATTATGAGTGTAGGGTAAGAATGAAATTGTGACTGCTCTACAAGTGCAGAGTACAAGGACACTCTCTTACCTTCCTCATGGTCTCCCTGCATTACTTGTGTGAGAGCAGGAAAAGAGTAGGCTCTGGGAAACCATTAGACTTATCCTTGTGCACACTGAAAGAGCTGATAGAGGTGGGTGGAAAGTAGACAAAAGTTTTGACTCCACTCCCCAAATATGTGCCAGCGTGTGCAAGGGAGCCAGAATAGAAAAGGAAATAGTCTACTACTTGTGTGGACTGGTAGCAAATTACACCACCATTCTCCCCATCCTGCATCCTAAATCTCACCACTCTTGAATGGCTAAGTAGTCTGTACTCCAGAAAAGTCTCTCTGCTGGCAGGCAAAAGAGTGAACAAGGACATGATAGAACAATCTGTATGTCTTAAAAATGGAGTTCTAAATGGAGCTAAGGTATTAGTAATAAAACACCGATTACAACTCCCAGACCTTCAGAAAGCAGTATAACCAACAGTATCTACCCAAACTATTTGCTGTAAGACATGCAGAGCACAGTGGCCTTGTCTACACCAGTATGCTTTGAAGTTTGCAACTCCCTAACTGCATCTGTAACACTTCATCCAAATGGCAAACAACAGTCCTCAACAGCTTACACTACCATGGAGATTGCTAAAAAAAGAAGCAGCTACCAGCATGTTGTATACTACCATGTCAATCTACATTTGTGCTCTACTAATGTGGACTGCAAACCATAGGCTAGGGACAGACATTACGCGTAAACCAGTTTAAGTGATCAGAAACTGGTTTAAACCTGTAACAGAACAGACGTTCAGTGCACATAAACCAGTTTGAAAATGGCTGAAACCGGTTCGAGATAAACCTGGTTGATGTAGTATCAGACTTAACTGATTTGGATCAAATCAGTTTATGCAATGATGTCCCACACCCCTTCCTGGTTTAACTTAAACCAGAGTCCCCCAGCATCCCAGATGCTTTGCAGGCACAGGCAGGACTCTCTGTTCAACAGCAGGTCTGGCCCCGCCCCTCTGCTCCCTGCCTGGAGCTCTGGCAGAGACTGCAGGCACAGCAGCATCTGCCTGGCTTCCCTCTGCCTTCCCCTCCCCACCACCACCACTCCCTGATCAAGCAGGGGTTGCCCCCTTCCCCTCTCCCACAGCACAGCCAGCATGTGGTATGCTAGCTAATGGTGAGAGGTGTCTATGTAAGGTGGACAGGACAAAGGCAGACAGAACAGTGTCCACTTAGGGCTTTTTGGAGCTAATCAACAGCTCCAAAACAGCTCTCTTTTCCTTCCTTGGAAAAAGGTGTTTAAGAAGAGCTCGAACTAATGAGAGAGGCTTTTGTTGTGTTTTGATGGGGTGCTAAATGCTGTTATCAACTCCCTGCTGGGCTGGTCAGGAGCAGGGAGGGAGAGGAACCCCTCCCTAATCAGAGCATACTGCTGGGGCCTGGCCACACACCCCCTCAGCTCAGCACTGTGCAAGGGAAGGGAGGGCTGCTCTAGTGCCTCCCAGCTTCTAGCCTGAGCCACTGCAGGCATATGCCTGGATTTTCTCAGTCCAGTGGGAATGTCTGTACAGTTACAAACCCGTTCAGCCTAGCCAGGTTAGACTAACCTGCAAAGATTGAATCAATTCAGGCTCAGGTTTTTTGAATGTCTGTCCTCAGCCTACATGATTTGTTCCTTCCACCTCCATGTCACACTGCAGTAGGCCAGGGCTGTCCAATTGGCTGTCCATCTACTCCTGAATAGCAGGGAAGTAGCCTGACAGGTCATGTGCATGCTGGTGGAGCATGGAGGATGCAAGGGGGGCACATGATGCCTGTGAGGAGCAAGGGGGCCGTGTGCTGCCAGTGAAGCCTGCATGGTGAGGAGGATCCTGGCGGGGAAACCTCCACCACATGTGGTCCATGCAGTGTGTGGCTTGGGGTACTACCTGAGACACTGTATGCTTGTGTCACCTGAGGCCCCTCCTGAAGTCACACCAAAGTTGCACAGCCTGCTCTAGGCTCTACCCAACTGGACTGTGATCAGTTTTCTGTACTTAACTGCTGCAGAGTCAGGATTACAGGTGGCCCTGCTTGGACTTCCCTGGATTTCACCCCTTGTTAACCACTTTTGTGTCACCAGCAAATTACTGTTAGCTTTTCAAGCCACTCTTTGAATTACATCTCTGAAGAAGCTTTCATGCAAGGATATATGAGGCTGCTTAGAGGCTGACAAAAACATGTGGCCAGATTTGGACTGATGAAGAGATGTAGCCACAGCTGAACATCATGCTCAAGAACAACCCGCTTATAACCAGATGTTGAACAGATGGCCCAGCTAAGTCTCATATGAATACAAACTGCTCCAGAAGAGGGCTGGTATACATCTAGAAATTAGTGGTCATGTCTACACATGCGATTTATTGTGGAGCAGACTAATTAGCTGCAGAGTAAAGCATCATCATCTGCACATGCAATGGTATTAGTCTGCAGTAAACTAATTAACACACCATAAGATAGTACTGTCCCAGATAGTACTGTCCCTGACAGTACTATCTTACAGTGGAGTAATTAACTGTGATTAAATGCACATGTAGATGTTAACTGCAGGTCTAAATTGCACCTGGCTAGCCTAGCCAGCAATGAAACAGACTCCTGACTGCCATCTAGCCATACAGATCTGCACTTGCAGCACCCTCATGCCCCAGCCAGCCCTGCTGCTGCCTGAAGCTGCCACCTGGAGCAGCACTGGCATTAACTGCTCCACACCAGCTCAAATTGCTGTCCTGGGCATGCATGTAGATGCTGTACCAGGAAGAAATTTATTCTGGCTCAAACTATTCTCGAGTTTGAGTGTGCAGTAGAATAATTTACTGCTTAGTGAGCACGTCTATGTGTATGCACTTACTGCACAGTAACTGAAATTACTGCCTAGTACAGGAATGCATCTCCATGTGCATGCCCATACTGTGCAGTAAATATGGTGACGTATGCCAACTTGAGCGTAAATTTGATACCTGCATCATGCGGATATCAAATTTATGCCCGATTAGTTACTATGCAGTAATGCACGTATACATGCATTACTGAGCAGGAACCCAGGGGGCCTCCCTGAGCCCAGCCCCAAGGCTCCTGGCTGGCCACCTCTCCTGGCTTCAATTTGGGATTAAAGTTATTCCCAAGTGTTGACAGATGGCTCTGGCTTCAATTTGGGACTAAAGTTAGTACCAAGGGCTGGCAGCCATGTGGCTGGAGACTGGAGCTCCCCCTGGAGGCCACAGGGGCACATGGCAGGCTGCTCTGACCTGAGATTAAATTTAGTCCCAGGTTGTCTGCACATGTAGACACCGGCCTATTCCTGCTCACTGAGCAGTAATTTACTGTGCAGTAAATTTAAGCAAGCCTAAACCCATGTGTAGACACACCCAGTAAAGCATCATCATCTACACATGCAGGCGCTTACTGCACAGTAAATTAATAGCCTCCATCTGGGAAGCTTAAACCCAAATGTAGGGCAATCTCACTTACAGTGAATTCTCTAAGAGCATGGGCAGGCTGTACATGAATTGAAACTTCCCTCCCCCATGTAGGGCTGCCTGGCATGGGTTAAACTTCCCAAGCAGATGGAGTCCAGTGGCTGCCACATTTTGGTGCCTGTGAAACTGAGTGCTGCAACCTGGCACAAGGCTGTACCACTCGACTTTAAGATGCCACAAATTCAAATTTTTGAGTGATACAAACCAGCTACAAAGACAGTCCACAAGATGTTTTAAGTGGAACATCTTTGCGGCTGGTATGCCATTCCATCATATTGTAAATTGCCTCTATGTGTAGCACGTTACAGCTTGTGGCACAATTTACATGTTAATCACATCAAAAATATTACATCTGCCAGGAGCCTAAGTGTTGACATGGGGAGGTAGTCTGGAGTAACTACTACTACTATTACTACTATTAACTAGTGAATTTATGACCCACTTCAGTGGTTTTCAAATTTCCAAAAGTCACAGAACCCTTTCAAATCACTTCTTCTGCCATAAAGCCCTTACCCCTATCCTAAAGACTGCTGCACAGCCAAGCAAAGCAAGCCAGCAATGGTAATGTACCACCTCTCAAACTACTCCACTATTACACTCAATCTCTTGGCAGAACCCCTGATACCCTACTGTGGAACCCCAGGGTATGAAAACCACTGCCTTAGGTTACTAGTCAATAACTTCCCTGTGAAGACGAGTGCAAAGCTAAAAACAATTTTCTTATACTGTAAATTCTTTGATGCTGGGAACAAGCCCTTGTACAAGGGGTAATATAAATAATAAAAGCTTATTTAATTAATACATTGATCTTAAATGATAACAAACGACCTTGAGGTACTGTACAACAATGCTGAAATATTTCTGTGTGCAAGGTAAAAATATGCCTATCTTTTTAAAGGCAGAATTAAAGTAGATTCTTAGTGCTAAACTTGACTGTGAATTGCACCAAAGCTCCCTACACCATACTGTTGACAGATTGGGGGACGAGCCTTGAGGAGTCCGAAGTGGGTATTATTTTTTTCCAGATGGAAAGTTTTAACTCATATGTAACAGCTGCAAATCTCTATATCTTATTATGAGCAAAGCTTATAAAACCCTATTATTAAGTTCACCCAAAATCATCAAAATCAGTTGATATTTTTCTGGCGAGTGACTGGTTCAGCTGTTTTTGCCAATGAGGCCTAGAAAAAAATACATTATTTATCCCATTTAAAAAAATGCTTTGAGGCTTTTTCTTTGAAATTCTCTAGCATCCTCATGCTTTGCAGCAGAGACTTGAAATTTACCCAGGAGAAGAGCGTGGCTTTGTTTTAGGGTTGTGTGTTTAGTTGTCGCTATCAAATCCAGCCAAACGTGACCAGTCTCTGAAAAGCTATAATTCAGATGTGCTCAGCAGAGGTGTGCTAGAGGCTAAGAGCTAAAATCCATAAAGATTCGGTCCTTGGGCCCCTGAAACACGTTCATATAATGGCATGATGGGATTTGATCCCCGATCCCAACAATCCTTCTGCCATGCAGGACTAGATTCCAATTGCCCAGTGCAGGGGGAACCCAGGATCATAATCCTGGGCTTCCCCTGTAATGGCAAGCTGAAAAAGGAGTGCCATAGGTCCAGCCAGGGCTGACAATCGACTACAGGTCATGGTACCACACCAGGGACTCAAACCAACTTGGTGTGGTCTGGGGCTGAAGCTGACAATGAGCTGATTGTCGGCCTTGAACCCAGACCACACCAGGGCTGGTTTGAGCTCCCAAAGCAGTCAGCTGAGAATCAGCTGATTGTCAGCCCTGGCTGGGGCAGCCCCAGGTCCAGTTTGAGACTGGGGTTGTCTAAGCCTAGCCAACAATCAGCAGACTCAAAACCTGGCCCCTAGCAGCTTTGGTTAGGCTGCCAGCTGCAGGGAAGCAGAGGTTCCCAGCAGGGGTGGGAAAAGCTGAAGGGCTTTGCTGCTGAGGTCTTTAAACTCCATCAGGAGCCTCTGATCCCCAATACCTTGGCAGCCTGGCAAAAGCTGCTGGGCACAGAGTTTAAAGTCGCCAGTGGGGAAGCTGCTTTAGTGCGCTCTATAAAACTCCCTAGGTGCCAGGAGTCAGAGAGCAGGGAGCCTCTCACCATTGCCTGGGGCTGAGTGCCTGGGGAGGTGTAAAAAGTATGGCTACAGCCTAGCTACAGGTGTGCTTTTTAAAGCCCCTCCATGTGCTGGGACCCACAATGTGGGGCACAAGCAGCTGGGGAAGTGAGACATCCTGGTTTTCCAGCTGCCATGCCCCACAATGTGAAGCAGCACCTGCAGCTGGGGAGTGGGGAGCTCTCAGTTCCCTAGCTGCTGCTTCCATGGGTGCCCTGGGAACTTAAAAAAGTGGATGTGCAGCTGGGATCATTCTCAATGAACCTCCTCATAGAATCATAATGTGCCTGTACACTTGCTCTAATGCATTCTAATTAAAATGTTCTAGCATCACCGCAGCATCACATGTATAAGCTCCCACAGGTTTAAAAATGGCTGTTGGGGCACCCTAACTAAAGCTCATTGAATGAGCTTTAGTTAAAGCATCCCACAGCCATTTTTAAATGCACAGGGGCTTAATACACATGATGCTGTGGCATTTTAATTAGAGCAGCTCTCTGGGTACCTCTCTAATTAACCCTCCCCACCTGCACCCCCAAGCATGTATATAAGCACCCATATACAATCAGGAGCGGAAGGGACCTCAGGAGGTCATCTAGCCCAAGCTCCTGCTCAAAGCAGGATCATCCCAAACTAGATCATCTCAGTTAAGGCTCTGTCTAGCCAGATCTTAAAAACCTCCAAAGATGGAGATTCCACAACCTCTTTAGATAGCCTGTTCCAGTGCTTTACTACCGTCCAGTGAGAAATGTTTTCCAAATGTCTAACCTAAACTTCCTTTGCTTCAACTGGAAACCATTGCTCCTTGTTCTGCCATTTGCCACCACTGAGAACAGTCTAGCTCCATCCTCTTTGGAACCATCCCTCAGGTAGTTGAAAGCTGCTATTAAATCCCCCCATAGTCTTCTTTTCTCCAGACTAAATACGCCTAGCTTCCTTAGTCTCTCCTAATAAATCATGTTCCCCAGCCCAGTAACCATTTTCATTGCCCTCTGCTGGACTGTCTCCAATATGTTCACATCCTTTCTGTAGTGTGTGTGGGTTGGGGGGGTGGGGGCAAAACTGGAAACAGTACTCCAAATATGGCCTTCTGCTGGTACCCCAGGCACTAAGGAGGAGAAAACCATCTGATTCAAATACAGAGGGTGGAGAAAGCTAAAGCAGGGTAAGGGAAATTAGTGAATTGGGAAGCAGAGTCTAAGAAGACTATAACGTGAGCAGGGAAAGAGGAAGAATTAGGACTGGAAGTCTGGGGGTGGGGCAGAGGGCAGAGGACTAGGCCTGGCTGAGAAAAGACTGGAATCCCAAGGAGAAAAAAGCTGGAACTGGGAGTCTGTGAAAGAAATGGGCAGGGAGACTAGGAGCAAGATGGCTGGGAGAAAAGATTTAGATGAACTGGTAAGCTCGAACAAAGGCAAAACTGGAACTAAGAACCAGTGGGTGGATGGACATGGAAAAAGGAGAACATGAGTGCTGGGAAAGAACTAGAACCACCTGGGTAAAGAGAATGAGACAAGGTGGCAGAAAGGGGTCTGGAGGGATAGACTCAACCTACATAAATACATTCAAGTGATCTGGGAGTATTCTCTCAGGTTTGTTCTTGCAGAAACTTACCTAGAGCCATGTACAGACATTCAATGCTGAGGCCCTGAAGGGTGGAGAGCTTGCACTTTGCAGCTAGTGAGGGCCTGTGCACATTCTCAGTTTGCTCTGCAGGCTTCCTTAATCTGCCTGGTGATAGATTGCAGCAGTGCATTGGGCAGCCCTGATTGGCTGAACCAGACTACCCATGGTTAGTTTGTGTTCCCCTGCAGCACAATGTAGAGATTGTGCAGGGGGAATGTTCTGGAGTAGCAGAGTCCAGTGAGCAACATACTGTCTACCTGGGGAAGGAGGGGGAGAACCTGAAGGCCCATGTTCTCTTCTGAGGTAAGCCATGGCATGTACAAATATGCACTCTCCCCAGGGAAACTCTCCAGGAAGTGATTTCACCCTGGTTGTTCCCAGGTTACTTTCCACCTAGAGTGGCCATTTTCACCCTGGGACAAAAAGCCCGAACATAGTACACTTGTGGTTTCTCCTGGGAGAGCAGTGACTGGTAAAATGTGTTTCACCTTTCTCTAATTTTAAACCACACAGAGGATGACAATCTGTTACTTTGTTAGCGCATGACAAAGTTCTGTATAATGGATCTAAAGGTTTCTACCTACTGATCAACAGGGATCCTGGTTTTCTCTTATTTTTTAAAATCCCCAATATATACCTGTATATTAGTGGCATTTCAGTTTAATCATGGAAAAATGTGGATTTTGGCTTACTTTTTTAAAACCAAAAATTGGGGATTTTTTTTTTTTTATCAGAGAAAACCAAGATCCCTGCTGATCAACCGTGAGTGTCAATATAATATCATATAGTTGATTGGTGGGGGGAAGAGGGAGTTAGCTGTGGTTTTTTTTTTAAAGAAAAGGAAATCACACACACACAAAGCTATTTTAGAAGAACATTAAGGTTACAAAGTTAAACACTCCAGTGTTACAAAATGCCAGAATTAACACTTCCTATGCATTTTGGAATAGTATTTAAATGATATGAACAAATACTATTGTTTCCTATAGAAGTCCTGCACAGTGCACAGATGGATAGTAGGGCTGTGCAAAGCTTTGGGTGCTGATTCAATTAGGAGGAGATTTGGCTCGATTCGGTAGCCAAATCTCTGGATCCGAATTGAATCAGGAGACCAATATAAAGGTCTGAATAGATTCAAAGCTCTCCAAATCAATTTGGAAAAGTGTCGCAGGGCACCCTGCTCCGAGCTGAAACTGCCAGGGGAAGAGCCCTAGCAGTGAGTTGGAAGCCCCAGCTGCTGGTTACCAGGGCAGCCAGAATGAGCTAGTGGCCCAGACCTGTCAGCGGTCAGCGGAAAGGGCAGGGCCTGGCTCATATACAAAGCCCACGGCTGAGGCCAGGAAAGCAGTTCCCTGCCAGCAGCTAAGGGGGAAGGAGCTCTCCTAGAGCAACCAATGGGGAGAGGCCTGACTGCACGAGCAGCTCCTGATACTGTTGAGGGACAGAGTATTCCCTGGTATGGTCTGAATGATTCAAACTTTACTGAATTTATGTTACAGCCCAGGGGCTTGTGTTCTGTTTACTGTTGTATAACATCAGTGGTTTGGATGAGGCTATTAGGGGAAGGAGGAGGCCTCATAGGGGAACCACGGCAGCGTGGGGACCCCAGCACCAGAGAGGGCGCAGCATTTGGGGTACATTGACCCCCAGCGCCAGAGAGAGCACAGCATTTGGGGTGCACCAACCCCAGCGCCAGAGAGGGCACAGCACTTTGTGGGGTGCGGAGCGAGATGGGGCCGCGGACAGCCCAAGCGCCAGTGGGACGCAGTGCGAGATGGGGCCGCAGACAGCCCAAGCGCCAGTGGGGCGCGGCGCAAGACGGGGCCGTGAAGGGCCCAGGGAGGACAAGGGGTACAAATTATAACAAGGCTCAGACCAAATAACGTCAGTACCATCAGCGAGGCTTGGGGCATGGTAAAGGGGCGGTTGGAGGCACACATAGCCCATAAGGCTAAGGTGCCCCGAAACACCCGTTGTGACATCTGTCTTGGAGCAGGATCCACCAGGGGTCTGGAAACCCATGGGGTCCAGAGAGTCAATCAAGACCCTGTCCAAGAGGACTGAAACGCAGCCTCCCTATCATTCATACCATCAAAGACATGGCGGGCAAGAATCGAGGGTGCCCACTGGGCCAACTTGGCATGGTAAGAGGGCCTTGGGGAGATCATGGCCATCCTGCAGGACCCCATCGTGTGAGGAAAAACGTTCAGAGAGCTTCAGAGATTTGGGCTGTCCCCACTCACTGCTGCAGGGAGCTGAACCCGGACTCCATGACGGTAAGTAGGGGGAGGGGATTAGAGGAGGGGAGAGGGAACCATGGGGGGATGCCAGCCTGTCCCCATCCCCTGGCTGCTCCCCCACCCCCTTGAGCACCCGCCTGTTCTCTCAACGCCCCCCCCACAAAAACAACCCCCCCCCACAAACTGGCTCCTGCCAGGTGGGAAGGACAATTCCTGCTGTCCCCCACTGCCCCGCGCTGCATGGGGGAGCTCTGCCACAAGCCCCCAGCCCCTGCCCGCTCTCCCAGCCCCCCCCATGGCTGCCCTGCCTGGCCCTAGCTCCCGGCTCTCTCTCTTTTTTTTTTTTTTAAAGCCCTGCACTCACCTGCTGCTGCAGCGGCTGTCAAAGCTTCCGGAGGCTCACGGCAGTGTCCCCCATGCAGTGCAGGGCAGTGGGAGTAGCAGGGATCACCCCCCCACCTGGCAGCAGCTGGTGAGTGCTAGGCTTTTTTTTTTTAAAGAGCCAGGACGCTGGGGCTGGAAGAGCAGGCAGGGATGTGGCCTGTTTGATTCAGAGATTCAGCGGCGGCCGAATCTCCGAATCAGATTAGACTGAACTGATTCTGGACAATTATTCAAATCACCAAATCAAATCACTGTCCCCCGAATCGGCCAAATCCAAACACAAAGCGAATACTAGCCACTTTGCACAGGCCTGATGGATATCAATCTGTTCATGATCAGATTCGGTATTTTGTTTTCTTTTAATTTTTTCAATATGTGGCCACGTTTTAAATTTGATGTTCTATTCAAACTTTACTTTGAAGATAAAATGATTATTTTTTTTAATGGGCTTCCCACTATAATACCTCAATGCTTCACAAAATTTATTTTCACAATGCCCTGGTGAGATGAAGGGGTACTATCATCATCATCATGTTAGAGAGAAGAAACTGAGGCAAAGAGTAATGAAAGTCAAAAGCAGTAGTGGACAATCCTTTTGGCAAGCATACTACAAGTTAAGTCCAAAGTATGAGATGGTGCCACTATAATAATAAGCCAATCCCATCATTCTGTGTCAAATCACATTGCCCTCCAGATGTGGCAAAACTTAACCTACATTCCCAGCTCCTGCTTTGCCAAACTCTCAAGCTAGCAGCACCTCCCACCCAATCCCCAAGTGCAGCCCTGATCCTCTTCCCTTCCCAATGTGTCATCCCAACTCCTGGTGCTCACACCCCTTTTAATTTGGTGGATCAAATCAGGCATAGGGTATGTACAGACATTTGGGCAGGTGAGGGAGAAGTTAGAATAGATCATGTTAAAAATGGCCAGCTGATGATCTAATTTATTTTGCCTATCTGTAGAACTTACACTTAGATCCCTAGTTACGTTGATCTAAGTACATACTCTAGAGAGGTTCCAGGAAGGTTAGATCAGTCAAAAATGACCAACCCAATCTAAGTTAACTGTACCTTGGAGGTACACTAAGTTAGATTGTGCATGGCTACAGCAATCTAACTGCACTTCTGTATATGTTCAGAGTGCAGCCCCAAGACAGGGAAAGCCCAGCTGCTGGCCCCAGCCCCAGCCCCAGTGCTGTGCTTTTCCTATCCCCCCAGCACCAAGCTATTTTTAGCCCCCTGACCCTTCCTCCCACCCCCAGACAGAGCATGCCCCCGCCCCCTCAACCAGCCAGACCCAAGCCTGCAAACTCCCCCGAATCTGTTCCCGGTGCTGTTTTTACCAGTATTTGCCATACCAGGAGCTGACTGAAGTAAGTTGGGCTGGAAGGAGGAGTGGGAAGGATCAAGGAGGGCAGGGGTTAGTTTGGCAGGGGCACTGTTCATCTAGGGGTGGAGGAGTAGGGGCTAAAAATAGCTTTTGGTCGGGGGGGGAGGCAGACCCCTGATCCTGTCAACCCCTCCCCCACAGAGGTGCCAGCCCCCCAATCCCACCAATGTCCACCCATAAAGCTACCAGCCTCCCTGATCTGCCCATCCCTCTCTACAAATTACTTTAACTGGGCTCCTGGTGAACACTGGTAAAACTGGCCCCAGGAATAGTGACAGATAATGCACAGGAGGTAGCAGGATCAGGCTTACCCCCTTCCCATGGAAACTGCTAGCCCCCTGATCCCCCAAGGCCCCCTGTGGACCCCACTACTCCCACCAAGCCCTCACCCCCTGTAGATGCTGTTAGCCCCCTCTTCCGCCATGCAAAGCCTACTAGCTGCCCCCCCAGCCCTCCCTGCTAGCCCCCCCATCCCTTCCACCCCTCCCCCTCCCCTGACTTACATTAGCTTAGGTTCCCAGCACCTATCTAATTGCTAAATTAGATTGGGTGGCCTTTTTTAACCCAATCTAACCCCCCTGAACTTCTGACTGTAATGTCTGTATGAAGCCACAGTCATAAGCACCCAGGAAAAGTATGGTGTAAGTGACATTCCCAGCATCACTGAAAAACTCTATGGCATAGGCAAGGATAAAATCTAGTTCTCCCAGGCCACATTTTACTTTCTCAACTACAAAATCATCCCTTCTTTTCCTCCTGTATCTTGCTTGTTCATTACATCTCTTCCAGCTTGTGTAACAAATGGAAGAAAAATTCTACAGAAAACAGCCTTCTTCATTATGCGACCCTGATTCATCCCCAAAACAATCCCTCCTGCACAGTGAATAAGGCAGGGGTGCCATCGAGAAAAGAGTATGTGAACATGTAATTAATGACTGTATCATAATGCTTTCATAGAAGGGGGGGTGAGTTAAGATTGCAAAGGAAACCTTAATTCTGGCATTTCCTAATTTTTGAGTGCATGCCTTTGAAAAGTTATTATATGCTATTAATGCGTCTTTGTATATAATATTTTTGTTACTTTTGCCTCCATTTACCAGGTATTTACTACATACAAACAGAGCCTCCTAAAGCAGAAGATATGCATTTCACTTATTTAACTGTTTTTAAGAACTAAAAATGTATTTGTGCATACTGCAAGGTAAATACTGTGCTTTGTGTTTGCCTAAATATTCCTATGGGACAGCATCCATATTGATGGATGAGAGAATCATAGTCCAAACCAATGTCCTTTGCTTTAGGACTCCCTGTAAAGACTCCAATACTACAAAGGGATGAATAATGTTTCGTGATTGTCTGAACCAGTAATTCTAGCTGTGAAGCACTGACAATCTTTTCCTTGTTCTGATTGCATCTGGAGGTGATTCAGTTTACCATGTATGTAGAAATCCCATGACTTCAAACCACTGAGTGAGAATGAACTACTTGCAGGCTTTTCTTTTCTGTTAGTATTTTAGCATTTGCTGTGTGCTAGAAAACAATTTACAAAATACAAGTATAACAACCATATCGTCTATTAGAGCAATTCCTTAGGACAGGAAATCATGAGTTCAATGATACCATTGTCACATTACACCCAGATTTTAGCTCTTTGTAAATGACACTGGAGAGTAAAGAGGGTGAAAAAAGGGTGGTCAGAGAATCCTTAACTTTCTTTTAAAATAAGATCCTGAAAGGCAGCTGCAATTCACAGTCTATCTATACCTCCTGTCACCAGAAAATATAAGCTGGGAGCACAGTATGCCCTCTAATGGAATTCTAGTCCAAAGAACGGTTCCCATGGGAATACTCGAATCGGATCATACAATTTGGGTTTGTAGGGTTGGAAAGGACTTCAATGGTCAGCCAGTCCAACCCTGCACTATTCAAAGGGGAAATAGCTGGATAAAAATGTCTGGATAAAAGTAACCTGAGATATCCTGGACAGACCACAGTAAGGATGGGTCTCCAAAGCACAACTGTATAAGGATAATACACTGGAAGAAAGAAAAATCGGGGGATTCAAGACATCTAGCACGTCTGAGGTAGAGAGAGGAGTATAATTTGAGAAATCCAGGGCAGCCTAAGGGACAAAAGGGGAGCACATAAAAAGTGGAAACAGGGAGAGATCACCAAAGATGAATATACCTCCTCTGCTCGTGCTTGTAGGGAGGCAGTTAGGCGGGCCAAAGCTACCATGGAGCTGAGGATGGCAACCCAAGTAAAGGACAACAAGAAATTGTATTTTAGATATATAGGGAGTAAAAGGAAGGCCCAGGGAGGAATAGGACCCCTGCTAAATGGGCAGAAACAATTGGTGACAGACAGGGGGGACAAGGCTGAACTCCTCAATGAGTTCTTTGCCTCAGTGTTCCTAAGTGAGGGGCACGACAAGTCTCTCACTGGGGTTGTAGAGAGGCAGCAGCAAGGCGCCAGACTTCCATGCGTAGACCCTGAAATGGTGCAGAGTCACTTGGAAGAACTGGATGCCTTTAAGTCGGCAGGCCCGGATGAGCTCCATCTGAGGGTGCTGAAGGCACTGGCCGACATTATTGCAGAGCCACTGGCGGGAATATTTGAACGCTCGTGGCGCACGGGCCAAGTCCCGGAGGACTGGAAAAGGGGCAACGTGGTCCCCATTTTCAAAAAGCGGAGGAAGGAGGACCCTGGCAACTATAGACCTGTCAGTCTCACCTCCATCCTTGGCAAAGTCTTTGAAAAAATTATCAAGGCTCACATTTGTGAGAGCCCGGCAGGACAAATTATGCTGAGGGGAAATCAGCACGGGTTCATGGCAGGCAGATCATGCCTGACCAATCTAGTTTCTTTTTATGACCAGGTTACGAAATGCCTGGACACAGGAGGAGGGGTGGATGTCGTATACTTAGACTTCAGGAAGGCCTTCGATACGGTATCCCACCCCATACTGGTGAACAAGTTAAGAGGCTGTGACTTGGATGACTACACAGTCCGGTGGGTGGCGAATTGGCTGGAGGGTCACACCCAGAGAGTCATGGTGGATGGGTCGGTTTCGACCTGGAAGGGTGTGGGCAGTGGGGTCCCGCAGGGCTCGGTCCTTGGACCGATACTCTTTAATGTCTTCATCAGTGACTTGGACGAGGGAGTGAAATGTACTCTGTCCAAGTTTGCAGATGACACAAAGCTATGGGGACATGTGGACACACTGGAGGGCAGGGAACAGCTGCAAGCAGATCTGGACAGGTTGGACAAGTGGGCAGAAAACAACAGAATGCAGTTCAACAAGGAGAAATGCAAAGTGCTGCACCTAGGGAGGAAGAATGTCCAGCACACCTACAGCCTAGGGAATGACCTGCTGGGTGGCACGGAAGTGGAAAGGGATCTTGGAGTCCTAGTGGACTCCAAGATGAACATGAGTCGGCAGTGTGACGAAGCCATCAAAAAAGCCAATGGCACTTTATCGTGCATCAGCAGATGCATGATGAATAGGTCCAAGGAGGTGATACTTCCCCTCTATCGGGCGCTGGTCAGACCGCAGTTGGAGTACTACGTGCAATTCTGGGCGCCGCAATTCAAGAGGGATGCGGATAACCTGGAAAGGGTCCAGAGAAGGGCCACTCGTATGGTCAAGGGCCTGCAGACCAAGCCCTACGAGGAGAGACTAGAGAAACTGGATCTTTTCAGCCTCCGCAAGAGAAGGTTGAGAGGCGACCTTGTGGCCGCCTATAAGTTCATCACAGGGGCACAGAAGGGTATTGGTGAGTATTTATTCACCAAGGCGCCCCCGGGGGTTACAAGAAATAATGGCCACAAGCTAGCAGAGAGCAGATTTAGATTGGACATTAGGAAGAACTTCATCACAGTTTGAGTGGCCAGGGTCTGGAACGGGCTCCCAAGGGAGGTGGTGCTCTCCCGTACCCTGGGGGTCTTCATGAGGAGGTTAGATGAGTATCTAGCTGAGGTCATCTAGACCCAGCACTCTTTCCTGCTTATGCAGGGGGTCGGACTCGATGATCTATTGAGGTCCCTTCCGACCCTAACATCTATGAATCTATAAAAATATACATAAAGCAGTGAGTATGGATATTCTAAAGGACACCATGATTAGGATTTTGAAGAAGTGTACATTAATGAAAAATGAAGAAGAAAAACTTTTCTGGCTACCCAGGAACACCTTATATCTATACATTTTTAATTTAATTGATTTCAGGGAGCTATCTGTAAATAAAGCAAATAAAGCTGCACTTACAGAAAAAACAACCAAGCAGCATTTTAAAAATGTGAAAACAACAGTAATGAACTCCAGTCCATAAGCTTAAGGTACTAAGCGACCACTCATTTTTATTTGACTTTTATGCATTTCCTCCAGACTTTACGAGGTATCAGACAAATATACCAGAAACTTACCCTGAGGGTTATTGACCGTGGTGGTTTCTGAGGAGGATCTTCGTGAAGCCTGTCTCCTAGAGATGCCAAAATGCGTTTTCTGTGGCCAATCAAGCTGATTTTTAAGACCTGAAAAATGACAAAAAGCTCAGGTAAGAAGAGTCCATTAAAACCTGTTAAACAAAAAACCAGTCAGAAAAAAACAGATTTTCAATAAACCTCTTAACAGGTAAGTCCTCTATATGGGTAAAATAGAAAGAGATGGATGAAAAGATTAGCATAAAGGATTACAGATGGGAGAAGAGGAGGAGGTTGCCAAGAGAGAGAGAGTGAAAGCAAGAAAGAGAGAGAGAGTTCAAATAGAGAATGATAGAGAATGAGAGCCCCCCATTCCTCCCCCCAAAGAACAGAAGAAAGCAGGTACAGGTATAGCAAGTTTAAAAAAACAAACAAACAACCAAGAACTCCCCACCAAAAAAACAAACCAAAAAAAACCCATCAAGCAAAACAGTAGAGTGGAGAGAGAAATGAAATGGGAGGAGAGACTTACAGACCCAACTCCAGAGGGGACAGAAACAAAAGCATAAATAACAGCAATGGGGAACACTGCAGAGGGAAAGGTAGGGACACAGACAAGAGAGAAAAAAAGGATACCCAGGGAGGGGAAGGGCTAAGCAACTATAGACAGAAGAGTGCAGAATACCATTGATGATAAGGAAGAAAGAGGAAAGGAAAGAAATGAAAAAGGAAAGTAGAGAACAGCAATAGAAATATACATTTCTCAGAACTTGGAACCTCAAGACTCTGTACTCAGCCAGTTATACCCTCAGCAGGTATAAGCACACGAGACACAAGATAGACCCACCTCCTGATTCTGGTTGGACCACTCTCTCCTGCAGGTACAAAGGAAAAAACAAAACAAAGCAAAACAAAAAAACCCCACTGCAATCCAATAAACTATAGCAAATGGACTGAACCAAACACTTTTGGCCCTTGCTGAATTCCACTGGCTGTCACAATTACAGAGACAGTAGAGCCATTTCCCAACTATTTCTATCAGTGCTCTAGCAGTAAAAACACTTTATTTTACCCTACCATGCAAGCCCCTTCTTCCCCCTCTCCTCCCCACACACACGAGACTTTGGGAAAATGCGGGTGAGGGGAAAGGTAAAAAACTAGAGTATCAGTGGCAGAAAACAATCTGAGCCAAAGAATTTCTGCAAACTTACACTACAGCATTAGAAGGGAAGGGAGAAATCTCTGCTCTCTTATACAGATGCCAAAAATTGTACAGCACAGAACCACTCCAGACTATATATCCTCATAAACCACAACTGCCTCCATTCGCCCCAGAACACCACTGTAAACCCTAGACCCCAGAAAGCAGCACTATGAATACTTAGGACCAGGAAGTGTTGAAACTCTGTTGGTTAATAGGAATTTTCTGTTCACCTTAAAATAGGGCATAGTGCTAAGAAGTCATCACTGTAGACTACAGACCTTACAAATGACTACCCTTCTCATTTTTAAGCAAGTAAATAAAAGAAGAAGGAATTGGAAGAGTTTCCAATTTCATCTCAGCCACCAATATCTTAGGTCCTTCATAGTCTGACTGCATACCAGACAAGGAACTGATATCGCACTGATTGATCCAATGGATGAACTCCTCCTAATGACAGGCAAGGAACTATATCTACATGTTGAACCTATGCTAAGCAATATTTTGATCTGATCATGAAATACTCCAGTTGCCTAGGGATGCAGAGGTACTGGCACTACTATGAAATAGAAATAGTTTCTCCTCCAGACTGAGCCCACTGGGTCACTGGAGAGCTGTTCCTTAATAGCCAATCTATTAAGTTCCACAGACCTGTGCTCTTCTCCCATATTATTCCACGTCTATAGGAAACATTAGGAATGCTAGTGAGACAACATAAGCTAATGTCACCAGCATGCAGGAAATATACAGATCTATCTTTAATTTACATTAAATGCAAACCAAACCATTTACTCAATCTAGCTATAAGATTGAGTCTCAATTTCTAGCTATAAGAAGCATCTCCATGAACTACTGCTGATTCAAGCACATTACTCAGGTAATGCTAGCAGGAAGAAAGTAGTGCTTTGAAGAACTTGGTTCTTCTGAAATATCCCCCACTGTCATAGGCTTTCCCCTCCAGATTATTAAGTTAGCCTACAGTCTTGGGGGTCTTTCTGAACTCCTCAATGCTTGGGAGGACTAAATATGTGTGGTGGGCAGGGAGGGCACAGCATACACAGGGCTGCAGCTGAGCCAGAACAGCTCTGGGCAGGAGCTGCCACCAGAGCCCAGTGGGTGAGACCACAGTGCCATGGCTGCCAAGATCAGGCATGGTGTCAATGGCAGCGTGGAGTAATGCCCCCACTGCTGCTGGGTGGGCAGGAGGCACCTCAGCTTGGCA
Source organism: Alligator mississippiensis (assembly GCF_030867095.1). Classification (NCBI taxonomy): domain Eukaryota; kingdom Metazoa; phylum Chordata; order Crocodylia; family Alligatoridae; genus Alligator; species Alligator mississippiensis. The sequence continues at coordinate 93,480,547 of NC_081827.1, read as the reverse complement.
GCCATGGTGGTGCAGGGCTAACTTCTGTGCTGGGTTCTGCCCACTGGGCCATGGAGGCAGCTCCTGGCTGAAGCTGATCTGGCCAGGTTGCAGCCCCGTACCCCACTGTGGGAGCCGAAATCTGCAGGGGGGCATGCGCCCGTCCACCATGTCACTTGTGCCCTCTCTTACTACCCACTACAAACTCATACATGGGGGAACCAAAGGCTGTGGGTTCAGAGTAAGGGGCAGCGGCCAAGACAGGGGACTGTGGACTGGGAGTGAGGGGCACCTGCAGGACTAGGGGGGTCTGCAGCTTGGGGGTGAGGGGCACCCTCATGGGCAGGGGCAGGGCACTGCTTTTCAAGGTTGCTCCATGCCACAAAGCAGTAGGGGAACAGCCACAGCTGAATCTACATCCTGGTGAGTGAAGGGGACAGGGGGAGCTCTGATTTTCTATGGTAAAAAAAAATCAAAAGTCAAAATATACAGCTATTTAGAATCTGTTTTATTATAATGATTGAGGCACTGGCAGGCTTCCACACTGCTTTAAAATTGTAAATATATCAATAAACATTGTGTTCAACTAATACCTATATATATGAGTGGTATTTCATCTTAATCACAGAAAAACATAGATTTGGGGGGTTTTAATCAGAGAATTTTGGATTCTTTGCAGGAGAATTTGGGATTTTTAAACAGAGAAAACCAGGATCCCTGCTAATTAAATACTGAAGCAAAACAAACAAACAAGCAAGCAAACCCTATTTCTCTATCTCTGATTTATTTTCATGATGGAACTCTATTTTCAGCCTAGCCAAAGGAACTCCCACATTCATAACCTCCAAACTTGACCACTGCACCTCATATATGCCAGTGAAGCAAAACACCCCCCAAAAGCTTCTGGTGTTCCAAAAGTAACAGGTCAAATAATTTTTTGAACACAACTAGTAGTGCTCTTGGCCCATTACTGTCTTCCCAATGACTCGAGTCCAGTTCAAAGTCTCTGTCCTCACACTAAAATCCTTCCACGGGATTGACCATAACACCTCATCAATGAAAATAATGACTAAGAAACATAAAAAGGATTACTAATTAATAAATCACTGTGAGAATAAGGTTTGGTATAACGGATTCTCCCTGAAGCTTCATAAAACCATTGAAGATGAAAAAAGAAGAAACAAGTCTTTACATATTTGCAGGGGAGTCTCCAAATGATTGTACTTTGGAAAAGGTGTGCTTAACCCCGAGAATTGTATGGCTCTGACCAGCAGGTACACTGCTAAACTTGTATTATGTTTGCTCTTTCACTAAAGGATCACTGGGTGCATCTCCACAAGACACATTGAGTGCAGTAGACTAATTCTACTGTGCATTAGTGTGCCGGGCAAAATCTGTGCTAATGAGCTAATACAGCATAGATTTAGTCTACTGCACATTAACATCACAAAAAGACAGTTCATTTGCACTAATGTACAGTAGCGCCAATTACGGTGTATTAAGTTAGTACCTGTCCTTACAGGTATTAAACTTAATGTGCTGTAACTATGGCGCATTAATGAACACATAGATGCACCCACTGTGAATTTGATTCGGAAGACATTTAAAGAGGCACCCTAAAGAAACATATGTTCTGGCCAAAGGCAAATGTAATCATGGAACTGGAACTAGACAAGTGTGAGTCTTTGCTCCCAGTCTTGTGCTCCAGGGTGGTGGGAGGGTCACTTTAATTAGAGTGGCTCTTGGGAGCTGCCTATTTAAAGCGCTCACAGTGTCTCGTGTATTCAGCGTCCCACACCTCAAAATGGTGGTGGGGGTGCTTTAACTTAAGCTTATTCAACAAGCTTTATTAAAGTGCCTCCACTGCCATTTTGAAGTGTGGGGACACTGAATACATCTGACAACAAGGCTGCTAGAGTGTGCTAATTAGCACGCTCCAAGAGACTCGATTATTTGAGTCTAATTAGAACATGTCAGAACAGGCAATTGGCACATGTATCAGTACCCATTGTTAATAAAAGTTGCTTAGTTCTGGTTTCAAAATATACAATGGGTTTCCTATTTTTCTTGCCTAAATGTTCACTATCTTCCCAACATGAAATCTTATTATCTGAAACACTTAAACTTTTAAGTTATAAAATGAGAGTTCAACAGATAATCTGAAAAATTGTTCTTTGATGGATTATCCTTGACAGTATTTAGCAAAAATGTCAAATATCATGAATATGGGTCAATAGTGTGTAATGGGAAGACGGCCTAAAGCAGCATAAGATTAGAGCCATCCCAATGTTGTATACCAAACAGCTATCAGACTCTTGCATTTCCTTAGTCCATAGAGTAATCTTGTGTCCCACCAATATTTTTAACATCAGATAACATGGAATAACTGAAACACTGAATTTTATAGCCAGTCAATACAATGCACCTGACTGTTATGTAATGCAGAATTATGCAGTATAGATTGCAGCATACTTCATGTGTGTCAGTGAAACGAGTTTTGTCACTTGACTATGGTAAATCATCTAGATTTTTTCATGACACTGCTGCAGTAGTTTAAGGCTCTGCATAGCCTAAATTTTATATCAGAAATGAAAAAGCATGTGCGTATGTACTGTGCTGACAAGCACGATACATCCCACAAAACAGTACAACTCCACCTTACATTTTGAATAAGTATAAAATCAATTTTAGTAAGATGGATAATGCCTGATGGTATACTACAATTAAAGGAAAATGAAACAAGTCGCTTGTCAAAAGAGTAATGCAAGAGCAAAGATTAAATATTGTATTTGTCTCCTTATTCTCCAATGGTTGGTCTACATACTCAAATTCCACTAGGGAATGTTACAAATCCACAAAATATGACTGCAGTATTTTATATTTGGATTTATGATTTAGCTGACAGATGTTTAAAAACCAAACACGTATAGCTTGATAACTCCTTGGTGACTCCACGTATACAGATGCCGAAAAGCACAAATTATTCCAGCTAAGGTTTACATTAATTTATGCACTGTTTTTTTTATGCTTTATCTTTTCTTTTTCTGATTGAGTGCTATGATTTACTTGTGCATTTTTATAATCCTTCCCATTTTTTCTGAGACTACATTCTGTTCTGAGGACTACAAAAGGTTACTTAATTTAAAAACCCCAAACAATTGCCTTTCTTTTGCAGCAGTTTAGAAAAGACATGGTACCAGGAGGTAGCACAGTACTAACAGCCACAGCTGTGTAAGAACTGAGACTAACTGGACTGAGTTAGCATATAATAGGCAAAAATTCTTGGGCATAATACAGTCATTATATCTCTCTCACTGACAAATAATAGACACACCACAAAATAGTATAATCCCACCTTGCATTTTGAATGATTTTGCATTCTTTGAATAACTTTGCAACCCCACCTTGCATTCTAGTAAGCCTGTTTATGTCTGGTGGTCTTATATAATCAAAGGGAAACAAGAACCAAATGTATGAATGGGATAGACATAGGCAAATTTAAGGTACCACAATATTCTTTCTCAGACTTCTGGGAGAGCAGACACAGCAGAGCTAAGTAGCAGATGGAATAGAAGCATCTAATCTCACCCAAAAAAGATATCACACACAGTAATTCTTGCCTCTTGTATACTTCCTGGACCAGCAATAACATCACCTCAATACTACCATATAATGGCATTCATATGCCATGGAGTTGAAGGCAGTACAAGAAACGAAATAGAGATTAAAACAGTGGGACAGTGGTGGCCAACCTTTTTTCAAAGGCATGCCACAAGTTAAGTCCCACCCCCTCTGCTCCCTGCCCCCTCCCTGATCTGCCACATGCTACGCACAGCAACTGTTGGTGCCACTTCTGGCATATGTGCCATGAGTTGGCCATCCCTGTCCTAGTACCTCTCTAATGGTATCATCAGTTTCTCCAGAATTTAAACTTCATTTATTTAAGAAATGTTCTTAGGCCTTGAATTGTGAAGAATGCCTTGTAAATGTGAAATTAAACTTTATTATCTATTTAACTGCCGATCGCTCTAGGAGAAACATCTGAGATTGTGGGTAGAGAATAAACTCCTGCTTCACAATATGGATCTTGCTTGGATAAATTGATGATGAGAAAGTAAAGTGCTCAGTGCTTCCATATACTACAGCAGTGCAAGGTATAAATGTGTAAGATGACAGTCCCCATAAAAGTAAAGAATTTAAGGCACAAATTCTTCATGACTCTAGTGTGGAGTCATGAACGTCTAAAAAGAGCTCTAGAAATGGGAAAGTGAATTAATATCTAACCAGTGGTGACGCATAGGGGGTACACATGCACCCACTGACCAGTCACGCTCACCGCTTAGGCGATAGGCAAGGGGGCCAGGCGGGAGTACCAGTGCCCCCCTGGAAGCACCAGCTGGGGAGTGGAGTGTTGTTGCACTCCCAGAAGTGGCCGCAGCGAGATTGGCTGCAATGATCGGCCATCTTGCAATCAGCTGCGGGCCCCCCCGCCCCAGTCAGCGAGATTGGCTGCAGGGGGACCTTCATCCCCCCAGCCACTGGGGAGGCATGTGCCCCCCCTGACTGAGGTGGCACCGGTCACCCATGTATCTAATGCTACCTCACACACAACTAATTAGTTCAGCCTTTTACTTGAGGCCTGTGAACAGAAATTTTCCCATAGCTCTCTGGAAAAACTTACTGTATTTATTGAGACCAGAGAGGAACAGACTCTGGTGCAACATGTAAGTTCTATTTGCATTTGAAAAATTTAAACATCTAGACACTGATGGCAGAATACTGCCTTAAAAGGAACTACCTAGCAAATATCTAGATCATTTTCTGAACATAATCATCATGTGCTTTGAAACCATATTAAGCATGGATACCAGCTGCTTTGCAATCACGATTTAAAACAGATCCAAATACAATTACTGTACTAATCGCAATGTGAAAAAGCATTAGTTTCAAAGTTTGACAGATTTTTTTCCCCATGAACTCTCAAGCTACATTATAATGTCACAATTGCTTATGGAAAACTTGAGTCACACTTGTAAGCTGTTAGACTACTGAGACACAGTAAATTTTGAATATTTGTAATAAGCCTTTAAACATGGTAAAATGTTGTGCATTCACATTATTAAAATATATTTACCCAATTAAAATAAAAAATATATATTTCTCCATTTTTTTTTGTTTTTAAATGCACATTAAAATGTTGGAGTACTGCATTTGAGTCATAACAAGGTCAGGTGAAAGCAGCAATGATAACTATGCACAATCTTCTCTAAGAAAAAATGGAAGAAACTGCAGTAAAGCAGGCCTGCCAGTTCACACAAATGTTGTCCCTGATCTATAATTCACCAATAAAATTTCACCCTAGGCTAAAACTTGGCATACATTACATGGTATAATCACTTTCACTATTTGGAAAGATATGGCTGAATTATTAAAATGTAATAGAAAGTGGTTACTATACATATACATAAACTGCAGTACTGATAAAATTACACTGGCCCTCACTGCTACGTTGAGTTGGGAAACCTGCTGCAGGATGTCCGAGACACTAGAAGGCACAGAAGTTGCCCTTTGCAAGGTCTCTTGTTAAGCATCCCTTCCCAATTAAAGCATCCTAGGAGCCCCATAAGGTCTACATAGTGTCAGAGATCTCAACAACATGGATCCTGAGAACCTATGGAAAACCATTTAGAGGTAGGAACCATTTACATAGATGCCTGCTCTGCCATGTTATTTTGCTGCCCCCTTTCGCTTAGAAACATGGCACATAAGATGTAAGTATTCTTAAAAAAATTATCTGTTTAACCTCCTCTAATTATATAGGTTACAGCAGCTTGGACCTAGCTGCTGCTGGGAGCTGCTCCTGGGGCCCTCTGACAAGGGAAGGGGGAAGAGGTGGTGGTAAGCCCCACCAGTCAATACAGCCCATGTGAAGCCGCCACCAGCAGCAGCAGTAGCAGGCAAGGAGCTTTCCCAGCCTACTGCAGCCATTGGCACACTGGGAGGGAGGAAGAACCTGTGAACAAGCAGCTAATTGCTTAACTGATGAGTCATTAAGTCACCCTCTGTTTTCTTCTTTAACTTCATAGGGTATTAGTCCCGCCTTCCCCTCCTTCCCCTCCTCTCTTCCTCCCTCCTTCCCTCTCTCTAGCCTGCCCTGCCGCCTTCCTGTTCCTGATGCACCATGCTGCTTCCCTTCCCCACCCGACTGTGCCCAGTGCTAAATGTTAACAGGTAATGCATTACTGATATAAATATATTTATGGTTTAAACATTAAACCTTTCACATCCCTAGCACATATAGGTAATAGACAGAAATAACTGGGCCCATGTAAGTGCCATGCTGAATGACCCTACAGCTTCTCAGTACCAGCCATGGACAAATTCAGTGAAAATTAACACAGTTCAATGGAGCATGAACTTTTGGCTACATTTTGACACAACTATCCAGTCACCCTGTTAAGGCATGGAATTGTAGGATAGCGAATTCTTAGTCCTTCCCAACCTTTACACAGATGCCGAATATTAGAGAAGCCATTCCATGCTTACCACAGTAGAAGTATTTTCACAGAACCTTTGAAAAAAGGATGCTCTTGTTCATACTTACCTTGAGGTAAAAGGTACTGCAATACAACTGGACACAAGACAACACTTCTCATTGTCACTGTCTTAATGGAAGTAATTACTTCCGTGTGTAACAAATTGGTGAGAGACTGGTTTATAAACGATACGGGACATGTGTCATTATCCTACTATATTTATTAACCAATTGGAAGCATATGCCAAGTTGTCTTGGTGACAACATTTCACAAGGACAGATGGTTGCCTAATAAATTCTGTTTCTGTAAGCTGGAAGTGAGCTAAACAGACTTTAACCAGAAAAATAAGGCTAAATTATGTAACTCAATGCATGTGTGTATTGTAAGGTTTCTGATGGGCCAGCAGGGCTATGTCTTCCATAATTAAACAAAACCTGGAATTATGGGTCTCAACTCTATAATATGCGCCATTGCTGTAAATTAAAAATACTTTCACTGAGTCAGTATAGTAACACTGTTATAAAAACAGTGGAAAACATGATCAGATTCACAGCCATTATATTTAATTATCTTTTTCAGGGTCTTGAGAGGGGTTGTCTCATATCCTGCTCTTGAAGTAATTTGGAGTTGTGTCACTGGCTTCAGGGGGAGAAGAATAAGCCCTTCACTGTATGTTCTGGGCTAAATACTGTCAGCAACCTGCTTCAAAATTCTTACTGATTTCAATGGCAGAATCTGGGGTGTCTCAAGAAAAAATATTACAGTGTAAGCTTTCATGCTTTTGGGTTGTCTAAAACAATAAAATAATACTGCTGATTTTGTCCTTGCAATGAGGATCTTTAATAATTCATCTGAAAGTTATTAATTTAATTTCTTTATGATAGAAATTAGGAGAAGACAATTAAATTAGACCTGGCCAATAATAATATTCAGTTAATCTCCTGATGATTGGTCTCACTCTGTTGAACCACTTTCTTAGAACAAGCTTTATTAATTAAAGCTAAGCTAAAATTCACAGACTTTTTAAACCTCTTGGTTTAATGTTTTTACAAGAAGCAGATGTAACCTATGATTTTGTACATGTGTGTAAAATTTTTGGTTACATTGATGGCTTGTGGAAAAAAAGTCCATTATACCTACATCCACACAAAGATTATCACAATCATTATCAGCCTAGCTTGTTCTACATGATGCTAAACATATCTTACAATATTTAAACAGCTTCAATTAATAAACTGGTTTATACATACAAAGGGTGAAACACACTCTATCCATTCTCACAAAGCCAGATCACTCAGGCTGGCCGATAGAGTGTTGATAGAGATGTCGCTAGAGTATGCGGCAATTAAAGATGTGAAATGAATTCCCAAATCAAGTACTAGTGCAAGTACTTGCTGCAGAGCTCCTTATCTCTACTGGATTCTACCTATGCCTATGAAATGAAGTAGAGGATCCTCAAGATCCAGTTCTGGAGGTGGACAGGGCCACAAGAATGTTGGACATTTCTTCTAGCCTACTTGCAATGTGACCTTCCATGCTGGCCCATAGAATCCACAATTTCCATGTGTTAACCCCTTTTCCCTTACAGCGTTACTTGAATAATAGAGAAGCCAAAACCAATTCATGTTAATATATAAATTATATAGTGTTCTAATCTTGGAAAGTATTTCAAATACTTCACAATTAATGAAGCACCTGGCGTCGGAACACAATGATGAACAGCAATTAGAGTGGTGATATATAGAAATATACATCTCTATAGAAAACTGGGAGACAGTGATTGAAATAAAATGGACATGTTTTCTGAGTATGGCACAGTTCTATCAAGGACAGATTCTATACATAAAGAAACAGATAATTTTAGCCCCTTTTAGTAAGTGGTCATTGATTTACAAAATAAAATTATATTTTATTTTAACTGCCAAAATAATTTGTGATGATTAATATTCCTCTTATGAATACCAAACAAAGCAAATAAAGACTTGCCACTTGGTATAAAAAGTACATCATGTTGCACTTAATTAAAGAAAAAGTAGTTACTGAAATGCAAATAGTAAAAATTATTTGTTTTTCAAGTTCAGGCTGAAGACGATTGAATTACACAATTAAAAATATAGTAGAATAGGATACTGAAGATACACTTATTTACATCATACACCTTAAAATTAAAATAAAATATAATGTAAAAATTAATATCATGTTAGATACTCTTTCTGATAATGCAGAACCTCTTATATTTTTTCATATTAGCAACATGCTGAGGTTACATTTAATGCAATCTCTTCATGAACAAAAGGCAAGTTTCAAATGTAAGGGAAAAAATTGATAATGCCTGCAACAAATGCTTATAAGAAAAGTCAATTTAATTTAAAAGGATATTCCATTTGCTAATATATTTATCAGTCACATAGCTCTGTGGTTGAAAATCTATTTTTTCTTATTGCATTTGAAATTTTTCCATTTAGTTACTCTGCAAAGTAATCTGAAAATGGGCACAATCCTCAAATATCCAACTAAAGCAAAACTAGTACTGAACACAAGTTTTTGCTTGACTCCAGGCTGTTTTATGCTAAGCAGTGAAGGGTGGGGAATAAAGCACACACTTGTCCAAATATTTGCCACTGTCACTCATCCTTATCCTTTATAGCAGGGGTTGTCAACCGGGGGTATGGGTACCCATGGGGGTACTTGAACTGGGCCTAGGGGGCATGCACGGGCAGGCGGGGATGAAGCACTGCCACCTCCCACGAGCAGGGCTGAGGCGGGGCAAGGGCAGTGGCACCCCTCTGAGGGGCGAAGAAGCTTGCATGCAGTGGCCGCCACCACCACACACCAACCCGGTGAGCTTCCCCCCCGTAGAGGGGTGCCGCTGCCCTCACCCCAGCCTGCTGAGCTTTCCTGCTCTGCCCCGGCCCTGCTCCTGGGAGACAGCAGCACTCTATCCCCGTCCGCCCACGCACCATCCTCACCTCCCTGCTCAGTGTCCAGCCATGCGTCATCGCCCCCCTGCTTGGCATTCAGGCACCAGGGGTACTTAGTCTAAAAAAGGTTGAAAACCCCTGCGCTATAGCATGTGATTCCTGAATTACTTATTTATAGAGTATTTTAAAAATATAGTCACATTAAAAAGGGAGAATTGCAAAAAGAAAAATATAAAATTCTAATTCTGGAACAAAATCCATAGCTGAAAATGTCAATATGTTAGTATGTCAAAATCACAGAAAGAAATAAGGATGTCTACTGCCCTCTGATGTACCCAACAGTACAGCAGTGTTGTCAGAGTCTAATCTAAACTTCATAGAGTTACTATCTTGAAAAGACAATGGCCACCTCTGCCACATAGTACCATACATCACAGGCTGGTGTAGCATGGTACTTTGCCTCTTAATCTATGAGGAAGAAGAACAGTGGGTGGCAGAGAACAGCCTCTAGAAGCACAGCAGGACAGCCGAATTAACTTCACTAAGGGCAGCGAATGGATAGCAAAAGCACTTCTCAAAATATCTTTTTCTCTTCGGGCTTGAGGTAAAAGCAGGAAGGAACATCATCAAAAACTGAAGTTACAAAAAGATACAAATAAAATGGCAAAGAAGTTCGGCCATCAACAGCTTACATTTTCCCCTTTTAACTCCAAGAGATATCACACATTTAAACACAAATGATTGTAGCCTGCACTACATGAAAAAATGGAAAGCATAAGGCTGTTCAATTTAGAAACATCTTCCTTATGAAGATTATTCCATTAAACATTCAATGTATCGAAAAAGGAAGAAACAAATAGCAAATCATGCTGAGGAGCTTTCCAAATTGGAGGCAGGTTCTCAGTTACTGTTACAAACCAGTTCAGAATGCACACCACCCCACACTCCCCCAGACACTTTTTTGTTCATCCCTTACACAGCTTTTTTCCCCCCTTTTTAAGGTATGATTTTTTTTTTTTTAAAAGAAGAAACATATGATAATATCTTCACATCCTAGCATAACTCATTTTTGACAGATAGCAATGAAAAGGGTGGTGCTTGCAGTATTCTGATCCAATGGATGGGTTAGTAGACTCCCTTTCTATAAGCCTCCTCTTTCTATAATTTCCTGTCCAATTTTCCCCTTAAAAAAAGTACTGCAATGGACTGTCACTATAGAACAATGTCATATTCCCCTCCTCAGCTCTGTTTTCAAAGGTCACAGTGGAAAATCATTTCTCAAAGGACTTCCTCAAAGGGGAAAGATTCTGATCTTTATAGGAGAGGTGAAGGAAGGATGTGTATCTTTTGGTCTTTATCTGAGGACCACATGCTTGCTACAATGAACCCTCTGTAGACCCTGGGAGTAAAGTCCCAGGATGGCAAAACAGTGCTAAGGATACTGATAAAAACCCTTCCAAGTACATGTAATAATAGTAGTAATAGTAATAATAATAATAATAATAATAATAAATCCAAATTGCGCAGTTAGCATCACAGTGGTAGACCTCTGGGTCTGCATGAAGCTATATTGCCATTAGCAGGCCTGTGTTCTCTGCAGGACTGAGACTCATATATAAACAGGACAGAGCGTGAGATCATGCTCATAATAATTTCCAAATTGTCCCCATGTGGATATCCCTACTTTTTGAATATCTCCAAACACAATAACTCAACAGAATTTCTTGATCCCATGCCTAATCATTCTGATTCTTAAGTGTCATGATTTTCTCAAATATAGCTTCCTCTTTCCTTTGTATAGAAATCAATTAATCATTATCTTTTTTATAACATCTCTTTACATTTTGGCAGTTATATTTTCCCTTGTCTCTGGATAACAGGCTCCTTAGACTGCCTCCAGCTATCAGAGTTTTCCAGGCAAACAGCACCATATTTCTATGGGTACGAAGCCAAACAAATGAAAAACCAGTGCCTCTTCCATGCCTTCTCGTGCTCCTCCATGATTTGAGATGGAACTGGAAAGGGACATAGAAGTCAATGAAAAGGGATCTATAAGTATGGCAAAAGTAAAAAGAAAACCAACCAAAGTACAAATGCAAAAGGCAATCTCATTACAGATAATGAAGAGAAGGCAGAGGTATTTGTTGTTTTTTTTACTTCAGTCTTCATGAATAAAGTCAACTACCAGATGATAAGTGTGGTAGGCAGCAAAGACAGAGAAAGACAAGCAGACTACCCTAGTGAAGAACAAGTTAGGGATTACTTAGAGATGCTAGATTTTTCCAGTTGGCAGGGTTGGATAGGATACCTCCTAGAGTACTAAAGCAATTGGTGAAGTAATTTCAGAGCCATTAGCGATTGTCTTTGAGAACTTGTGGAGGCCCGGTAAGGTCCTGAATAATTGGAAAAGGGCAGAAAGTATAGTGCCCATTTTTAAGAAAGGGAAAAAAGAGGATTCAAGGGAATTATAGATCAGTCAGCCTGATTTCAATACCGGGAAAGATTATGAAGCACATGATCAAGGCACCTAGAATAACAGGAACAGCCAGCATGGATTAACCAAGAGCAAATCATGCTTCATCACCTTTATTTCCTTCTATGATACAGTGGCAGGCTCTGTGGATGGAGCGGTAATCATGCTATACCTTGATTTTAGCAAGGCTTTTGACATGGTCTTCCACAACATTCTGATTAATAAGGTAGGGAAATACAGCCTAGAAGATGAAAGATGGATACATGGCTAGTTGGATCATCATGCTTAATGAGTAGCCATCAATGGTTCAATGTCTAGTTGGCAGGAGTTATCAAGTGGGGTTTTGCAAGGTTCTGTCCTGGGTCCAGTATTGATTAACATCTTCATTAATGATTTAGAACATGGGAACGAGTGGATGCTTACCAAATTTGCAAACGACACCAAGTTGAGTGGAGCTGTAGATACTCTAGACAGTAGGGATAGGATTTGGAATGATCGGAATAAACTGGAGAAATGGTCCAAAATCAATCAGATGAAATTCACAAAAGACAAGTGCAAAGTCTTGCACTTGAGACAGAATAATTTCATGCACAAATACAGACTAGGGAATGGCTGGCTAGGCTGAAGTACAGCAGAGAAGGTCTTGGGGGTTAGAGTGGACCATAAGCTAAATACGAACTGATAATATGCTCCTGTTGCAAAAAAAGCCAACTACTGGGTTATATTAACAGAAGGGTCATTTGCAAATCAAGGAAAAAGATTCTTCCACGCTTGCTTAATACTGCTGAGGCCTCACCTCTAGTACCACATCCCATACTTCAAGAACTTCACAGAAAAAATTAGAAAAAGTTCAACAGAGAGCAACAAAAATGATTAGAGGCCTGGGAAACATGACTGATGAGGAAAGGGAGAAAAAATGGATTATTTAGTTTGGAGAAGAGAACACAGAGAGGAGATTTGATAATCGTCTTCAAATACTTGAAGGGTTCATATAAAGTGGATGAAGATAACCTTTTCTCTGTGGCTCTAGGGAGGAGAGCTAGAAGCAATGACCTCAGACTGCAGCACAGGAAATTTAGGTTGGAGATTAGGAAGAACTGACTAGCACTAGGGGACTGGACCTGATGATCTTCCAAGGTCCCTTCCAGCCCTTTACAATCTATGAAACATAATCACTATGAGGGTGGTAAAAATCAGAACAGGCTACCTAAAGAGATTGTGGAATCTCTATCCATTTTAAGAGCAGGTTAGAAAGACATGTGACTGGAATGTTTCAGTCAGGGATGATCCTGTATTGAGCAGAGGGCAGTAATAGGTGACCTCCCAAGGTCCTTTCCAGCCCTACTTTCTTATGATCCACTGAAATACATAATATATGAATGTTAATTAATAATATTCTTGTGAAACAAAACAGGTTTTCACATCATCGCTCCACAAATATAAGCTATAATACAGATCAAATTAACTCAATACAACATAAAAAAGCCTGTCATCAACACTGTACACCAAGGCACCATATGAGCTATGATTAATAATGAATCAGAAGGGCAGAACCAGTATGAATAACAAGGGGGGGGAGGGAGGGAAACCTGCATTACAAATGATTAAATAATAATATAATTTAGGTATTTCTTCAGTGAGTTGTAATATGTAACCTCTTGGGACATATTTACTTATGTATTTAGATTTAAAATGTATTTCTGCTGAGAACTACAACATTGAATAACTGATTGTTTTTAAACTAACTAACTAAATAAGGCATTTTCAGGCATTGCTAATTAAAAATAATTAGGGGCGCACTGATAAAGATGTTACTGATAGCTGACTATTAACCAGCCATATTGGCTGTTACCAATCCAATAGCCGATTTACAGGATGCATCCTGGCAGCTTGGAAAGCAGCATCGTGCCAGTAACTCTGTGGGGAAGAAGGGGTATGGGGAGGGAAGGGGCATGAGATGAGCAGATCAAGGCCCCCATAGTAAGGGATGGAATAGGGCAAAGGCAGGGGCTGGGGCAAGGGCAGGGACAGGTGCTGTCCAGCCAGGGCAGTGAATGTGACCCCAGAACTGGGATGGAGCCAAGAGTGGCTCATCCAGGGACCACAAAAGGGTGCAAAGGGGGCGGGTCCCTGCCACTGCACACACCCTTGGGGGAGGCATGGGTGGCATGTGCCCCTCCAGACTTGTGCACAGGGTGAGGGCAGGCTGCATACTGCGGCTGCACCAGGCACTTCCTGCAGTGACGGCAACACTCGGATGGGGTGGCTACGGGGAATTTTGGGGTGGCCATAACCCAAGTGTTCCCCAACACTACCCCTGCTTGGGGCACTCTGCTCTGCTGCCTTTCCCTTGGAAGCCCTACATGCCCCTCCCGAGGGAGAGACAGCAGAACGGAGTGCCCCAAGGAGAGGTGATGCTTGGGGGGGACTTAGGGGGCTATGGCCATCCCAAAATTCCCCATAGCTCCCCCATAGCCACGCCTCCAGATGTTGCTGCCCACCCTGCCCCCACCCACCCCAAGCCCAGCCCCATCCCAGCCCCCCAACATCGGGAAGAAGCTGATGCTGCACCTGGCCCTGAGCCCACAGTGGGCAGCTCACCCTCACTCCGTGCACAAATCTGGAGGGGCACATACCCCCGACACCTCCCCTGGGGGTGTGTGCAGTGGTGAGGAATTTTCCCCCCTCCTCACGCCTCTGAACTGACCAAAAAGAAGCCCACAGCCAATAATGTTAACTTTCCTTTTATTGGTGCTGATCCAACATGCAACCTATATATTGTTACACCTCTAAAAATTATTTCAAATAATTATTCATTTGCATATCCCATATACATTATTTTCTTTAATCCTCTATTTTTTATATTCAAGATGCAGCAAAGTGTAGGTGACTAAGTCCACATATGAATATTGACTTTTCAATTCTTTTTTTACCCCTGCTGTAACACACAGTTTCTATACCTCCAGAGCTCAGAATATTTCTTCTCATGAACTGCACTATTTTTTTGTTCCAGATTTGCTATAGAGATTCAGCAGCCTAAGAAAACAATTTCTGCACTGCACTGCAGTGAAAGTGAATTTTGTTATTTAAGTAAAAGATCTGAAAAACATTTAAGGAAAAGATTAAAGACATTTTTGGTAAACTAAATTTCTTCATAACATCTTCTCAATTTAATCACTGGGGTTACTTTCTGATTTTTAGGAGACTAATTCCATATTTTTATGAGTTCTATTCAGAAATGTGTCCCATTCATCTTTTTTTAATTTAGTATATATATCTATGTAATTCACCAACTTCCAATATTCCAACTAAGATATGGGAGTTTAGGTACTCTCTCCTGCTGTGAGCCAAGTGTCTAAAATTCAATGTTAAAGATGTACTCTGTAGCATAGGTACCAACTCTGTGGGTACTCCAGGGATTAAGCACCCACCAAAAAAAATCAGCGGGTGCTCAGCACCCACTGGGCTGCTTGCAGATGTTAAAAACCTTAAAAAAACCCACACTTTACCAGAAGAAGCAGTGCATTACTTCAACCCAGCTCTGTGGTGTCTGTAAAGGTTGGGTGCTTCAGCAGGGCTTTTCAGCACTTTAAGCTAAAGCTGATTCAATCAGCTATTAGATAAAAGCACCAAAAAAGTCCCACTAAAGCACTTGAACTTTATAGATGTCAGGGGAGCTGGGCTGAAGTAATGTGCTGCCTCTTCTGGGCATGCGTGGGGCTTAGTGCAGGAACACGGTGAGTTTAAACTACCATATTTTGTGGGGGGAAGGTGGGGAGGGTGTTTACATCTTCAGGCACCCACTGGCAAAAACCAAAGTTGGCACCTATGCTCTGAAGTTTTTCAGTTCCAGTGTTCTGTGCAAGTTACTAGACACCATTTGCCAAACTCATCATCCTTGAAAAGTTATTATGTTAATAAGGTCTGTAGTAGTGTAAGAGTGATGCTATAGCTGTGATGGTCCAGAAATTATGAGGCAAGGATTTCTTAGGCTCTCTCTGACAACACATACACACAGCATAAGGAACACATTTCTCACAGAACAACCACTCCTTCTCAGAGCTCACTATCCTTGTACTCAGGGGACATCTAGCTAACACCTTTGAAAGGCAAACCTGAAAACAAGAATTCAGAAGCTGGCTGGACACTAAAAGCCAAGGACTAAACACTGACAGTGGTTCTACAGCACATTATAACTTACCTGACTCCTCAAATATTTTCATACATAAAAGGTGAGAATGACCCTCTTCCCTTTTAATAGGCTTTGATATCCCAGGAGTCAGCTTCTTCTGCTAATTGTGTTTCTGCTACCCCTGGAAATTTCTCTAACCCTCTCCCAAACTGTTCTTTACTATCCTGTGCCTGGCTTGTTCTGGTCAGATCAGATGAGGAATATTTTGCATTCAAAGATGGTCTAACTTTATCCCAACTACTCACTTGATCCAATAAAAGATATCACCCTAAGAAATCTTTGCACATCCTAATAAGGTCAATGATATTTTTAAAGAAAACATCTAGTACTCAAAGGTCTTATAGTACTAACTAGGAAATAATTATCTTTATATATTAACTTGGAAACCACACTAAAGAGAACACAGTGCATTTACATGTATCCCAAAATCTTTCAGTTTGTTCCCAGGACTCCCAAGAAAAAGGTCTCAGCTGGATGGACCCTCTGGATACTGACTTAGAGACTCTCATTTCAAAACAGCAACAGAAAAATTAAAATATAAATCTGTAATAACTTTAAATTCAACTGAAGAAATCTTGAATAGAAGAGATATTTCCCCACACCAGTGTCAAGTGAGTAAATGCACACAAATTAAGAAAAGGAAAGAGAATGCCATATAAATCATACACTGAATAAATTACAAGAGAAGGTCTAAAATGTAAACTAAGTTCTTAACATGCAAAGAGGCTTATTTATGAAGAGCCTTAAATGCTAAAATTACAATGGTAAATGTACCACACATTTTTAGAGGCAACAACGGAAGTCCCTTAAGTAAGAAGGTAAAATGGGAATTGTAGGAACAATGATAAATTAAACAAGTAGCAGAAATGTGAAGAGACTGAATAAATAATATAGATAAGCAGGAAGACCTGTAAGGAAATTTTTAAAGTAATCAGATGAGAAATAACTAATGGAAGGGTTGACTTTCTGTGCAAAATAAAATGTAATGTTAAAGATTTGAAAGAAGTCTGACATGCGAACTCTACAAAACAAGTGAGATAAATCAGAGTAAATAACAATTTTGTGTCTGTTCTACCTATTCAGATTACTTTCATCTCTCCCTCTGCTAATTACAATTCCTTCTCTCTCATCTGTTAACCTTTTCTCTCTTCATATCTTCCTCCCACTCAGCGTGTCTTTTCATCCAACAGCTTTGTTCTAAGTCCATTCTTTTTCTTTGCACCCTTCCACTGGGCTCAGTATGGTATGTACTCCCACACCAGATGCACCTTTCCCCCAACAATCAGCCCTGCAAAATTGGGGGGGTGTATTAAGCGATGAAGCTAATTTTCTGTCTGAAATAGAGGCTCCCTACTTTGGTTCTTGCTATACAGTGCAGCAGCAGTGGCATTATTACGCAGGCAGGTGAGGGAATCTATTTACTTAACGGCTAATTGTTCTTCACTCTACCGGTTGGTGTTAACAATCACCTCTCCTTTTTAATTGTCAAATATTCCACTAATAAACTAACCTTTCTTAGGGCAATTTTGGCATCTGCTAGCTCCTCCTGGTCCCTCTTCACCTACTTCATAACCCTAGAGGCTCTCTTCCTCTTTTCAAAATCACAGACCCACCCATGGAGACCTGTCTTCTGAAGAAGCCAGGGTTTCAGCTTTTAGTTAAGCAGAAAAGCAGCAGGAAAGCAGCTATAGATTCAGTTATGTTCCTGCTCTCTGCAGTCAAACTCTAGAATTTTTCTTTTTCATTCTGGCTTCTAAAAAACAAGGCACCTGTCTTATTTGGGGGTATGTTATATGTGAGAAACTGTGGTAATTTAATCTGAGGTTACATCTCATTTTGCCTTCTCTCCTAGCTAAACCATACAGAAAAGTAGAGAAGAAACGACAAAAACCCCACAGATTAGATGGGATGGCAAGGCAAAACGAAGTGAGGAGAAAAAAGAAAAAGCAAGCTACTGGCTCAATACTGATAAACTACAGGTTGTGTGAATAAAGACTATTCTCCTTTTAAATAGTAAAATAGTATTTTGAGTTATGCCTCATATATAATTCCCATCACAAACAATACATACAGTATAACTATTCTAATATGGATTTAGCTTGCAAAAAAGAACCTGGCTGTTTTTTGTCCTTGGTCTACCCCGCAAGGACACAACTGGAAGGAGAACAGATTGCTTGCTCTCACATTCTACTCTGAAAGAAGAGATTGTACAGAGTCAGTCTTCTACTCACAAGGTGCTGCTGCTATGGATAATAAAACAAATTTTCTTTATGATATGGAATGTCTAATCATAAATCCCTTATTAAATATTCCATCCAGGAAGAGCACACACCAATTGCTGAAACTTCCTTAGCCTGACGAAGGGTTTTTGAACCCGAAATCTTGCTTAATAACTATTCTCCAACCATTTGGGTTGGTCTAATAAAAGATATCAAATTCACCCAAGGAACCTTGTCTGTCTTATTAAATATAATGCACTCATTTTATTATTGATTACAATAGGAACATAGGAAAGCAGGATTGGAAAGGATATCATGGGTACATCCACACATGCAGGCACATGCACTTGCAGCAGCTCAAATAGCAGTGGCACAAATTTGTGCTGAAGATCTGTGCCTCAGCACACGTGCCTGAACACGCACTTTGGTGTGGGGCAAATTGTGTCACTTTGGACAAGCTGCCCAGCTCCTCCCAGATATTCAGCCAGGGTGGGATAGAGGCTGGGGCCAGCACCTATGCTGGCCCCAGCGGTATAAAAAGCTGCCTTGGCAAGCAGCTCAGAGCTACTTGCCCTCAGGAGTTTCTGAGGCCCTGCCAGTTGGTATCTGGGGACACTAGCCCCTTGTGCCAGCTGGACTGCTGAAGCAGCCCTAACCTAGAGTAGCCTCTGCACCCTCTACCCACTGCAGCAGTCTGGCAGTGGGGGCTGCTGCCTGGCTGTGACTTGATGCCATCTGCAACAGCATCTGCCCCCTTGGACCTGCGGCCCCGTGGCTGTGCAATTGCCAGACCCAGACAGGGACCACACAGCCGCCTGGGCTGTGGTATGGGCATTGTGGCAAAGCCACCTGCACTGCTAGGCCAGCTGCCAGTGGGCTGTGGCTGCACAGCTGGCCTTCAGTTGGCACTGCTGCCATGACTTCTGGTGTCCCTGCTCTGCCATCTCAGCAGCTATCGCTGAGATTTGCTCCTTGTGGTGGACCACTTTGACTTGTTGAAGCGTGTCCTCCTGGCCCCAAATGGCCAGGAGGTCAGCTACCTTGTCTGCCCTCCAGCTGGGTTCCCAGTGCTGGTCCTGGGCAAGCTCTTCTTCCTGGGTCCTGCCCCTTGCCTCACCAGCAGGGATCCTGGTGTTCCCTGTTTAAAAATTGAAAATTTCATGGATTTCAGAGACATTAGGGTCTGAAAGGGACCTTGTGAGATCATCAAGTTGAGCCCCCCTGCCAGAGGCAGGAAGTCTGCAGGGACCAAATGACCCCAGCAAGATAAACATCCAAATACCTTTTGAAAAAGTCCAGAGTATGTGCTTGCACCACCTCTGGGGGGAGTCTGTTCCAGACCCTGGACACTCAGACTGTAAAGAAGTTTTTCCTTATGTCCTGTCTAAATCAGCCTTCTAGAAGTTTGTGGCCATTAGACCTAGTTATCCCTTGGGGAGCCCTGGTGAACAAGTGTTCTCCCAGATCCTGATGCACCCCCCCTTACATATTTATAGGCAGCCACCACATCCCCCCTGAGCCTTTGCTTCGCCAGGCTGAAGAGTTCCATGTCCCTCAGCCTCTCCGCATAAGGCTTGCTCTTTTGGCCTTTGGTCATACGGGTGGCTCTCCTCTGGACTCTCTTGAGCTTATTCACATCCCTCCTGAAGTGGGGGACCCAAAACTGGATGCAGTATTCCAGTTGTAGCTTCACTAAGGCCAAATAAAGCAGGAGCATGATGTCCCTGGTTTTGCTTGAGATGCATGGTGGATGCATGCCAGAGTTTGGTTTGCTTTGCTGGCCACAGCATCACATTGGTGGCTCATGTTCACCTTGTGGTCAGCCAGACCCCCAAGTCTCCTTTGGTTGTGGGGCTAGCAAGTGTAGCACCGCCGAGACTATAAGTATGATGCTGTTTTTTTTCTCCCAAGGTGGAGTACCCTGCATTTCTCTATGTTGTGTGCCATCAGGTTTTGGCCCACCCACTTCGCAAGCGTGTCCATGTCGGCCTGCATCCCCAGCCTGTCCTCCAGTGTGACTGCCTTCCCCCATAGTTTAGTGTTGACCATGAACTTTGCCTGTCCGCATCTGATGCCCAAATCCAGATTAATGAAGATATTGAAGAGTACCGGCCTGAGCACAGAGCCCTAGGGGACTCCACTCGTAACCTTACACCACGTTGATTTGCTCCCAGTAATAAAACCACATTGGCTGGCATTCAGTAGGTTGCCTTCTGTTAGCCTGTTGCAGATGGATCCCTTGATAATTTTCTCTAAGACCTTTCCAGGGATGGACAGCAGACTGATAGGTGTGTATTTCCCTGGATCTTCCTTCCTCCTTTTCTTGAAGATTGGGACCACGCTGGCTCTTTTCCAGTCTTCCAGTACATCACCCAAGCACCACGAGGTTTTAAACATCTTGGCCATAAGGCATGCTATGATGTCCGCCAGCTCTTTTAAGACTCTCGGATGCAATCTGTCTGGGCCCACAGATGTATGGATGTCAAGCCTCTCCAAGTATTTTCTCACTTGATCTATGTGAATTGTGGGCCCATTTCCCAAGCCCTGAATGCTTTGTGTCCTGTCTAACATGGGTAGAAAACTGACGCAAAGTAATCATACAGGAGATAGGCCTTTTCTTGTGCATCAGACATCAGCTGCCCCGTTTGATCTTGCTTTTGTTCTTCCCACATACCTGAAGAATGACTTTTTGTTATCCTTGATTCTGGTGGCTAGCCTGAGTTCAATTACTGCTTTGGCTCTTCTGGACTAGTCCTTACAAGTACGGGCAAGTGCTGAGTAGTCCTCCTCAGGACTTCTCAGGTGATGATTCAAGTTTTCCATCTGATGTAGGCTTCTCTTTTAAGTTTCAGGAGACCCAGAAGTTCCCTGTTGAGCCAAGGGGGCTGCCCTGCCCTCTGGCTGCATTTCCTGAGGAATGGGATGGAATTTCCTTGCACTTTGAGGATTGATCTTATTCTCTGATAAAAAAACAAAATTCTCTCATTAAAATACCCAAAATCCATGTTCTTACATGATTAAAATGAAACACCACTATATATAGAAAGAGCAATTCAGCAATGTTTTATTGATATATTTACAAGTTTAAAGCAATTTGGAACCCTACCAATGCCTCTATCATCATAATAAAATGAATTCTAAATAGCTATACACTTTGGCATTGGCTTTTGTTTTTTTTACCATAGAAAAATCAGAGCTGCCCCTGCCACCTTCACTCATCAGGATGTGAAGCACTGAACAGCACTGGGATGCAAGAGCAGTGCCAGCCCTTGCTGTTCTACTCCCTGTGCCTGTGCCCAGGCCCCAGCGATTCCTATATGCTGTTCCTGGGAAGCTCTCAATGGGGGCTCAGGAACTCAGCTAGGCAAGCCCCTTCCTTTCCAAGCTGGCCTCCACCTGCACGTTGAACCTACGTTGAACCCCATCCTATTCTCATCTGCCCACTTTTGTAGTCTGTCTAAATCTAGTTGCAGCCTCTCTCTCCCTTCAAGTGTGTCTACCTTGCCCCATATCTTAGTGTCATCAGCAAATTTGGACAGCGTGCTTTCCACCCCCTCGTGCAAGTTGCTGAAGATGTTAAACAACGCGGGCCTGAGGACCGAGCCCTGGGGTACCCAACTGCTCACATCTCACCAGGTTGAGTACAACCCGTCCACCACTACTCTCTGGGTGCGCCCCATCAGCCAATTTTTTACCCATCCAACTGTGTAGGCATCAATGCCACAGTTGCTTAATTTATTGATGAGGATGGGGTGAGAGACAGTGTCAAAGGCCTTCTTAAAGTCTAGAAAGACTATGTCCACGGCGACACCATCATCCAAGGATGTAGTTACCTGGTCATAAAAGGCAATCAGGTTGGTCAGGCAGGACCTGCCTTTGATGAACCTATGCTGATTGCCCCTGAGCATGATCTCCCCTGCAGGGCCCCCACAGATGTGATTCAAGATGATCCTTTCCAAGATCTTCCCAAGCACAGAGGTGAGGCTTATAGGCCTATAGTTACTTGTGTCCTCCTTCCTCCCTTTCTTGAAAATAGGGACCACATTAGCCAGTTTCCAGTCTCCATCACCTGGCCAGATGACCACGAATGCTCATACAGCCAGGCCAAAGGCTCTGCGATGACCCCTGCCAGCTCCCTCAACACCCTTGGGTGGAGGACACCTGGACCTGCAGATTTAAAAATGTCTAGCCCTTTCAGAAGATCCCTAACTACATCTGCACTGACTGAAGGCCTGACAGAGCTATCCCCAAGATTGTCCCTACCTCTGGTAGGTGGGATGTCCCGGTCCCTATTCAAGAAAACAGAGGAAAAGAAACTGTTAAAAATATCAGCTTTCTTGTCTGGCATAGCCACAAAGTTACTGGCATAGCCACAAGGCTGCTGCAGCCTTGCCCCACACCTATTTGCCCCAGCATGCTGAGGCAGCGTACTGGAGCAGTAGGGTAAGGGGAAAAGCATAGAGATGCTCTGGCTGGATGCCAGAATGTCTGTTTGGAAGCCCCAGCCTTTGGTTGCCTAAATTGCTTTTTTTCCCAGCATGGTTTTTTGTAATACTGGGATTTCCTGGTACCAAAATTAGAGCATGTGTTGCAGATATGCAGCATGGGGAACATTTTTTCATCCCCAGTGTGCCTCTTGTGGCATCTCAAGCTGTTTTGAGATGCCGCAACAGGCACATGCTCGGTTGCCTGGACACGCCCCATGACATCATCTAGTCTGACCCGCTGCTCAGGGTGGGACCATCCCAGGCACATGTCTGACTAACCTGGTCTTTCTTGAAAATTTCCAGGAATGGAGATTACACAAGTTCTCTAGATAGCCTGTTCCAATGATTGACCACGCTCATAGTAAGAAAGACTTGGGCCCCCCGAGAGCAGCACCGGGGAGTGGGTCTTCTGTACGCCACACTTTCCGTGCCCCACCGCGGGACAGGGATCCGGCGCTGCGCTAATTCCCAACCTAAATTTCCACCGCTGCAGTTTGAAGCCACTGCTACTAGCTCTGTTCCCTAGAGCCACAGAGAAGGGGTTATCTCCATCCGCTTTATATTCACCCTTCGGTTATTTGAAGATTGCTGTCTTCAATGCATATGAAGTAAAGCATAAGAAAATGTGTGAATAGAATAAATGCAACATTTTAGCAAGGCATGCTGCATGTAAGACATGCTGCAGAATGATTATTCAATAATATTGTAAAGAATTGAGGATTAATAGTTTAGTTAACACTAACATTTTCTCCTATGTATTTTGTGCTTTGTGCATCTTAATTTTTTGATATGAAGCATTTTGCAAAATCTCCTTGTTTTTGTAAAAGTCTATATGAAAAAAGAAACTGTTTTCATGTCATAGTGCAAATAATACTAATAAAATATTCAAATTACAGACTATACTTTAGCATTATTATTTTAGTATCAAATAAAATAGAAAGGCCAAGAGCTGACATGCATGACAAAGTCACCCAGGGGCAGCTTTAACATACATGCCTCAGTGGTTTGGAATTTTATTTATTTTTTTGAAAACATGGCATGTGTATGTATCAGAAAATGTCACCCTTCATTATCTGTCTCCTCCTACAACTTTGTAGCATAAGCACACCTTTCTTTTTGCTGACAGAATACTAATGTGGCTTCATTTAAATGCTAGAGAGGTGCAGTCCAGCTCTCTCATTTAAAATATGTGCAACAACTGTGAAACAATTGACAAGCAGGATACAAGTCTTAAATGGAATGAAGGAAGCTTATTACAAAAAAACAACAACAAACCTGCAATGTAAGACCTGCATAGAATTATTTTCCAAGAGACACAAAGAAACTGAAGACTAAAAACTGCCTGATTTTTGTCATGCATATCATTTGAAATTATGGCAGGGGAGCAAGTTATTTTTGTCTAGGTCAGTCATGAGGATATCCATCGCTTTACACTAACTTTTTAGCCTATGTCCTAGGAGACAAATCTTCAGAACATGGTGACTGTTTAAGGACAGTCACTTGTAGCTATTTCTTTATTACTTGAGTGTTTAAATGCCAAACTATGCATGTTCAAAGCCTATCCATCATGAACAAAAACTGAGAACGAATGGGTTTTATGTAAGAAAATACTGTTTTCATATGAAAGTAACTGTGTACTAATAGTTATAGGAACTAGAATGGAAGCTGAACTCTGCATACTTTGAACGTTCTATGCTAGAAGTTTCTCCTAAGAACCATACTGGCAGTCTTCTTCAACTATTTTCTCTACCACCTTCAAAAAAGTAAGTTATATGCAATGTAGGAGTCCCTGCAAACTATAATGCAATTAGAGACTGTATTATTTTTTGAGTTTATTCTGTATTGGTTTCTTGGGGACTGTGTTTATAATGCATATACATAGAAAGGGGAAGGAAAAAAACACGCAGGGCCCATGTCAAGATGTGCATGGATGTTTGGTTCCCTGGGGACAACTATCAGCGGTGCACCATGTGTCGCTGCTAGTTGTCCCTGGGGAATGCCCATGACAGAGGCGCTCTGCAATGCAGTGTTACCCCAGGTGGTGTAGGGAGGCTTGGGCCAGCACTGGACTGGCCCCAGCAGCCTTACCTGGGGTTCTGGGGGTCTCCCAGGTCTGAGGAGTTTTTTGACCCCTGGATATCCTTCACACTGCTCCCTTGCAGTGCAGAGGACAACTGCACATGCAGTATGTGGCATTGCAGATATGTCAGCTTGCCACATGACCGTGCTAGTCTAGACATGGCCAAGGAGTCTGTACATGACTGCAGAGGACTTAATTAGCGGCTCTGAAAGCCCAGTGACACAAATACCTGTTTGGCTAGTACTTCTGCTTGCCATTTATAAAGGGCATGATGGGATAGGATGAGGGCCCTCTGAAGTATTTTGCATATGTGCAAAACCACTGTTACTGGAGAATGATTAAAATTTGCATGGGGTTGCTCATATAATCTGCTTCACATTTTTAAGTCAAGGCAAAATGTATTCTTCAAACAAAATGTAGAAAGCAAATTGACTGTACCAAACACACATCCCTAGGGCTATGGGGAATTATCATATTTACCTGAATCCAAGATGACTTTGAATTTAAAATGACCCCCATAATTAGATTCTATATATGAAAAAATTATAAATCTCTTATAATGTTCCATGTATAGAGTCTAATTATTGGCGAGTTGTCTCAAATTCATCTCCCCCACCACTGTAGCGGGGGAAGCAGAAGCAGGGGGGCATGCAGTGGGGAGGGGATAGGTAGCCCTCTTGCCTCCTGTCCCCCACCCACCCCCATTGGTTTCCCTGGCAGTCTGCCTTGCTCCTGCAATGCTTGTACCCCATCTGCTCCATGCAGCCTCTGTCCTGCCTGCAGCCTCTGACCCTTTTTGCAGCCTGTCTCCCATCTGCTCCACAGTCTCTTCCCTCTTTCTTCTCCCTCCTTCCTCCCCCACCGCTTACTGTCAGGCATGGCTCCAACTCCACTCCCTCCCGGGGCCCAGACACAAGAAAGCTCCATCCCCTGCCCAACTATGCTGTAGCCCAACCAGCACCTCCATCCCTGGGACACTGTTGTGTGGCTGGGCAGGGGCTGGAGTTTCCATATGCTCCATGCCCTAGGAGGGAATGAAGCTGGAGCCGTGCCTAACAGTAAGCATCAGGAGGGCGGGAGTACAGACAGAGTGGTGGGGGGCAAGTGGCTGCTGCAGCTCTCACTTAGGCCCCGAGAGAGATTAGGGCCAGAATCAGAACCACAGCAGATGGCTGCCCCCACATTCACCTTATACTTAAATCCAAAGTGAGGAGCTTCTCTCCTCATGTTGAATGGGGGGAAAATCCTTGTCTTGGATTAAAACAAAAATTGGTATTAAAAATTACAAATCAGCTGTGAACTGAATGAGGGGAAAGTCACCTTGTTTTGTCCATTTCCTATACTGTTTTTGGCATTGTACCCGAAAATAAATGGTACATTTATTGACTGTACCATGTAAGGGAGATTACTGCAAGGCACACTACCAGAGGAATGTAGTATTACACTAGTCAGCTGAGTGATACAGTAAGGGAGCCAAGATGGGGCGGGGAGGGAGGTTTTAAAGTTTGAGGCCTATCTCAAACTTGGCCCATTTTTTCTTGATTCCATAGAAGCCTCTTTCCCAGCCTGCTGGTGTTGCCAGCAGGTGACAGCCATTAGTTGCCTCATACTTTCTCATCATTCTCACACCTGCAGGGCTATAGTTGGATAGACTAACAAGGACATTGTCAACTCTGTCTGAATAGCTTCTTCCCACTATTTATCATGAACTCCCCTCCCTTTCAAATCAACCCT
Source organism: Alligator mississippiensis (assembly GCF_030867095.1). Taxonomy (NCBI): domain Eukaryota; kingdom Metazoa; phylum Chordata; order Crocodylia; family Alligatoridae; genus Alligator; species Alligator mississippiensis. The sequence goes on along the minus strand of NC_081827.1, from coordinate 93,453,926 downwards.
GTGTATTGCTAGCGTGGAAGCCTGCAAGAAGACCAAAGTGTTAAGATCTTGAGAAGAACCATGTGTCAGGTAGGATAAAACAAACCAAGGTATGCAGGCAAAATCCCCAACCCCTTTGAAGAAGGTATCTAGATCTGTAAGATTTTCCAGACAGAGTTTGAAGTATCTTGGATTTGAATAGCAAAATCCCTTCCTAGTCCGTGAGGGGAATGTGAAAGAAGGTAAATCGGGGCCAAAATTAAATGATCTACAGAAAATGCTGTGAGCTGAACCTCAAAGAACTTTCCTGTGAAGGGTATGATAGGGCCCTTCCTTCTTTCCAAAGTACATGCCAAAATTCATTTTTTCTGGTGGAAAAAATGAAGTTTATTTCCTACATAGGGGACTTTTTACCATCTTGAACTTTCCCTAAGCCTGATGAAGGGTGCATGAGCCCAAAAGCTTGTAGGAAAATATATTTTTTTGCAATTTCTCAGTTGGTCTAATAAACAGTATCATTTTGGAACCAAGAGTTCTACATTTTTGCATTTTTTTTTGTCTCAGACCAACATGGCTACCATATACACCCCTGAAATATGGAAGATGCCAAATGTTAGCTGATTTTGGATTATAAACTTAATTGCTGAACAACAAGAAGGATTTCTACACCTCCCTGCCTGCCACCTGACACCACCAGAGAAGAAATCCTGCTTGATCTACATAACAAAGAGCAAGCTCACAAAGAGACTCTCATGCACCCAGAGGGACAGTTTTCCAGCTTCTGCTTCCTCTGCCCAAAAAAGAAGTTTATTTCCCACATATGGGGACTTTTTACCATCTTGAACTTTCCCTGAACCTGATGAAGGGCATATGAGCTCGAAAGCTTGCAAAAAAGATTTTTTTTGCAGTTTCTCAGTTGGTCCAATAAAAGCGTTAATTTGGGGACCAAGAGTTCTAGGTGTTTTAATTTCTATCTGTTAAGTATTAGTATTTATGTTTGGAACCAAACATTACTTGTGCTCAGAGAAAGTTTCTTGATTTATTAATGAAAGTGGGTTGAGCAAAGTGACTTAAGAACAAGCAAGTTATCTGATACCGTATGTTTTTATTTCACAGCAGGCTAAAATGATTAAAGAAAAGTTGTGAAGAATAAAAGACACGTTCCTTTAACTTTACTTTCCGAGACAGCAATAAAACATGGAGCGACTTTGATGTACTGCTGTATGCATTCTTACTATGCTTATTATCCAGCTTCTTCAAAAATTGAAATCCAACCCTACATATTTTATCTTACTGCAACAGCATAGTCTTTATATACTGAGAGCTTATGAAAAGTAAAACAGGAATTAAGTTCAGGGAAAACACAGTCCAAGCTTAGGGGGTTATTCTCTTCTCAATGCTTTAGTATACTTCTTGTCAAGAGAAGAAGGTAAACAGTTAAAAACGAACTTATCTGGCTTAAAAAACACCAGTGGAATGACATAGACAGGTACAGCATGCATTACTGTGCACCCAGGTGGACCTGTGTAATCTGTAAACTCAAGAGCAAAGCCAAGTCTACCCCCTGGCTCTTTCACAACTATGCTTCCCTGAAGGATTATCATCACAAAGGCTGGTACTAGGTACCTGAGATGGCTGACTTCTGTGTCCCCTGTAGGCAAAAAGTTTATTTACTATTAACAGTTATAAAATGTGAGTACTAGGCTATTTTGCACATTATCCATTTTTATTGCACCCTAGTGAATTGTCTGCCATTTCAATATTGGACAGCACACTGTTTTTAAAAAAATGCTTATATTTCAATTCTATTCATGGGATCACACCTTCCAGTACAGGGTGCCTATTTTGTGCTAAACACTGGTTGAGTCAGTGTTTCTGTGGTCCAGGACTCACCCTTCCATAGAGGATAGAGGAAATAAAGTATTTTCCTGGTTTTTTACAAATGAAAAACTGGAGCACAGGCAAATGAAGGGATTTGCCCAGGTTCATAAAGAAAGCCCCTAACGTAGCCAGGAAACTGAATCCATACTTCCCTAATCCAGTACATTTTCAAAAAGACCATCCTGCCTGTACACTCAACAGCTCCAAAGCCAGGATGATACACAGGATTATGGGCAACGGCGCCTCTACCCTGAACTGCAGTATGTGCAGTTTGGTCAGATGCCCCAGGATCTGACCCACAATATTCATTGTTCATTAATCTAAAATCAGATGCTCTGCATACTTCCTTATGCAACTCTGTTTTCAAACACTAAACACGTTACTTGGGAAAAAATGGCAGCGTTCTCTCTCATGAGACTAAAAGAAAACCATTGACACATTTCTTAACTCACACTTCATGCCTGCTGATTGATCACAAATGCCAAGCTAGGAAAGTGCCATGTTGTACAGAGAGATACTTTTTGCCAGAACAAGAAGTACCATTTTCATACTGAATACTAAAAATGACAAGTATTAATCTCTACCTAAAATACTTGATCACCTTTTCCAGATACAGACAAGTGAGGAGTAAGTAATTTAAGATTTAAATAACTATAGTGTCTCCTGACCACCTTCCACAGTAAGAGCAAGGAACTCACTTCTTTAATATAAATACATAGACTTTTTGTATACTGAAATACAAGAAATAGAGCAAAACAAAAATATCCCACCAAAATAGGATACTCTGCTGCACACACTTCTCTCCCTAGGGAGAGGACGACAGAATGAACAATGTGAAGATGTCAGTCAGGTTGTGTAATGTAGTATTGGAAGGCAATCGTATAATACAGTGATAAATCCAGTATAAAAAGCTATATAGAACAGAATTAATGTTTCTCTGAAGCAGATACAGTTTTCATCAGGCAAGAGGCATACAACCACATTTAAAAAGAAAAGAAAACAAGAATCTTGAGAGCAAAAGAAAACCTCTTCCTTTAGTTGAGTAATTCTATGATCAAAGATACAGAAACATATTTCTTTTAACCGTAATTATAGCTCAGGTTAAAAAAAGTCACAGATCTTCCTTATTCTATAAACTCAGGTACCTTCAGTGATTTAAAATCAACTGTCATTTTATAAAATAAAGTGCAAAAATATAGCACACTTAATATTTTTGCTAGATATCCAAGCATGAAAGCATTAAAAAATTCTAAGCTTCCAGATATGCAAGTCAATGTGGGTTGCACATTCAAGATCAGAACATAGTCTACAGTTTTCTGTTATTGGTCAATGTTTCACAGCCCTGGTAGTACTGCAATCAATTAAGCAATGACCTTTAACCTTTTTCAGCAATAGATTTTTCCCCTTGGCAATTCAGATTAGATGGAGGACCAGGCCTGTCATTCCTATCTTGTTTCTCAGGGCAGGCCTCTATCAAGTTTATTTCTACACCTGCCATAGATTAACAAGCTCACACTAAAATTAGAAACAATTCAAAATGAGAACAATCCTGTTCACTGATAAAACTTTTAACTTCAGGGAATAAATGATCAATTTGACCAAACTGCCAGGTAAGAAATTTTCCACTCCAAAAACAGCTGAAAAGTGACCCTGACTGTTTTGAAAAACAGGTGGGCAAACATTTTCTTCTCTGTTTCAACCAGATTGCAGTTTTAAGCACAGGTGGAACTTCAGGAAAGAATCTTATAATACCTACTAAGTGACTTTTCAACATTTTTGGTCTGTTACCTATCTGTACTTTAAACCTATTCATTTGAAAGGCATCAGATATATAATGTAGCATGGCTTTATCTGGTTTGCTAGATAACTGGACATTCTCCTTGATTAACCTGTTGTCCTCCACATAGTAGGGAAATTATTCTAATAGGTTAATTATATTTTTCCATGACATGGAGTACATAAAAATCAGGAATTTCAATGATCATAATTATTGCTACTTTATATACTAATATATTTTGTATAAATCATTGCTACTAGAAGCAACTCATCTACTGCTCCTACAAATAAAGCAATACCTTGTTACCTAGCAACTGAGCAAGTCGCTGCTAGACTGCAAAAAAAGAAAATATATATCTCTCTCTCCTAGGTTTTACATTGAGACAACATCCATAAAGAACACAGCATAATCCATTCAAATGCTTAGAAATTCAATATTTAAATAAAATAGTTTTGATCTTCCTCATTTTATAAGTGTTTTCAAAAGCTGGATTTAAATAAAGCATGCATTACACAATGCTGCTATATCTATATCTAATGTTCCTGATAAGATATTTCTTGGAATATTTTATAGATGCATATATCAGAGTATGTGTATACGAGAGAAAGATACATATATGTAACACATACGAGACATCAGAGGCTATTAACATTGCTACGTCTGATTTTAATTGGGAAAAAGCACAACTACAATAGGATCTTTTAAAGCAGTGGCTTTTCTTACACTTAGTATGATCTTTTCTTTCATATTTAATGCAGCACTGTACATCATCATTCTTTGTAGAATGTATAGTTCTTTTTTGGGTATTGTCAGGTGTCAAAAATTATGCCCTAAAAAACCACATTCAGAAATCTCCACATTACTGAACTATATTTTCTCTCTATTTTTGACAGTTTCCCATGCTGTGATAACTGAAAATGAACAATGATACTTCAGGATGATTGCTTGTATGGATCTATATTCTTGGACAAGATGTATATTCTCAAGGTGCGCTTGGAACTTTCTCATTACCAGCATCCATTTGGTCAAAGTCTATACCCTCCCTAGTTAAGTGTATAAAAGGGGTTCGTGGCCATACTGCTTCTCTTTTATATTTCCTCCCTTAGTTTCCTCCCTTATATTAAGCAAACTCTGAAACAGTGGAAAATAATTGGGAGTGTAGATCCATGAAAATCCTTATCATGAAGAACTGCAATTACTGTAGTAAGTAACCATTGTTCTTATCAAGTACCACCTGCCCTAATCACTGCTATAGACAAATAATAAGCAGTCTCTGAGCTCTAAAAGAAATGGAGCTGAGGACATCAGTTACACCATAACTGCAGGATTGCTCTCCCAAATCCATCTAGACACTAACCCCAAAGAGTGATGCCATGCAAAATTAAGAACACAACTTCTTGGAGCAATCTAGAACAGGGGCAGGAAATTATTTCAGGCGGAGGGCCACTTACCGAGTTCTGGCAAGCCATCGAGGGTCGCATGACAGGCAGCCAGAGGCAGATAAATATTAATTTTCTAAAATTTTTAGGGGCTCTGTAGGCCAGATGGAATGGCCTGGCAGGCCACTACTGGCCTCTGGGCTGGATTTTGCCCACCCCTGATCTAGAATGTAAACATTTCTGAGACTGGCAATAAATATCTTAGAACTGATTAATCACCCACTGATCTCCTTCAGTACTTGGATGCTGCCTAGATCAATCATAATAGGAATGTAAATAGAATCTGCCTTGCTATCTCTGATGTCTATAGCAGTGATTCTTAACCAGGGTGCCACAGCACCCTGGGGTGCTACAAGACCCTTTTAAGGATGTTACAGGGTGGTGTGTAATATAGGTATTGTTAGGTGTGCTAACATCTACATATTATTCACAAGATAAACTCAGAGATTTCAAAAATAAAATTATAGTGTTGAAAACATTCTGACCTGTTGTGATCTTTCTGAGTTCTTCACAACAGAAGAATTTCTCTGTTATTTTTCCATAATCAAAAAATGAGTAGAAACTAGGAGCTCACATTTTCTGGGTGGTACGTTGAGTCTAAGAAGGTTGAGAACCACTGGTCAATTACTATCAGAATTTTTAATAATTCATAGCAAAAGCATGAAGAATATGCAGAAAAGAATACACTCACAGCCAGAGAATGTTCATGTTGAACAGCCTCTGCTACAATCCCCACATATTACAAACACTGTAGATGTTTTGCAGGTCAGTTTATTCCTGTTTAGAGAGTGGCTTACAATTTTTAACACTTAGATAATGTAGTTTGGCCTTCTCTGGTAGTAAATGGAGCCTGAGAATGAACACAGATATGAAGATGGATAGCTTCAGTGGAACTCAGTGGCCAAACGGTTTATTTTTTTAGGGCACCATGCAGAGTGTGTCAGGTATCACACAGACTCCCCACAATAAAAAGTTCTTTATCTTCAGCAAGAGCCATTGAAAAGACAACCAAGAGTGGTTCAAATATGGACTTTGATACCACACTCACACCCAGAATATAGGTCCCAGAATAGGAATGATTTAAACACAGAGTAAATCCTTCAAGAATTTAACTGTAGTGTGTGTGCATGCACACACGCGTGCGCGCACACACACACACACATTTCCTCAAAAAGTGGATGAAAAGCCAGTATTGCAGATAGCCACACTTTAAGCTAAGAGAATTTCAGATAATTTAACAGAGAGTCCAGAACTGAAAGGACAAACGAGCATCCAGTACTTTGGCTTACACAGATGGAAAACCATTTTTACTTTATCATACGCTAAATGTTCCCAGTGAAGAAATCCTTCCTTTTCAATATAATTTGATATACTTCTAAGGAGCAATCACAGTCCAAGTTATTTGTCCAGACAAAACTTTGCTTTAGTTTATAGAATATGATCCTACCCAAGACAAAAGATTCAGCACAGTGAGCAGAAGGACATAAACTTCTGCTGCCAGAACAGAAGACAAAAACTAGTGAGCTGATGCTGGTGCTATTCAAAGCACACTGACATTGTCCTAATATTCTGAAGAATCCTGTTCTAGTTGAAGTACTGTCTGTTTTGTGGCTGCCCTTATCAAACATAAAAAAGTACTGCGCTACTGATGAAACAAATGAACAGCACATTACATTGTCCTTTCCGACAAACAGGTGCATGTGAGGGTCTCCAACTTCTGAAATGTAATGTTGACTACTGTAACCTTGAGACAATTGGGCAAAATATTTCCTGCTGAGGTCATTTGCCATTGACTGAAACATTCAGAACACTAGGCATGACAGGACACGTTGAACATGATTGGACACACTGAACACACCAACTTGAGCGTCACAGCACCTCAAGAAAGTGAAAGAGATTAAGCTTTGCTTGCTCTTCAAGCAGATGTGATACACAGCAGCAGTGCTCTCTATCAACATTTATATAAATACACACATTCAACACAGTAGAAACCTCTTGTGTGCCAAGCAGTTTTTTCTCATCTCCAAAACAGTTTAAAGGAGTTTGGAGTCTTCTACTTTATTCAGAATCCCTGAATTGCAAGTTAAACTAAATGAGCTCCCCAGCCCAGACCTGGAGTTTCCATTACTATGGCTGCATCTACACAAGATGCTGACTATGCAGTAGTTCAAGACTACTGTGCAGAAGCGGCGTGTGGCAGCAACCATGACACAATGCTACTGCACAGTACTGTGCAGTCAGTATCACAAAAAAAGTCATTTGTTGGTACCACTGCACAGTAACTCAGGTTACAGTGCAGTCATTTGAGCTAGGTACAGACAGCCAAAAAGCCCAAGGCAGAATTGATTCACTCTGCAGGTTAATCTAAACTACAGAGATTGAACTGATTAGCAAACATACATGCATTCACTTTTGATTCAGGAAATGCAGCCACAGGCCTGCATTGGCTCAAGCCAGAAGCCGGGGGGCAGTAGAGCACTCCTGCCAGGCCCTGCCAAAGGGGAGGGAACAGAGAAGGCCCTCCAAAGACTTTTCCCTCCTCCCTGCTGCAGCAGAGGGGGCATGGCCAGGCCCCAGCCTGTGTTATGCCTGGGCGGTGGGGGGAAGGTAGTAGCAGTGAATTCATAAAAGCCTGAACAAGAATAGTTCTTTCTCTGAAAAACTATAAAATGAAAACTAGAAACACAGCATGGGCTGTGTGTTCACTTAGTCTTCCTGCTGCCCCCAAGGTCTCTAGGGTTTCCAGTCTGGCACCAGAGCAGCAGGACTCTGCAGGGTTGCTCATCACTTCCTCTTCCTGCTTTCTGGTGCCTCTGGGATTTGTAGTCCACAGTCGCAGCCAACAGTAAATAACCCCACAAGGCAGGCAGCTTCGTACTAGGGGAAGGGAAGTTTAACCTCCCTCCCTGGCCCTGACCCCAGACAAAGTTTGCCTGGGGGGTCAGTGAGGCAGCCAGTGAGGCCAGTGAGCCAGCCATGCCTCACTGCTTTTGCTCTCTGGAGCAGACAGCCCAGCCCAGCCCAGCCCAGCCCAGCCCAGCCCAGCCCAGGAATGGAAAGTATGCTGGGTTGCTGTGGGACTGATTTAACTTGAGCCAGGAAGGGGCCTGGGACAAAAGTTGCATAAACTGGTTTGACCAAGACCAGTTAAGTCTGATACTACATTCAACCAGGTTTATCTTAAACTAGTTTCAGCCATTTTGAAACTGGTTTATGTGCACTGAACTTATGTTCTATTACAGGTTTAAACCAGTTTCTGATCACTTAAACCAGTTTGTGTGTAACTTCCGTCTCTAGCCTTAGTACTTGTTTATACAAGTACTAAACAACTGTTCAGTAATGACTGCACAGTCAGTGTCTTGTGTAGATGCGGCCTATGACTGCAGAAGTTAGGTCGAAGAGTACATTCTTAAAGGGATGGTCTGGTTCTGTTCACCATGAGAAACCCCCAGATTACAAAATGCAAAATACTTATTGGTTCATATAATATAGATACAGTCAGTATATTGTTCTTTGTCAACCTTGCAACAGTCTCTAAGCCGTGGTCTGGTTGTGAGAATCATGTATGTCCAGAAAGGTCTTAGGATAGATATAGACATTCATAATCACTGGAAGTCTTGAAATATCCTGACCATATTCTATAAATTCTATATCTGTAGATCAGATTCATCACCACACAGATTTATCACCACACAGAACTAACAAACAGCAGCTTATACAATGGTGTCGATGCGGAGCGCTGCTAGGGCCTCTGCCCAGGGGGCCATGCCTACCCGGGGCTGGTCTGAGGCCTCCACCCAGACTGAGCCCATGGGAGGGCTGGTGTCCCCCTGCCTCCTGGCCTGTGGGGGATCCCCAGCAGGGCTGGGGGGGGCAGAGATTGGGGGCCCTCACACCTGTCCTGCAGGTGCCCGTCTTAGGGCCCTGGAGATGCAGGTGAGGGAGCTCCGGGAGGAGGTTAGCAGGCTGAGGGGTATCAGGGAGGCGGAGGATGAAATTGACAGTTATTTCCTTTCCCTACAGGACCAGGCACCCAAGAAAGAAGCACCCTGGGAGGTGCCCTCCACAGCAGAGTGGCAGACAGTCACATCCAGGACCAGGGCTGCTCGCAGCATACCGGTACCAGTTCCTCCAGTCCGACTGGAGAACAGGTATGAGGCCCTGGCGACGCTGCAGGAGATGGAAGAAGAGGAGGAAACCTCTGGGCAGGAAGCAACGCCACATTCTCCACACTCTGAACAGGTCAAGGGAACCAAGCAGACCCAGAGGAGGAGGCGTCGAGTGATCGTCATAGGCGACTCCATCCTGAGAGGTACGGAAGGACCCATTTGTTGCCAGGACCCCTCAACACGAGAGGTCTTCTGCCTGCCCGGAGCAAAGATTCGGGACATGACGGGAATGATCCAGGCCGTGATTCAGCCCACCGATTACTACCCCATGGTCCTAGTCCAAGTGGGTACTAATCATGCGGCCAGGAGAAGCCCCAATCACCTGATGACGGACTACCATGCTCTGGGCGGCGTGCTGAGGAAGAAAGGTGCACAGGTGGTATTCTCTTCTGTCCTACCAGTGAGTGGACATGGAAGATGCCACGAGAACTGCATTAGAGAGACCAACTGGCGGCTTCGGCAATGGTATCTCGAGGCATGCTTCGGCTTCCTTGACAATGACCCGCATATCACGACGAGAGACATGCTCAGTTGGGATGGGCTTCACCTGTCCCCCAAAGGTAAGCGTGTGTTCTCTTCTAGGTTGGCGGATCTCCTCCGGCGGGATTTAAATTAGGCTCATCGGGGGAGGGGATGATGAGGGCACGGGAAGCCATGGACCACCAAACCATGTGGCACCCACAAGCCCAGCCTGAAGAAGGAGAACATCAGGAACCTGCAATCCATGGGGCGGCCAGCAGTACACCACAGGTAAGCAATAAGCAGGTAAGCAATAAGGGGCCCTTTGGGCATCAGAGTCGGGGGGCAACAAAGGTGCCAGTCACAGAGCTTAAGTGCCTATACACTAATGCTAGGAGCATGGGGAGCAAGCAGGATGAACTAGCACTCCTGCTTGCAGAAAACACCTGCGACTTAGTAGGGCTAACAGAAACCTGGTGGGATTCTTCCCATGACTGGGCGGTACACATTGAGGGTTATAAGCTGTACAGAAAGGATAGAGTGGGGAAGAGAGGGGGAGGGGTGGCGCTCTATGTCAATGAGTGATATACATCAACCCTTATCAAAATAGAATCGGAGGAGGAGGAAGTAGAAGGATTGTGGGTTAGGTTACATGGAGGTCAAGGAGAAAGGGATTTGGTGGTAGGGGTCTGCTACAAACCCCCACACCAATGGGAAGACCTAGATTTGGGGCTCCTGAGGCAGCTCTCAGAGACCATAAAAACTAGGGAGGCGGTAGTCATGGGAGACCTAAACTACCCAGACATCTGCTGGGAGACGCAGAAAGCAAAGACTCACCGTTCACGCAGGTTCCTATCCTGCGTACAGGACCTCCATCTGACGCAGGAGGTACATGGTCCCACTAGTGGGAATGCCTTGCTGGACCTGGTATTGGCAACGGGGGATGACATGGTAGGAGACCTACAGATCGGTGGTCACCTGGGGGACAGTGATTACCAAATAATAGAATTCATCATAAGACGTCGAGTGGGTAAGGTAACTAGTAGGGTGAAAGTGCTAGACTTTAGGAGAGCTGATTTCAATGAACTCAGGCGTTTAGTCAAGGATGCACTGCAGAGTAAGAGTTTTGAAGAGATGGGAGCCCAGGAAGGGTGGCTGTGCCTTAAGGAAATGATCCTTTGGGCACAGAGGGAGATGATCCCAATGCGGGGAAAAATGGGGAAAGGGGCCAAGAGGCTTCCTTGGCTGACCAGAGAAATCCAGAACAGCCTATGGGCAAAAAGGGGGGCATATAAAAAGTGAAAACGGGGAGAGACTACTAAAGAGGAGTATGCCTCCTCTGCTCGTGCTTGTAGGGAGGCAGTTAGATGGGCCAAAGCTACCATGGAGCTGAGGATGGCATCCCAAGTTAAGGATAACAAAAAATTGTTTTTTAGATATATAGGGAGTAAAAGGAAGGCCCAGGGTGGAATAGGACCTCTAGTAAATGGGCATAAGCAATTGCTGACAGACAAGCGGGACAAGGCTGAACTCCTCAATGAGTTCTTTGCCTCAGTGTTCCTAAGCGAGGGACAAGACAAGTGTCACTGGGATTGTAGAGAGGCAGCAGCAGGGCGTCAGACTACCAAGCGTAGACCCTGAGATGGTGCAGAGGCACTTGGAGGAACTGGATGCCTTTAAGTCGGCAGGTCCGGATCAGCTCCATCCGAGGGTACTGAAGGCACTGGCTGACGTCATTGCACAGCCACTGTCGGGAATATCTGAACACTCGTGGCGCACGGGCCAGGTCCCGGAGGACTAGAAAAGTGCCAATGTGGTCCCCATTTTCAAGAAGAGGAGGAAGGAGGACCCAGGCAACTATAGGCCAGTCAGTCTCACCTCCATCCTTGGCAAAGTCTTGGAAAATATTATCAAGGCTCACATTTGCGAGAGCCCGGCAGGACAAATTAGGCTGAGGGGAAACCAGCACGGGTTCGTAGCAGGTAAATCATGCCTGACTAATCTAGTCTCTTTTTATGATCAGGTTAAAAAACACCTGGACACAGGAGTAGGGGTAGACGTCGTTTACTTAGACTTCAGGAAGGCCTTCGATACGGTATCCCACGCCATACTGGTGAACAAGTTAAGAGGCTGTGACTTGGATGACTGCACGGTGGGTGGTGGATTGGCTAGAGGGTCGTACCCAGAGAGTTGTAGTGCATGGGTCGGTATTGACCTGGAAGGGCGTGGGCAGTGGGGTCCCGCAGGGCTCGGTCCTTGGACCGATACTCTTCAATGTCTTCATCAGCGACTTGGATGAGGGAGTGAAGTGTACTCTGTCCAAGTTTGCAGATGACACAAAACTGTGGGGAGAAGTGGACACACCGGAGGGCAGGGAACAACTATAAGCAGACCTGGACAGGTTGGACAAGTGGGCAGAAAACAACAGGATGCAGTTCAACAAGGAGAAATGCAAAGTGCTGCACCTAGGGAGGAAAAATGTCCAGCATACCTACTGCCTAGGAAATGACCTGCTAGGTGGCACGAAAGTGGAAAGGGATCTTGGAGTCCTAGTGGACTCCAAGACGAACATGAGTCGGCAGTGTGACGAAGCCATCAAAAAAGCCAATGGCACTTTATCGTGCATCAGAAGATGCATGACGAACAGAACCAAGGAGGTGATAATTCCCCTCTATCGGGCGCTGGTCAGACCGCAGTTGGAGTACTATGTGCAATTTTGGGCGCTGCACTTCAAGAGGGATGTGAATAACCTGGAGAGGGTCCAGAGAAGGGCCACCTGTATGGTTAAAGGCTTGCAGGCCAAGCCCTATGAGGAGAGACTGGGGCACCTGGACCTCTTCAGCCTCCACAAGAGAAGGTTGAGAGGCGACCTTGTGGCTGCCTATAAGTTCATCACGGGGGCACAGAAGGGAATTGGTGAGGCTTTACTTACCAAGGCGCCCCTGGGGGTTACGAGAAATAATGGCCATAAGCTAGCAGAAAGCAGATTTAGACTAGACATTAGGAAGAACTTCTTCACAGTTAGAGTGGCCAAAGTCTGGAATGGGCTCCCAAGGGAGGTGGTGCTCTCCCCTACCCTGGGGGTCTTCAAGAGGAGGTTAGATAGGCATCTAGCTGGGGTCATCTAGACCCAGCACTCTTTCCTGCCTATGCAGGGGGTCGGACTCGATGATCTATTGAGGTCCCTTCCGACCCTAACATCTATGAATCTATGATTCCATCTGTATCACTTTTCAGGGTGCAAGCAGACAATGGTGAAACTAGACAATAAGATTCGAGTCAATTAACAAGCTAAACTACATCCAAGCTTTGATGTTCCTAGCATAAAATGCTGCTCAGGAGCTAGGCAGGCAGCTGGCAGGAAACCAGGCAGTTTTCTGGCGGGAATCTGCCTTGTAGGCAGGGTTCCATCAGACCATCACTGAAGCTGAATCACCTGTGCAGAATGTTTATTTTTTACAATCTACTTCTACTTTTTTCCATTTTTATATTATAGAAATGTTTGCTTAGTGTATAGTTTTTTAATGGTAGGTGCTGGGAGAAAAAAGCACAAAAGGTGTTTCTGAAGTTAAGAATGTCCTTCTGAAATGTATCATACAGTCCTTTGGAATATCTCTATGGTTCCAACAAAAACATCCAACATGCCACAGTCTACAATATGCATCAGGCCTCTTTTATGAAAAGATGTATTTCTGGAGAAGGAGTAAAACCAATGAATGTATATTCAGTAGTGCAATTAAAATCAGCTACAGCTAGCTTTGTAGAAGCTTTTATATATATACCCAGTGTGGCTCAAGCAAAGACGTAGTATGAGCAGGTGTAGCAATTATGGCAGTCTGCATCAAATTAAGTGGTAATTAAGTTGCATGTTGCTACACTGGCTCCTCAGCTGTGTCAGAAATCTACTCAATAGAGGTGACTTTAAGCCACATTTGTACTCCTCGGGTCATCAGAAGTGCTGGGGCCCAATATGGGCCCTAACTAGTGGTTCTCAACCTTTTTAGTCTCAAGGCACCCCTCCATAACTTTTGTGAATTGTGCAGCCCCCCATTCCAAAAGCCAGCCTATTTCTTACAGTGCTTAATTAGCTCCTTACAGAGGGGCTAGATGGTGGGGGAGGGGAGCTGCCACACAGGAAAAACCTGAGCCTGCCTTTATCTGCTTGTGCTTATCTCCTTACACCTGGGTCTGAGCCTGCCCTTATCTGCTTAACTCCGGACACCCCCCTTATCTCCTAACATTTCCTGTGGCACCTTTCAAAAGATTTTGTGGCACACAGAGTGCCCCTGCTCCCTGCTTGAGAATTACTGATTTACAGATTCCTCAGGGACAGACCTAATTCTCATTGACTCCTGAGAGCTCACTAGAAGTCAGCTCCAGCAAAGCCTTCTCACTCTCAACATGCCCAGCATACCCCTCTTAGAAGAGCTTGTAGATGATTGCCCAGGGCACTGTGGTCAGGCGGAGACCACACACACACACACACATGCCATGAGTGGCAGATAACGGTACCAGCCTGGGGCATTGCTCAGGGCCCCATGAGATACTGGCATGGTGGGAGGGACTGCTGGCCGGGATTCTGTGTGCAGTGGCCACAGCAGCTGCACCCGCTGCTGCCTGGGTGGGGTAGGGTGGGGTGGTGCATGCCTTGGGCTAGGGAACTCTCCAAGGCAAATGCCCTGACAACCCAGGGCAAACGCCATGACCAGCTCCCTGTCCCACTGGACAGAGCCCATCTGTGGGAAGGCAGCAGCGCTGGTGGGTTGGGGAGGGCAAAATATAAGTTTACTCAGGGTGCCATTTTTCCTAAGGTCAGCTAAGGGGTGAGTAGGCAAGCTACGAGAAGTGTACAGAGCTGGCAGCTAGAGATTCCCCAATATCAAGGGAATCCTCAGTCAACCTGTTAGGGTGGCTTTTCAACCCCTTTACATGAAGGGACCAGAATAAATATGCAAAGTTCTTGTCCTGGGAAGTAATGTGTAAGGGACAGAGTCGATGGCACTGCTTTGGAATTCAGGGCACATGAAACAGAAGTATAACCTGAATGCTGACCAAGTTGTTTGAGAGGAAGGTGTAAGATAAACCAGAAGTGTTAAACATCTCTTTATTTTACACTTCTCACTGAACTGCTTTACCTGCTGGGCCACCACTTTTTGCCCCCTTACCTTGTAAATCACATTGGTTTTACACCTTTACTATTCCCAAACTTAATGCTAGTTATAAACTTGACTTGTTTCCTGAATTGACATCACTAATTATGTCCCCAGTGTATTAGTACTATCATGCCAGAGTTTCAATGAGTGCATTTTGTGGCTAAAACATAAACAAGAAAAATATATTTTTTTAAAGATTATACCTCAAATCTTAATAGTACAAGCAATAGCAAAGGTAGCTACTGCATAATACACAGACACAGGATTAGTTATATAAACCAAAAGAGTTTTACACTGAACTGAAAATCAAAATATGCAGCAGACTTTTTTTTTTAAGTTAGGAGATAAAGCAGTTTACGGTAAATTAATATTTGTGCCTCCAGAAAAAATATATCGAGATTATTTCTGTTGTGAAGGTCAAATAAAAGCTCTGATGTATGTTGCATAACTCAAAATATGTAACATAGGTCAATATACTGGCAAAGGATAGAAAAGGGACTTCTGTTTTGCAGATTCATCATTTCTAATGTAGATATTTATTTTAAAGTATGTTTATTCTAAACATTATTGTTTATAAAAATATTTTTAAAAAGTGAAACAATCATTTTTGGGATGCATTCTACTGCTCAGGTAAAGAGGAATCTGGGATTCAGTCCTTTAAAACAACAGGGCAGGACACTAATGCAACACTCTGAAGTGTGGTGCACGAGAGAAACCAGCTACCACCAGACCTGAAGCTCTGTAACCCCAGCTGGTACAGACTGCCAGCTACAGGTCACTGCCAAGCCCCTAGGCACCTTGTGTGTATAGTGCCATCTGCACCAGCTGGCAGCAGGACTGAGGCCTCGATTATCTCTACTTGTGAAAATAATTGTGAACCTATCCTGATTAGAAATATGGAAGTTTTCCAATTTTCTGTTGATTGGAGGGATACTTAGAGCCAAAAAATAATCACAGTACAGGATTTTCCATCAATTTCAAGGGTTTAAATCAACACTATAATGGGGGGAAAAAATTAAGTTACCACACAACAAAAAATTATGTCATTTGAATGTAGTCAAAACATTCAGAAAGGAAACCTTATCATTTTTAGGAAGCACATTCTTTATTCCTTAATTTTCAAAGTGTAATCATTTTAATAAAACATAATTAAATTCTCATCCAGGAAGGAGGCCTGCTTGTCTATTTATCTCGTGGTATACTTCAAGGAAGGTGACTTAGGAAACCACTATGAGCACACCTCAGACAACCTTCTCAAATATGGGTTGACTAAAGTTCATAGTATCATAGTTTCATAGTAGCTAGGGTTAGGAGGGACCCGAACAGATGATCTAGCCTGACCCCCTGCCACAGGCAGGAACGAATGCTGGGTTCACAAGACTCCAGACAGATGATAATCCACCCTCCTCAATTTGCCCAAGGTAGGGGCAAGGACCACTTCCCTGAGAAGTTGTTTCCAGATTTTGGCCACCCTAACTGTAAAATATTGCCTTCTGATCTCTAACCTAAACCTATTCTCCATCAGCTAATTACCACTGTTCCTTGCCACCCCAGGTGGTGCTGGGGAGAAAAGGGTCTACCTATTTGCTGTTGATCTCCCCTGATGAGTTTGTAGGCAGCCACCAGGTCCCCCCCTCAGCCTCCTCTTGCAGAGGCTGAACAGATTCAGGTCCCTCAGTCTCGTAGGGCCTGTCCTGCTGCCCTCTCACCAAGCGGGTAGCCCTCCTCTGAACCCTCTCCAGGGTGGCCACAACCCTTTTGAAGTGCGGTGCCCAGAACTGGACGCAGTACTCCAACTGCAGCCTGACCAAAGTCGCATAGAAGGGGAGGATCACCTCTCTGGACCAGCTTGAGATGCACCTTTGGACGCACGACAAGGTATGGCTGGCCTTGCTGGCTGCGGTCTGGCATTGGCGGCTCATGTTCATCTTGGAGTCAATAATGACTCCGAGATCCCTTTCCGCCTCTGTGCTTTCAAGAAGGGAACTCCCCAGCTTGTATGTATGCTGTGGATTCCTTCTCCCAAGGTGCAGCACCCTGCATTTGTGTACATTGAACCCCATTCTATTCTCATCTGCCCACTTTTGTAGTCTGCCTAAATCTATTTGCAGCCTCTCTCTCCCTTCAAGTGTGTCCACCTCACCCCACATCTTAATGTCATCAGCAAACTTGGACAGCATGCTTTCCACCCCCTCGTCCAAGTCGCTGATGAAGGTGTTAAACAGTGCACGCCCAAGGACTGAGCCCTGGGGTACCCCACTGCTCACATCTCGCCAGGTTGAGTACAACCTGTCCACCACTACTACTACTCTCTGGGTGTGCCCCACCAGCCAATTTTTTACCCATCCAACTGTGTAGGCATCAATGCCACAGTTGCTTAATTTATTGATGAGGATGGGGTGAGAGACAGTGTCAAAGGCCAACTTAAGTTGTTCTCTTAAGTTCACATTTAGGTACTACAATAGAAATAAAGACACTAAGACTTTCAGATATTTAATACTTTTGAAAACTAAATCCTGAGAGATATCATTTAAGGCCTAAATTCAGAGGAAAAGTTCTGAACATTTTGGCTTGAATCTTTCATTACAATATTAAGTTCTAGTTAACTGCTTGGTCACATGATAGGTCTAATTTATGCCTTACAAAATTGTCTGCTCTGATACACACATAGAGCAGAAGGGTCAGGCAGTCTCTTTCTGACCTGACCATACTATGATGCCTGTCTATCTGGAAAAGATATATCTGGATGGAGTGGAGAGCGCACCATGGTGCCGTCCTATCTGCAACTGCACCTCTTTTGCTGAAGAAAGAGGTAGTAAACCTCCCTCTCTTCCCTCCCACCCCCCCCCGCAAAGATGTTGCTGCTTAACACTCTCTCACCAAAATCCAATATTATTACGCTTGATAGAAGCATAATAGGCTAGATCCTCAGCTTCCGTATACTGTTGGCTGAAGTCAATGGAGGTATGACAGCTTACCCCAGCCAAGGATCTGGCCCAGTGCCTCAAAGCACCATAACTTATGATAGATGGTGCATTTTCGTTACCTCTCTGTATAGGTAAACATTTTAGAGGCATACTTAGACCTGCTTATATCCCACTCAATAACCATCTAGACAAACTACAGAGGTGGGCAGATGAGAATAGGATGGAATTCAACGCAGACAAGTGCAAGGTGCTGCATCTAGGGAGTCGGAACCAGCAACACACCTATAGGCTGGGGAGCACCCTTCTTGTCAACACTGTGGCAGAAAGGGATCTTGGAGTCATTGTTGACTCCAGGATGAACATAAGCCACCAATGCGAGGAAGCGGTAAGTAAGGTTAACTGCACCTTGTCGTACATCTACAGATGCATCACAAGCAGGTCCAGGAAGGTGATCCTTCCCCTCTATGCAGCCACAGTTCGAGTACTGCATCCAGTTCTGGGTGCCGCACTTCAAGAGGGATGTGGCTAGCATTGAGAGGGTCCAGAGGAGGGCCACTCGCATGGTCAAGGGGCTATGGGGCAGGCCCTATGAAGAGAAGCTAAAGGGCCTGAACCTATTCAGCCTTCACAAAAGAAGGCTGAGAGGGGATCTGGTGGCCATTTACAAATTCACCAGGGGAGACCAGCGGAAATTGGGGGAGGCTCTGTTCCCCAGGGCACCACCCGGGGTTACTAGGAATAACGGCCACAAATTGTTAGAGAGAAGGTTCAGGCTGGACATCAGGAGACATTACTTTACAGTTAGGGCTGCCAGGCTCTAGAATGGGCTCCCGAGTGAGGAGGTACTCTCTCCTACCTTGGGGGTCTTCAAGAGGAAGCTGGACAGATATTTGGCTGGGGTGATATGAGCCCAGCACCTGTTCCTGCCTGGGGCAGGGGGTCAAACCTGATGATCTTTTTAGGTCCCTTCTGACCCTAAGCACTATGATACTATTATATGATACTACAAATGGGAAAGTTTAGTATTAGAAAAATAGTGTGGAGTTTAATAGAATGGTGCAATGGATATGTACACCTCCCTAGATCTTGGGGTTGCAGCCTCATTTCAAGTGGTAAGTGAAAAGAAATTTAGCAGTTGCCTCCAATCCTTTCTTTGGGTACTTGGTGTAGCCAGCATGCTCACTATGTCTACATGGCTTGATGCAGTGCTATGCAGAAATGCCCCAGGTACCTGAGTGTGCTAGCTTGCAAGCCAGAGTCTACATGGCACAAGGCAGTGCCATGCAAATACCTAAACTAGCTAATAAGCCCTGTCCTCAGCATAACTAATTAACTCTCAGCATTAACATAGCTCTGTTTCTTCTAGTTCAATAGCATCCAGATAAAGAGCCTTTCTGTGCAGCACCGCCTTCTGCAATACAGATATAAGGCTCTTCATGCAAGATAAAACCTTAGAAGTAACACAGGATGCTTACCAGGGGCATACCTTGGCGGGGTGGGTAGGGGAGGGGAGGGAAGGCAAGGAAAGGGGAGACAGGCAGTTGCAGTGACACTGTACCTTCCACTATGTAGTACAGTGAGTTCTCCCTCCTCCCCTCCTCAAGTGGGTGACACTCAGTGAGCAGACATAGGAAGGTGGGGGATCTGTCCACTGTTGTTCCTGGCCCCATCCAAGTCCTGCACCCCATGCAGCCACTCTCCGCAGCTAAAGCTCCCAGGTTAGCAAGGAAATGTGGAGGGACCGGGCAGGGAGTATGCACATGAAGAAGGGGGACCTTCTAGCTGCTGTTGTCCCTGGTTGACCTGAAGGTAGGGGGCAGCCCCAGGATGGTTCCTGTTGTAGTCCAGCCAGGGGCTGGGGGAAGTAGCTGTGCCACTCCCCCCCCAGCACCCTCTGTGGTCTGAACAACAGTGCTGACTGCATCTGTCGTACCTCCCTTTTCTAAATCCTAGATTCATTTATGGATGCCACTGATCAGGACTGAGAAGTACAAGTAAAGTTCTGTGAAGCAGCATGCATCATAATTTCCTGGCTCAAGCAAGGAGTAAGCTCTGCCTCACTTTCATGATTACCAATTAACTTTCAGTTTTTTAAGGAAAATCATGATGTGAATACAGTTTGTAACACAATTTCAGCAGAACTACATAACATACATATTAGACAAACTGTTTCACTAGAAATTAACAGAATCATCTTTGAAAAAAAAACTTTATATATGTATTTTAGCCCAATTTCATATCCACTGACTACAATAATATTTTATGAATATTCGTGAGAAATGTTATGGCATGACTTACTTTTATCATGTAGTAAGAGAACAGATATTTATACATGAATTGGCTTTTCATTATAAGCCTGCTTTCCAGGTGAGTGCATTATTGATAAAACAATATTTTTACTACCTTTCATTATTACCTATGCAATCATATCTGAAAAGTTAAATGCCTTCAAAACAACACAATGGTATAATTGTTCTTTTTCTATATAGCCTTGACTTTTGACACTTACAGATTATCCAGTTATTTAGAATTCTATCACTTCTATCTAAATCATAGTTATTTATGCTATAGTTGAGATTATCTAAAGATTTATAAAAGGGCAAGGTTCTGATATTAGCTTCAATAGGTGAGGGATTCGGCCCATAATCAACTAGATAGCCAATCATTTTAACAGCATTTAAAAAAATCTGTAACTTCTCTTTATCCACATTTTAGTATTGCGTAAGTGTAGAATATTTTATTGTACATAAATATGAACATTGTAATGGACTTTGATGAACACTGCAACTGACTTCATATTTCCATATATTCAGGATAATTACATTCACTCATTTCTTTGCCTCGCTGTTATATTTATTCAGTGAATTCTGCAATCATTCATAGTTCTCAGAAAGAAAAACATATTCCATGTAATGCAGTGCTCAGTATTATAACATATATAAGCAGAAAGACATATATAAGCAAAAGAATACCCTCTCTTTGTTCTTTGGTGCTGAGATATAGTTCTCATTGAAATCCTTGACAAAATTCCTACTGACCGCAGTCAAACCAGGACTGGATCCTAATATGTGCCAGTACCAGACTACATGAAGGGTCCAATCCTACACTGCAGTCACTTATCAAAGTATGGGATTAAAGCAGGGGTTGGAAATATAAGGCTTGTGGGCCAGATTCAGTCTGCAGAGCCACTGGTTTCGATCTGCCCAGCCAGAAAGTTTTCCTCTGTCTGTACCAGTACCAGGGCTGGGCACCTGGAAGCTACACTCATATCACCGCCACTTCTCCCCACCCCCTGCTCCTGGCTGCACCATGGGCACAGCTTCTAGCTGTAAGGAACTGAGCTAGGGTTAGGCATCCTCCACCTGAGCCCGCAGTATAGCTAGGAGTGTGCAGGGAGAGGAGGCAGTAATGCAGGTACAGCTTTCAGCTCCCAGCCACAGTGCAGCTCCCCACCAACTGGACACTGCACTTGTGCTGCAGCCAGAGAGCAGGAGGCTGGCAAGAAGCAGTAGCAGCAGCAGCAGCATGGGTGTAGTTCCTGGCCCCAGGGTAGTTCCCCACCAGCTGGAAGCTGTGCTCATGCTCCAGCCAGAGTGGTAGGGGCTGGGAAAGTGGTGCTGAAACTGCTCCCAGCTGCCTGGCCCCAGCATGGACTCAGGCAAATCCCCCTCACTGCTGATGCACCACCAAACCGACTCCATCCATGCTAGACTGAAGCAGGACTGTTATGGCCCATGGCCTGGAAAGGTTGTCAGCCTCCAGATGATAGGAACAGCTACCAAACTAAGAGTCAGGCAAGTAAAGGGATTTTCCTCTATTACATTTCTACTGCACCTAAGTTTATTGAAATATTTCTAATCTTACTTTCCTCTGATACTTAAACTGTTTTATTCTGTGCATGAACACACATGCCCCCTCCCCTCACACACACACACACACACACACACACACAAATATGGCCTGGGTAAAGTATCTGAATACATAAACAATGAGAACAATGAGCTGACTCCTGCAGTCAAACAGACTTATGACTTCATTTGTTACCACAACTACTACCACTACAGCAAAACACCACCCCATAGCATGGCCTTTAATATTCCAGAAAACAGCAGAACCCGTAAGTTCCTTGATGACTGCGGCTTTCAGTCAGAGTGAGGAAGAAGATGACCAACTTACACAGTAGGTCAGGATTTCTGAAGTACCTGGAGAAACCTGGGCAAAGATGTGCATCTTGCAGTAGTTTTGTAATAAGTCCAAGCTTCTGTTTAAATATACTTCTGAAAACATCACATTCCAGTAGCACAGGCCTGCTAGAGAAAATGCTTCTAGCTCCACAGGCCTCAGCCTCACCTGACAGGTAGTGATTTCTAGCTCTGCAGATAAGCATACATTATGATTGTTCATTTGGGGATAGTAAGTTGGTCATAAAGGTAACCTGAGCCTAGTAATATACAGCTTTGGATACTACATAACCATCTTGACTTTCACCTAGCTGCTGAGCTGCACACGGTGCCTATATTTGCATCTTTTCACTATGCAATTTCATTGGACTATTCCACTAACAGTGAATGGCTTTCTGTACTTGCTGGAATTTCCATTTGGCTTTCACAAAGAGTCGAACTAGCCTTCAGCTTGACAGGCTTGCTAAGACGTCATTAAAAACATAGGGACTTAACTAACGTCTGCACATGAAAAGAGAAGGCAAAACGTTGCCAGTCACAGAGTGGAAGCCAATGCTTGTCGTTACCATATAACATTGGAAGACTCAATCAGGTTGTTTTGATCGAGCAGGCCAAGTCCTAAATTCAGTGCAGCCTTTTTTGGTAGTCCTCAATTGCCAGTTCCTCAAAGTGCTGTGCTTTTTTTTAATCATTATCTCTTTTTCATCCTGGTTGAGTTGCAACCATCCAGATCTCAATTGCTGTGCACCTGGCAATGTTGGTATCTTAGATAATAAGAAATACAAAGTAGGTATCATCAATGCATAGATTATCCTGCAGTCCACATCTTCATGTGATTTCTTCAGAGGTGTCACAGATGTGGAATGACAAGATAAAATGATTGGTAGCTTTTTAACCTCACAGCTGAAAGCCCTGGGAGAAGCAGCAGTCAGACAGTCATCCCCCAACTCTGAGGGAGGAGCGGACAGAAATGAACAGAACTATTCTATTCTGTCTTCAAGTGCTGAGTGTTACAGTTGAATAAGAAATATCTCATTACTAATGGTGCCAAAGATTGTTAAAGATGGGTAAGCATTACAGATGGTTTGCCTTTTCCTATTGCTCATGCTGTGACCAGTCTTTTGATGGTGAGCTGTTTTTTGGAATTGGCTGGCTATCACCTTCTCAATGATCCTTCTCAGAAAGAGGAGGCGAGTCCTCCAGGACATAGTTATCCAAAATTGGTTTATTTGACAGAGGCCAGACAATAGCTTGTTTGATGGTAGCCAATGTGCTTCACAGCCAGCCGGGAGTTATCATGAAGTCATACATATTGCTTTCAATGTTGTAAAGTTCTTCACATGGGACAATTTTTTTGAGGGATGACATTTTGGGTGTTCCTTCCATTCTGATCCCATTATCCTGAATCCCATGAGGGTGATATGAATCCACCCAAAATTTTTGTGAAAAAAAATTAAAAGCTTCTCGCACTGCTAAAGAGATGCATCTTAGAAATTCCGCAATACAGATGATGCAAAGGCAGAAGATAGCAGGGGTCTTTATCTTCCCATCCAGACTGCTAAACAGCATGGTAAGAACCCTTTTTGTCAGAGATAGATTAATCATTGGACTTCTCCCAACTCCCCAGTGTCTTTGCCACTTCCTCATTTGTTACAGGTAATCAGTAAACCAAGGTGACCTATGAAGGTGGTGCAAACAGAAGGGAGCATGCTGGTGGTTGTGTAGAGCTGAATTATTGATGTGACATACCAGACCATCTGTACTGGAATGAAGAAGAAAATACTACTTTCTCAGTGTACTTGAAAATGAATAGATGTAATTAATTTCTGTAAATATACCATATTTATAGGCTTTTTCTTCTCAGTTGAAAAGGGAAGACTTGGTGAATGCAATCTGGTGAAGATAACAATCAACCGATGAGAGTGGTGTGTTTTCTCCCGCTCTTGCTATTATCTTGCCAAAAATTAGCCTCAGGAATAACTCTATCAATGCTTAGAACCAAAGACTGTTGTAGACAAGATCTGGCATGAGGACCAATAGCTCTTAAACTGATAGCGCTTACACTTGCTGCTAACGTCTGTATCGAGGGATGAATTGTGTTAGCTTGTAAGACTTGGGAAACTGGTACAATTTTTCTGTAGGTGTCATTGTTCTTCACATCCTTCATTTTTAAAATATGCACTTTCCATGTCACACAGTTGTAAAAACTACTGTCAAAATAGGACCCAAACATAAGCCAGAAGTGTCCAGTCAGTCTTCAATCAGCTTGAAGCAACAGCTCTAAGAGTTGTGAACTATCCATTTCATCATTCCCTCACACTTATCCCAAATTCAGCCTCTGGCCTGTTTACAATCCTCTCTCTCAGGATCAGGACTTTATTACCAAACCCAAGGCTTGGTAACATCTTAGTTAACTCAGAGAAATGTGACAGTTGATACTGGTGCAGAATGAAATTCATTATACCTATCATTACCATATGACAGAAATACACAATCAGGTTGTTTTTCAATTTTCTCTTGTTCACCAATTAAACAAAATGAAATCTATACCACCCATTGTGTTCAAAAAACTTAAAAGAAAGGACACAAATGCAAAATAAAAACTTCCAAAACTAAAAACTGATTAATAATGATCCATTCTTGGAACTTAAGTGAAATTGTGATGGAGTAGGGCAAACCCTAAATCCAATGTGGCCTTTCAGTGGCCTTTCCTGGAGGTCCTCAGTTGTAGAACGCCTACCCAGAGGTGATTTGCTTTGGTCCCTCTACAGTTGGATTCAGGAGAGGTCACACATTTAATCTGTAGCTTCCTGTCTTGTTTCTCCAACTCCACCTGTCTTAACTTTTTTGTATTCCTTCCTTCCACTAAACAGTTTGAGAACTCAGTTAACAATGGGGGTTTTTTTTATTTCTTCGAGAGGAAAACCAAGCCCCTACCAGTCTGAATTTCATATATACTGCGTGGGTGTAGGTTGTAGCCGTGTTGGTCTAAGGACATAGGCAGATAAGGTTCCTTGGGTGAATTTGATATCTTTTATTAGACCAACCCAAATAGTTGGAGAATAGTTATTAAGCAAGCTTTCGAGTTCAAAAACCCTTCGTCAGGCTAAGGAAGTTTCAGCAGTTGGTGTGTGCTCTTCCTGGATGGAATGAAAAGTAAAGAAGCCAGGGGCTGGGCTGGGGAGTCAGTTGCCAAGCAGATTATAATGTATATATACACTGCACTTCATTTAAATGCCTTGCTATTGTCTATAAATGGATAAACAGAAAAACAGTACATTTCTAAATTGCATTTTTATGGCTATGCTTGTCTCTGTATGCCACCCACCACATTTCCTTTCTTTTAAAAAAAAGAGAAAGAAGTAGGAGATCAGTGGTAACAAGTGGCCTGACAGGGGGCACTTTTTCTGTTGCTATATCTGGTAATTTTTGTGGTCCTATCCTGCAATAATCTGAACCAGATTACTAACATCTGAAGTTGATGGGATTGTGTGCCACGCTTACGGTACATCTGTAAGTGACTTCAGGTCCGAGGCCTTTGTGAGTTACAAACACATATCGAAAAGATCCATTACCAAACAAGTGTCAAATTACTACGCCACAATTCATCAGCTAAAATAACTGAGTCTCCACTCTTTTTATAGTATCATTAAAACATTTATGATACCATCAGAATGGAGTTTTATAAGGTTGTGGTAATTACACATAGCAGGATCAAGTCTTCCTGCTTGGAAAATGAACGTCCACTTATTTTACATAAACACTCCGAATTTGTATTCACATTGATTTACAAAAGGAAACCATTCTTCTTTGACAACATTCTGTTCCAGTGACCTTCTCCCTTCAGCAGATTATGAGATTTTATTATTTATTACATCCAGGGTAGCACATAAATAAGCAGATTTTCAACACGGTTTCAGAGGAGCACTTGCTCTCTTGTCACATCAAGGTCTACTTTGAAACTAGTTTGTGGCTCATTAACACAACAGATTAGAATGACTCCCAAGGAGCCATTATGATAGGTTGTCAGTAATCCTGCCAAAGCTGGACATCATTCACGGCTCCTCTTGTTAACGCTGCCGCTGGCCAGGGCGCGGCGGACTAAATCTTGAATTCACGTACGTGGGCACACATTGCCACCAATCAGTCACTTTGCATACCCATAGAAAAGTGGAGCAGGGCTTTGCCAGGCACATGGCAATTCGCAGTAGTCCACATGCTAAAAAAATCCTCAAAGAAAAATGTGACTGCACATGTCCCGGCAAGCAGCATTCTCCGCAACCCTGGAAATAAGCTGGAGTATCTCTCTTTTTTCCCCCACCCTGGCTCTGACGGTCAGCGCCACTGGTACGACAGCCCTTAGTGCATCCAGCCGGTATTATCCAATTCTTTTTTTTTTTTGCAAAGGAAAAACTCAGCCAGCGGTGACCGCACCTGCATGCTATTCCAGCCTGTACAACATCCCCCTTCCTTCCCCGCTTTACACCGCAGGGCTCAGCCCACCGCCTTCCACAGGCTCAAAAAAAAAAAAAAAAAGAGAGCAAAGAAAAAGGACAAAAAAGGGGGACCCGCTCGCCAAGTTTGAGCCCAGAGCCGACGAGGCCCAGCAAGGCAGAGGTTTGGCAGGCGAGGGGCTGGCCTGGAGCTCTCCGGGCTGCGAGCACTTGAGAGGGGACGTGCCCCCCCCCCCCCCCACAAAAAAAAAGATTAATCATTGCTTAAAAATACACGGAAAGAAAACAAGCCCCCCAGCGCCTCGCGCCCGTCAACTCCCGCGGCGCCAGCACCGGCTCCATCAAGTACCTCGCACGAGACCCGTCCCCCGTCCCCCGGCCCCGCCGCATTCCTGCAGACGGACCCCGCGGGGGTGGCGCGTCCCCCCCCGCACCGAGACTGCGGCCCGCGGGGCCCCACTCTCACCTCACCTCGCGCCGCGGCGGGCGGGCGGGCGGGCGGCGGGGGCTGCGGCTCAGCCCGCTCCTTTGTGCACCGCGCTGTGCCCGGCGCAGCGGGCGAGGCGAAGCGAGGCGAGCGCCCTCCGCCCCCTCCCCGCGCAGCAGGCGCCGCCCCCGCCCCGCCCCGCCCTGCCCGGGCCCAGGGGCCCCGGCAGGGCTCCCCGCACTCACCGCACCGCTCCGGGGCCCGGCGCCGCGCTGGCTGCTGCGGGCGGGGAGCTGCCGAGCTGCCGCTGCGCGTCCCCCCTGCCCCCGCGCCTCGCATCCTCCGTTACTATGGATATCGTCTGTGTGGCTCCTCCGCGCCCACCCGCGCACGCGGGAGGGGGGGGGCGCCGAGGAGCGGGCGCCCACGGGCGGCCCCGCCAGCTCCCCCCGCACTGCCGCCGCGCCCCCGCCCGCCTCCCCGGGGCCACGTCTGGGGCGCGTCCCAAACCGCCGCGGCTCCCACGAGCCGGCGAACAGCTTCGGTTGTGGCTGCTTCCCCCTCCCCCCTGGGCCCGTCTGGGCCAAGCTCAAATTCCCGAGGTGAGCGGCCCCCGGGGGTGCTGCTGCTTCCCTCCTGGCTGCAGCCCCAGGAAGCTCGGGCCCCGGGACTGCGACTTGTCACCCAGTGCCCCCCGCCCGGCTGAAGGGTGAATCTGGTACTGGCAAAGCCCAGTGACTGAGCACAGCTCCATCATCATGTCTGTGTGGCTCTACCACCCTCCCAGGCCAAATCCAGGAAGCATTGGCATTGCACATGCACCCCCCGAGCTCGGCAGCGCGCCCCTGCAAAAAAACGACACTGGCAGTGACACCTGCTGGCAGTCGCTACTCGCCACCAACACCGCCAGCGGCATCTGCAGGCACTCCCCGATCGCCGCTGGTGGCCACCAACACTGCCAGCAGTGTCTGTGGGTGGCCCCCGACTGCTGGTCAGCGCTCACCACCCCCCACCGCTGACAGCACCATGGCCGCCTGCAGGAGCTCACCGCTTGCCACTGCCATGCTCCTGCCTAGCGTTCCCTCTAAACTGCGCGGCATGCACAGCCATGCACGTACACCTAGCAGCATGGCATGAGTGCACCTGTGTGGCCATGCACGCCGCACAGCTCTTAGAGGGAACCCTGCTCCCACCGCCAACAGCACTGCCACTGCCACCTGCAGGAGCCTGCCATGTCCCCCCAGCCTCCAGGGGCACACGGTGTTCATGCCAGGCAGGCAGACATGTCCAAGCCCCAGGCCTGGAGGTTTTGGGGTTCAGAAGCCCCCTGCCTCGCTTGATCTTGGCCAAAAGGCCAGATACGTAGCTGAGGGCAGAGCTGCTCTTTCAGTTGCCCCAGTAGCTCTTACCTCCCCCCCACCCCAAAGGCATTTTTTACCCAGGAGGGGTAAGCCAGGTTATCGTTCAAGTCCAGACAACTACAGGCTAGGAGCAGAATTTGGTCAAGTCAAATACCCAAGGGTGCCAGGGTGAGTGAAGTGACCTCCCCTGTTATTATTTTAGTAAAAGGGACATTATTTTTGTACAATCCCAACAGATCACTAGGTCTACTCTGGGACCTACTGGGTTAGATGATTTAAGCCCTGCTATTGCAATTGCTTGCATGTATCCTCAAGAGGTGCCTTCCCTAGCTTCTGACTTTTACATGTTCTGCTTAAATACATCACCAGTCTGATTAAGCAATGAAAGCGACTTTAATTATTTCGCCCCATAGCCTCAGTTTCTACACATCTTTTATCACCCCACTAATGCTCAGCATGATTTCAGCTTCTGGATAAAGAAGAGACAAGGATGGGAATGGTGGGAATAATAGAGATTTTGTAGATCTGGACAGGGATTTGGTGACAACAGTATAATCAATTTTTCAAAGCGTCTACATTTACTAAGCTAGTACGCCCAAGTTTCTCACTTCAGAAGCAGTAACTTCACTTACAAATTAAAATAAAGAAAAAAGTAATGTGCTGACCCTTTCATTTTCAGTGCGCAATCTTCTGTGCTTGCACCAAATTGCAAGCACAAATAATTGTGTATGTAAAATTATGATGAGCCCTGGTTGGGCTTCTTTTGAAAATTTGTCTCTAAAGTCTTAATTATGTCTTAAGCCAAAGCTAAGCTGAAACATTTTGAAAAGTGCCGTAACACAAACAGTACATGTTTATGCTCATAAAACACTTCATTATTTTGTTAATATCAATCAACGTGTTTATCATGCAGCCCATTCTCATACTCCTTTCACCAAAGAAACAAAAACCCCCAAAACACCACCACAAACTGACAATAAGTAAACATAACTGATGAGTTAAGTGACATGTAATGATTAATTAGCTGAACAACATTTGGGGAAGAGATACAAAACACTATAATATTGACTCTGAACATAGTAATACATGTATGACTAATGTGAACACAGTAACTTTTATTATAAACCATTTCCTTATTTACTCAAATATAAGACAACCCTTAATATAAGATGACCCCCCAATAATTAAATTGTATATTTGGAAAATGTATACATTTGTTATAATTTCCCAGGTATAGAATCTAATTTATTGGAGGTTTGCCTGGGATTTATCCCCCTCCCACTGCTACAGCAGTTTATGCCAGGGGTTTTCAACTCCCAACTCGTGTGCTGGATCCAAACCTTAGCACCTTGTCTGTGGGGAGCACCATGGGCCATGGCTCTGCTTGCTAGATCTGGGATGCAGGATGGCATGGGGCCTGATCCTGGCATGTGGGGCTGGGCAGAAGTGATGCTGGTGGCACCACCTACAGAGCCTGATCCCCACATATGGGACCAGGTGGAGGAAGCAGGGGCCCTGGAGCCTGATCCCCATATGCAATGCCAGGCAGAGGCAGCATGGGGTCCTAGAGCCCTGATTACAGCACACAGGGCTGGGCACAGGCAGTACAGGGTCTTGGGACCTTGATTGCAGCATGCAGGACCAGATGGAGGTGGTGTGGAGTCAGGGGCCATGATCTCAGCTATCCATGGGGCTGGATAGGCACAGCACAGTCCAGATCTAGGCATACAGGCCTGATCCTGGGGCATGGGACAGCCCATCTGGCCCATGGAGCAGCCCTGCACCATCCATTTGGCCCATGGAGCCAAAAGGTTGAGCACTACTGGTCTACACCAAAGAAAAGGTGGGTAACCATATTCTGCATCAGCTGGAATCTATGCATTGCCTTCACATTTATTTTCAGATACAGTAGGTGTGTCTATACATGCAACTAACACATAGCAATAAACACCGGCACAGTGCTGGAGTTTATTGCTCCTGGGAGTAGTGTTTGCGTATGCACCCAGGACCACAGCATGTTGAGCTGAGGCGGAGCAGCCCTGGCTGGCAGGGGACTCTTGGGGGCTCAACCTGCCAGCCCTGGGGCTGCTCCAAACTGGCTTAATGTGCTGTGGCAGGGCTGGCTGGGGCATGAAGGTGCTTCAGGGCGGGCGGGCGGGCGGGGGGGAGAGTGGCTAGCTGGCAGGAAGCACCCTCATGCCCCAGCCAGCTCCATCACTGTCTATATGTGCATTTCACTGCATGTAACTACTCCATTGTAGGAGTTAATTCGTTTACTGTGGCCTAAAAGCACTGCACATGTAGACAGTGACTGACGCTTTACTGTGGAGCTAGTTAGTCAACTTCACAGTAAAGCATCTCATGTAGATGCCCAGTGAGTCCAGGACCCTGAGATTTCACACCATTTGGGCAAGTAAGGCATACACAGTTTCTGCAGATGGTAGGGATTAGTGCATTAACTGTAACTGCCTTTCAATCACCATTACTTTGGTCTTATCTAGATTGTGCCATAGCCTCTTTGTCCAAGAGCTGATCGCTTGTATACATTTTCATGTTTTAATAGTGTTTGCAGAAGTGCTGAATGCCTTATAAATTATGGTTGTCTACATACAGTTGGCTCTTAAGGGCTGGAGTGGTGGGGCAGGGGAGGGGGAGAGCAGGAGGCGAGGGGGAAGGGGACTTCCTGCCTGTGGCTTCAGGGGATTGGCTGCCCTGATTGCCTCACTGAGCCCATCTGGACTGGGCTCGCTGCAGGTAGCGTTTGTTCGGGGGATGACTTGCTTTGATGTCTTGATGGGGACTGGCTGGGTCCACGGTTCTGGTCTGGCCTTATTATAAAGCCTATAAAAATGTTTGTGGGATTGGTGGATGGAGTAATTATATCCCATAAATTGTATCTACTGTAGTTCATTTGTGAACCAGAGACATCTTAACTGGTATTGGTGGGAGAAAGTGATTTTGATGTCCAAGATGTGGATGACAGTGGGTTTCAGGTGACTGTACTAGCATGCTAACTCATCATCATCTTGGCCTTATATTTCAGTCATTTTCCTAAATACAGTTGAAAACCTAAGGTTCAGAAGTTTTCAAAAATAGACTGGCTGTGGTTGTTTGCAATCTGGGAAAAAAGGAATAAAGATTTTCATCTTCACATGAACCAGGTGATGTCTCAAACTAGGAGCATGGTGTGTTCATTATGTCTCCATTGTTCACTGCAGATTTGTCTGGCAATGCATGTTGGTCTAGAGCAGTGGTTCTTAACCTTTTTAGACTTAAGACACTCCTCCTTACACTAAACGAACAGCTCAGAAATTGCCAACTCTAAGCTTTCACTCATTTTTTGACTATAGAAAAATAGTAGGGCAATGCTTCTGTTGCAAGAACAAAAGAATATATTAATTATTTTTAAAGTAATTTGAAGCATTTTTCCAGTAAATCTTCTCTACATTATTACAATGTTCTAAACGTTCAATGAACTTTCCATAAGTTTGAATGTTTTGAATCTTTTTCCTTTTTCACACCTGAAAAGGTCAGCGTATGGTCACATGACTCCTGGTTAAAGATGAACACTCCCAGTTTGAGCTTGACTAGTGACATGAGTATCACTATTGATCTAGTATCTGGAAGTTCAGTGAAAGCTAAAATTAATCCTTGGTGGGAAGAACCCCCGGGCAGCTCTCTGTAGACTGGAATAAAAGAGCAAGATAAAACAATTTAAAATAAGATTTAAAGGGCTTGGTCCTGATATTCGTGCTCAGGCACACTCACATGGACTTCAAAGAGCATTTAATCTGAATTAAGACTGCACAGTTGGGTCCCAAACTGAAGGTGATATGAGTGATCGAGGCTGTAATAATCATCAGAGATTTAAGTAAAAGTCTTTACTGATATTTATTTACTGAGCATTGGGAGATTACAAAAACAATAGATGAATTACTGGAATGAAAATAATCTTACTATTAAAAAGAGCTACTTATTTATATTTGCATACAATGAAAGAACGAAATTCTAGAGCAGTGAGAGGCCACCATATTTGAAATAGCAACACAGTCAGTCCTGCTTTGCTCTCAGTAGGAGATACTTAACTCCTACTGAATGGGAGATCAGATGTGAGCAGTAAGATTCAAGTCACTCTTCTTTATTGGTATATCTGCTTTTTTGTTGTTATTGGATTATTATTCTTTATATCTGTTATTTTTTTCTTTATATTTTCCTTAAATATAGGAACAGAATGAGCAGAGCCTACTTTGCTGGGCTTACAAGTTAATCCTCACTGCTAGATAGTGTAGTTGCCACTGGAGAGAGCATTTTGATGCGGACATTAGATGACTGAGTACAAACAATCATTTTACTTTTTTGATCAAGAAAAGTGTGTATAATATGAGATGTGTATGAGTAAGGGCTGTCTGAATTCACAAAGAAAGGCACACTTAAATAAGATGCCTTCTGAAAGGCTCCAATGCACCCTTGCCTCAAAAGTAGACTGTCTCCCTAGAAAAGAGGAGCAACAAGGTTTAGTGGTAAGATTAAGGGAAACATTTAACTGGGGGCATGTCTACACATGTCACTGGGCTAAGGACAGAAGTTACACATAAACTGGTTTGAGTGATCAGAAACTGGTTTAAACCCATAACAGAATAGAAGTTCAGTACACATAAACCAGTTTCAAAGTGGCTGAAACTGGTTTATGATAAACCTGGTCGAATATAGTATCAGACTTAACTGATTTAGGTCAAACTGGTTTATGAAACTTCTGTCCCAAACCCCTTCCTGGTTCAAGTTAAATCAGAGTCCTCCAGTATACCAGGATGTTTTGCAGCCTTGGGCTGGGCCAGGCTGGGCTGGGCTGAGCTGTCTGTTCCAGAGAACAGTGAGGGCTGGCTCACTGGCCCCCCTCCAGGCAAACCCCAGCTGGTAGCTGGGGCCAGGGAGAGTAGTTAAACTTCCCTTCCCCACAGTACAGAGCTGCCCTGCCCTGCCCTGCCCTGCTAAACTTACTGCTGGCTGTGACTGTGGGCTACAAATCCCCGAGGCACCTGGAAGCAGGAAGAGGAAGTGATGAGCAACCCTGCAGAGTCTTGCTACTGTGATTGTGGGCTGCAAATCCCAGAGACCTCGGGGGCAGCAGGAAGAGGAAGCAAACACACAGCCCATGCTGGCTACGTGCCAGAGAGTCATGCTTTAGTGCCCCCTGGCTTCTGACTTGAGCCACTGCAGGCACGTGGCTGCATTTCCTGGATCGAAAGTGAATGTCTGTTCATTTGCTTATTGATTCAGTCTTTGCAGCTTACACTAACCTGCAAAGACTGAATCAATTCAGTCTTGGGCTTTTTGACTATCTGTACTTAGCCTTAATGTGAAACAATAAACTCTGGCACTTATTGCTCCAGAGTTTATTATTTCCAGGTGCAGTATTTGAATGTGTGCCCAGGACTGCAGCACGCTGAGCCAGGTCATAGCTGCCCCACCTGACACAGGGCTCCGGGGGTCAGCCTGCAAGCCTGGGGCTGCTCCCCCCCAGTTCAGTGCGCTGTATGTGGAGGGGCTGGCTGGAGAATGAGGGTGCTTCAGTGTGGGCCTAGGTGGCAGGCACCCTTGTGCTCCAGCCAGCTGGGGCAGCATCTACATGTGCACTACTGCAGAGTAAAAATTCCATAGCAAGACAGTGTTGGTACAAAACTGACATTCGTGACATACGTGGCTATCAGAAAACTGAAGCAGTTGTGACATGTGGGCCTATGTGATTCAGAGCACATAGCCAGCTACAGTATCAAGCTGATTTTGCACAACAGAAGCCTACATTTATATTTCAAGGTAAAACCTGTAAGTGACAGACCTGAGTGGGGGAGGGTCACCAGACAGCTTGCTTAAAACAGGAAAGCAGGAAACATGTTTACATTCAGACAATAACTTGTGGAGATCATCCAACCGTATTTATCTATTAACTCTATTAAATTAGAAGAAAGGACCAAATGTAGTGAATGTTATCATCTTGCTAATAGTAGATGCTTAGATATAAGAACAAAGTAACAACCCAGTGTAAGTAAGGTTTGCAGGATATGAATCCCAATTAAGTGACACCTTCCAGATTTGCAAGAATCTGGTCTGATCCAGTTATGAAGGTTCCAATGAAACAAATATGAAAGTGACTCTCCTTCTGCCCTAAAGAAGGGTGTTTGTAGCTGAAAGCTTGCAAAGAACATTTTTTTCCAACCATTTATTTGGTCTAATAAAAGATCTCACATTTACCCAAAGAACCTTATCTGCCAGTGAAACAAAGAAATTTAAATAAAGCCAATCAGGGATCTTTGATTAGAATATTAAAATCTTGTTTACCAGCCACCCAGAAATAGGGAATGTAACTGGAAGGAATTGGGAAGGCAACTCTTCACACCTGTGGGCCTGCTGCACATACCAAGATGCTTGCCTAATGGAACATTAAAGAAGGATTTCCCCCCCTCCTGCTGTGAAGAAGCAGGATGAGACCTTCTGTGGCAGAGAGAGACTTGTCCCATAAAATTATGCTTATCCTTGGCAATTAATCTTGTTTTTGGTCATTAATCAATGAACTTCTCACATTGGTTGGAATGACCTCAGGGTTTGTTTGTTTTTTTTCCATCCTTCCTACCTCCCTCAAAATTTGTTAACAATAGTACTTGGATTTATAAGTACTACACAACTGCAGAGTTACTTAGTTTACTCCAGCCTAATAAGGGTGCATGTATAGACGTGCGGTACTTACTGCAAAGCTAATTAGTCAACTCTGCAGGAAATGTCTCATGTAGATGCACCCTGGATGGCATAAAGTAGCGCTTAAAATGAACTGTCCTGAAGGAGGTCTTGTAGGAGTCAAAATTACCCTCCTCTCCAGCATTTTCACAAAACTTCCTGACAGATACAGAGACACCACTGCTGACAATGGGAAAAGCAGTAGCGTTCTCTCCTGTTTCTTCTGCCTGAGAAAAGCCAGCCCTGAGGAACACTGCACCAAGCACAAATCCCATGCACATCTTTGCCTTTCTTCTGACAAAGACACATTCTTTACTGCCAGTACTGTCATGTTGAGAAGAAAGAAAGAAAGAAAGAAAGACTTTGACTTTTAAGAGACCTTTATTCCCCGGAGGGTGATGACTCGGAGCCAGTCAAAAGCATGTACAAGGACGCCCAAAGCTCTGGGCCTCGTGGACAAGGCCTGGGCTCATGGCCTGCAAGGCCTGCCCGTACACGCTAGACAAAAAAACACCAACCAACACAACGAACATAAGGACTATTTACAGTATTTACAGTTCTGCCAGCAGGGACACCCATGGAGGCCTCCGGGGTCGACCCGCACGAGCAAAAGTCCAGGGCCTCGGCCCGCTTGACGCGTCTCTGCGGCTTGAGCAGCCGGTGGCATCACAGAACGAGGATCAGGCGTCCCGCCTCGACCCGGCACAGCACCCCCTCGAGGGCCCAGCGCTCCTCAAAGGCGGGCACCGTCCGCCGGAGGACAGCGTGCTCAAACTCGAGCGAGAGGCGGGCTCGCACCAGCAGGCGGAAGAGCTGCAGGGCGTCGACCATCCCGGTGCCGCTGAGCTGGTTTCGCCGGCTCTTCAGGGTGGCCATCTTGGCCTGGCCCAGCAGGAAGTTGGCCAGGCTGACCGTGGCCCGCTCGGCCGCCCAGTATGGAAAGGAGTGGACGTAGGCGTCTTCGGAGAGGTCTCGGCCCAGTACCCGAAGCAGTGCGCCCAGGGCGGCAAAGAGAGGCTGCAGCCGGGGGCAGTCGAGGAAGGCGTGGAAAATGTCCTCGTCCAGCACCCCCGGGCAGAAGGGGCAGGCCGCCGAGGCCGCTGGGTCCAAGTGAAGCACAAAGGTGCCGGTGGCCAGGATGCCGTGCACGAGCCGCCACTGCAGGTCGCCGGTCTTCTTGGCGATGGGCGCCTTATACAGCGTGCGCCACGCCGGGGTCCCGGGCCGCGCCAGGCGCCGCCGCCACGCGGTGTCAGGGCGGCCGGCCAGCACCTGGGCGTGCCGGGTGCGCACCACCCACATGTAGAGGCCCTTGCGGGGCAGGGTGCCAAAAGGGCAGCCCGTATTGCTGCTGGGGGGCACCGGGAGCCTGAGCAGCGTGTTGGGCCGCTCGGCCAGCTCGCCGGGTACCGCTGGGATGACGGGTAGCGGTGGGAAGGCGTCTTCTGCGGCGTCTGCGGCGGGGAGGGGCCGGCGAGTCTGGAGATGGGCTTCCAGGGCGGTCGCTGCCTCCGTCGGGAGGGCGGCCCTAACGGCCCGCAGAAGCCGCCCTGCGGTGCGGACGGAGCGCATCGCCAGCCGGGCAGCCAGGGCCTCGGGTGACAGCCAGTCCGACTGAGCGGGGTCCAGGAGGTGCTCCAGGCGGGTGGAGCGCGCCTCGACGAGAGCTGCCGTGAGGCTGGCGGAGGCCAGGCTCGGCACGACACGGTGCAGGGCCAGGTTGTGGACCAAGGGCTCTCGAAGGAGCTGCGGGAACCGCAGGTGCCTGGCCTGGGGACAGAGATGGAAGGCCGCCCGCCAGGCCCGCACCACGCTGCGGTAGAACGGGGGAAGGACCGCCCCGTTCAGGAAGGTGAGGTCCAGTTGAAACAGCTCCCGGTCAAAACCGAGGCCCCCCACTCGCCGCAGGAATCGGCATGCCAGCTGTCGCCACGGGAGGTGGCCTTCGGTGTACAGGAGCCGCTGGAGGGCCTGCAGCCGATAGGCGGCCACCCTGCTGGCCAGATCGATCAGGCCCTGGCCCCCCTCGCCGGTGGGCAGGTAGAGGGCAGCTCGTGGGAGCCAGTGGCGTCCGTCCCACAGGAAATCGACCAGGAGCCGCTGCAGTCGCTCCAGTAGCTCCGGCGGAGGGTCCAGCACCGCGCAGCGGTGCCACAGGGTGGCCGCCGCCAGGTTATTGATGACGAGGACGCGCCCCCGGTAGGAAAGGCTGGGCAGGTGCCAGCGCCACCGCTGCAGGCGGGCCTCCACTCCCTCCTCGAGGCCGTCCCAGTTGCGCGCCATGAAGGTCGTCGGCCCCAGGAACACGCCCAAGACCTTGAGGCCCTCGCGGCGCCAGGCGAGGCCCCCCGGCAAGTCTGGCGGAGGCCTGCCAGTCCATGCGCCAAGCAGCAGAGTGTCACTCTTGCCCCAGTTGATGCGGGCGGAGGAGGCGCGCTCGTAGGCCCGCTGGCAATCTGCCAGAGCCCGCACGTCTTCCTGGGTGGCGAGGAAGACGGTGACGTCGTCCGCATAGGCCGACAGTCGGAGACGAGGGCCAGCGGACGGGCCCGTGGCCGATGGCAGGGCCACCCCACTCAGGCGGCGGCGCAGCGCGTGTAACAGCGGCTCGATGGCCAGGGCGTAGAGCATGCCCGACAGCGGACAGCCCTGGCGAATGCCCCTGCGCGCGGGGAACGGAGCGCAAAGCACCCCGTTCACCTTGAGCAGGCTGGAAATGTCCCGGTACAAGACCCGGAGGGCCCCGGTGAAGAGGGGCCCAAAGCCAAAGGCCTCCAGCGTGCGGAAGAGGTAGGCGTGGCCCACGCGGTCAAAGGCCTTCTCCTGGTCGAGAGAGAGGAGGCCGACGTCGAGGCCAAAGAGCTCGCTAGCCGTGAGCAGGTCCCGCAGCAGGAACAGGTTGTCTTGTATGGTCCTGCCCGGCACGCAGTAGCTCTGCTCGGGCCCGGTGAGAGAGGCCATGACCGCGCGGAGGCGGGTGGCCAGCGCTTTGGCCAGAATCTTGTAGTCCACGCACAGCAGGGAGACCGGCCGCCAGTTCTTCATGTAGCCCAGGTCTCCCTTCTTGGGCAGCAGGGTAAGCACCGCTCGGCGGCAGCTGATCGGCAAGACCTTGTCGGCGAGGCTCTCCTGGAAAACGCGCAGGAGGCTGGGGCCGAGGAGAGGCCAGAAGGTCTTGTAGAACTCGGCAGGCAGCCCGTCGAGGCCCGGGGCTTTGCCGGAGGCGAGGCCGGCCGTGGCGGCCGCCAGCTCTTCCAGGGACAAGTCCGGCTCCAGCTCGCCGGCCTCCAGGGCATCGAGACGCGGTAGGCCCTCGTGGAGTTCCCGCGTGGCCTCGGGGCACGACGGCTC
Organism: Alligator mississippiensis; assembly: GCF_030867095.1. Classification (NCBI taxonomy): domain Eukaryota; kingdom Metazoa; phylum Chordata; order Crocodylia; family Alligatoridae; genus Alligator; species Alligator mississippiensis. The sequence goes on along the minus strand of NC_081827.1, from coordinate 93,415,639 downwards.
GGCCGCGAACAGGTCGCGATAGAAGGCGACGGCACGTTCGCGGACTTCGCCCGGCTCTGTAATGACCCGGCCCTCAGGAGTCTTAAGATGGTCCAAGACTTTGCTCGCTGCCCGCCGCCGCTCCAGGTCGAAAAAGAAGCGGGTTGGGGCGTCGGTTTCCACCAGCTCCTGGCAGCGGGCGCGGATCCTCGCGCCGCGGGCCGCGCTCTCCGCCAAGTCGCGCAGGCATTTCCTGCGGAGCCGGAGGCTCTCGCTCAGTGCTGCGTCGCTGCCAGCGGCCAGCAGAGCAGCCTCGAGCTCCGCCACGTCCTCCTCCAACTCCCGGATACGGCGGCGCGTCTCGTTCGCGGCCAGCTGGGTGTACTGCTGGCAGAAGGCTCGGGTCTGGACCTTGCCCATGTCCCACCACAGCTTCCAGGAGGAGTGGCTCGGTCTCGCAGCCTCCCACCTCCGCCAAAAGTGGGCAAAGCAGTCCCGGAAATAAGAGTCCTGGAGCAGACTAATGTTCAAACACCAATACGGTGCCCGTGCACAGGCTCTCCCCGGCAGGCTCAGTTCGCTGAAGGCCAGGCCATGATCTGATAGACCCGAGGGAGCGATGCGGCTGCTGCGCAGGAGTGGCAGGTGGTGCCTGGTGATATAAAGGCGGTCGAGGCGAGCCATGGTGAGACCGCCGGCACTCGTCTTGGCCCAGGTGTACTGGCGCGCATCGGGATGCAGGGCTCGCCAGACGTCCACGAGGTCTGCCCCCTCCAGGGCAGCTTGCAGCTTGCGAGCGGAGGGCAGGTGGGGCTCAGGCCCTGTGCGGTCGAGGCGCGGGGCAGTGGTGCAATTGAAATCGCCCCCGAGGAGGAGCAGGTCATCATCCTCGCTAGCGTCGCGCAGGAGGGCAGCCAAGCTCTCAAAGAAAGCGACCCTCTCCTGGCCATCGGAGGGCGCGTAGATGTTGATGAGCAGCAGACGGTGTTGCGCGAGGGTGACGCGGACGGTCAGCAGGCGGCCGGGGACGACCTCCCGCGGCACCGCCGCGTCAAGCTGCAGCTGCGGCGATAAGAGTGTCGCGACCCCCGCGCGGAGGTTGGTGCCGTGGCTCAGGAACACCTGTCCTCGCCAGGCAGCCCGCCAGGCCGCCTGGTTGAACCTGTCAGAGTGGGTCTCTTGTAGGAAGGCGATGGCCAGCCTCTTCTGTCGCAGGAGCTCCAGGACGGCCTCGCGCTTCACCGCGTCTCGACAGCCGTTGACGTTGAAGGTGCCAATGGTTGTGGCTGCCATGGGGGTGGGTGTGGGAGAGGAGGAGCAAAGCAGAGTGCGGGTGGAAGAGCGAGCACCCAAGAGCAGAGCAAGGCAATACAGACAGGTCAGGGAAGGCCTACTGTGCCCTACTCTAGTCGAGGGACCCGCCCAGGCCCCACTCCACTCTCACCCTCTGGGCAAGCTTGTCCAGACGGTAGGCCATCTGACGTGTGCCCCGATCTTGCTTCATGAGCTTGACTGCCGCCCTGGCAGCCTTGACAAACACTTTGGGGTCCGCACACCACTGGGTGATGCGCCCCGCTACATTTTTCTGCCCCTTGGTTAGCTTCAGCAAGGACAGGAGTCCCCCATAGTCAGGAGGGACCCAGGGGGGCTCCGCCAGCTTGGGGTGGATGTTGCCTACGGAAGAGCGGCGAGGCCGCACCCCCGGCGGGAGCTCGCCCGCAACTGCAGCGTCGACCCCCTCGATGTCCAGGCACATCAGCCGCCTCTCGTCGTCCGAGTCGAGGACCGGCTCCGCGAGGACATTCCCTGTCTTCTTGGGGGGGGAGGGGCCATCCCGCTCACGACGTCTCTTGCGAGACTCCGAGAGCTGGATCTCCATCTCGCTAACGTCCCCATCTGCTCCGGTAGGCTGGGGCGTGACCAAAGGGGCAGCGGGCTCTCCCGCCACCCCCGGGGCCAGGCCACCGGAAGAGAGACATTCGCCACTATCCCTGCTGCCGCCTGACTCCGGAGGCTGGGGGACAGGCGAGGGGAGGGGGACCCCTGAAGGCCCCTCCCCCCCACCCGCTAAGTCTGCCTCGTCGGTGGCTACATCCGACGGGGCGGGTGGTGTGGCAGCCGGAGCGGGGTCCGGCTCTGTAGTGGGGGGGTCCTCGGCACTGGCCGAGTAGGGGTCTGTCAGGGATGGGGTGTCCTGAGAGGCCCCCCTCATCTCCCTCTCTTTGTCGGGTGGTAGGGAGGATGCCCGAGCCCCATCATCCGATGAGGCTCCAGCACCGCAGTCCCCGGCCACCCCAGCCACTTCGGCCGGGGCAGGCAGGGGGCAAGGGGAGGCGTCCGCCTCTCCACCCGGTGGGGCTGCCGCACCGAGGGCAGGGGGCGCCACAGACGGGGGAGGGGGCGGTGGGGCCATGGTAGTAGCACCAGCCCCTCGGCTGGACGATGGCTTCCCGCTGGAGACCCCGGTCCCCTGAGATGGAACGGGGGGGGAAGGAGGTCGGGAGGAAGAGCTCCCAGCCTCCCTGGGCCTGCCGCGTGGCCCAGAGGTCGACGCGCCGTCTCTCGGCGCTGCCGCAGGTGGCGATGGTCCAGCCGCCTTGCCCCGAGGGCACTGTGCGGCCAGGTGGGAGGAGCCGCCGCACTTGAAGCACGTGGTCTCTCCCACAGACAGATAGATAATAAACCGCCGCCCCTCGACCGTGAGGCTCAGGGAGCGAGGCAGCGACTGGGGGCCCTCCTTGAGGAGCATGAAGACCTGCCTCCGAAAGGACAGGACGTGCTTGCCCTGAGGGTTCTTGTTTCCCATCGGCAGGCGGCGAAAAGGACTCGCAGGAACCCCATAGGCCTCGAGTCCCCTGGCCAGCTCCCGATCGGAAACGTGCGGTGGGACGTTGGAAATCACCACCCTCACTGCCTGAGTCTCTAGGGGCGTGACAGGGTAGTGGATGCCCGCAATGTCCAGGCCCTCCGCACACACCCTGTCAACCAAGGTGGGCTTGCTCAAATAGATCATCGGGACCGTGTTCACGCGCCCCGCGTAGCGGATGGTACGCCATCCCAGGAGGGCGGCCAGAGCCTCCACGCAAGCCTCGAGCCCCACATGGAGAGGGGCATGAACCCTCAGGCCATGAGACAGTGGGAGGTCCTGAGAGACATCCTCATGCCAGCTGCCAGGCGTAGGAGCCGCCATTCCTCGCCAGGACAGGGTTAAACTGCGAAGCGCAGCAAAAAAAAAAAAGCCTCAGGCTGACAGGGGGACTGGGACTGGGAGGGGGCTGAAAACGCCCCAAAATCGGCCTGAGGGGGGGCAGAGCAACCCCGCAGGGGCTCAGGGCAAGCCCCAAGGCAGGGGCAGATGGCGGGGACCAAGGGAAGGGGCCCTGGAGGAGGGAGGCAGCAGAAATCAAAGGGACAACTCAGGCGGGGGTGGGGGAGGGGCAGAGACAAACGAGGCTGCCAGAGCCCAGGGGAAAAAGGCTCAGAAAGTGGGGGGAAGGGGCAGGGAGGGGGTCCCCAGGGACAGGGGGGGGAGAGGCAAGGGTTTTTTTGGGGGGGGACAGGAAAAGGGGGGCAGGGAGTGCGAGGCAACGAGCTGAAAGCACCTGAGCTGAAGGAGCTTAGAAGGGCTTCAGCTGTCGGCGGCCATCTTGAAAGAAAGAAAGAAAGACTTTTGACTTTTAAGAGACCTTTATTCCCCGGAGGGTGATGACTCGGAGCCAGTAAAAAGCATGTACAAGGATGCCCGAAGCTCTGGGCCTCATGGACAAGGCCTGGGCTCATGGCCTGCAAGGCCTGCCCGTACACTCTAGACAAAAAAAAAAACCACCAACACAACGAACATAAGGACTATTTACAGTATTTACAGTTCTGCCAGCAGGGACACCCATGGAGGCCTCCGGGGTCGACCCGCACGAGCAAAAGTCCAGGGCCTCGGCCCGCTTGACGCGTCTCTGCGGCTTGAGCAGCCGGTGGCATCACAGAACGAGGATCAGGCGTCCCGCCTCGACCCGGCACAGCACCCCCTCGAGGGCCCAGCGCTCCTCAAAGGCGGGCACCGTCCGCCGGAGGACAGCGTGCTCAAACTCGAGCGAGAGGCGGGCCCGCACCAGCAGGCGGAAGAGCTGCAGGGCGTCGACCATCCCGGTGCCGCTGAGCTGGTTTCGCCAGCTCTTCAGGGTGGCCATCTTGGCCTGGCCCAGCAGGAAGTTGGCCAGGCTGACCGTGGCCCGCTCGGCTGCCCGGTATGGAAAGGAGTGGACGTTGGCGTCTTTGGAGAAGTCTCGGCCCAGTACCCGAAGCAGTGCGCCCAGGGCGGCAAAGAGAGGCTGCAGCCGGGGGCAGTCGAGGAAGGCGTGGAAAATGTCCTCGTCCAGCACCCCCGGGCAGAAGGGGCAGGCCGCCGAGGCCGCTGGGTCCAAGTGACGCACAAAGGTGCCGGTGGCCAGGATGCCGTGCACGAGCCGCCACTGCAGGTCGCCGGTCTTCTTGGCGATGGGCACCTTATACAGAGTGCGCCACGCCGGGGTCCCGGGCCGCGCCAGGCACCGCCGCCACGCGGTGTCAGGGCGGCCAGCCAGCACCTGGGCGTGCCGGGTGCGCACCACCCACATGTAGAGGCCCTTGCGGGGCAGGGTGCCAAAAGGGCAGCCCGTATTGCTGCTGGGGGGCACCAGGAGCCTGAGCAGCGTGTTGGGCCGCTCGGCCAGCTTGCCGGGTACCGCTGGGATGACGGGTAGTGGTGGGAAGGCGTGTTCTGTGGCATCCGCGGCGGGGAGGGGCCGGCGAGTCTGGAGATGGACTTCCAGGGCGGTCACTGCCTCCGTCGGGAGGGTGGCCCTAACGGCCCGCAGAAGCCGCCCCGCGGTGCGGACGGAGCGCATCGCCAGCCGGGCAAGAAAGAAAGAAAGAAAGAAAGAAAGAAAGAAAGACTTTGACTTTTAAGAGACCTTTATTCCCGGGAGGGTGATAACTCGGAGCCAGTAAAGACCATGTACAAGTACGCCCAAAGCTCTGGGCCTCATGGACAAGGCCTGGGCTCATGGCCTGCAAGGCCTACCCGTACACTCTAGACAAAAAAAAACAACACAATGAACATAAGGACTATTTACAGTATTTACAGTTCTGCCAGCAGGGACACCCATGGAGGCCTCCGAGGTCGACCTGCACGAGCAAAAGTCCAGGGCCTCGGCCCGGAAAGAAAAGAAAGGTGATTTAGGTACCCTTTGCTGCTACTGCATGGAGCTACAAGTGCTAATTTTTAAGAATTGAAACTGAGTCGTCATTCTTCCTTTCCCAGGTAGCAAACCATTTTAAAAACTGATCAGGCAGGTCAATAGCAGGGTCTGTCTGAGCTGGTGTTTTCAACCTAATTTATCTTGATGGCAGCCTGTGTCCTAAGATATAGAAATATATTTGTGAAAGACAGGGTGGAGCAGACATGCACAGAAGTCTCACTACCCTGCTCTGGGCGACTCTGAAGGTGGGGACTCTGGTGATCTGCATACTGAAAATAAGGCAGGCTGTGAGGAGATGGCCATTTAGTTCTGTCTTTGACTGCTGTACAATGCTTAATGCCACAATCATTGCCACTTCAGAAAAACGTACAAAGATTGGCTTACACAGTAAGTTAAGCTATGAATGAGTTTTGCTCCACGGAAGAAAAAACAATCCAATGCTACCAATGTACCTGATGTACCTACAAACAAGACTGACCTGAAGTCCATACTGTTTTCCTGAAAGAGAAGGTGCATGGCCTGAAGCACTGTATGAAAAGTTTAGCCTGGTTGAGGAAGTAAAAAGTATTAACAAATAAGAGGTCCCACCAAATAAGTATGATAGGAAGAGATTTGTCCTGAAGTAAAACAGAGGGGTACAACATAACTGTTAATAACTCATGCATGCAGATACTTCTTGGCTCTTTAACAAGATTTCTGATTCTTGACAGTCTTGAAAAAAGACTAAACAGACAAGAGATTCAGGGTGGTTCAGAAAATGCCTAATCTTTGCAATGCCTACTGATTTTGTTGTCCAAACTGGAAGTACCTAATGAGTTTGAGTACTTATTGAGGTTTATGGCTGCTGGCACAGAGCCATCATTGCAACTTGGGCACCTGAACTCTAGGTAAGGAACCACTCTGAATCATGAACGCTGCATGCCCCCGGAGGCTGGGGGGCACAGCAAGCTCCCGCAGGCGGTGACAGTGCTGACATTGCCGGGAGCCTGGTGGCAGCAAACGGGAAGCTCCCACAGGCAGCCATGGTGCTGTTGCTGGCCGGGGGGAGAGAAGGCGAGCGCCAACCAGCGGTCAGTGACCACCCACAGACACTGCTGGCAGTGTCGCCAGTGGCCAGTGGTGATCGTAGACCATCCGCAAACACTGCCAGCGGTGTCAGCAGTGAGGGGGGAAGTTGGCAAGGGGCGACCACCTGCAGGCACCGTCAGCAGTGTTGGTGGTGCCTTTTCGCAGGGGGTGCACCGTCATGCTCAGGGTGTGTACGTGCACCCCCTATGCGTCACCAATGCTTTGAATCCTACTTTTACTCTCTGAGAGCTACTAGCAGCTGAGCAAGACAAGAATAAAGTGAAAACAAATGAGTTTAATCTGAGGTGGAGTTTAGGTGCTGAGCAGTGAACTAAGATACTGACATGATTAGCAGAGATGGCAGCTAATAAACAGAGAACCTAAAATTAGCTTATCAGTGAAGGGAAAAATACTAGAATATTAGAGTTAGGGGACACCCACTGAAATTAGAAGGAGACAGGTTTAAAACTGAGAAAAGAAAGTACTTTTTTAGACAGCACATAGTTAACTAGTGGAACTCATTACCACATAAGATTGTAGAGAAGGATAGTGTATAGCCAGGTTCAAAAAGGGACTAGACAAACTTCTGAACAATAGCTCTATTAATAGCTATAAACAGAACAGTCAGGGGTGTATCTTCTGGCACATCTAAACTAATGAGGATAGATGGCAAGGAGGGAATGACCATGATAGATCACTCTAGACAGACCTTGTTCATATGTTCTTCCTCTAAAGCATCTACTCCTGCCATTGTTGGGGACAGAATTCTGGGCTAGATGGACCATCAGTCTGATCCAGTGTGGCACTTCTCATGTGCTTATGAAGATTGCAAATAGGAGTTATTTAGGCAGTTTCCAAGGGGGGGTGTTAACGTTAGGCGGTTTAAAAAAATGAGGAAGCTGAAATCTATGAAAAGCCACTGTAAACCTGTCTACGAAGGGAGCTCAGCCCGATGTGAGGCTTGTACAATATTCCTATTTAGGAATGAAAATAATGATGTCTATACAGGTGTAAGATGTACGATGGTTTATACTCCGGAACAAGCAGAGCAAAAGTATTTGGATGGTGATTGATATCTTTAAGAGTACCTAAGAAAGTGAGATGGAACAAACGGAACTTTATTTGAGACAAAAAAAAAGGATTAAAAACTGAATGGGAAAGAAGGGACATGAAGCATCAAAGTGAAGGAAGAGCAGAAACCAATGATTGCACATAAACATTTAACATATACAGTCATGATAGATATTCTACCTTTGACAAAACAAAATCAAACAGAGAAACCAAGGAGAGAATCAATAGTTCAGTGATCAGGAAGCAAGCAATGAAAAGCGATCAACAAAAAAGAGAGAGGTATTAAATAATCCTGACTAATGAATACATAGTGTAGAATATGACCTCAGAATTTCAAGACAGTATATTGCTCCCCAGTCAATCAATTTTAAATGTCTGGTAAATTCTTCAAATAAAACAATCACTAGAGAAACACCTCGAGGAAAATGTTACACCTACTATCATTATTGGGCCAAATTCTACCAATTGTATATCAGAAAAGCGGGGAAACTGAAACAATATGGATAGAGACTGTCAGAAGATTTTTTAAAACTAGAAATGCAAATGTAAAACTTAAGTTGTTTTGGTGTTTATTTTCCCTGTAAGATAACAATTTAAACAACTAGAAAGGCACAAGGGCAAGAAAAGATTGGTTCATAGGCAGTTAGCAATGAATGGCTAGTTGAAAAACATAATTTTAAGCTATACATGATGATTTATCCAGGGGAGGAGGGAAGGGTCAAAAATCATGCCAATAAAGTAATCAGCTTAGAGGATAAAGAAAATACTATGGACACAGTATAGCATGATTTCAGTAATGCACTTTGTATGACCTTACCTGGAACCTAAAATTATATGGATGCAAATGAAAGAAATATTTATACACAAATGGCTAAAAATCTAAATGCAAAATAATTATGTATTAATATTAGCATCAAGGCCCACACAGCATTATGTGTATTTGTATTAGGATAGCAACTTAAATGTTTTAAGGACTGTTTAGACATAAAATATGACAGTCATAGCCCTGATAATTTCACAGGCCAATACTTTTCAATATTTTTATTAACAGCTTAATGGACAAAACATGAAGTTCAGTAAACCAAGAGGAAGTTGATTGAAAGGTACATGAGATCACAAATATATTGTGTGAATAAGGAAAGGATTGGAAGAGAAGATTAAAATATGCTATGATCTTAATGCATTGAAGAATGATCTAAAATTTCCATTTGAAAGATTTTCTGATGGAAAATGCAGTTTCTACATAATTAAAATGATCCGTGGGCAAATTTCAATAGCTAAAATTATTACTTTTGCATTAGGAAAATCTAAAAGAAATATTTCATTTTGGATTGGTTAGGTCTACATTTTATTGCCCTGAGCTAAAATGTTTTATTTGTAATCAGGTTGATAAAATATTAAGATGCATTTTCCAACCAGTTTTTCCCCTCATAGAAGTTGTAAACCAAGCCCCCATTCCATCCCTTGGGGCTGGTCTTCTTGAAGGACTACATCTGCCATTATGCAAAGTAGATTCCCCTCAGACCAAGCAGCCCGGTGCATCAAGGGAATCATATGACTTTGGGGTTATCTCAGAAGATGTTAGATAGCCAGGGAGCCTGACCCAAAGGAGAGGATGAGGGCAGCAGCCTCCCACAGTACTGTACTCATGGAACAATGTGCCAGGAATGGAAAAATGCCATTTAACTGACTTGAAATCAAATTTTCCTTGTCAGTTCAACAAACCAATATGCAGTATGTATATTGAACTATTTCGTTTAGATTGCAAATGTCAAAACAAGTGGATTATATGTTTTCACACGAAACTATTTTCGTATATTTAGTTTCATTAAACATTTTGAACTTTGAACTTTTTATCCTGATTGGGCTGAAAGCAAATGGCAAAGTATTGGGATTTCCCACACAGTGGAAATTTTGGCATTTGCTCAGCTATATCCAAACAACTTCAAGCAGTAAGGAATAATCAAAGAAATAAATACAGACTGGACAAGTACAGGTAGGCACTAATAGCTCAGGGTGTATCTACTCAGTAAACTTACCTTTCTCCATGCTGATAGGGTCAGGCATGCTGCACTGCTCTGCACTGTTCCTAAACTGGAAGCACTGTAGTCATGCCAGCATGGATGGGCGAATTAACTTAGTGGCAAGCTAACTGGCACTGTTTCTCAGCAGTGTTAATTGCCCTGCTTAGAGCACCACATGAAAGTGGATACACTGCTACCAGTTTAGGAGGCTGGAAGCATGCTCGAGGGCACAGCTGTTGAGAATGGGAAGTTTACCTTCTTGCTGTACCTTCAGAAGTTTCACAGATTTTAATGGCAGAAGGGATTTTCTGCATAAACCTTGCCATTTTAAATGTACAATAATTTTCACTTCTTCCTCCAGCATCAGATATAAACTGAATGTGAGTCAATAGTTCAAAGCTGCTGTGGAAGATAAATACTATATTTAGTTGCAGTAAGTTGAAGAATGTCATATGTAAAACAAGCTGTCTTCAGCCTGTGACTGTACACAATACCCCTCTTTAAGAACTCCTGATGAGCTAAGTACAGAAGCATCACCTATTATTTTGCCCGGTACTTCCATTCAGCCCTGGCACTAGTAGGCTGCATCAGGGAATTCCCTGAGTTCTCTCTCTGATACTCCCCTCTCATTCCATCCTTCTCCCTTGATTTTGCCCTTTGGCCATCTGTTCTCATTTGCTTGGTTCATGACATCACAGAAAAGTAAGGCTGGAAGGGACCTCACAAGGTTGTCTAGTCCAACCTCTTCCTGAGGTGTGATCATCTCTATCCAAGCCAACCCATACAAAACCTTGTCTAACCTAGGACTAAAAATACACAATCAACCTGTCACACAACTACAAGACATAGCCCCCTTACCTGCCACTGGTAAAGCAGGGGAACAGTGGTGTTCAGTAACCTGCTGCTGCAAGGATTGTTAAAATATGTTTGAGACATCTAAGCCCTACAACTTCAGATGCTCCACCCCACAGGCCCCTGAAAAAAATCTATTACTAGTACTCTGTAGGGTTCTTGTATTATACTGGACAGCAATTACAGCTCAGAGAATTACTTATGGGCACCACATTTTAAGAGGTGTATTTAAACTGGAAAAAGTTTGATAGAAAGCAATTAAGGCTATATCTAGATTGCCCCCATGGTGATCCTATGACCAGCAACAGGAAATAAGCCCAGTCACTTGCTCCCACTCTTCATGTGCTGAATGCTGAGAAAATGTGCAGTTGGAACAGTGCACTATGCCACTCTTAGGCACTCAACCAAAACTGAGTTCCTGATGGCATCCATGGGCATGTACTAAGAACACAAACTCATGACATTTTTCTGCAAGTAGCAGATATGGAGCAGGAATGAGTGGGTGGGGATTTTATCTCAATGACAGTCCTGGTATCTTTGCAGTAGGTTGGCCATCATAGAGGACAGTCCGGTTGTCCTCTGTCCTCTATTGATATGAAACCAGATGCCTTTATGTATGTCTTCTATTTTTCTCTTCAAGAGAGAAGAGAAAAATAGAGGACATAGAGGCGTCTGGTTTTGTATCAATAGAGGACAAAGCAGCAGAAAACCAGAACGTCCTCTATGATGGCCATGAGTACCCCTGGTGGCTGGAGGGTCACAGCTGCGCTGGTGGCAGTGGGAGCACAGTGGTGGTGGCAGGAGCATGGCAACAGTAAGCGTGGAGCTCCGGCAGACACCACCAGCGCTGACAGTGGCGGGGTGGTGAGTGCCAACCAGGGGTCAGCAACCAACCTCAGCTGGCACTGGCGCCTTTTTGTAGAGGGTGCACTGCCATGCTCAGGGGGTGCACGTGCACCCGCGTACACCCCCTACACGTCAACCCTGATGATGGCCACCCTACTTTGCAGATAAGTTACAGACATGACCTTAAAATGAAGAGGGTTGGAAAAAAAGATCTGTCCAGGACATTTAACATAGTTAAGCAGCTTCAGTCTAGAAAGGAGAGACCTAACCACAGCTGTCTACAAATAATTAAAAGGATGTCATAAATTGGGTTAAAACTTCTGATTAATCAAAGAAGACAGAACAATTAGTTTCATATGCAGAAGGGAAAAAATTAGGTTACACATTAGAAAAGATTGTATAACTATATAAACAGTAAGGATATAACATAGGCAGATTGTGACATCACTATTCTTAAGGCTGAAAAATACTGTACAAGAAATCTAGTTATTATTCTTGGGAATATTGAATCAATCCTGCATGTTACAATGGGTCACCTCCAGTCCAAGTGATTCTACAACAATATTAATCTAAGGACATTTGCTGAAAGGCAACAAAAGTATGTAACTAATTTACATGTTTATATTATATACAATAAAATTACTACTGTACTTTTTTAAAAGGTGGCATTTTACACTTTTACATTGCATAAAAATCCATTCATTTTCATAAATGTTTTGCTTCAAACACTGTTACATTAAGAACATTAATGTAACCTATGATATCAATGGAAAATAATGACTATTAGCTTGATTCAGTGAAAAACAAGGAACAGAACGAAAAAGCAAAACTATATTTTATTTTATTTTTAAATCTCTTCCAGCTGGCAGGTCTGCGGAGGGGGCTGACCAGTTCAGGGGAGTGGGGATATAGTCAGGAGCCTAAAAATAGCCTGGTCATGGTCTGGGGGTTAGGGACAGCAAAGCCTTGGGACTAGGGAGAGTGCCTGGGATTTACCAGCCCCAGGGCCATCCTGTGAACACACACAGGCATTCACTAGACTGGGTTAATCTATTTTAGATTGGGTTAACCCTGGTTGATCTAAAGTTAGTTCACTCCTGAGACAAACTAACTTAGGTTGGGCTTGCCATTTTTAGGGTGATTTAAACCCTCCAAACGCTTGTATGTCCAGGCATTTAGATTGACCTAATCTTACTTAGGCTGATTTAAACATAATGTTTGTACATATCTTCTGTCTGCTCTATACCACAGTACGTAAAAACTAAACTGTAATAATCTTAGCCGCATTTTATTTCCTGGCAAACTGGAATAAAGCTGCCCCATGAACTTTTCATTTACCACATCTTAGCAGTGGGCACATGAAACAATTACCATGGAAAAGCTGAGACATGAAAAATTCCTTCCTTCACCTTCATGGAATATAATTTGTTCATCTGATCATACCCACTCACTTAACAGATAGCCAATGAAAACTTCTATTTCAGATACCTACCATATTTATTTGCTTATTCCATAATTTACTGTATATTTTAAAATATCTTGAAACTGTCTAGCTGTTCACATACCAGACCTATATAAGATTATTATTCTTATTACTGTTTTCCTTGTACCCTCCTACATTCCTGCCAATTGTTTGATAGCATAGATTCATAGAGAATCATAGAGCCATAGAGAAGTAGGACAGAAAGGAACCTCCAGAGGCCATCTAGTCCAAGCCTTTGCTTGTGTTAGGATCATCTCTATCCAAACCATCCTATACAAATCCATAATCTAAGCTCTTGGTAAAACTACTGTCAACTGTGACAATACAAGACATACCCTAACCTGCCACAGGTAAAACTGGGGAACCGTGGCAGCTAATATTTTGCTTCTATAAAAGGTTGTCAATATATGGTCAAAATAACATATTTTGGGATGATGTTCAACTACCACAACCATAGGGAACTACAGTTCCTTGTCACATTTTCGGCACACGTTCTAGCATTTGTAACAAATAAGGAAGGAATCCTCTACACAGTCATGGTTCATTCACTAAATGCTGTCCACTTCATGCACTGAATGAGGCAAGGTCTCTGTAGGCACATCTACATGTGCAAATGCTCCAAGGTTGTTTTACTCTAGAGTAATTTATTCTAGAGTAAATCCACACTGGGCATTAGTTTACACATATGGGGAAGCAGGAGCAGATTTGCTGCTCATGGCAGCAGTCTGCTCCTGCCTCCAGCGGCCCTGCACCAGCCCCTTGCAGCAGCCAGGGAGAGCTCTAGGCTCCCCCTGGTTGCTAGCCCAGGGAGCATAGTTGTCTCCTGGCAAAGGCTGGGAGATTGCTCCCTGCCCCCAGAAGCTGCCGGCTGCCAGGGCAGGCTCTACCACCAGAGCCCAGGTGGAGACAATGTCCCCTTGCCCCAGCAGCAGGGAGCTCCCAACCCCCTCTCCATGATTGCAGAGCAGGGGCTGGAGCTGATTGTTCCCAGCCTCAGCTCTATCATCACGGAGCCGGAGCTGGGAGATAGAAATATCCCCAGCCCCTGCTCTGTGAGATTGCAAAGCGGGGGCTGGGAGCTCCTTGCTGCTGGGGCAGGGGGACATTATTCCTGCTGGGGTTCCAGTGGCAGAGCCCACCTGGCAGCAGGCAGCTCCCAGGGTCAAGGAGAAATCCTCTGCCCCCTGCTGCCTGGCTGACTGGGAGCACATTTGCTCCTGGTTAGCCATCTACATGTACTGTACTGCGCAGTAATTACTCCTGAGAAAATTTGCTACTCGTATTTACAGGTAGCAAATTTACTTGCTATTAGAGCAGATTACTGTGCAGTAAACATTTGCACATGTAGACAGTAATGCTTACTATGAAGTAATTTGCTCTAATCTTAAGTAAACCTTCTTATGTAGATGCACCCTGTGAGAAAAAGAGTGTGTGATCAAATAAGTGAAGACTGTACCTCCCTTTGAATTTCATTCTGTTTCCTATCACCGTAGTATCAAAGTACCTTCCCTATAAAATCAATAGGAACAGCAATGTCTCCTGGCAGACTTTGTGGAGTCTTGGGTATAGTATTTCTGATATCAAAATGCAGATACAAAAGAATGCCAAATAAAGGATGCATGGGTAACCTTAATTCTGGCTTTTTCCAGCTTTTGTAGCAATTGACTCTGAAGCCTCAGCATTCTTAAAATAAACTTTTTTAAAAGAAAAAAAAATTATACTATGCTGTACTACTCTTCTAACAACAATAACAGGACTGGCAGTTAAAACCATTCCTTAATGGAGAAGTTTTGCTAACTGTTCAATTTAATCTAATTTCCTTTAGAAATCTTATGAATCTTTATCTTTTCTGATGGGCATTTTGAGGGCAATTGTGAAAATAACTTTACTCATCTTAGATAAGTTCATCCTATGCTTTGTGAATAGATATTGGTTACAGATTTTTTATATCACCATTTAAATTGCTTAAGAAATCACGAGCACTATGTTAAGGCAAAATATCTTTTTGCTGGTTCATACCAATTATTTCTGAAGCATCTTCTGTGATAGCCTTCATCATTATTCCCTGTCAAGCTAATTTCTACAGTTTACTGTTGTACTAACTAAAAAGACAAATCGTGCTAACATGCAGAGTTCTTTTAGTTCTTACAAGTATGGTTCAAGCAGTACAACAGCAATATTTTTGATTTATAAATATGTTTCAAACCAAACAACATAAACCACATAAAATAAAATTCAGGGTCAGGTTCACTTCAGAGTCCGTGCTGACATAAGCCAGTATAAGCCTGGAGAAATCCCCACTGTTAAAAAGTCTTGTCAGAATGCAAGAGTGGGCAAAATAAGGCGTGCCTACACGTCACCCTATGGCAATGTTGTTACTGCACCGTGCTTTAGTACTTCCTTTTGGAAGTACTAAAGTGCGGTGCAGTAACTGCCTGTACTGCGCCATATGCATAGCGCCTGGTTAGTTTTAGCTGCTGCTTCGCCATAGCAGCATGCTAAAATGGGGGAGCACGCTGCTATAGTGAAGTAGCTGCCTGTCACATGTAGACTCATATGATCTCTATGTCACCATAGCACATCATACAGCGATGTAGGGGGACTTGTAGATGCACCCATAAAGCACCTACAACTTTGCTTATGCTGGTGGGTGGGCATACAAAGAGCTAACACATCTCAACAAATAGGTTTTAGTAGCTGGAAAAGAGCATAGCTGATGCAGCCCTTTTCCTCCATGGCTCACACTGGAGAAGTCTATAAATTGTAGCAGGAGAGTAAGCTTTTACTCCCCAGTAGAAAGCAGCAAGCAGGGCAATGGTAACAATTCTGTCTGCCATCTGCTGGTGAATCCCACTTCTAGAGAAGGGAGATTAGTTTGCTCAAGGAAGTGTGATTTATACCAAGCTATGTCAGTTTTTCTGATTCTGACTCTCAATATTTTAATAGCACAAGTTTATTATTAAGGGGAAGAGAATGTAACAGACTAAAAACTCCAACTGTAAAAACAATATTGGGTATCAAATCTGCAAAGTATGTATTCAGATGCTGACTCTACATGAATTATAAATTATCATTAAAATTAAAATAATAAAAAATACAATAAACATTTATAATAGCCAAGATGTTATTTTAATGCCTATTGAGCTTGAGTACTGTGAACTGTAAGAGTTTGATTATAAGAGGTTTGGACTATTAAAGCAGAAATTTCTGAAAAAGCATGGTTTAAAACAAACCTATAGCGGTGAAAGGTTTTAGTTTCAAGCTTCTCATTTTTAAATACCTCTGCTCTTTTTCCACTGTTCAGGGTGCAGCAGGGCAAAGATTCAGCATGCCATCATCAGCTCCCTTAAGGATCTCCTTATTTGCTGGACCCAGCAGAAGCTGGATGTAACAGAGACTCTGGTCACAATGTTTAATTGTCTTTTGCATGAGTAGCTTCTATTTTTGGTAGGTAGGTATTTCTCTTATTGTAATATGGGAGGATTTTCACCATTGCCTGAGAACATGCAGTAGCAATGGTAGCTGATGATAATGTAACAACAGACTTCAGGATATCAGAATAAGCGGCTTCTGGATAATCAGCATTTTGAAGATGCTCTCCCATACTTGAGTATGAAATCAATCTGATTCTGTTTGCATTTATACATGTAATTTTGTTGTAGAGTAAATCTAAAATGTATAACTGTATGCTGCATTTAAATAAAGAATGAAATCAATGGTACTTATCCCATGTCAAGTAATATGTCTTATGAAACTGTAAGGGTCAAAGAACTGAGGTTAGTGGACAAAAATCATATTTGACAATTTAATTGCTTCAGATGAGATAACCAGAAAGAATGAAAGACAAGTCTATTTAATACACTGGGTGCAAACAAAGAAAAATTTAATTATATTTTCTGGATACAAAGAATGAAGCACTCAAAATCTCAACCAGTTTCCTTTCTCTTTTATTTTCTTTATGTGCCCCCTGCACCTTTATCATATGTTCAGCACTTTAGGTCTGATGCAGTACAGTGTAACTAACTGGCACAACACAAGTAATCTTTGTCAGCAAGAAGTGTGGTTTATGGATTACAGTACTGATTTGCTAATGATTTGTGCTAATGGTTAGGGGTTAAAATTTAGGGTGAGCCACAAATACATGAATTAGGCCACAACATTTAAATTTCTACCTCAATAACTGTAAATTCAGTCAAAAGCAAAGGACCACACTTGAACAAGATGCTATATCTGAAAAGCATAAATACATAAATAAAGCAAAAAAGTCCAAACTAAACAACCTTCCCTACCTTTCACCCCCAATAATTTGGTAATGATACTCTAAATCTATTAGGCAGAAATGTAAGAGGAGGAAAACCTGCACCTGAAAAACAATATCGGTAAGTCTGAGTAACAAGACAGTTTGTGTTGTTATTTATAAAAATAGTCCAAACTTATTGTATTTCTTTATGATAGAAAGCAACCCTCCTCCCTGCCAATAAACTTAAAGCAACATTGCAAGATGTATGTTAAATTTAAGAGGAGGAAAAATGTAACAGCAAAATCACAACATTTATGTGTATATGTATGTACATACACACACACACACACACACATATGTATAGATATAGATATGTATATACACTTGCCTGAAAAACAATTTTTACAGTTTTGCAGGTGCAGGCTTTCCTCTTCTTAAATTTCATTTATGTTTTGCAGCTTTATTTAAAGTTTGCTGCTGCTATGTGTTTTTTCTTTTTTTGGTTTCTGCATATGGAAATATAATTAGCTTGGACTATTTTTATAAATAACAACAAAAACTGTCATATTACTCAGAACTCTTATCTGCTGAAAAGGAATCAGAAGCAACCAAATCAACATGTTCACATTTTTTTTCTTCCACCTATTTGTAGTTGGAATAAGGATATAGGCAGTGGGATTCTTACTGCATTATTGGTCTTATAATTTATATCAAGCTTTGATTCCACTCTCTTCGGTTTTTTGGAAGTATAGTACTTACATGGAACTTGATATGCTATATTTGCTATATGCTATCTTACTTCAATTTGTTGTATGGTTGAAAATCTAATAAAAACAGAATTAGAGATTTAAAGATATAAATGTCCACTTTTCTGCAGAACAGAAAGCTGGTCACCTATCAGTTTTATAAGATTGCTACATTGTTTCATGTTTTCTGTTGCTCAGAGTTAGTACAAGAGGTTCCCTTTGCAGCTTCCCATGTGTTTTTTGCTATCTGCTTTACTATGCCCTCCAGTGGTACAGCTTTAGAACTGCATATGCTTCCACCCAGGCATATAGCCAAAGATAAAAAAATTAAAGGCCCCACTCCAGCAAATATTTATGACTAAGCTTAATTATAAGCACACAAAGCAGCGTTATCGATTCCAGTAGTATTACATGATTTGTTAAAGTGTGTGCACATGTGTGTTTTCAGTTTTAAAAAATAAAGGAAACCAGATAAAATCTGGAAGCCTCAGGTTGGAATACCTTCTCAATGAGAAATGTGTCAGGGTGGTGCGTATCAGAAATTCTCTTTTCCCTTTAATAACAAGAACAATGACAAGTCTTATAAAAATGGCATTGACCAACACTATGAAGCCTGAAAAGCAGTCAGCACAGGGCAAATCTTGATGAAGAAGCAGATTACCATTTTAAGAAGATAAAACTGCAGTAAACAAAACTTGTCCTCTTTTTTATGGAAATCAGTTGCTTTATCAGGCTTAGAAAACTGAGGTTTTTTTCACATGGCACCTGAATTGTCCTTATCTTCAGACTAAGTTGCTGGAAAAAATGTTCCAAGATCATTAATGCTTGCTTCCATGCACACCAAGTGGGAGGTGAACTTTAAAATGCAAAACAGTGAAAAGAAACACCACCTAGGAAGACAACTACAGTGAGAAGCTTCTTTTGTAAAAGAACTTCCCAACCCCAGTGGAATAAAAAGGGCAAAACAACTGATACTAGAATGATTAAGGTCTGTAGTTACTGAGGGAAGGAAAAAAAAAAACCCAACCCTGGCTCCTTTAGATATATCTGAATGAAAGTTGGCAGAGCATAATTTTCTCAAGAATTTATGAGTCCTTCAGCTTTGTCTAGATTTGCTAAGAAGATGCTCCTGGAAGTGGTGACCACATCTAAAACTCAAATCACACATTTATTTCTGCTATAATATTACAGAAGATAGATCTCATAAAAGCACAGGGTTGAAACGGTGTTGTTGCCATGATGGTCCATGAACAGTATGAGAGACAAGGGCTTTTAGTGATGTCTAACTGACACCATATACACCACTGAAACATGGAGGAGATTCAAAGGTCTTCCTAAAGGATTTCTTCACTTTCAACTAAAAAATGTTATCTGGGTGTCATCTGATACATTTCTCAGCTGAGATACAGGAAGGTGAATGAATGAATAGAGAACTGGTAGCCCTATTGTGCCCAAGATGATTTGGTAATTTGGAAGCCCTGCCAACAGATCTTTTCTTGCTACATCTAAGCAACTCAAGAGTCTACAATCTTGTCTGGAAATTTGTATATGGGAAGGATAGAACAGCCTTTTCTTGAACTCATGGGAATCCAGAGTAGAGGAAAGATGTACAATTCATTGGCTTTGTTCTGTTGAGGGTGGAAATAATTATTTTTATTAATACCTCTTTTTGTGAAGAGTTGCCATGAGTCAGCTGATTCAAAGAACTCAGAGGAGCTCTCAAGACTCAGTCAAAGAGGATACTTTCTGGAAACCCTTGGAAAAGTGGACAATTTTTTTCCTAAAGAAGACTAGAAAGAGGGGCAGAGAACCATATATTGTGTACCATGAAGCACACTAGCGGTGGCAGTCTTGGTGAGAACAAAGTCTGGTACAAAGAGGAGCTGCTACACTAAGTACTCCTAACTCATTTTTTATTTCAGAGGTGCAATCACAAGGAAAAAAATGTGTGAAAGGAACAGAAGAAAAGAAGAGATTAAAAAAAACAAACAAGGGAGAAATCCACAGGACCGTAAAACAAACAAAACCTCATGTCCATATTCTGTCAGTGATTTCAGAGGAACACAATGTTTCAAAACCATGATTGAAACAATGGCCCTGTTGAAGTCAATGGGAGTTTTACCACTTATTTAAATGGAGTCGGGGTTGCACTGTCTGTGTTTTCCTGATCTCTTATTACCCTTTTACTCCTTGCAGGTTTTTTCCTTTAATCTCCTGGCAGCTGCCTATTACAGAAGCACTAAAGGGATGCTATCAACATGGCATCTAGTCAATTTGGAGAAAAAAATACTTTCATGTACCACAGCTATCCATGAGCCCACCAGCCAACTGTTGAGGTTTTGGAGTCATGTTTTATTTTCCCTATGCTATGTGAAAAGTCTCACAATATAAGCAAGATTAGCAATTCAGGTCAGAGACTACTCTTTCATTATATATGTGTTTAGTTCCTAGCACAATGGGGGTTGAGTCTCTAGGTATTACTACACTATAAATAATAAATATCAGTAATAATATATAGGAAAAACAGTGAAATTGACTTATGCACAATGCTATCAAATGCACATAGTATGAAAGTGAAAATAAATACAAAATAAAATGTTCTTCTCTAATATTTCCTTCTTAGCACGTAACAACAAGTAAACTATTTTTAGCTAAAAATGCAATACTTACCTAGAAGGAATCCTTTTCAAATCTGAAAATCCAGCTGAATTGGATTGTCTATATGCAATCATAATGCAGAAAATGCTTTATATTTTTAGACATTACTGTATTGGAGATCTCATACTGTTGGAACTGTAGTTTAATAGCTTGTAACTCAATCAGCTTGGACTGTGATCTTGTCAGATCTCATAAACTACAAAAAGAGTATCAGGCCTCTGTATTTGGAAAGAAGGCCTGCAGGAAAATCCAGGACACTGTACAAAACATTAGCTTAGTTGCTTCATGGGTGGCATTCCTCCTTATAAGTAAGTAACAGTAAAATGTCCGTTCCCTGTATTATACAAACCATTATAGTTGATTAGTTGTATATTTTAAAATTCTTGCATAGAAAATGCCTAAAATTCTGTAACTGATTCACATTTTGGATAACTGGAAAAATATATTTTATCACATAAGACATTTAGTTTCTCCATATAATACATCACCATCTCTTGCACATTATTAAATACATTTTTTCTGTTCTTTCTTTTTCTTTTTATCTTTGCTGTTCATTTTCGATTCTCTGCATCTTGCTTTTATTTGCTTTATATTTTAATGCTTTCAGTTGCACAAGAGCATTTTGGGTGAGGATACGCATCCACTTACAAAAACCAGAAAATCATTTATCAAAGTGCTTGAAGTTTCAGTTTCAAGAGAGGTAAAATATTAACAAATGTAAATTCAGGAAAGTAAACCAGAGGTTCAAATAATACACAAAAAAAGCACAAATTTTCCATTAAGAATGTGTCAGAAAACAATAAAAAATCATATTGCTGCCAAGAAAACTACAAAAAAGGTAGTTTCTTTGTAAAATTACTATACTCTTAGACTGGTAAGAAATAGGCAGTCAATTAACAATATTTGACCAGTCAAATTGACTGGCTTGCCAACCCTACTTCTAAACTATTACAAAGCTTAACCTCCTGGGAAGTTTTCATTAGCAGCTATAGAAAAAAAGGCAGTTTCTCCTTTGCACATAAGGATTCCTCTCAAGAAACTGGGAACTAACCTTAACTTAGGTTTTTGTTCTTTTATTTTTTAACTAAAAAAATAATTTAACTGCCAAACAAGAGCTCTCTTGCAAATTTTGTGAGTTTCCAACTGTTCCAGAACCTGACAGTAAATAATACTAACTGATAATAGAATACATCCTTTTAAAATCCAAAATTAATTTATACAAAAAATGAAGAAAAGTTACTAAAAAGTAGGGGAGCAAAATGGGCATAGCAGAGGAAAAGTTATAATAATAAATATGAGCTATGAATGGGCATATCAATACATGCTTTTGGAAAAAAGCATTTCAAGATATTTTTAAGAATAGGAAAATATATGTAATGATGTCAAATGGAAGGAAGTTCAGTATTCTAGGAACTGCCACATCAAGGTACAATTATTTGCTGATCTAAAGCTTGATGGAATGAACTACGAGGCTAGGGACAGAGAGTCAAAAAGTCTGAGCCTGAATTGATTCAATCTTTGTGGTTTAGTCTAACCTGGCTAGGTTAAATCAGTTTGTGACTGCACAGACATCCCAGAAATGCAGGCACACTCCTGCAGTGGCTCAGGCTAGAAGCTACGGTGCGCTAAAGCAGCCCTCCCTTCCCTTCCACAATGCTGAGCTGGGGGGGTGTGGCCAGGCCCCAGCAGGATACTCTGATTAGGGAGGAGTTCCCCCCACTCCCCCTCACCAGCCCAGCAGGGAATTGATAATACAGTGTTTATCACGCCATTAAGAAAACAACAGAGGGACACTACCAGCTATCCATTTATTCTGCCTTTGTCCTGTCTGCCACAGCATGGACAGGACTGTAGCCAGCATGTGGTCTGTTAGCTAATACACAGGCACTTCTCAGCAGGCAGAGGGGAGGGGGGAATTTCTGCTTAGCAGGGAGTGGTGAGGGGGAGGGGGGAGCAGCCTTCAGTCTCTGCTGTGGAGCAGAGAGCCCCACCCAGCCCAGAGAACATGCTGGGGGAGTCTGGTTTCACTTAAACCAGCAAGGGGTTTGGGACAGACATTCCATAAACTGGTTTGAGCCAAATCAGTTAAGTCTGATACTACATTCAACCAGGTTTATCTCAAACCAGTTTCAGCCATTTTGAAACTGGTTTATGTGCACTGAACATCTGTTCTGTTTCTGATCACTTAAACCAGTTTATGTGTAATGTCTGTCCCTAACCTGAAAGACAGATGGCATGGAAGCACAGATATATGACAGGACGAAGGACATGGGAGAGGATCTTGGGTGGAACTTGGACTTGCAAAGCTGAGGATATTGAGAATCAAGTTTTGACTCTTAAACATGAACATTTTGTAGCTGTATCCTCAGAATCTTGTAACATAGGCTCACCTTATTCTCTTTTCTAATGAACTTAAAGCTACCTTCACTAAATATTTCTGCTTAACTGTAACCTTCAACACACACTCATCTTTGCTAGTTTAATACCTTTTCTATCCTTCCTTTAATATAATGCCCACAACTAAGCACAGTACTGGCCTCGCTATGTCTTTGTATAATAATTGCTTCTTATTTTGGCTCTGCTCCTCTGTTGATACATCCCTGTATTCTGTTTGCTTTCCTAAACACTGCCAGTTATTGAATCAATGGTCTTAAATTTCAATCTATTATCAGCTCCATATTTTTTCCTGATCAGTGCCCACAGCTGTGACCATTTAAAGCATAATTTCTTTTGTCACTTTCTAGCCTTTGCTTTATTACTTCACACTTTTCAACGTTAAATTGATTCATAGAAGTTAGAGCTGGAGAAGGTCTATTCGATTATCCAGTTCAGCTCTCTGCAAATATAAAGTTATTCCTTACAATACATTTTCTAGTGTTTGTCCAATCTAGTTTAAAAGGTGTCAAGTGATGGAGTTTCCATCACTTCCACTGGGAGACATTTCCACAGCCTAATAGCTTCCTGCAGCTGTTTTTCCCCTGATATTCAACCTACATTTTCCTGTATTAATTTCATTCCTTTATTCTTGCATATACATTTGTGAACCATAATTACTCTCCCCCTTTGGTGTTTTACACAATTCAGCTAGCTGCAGACTGTTATGTTTCCTCTGAGACTTGTTTCTGAAAACACTTTAGCAAGTATACCACTTTACTCAGGTAAGTATAGTTACATAGGCTAAGCGTCCACATCATATGGATCTTATTCAAACTAGATGTATCTATTCAGTGCTTTTATTTTTTTCCTCATAGATCAGGCCCTCAAGTCCCTTGTTTATTTGTTCCATTCCACTTTGAAAATATTTTTCTGGTAATGTTGGACTCATAATAAAACTCAATACTAATCTTGAACCACAGTCATATAGGTATGGTCTAAAGTGAGGAAATTTCCTCTTAGAATTCTAATATATTTTAAAACTTGTCCAGTTAACAATGAGTTGAAACTCAAAAAGGAATCCTACAAAAAGTGGAACCTTGGTCACAGTACTAGGGAAGAGTACAAGAGTATCACGTGAAGGTGCAGGGAGAAAATTAGGAAGGCCAAAGCACAATTTGAGATGCGGCTGACAAGGGACATAGAAGGCAATAAAAAGGGATTCTACAAGTATGTCAAAAATAAGAGGAAGTCCAAAGAAACCATGGGTCCCTTATGGCATGTGGATGGCAATCTAGTTAAAGATGATGCAGAAAGGGCTGCAGTATCTAATGCCTTTTTTACTTCAATTTTCACAAAAAGGAACAGCTACCAGATGACAAGTGCAGTTGGCAGCAAAGATATGGAAGGAGATAAACATCTTAAGAGTAGTAAAAGAACAGGCAAGGGATTACTTAGAGAAGATAGAGCCTTTCAAGTTGACAGAGCTGTATGCGATGCACCCTAGGGTACTGAAGAAACTGGCTGAGGTAATTTCAGAGCCATTGGCTATCCTTTTTGACAACTTGGGTAAGGTTCCAGATGACTGCAAAAGGGAAAATATAGCTCCCATCTTTAAGAAAGGGAAGAAAGAGGATCTGGGGAATAACAGACTAATCAGCCTGACTTTGATATTTGAAAAGATCATGAAAGGTCCTCAAGGAATCTATTGTGAAGGCCCTAGAGGAGAACAGGAACACCCAGCATGGGATCACCAAGAACAAGTCATGCCTGACTAACCTGATTTCCTTTTATCATATGGTGACAGGCTCTAGGGATGGGGGGTGGGGGGGGGGGAAGCAGTAGATGTGATATACCTTGCTTTAGCAGGACTTTTGACACAACAAAACAATTTAAGGAAATAAAGACTAGATGAAAGTATTGTAAGTTGGATACATAACTGGTTGGATCATTATACTTGAGTAATCATCAATGGCTCAATTTCTAGATGGAAGGATGTATCAAGTGGAATCCCGCAGGGGTCTGTCCTAGACGTAGTATTGTTTAATACACTTTGCAGATGACACCAAGCTGGGTGGAGTTGCAGATACTCTGAGGGGTAGGACTAAGATCCAGAATGACCTAGGTAGACTGGAGAAATGGTCCACAATCAACTAGGTGATATTTAGCAAGGATAAGTGCAACATCTTGCACTTGCGACAGAATAATTGCATGCACAAATACAGATTGGGGAATGACTGGCAGAGAAGAACCAGGGAGTACAGAGAACTGTAAGCTGAATATGAGCCAACAGTATGCTTGTGTTGCCCCTCTCCCCCACCAAAAAGCCAGATACTGTGCTGTATTATTAGGACTTGCAAATCAAAGAAAGTGATTTTTTTGCTCTATTCAGAACTAGTGAGGCCTCACCTGGAGTACTGTCTCTAGTTTTGGGCACAACACTTCTAGAAGGATGTGGAGAGTTTGGAAGGAGTCCAACACAAAGCAGCAAAAATGATTAGGGGCCTGGAAGTCAGGATTTATGAGGAAAGGATGAAAAAACTAGGGTTAGTTAGTCTGGAGAAAATAAGACGGGGAATTTGGTAACAGTCGTCAAATACCTGAAAGGTGATTATAGAGAGGATGGAGATAGGCTGTTCTCTGTGGTCATAGGGACAGGACTAGAAGCAATGGCTTCAACCTTCATCAGTGGACATTTAGATTAGACATTAGGGGAACTTTCTTTCTATGAGGGTGCTCAGGCATTGGAACAAGCTATCAAGAGAAGTTGTGGAAACACTATCTTTTGAATTTTTCAAGAGCAGGTTAGACAGACATATGGCTGGGATGGTTTACTCAGACCAATCCTGCCTTGAGCAAGGGGTTGGACAAAATGACCTTGTGAGGTTCCTTACAGGTCTAGTTTCCTATGAGTCTATCATTCTAAAGAGAGTTATTTATCCAAGTTAGTTTGAAGTCAGTAAGAGGGCAGGGTAAATCTGCACCTTTATAGATTAACTAAATAAGATATATATTTAGGAGAGCAAGCTTTTGTGAACACAAGTTCACTTATAATCCTAAAACATTTAAAAAAGTGATTAGATTACTAGTTAAAAGGCTTATGGATGAAAGGTCAAAACTTTAATGCTAATTAGCTGCTTGAGCCAAAGAAAATTAACTTCAAGTACTTAGAAAAGATCTACACACCAAGAAAATACAGCAGAAGATATATCACAATATAAAAGACAACCAGATACTTCCAATACAAATGAGAATGTTAAATTTAAAACAGAAAGAGATGGGCAACTATTATTAACAGCTATTTCATGCAAACCCTGATCATGTGCCATAACTATTCCTAAGGTCTATTTCTACAGCAGGAAAAGAAGACATCTAAACAAAGTCAAGTCGGACATTATCTCTTTGTTTCTTATGACATCCAGGAACACAACGAATGGAGTTTTGCCATACTCACTCCTCTCTCAGCCCTATCTCCTTTTATGCTGGGAGGGAGGATCCAGTGCAGAACAGTGAAAAAAAGCAGCCTAACTGACCCGCCCATCTGCTTTCCATTGGCAGAGTTTCTTTTTATGCAGTGGGGACATCTACATGAGATGCTTACTGTGGAGTTCCCTAATTAGCTCTGCAGTAAAGCGTTACCATCTACATGTGTGCAGCTATTGGGCCAGAGTAAACAAATTAACTCTGCCATAGGTTAATACTGCTCAACACAAGTACTATCCTATAGCACAGTTATTTACTCTGCCACAACACATGTGTAGATGGTAACCAGGGCTGGCTGAGGTATGAGGCTGCCTACTGGCTAGGCCTACACTGTAGCAACCCCATGCCCCAGCCAGCCCTTCTGCAGCACGTTGAGCCAAGGAAGAGCAGATCCGAGCTGGAAATCTGACTTCCTGGATCTCCTGCCAGCCAGGGCTGCCCTGCCACAGCTCTACATGCTGCAGTCCCGGGTGCACATGTAAATGCTGTACCTGGGAGGAATAAACTCCAGTGCAAACTGTGCTAGAGTTTATTGCTCCATGCTAATAGCATGTAGAGATGCACCCATTGAAAGTGTAATGTAATGTTTAACAATCTATTTATTGTCCTAAACAATACTTATCCTAAACTACTTCTTGCCCTTGACAATTGCTTTTGAAAAGTCATGAATATTTGGATGGATACTGAAAAACTGAAAGCAAGCAGATGTACTACTGGTTTTTCAAAAAGGAAAGACATGCAAACCAGGTTTACCATGTTGTAATTACTGTCCTTCGCTCCTTTCTTGGTAGTACAGCGAAGAGTCTCCTTGCCAGTTATGCCAGAAACTACAGTTTGATTCCCTTACGAACTACATTTTGTAGGTCTTGTGGCTAATATGTAGAATCCAGAGCTACTTCTCATTTCTGTTGCAGCAAGTCACTTCCCCTCTGTATGCCAGTCTCCCATGTACAGAAGGTGAATAATAACATTTATCCAACTTGCATAGGTGACATGAGAATTGATTAATTAATGGTTGAAACAGCTTTGGTCTCCTGAGATCTAGGATGCTTTAGAAATCCAAAATAATATTCTTAGAACTGTTTTAAAAACCCACTAATGACCCAGACAGTAAAGGAACCATAAAAAATAGGCAGCCTGAGTTTACTTAAGATAAATCTTAACAGAAGCATGATCACTTTTTTAATAGTAATAGATTAATTAAAAAAATAGATGAAGGAATGGCCAGTAGATGAAATAGACTTTTGTTAAGCCTTTGTTGCTGTAATTCATGAAAAATTATTTTTCACTGGCTTCAATTGGAGCAAAAGATATTGTTCCAGATCTCTTCCCATTGCCAATCTTGCAGCACTATAACTGTTATCATTGCACAATGGGGATATATGAGGGACAGTAGTACAGGATCCCCTCTCCCCCAGTTGCAGACTTAGAACTACTCTGTGTAGCCTCAAAACTTGGCAAGGGAGGCATGTCAGGAGTCCCTACATATAGATCCTTTAAGAGTTCTAGCCAGGGCATAAAGTTGCCCTTTTCAAACAAGTATTGCTCAGAAGGAGCTGATTGCCTCTCCTTGAGACCTGACTTTACTCTCACCTGGGCTTAAGTGGTTTTAAATTGGTATGTTAAATCTTTGGATTTTAGGACACAGAGATCAGGGTGAGAAGGTGCTTTATAAATATCTAGGTAAATGAGAAAGATTTAGAAAACTCTATATCTGCTCAAGAAACCACATATCTTTTTTGTTTCTGAAACAAGTAGCATATTTTGTATATTAAGGTATTTTACTATTAACAGGCAGTTTTACAGTAAAAGGAGGCTATATAAATTGGCACCTTCTTTGCAATAGTTTAGCTTCTTGTGTAAATTCTGAGTTGTATCATCTGACTTTAACACTTCAAATATATTTTTCTGGCCCTTCTTTTTTCAGTCCTATAGCTTCACCATTACTAAGGAAATGGGGGGGAGGGGGGGGGAACTGAACTCTATTTATTCCTATGCATCATTAAAAGAGTTGTTTATAACTTCCAATCATGCACTCATGCAAACCTTCCTGAGGACAAGAGGGCTTTAAAGAAACCATGGAGGACATCATAAAACCTGTAGAACTTTTGATGGTGGCAACATGTTAAAAGAAAGAAAGACTCCAGTTTGAGTTTGCTGCCACTTCGAAAAATGTTTCTGTATTTTTGTAAAAATTAAACATAATTATTATGGAAATTACTTAAACACAGTGAGCCAAACTCTGCCCTCGCTTATACCAACAGTGGCATTCATAGTTGTCTAAACCAGGAAATAATTTGGTTCCATAAATATGGAACCCCACCTTGACAATTTACTCTTGGGTATTGATGTTGAAGTGCACTTCTATTCTGCAAATGACTCAAAGAGATTCAGGGGGCCTTTACTCCTGCTGAGTATTACCTTAGTCCATGAGAAGTCCCATTGATATCAATAGCACTACCTTCTGAAGCAAGATTCTATTTATCGTATGCAAGGAAGACAAAATATAACCCTGAATCATTTTTTCAGAATAGAACTTACATAAATTCTGCATCTTGTCATTGACATAAAAAACAGCCCAGGAAAAAATGGCTCTTTAACTTCATGAATAAATGTTAATTAACTTCCACCATTAATCACACTGCTTTCCAAAGGCTGTTCCGTATGGTATCTGGAAGTTACATGTTAGCAGCATATCCTAACTTTATGTTTACTAACATGCCCAATTAATATTTTATTTGAAGAGTTGCTGATCAGAGAGTTATAAAAGTGCTAAGCAAGCTATATGGGACAGCCAGAGATAAGATCTTAAATAAATGATGAAATATTTGCCACACTTAATTGTTATTGCATAACAGCTACTGCAAATTAATGCAATTCATTTTAAAGGTTACCCTTTTCACTATAAATCATTCTGAAAATGGTTAGAGAATGTTTCCAGTCTACACGCTGTGTATTATGAATATTTGACTGAACATAATACTTGGTTTCTTCTGGCAAGAGGACAGTTTTGTTTCAAGGAATTGGTCCTGAGAGACCATAGATAGTGTTTACAATGTTCTCCTTCTGAAAGGCTTCAGCCAGGAGAAAGATTTTAATTTATGGTTGGGACTTCCTAGGAGACCCACCAATGGAGGCTGTTCTAGAAGAATACAATAAATCATCCAGGTATCTTGATAATGTCCTCTCTCCTAGCCAGCATTTCCCACTGTAGGGGTGAATGGCTAGCTCCAGGCACCCAAATGAGTAGAAACTGTGAATACTTTGTACCACTGTAACCTCCACCTCCTAGTGAATATTCCCTAGCAGAGGTTCACAGGTCCCTAGAATGCATAAGAAGAAATTGTTAATGATTAAATGTCCTTGTCTGAAGGCTAACTTCATTTTTTTTCATTGTTCTATAGATCACACAGCAAATATGCTGGGCCAGATTCTGTCACTAGGTATACCATATAGTCATATAATAATAGGAATAGAAGGGACCTGAAAGGTTATCTAGACCAACCCCTGCACAGATGTAGGATTTATTATTTTTAAACCATCCTGGATAAGTATCTATCCTTGTTGCATTGTTGCATTGTCCTACTCTATAGTTTGGAAGATTTTCCCTGCGATTTAGCCTAAATCTGTTTGCTGCAATCTAAACCCATATATAATTAGAAATACAGTCAAACCATGACAATGTTACATGCATGGGGCCAATAACATTTTGTGATCTTAAATGGAGTTAACAATAGTAGGAACTGTACTATAGGTGGTAGCATGTGATGAAGAAATGGTTCACAAAGTGACAGAAAGTAATAAAAGACCATTTTCATTCTGAATGTGTGTTTTGCCTTGGATGTCCTCAAAACACACTTAGCCATGTTCTGATTGGTTCAAAAAAGGTAACATCATGGCTCTAAATATGGAAGGGCTAGAATTTACATATTACTATTTTCGGGTATTTTTCAAAGCTTATGTAATATCCAGCTGTGACATTTATTTAATGTATAATATAAGAAATTAAATAAAAACATAACTATATTAAATTAAAAATTATATACTAAACTGAAGGGAAGAGAGGCTACATCACTACTCAAAAATTATGACTTGAGCCTCTCTAGTACCCCACTGGCACCACATCAGTGCTTCACTCTCTGACCCTTTTATTAATTTGTTGTCTTTTCCTCAGAGTTCCATAAGTGCACCCTACAATTTACACCATGTGATAAAATCTTACATATCCTGTACAATTTATCTCTGAAACAAAATCATAGAATCAAAGAAAATGAGGGTTGGAAGGGACCTCAGGAGGTCATCTAGTCCAACCCCCTACTCAAAGCAGGACCATCCCCAACTAGATCATCTGAGCCAAAGCTTTGTCTAGCAGGATCTTGAAAACCTCTAAGGATGGAGATTCCACAACCTCTCTGGGTAACCTGCTCCAGTGTTTTACTACCCTCCTAGCGAGAAAGTTCTTCCTAATATCTAACCTGTACTTCTCTTACTGCAACTTGAGACCATTGTTCCTTGTTCTGTCATCTGCCAGCACTGAGAACAGTCTAGCTCCATCCTCTTTCAAATCTCCCTTCAGGTAGTTGAAGGCTGCTATTGAATCCCCTCTCAGTCAAAATAAATAAGCCCAGTTCCCTCAATTTGTCCACATCCTATCTGTAGTGGGGGGCCCAAAACTGAGCACAGTACTTCAGATGTGGCCTTACCAGTGCTGAAGAGGGAGTAATCACTTCCTGTGATCTGCTGGCAACACACCTACCAATGCAGCCAAGTATGCTGTTAGCCTTCTTTGCAACACGGACACATTGCTGGCTCATATTCAGCTTATTGTCCACTGTAATCCCCACGCCCTTTTCTACAGAGCTGCTGTCCCCAGCCTGTATTGGTGCATGGGATTGTTCCATCCTCAGTGCAGGACTTTGCACTTGTCCTTTCTGAATCTCATGAGATTTCTTTTTGGCCAATCCTTCAATTTGTCTAGGTCACTCTGAATCCTAGCCCTACCCTCCAATGTATCTACTACTCAGCCAGCTTGGTGTCATTGAACAAAACTGGCCCCAGGACCAACCCCAGGGGCACACCACTTGATACTGGCTGCCAACTAGACATTGAGCCATTGACTACTACCCTCTGAGACTGATGCTCCAACCAGCTTTCTATCCACCTTACAGTCCATTCATCCAGTCCATACTTCCTTAGCTTGCTTGTGAGCATGTTGTGGGAGACTATCAAAAGCCTTGCTAAAAAAAAGGTATACCACATCCACTGGTCTCCATGTGTCCACAGAGCCAATCATCTCATCATAGAAGGCAATCAGGTTGCTCAGGCATGACTTGCCCTTGGTGAATCCATGCTCACTGCTCCTAATCAACTTCTTCTGTACTTAGAAATGGATTGCTTGAGGATCTGCTCCATGATTTTGCCAGGGACTGAGGTGATATTGACTGGTCTGTAGTTCCCTGGATCCTCCTTTTTCCCTTTCTTAAATATGGGCACTATGTTTGCCTTTTTCCAATCACCCGGGACCTCTTCTGATAGCCATGAGTTTTCAAGGATGATGGCCAGTGGCTCTGCAATCTCATTAGCCAACTACCTCAGCATCCTTGGGTGCATCCCATCTGGCCCCATGGACTTGTATATGTCCAGCTTTTCTAAATAATCTCTAACCTGTTCTTTCACTACTGTTGGTTGCTCACCACCTCTCCAAACTGTGCTGCCTGGTGCACTAGTCCAGGAGCTGACCTTGCCTGTGAAGACAGAGGTGAAAAAGGCATTGAGCGCTTCAGCCTTTTCTGCATCCTCTGTCACAAGGTTGCCTCCCTCATTCAGTCAGGGACCCATACTTTCCCTGATCCTCCTCTTGCTACCAACACACTTGTAGAAACTTTTCTTTTCACCCTTCACATCTCTTGCTAGCTCCAAGTCCAATTGTGCTTTGGCCTTCCTGACTTCATCCCTTTATGCCTGATGCTCTTATACTCTTCCCTAGTTATTTGTCCAAGTTTCCACTTCTTATAGGCTTCCTTTTTGTGATTTAGTTTGCTGGAGAGTTCTCTGCTAAGCCAAGCTGGTCTTCTGCCATATGTGCTAGTCTTCGTGTGCATCGGGATGGTTTGTTCTTGCACACTCAGTAAGGTTTCTTTAAAGTACAGCCAGCTGTCCTGGACTCCTTTTCACCTCAGATTGGCTTTCCAGGTGAAGGGGATTCTTCCCATTAGTTTCCAAGGTGAGTCAAAGTCTGCTTTTCTGAAGTCCCGGGTCCTTACTTTCATGCTCTACATCCTTCCTTTCATCAGGATCTTGAACACAATCATCTCATGATCACTGCTGCCCAGGTTGCCAATCCACTACTACATTCCCTACCAATTCTTCCCTGTTTGTGAGCCACAGGTCAAGAAGAGCAAGGCCCCTAGTTGGCCGCTCTAGCACTTGTACCAGGAAGTTGTCCCTAACACTCTCCTAAAACTTCCTGGATTGCCTGCACACTGCTTTCATGTCCTCCCAGCAGGTGTCAGGGTGATTGAAGCCCCCATGAAAACCAGGGCTTGTGATTGGGAAACTTCTGCTAGCTGTTTGAAGAAAGCCTCATCTACCACTTCCTCCTGGTCTGGTGGTCTGACACCCACTAGCAGACACCCACCATGACATTACCCTTGTTGCTTTCCTCCCTAAAATAAATCATGAACATGAAACTAAAGTTGTAGGCAAGCTGCACTCATGCTCTGGTAGCCTCTTAAATTCCCAGGCACTGAGGAAGTGCTTGATAAGCCTCTCTAACAACTATAATAATGTATCTTTTTTGCTCTTGCATACCTTTTCATATATTTATTCAACAAAGCTAATTATTTTCCTAATAACTATTTGCTAACTGATTCAGTTTTGGAACAATATTCAATAACAGGGACATCAAGCAGTAAATATAGCCAATGAAGATTGCTTAATTCATTGACCTTAAGCAGTTTGTGACAATCTTTAGAATGACAGTAAATAAACTTTCTTTGTGTTACCATATGTGGAAGTTAGCTATTGATGAGTGAAATTGTGAGACTAGGCAGACTGATATAAAGAGGAGTGATATTATCTGGCTTTGACTGTACCTTTGTGGAAGTCAGGTGCTGTGCTGAAAAAAAAAATATTGATCTCTTTCAAGCTCAGCCCATTTTGTGCCAAAAATATGTTACTCTAAACAGATTATACTGATATTCAAGTTATGATCATATGTGTCCTCTGAGCTCTGTTGAGTTTCTTTCAGTTAGCTCCTGCTATATGAGGTTCAAATGCCCTCTGGGTTCTGCTTAGCTCCTTAATTAGGGATAAAAATAAGTGGTAACATTTCTCAAATCCATCCACCATGCAACAAAATGAGCTGTCACTCTAACTAGATTTTGTAATATTTATAATTTCCTTTCTTCATTCTTTGAGCAGTTAAATAGTTAATGACTTTCACATCTGTAGATTTGGGTATCCGAATTAACAAACATTAAGATAAATGGGGTAGTTCACAATTCCTAGAACTATTGTTCTAGGTCTACCTGTAATCTTAGACATTGCTCTGCTCTTATTTTCTTCAAAGCCTTCAGAACTAGAGGTTAATTTTTTGTTAATGAAAGCTGAGACTCTGGAGAACAAGAGAACAGCTTGGGGAAGTTCTAGTATAGTATACAACTGCCTCCAATTCAAGCTCTGATGAAAACCAGTGGGAGCTATGCAACTATACCCAATGGTACAGTTTGGCAATTTATAATGAAAGTCAAAGTAAATCGATTTTACTAATTGTTGATATATGGCAGCTAAGCTACTATGATTACAGTACTTTATAAATTATACATAAGGCATCAGACATTGATTTCCACCATTATTCTTTGCCTGATGCCAGTACTGAGCCTAAATAAAGGAAGAATAGAGCAGTGGACAGGAGATCAGCACTGCTGTCACAAATCAAGCTGGAGAACCCAGTCATAAGTACTAAAAGAAAGATATTAAACTGGGTAGTACATACTGCTAACTTTAGCATTGTGTCTACTGTTGGGGCTACTGAAGATGTGGATTCAGCTCTGCACAAAGCCACAATTAGTGCCTACTTTGAGGAAATGTGATGAAGAAAGGATTATATTTGAAAACTGCAATGGAAAATCTGACCATGAAAACCGGGAATGTGAGATCATTTAGCGGATTGGTAGAATATCATGGTGATGAATGTAGATGTAAAGAACTAACAGCATGACTTTGCATGCCTCTTGGAAGCTGGGTAAACTGGCAAGAGAGAGACAACACATTGCAGAACTATACTCTCAGGTAGTGACAGAAACCATGAAAGAGATTTCAGTATGATCCTAAGTTAGCCAGGGTTAGAACAGCATTGATTGGCTACCACCTAGAAAACTCATGGA
This sequence comes from Alligator mississippiensis, assembly GCF_030867095.1. Taxonomy (NCBI): domain Eukaryota; kingdom Metazoa; phylum Chordata; order Crocodylia; family Alligatoridae; genus Alligator; species Alligator mississippiensis. Next base: position 93,381,195 of record NC_081827.1, on the reverse strand, counting down.
TCATCACTGCCTAATTTAAAAGTCAACACTTTAGCCTCCTTGTGATCCAGGTCTATGGATGTATGATAAATGGGGAAGAAGAAACTGAGCAATCCTAGGATCAAGTTGAGAAGTGTCTGAATGACACCCCAAAGAAATATATTTGTGTGGTGATCAGTGACTAGAATGCCAAGATTAATGAATCAAGAGGCCTGGATCAAGACCTGAATCAGGTAAGACTGAAAGGTATGCCAGGACTGTAGCAGGAAGCAATGATCTGATCAGGCCATTGCATGTGCTATGTAATAATATCTGGGAAGAAAAAAGAATATGTGAAGAGGGGGGCAGTTCAGTTTCAGTGTTGATATCCAAGAAAGATGACCTGCAGACCTAGGAACATTATCAAGCAATGTAGGGCCCCTGCAGGATTCAAATGGTAACTTTGTGGCTACGCCAGATGAGAAAGCCGATATTTTTAACAGTTTCTTTGCCTCTGTTTTCTTGAACAGGGACTGGGACATCCCTCCTACCAGAGGTAGGGACAATCTTGGGGATAGCTCTGTCAGGCCTTGGGTCAGTGCAGATGTAGTTAGGGATCTTCTGGAAGGGCTGGACATTTTAAAATCTGCAGGTCCAGATGCCCTCTGCCGAAGGGTATTGAGGGAGCTGGCAGGGGTCATTGCGGAGCCCTTGGCCTGGCTGTATGAGCATTTGTGGTCATCTGGCCAGGTGCTGGGGGATTGGAAACTAGCTAATGTGGTCCCCATTTTTAAGAAAGGGAGGAAGTAGGACACAAGTAACTATAGGGCCGTAAGCCTCACCTTGGTCTTTGGGAAGATCTTGGAGAAAATCATCAAGGAGCACATCTGTGGGGGCCTGCAGAGGAGCTCATGCTCAGGGGCAGCCAGCACTGATTCATCAAAGGCAGGTCCTGCCTGACCAACCTGATTGCCTTTTATGACCAGGTAACTAAATCCTTGGATGATCGTGTCACCATGGACGTAGTCTTTCTAGACTTTAAGAAGGCCTTTGACACTGTCTCTCACTCCATTCTCATTAATAAATTAAGCAATAGTGTCATTGATGCCTACACAGTTAGATGGGTAAAAAACTGGCTGATGGGGCGCACCCAGAGAGTAGTGGTGGATGGGTCGTACTCAGCCTGGAGAGATGTGAGCAGCTGGGTACCCCAGGGCTCGGTCCTCAGGCCCGCACTGTTTAACATCTTCATCAGCGACTTGGATGAGGGGGTGGAAAGCACGCTGCCCAAGTTTGCTGATGACACTAAGATGTGGGGCGAGGTGGGCATACTTGAAGGGAGAGAGAGGCTGCAACTTGATTTAGACAAACTACGAAAGTGGGCAGATGAGAATAGGATTGGGTTCAACATAGACAAATGCAGGGTGCTGCACCTTGGGAGAAGGAATCCACAGCATATATACAGCTTGGGGAGTTTTCCTCTTGAAAGCACAGAGGTGGAAAGGGATCTTGGAGTCATTATTGACTCCAAGATGAACATGAGCTGCCAATGCCAGACTGTAGCCAGCAAGGCCAGCCATACCTTGTCATGCATCCAAAGGTGCATCTCAAGCCGGTCCAGAGAAGTGATACTCCCCCTCTATGCGACTTTGGTCAGGCCGCAATTGGAGTACTGCGTCCAGTACTGGGCGTCACATTTTAAAAAGGATGTGGCCAACCTGGAGAGAGTTCAGAGGAGGGCCAACCTTTTGGTGAGAGGGCAGCAGGACAGGCCCTACGAGGAGAGACTGAGGGACCTGAACCTGTTCAGCTTCTGCAAGAGGAGGCTGAGGGAGGACCTGGTGGCTGCCTACAGGCTCAGGGGAGATCATCAGCAAATAGGAAGAGCCCTATTGGCCTGGGGCTCCAGGCCAAGGGCTCCCCAGCACCACCTGGGGTGGCAAGGAACAATGGTAATAAGCTGATGGAGAATAGGTTTAGGTTAGAGATCGGGAGGCAATATTTTACAGTTAGGGTGGCCAGAATCTGGAACCAACTTTCTAGGGAACTGGTCCTCGCCCCTACCTTGGGCAAATTCAAAAAGAGGTTAGATGATCACCTGTCTGGGGTCTTGTGAACCCAGCATTCATTCCTGCCTGTGGCAGGGGGTCAGGCTAGATCATCTGTTCAGGTCCCTCCTGACCCTAGCTACTATGAAACTATGAAATCACCCATTTGAGTTAAGTGTACCTTATTATTCTCCTCAAAATATTCAGAACAGATGCAACTCCTGTCCCAGGAGTGGGCCACTGTCTGCAAAGACATGGGATGGTACAGCAGCTCCTGTGCTTCCAAGTGATCATGGGTAAGTATAAAGAGATCAATAGGACCATGCTCAACAGTTTTGTTGACATTTGTCCTCAGTATGGCAAGACAGGATGTGAGCTCTTCTAAGTGTGAGATTTTTGGCAAGAAACTACTAACCCTGAAAAATGTTTACAAACAGATGAGGTCTGCAGTTTTGGTTACGGATGAGCTAAGCAGCTGGCTGATGACTGACAGCAGACAGAGCAACTTGGTATCTTCCAGGATTTTTTGGATATATTTTGAGAGGCTGATAGAGATGTACTGGCCAATGCAGTGACTGGGGCTGCAGCAGGGGCTAGGTTGGAAGTGGCTCACATTCCAAAACATTTCTGAGCAGCAGAAGGATACACATGGTATAGCAGCTCTAGATGACTGGAAGCCAATATAGAAGGACAAGGGAATCTCCACAGACACACAAATCAGACTGCTGAAAATGTTTGTGTTCTTGATCCTGTTATATACAATGGAAACTTAGACCTTCATGTAGGCAGCCATATGATGGCTGCTGGCTTCTGAAGTGAAATGATACAGGTGGTCACTTGCTATCAGCTGGTAAGAGCATCCAAAATGAGATTATCAAGTAAAAGCTTGCTGTGAAGGAGATAGCTATTGGTGTGGCTATGAGGAGGAAGCTTCAGCTGTTTGGACACATTTACTGGATAAAGGATGACTGACTGCTAAAGACCAGGCTCTGCAGTCCAATATAGGGCAGTAGACCAAGAAGCATAAAATAAACGGTATTTATGCTTCCAAATGCCTGGGTGTAACTGATGTTCCTTCTTAGACAACAAAATACAATTCCCAGTATGGAATAATTAAATAGAAATTTTCCCAATACTCAAATAAGTAATTTATTTTTCTATAGTGTGAAACTGAACTCACTTGGATTTCCAAGACCTCTTTTACCAAACCTTTTTTCCTCCAGGTTTGTCTCTTATTTTGCCATCTTCAAGAGAGGCAGGATATCACTCCGTGGTTGAGTTCTTACAGGGACTGAAAACAAAAAAGAGCTAAAGCAAGAGTTCAAGGTGCTCCAGGAGGGGCTTAATAATTCACAGGATGGAAGCCATTGAGAGCCAAGGGATGATTTCAGCAAAGAGTGATCACCCCCACAGCATACACCATCACCATCCACAGTGCTAACATGATTCTTTGGAACTCTACTTTTCAATATTCTACTTTTCATTCAAAATTTTTTCCAGATCTCTGCTCTATTCTCCCTGGGCATATCTACACAAGATGTATACTGCAGAGTAGACTAATTAGCTCTGCAGTAAACATCTTGTATCTACATATGCAGGGCTAGTAGGCTGGAGCAAACTAATAGACTCTGTAGCAGGACAGTACTTGCAAATACAAGTAGTATCCTGCTGTGGAGCTTTTTACTCTGCGGCACTGCATGTGTAGACACTCATGCGGCTGGATGGGGAACAAAGGTGCTTCAGTGCTGCTGACTAGACCCACACTGGAGCACCCTTGTGCCCCAGCCAGCCCCTCCACAGCATGTTGAGCTGGGTCGGAGCAGCCCCGGGCTGGCAGGCTGAGCCCCCAGGTTCCCTGCCAGCTGAGGCTTCTCTGATCCAGCTCAGTGTGCTGTGGTCCTGGGAACATGTTTAAACAGTGTACCCAGAAGCAATAAACTCTGGTGCAATAAGTTTCACTTGAGTAGCACGTGTAGACGCACCCCCTCTCTGCTAACTGGATGCTTAGTGTATTTTTAAGAGGTCAAAGGGAAAACAGGCCAAACTTTTAATCCTGAATCAAAGATATAAATATTTAGGGAACCCTTTCTCCAGAGTAGGATATAAGATTCAATCCTCCTCCTTTGACTTGGGTGGAAGGAGGCAACAGTTTTAAATTCTCCCCTTTTGCCCACATTTCCAGCCAACCTGGTTAAATTATTTCATTTTTAAAAAAGAGGGTGTTTAACGAATGCTCACCTCTTTGGGTGACAAAATTAACTATTGAGCTGTGTTTTAATGATCCCAATTATAACCAGATTGAATGTATGGAGAACAAGTCTTACAGAATAGTTGTTAAAAGTACATCTACATGTTCATTTATGTGCCATAGTTACTGTGCATTAAACTTAGTATTTGTATAGTCAAGTACTAACTTAACGTGCATACTAACTTAACGTGCAGTAGCACCAGAGCACACCTTTTTAGTGACACTATTGCATAGTAGCCTAATAATACTGAGCAATGGCATATTAGGCTGTATGTGCTGTGACGCGCTACCGCACAGTTAGTGTCTTGTGTAGATGCACCCACTGCGTAACAAAACTCCACAATAAAACGGATAATCTAAGAGTAATAGTATTTTAGAATAAAAGCAAAACTCTAAAGTAAATTTGATATTTACATATGTATATGCCATCAAAATCAGAGGCTAGAGCTGGTCTTTTAATTCCAGGCTGATAGTATTATAGCAGGCATCATATTTAGAACCTTTGACAAGAGAGTGCCTCACGTTACCCAACAGTGATTCTCTGACTGATTAATTGCTAGTTTTTCATAGATTTCATAGGCATTAGGGCTGGAAGGGACCTCGAAAAATCATTAAGTCCAGCCCCCTGCCCCAAAGGCAGGAAGTCAGCTAGGGATGGTATAGTCAGCTATATTATTAACGGGCTGTGAAGAAAGTTCTAATTTTCTTGGGCCAGAACTCAATAATCCACACAGATGTGATATTTGCAGCCATGTTTGGGACTGCATCCTTAAAAGGAGACAAAGTGGCTTTTTAAACTGGGAACCTAAGATATGATTCTGAGCCACACATACTGGACCCATGTTTGCCTTTTTTTGACAAGGATGTAGATAAATCATGAGTAGAAGACAACTCTTGACTCAAGTTTTTAAAAAATTGAAATGTAAGTGAAAAGCTTTTTTATTAATGGGGGAAGGGATAACTAAGCCTGGGAATACTGGCACATTAAGGGAGGGGGAAGGGATGTCCAAAGCAGGCAAACAATAACCTAAAAGATAAGAAGAAAAGAAAAGTTATTCAAAGCAAACAAAAGTATTCTGCTTTATTTGATTTTTTAACTTTCATTTCAGTCTAAGTCATATTTTTATCTGTGTAATACCAGTAGTTGTTTTTAATAAAAACTGCTTTCCTTTATATTGGCTTAGAATAAAAATAATATTTTATATAGGGTCTTTTTCTAATCCCAGTAAAATATTCTAGGACATGCACAGAGCAGAATGCTCCCACACGTGGCTTGGATGGTAGCAATACTAACATACCTGGCATGACAACACAGCCTGCAATGACTTGTTGTATACATTTGAGCAATAAGAAGAGAATACATTCTTTCCTACTAATTGGATGGCATATCAATGTAAGCTCTTGGACAATAGATATCATTACATTGGTGCAATTTAGATCAATTTTGTTTAGCAATGTAAATTATAGCAGGATCTGAAGAGGGCACGTGAAGCTATTTGCGGGTAGTCATACGCAGTAGGCATTACAACAGTACTTCACCACTGGGTGGTGGAAACTGGATAAAAGCCTGTCTTCCTTGAACAAAGAGCTAGACAAGACAGCCTCTGGACAGACAGGACCTATACTAGTATAACACACTGTGTGTAGCATTACCTCTGATTCTCTCAGGGGTAATTCTACAGTAGATCTGCTAAAGTTAACCTGATGTAAGGGTTTATGTTCTCTGCCTGCTCCTGTTTTATACTGGTGCAATGGTCAGATATACAAATTTCAATATATCCTTATGTAGGCCCTAGGATAAAAAAGTGCTATAAAGGAACAAATTATTTTGTGCTGTTTTGGACTATGATTTTCATTGACAATGGTATGGTTTTCACTGGATTTCTCTGTTAGCCAAGGACTCCAGAATCTCAGAAGTTTTCTCTTTTATAATAGAGTAGTTGTTAGCTGTTTCCTTTTAAGGTTTGTATAGAGGCTTGATGTTTTAATGGGGCTTGTGATGATGCAAATAGAGACAGGGCACATCTACATGCCGCTGTATGGTGTGCTATGGTGATGAGTTGATCTACACATGATCGCCAGCTATGTCACCGTAGAGGCGTGCTCCACGGTAATAGCATGCTGTTATGTCAAAATAGTGGTGAAATCTAACCATATGCCGTGCGCATGGTGCAGTAACCACCCATACTGAACTCTGCTTTATATTGGTACTTCCAAAAGGAAGTACTAAAGAGCAGAGCTGTAGCAATGTCGTCATATGGCAATGTGTAAATGCACCCATGCAAGTAACTCTTTTCAGTAATTGAACACGTCTCCTTTCAAAATGGTGCCTTGTCTACACATGAAACTGTCTTCAGCATCAGCTTCCTTGCATCCACCTCTTCTTGTTGCATTTTATCCCACTATAATCTACTTTGGGAGTGGCATAACTTTTGGAATGGGTTATACCAGTAGCATAAGTAGGGGTGGCCTCAGGCACAGAATTAGAGGGGGTTGCTGAAGCTACTGTATGGGGAGAACATCTGTTTGTAATTCCAGCTTCTGGTACGTTCATAGACCCCAATTCCATTATCCTCAGACAGCCCTCTGTTTCGGTGTGAGAGAGTCATACTGCACTTCTACACTCACATCTTTTCTACAGCCACTGGGACACCAAAATCTGTCAGCTATTAATGGAGTGAATATAGGAAGGATTCTCTTGAAAGAGTACTCAGTACCATGCCCAAAAGCCAAGGAGCTGAGACAGAATTACAAAAATGCCATAGATGTAAGTAAGATCTCCAATAATGTCCTTAGTACCTGTGCATTACAACTATCTTTTTCATTAGTGGCTGTTGTGTAGCAATGACATCAATCACCCTGACATTTGTTGGGAGGGCAATATAGCAGTACACAGACAATCCAGGAAGTTTTTGGAGAGTATTGGGGACAACTTCCTGGTGCAAGTGTTGGAGTGGCCAATGGCAAATATAGTGTCCATATTTAAGAAAGGGAAAAAGGATGATCCAGGGAACTACACACACGTCAGCCTCACCTCAGTCCCTGGAAAAATCATGGAGCAGATCCTCAAGGAATCTATTTCTAAACAGTTGGAGGAGAAAAGGGTGATTAGGAACAGTCAGCATGGGTTTACCAAGGGCAAGTCATGCCTGACCAACCTGATTGCCTTCTATAATGAGGTGACTGGCTCTGTGGATGTGGGGAAGACTATTGGATGTCGTGTACCTTGGTTTTAGCAAGGCTTTTGATACGGTTTCCCACAACATTCTCTGGGCGCTAAGGTGGATAGAAAACTGGCTGGAGCATCAGGCTCAGAGAGTAGTAATCAATGGCTTGATGTCTAGTTGGCAGCCAGTATCAAGTGGAGTCCCCCAGGGGTTGGTTCTAGGGCTGGTTTTATTCAATGCCTTCATCAGCGACCTAGAAGATGGCATAGAGTGCACCCTCAACAAGTTTGCATATGATGGTGCAAGTCAAATTGTCACCACTGAGCCTGTAGGTATGTTGGGATTGTTTGCCCCCAGATGGAGCACCTTACATTTCTGAGTGTTAAGCTTCATTTGGTCCACCCAACTCCCCAGCCTATCCAGATCCGCCTGTAACTGCAACCTATCTTCTGGCATGGCCATGCTCCCCCATAACTTGGTGTCATCCACAAACTTGGCTAGCGAGCTTTTCAATCCCATATCCAAATCATTGATAAAGATGTTGAAAAGCACCAGTCCAAGCACGGCCCCCTGAGGGATACCACTGGCCACTTCTTGCCAGGACAACACAAATCCATTCATGAGAACTCTCTGGGTCCTACCATGTAGCCAGTTTTCTACCCACTGAACTGTTGAGCAGTTAAGCCCACAATTTTCCAATTTTCCTCAAGGATATAATGGGATACTAGATCAAAAGCCTTTTGGAAGTCTAGGTATATAAGTTGGGGCTGGTCCTGCTTTGAGGTCTCTAACTTTCTATGATTCTATAAATGGAAACCATACTCCAACATGTGTGGTAGATACTGCTAAACCAGAGAACAGACATATATCTCTGTAGAGCATTCTTAGTCCTCCACTTGCTCTGCTTTTCTCCAATTTCCATACCATTCTCAAAATGGACTTCAAAGAAGAGAATTTAATAGCAAAAGGTGGCTTTCCAATAAAAATATAATCCCATACCAACAGACAAAAAAACACAGCAATTCCCTTCCTTCTTTAACCTGCTGGTTTATGACTCTTATCTCTCAAATGCCTCTGCCTATCTGTTCCCTATCCCCAGCTATGTAGCATCAGGCAAGAAAAAAAGGGGAAGATCATTACATCCAAAGTTTCTTATTGTAGCAAAGAAGAAACAATAAATATACTGGTAGAATTTTCATCTAAGACCTTAATTTGATCAAAACCCTGAATTTTCATAGGTGTCTTATATGGAAAGTTACACAAAGGTAAAATAGCCACTCAGTTCTTTTAAGAATTTTTAAGCCTTAGGTTTTTAAATACTTCATAGTCTAAGGCATTTGTGGTTGCAAGGATACATTTCAACGAGCACTACAAGCATTACATCATGACTGCCAAATTCTGATTATTTTGTAGAATATGCTGTGCTTGTCAGCAGGTCATATAAACAAGAAATTTAGGCAATGATACAAGTCTAGTTTGGCATGCACAAAATGAAATAATGTTGATTCTTTGTGGCCACCCAAATAGGCAGTGTTTCCATTTCATTCCAGCACCATTCTGGCAAAATTGAGGCTATTTATTTGTAATCAGAATTTTTTAAAGATCATTTCTGCATATTCATATGCGTGTGATGTACTAGCTAGTGAACCCTAGATAGTGCAAATCTTTGTGTGACTCCCATTATCTTCCTCAAAGACTCTGAATGTTCTGAAGGTAAGCCTCTAAAAAGGTAGTATGGCATTCTTTGTTTCCTCAGTTCTTTTCCCACTTCTGTTAGTGGACCCTGTACAAGAGGAGAACAGAAGGGATTGTGATTGTACAGTATCCTTCTCAAAGAACTCCTGTTACAAGTAAGTAGCCTCTGTTTCTTCTTTGAACATCTTCTGCATATTCTCATTCACAGGATGGTTTGGCAAGCAATAGCTTATGACCAAATGGTGGGACACAGTTCTATTTGATTAGGGATTGGACTGTTGCTCCATTTAACTGAGCATTTGATCTAAATGCCAGATTTAATGAATAGTACTCTGTAAAAGTATGAACATAGATCCTAGTAAAAGCCTTACAACAATTGGAAAGGCTTTGAGACTTGCAAGTGGGGAAGACACTGTTTTAATTGTGTGTGTCCTAACTCTGGTCAAAGGATGAATCCTGTATCCCAACTCGGTATAATGTGAAAACCACCTAGATAATGAATGAACAATAACAGCATGACTTTTACTGTTGTCAGTATGAGAAATAAAAAATGAAGAAACTTTTGAAACTTGTTCTATTTCAATTGTAAGTTAGAACTCTTTTAATATTTTGCAGTGTATAAGTCAAGTTTTGAAACCCAATTTTTAACTCTTAAAATTCAACCTCACCTTATATACCGTATCACCATCCCCTGTGAGTATGGCAGAGCACAGGTTGTGCCTGCCACTTTAAGAGGGTACAGGCAGGCTTTGGGTAGCTGGCAGGTGCAGTTTGGCCCCATTAGATGGTCACATGACTGAAAGGAGGCCACCGCACTGGAGGAGGGCTGGGCAGCCTCAGTATAAGCCCAGGCCCTAGGAGCAGAGTGGGCAGGAAGCCAGAGGAGCAACATCACTCAGCCTGCAAACTGCAGCTCCCAGAACATCTGGAGGTCAGGGTAGGAACTATGGGGATGAAGGAGGTTCCTGGTTCTGGGTAAGACCTGAAACTGCACCCTGCTGGGGTTGGATGGTATGGTGGGGCTGCCTGTGGTGGGGTAGTCTCCAAGAAATGCTACAATTGTGCCTTGTGAGTGAAAGGTGAGGATGGGGTGCTGGAAAGCCTCAGCCTCCAAGACCTGGTGGATTACCCTGTAGAGAGGACAGGCTTGGGGTCCAGGTATGACAACAGACACCTGAAGCCTGAGTGGGCAGTAGACCGAGTTTGAGACGCCCGAGGCCAGAGAGGGCCAGGGGCCGGAATCAGCCCAATGTGTGGGGCAGTAGGCCTGATGCCCTGTCATAGAGTAGGGCCCAAATTGGGTGGCCTGAAAGTCTGCGAGGGGCCAGAACCATAAGTATAAGAGATGAAGCCTGAAGGGCTGTATAGAGTAGGGAGTCTGGGTGGTCCTGAAGGGCTATGCAGAGTAGAGCAGTGTGAAAGAGGCTCTGCAAGGGGCAGTGTGACTGTGGCCCAAGAAAAGGGGCAGAGTGAGTGTTGCCTTGCTAGAGGGAGTATGACAGAGGCTCAACATGGGACTGAGTTAAGCTTGGTAAGGGGCCAAGATGAATTGTCACCTGTATGTGATGCCATCTGTGAGGCATGGGTTCAGAGCTGTGCATTATGTCCTTGGTGTCCAGGCATTAAATAGGCAGCCTTCCACCTATGAACAACTTTAGATGAGTCAGGTGGGCAGACTGTCCTAGACAGGTGGGCAGGCTGATGTGACCAGCCTCATGATGGCCCCCTGTCACAGAAAGCAGCACTGGTCTCGACATTCAGCTGGCACTGCTGGCTTGGTGCTTGGCAGCACCGCTCACAGCAGAGAGAGCCAGGCTTGGTGCTCAGGTGGTGTGCCCCAGGCAGTGCCACTCGCAGGGGATGGGGGCATGTCAGCTGAAGGGGAATGGGACAGGCCCGGGCTGGCATGGCTCCACCCCCTGTGAGTGGCACTGCCTGGGCCATGCCAGCTGAGTGCTGAGCCCAGCCCCCTGCACTGCAAGCAGTGCTTCTGAGTGCTGAGCTTGGCCACGCCAGCTGAGCACCAAGCCTAGTGATGCTTGCAGGGGATGGGGTTTGGGTTTGGCACTCAGCAATGCCACTCACAGCAGATGGGGCCAGGCTCAGTGCTTGGCTGGCATGGCCCCATTCTCTGTGAGTGGCGCTGAGCTCAGTACTTGGATGGAACAGGCCAGGCAGTGCCACTCACAGGGGATGGGGCCATTCCAGCTGAGCGCCAAGCCTAGCCCTGTCCTTGTTCTTGTCCCTTGTGAGTAGCACCAGGGTTGACTGGTGTCAACCTATACACTGTGAAATACAGTATATATTGTATGAGTATGAGGTCTCAAAGATAAAAATGGCATATTAATTAATTGATTATTATGAAATTTGGACACTACCTTACACAGGAATCTTGGTGAGATCAACATTATGAGAAACAGTGACTGGTGGGTCCGCCATAAGGGTATAAAAATTGTTTTCCTGTCTCACTGGTTATCACAAAACCTATTTGAATAGAAACATGAAATAAAGAACCATCTGCCAGGGGTGTAAAAGGAGGATACATGACCTACATTACAGCTAAGTTAACTTCTTATGATGATGGAACCAAATCTTTTCTTGGTACATATTTACTAGAGCTTTTAACCTATTTTAGCTATATCATGGGTAAAGACAGATTTATTACCTATGGTTACATGATACACTGCTATTCTTAGGTATACTTTAAGGGAGGCCAGAGACTTTAAATGCAGTAAGTATTAAAGAATACACTGAACTGCTTGTATAGGATCTACATGCCTGACAGTTATCCAGTTCACAAATCTACACCACTTAAGCTAATAACACTTTCTGGTTGATTCCTTCCTGGAATTAACCAGACCCCACCATAGCTCTAAGTGCAACATTTTTCAAGGCCCATTAACATCCTAGATCCTATTCAGTTAGATGTAGTATAAGGAGGTCTGGGTGATAAATCTCCTCATCCTATTGACTAGAATTCTATTGACTATAAGTTCAGCATCAGAAGTTTGTGAACCGTCTTGGAGAAGTGAGGATGATCTATGCATCTCTGTCTTATGCATGCATAAGCAATTAGAATTACTATGGCCCCATCATACTTTTCTCTTATTCAACCTCTATAAAAAAGATAGATTAAAACACATGTAACAGGTCATTCTGCAGTTCTGAAAAAAGCATCTGAAACGGGAAATAAAATTTATCTCTGGGCACAAACAGGTGTAAACTGCTAGCAGTAGAAATTTCTGAGAAATTTTCACTACTAGAAATGTTGCCAATAGAGGGAACATGGCTTTCAGCTTTCCACCACCCTCTTCTCCCTGCTCCTCACTTTTCTGAGTCTGGGCTGATCCCAGTATGGAAAAGGTGAGAGGAGCAGTGGCTGTTTCACTCTTATTACAGAGGAAGGTTTTGGGAGGAAGAGGAGCTTTCCCCACCACTTTACTCTCCCCCTGCAGACCGGTCCAGGAGTTTCTGGTCTGTGGAAGTGCAGGGAGCATTGCCCCACTGCCCTGGGGAGAGCTTTCCCAGCCCCATGAGCACTTAAATTGCTGCATGTGCTGCCCAGCTGGCATATATGGCAGGGCTGGGAACTGGGGTGCAAAAAGCCTTCCTGAGCCCACTTTCAAGCACTGCTGGCTTTTAAATTGCCACCCTTCCTCCCTGATAGCCCCACCCCAAACCATTCCCCATTGTGAAGCTGTGGGTATGGGGAAGCAGGATCAGGGAAGATGTCCCCAAGCCCATTTCCTGATCCTTCTGCCCCTGTCACCCAGAGCGTCCCTGAACCCTGTTTCTTGGCTCTGCCATAGCCATACACACTACCCACCTGGCAGCCCCTAGTTCGGAGAAGAGGCAGGGAGAAGATTCATTACCAATGAATTGGGAGGAAGTTGACAAAAAAAGGATTATATCATACTGATTTTTCTATTTGTTGAAGACCATCTAAAATTCAAAGAGAGACAATTTCTCGAGTTAGAACCCAGAAAACTTTGATAGTGTCCTCTTCAGCAACAGATGGGAGCTTTAATTTTATGGTCATACTTCTGATGAGATCATAAAATGCAACATATCCTCCAAAGCTGAAGAATTTGCAGCAATATCAACATTCTTATCCAGTGAAATTAATTTTCAAACCAATGATATTACATTTGAATCACTGACTCCTCCTTTTCATATAAGGAGTCTGGCACTATCAAGGAAGAATGTTCTCTGTAAGTTAAGTACAGTGACTAGACCCATAAGTTTTTTTGATCCGGCATGTGAGCCTTTTTCTGATGTAATCAGAGGTAATTGCCTCCAGCAGAAATACTGATATAGATTTGTAAAGACTTATAAGTAATTTAAATATAGTCATGCAGTCCAGAGTGTCTCTTTCCAACCTTGCCAATAACCAAGCTCTAGAAACATCTTTGCAAGACAAGATGGCAAAGACCTCTCTGCAGGACAAGATGGCCTACAAAACAGTATATATTCATAGAATTATAAAAATTGGGGTTGGAAGTGACCTCAGGAGGTCATCTAGTCCAACCCACAGTTCAAAGCAGGACCACCCCCAATTAGATCACCCGAGCCAAGGCTTTGTCTAGCCAGATCTTAAAAACCTCTAAGGATGGAGATTCCACAACCTCTTTGGGTAGCCTGTTCCAGTGTTTTACTATCCTCCTAGTGAAAGTTTTTCCTAGTATCTCTACTAAACGTCCCTTGCTGCAACTTGAGACTGTTGCTCCTTGTTCTGTCATCTGCCAGCACTGAAAACAGTCTAGCTCTATCCTCTTTGGAACCACTCTTCAGGCACTCATGGGCAACTGGTGCCATCTTAGTCAGGGGGGGCACGTGCTTCCCCCCCCCCCCCAGTGACCATGGGTCCCCTCTCAGCTGATCTTGCTGACTGGGGGGGGGGGGGTCAGCCCGCAGCTTTTCCTACCAACTGGCACTCCACTCCACAGCTGGCACTTGCAGAGGGGGCACTGGCAAGTGCAGCCAGTCAGGGGGTGCACTGGCACTCTCAGGGGGTTCATGTGCACCCCCTACACATCACCACTGCAGGCAGTTGAAGGCTGCTATTAATTCCCCTTTCAGTATTCTCTTCTCTACACTAAATAAGCCCAAATCTCTCAGCATCTCCACAGAAGTCAAGTGCTCCAGCCCCTCTCACCATTTTTGTTGCCCTCCATTGGACTCTCTCCAATTTGTCCATATCCTTTCTGTAGTGGAGGGCCCCAGACTGAACACAATACTCCAGAAGTGGCCTCACCATGCTGAATAGAGGGGAATAATCACTTCCATTGATTGGCTGGCAACACTCCTACCCATGCAACCCAGTATGCTGTTAACTTTCTTGACAACAAGGGCACACTGCTGGCTCATATTCAGCATATTGTCCACTTTAACCCCCAGGCTCTTTTCTACAGAGCTGCTGCTTAGTCAATCAGTCCCCAGCCTGTACCAGGGCTTGGGACAGGTCCATCCTAAGTGCAGGACTTTGCACTTGTTCTTGTTGAATCTCATGAGACTTCTTTTGGTCCAATTCCTCAATTTGCTGAGGTCTCTCTAAGCTTACTTTCCAGCATATCTACTACTCCCCCCAACCTGGTGTCACCTGCAGCCTTGTTGAGACTTGCACTCTGTGCCATCTTCCAGGTCATTGATGAAGATATTGAACAAAACCAGCCCCAGGACTGACCCCTTGGACACTCCACTTGATACTGGTGGCCAACTAGATATTGAGCCATTGACTATTACTTTCTGAGCCTGATGATCCAGCCAGTTTTCTATCCACTTTACAGTCCATTCATCCAACCTGCGCTTCCTTATTTTGCATGCAAGCATGTTGTGAGAGACTGTATCAAATGCTTTGCTAAAATCAAAAAGACATACAAAAAACTAGAACTCTTGGTTCCAAAATGATACCTTTTATTAGACCAACTGGAAAATGGCAAGAAAATTTTCCTTCTCTGCAAGCTGCCATCTGACACCTCCAGGGAAGGAATTCTACCTGATCAACACATCAAAGAGCTACTCAATACAGCTCACAAAGACACGCATAGACCCAGAGGGACAGATTTTCCATCTCCAGCTCCCTCTGTGCAAAAATAAAGTTTATTTCCTACTTATGGGGACTTTTTACCATCTTGTACCATCTACACTTTTCCCAGAGCCTGACGAAGGGACTTTGATCCTGAGAGCTTGCAGAAAAGGACAATTTTTCTTACCTTTTATTAGACCAACTGGAAAATGGCATCATTTTGGAACCAAGAGTTCTAGTTTTTTGTATGTCTTTTTGTCTCAGACATTGCTAAAATCAAGGTATACCACATGCATTGGTCTCCCTGCAGCTACAGAGCCAGTCATATCATCATAGAAGGCAATGTGGTTGGTCAGGCATGATGTGTCCTTGGTGAATCCATGCTGACTGTTCCTATCACCTTCTTCTCCTACAAGTACTTAGAAACGGATTGCTTGGGGATCTGCTCCATGATTTTTCCAGGGACTGAGGTGAGGCTGATCAGTCTATAGTTCCCTGGATCCTCCTTTTTTTCCATTCATAAATATGGGGACTATATTTTCCCTTTCCAACCATCCAGGACATATCCCAATTGCCAGGTTTTTGTGACTGAAAGCTGGGAGGAACAGTTGTAATTTTAATGCAATGCGACTTTTTCAAAGTGTGGATCCAATCTGGAATCTGACAATGAAATGATTGATAAAATCACTGATCCTGACATTTGAAGAGTAAAAAAGAATGATATAATTTTTCTAAGGGAGCCTGATGAAGTCTTAGGGGATGGGAGGAAAAGTGAAAAAATTGTGGTAATAGATCCTCCAGTCTCTTCTTTTTATTTGGTTTCTGGCGATGAAGAATGAGAAAAATGATTTGTAGAAACTTTCCTCCTCTCACACTGAGGAAACACTAACTTTGTAAACTAGTTCTTTTGAGCATTGGATTTGCCCTGGAACCAGTAGATGGCACCTAAGACCTATCTAAAGTTTGCTAAAAAGTGGTAACCAAAAATTATCTAATCTACTAAGAATTATTTCCAATAACTGTACTAAGATAGGGCACTAATTGGTAAACTGCAGATCCAAGGGATCTAAAGAACTGTATATATGTCTGCTTCAGTGATTAGAAGGAACTGAGGAAGCACAATCATCATATAGCCTTTTTATATTCAGAATATTCCAGGAAGCAAAAGGAAATATGAACACCATAGATTCATAGATTGTAGAGTCGGAAGGGACCACAATGGATCATCATGTCCAACCCCCTGCCCCGGCAGGAAAGAGGACTGAGGTCAGATGACCCCAGCCAGGTGTCTATCAAGCCTCCTCTTGAAGACTTCCAAGTCAGGTGATAGCACTACCTCTTTTGGAAGCCCATTCCAGATTTTGGCCACCCTTACTTTAAGCAATGGCTTCCTAATGTCTAACCTGAATCTACTCTCCACTAGTTTGCACCCATTATTCCTAGTTACTCCTAGGGGTGCTCTGGCAAATAGCGCATCTCCAATTCCCTGTTGTCCTCCCTTGATAAACTTATCGGTGGCTACAAGGTCTCCCCTCAGACATCTCTTTTGGAGGCTGAAGAGATCCAGATCCCTCAACCTCCCCTTGTAGGGTCTTTCACGGAGGCCACTAATCATGTGAGTGGCCCTCCTCTGAACCCTCTCCAGATTCTTCGCGTCCCTCTTGAAGTCCAGTGCCCAAAACTGGGCACAGTACTCCAACTGTGGCATGACCAATGCCGCACAGAGGGGGAGCATCGTCTCCCTCGATCTGTTGGTCATGCATCTGCTAATTCACGACAAGGTCTGATTGGCCTCGTTACACTGCCAGCTCATGTTCATCTTGGAGTCAACTATGACTCCAAGATCCCTCTCAGCCACTGAGCTGGTCATCCCCCAACCTATAGGTAGGTGTGCTGGGGATTCCTCCTCCCCAGGTAGAGTACCTTGCATTTCTCTTTGTTGAATTGCATCCTATTTTGTTCTGCTGATCGGTACTGCTCACCTGTGCAGTACTGGGAACGCTGAGTCCAGGGATCCTCTGCTCTGGCAGGCACCTGAGATGTGGGCAGGGAAGTCCATCAGTGGAGTAGTCATGTTGAATCCATTGATTTGATGCAGAAATCCTGCTTCCATATTGGACACTGCTGTGAAAGAACTGCACTGTCTAGGCTGCACCAACCAGCGTAACCCACAAATGGGACTGCAAAAAGAAGACAAGCAATGCTGCATATCTTTCCAGTTAGGATCATAGGAATGTAAGGCTGGAAGGGACCTCATGAGGTTACCTAATCCAGCCCTCATTCAAATTGCCCCTTTGCTTTTCTGAATAGGATTCTTCTTTGATTTTTAGAAATATACCTTTAGGATAAACACCACACTGTGATGATAGCTTAACTTGGAGGGATGTACATGAAATTATTAGCCTGCTTCCTGGGAATCTTCTCCTACTCGGGAAGGAATATGTAATAGTAATTTATAGGGAACTACACTATAGAGCAGGGAAAATGTACTAGAGAGGAAATATCTATAAAACTTTTAAACTTGCCAAATTCACATTAGCTTGAGAAAATGCAAGGGAATGGAATTTCAACAGGAACATTTAATTGTCATTGTGGAGATATAATATTGGTAGGGACCTACCAAATACACGATTTCATGGAAATCCTGTAATTGGCAGTCTCCCATAAAATAGCCGGTTCCCTGTGGAAAAAGCATGGGGAACTGGCTATGGTCAAAAAGCTGGCAAATATCTGGCAAAAACCTCTCTCTTAGAATGGTGCAGGGAGGGGGAAGGGAGCAAAGAGGGGGAAAAAAAAGGGAGATTGCCCATCTCTTGAAGTTGGGGGGTGGGGTGGGGTGGGGAGAGAATGGCGGGGAAAGTTCCTGACTCTGTCTCCAAAAAGGGAGGGGGGGGTAACAAGGAAAGCCCACCAAAAGTCCCCTTCTCCTGAAGCAGGGGATGGGGGAGGGAGAGAGAGAGTGTCTCTACCTCTGGGGGATGTGTGTGTCTGCTGTGGGTGAAGGGAGGAGGAGAGGGCAGTGTGCAGTATTGCTCCCTGGGCAGTGTGGTCCACACTGCCCCCATGGTACTCTGCATGGGCCCGAGCCCTGCTAGCTTGCACCAGAGCAGCTCGTGCTGCACTCCCACCAGCGCTTGTAACCTGGCGGCTGCTCTGCACCACCTCCAGTTCCAGGATCTGGAGCTGGATCCCTGACATGCCTGCTGGGCAGGAGTGGCACAGTGTGGTACAGCAAGAATGAAAGAAGCTGCTGCTGGGGGGGTGGGGGGTGGTACAGAACAGCACCCAGCTGGCTGCAGCTGCCCTGGGAACAACCTGTTGCTGTCCACAGTGGGCTGGATTCAGCCTGTGGGCCATATTTTGCCCACCCCTGAGCTAGGGTTTTCAATCAGTGCCTGAGAGGGGTGGGACTTGCGGTGCCTCTCAACCGATCAGAGGCGTGAGGGCCCACTTTGTGCCACCTTCCAAATGGCAGCCCTGGCCATGATATGGTATGAAATCAGGGGGCCCAGCCATGTTACAGCTGCACTATTGGCTGCCAGGGCCCATGAATTGTGTAGGTCCCTAAATATTGATATAGCAACTAGTTATGTGGTTTCTCTGTTTTTTCTAGTACTTGGCACAACATGGCCTACACAGGAAGGTACAGTATGAATCTGAGCACCTAGCCAACCTCTGAATTAAAAAGAAAGGATGAGTGAGGAGATGTCTGCTGATCTTGGCCCAAGAGAGGCACAAGGTAAGAGGGATTCATGCTAGAGGAGAGAAAAAGGAAGAAGGACAAGGACCATGCCAAGAAGTTGTCAAGGGAATACATGGACAGACTGGACAGAGAAAAAAATGCCCTAGAAAGGATTTTGGACATAATGCAGAAGTAGATTAATTTGCTGAAGAATACTATTAAACTATTTTCATATGTTACTCTAACCTAATCCTATAAATTCTTGCAAACAGAGGACACTGGCAAATCCTTCCATTCCCTCATCTAGAAAGGGCATTCCCACTACATTTTATAAATCAAGGCAAATAGAAGAGCAACCATACCAAGCAAAAGGAAAGCTTTTTTTTTTTTTGTAGGTCAGTCTTCAACCTTTTAAAGTAGGAGATCACCTTTGGCATTTAAAAGCAACCCAAGATCTACCATGTGCTGCCATGCCACACTTGCCCCCCCCCCCCCCAGCAGGTAAGTCTGTGGGGAGGCAAGGGCGGGGAGCAGATCAAGGCAAAGGGAGAAAAAATTATTTGGAGGTGTGCCCCTTCAGCAGGTAAGTCTGTGGCAAAAGAGGGAGGGAAAAGCTGGCAGGGAAGGAGGGAGTGGGGCTGGAGCAGGGGCAGGCCCTGTACAGTTGGGTCATAGGATAGAGTTGTGAGTGGCTTTGTGAGGAGCCATGAGGAGGGGGGAGGCATGCAGCCCAGTGGGGGGCATGGGGGTGCTTGCCCGCAGATCTGCACACTGGCTTGGCCAGCTGCTGCTGCAAGCTGAGGCCGGGGTGCACCAGGTGGTGCTGGGAGCAAGGTATGTGGCGGGCTGCAGGCTTCTGAAAATTTGCTGTAGCCCCCACCCTTCCCAGCACTACTGTCTAGGCTGGGCTGCACTGCGCTGTGGTCAGGCCAGCTATGGTGAATTTTTGGGAGCCTGCAGCCTCCGCATAGTCCCACTTCCAGTGCTGCCTGGAGCATCCCAGCTTTAGCCCGCAGTGGTAGCCAGCCCAGCCAGCATGCAGATCCAGGGGCATGTGCCCCCCCATACTCTCCCATGGTGCATGCCCCCCCTTTGGCCCCTGGATTAGCTGCTCACAGCTCCATCCCGCACTTCGGCTGTGCAGGGCTTGTCCCTGCTCCAGCCCAGCTCCCTCCCTCCCTCACAGCTGCTGCAGCTGCTCGTGCTGCCTGGCATTTTTCTGTGGGCTTTGTGCCCTGAGCCCCACTGCAGCCCACCCAGGAGCAGCTCAATGTCACATGCATCCTGCCCTGAGCTGAGCTTTGTCCCGTGCCCACCCAGCGGCTGTACGCGCGTGGCATCTGGCCACTCTCGGGCAGGCTGCAGCAGGGCTCAGGGCACAAAGCCTAGCCTGCAAGACCAGCTGCCTCTGCCATGCACAAAGGAAGGGTACATGCCCCCTGGGTCCTCCACTGGGGTGTGCACAGTGGTGGGAGCCCTCCCCCTGTGCCCCTGGATGAGCTGCCTGGGCTCAATCCTCCTGCCACCCACCCAGCCAGGGCCCCACTCAACTTACCCCTGCTCCTGCCTCTGTGGCACTCTGTCCCTCACCAGAGGGGGCCTCAATCTGGCTCCTGCCCCTTCCCTCCCCCATGGACTGACTTGCTGGGCTGGGGGTGGGGCACATGCATGCATGTACACGTGTGCTCAGCCCCCCACCCCAGCCTCAGATCGACTCTAAGAGGCTCCAAGATTTACCAGTCAATCAAGATGGACTGGTTGGTGACCACTACTGTAGCTGATATCTCTTATTGGACCAACTACATGGTTAGGATAGACTTGGGCAAGCTTTTGAATGCAATGCATTCTTCTAGCCTGAGGAATGGCCTGTCATGTATTTCCTGCATCATCATTTCTACAACATCATTCTAGCACTGTCAAACCATGCCAAGCACACATTTTTGTGACCCCATCAGCACAATTATGCATCCATTCTGGAGGGTGGCTATTTCTAGACCATTATAGTTGTTTTTACTTTTGTACTGTTTTGTTACAAATCAAGTCAATAAACTCTCTTTTTATTATTTAAACTTGTACTTTGTTAAAAAATCATTTCTGCTCTCCTAATAACAGTGATAAACTGAATGTTTATATTACATTGTACTCACAGTCTGAGAGCAGGTTGTAGGAGAAGAAAATTAATTAAATAAATACAATGTTTACCTGACTCGGGATTCTTTGATAGAGGCACCTTCTTCAGATGTTTATGGCATTCTGAAAGCCCTCCACATATGTTTCCCTCAAACAGCAGTAATGCATTCTCTCTTTGTCACTACTGTTGTGCAAGTACAACAAAGCACCTGTCACATGAAACAGATGTCTATCAGAAGTCCCTGGCCATATCATGAGATGCCTTCACCTTGCTTTCGGTCTTTCATATGCACACTTTGCTGTCATTCTGTAGCTACGCAGGGTACAGTTAAGTATCTCCTTTCTCCTCTGCAAATGCCCAATGAGGTCTGTAAGGTATAGTAGTGCTAGCTTGACCTTGGTAATAGTATAGCTGTTTTAGCATGGCATTGTGATATTGTGGCTTATCTAATTAGCTTGATTCAGTAGCATAACTTGGGGGTGGAGCAGGAAGGAGGAGGGTCAAGCAGGGTACCAGCTGGGAAGGGCCGGTTATAAATCTAATACATAAATTGTAGACCTACCCTAAAATGCTTCATAAGCCAAGGAAGAGAAAGACAAGCTAAGTCTCTTGAAACCAGTTTTTCACTTGGCATTACAAAGATTTTCTGTGTACTTTTGCAGTCTGAGGAATAACTTATATAGATGTTTCCACTTTTACTGAGTCATGGACTGCAGCTGGCCAGTGTTAATGACAAAATATGTATTCATATCAGGAGGCTTATAGTGGCAGTTTTCTTCTCTTGTCTACTTCCAAACCTGCATGGAATGATTAATAGAGAAACTCCTTATAGGCGATGCACAAAGATGGAGATCAAATGTTAGGAGTTGTTAGAAGCTTGTAATGTAGGAACTCCCTTTTCAGCATATCTTCTAAGGAATGCAATAAACCTTTTTTTGGAAAAGTTTGGTCCTGCCAAACTTAGTGCTAATATCTTGATGAATTTATCTTAAATTTGTATAGAAAAAGTGTGTTACATCAGATACAGCATGTCAAATTCCAAATGGCTTGGTTTGAACAAAGAGAATGCATGCTCATGGAAGCTAGCCTTTGAAGGAGAACCTTGTTTCTTCTGTAATAATAGAGTCAGTACTGTCTTTCCCTAGAGTCTTGATCTTACCTCTCTTACATTACCACCTAAAAAATTTAAATAGTATTTTTCATATACCTCAGAGGATTATTGTTTCAGTTTTTAAATATGTGGAGAGAAAAGGTTAGCTTTTCCATATGTACAACACACTCCATATTTCCTTTGTCAAATACCATAAAACTGTAAGTAAGACAATTTAGCAACTTAGACACACAGTACTTGTCATTTAAGTTTAGAGAACAAATAAGAAATGATAAAAGCAGTGACTTGTTTTCACAAGCCCAAATAGTAATTTGAAATGTGTACGCATATGAGATGATGCTTGCAGTCTGGCCGTTGTTTTAGTATCACATTCAATCCTCTCAAAATCTTGTTTCCCATGTAATATTTTTGTGTTCAATATGCTTTATCACATCATTTGGTTTATCTAATACAGTTTTTTCATTTCTTTTTGGAGATTAGTTTTGCCTGTTGAATCTATTCATTATTCAGTTTCCTATGAACTGGTTTTGTTTCTGTATATATTTTTCCTTTAATAGTATTTTGAGGAAAAAGTACTACGCCTTATGTTTATATTCATACTTGATTTTTCTTTCCTTTTCTGTCTCTCTCACAGACTTCCCTGTTATTCTTCATAGACCAGGCACAGGAAAGCAATGGAACTGCAAACACCCCCATATGCCTGACAATATACTTCACCCCATTTTGGAGGAATCATTTGTATGTAAATGAAATACTTTTATTTTTCTCACCACTAACCCCTAAGACTGGCAATTACCTCATGTGGTAAATGGAATGGAAATCACAGCATTAATTTCATGTAGACTATCGAACAGTCATTGCAGAGAAGTGACTTTGGGTATAACAATCTTTATTGGATTAGAAGGTTCATCCAGAAATAGAAGATAACAGCTTGGTAGCCATTGCACAGCCTGTCTGGTTAGCAAACAACTTTAAGGTGTCTCTTATGATTTAAAAGAAATTCTGCTACATTTCTTCCTCCATATGATATCCTGAGGGTTCTCCTCTCATATCCTAAGCTCATCTTGCTATGCTGCATTTCATGATCCACTTTCCATAATTTACACAACAGAGTGGAGGGGGATGGGAAGTAGATGTATGAAATGAGATCCCATAGGAAATTGTTTAGACTCCATTGCTCAGAGGTTAGGATTGAAAGGGAAAGTAGGGCTGGAAGTGAACTCATGAGCACATTTAGTCCAGCCCTCTGCTCAAGAGATCATCCATGACTAAACCATCCTAGTTAAAAGTCTGTATGACTTTTTCCTGCAAAAGTCCAAGGATGGAGATTCCACAATTTTTCTAGTTAGCCTCTTCTAATGCTTGACTACCCTCACAAAAAAATCTTCTGAATACCCAACCTAATGTTTAGCAATGGTATTTTTAGTTTTATAAGCATGCATTCAGAGTATAAGTGCCTGAACAATAGACCACTGTGGTTTTCATGCTTTCAATTTTAACTTACATGCAGTAAGAGAGGATTCTACCCATGTTATTTCAGATGAGGGTAGATGTTTGTTTCACATCTAGTCCAATTATTGTTAGCACCCTCCTTCTCCCCCTTTTAAAAGTCCTTTTCCTAATTTCTGCCATTTTTTATTTCCCCCCCCCCTCTCTCTCTCTCTCTCTCTCTTGTTTTCTCAGGTGCTTCCCACTCCACTGTCCTTTGTTCCACTTTCCAGAGCATCAAGGGCACGTCCAAATACAATAGAGCTATTTGAGCTATGCTTTCATATAGAAATACTTTTCCTCTAGCAAACAAGCAGCAAAATTAAAGACTGCATGACCTTTATTAGTTTCACAACATTGCCACAGCTGTTATGGGGTCAGGTGCTACCTTTGAAGTCTTAGCTGCGCTCCAAGGAGAAAGACATTACTTTCATAGTGTATATGCAACTCCACTCATGCTTATTCTACTGTCTCTTGTAAATTTTATTTTCCTGATGAAAGTCCATACCTTCTGGAAATACACTATAATTTTTTTTATTAAATGTAAGGCAAACTTTTCTTCCTAATGAACATTTCTACTGATCTTGGAGTTCTATTTCTTTTTCCTTTACCTATAAACCATAAACAAGGAATATTGTGGGAATTGTCCCTGGCTGTTTCTAAACACTCTCTTAAACTTCTCTTCTTGTTTCTGAAATATGGTTATTATTAATTATCAGAGATCCTGGTTTTCTCTTCTAAAAACAGCAAATGCTCTGATAAAAATTGCAAATTCTGGATGGACAGGGCCAACTTGCCATGGTGGCATAGGGCTCCCAGTGGTGGTACTGAGCTTCCCTGCCTGGCTCTGCCCTGCCACACCAGGTCCTGTCTGCTGAGCCACAGAGGCCACCAGGAGGAGGACAGCAGGGCAAGGAGCCCCAAGCCTGGACCCCAGCCTGCATCCACCCGTGCCCCATGCACAACTCTGGGGGGGTATGTACCCTCCATGCCCACTCCAGGGGCGCACACAGTGACTGGAAGCCAGTGCCCCTTCACCCCTGCTCCCCACTGTCCAGCAGACAAGCCACCCATGGTCCACTTTAACTGCTGCTTGGGCTGGACCTGTGCCCTGTTAGAGTGCACTTTTGGCTGCCTCAAGGGACACTGGAGCACCCTCACCACATGCCTTGAGTTTGCCGAGGTCAAACTCCCCCAGGTTATCATCACAACCTGCATGCTGCATAACACCTGCAAGGCCTGGGGGAGCTCTTTTATGAGGCCTGGATGGAGGAGGTGTGGCGGACAGAGGATACATGGCACTGGGAGCACCTTCTGTAGCGGCAGTGACAACAGCAACCCCCCCGCCCCTCCCCATCAAGGCCCCAGGAGAACTGTGCACCCGCCAGAGGGGGCCAGGGCATTGAGTGTGGAAGATGCTGGCTGACCACTTCCTTCAGCACTCCCTGCACTGTCCACTCCCAGCACCATGCTCACTACAGACACATTGCAGAAGAACAAGTTTTTATTTCTCTCACATCAACCAGAGTCCCCGCTCCTTGCTCCTTTCCCAATAAACAGAGTCCCTCCACCACCCAGCCCACCCACCAACAATAAAACATCCTCTTCCCCATGAAAACTTTGTATAGTGTCCTTTGTGGGGTGCCCTGGTGTGGAGGGCTGTTGGGTAGGAGTGCCTAGTGGGGCAGAGCTTCGGGACAGGTGGCCAGCCCCCCAGCCTCTGGCTGCTCCCCTGTGGGTACACATGTCATGGTGAGTGGGGGGACTCACTCAGGGACAATAGTGGCTGGTGCTCCCTTGGCATGGGTGACTCCCTCTCTAACAGGAAGTGTCCAGATCTAGCAGGGCTGGTATGTAGTCCTGGCCCCACTGCAGGCAGCTCCAGCTCCGTGCCCGCCTGGAGCTAGGCCGAGTGGCAGAGCTGGGCCCAGACAGGAGAGTGGGGGGTTGGGTGGTGCTGGACCCAGGGTGGGATCCAGGGAAGGGGTTCCTATATGCTGAATGTGGTGCAGGGCCTCCTCCCAGACCAAGGTGGGGGCCTGCTTCTGGGCAGCAGGTGGGTCCCAGGGGGCAGGCAGGGCTAGGGTTGGGGTCCAGGCAGCAGGTGGTATGAAGGCAACTGCCAGGGCCAGAATGGTGTCCAGCAGCTAGCAGTTGTTGTCTGTGGCCTATACTGCCCAGGCCAGGGCGGCATTCTGGTTCTCCAGCACTTTCACCCACTCGTGCTCCAGGCCAGGAGCTGCAGCCAGAACTCCCTCTCTGCCCAGTTCTACGCCTCCTCATGCTGGTCCTGTACCTCCTTGCACCAGTCCTATGCGTCCTCATGGGTGACATCCTCTGCCCGCAACCTGGCCTGGTGGGCCATGTCATCTGCCTGCTAGACCTGGGTGTCTGCCAGCTGGTCCTGTGACACCATGACCAGGTTGGTCCAGGAGTTGGGTCCTGCCCAGGGTCCTCCTTTGGTGAAGCTGATGTATCTCCAGGGCCCCGGCTGTGGATGGTGGCAACCAAGGCCACATCCCAGCTGCCAAGTGCAGCCTCTCCCCCACCCCGTGCAGCTGCAGGCCCTGTAGAGCCATGAGAAAGAAGCTGTTTGTGTGGGTTTGCAACATTTCAGAGATAAGATGCTCTGTACCAGGAGCCATATGATGCCTGGTCTTAGATCAGAGGTCAGGTGTAAACAGGTGCCCAGGGACCATCACATGTCAGCTGGGCAGGCCTGGGCTTAGGCAGCCCCCATCCCCAATTGCTCCCCTGGGGCCAGTGGCCCACTGGATGCTGGATGTATGCAGCCTGCCTCCCCTACCCTGTTCCCAGGGTGGGACAGGCCAGACTCCTAGCAGCACCTGCTGCTGCAGCTCCAGATTCCACTGCTCCCCCCCTCCTCCTGCAGGCCAATCATTCTGTTGCACTGCCACCCAGCCCATGGCAGCCAGTCTTGGGGGGCATGGAGCTCCTGGATGGCTGGGATGAGGAGATATCCACATCTCTGCCCTTCCCACAGGGGGCTTCTCTGGGGAGGCACCCCAGTACCAGCTCCCCACCTCACACCACTGGTGCACCTTATAGTAGCATAGTAGCTACTACACCTTGAGTGTGCCCGTGCTGTGCATGCCCCAGGAGATGCTCAAAGAGGTTTTTGCACAGACCAATGGGTGCCTGACCCAAAATATCCTGCTGCTGTTGATGGCCATGATGCCCTGCACCCATGCACCTGAGCTTTGATGGTGTGAGGGCCACGCCCAGGTTGCCCCGCAACCTCTGCCACCACCTGGAGGGCTACTTGTGGCTGTGCTACATGTGTCTGCCCCTGACATCCAAGGAGGATATCACCACTGGCATCAATGCATTCCTCGGTGTTTGAGAGGTCCATGACGATCTAGCTGTCAGGGCACAGGCTGCCTAATAAAGTTTTTCACTGTCTCCCACCTCTCTGAATGCTGAAGGGGCCAGGGGAGTGCAGATGGGTCAGGCAGGTAGTGGGGGCAAAAGCTGAGGGCAGGGGCTGGGAGGGCCATGCTTCCAGTGTGGAGCTTACCATTTGGCTAGGGTTGGTGTGGCTGGCAGCTCCACCTGGTCACAGTTGGTAGCAATGGCATGCAGTTCCAGGTGGTGTCCTTGGACGGCAGGGTGCAGCAGGCTGCCCCCCCACCCATGAAGGAGCTGGTGTTGCTGGCAACTAGTGGTGTCATGGTGGCTGTGCCTTGTGGTGGTAGATGGGGATGTGAAGCTGGTGCAGCAGGTACTGGCTTGGGCTCCCCAAGCTGCTCATGGAGGGTGCATCCAGGGAGCTTGGTGGGATGGGATGCTGGACACCTGAGAGGCTGTCCCCCAATGACGTATCACCGTGGGTGCCAGGCCAGGGCAAGTGCTTGGGCAGGTTACCCATGCTGCTGTACACAGCACGACTGCAGCCTGGGGTGCAGGGTCTGAGGATTTCTGTCAGTTGTTGCATAAAGGGCATGAACTTACAGGCATCGCCCAACCAATGATTGTGGTCAGTGATGGCAACCCACTGTGCCCACAAGGCCTTGACCTTTGTGTAGCACTGCCATGCCAACTGGTTGTGCCCACACTCCCATTTCCATCCTGATAGCCCCTTCTAGATGTGGATGTTTGAGGGCCTAACCTGCTTGAACTGGTGCTGCACCTCTCTACCTTGCCCCCCAGCTCCATGAGGTCACCAGTCTCCTCCATGAACCATCTGGGGCCCCAGGTAATGGGTACAGGTGTAGGCAATAACAAGGGCATTGTGGGTTCTGCACCAGTTCTGTGGGCCTCTATGCAGCTGTCCCTGTGCTGCTGGGCTTGGGCAGCTGCCTGCAGTGCCCAGCACAGGAGCCTTGCTTGAGACTGGCAGCTGTGCATCAGAAGCAATGCCCTGAAGCACCTGCAGGCTCAGGATAGGCTGCTGGGGGTGGACTGTGGGCAAGTGAAGTTGTCTCCAGCAGCCAGAAGCTGCCTACAGCTGGGCCTGGGGGCTGGCAGGCCTGGCTGAAGCCTGCAGCAGCCTAGAGGCCTAGACTGTGCAGGCCTAGCAGCCACGTGGCACTGTGGTACCAGGCAGCAGCATCAGGGTATAGGCAGGATGGGGTAGCTGGCCTGTGCCCAGCTCAGGGGGACACAAGAGCCTGGAGTGCCCTCAGACTCCCTGCATGTGTGCCTCAGGACTCAAAATGCCTGCAAGCTTTTAAAGGCCCGAGGCAGGGACTGCCATAGAGGCAGCCCAGCCCTTGGGTAGAAGAGGATCCCAGCTCAAAGCCCTGGGGCTAGACTTAGGCAGGGCTGACCTGGGAGCAAATTTGCTCCTGAGTTAGATCTACATATGCATTACTGTACAGTAACTAATCATGAGTAAATTTGATACCTGCATTTGCAGGTATCAAATTTACTTGTGATTAGGGGTTTTTAATGTATAGTAAGCATGCACACATGTAGACGTGCATGCTTATTATGCAATAAACTTTGCTACTGTGCAGTTAAGTGTCTCATGTAGATACACCCACTAAGGAGGAAATCTTGTAGAGACAAAATTAGAAAGCTGCAGAGGGCAAGAATTCACAAAGCCAATACAGAGGATCTTTTTAGAATATGGTTCACGTGTTACTATATTTTCTTAATTAGCAGAAACATCTAACAAAGGAAGTTTTGCTTATTTTAACACATTACCTTATAGAATGCATACATTTATTGGCCATGTTGGTCTAAGGACATAGACAGACAAGGTTCCTTGGGTGAATTTGATATCTTTTATTAGACCAACCCAAACAGTTGGAGAATAGTTATTAAGCAAACTTTCGAGTTCAAAAACCCTTCGTCAGGCTAAGGAAGTTTCAGCAGTTGGTGTGTGCTCTTCCTGGATGGAATGAAAAGTAAAGAAGCCAGGGGCTGGGCTGGGCTGGGGAGTCTGTTGCCAGACAGATTATAATGTATCAAAAATGTTTAGTCCATGATCTCTAGTATCCAGCAGGTTGATGAAATGGAGCTCATAGGCTCATCTCTGGGAAGTGTTGTGTAAGTTTCCCTTGAGGATCAGGATGTAATATACCTCATCCAATGCACCAAATGCCCTGATGTAGGAGAGACCAGACAACAACTGCACACCAGAATGAATGCACACCGGAAATCTATCAAAGACAGAAATATCCAATTACCGGCGGGGGCACATTTCTCACAGGAGGGCCACTCTCTCTCCAATCTCTCAGTCCTGATCCTCAAGGGAAACTTACAAAACACTTCCCAGAGACGAGCCTCTGAGCTCCATTTCATCAACCTCCTGGATACTAGAGATCAGGGACTAAACATAGACATTGGATTTTTGATACATTACAATCTGCCTGGCAACTGACTCCCCAGCCCAGCCCAGCCCAGCCCCTGGCTTGTTTACTTTTCATTCCATCCAGGAAGAGCACACACCAACTGCTGCAGCTTCCTTAGCCTGACGAAGGGTTTTTGAACTTGAAAGCTTGCTTAATAACTATTCTCCAACTATTTGGGTTGGTCTAATAAAAGATATCAAATTCACCCAAGGAACCTTGTCTGCCTACATTTATTGGGAGAAGTGACAGATATGCTTTTTTGATATTATCTTCAATTGACAGTTTGGAAAACCAAGCTTATCTCTGATATTTTTATTTTGAAAAGATCTTTGGAGGAAACTTTATGAAGTTTTGCTAATATTTTTCTTATAGTTCATAATGTCTTTATACATTTTTGTTTATGCTTTAAATTAAAATGACATTTTGTCTTCAGTGTATTGTCAAAACCAGACTTGTGATTTGAGTGCTAAAACACACATGCTGCAGCTGTGACTTTATAGGTGAAATTAAATGACTGTCTCATAATTTTGCCTGGACTCACAAGTGGAATGGAATATAGCATCTCTAAATTCGTGATCTATGTGTGTGAATAGAACTCAGTGTGGTAGTTGTAATATCTCTAAATCAGTGCATGCACCATGACTGAAAGTGCTATTTTTAATCATTCTCTCAGTAATGATTACACTACTGTAATAGACATCTCAGAACCTTTATTCTAACAATAGTCATTCATCCCTCTTTCTTTCCTGTCACCCAGATGCTGCCTAATGTGATCTTTTTGCTCTCAACTCACCTTGCTTTTAGCTAGTATATTTTTTAACCCTACCAGATATATGCTGCTCCATAACAAATGTAGCATATCTGTGACTATATTGAGAAAGAAGGCTTTTATGTTTCTGTCTATAATTGCCTATTTACAACAGCATAGTCAAAATGACTGAACAGTGAATATCTATGTATCATTTAAATTTGCCTCTTCAGTTCAGGCTATGTTTTTCAGTTTGCATTAGCAAAGGAAGGAAAGGAAATTAGGCTCTGGGATTTGTTCTTGATTTTTCAGAAGATTGGAAATATTTTGTCAATGCTTTTTCTATCATTCAAGAAGCATTATCAGGATATTGGTTTATTATCATTAACAGGATATTGGTTTATCCCCAAATAAATCTCTTTTGCATTTTGTTTATATTGCTCACTTTCCCTTTGATAAGTAGCAATGCCTTCGGTTATTCTCTAAGACGATGAGACTTATAAACAAGAAAACAAATATAAAAACATTTTTGCTGGTGATATTTAGCTTGTAAGCATCTTTAGTCTTGCATTTCGACTTAGTATACTCAACTAATGATGATCACAAGCCGGTTATCTCAGAAGGCCTCAGGTAAGTGAAAAAACATCCTTTTATAAAACTTATGTTAAAGTGGCTTACTCAAAATGCAAATGGAGGGCTCTGTGTTATCTTCTGTTCTTTAGAGAAAGTATAGACAATATGATAAATCATTAACTCCTACATATCTGAGGACTCCTATTCTGCTATGATCCAACAGGTGGCAGTACTTCCAGGAATTTCTATAGTTTTTCCTGCCAAAATCCTATATTAAGCATGGCTGTCCTTCTGCCTGAAAAAAGGCAGAACAAACAATCATAAATAGGGATCTACTCAAATTGTAATTTTGCAGATTTTATGAAAATTGTGAAATTTGGTGATCTCCATGAAATCAACATGGAGAAAAACAAAAACAAAAAAACCTTACTTCAAATAAAATGCTGGAACCCCAGTGGGAGCTGGCAGTTCTCCTAGCTGTGTAACTCAGCATGAAGCGAGTTGCTGGCACTAAGCTGAGCAGGCAAGATGACTGCCAATCCCACCCTTAGCTGCTGATTCATAGATTCATAGATGTTAGCGTCGGAAGGGACCTCAATAGATCATCGAGTCCGACCCCCTGCATAAGCTGATTGGCTGAGAACTGCCCTTCATGTGCCCCTGTCTGTCTCCACCAATGAGAGGCAAGGGGCAGGGTCTTATGATGGACAGCCCTCTCCACCAATCAGCAGTGGGGGGGCAGGGCTATCAGGGCCTTTCAGCCAATCAGATGGGAAGCCCCACCATGATAAGCCCATAAAAATGGTGGCCTGCCCTGTCATACTCCTGCAAAATTTGTTCACCATCACCTTCAGTTGGGTAAACCCCTAAATATAAACTATAATGAAGTGTTTCGTAATGTTTCTGACAATTAAATTAATCTGTATAATGAATCGGGTACGGGGAAAATGCAATTGCTCTT
Source organism: Alligator mississippiensis (assembly GCF_030867095.1). Taxonomy (NCBI): domain Eukaryota; kingdom Metazoa; phylum Chordata; order Crocodylia; family Alligatoridae; genus Alligator; species Alligator mississippiensis. Next base: position 93,349,541 of record NC_081827.1, on the reverse strand, counting down.
TTGATTGTCAAACCGTATTACTGAAGTTTTTACTTTTTCTTTGTAAATACATGTACGGTGCATCTACATGAGATGCTTTACTGCACAATAGATTAATTTAATGCATAGTAAAGCATCACTGTCTACACTTGTGCAGCAATTACTGCACAGTATATTAGTTTAATTTGCCCTTTTCCAGTACCTGTAGATACTGATACTAGAAAAATAGCACACTAACTAATGCACCATACTGCACATGTAGATGCTGACCAGGAGCAATTCACAGCAGGAGGCCACGTGGGGTAGGGAGAGCTGCCCCAGCTTGGTGGGATGCTGCTTCACAATGTCATGAAGATGGAGATGGGTCCCAACCTCCATGTGGCTGGGAAGCAGCTGCCCACCCAGTTGGGATAGTTCCTCCCCATCCCCTACTTGGAGCCAGCCTGATCTCCCCCCAGCTGGGATGGAGCTGCCCAGGACAGCTCCCCCTTGCCCTCTGGTGCTGGTGCTAAGCCCCCATGTCCCCTGCCAGTCTGGTGCTTCCCCTGGCTGCTGTAAAGGGAAGGAATAGGACCAGAGCAATTCTGGATTGGGCAGTGCTTGTCAGGCTCAATTTTCTCCCAATGGGGGTGCATGTGTAGATGTGTGCGCTGCGGCATGCTTTAATGATCCAGAAAATTCAGGCACTTTAATTGCTTGTGTAGATGTGCCCACAGCGGACAAAATGATAAAGTTAATCTGGTCCTAGTAATATTATTGGCACTGTTTTAAGTATAGCAATCTCTCTAAAACTTGAAAGCACTTTCCGAGTGTGTTCACTCTATGCTCTACACACAGGAGACCAAAAAAGTAAAGGGCCTATATGTAAACATGAGACCTAGATGGCAGCCCCATGTAGCACAAAGAAGAAAACCATTAGGAATAAAATTTGAGGAAGGACAAAAGGCACTGACCCATACCCCCTGAAAAAACAATGGGCACTCTAAGTTAAGGGAAGGATAAGAAGGGATTAGAATATAAAAGTAAAAAAAAAAAACAAGTTCAGATGAAGAATGAGCATTAAGCTTTCAGTAAAGCATAGACTGCAAATGCAGACCATTTATTTGTCACAGCCCAATGGCTGAGAGGAATTGAGGAGCATGAATCATGCACTGCCCCTTAGCCCCTTGGGGAGTGGGACTGCAGGGGGTGAGGCAAAGTTAGACTGCATTTTATGGGTACTCCTGAGGCAAAACATCTCTGGTCAAAAGTGCAGAGGCTGAGCATCTAATAAATCAATATGGACAATTACTTGAAGAAGAACAATTTGTTTATAGGGAATATGCCTTAATAATTCTCTGTACAGTTGCCAGACACAGCATCTGCTGGCTTTGGAAACTAAAACAAGTTAATGAAAATATAAGCTGAAAGGAGGAAGAACAGTCTTGTGTTATCATTTATGGTCTATATTCTGACCTCAAGTATATTCATGCAATTTCAGATAGTCACTTTGGAATGAACAATTTAACCAGGGGTAGAATTTAGCCACATATTTTAAAAACTTTTAGATAACTTTTTCCTATGATGCAAATGAATGACAATGAGCATCATAGAATCACAGGGCTTGAAGGGATCTCATGAGGTCCTCTAGTTCATCACCCTGCTCCAGGCAGGCTCAAGGCAGGATCCTGTGTAAGCTATTCATGTAAAGTGTTTTTTTTTAATTTGCATTTACAAGTTTCCAGTGATGGAAATTCCACAGAGTCTTTAGGTAATCTGTTCCTGGGTAGCCATCCTCGTAGCCAGAAAGTTTTTCCTAATATTCAACTAAATTTCCCTTATTGTAACTTGAACCCATTACTACTTGTCCTGTTCCCTTTGGGCACCGAAAAGAGTCCTATCACCACCCTTTTTATAATAAATGTTTTTGTATTTGAAGACATTATCAAATCCCCTATTAGTCGTCTTTTCTCCAGACTAATTACAGCTCTTCCAACCTTTCCTCATCTGTCATGTTTTCTAGACATCCAATTTTTTTATTGTTCTCAATTGGACTTTTTTACAATTTGTCCTCAACTTTCTTGAAGTGAGGTGCACAAAACTGGATATAGTATCTGAAGTAAGGTTTTACCAATGCTGAAAAGAGTGAAAGAATCACTACCTCTGACCTGCATGCAATACTCCTGCTAACGGAACTTAAGCTATTAGCTCTTTTTTGCAACAATAGCATACTTTCAACTCACATTCAACTTATGGTCCACAACAACCTCCTATTCTCCTCTGTGCATGTCCTTTCCTAGCATCTGAGGAAGCGAATAAGTGTACATTTCATGAAACTCATGAAAGTGTATACATCTGATTCAGTTAGTCTACAAGGTGATTTTCTGCCTTCTCCCCTTCTCTGTAGTAATGCAGTCTAATCAGTCATTTTCCAATTTGCACTTGTGCAATTGATTGTTCCATCTTAAGAACAGTACTTTGTACTTGTCCTTATTACATTTCATTCCATTTCAAACCACTTTTCTAGCTTGAGGGTCAATTTGAAACCTAATCCTAACCTCCAAACTGTCTACTGCTCTACCCAGCAGTACATGATGTCATCTGCAGATGTACTAAATTTGCACTCATTTGCATCCTCCAAGTTATTAATGACAATAATAAACAATACCAGACTCTGAACAGACCCTTAGGGAATCTCACTTCAAACCTCCTTCATCAGGCCATTGATGACTACTCAGAAATGATCCAAACAGTTATGCACCTATCTTACAGTAGTTTCAACTCGACTATATTTCTTTATCTTACTTATGAGAAAGTCACTGGAAAAAGTACAAATTCCTTGCTCTTTTGATATAGTTATACTCAAGCTATATCACATGCCTATACAAGTGCAGTAGGGAAATGTGGGGTGGGTATAGCCACACTGAGTCCCACACTATGTGTAAGTGCCAAAAACTGCAGTTACATGGTTACATAAATTCCATTTAGATATGTGAAGATGAAATAGGACCTAGTACTGGGTTAACAAGGCAGACGGGGACAGAAGAAGTGATGAGGGCCCTCCCTGGTGGCAAGGGAGTCCTCGGTTCTGCTCCTTGCTCATGGGACTGTTTATACATTTTACATTTTGTGTGTTAATGGAGAGAGAAACCATTTGTTATCTCAAAAAGTGTTCATTTAACAAGACTTAATTCATAGCATGACAAAGTGAACAGATGTGCTCCATCAAACAGACAGTATTTCTTTAGATCTGCAGTCAGTGGGGTGATCTGGACTTGCATCTTTTACCCTTCAGTAGAACTGAGAGTTATCTAAAGTTGGGAGTCACTTAGGACAGAAAGAACTTCGAGCATGGAAGGGAATCTCTATATTAGGAATGTGCTGATACCTCTATAGCGCATTTTTCTTGTCTGCCAAATTTCACAAATGAAAATGGAAAAGGGCAAACTTCAGATTAATGTTTGTCAATTAAGTTGTGAACGCCATCATCCTTTCAGAGAAAAATAGAAGTATATACAGAAAATTGGCTGCACAGAGTGCCCTGATTTTTTTTCATGGAGGCATTTCTGTGGTGGTGGCATATGGAGTATCATTAGTGACGCCAGTGGTGGCAGTGGTCAGGCTGGCAGTGCAGTGGCAGCTGTTTTTGTGCCTCCCCCTTAACTCAGCACTTGGGGCTAGTGTCCTGGTTACCCCGCCTTAGCTACTCTGAGATGCTTTACTTGGGTTAGAGCTAATTAATGTGCAGCAAGCATCATCGTCTACATGTGCAGATGCTTACTGTGCAGTGATTTGCTCTAATTGCGAGTAAATTTTCTACGTGTAAATACAAGTAGAAAATTTACTCTTGATTACTTACTGTGCAGTAGCACACGTGTAGATGCCCAACTGGGAGCACATTTGCTCCCAGTCAGCTGGGCAACAGCAGGTGGGAGATTGCTTCCTGCCCCTGGGAGCTGCCTGCTACTGGGGCAGGTTCTGCCATCAAAGCCTGGGCAGGGACAATGTCTCTCTGCCCCAGCAGCAGACACCTCCCAGCCCCCACTCTGTGATCGTGGGGCTGGGAGATCCTTATCTCCCATCCCGAGCTCTGTAGTAACAGGACCCTGGCTGGGAAATTCTTATCTTATACCCTATAAGAATTTTATATCTTATATGACTTATATTTTATAAGAATTTCCTAGCATTGGCCCTACGACTGCAGAGCTGGCAATGGGAGATAAGGATCTCCCAGTGTCAGCCTCACAACCACAGGGCCAGGGTTCGGAGATAAGGATCTCCTAGCTTGGGGCCCTGCAACTGGGGAGCTCAGACTAGGAGATAAGCATCTGCCAGCCCCAGCCCTGTGACCACAATCATGGAGCTAATTAATGGGGCTGGGAGTTCCCTGCTGCTGAGGCAGAGAGACATTGTCCTCGCTATGGCTCCAGTGGTGGAGCTCAGCTGGCAGCAGGCAGCTCCTGGGGGCAGGGAGCAATGTCTCAGCCCCTGCCAGGAGACAGCTGTCTCCTGGCCCCATGCTCCCTGCCAGCCCCTGGGCTAGCACCCAGGGGGGAGTCTAGAGCTCCCCATGACGGCTGCAGGGCCAGCGGGGGGAGAAGCTGATTGCTGCCATGAGCAGCAAATCTGCTTCTGCTTCGCCGCATGTGTAGACACCTGCCCAGGGTAGGTATACTCTAGAGTAAACCCACCCCAGAGCATTTACATGCGTAGACTTGCCCAGCAGGTGGCATTTTATTATCAAAACGGATCCTAAAGAATTAGAATAGTTCACAAAACTCTTCCATAATTAGGTGCTACCTTGTAACACAGTTTTATGATTTTTTATTTTAGTATAAACTACAGCACAAACATTTACCAACAGATTACTTCTTCTGGTTTATCCCTAATTTTGGTTAAAGTATAGGATAGAAGTACAGCTGGTCACTAGGGAATCAAGAAAAGGTCTCAGAGAAGAACAAATTTCTGCTTACTAACAGTTAGGTTTTATTCCCTATTTACACTTGATTTGGGCCCCAAGACTATAAATCTGAGAAAAGGAAGGGTCAGTACTTCCCTGTTTTTCCTTGATAGAAGATCAGAGACAATCAATTCCAAAGTTTGAAAGACTAGGAAGCCAGTTCTGAAAATATTATTTCTATTACCTGAAGGCTGAACTAAAGCCCTATTTCAGACAGTCTGCATCTGCAGCAGAGAGGAAGGAGTATACCATTTCAGGCTGGCAATTCTTGACAGCACAGGGAGCGGAAAAGGTCTAAATGTCATTCTTTCAAAGGTAAATGACAAATATACCAGGATAGCTTGAATGTCCTTAATATGCACACTCTTCTGACTCTAAGGGAACTTGGAGGGAGAGACCAAAGAGGAAGTGAATGTTTTAGAGAAAGCACACATAGCCTAAGTACAGACAGTGAAAAAGCCCGAGGCTGAATTGATTCAATCTTTGCAGGTTAGTCTGAGCTGTGTAGATTGAATTGATAAGCAAGTGAAAAGACATTCTCTTTTGATTCTGGAAATGCAGCCAGGTGAATGCAGTGGCCCATGCCAGAAGTGAGGGGGGAGAGAGGGCATAGAGCACACCTCTCTGGTGGGCTTGAACAGACAGCTTGGACGAAGGGCAGCCCACCCACCCTGCAAGGGGGAGTTTGTGGAGAAGGCACAAAACATCCTGGGGTGCTGGGGGACTGTGAGTTAACTTAATCTGGAGGGGATCTGAGACAAGTTCAATAAATTGATTTAACCTAAATTAGTTGAGTCTGATACTGCATCGTTCCAGGTTTATCTTAAACTAGTTTCAGCTATTTTGAAAGTGGTTTATGTGCACTGAACTTCTGTTATGTTACAGATTTGAACCAGTTTCCAATCACTTATACCAGTTTATGTGTAATTTCTTTCTATAGCGATAGTGAAGAAAGCTTGTACATTTTTGGAGAAATTAATTTCCCCATGTGACTTTTACTCTCTAACAGATGTACAGTGCTTATTCTTGGGATATAATGCTTTGCAATTTAAACGTCTGGTGAGTACATTAGTTATTTATATATCCTTGTAAAATGCAAATTTCTTTGGTTTTAAGTGACATGGCAGGGACAAGGTCCCAGCCTCTGCCACGCTCCCATTGAAACAGCCCTGCAGGTGGGGGGTCTGGGAGTTCACTCGGCTGGGTCTGGAGGCACAGTGTGCCTCCAGCATTCAGAGGAACACAGCTGCCAGCAATTCTGGGAGCACGGGAACCTGCACTCTGGAGAACCAGGCCTAATAGGCCCATAGGAGGCGGTGGGTTGTTTAAAGCGAGAACGCAGAGGGAAGCACAGCATTTGGCATTCCCAGGTGAAAGACACCAGAGCCTGCAGGAGGGGAGACCTCAGAAGTGAAACACTTCCCCAGACAGCGGACCCTAGTTGCTGTGGGAAACAGGACAACCCTGAGTGAAGATCACCCTCCCAGAGAGATAAACAGGGATCCTGGTCTTCTCTGATTTAAAAAAAAATCCCCAATTTTCAGTTTTAAAACAGTAATCCTAGATCCACATTTTTCTGTGATTTAAATGAAACATCGCTAATATATAGATATATATGTATACATAGTGGTGTTTCATTTTAGTCATGGAAAAATGTGGATTTGGGGTTACCTTTTTAAACCAAAAATTGGGGATTTTTTTTAAATCAGAGAAAACCAGGATCCCTGGAGATAAGTAAATCTGGATGGAGGGAATGATGTGGAGGTTTGTCCCCACAGAAACCTGAGCTGGGATCCTGGTGAGAGAGAACCCTGTAAAACACCACTGGCATAACCCAGCTGTGTGGAGGGAGATAAGGAGAGAGAAAGAAAGCAAGCCAGCTACAGGGAAGAGAGAGAGAACTGAGAGGGAAACTGAAAGAGCTGACCTAAGGGAAAGGGTTAATGTGTACTGCTGGTAAGAGAAACTGAGCAGAGGCATGGAGGCTAGGGCAGAGCATATCTGGGAGGAGGGAGAAAGACTCCAAGGGTCTTACTGATGAATGTAAGTCTTTAAAACAAGAACCAGGTTGAGAGGCATGTCTAAGAGGGGGTTTTTTTTGAGGGGGGGAGGGGGGATCATTCTGTCCTAAGGGAGATGTATCCTAAGATGGGAGCACAAAAAGGAGAAAATCCTTCCTCGGAGATTTAAATCATAGTTAAGAAAGAAACAGGACCAGATTCCCCGAAGAGGGGACAATTGGGAAAGCTGAGGGTCAAAGGAGGATGACCTGCATGGGATTATCTTCAAGGGACTTTGGAGGAATAATGCATGTATGATTTTAGGAGTGTATCCTTAGAGTAATTGACTGGATGAAGAGATAGAACCAACTCCTGGGAGCAGAAGACAGAGAGAAAGACCTGGGCAAGCTCTGCCCAACACCCATGGAACATAGTGACCACCCACCCAAGAGGAAAGGGGTAGGGTAAAGGGGAGGTTGGAGCCCTGCAGAAGATCCATGAGGAGACCAGATGGGCTGCCAAGCCAGAGCATCCATCCTTCTGAATATATCAAGGCATAGCAGGAAATTGTGGGGGATATATACAGTGAGGTCCCAGTAACTCGATGTGGTTCCAAAGCGAGAAACTATGACTTGCTTGCTGTGAAATATCCTCTCCCCTCTGTTTTTTTATATCATGTCTGTGTTAGGCCGAAATACTGCATCTGAGTTTTGTAATATTGCAACAGGGACTTTAAACATTTTGGGAACAGAAGAGTAAAACAAATCCAGTTTCATATTAAATTAAATAAACAAGAAGGAATATGAATTAGGTAACATGCCTTTTAATAGTTTGCAATATATTAAATTGGAGGAATAGAGAAGCTGATTGTGTTGGACTGGGACAAGAGTTCTTATGACAATGTAAGTTTAGTCTTTGGTGCAAATTTAGATCTGATGTACAACACACAATATATGATGCCCTGACCTTAAAAGCGGTGATGGCTGCAGTGGCATCCATAAGTTGCATCCAAGCATTTTGTTGCACAGCTTTGAGAGAAGACTTCAGTCATCAGTTAGTTGGCCACAGACAACGCCATTCTATTTCCAGCCACCAAACATACTCATTATATTCATATATTTTGGCAGTCTGGTCCTCTTTCTTTATTTGCAGTAATACCCTGTATGTTGAGCGTGCTAATCTTAACAGGCAGCCAGCCAGTGAGGTTCCTCCTTATCTTCTCTCATTATTATGCTTCCTTTTCTTTTTTCCCTCCTGGGCCTTCAGTAAATATTAGCTTCTCTTGTAAAAGGAAGATGTCAGCCCATAGTTTTCTGTTCTTCTTTGACGATTGTAGAGTGGTAATACAGTGAATCCCTGATTTGGCTCCTTGTTGCTAGTGTTCAACATCGTTGTTCTCTGTTGTCTTTTCCCTTTTTCTTCCCTTGAAAAAAAATGAAATGAGAAGAGGTTACCAGTGATATTGAGTGAAATATATTTCTCATCTTATTTCAAATGCAGAAGCATGAAAAATAAGTTAGGACAGAAACTATGTTGATTCCCATAATCTGAGAATCTATCCCTCAATACTTACAGCTTTTAGAGTGATGGGACTCATCTCAGGGTCATAGGTATGCTCATTCTTATATGACAAGATGTTAAATGACAGAACAGTGATATACATGCAGCCATAGATATCCCAATACAGAACCAAAAATTCCTATTGATATTGGTCAAGTTACATCAGACTTTAATTATATTGCTTGATTGTGAGTGTTGATATCTGGCCTGCGGATGGTAGATCACGTCAATTACAGAAGAGGGATATGGGAGTCTCCTTTGGTTTGCAAATTCATTATTAAACTGTCAAGATGTATAATTAAATTACTCACTGATCTTAAACTTAGTAAGCAGAGGAAGATTAAAGCATTGATAAGCTGTTTCTTGTGCTCAATAGCTACCCTACTTCCATCTCCTAGGTGCACCTGAGCTGATTCATTAATAACAATTCCTAGATAGACCAGTGGTACCTGAAAAATATCTTTCTTTGTGAATTGGCTTTAATGCTGCTTGTGTCTATTCTGAAATGTTTACATTTTGTAAGTCAGGTAACATTTTGGTGCCAGTAACAATGAAAGTCAGTTGCCAATGGGAAGATATGCATGCTTTTGGTCTCAAAATGAGACAGTTACAAACAAGGCAACTCCTTAAAGCAAGATGTATAGCAAACGTAGGAAATATACTAAATGACGTAGTGATTCATTTATGTGGGCAGTTGGTTGAGGCAGTAATGCATAAAGATTTCCATACCATGGGTGTATGCAGACTTATAAACAGGTATGTAGGGGCAAAATGGGCAAAATACCATTGGAGTCCATATCCACTCTTAAATTGACAAAAATGGCTATGAACAGCATATCATTGAGTCTGTCCTTCAGCTCCACAGAAACACACATAGGGAAATCATGATATTAAAAAATGCAAAATACCTTGCCTGGTGGGTTCTTCTTCTGAGTCCACTGCTTTACCCCTTGCGGTGGGCTTTGCCAACAGGTTCACAGACTTGGGAGTTTCCTGGTCCCCCTCCATGGCATAGTTCCCATCTGCTTTCTGTTCCTTGCTGTACTCCATTTCCAAATCCTGCCCTTCCACCAGACCACCACCAGATTGTTCCTTGAGGCTGTTCAATAGCATGGGATGTTCAGTGAATTGAAGAAGTTTGACAATCTGTTCCAACTCATTTAGGAAGGAACAGATGTGCCTTCCTGCCCTAGAGGTCTGGCTGTTGTCCAAATACTTGTTAAAATGCACTTGAAGGGCTTTACATTTGTCCTAATGCTGGCCTGGATCTGATAAATGTTTACATACACCACAGTGTTTTGGATTGTGGGGCTGAGGTTGGCCAAATGGTGGCAAGGGTGAGAAGTTTAGAGAGGTTTAATATTTATTTAACAATAGTAGATCCAATAAATGTGGAACTTCTAATCATACTTTCATTTGCAGGCTATGAATAAAAGGTGCTTAAGATTCAGAAGTGTTATTTACAGGTAACTAAAATCTTGAAATCAAAGGAAAATAGGCACACCAAAGAAGATGTGTAAGAATTTCCCTCGAATTAAGATTTTCCCTCAAGGTATAAAGAACTCTAGCAGTTGCACCCTGTTACCTGGAAAAAGAACCATTGCTGCACAGAATCTACTCAGAAAAGAATTACACCTTTGTATAAAGCATGACTATCATGTCATAGCTGAATCAGCAGGGACAGAATCTGAATGAATATTAAGAACATTTTATGGTGCTTCTTAAATTCTCTCTAAAATTCAAGTGTTCTAGAAAAACAGCTTCTTACCTTTGTATGGGAGGGAGGATAGATTACCCAAGACCTGTTGGAGATTACTGTCAATTTAATCTCTTCATAGCATGCAAGGGTAAAAATACATTACAGACCTAAATTTTATGGACATTTCCTCAGCTGGTGTAGGGTTGTCCATACATACCTGATTCAATTTGTAATAGTGCACTGAGGCAGATTTTTATTTTTACACAATATTAATACAGAAGGAACAAATTGTATGATATTCATAGTTCGAAATTACCTTTATTTTATTAAACGATCAAAATGCAGTGGAATAAAAGTGGGTTCCTGCATTCACTAGCACTGAAGAACAGGAAGAGAGGAAATTCAAGAATGGGTTTAGTATTAGAAGCTTAGTTTTATACAGAATTATACAGGCCAAGTAACTTCTACAAACCTCTATTATTGCCATGAAACAAAAGTGAGAGCAAAACTCTCTCTGCGGCAGAGATAGCAAAGTCAAAGACCACAGAACTTTTTTGGACTGTAAATCAGTTTGCAAACTTAGACTGCCTCCACTCAGTTTCAGAATACACTATCTTCCAGCAGAAAGAAATTATCATTTGGCCTCATAGATAAGATCACTCATATTTGGATTGCTTCCCAAACAGCCATGCAGAAAAACAAGCAACAATCAGGTCCAGAAACCCAACAGTCTTTCCTGGCTGATGATATCTTCTTCTTGGTGGACAAGGATCATACATCTATATTTGGCCTGTACTATTATTTTGCAGCATTAGTTATTACTGATCACCAGACACTGCTGAACTACTTCCAAATGGCTGAAAGGATTTTATGAAATTAAGTTGGTCCTCCCATCTTCCTTAGACCAAATCCAGAGGGCTGTTTTGAGCACCAGTGCTTTCTCCAAACCCATTACTTGTTGAGACCCACTAGTTCAACCTTTTATCCTTATTTTTTTTAATACTCAACCACCATTTTTCAGTGTGGGGATGCTGATACACGATTCTCCAGGCACTTTTATTTAATGTGGCCCTTGGGGTTGCTCTAATTAAAGACCTCCCTTCCCCCCACTTCCCAGAGCATGTCTATAAATGCCCCTAATGTCCCAATCCTAGGAAGCAATTCTACTACTTACAGAGAAAGAAAACTTTTGCGGTTTGCCACAACTGCTTTCTCCAAGAAACTTCATCACAACACAAACACCATTTGGCACTCCTTCAAGGACTACAGTATTTACATGTAAAGAGCTTGTCACATGGGAAAGTTAGCACACAGTAAGTCAGGATGTAAAAGTCACTCCTCACTGACATCCTACATGGATGCTCTTAGAAAATGCTCAGTAATCTGGGAGAACTCTCCTAGATTTGTTCTCCTGGTAGAAAAACTTACCTGGAGATGCCTGAACAGACATTTGAAGCCTGAGCCCCTGAAGAGTAGAAAGCTTGCAGTGCTAACACTATGCAGCCAGGGTGACCCTGTTCATACATCTCAACAAGCTTGGTAGAGTCCCTCAGTCTGCCTGGAGACAGAATGGCAGCAGTGTACAGGGCAGTCCTGATCAGCTGACCCAGTCTGTCTGTGTTGCCATAGAGCAACATGTGGGAAATGTGAAGGGTACAGGTTCTGTTTTTTGCTCGGTTTGAGCAACAGCATCCAGTGTGCAATGCACTGTCTTGCAGGGGGGAGAGGGGAGAAGGGGCAGGGGTGCAGCAGGGGGACAAGCACCTTGGATGCTGGAGGGCTGTGTGGTAGCTTATCTCAGAAGAAGAGGCACCAAAATTAGCTTTACCTAAGCTAACTCAGGTGCCAAAAGCTGTATAGACATGGAGCTCCATGCAGACGAATGCAGCACAGTTTGTCTGAAACAATGAAACTATCAATCAATGGGAAGAGGCTCATGATTATGAGAGAAAAAACTTGTACAGCACCTGGGGCCAGACTATGGAGCTCAATGCTATGAAAGATATGGAGCACCAAACTCACCGCTTTCAGAACTAAATGTAAACCTTTCCTTTTTGTCTTAGCTTTCCTCCATTTTCATACAAAAAGCAGGCACTTGAAATTACACTAATCAACCTAGTTCTCTTACTGTGGGAAAAGGAACAGAGAGGGAGATACATTTTTATTATTTCTATTACAAATATGTAGCAAACTGTCATATATTAATATGATGATGCCATGTATGTTCCTAGCTTGATCAGATAGACATGTCAAAGCACAATATGTGTGTATGTCATAACTTCCCTGATTTCCCTGGTAAACATTTTTGACAGTCCATACTTTGTGACCTGGCTTCTTTCATAAGACCTTAACTAATCAAGAAAACAATAATCTAATATACCTTGATCAGCTTCTTCTCATCTAAATGAGTTCAAATTTGGACAGATCACCTAAACACAGCTTTCTTTGATGTTCATATAACAGTAACCAAGAAAAATTTGATTTATTAACAATTAACATTATTTCATCAAACCAAACATGTTCTTCCTCCTGTAACTGAATTCAAAGCAACTATGATAAGTTGTGTGACATCTGTTAGTTAGTGTTGTTTTCTTAATGGCAAATATAGTATATCACACATGGACAGGCATCTACCAACTTATGTCAAGTTTGAAAATATAATGCAAAAATTCAGAAAATCAGATATCTGTCAAATTGTTATACTTCATGAAGCTCTGAATAATGTTGAAATAGTTACATGCTATAAAGTGAAAAGAAAGAAAAAATTAAATGTAGAATTCCAGGGCCATCTAGTCTGAACTCCTGGTCAATGGAGGAACATCCCTGTAAACCATTGCAGTCAAATGCTTGTCTAACCTTCATTTTAAAACTTCAGAGGATGGAGATTCTTCAGAGGATGGAGATCCTGGTAATCTTTTCTAGTGCTTAACCACTTCTAAATTAGAGAGATATCTAACCTAAATTTCCCTTGTTTCAATTTAAGATGATTATTTCTAGTTCTTTCCCCAGTGGATACATAGAATAGTTGTTCACTATCCTCTTTAGAACAACTTTGTTTTGGATTTGAAGACAAATTCCACTCCTGTGTTCTCTTCTCAATATCAATTCTTACAACTTTTCCTGGTATGGCTGTACAAGGGCCAAGTACTTTGGATATAGTGATTCTAAAAGAGTACAGACATATAATTTAACTTATATAAAAAACAGTTTATTATGTTCTGGAGAAGCTTTTCTCAAACCTATTAAAACAAAATAATTTTAATAACAGCAACAAGGAAATGTTTCATTATGCTATGCCTCATAAAATAAATGATCATTCTAGAGTCACATCCTGGCCATGTGCAGGCATTGTTTCCACTGGAATAATCACTTGTAGAAATTGCAAGTGTACAGGCATATATTCAGTTTCTAGTGGAGGAAATGTGCTCCCTTCATGAGAAAGATCTTCCACCTTGACACCTGGAAGTTCACCCTTGCATGAAAGTTTCTCTTGCTAGAATGAATGCCTGTATGCTTGACAACACTGTGATTGGGAGGAGTTGAACAGCATTTTCCCCTGTGTCTTCTTTAGATTAGGGGGAATCCAGTCTGTGGCAGGTCGGGGGGGCATTTACCACAGCTTGACTCCTCCCAATGAGGGAAGTCATGGAGCTGCCACCTCTCCTCCCACCTTGAGGCTTCTCGAAGGCATGGGGAAGACACGGAGAGCAGTGGCAGCTGGACTCCTCCTGTGCTCAGAGTGGAAATAGCTATGTCATCTGATTTCTCATTTGTGCTAACTTAACATTTTTTAAGGAAGCACAAATGCAGAGCAAATAGATGCCTGTAACCGTTGTTGCACCACTTGACAGGAAAATCAGTGGTGCAACAAAAGGTAGTAATAGATTCTGCCACTTTATAGCAGTGGATTCTATTAACTTGTGGCATTTTTCCCACTCAGCCACCCCCATGGGGCTGGCTGGGTTGAGAAAACCCTGCTTTCCCCACTACCCCAAACCATGCTGGCTTGAGGAACACCCAGTAATCCCCATTGCTTCAGACCCACAGGGCTGGGGCAGCAGGAAATACCAGGTGTTTTCCCTCCCAGCCAGCTCCACAGTGTGTGGGGGCATTGAGGAAAGCAGGGAGATCACATTGCCCCTTGCCACGTGGCACAGCTGAATCGCTCCATTTTGTGACGTCCATTTCTAGCCTTAGCGTAGACACAGTCTTAGTTAACAATTCAGCTGATGATGTGCTAACTAGAGAAGACTCCAGCTCCTTCTCTCTTGCTTTTAATTATATTATAGCACTTACAAGCATATGTCATGAACCAAGACCTCAAGAGAGTCCCTGCTCCAAAGAGCATGCAAGATAAATACTGTGTTTTTTCTATAGTGCTGCCAGGAGTAAAATGCAGCAGACTTGTACTTACAGAATAAACTACATTTATCTAAGTCATATATTGTTTCTCGCTACTAAATATCCTCAGGGAACACATTCTGGCATCATAGGGCGTATGTAGATGAAACAGAGGCCCCAAATTGAAGTGGTGGGTTTATAAAAATACCACTTCAATTTAGGGCAAAGTAAACCCCAATGTTGCATACACCCATGTCTTACCTGCCTCTCCAGCAGCAGGGAGGGGAGGGTGAACTGCCAGCAGGTAGAGCGGTCCGTCGGTTGTAGGGGGAAGTTGCTTCCCTTCATGGCAGCAGCAGCCCTCCCCCCAGGCAGCACCTGCCCGCAGGCACTTGGCTCGGGTGGTCTCGGGGGGCACCGCAGCTGCAGTGGGAAGGACGGTCCCTGTGCAGCTCATACAGGCAGGCAGACATCAGGCTTGCCACTTTTTTCTTTTTTTCTTCATTGGAGCCTGCCTTCTCGGGCTGCTGCCAGGTTGCCTGCATGGGCTGCCTGCACAGTCCCTAAGCCGCATAGAGCCTGGTGCTTTGCTCCATGGCTGTAGGGCAAACTAAAACTCTTCGGAGGTGTTTAGTTTGCTGTGCCTCAGTCATTTAAGGCACATTATGCCGCTGAATGTTCTACAGTGGCTGGAATTAATGCGCAATATGCCACTGACACATGCAAACACCAACACCATTAAAGCAGTGCAAAAGCATTTAACCTGCTTTAAAGTGTCGTGCACGCATGCCCATGGAATATTTGTGTCTGGGGAAATAGAAAGTAAAATGCTGGAATGTAAATTGCTAATGAGGGGTTTGATTTTAACTGGCCAGACAAACAATTTTAAATAATCGTCTACCACAAATATATAGATGGTTCCATAACTGGGCTATGACCCAGCTTTAAAGCTCAGTTTTTAAGAGGAATGAACAGTAATAAAATACATCATTATAATGAGCTCAGGCTGCTTATACAGTATTTACATGATGTCAAAAGGGTATATTATAGTCCACATTAATATTTAAATCTTTCCACTGCTGCTTAATATGACAGTCTTGAGAAAAGAACAAAAATGGCTACTTTTTGCACTTATTAAACCTTGCTCTTGAGATCCAAGCCTTTGGGCTTTCATGGAGAACTGTTTCTATTACAAGATAGTGATTATGATGAGACATAATATAACTCACAGGAAAAGTACCAATAGTAAAGTATGTCCATTTGTCACTGCAGATAGAGATTGTTGTGGCGGCACAGAGCATGTCTGTATCTAACAAAATCAGTATAAAGAACAGGTTGATGGCACAAACACTGATGCCCCTTCTAGACTATCATAACTGTACACAGTGATCAGAATGGTAAGGGAAGAAGCAAACACAGAATCTGCACTTTTAAAAAATAAGCCTTTTTTAGTTTTGTTTTTTTTTAATTTAGAAAGACCTGGACCTGAAAGGAAATTCTTCAGTGGGCATAATTGAGGAACTTCCCTCATTAGCTTTTTAAACTCTCCCAAATACATAGCTATTTCAGTAAAAGATATGACACCACACAAATCCTAATTCATGCTATTAACTAGACCATACAAGCTACAATAACACTACACTACTGTTACAACTTATTCATACAATTGTTCACATGCATGTATACGCTGTTCTAGGAAAGCTTGTGTCTTTAAAAAGGGTGAGACCAAAGTAAAATAAGTAAAAATAAAGGGCAAACAGACTAAAAGGATTGCAAATAAAGTGTTAAAAACATGATTTGCAAGTTGACAGTGATAACAAGGTCAGTCAGAAAGCAGGGAACAGTGTCACTTCATAGAATAATTAATTCAGACAGGCGTAAGCTTTCATAAGCCTTGTTTATGAAAGCTTCTGCCTCTCTGAATTAGTTGGCCTATAAGGTGCAATTCTGCCTGACTTGAGACTAACACAGCTAATGACCTCTTTCTGAAAAATGCCAGTGTTTACCTCTTTTCCAAATATGAAGATTCTGAGACAACCTACTATCATCAAATCTAAATTCTTTAGATAACATAATCCAGATAAAATCAAAGCACCACATACTTAAGAGTTGTTGCAAATCTAACTGAAGGCACAGAAGTTTAGAAGACAATTTGCTGGCTGGACTTCATGATGATCTTAATTACACTGGTAGAAATAAAGAGAAATGTCACTGAAATTAATGCAGTTATGGCAGAACAACTCTCCTTCATGGCTCGCTGACTTTTAGATAGAATCTAGAGACAGAATCATTGAATCACAGCAAAATAGGGCTGGAAAGGACTTCAGGAAGTCATCTACTCCAACCCTCCTGTGCAGTGCAGGAACATTCTTGTCTAAATTTTCCCAGTTAGGTGTTTGTCTAATCTGTACTTAATTTAAATTAAGAGAGATTCCACAACCTCTCTATGTAATCTATTCAAGTATTATTCACTCTCCTAGTTAGAAAGTTTTACCTAATATCCAACCTAATTTCCCTTGTTACAAATTAGGCTCATTATTTCATGTCCTATCCCCTCTGGACACAAAGAATAGTTGATAGCAATCCTCCATATAAGAATCCTTTTGGTATTTGAAAAGTGTTATAAAATCTCCTTCAGTCTGGTCTTCTCTAGACTAAATAACTATGGTTCTTCTAATCTTTCCTCATTATGTCGTGTTTCCTAGACCTCTAATCCCTTTTGTTGCTCTACATTGGATGTTTTCTAATTTGTCCATGCCTTCCTTGAAATAAAGTACCTAAAACTGGACATAGTATTCCAAATTATGCTTCTTCAGTGCTGAATACAGTAGAAGAATCACTTCTGATCATTTTCATATAATACCCCTGTTAATACATTCTAGGATGCTATTAACTTTTTTTTTGCAGCAGAACTACGCTGTTGACTCATATTTGGCTTATAACAGTAGGTCCTTTTCTGCAGTACTGAAGTTTAGCTTGTCACCCCTCAGTTTGAATGCACACATTTGATAGTACAATGTTTGAATCTGTCAAAAGAATTAAAAATTTGTCAGATCCAGCTATAACATTTTTACTCTACCTTTGGAAACTCCATACAACAGATGGCTATTCTAGTAATAACAGTACCCAGTGACAGACACTATTAAAGATATAATAGAAACATTGCATTGCATATCCAAGAAGAAAAGAACAAACAAACATCCTTCAATTTTTTGTGTGTGATTACACAGTACAGATTGTAAATTACAGTGAAATGGCTGTTTACTTCTGTTAGTTTTATTCTCAAGAGTCAGGCAAACTCTAGCGATCAGACCTGCTGAAAATGATCTTGTTTTCATGTATCACAGAGAATTCCAGCTATTGGAATTTTAAAGATTCTGCACCATTTGTTTGTCTAAAGAAAGATCTAGACTAAAATGAAGCATTATAGGATTAGGCTCACTATTCCTCTCTCACAAATCACATCTTCCCCTTCACTTGTTTTCTGTACTATCATATATCCTAGTATAGGTCGGAATGATGTTTCTTAACAGCCAGCGATCTTACAAAATAGCAATCCAAATATCTGAAAAATAAACTGAAAACAAACATCATTTTAACTCATGAGGTTTCTGGATGTATTCCAGAATCTCAATTGTAAAGATCATGGAGTTTTCACATTTCAAAATGATCTCTGTTATATCACCTGCTTCACTTCAACTTGTACATTTTGGCAGAAGGAAATATTGAGCATCTAGGCATTCTGCACTTAAAGTTATTAATAGCATTATGCAAAGGGGTTGGCTACTAGAGAATTAATCTCATCATATGCCACTTTTGGATTCTAAAACCCTTGTTCTAAGTGATCTTACTGCCTTTGTAAAATACAACCCCCCCCTCCACCCCCCACAAAGGTATTCCAACACATCAATCACAATCTGCTGTATATTTGATCTGTTACTCTATGTGGTATATTTAGCCTGCATCCCTTAAGTTTAGAAAGCAGCTCATCACACTGTCTATTCATTTGGTATTGATAGTTATCTATTCCAGGGCAAGAGAGGGACTATGGCATTAAAAGAGATGCATCCCTTTCTTGTGGCAAGAATTTCTCTAAGGTATCTTTCCTGTTTGTACCCACAGCCAGTTTTGTCAACTTCAGTCAAATTAGAACACTTCTAAGCACATCCCAACATTTTTTATATTCCTTTATTCTGCATGTTGAATGTTATCAGACAGGTGGCTGACATGACAATTTCTTTTGGCCCCTTTATCCAGGAAAGTGGTTTTTCTTTCAACTTCATCCAACACCTTAACAAAATCTTCTGGATACATCAACTATACAAAAATCTGATAGCCCAGTACAAGCTGCTGGGTCACACTAGGACTTCAGGGTGCTGTAACTTGTGTAGGGAATATGGAGCAGCAAGAAGTGAACCATTTTTTCTCTATAGGTTGAAACAGCAGATGCTGAGAAGTCTTACAACCTTATGGCTTTGCACTCAATACAAAGCCTGACTTTTCAGGATTCTCTGAGGGTAGGGGTAAATTTCACCAAAAGGAATAAAGAATGATGTGAGCAAGGGGCACACAATTTTAGAGAAGATACTCATCTGAATCTGAAACAAGGCAGCATGAATGTTAAAGGAGAGTAACTTGACTTAAAGATTGAGTTAGCTGCAACTACTTTCCTCAGTCTGAACTGTCTATAGAAAGGGTAGGGTTTTCCAACAAATTGATTAAGTAGCTAAGTCAGGTGGGAGATATGGAGGAAGCTGAGAAAGGTGAATTTGGGAAGGAGGATTGCCTCCCTTTTATTCTGCTTTTTCATAATTACCCATTTTCTAAAAAAAATAAAGTGAGTTTTGTGGATTGCTTCTGAGCAGTTATTTGTGAACATACATTTAAAGCAAGGTACTGCTTGCTCATTAATTTTCACTGGACACATGGTTCACCTGGCATGGCTTGTATTCCCTGTGTGTTTGAATCAACTTTCTGATGAAAATACTCAAAATCTGCTTTCCATAACTATCCTGTAATATTTGCTTAAATTTTATTTTGTCCATGAACACAATGACCGCTAAACACATGCATTACCATATCAGTGGAAAGAAAACATGGAATGGAAGAATGGTAGGAAGCCTTCATTCCTTGGAGATCTCAGAACTACAGCAGAGTCTCCCTGTACCTGAAGAAGGGTGCTTGTGCCCAAAAGCTTGCAAAGAACTTTGTTCCAACTACTCAGTTGGTCTAATAAAAGATATTGCATCTACCCAAAGAACCTTGCCTACACAGATGAAGCAAATTCAGCTTTTTTGTTCAAATGAATGCTGAATTTGTGGACATTTTTGAAGTAGATACCTACCAGAAGTAGGAAAATGACCAACTGTATAATACCAAAACCTGCACAAAATGGAAAAAAAACCAAATGCCTGTGCTTGACTCTTGTAGCATTTAAAAATCATCAGAACATATTCCAATTATTTAAATATAGTAGTAGATTAAAGCTACAAAATAAACTACAACTTAGTTTCCTCTATTGTATGGTAATGTTCAATGAGGTAAGTTCTGCCTCTATTTGTAACTACACAACTAGACAAATTTGACAAAGCTGTATAGGTTGAATATAGGACAAAAGATATCTCCAGTGATGATTTAACTGATAAGCAATAACTAATGAGATTCAATAATGCTAAGCTCTCTTATACTGGCATATATGAGAAATATATTAATATATCCATTAGGCAATATCCACATATTTAGGTTTTAACACACAACAGTTAGAGATGTGAATATATGAAGGCAAAGCAGGATGTTACAGTTACAGTGTACTAAAATTCTTGATACTTGTTAGAAGAACACCAGAACCACCTAGTGGAATTTTCATTTATTACAGTGATTATAATGCTATTTTGTAAGCAGTAATTGCAAAGAAGCTTACTTAAAGGGAGGTTCAGTGACAATATGTGATACAACTATTAAATCATAGGAGTTAGGGATGGTGAAGACTCAATATTATTAAGTTTTGGTTCATCTTCCCACCACTGCAGAACCATTCCCCTCATTTACCTTACTGGTTTTCACCTAGCCTGGTTTTAAATATGCCAAGTGAGGCGATTTCCAGTACTTGCTTTGGGAAAATGTTGCATTAAACGTTTTCCCTCATTAAATAATGTATGGAAGAATTTCCTTTAATTAATCTTAAAATATAATTTTCGTAACACAACTTTGTTACTTTTAATTATACTCCTCAACATAACTCTAAATAAATTCTTGTTCCTTTGTGTTTTGCCCTAAATCTGTCCCCCTTCCACAGTGCACAGCAAAGATTGATATACAGAGGTACTGATACTTAAGTCTTTAATGTTTTCCTGTGAATCAATATTTCCAGCCACTGAGTAGATTTAGTTTTTCTTCTCCAAATGCCTGCTGGTTTATCCAATGCCCAAAACTGAATGAAATATTTCAGGGATGAGAACAACAGACATTGTCAGCTCTCAGTTCTGTTATACTTTTTCAAAGTAAAAAAAAAAAAGATTTGGCCTCCTTTTTACGGTTGCATCACACATCAAATACAGTATCTGCTGTCACACCCAAGTCTGTCACATGACTTCTTTCTAGGGTTCTTCCTCTTGTTATATAACTTCCCTGTTTCTAAATTAAATCTAATTTTCTTGTTTCCTGCCCTCCTAGATTCTCTTGTAATACTGCCTTATCCTCACTTTTGTTTGCAACTCCTCCAAACAGAGTAAAAACTTCTGTGAATTTTATTTACATGCCATTTACTCCCTTATTTAGATAACTAAAAGACATGAGATTGCAATTATTGCAAGTTTGCAGAAGACAGTTGATGAAAAAAATGTTCTGGGCCATTAAAAGAGCTAGCTGTACAAACCCAATTTTAGGCACGTGATTTGCCACTTGATCATTCATGCACAAAGACATTACATGTACTGCTTGTGCACTAATATAGTGGGTTACCTATGTAAGTATTATAGTTTATGTTCACTAGTGATAGGACACAAAAATTACACCTAATTTATGTGCACAAATTATACACACAAATATTGAGTGTGAGTTAAGATACATTTTGATCATATGGCTCTCTCACTTATTCAGCTTAACCAAATTTTCCTCATACTCTAAACCAGGAGTCAGCAACTTATGGCCCATGATGGAGCCATTGGATCTGGCCTGCAGAGTGGGGTCTTCAGCAGATTTTAGCAGTGAAGGTCTTCAGTGGTGTTCTGGGGCTTTGTGTTGCTGCCAGGAAGCTGGGCAGTGAGAAGTGGCAATGGGGTGAAGTGGCAGCAACAGCTGGGTCCTCAGACCAGCCTGTCTAGGACCTAAACTGGGTTATCCTGGCCTGCCACCTGGAAACCTTGCCAATCCCTCCTCTGAACAAAATCTAAAAAATACAGTCTATAACTAATGAGTTCTATATGTATACCTCCTGATTTTTCTATGCATAGGACAGAATTAAGATTGAATCCTTAGCCTGCAAAACACAGATCATGCTACATAGACATCTATGTAAAAAGGTGTTAAAAAGGATTTCCACATCTGAAAGCTAAAATTTATAGTCCCCAAACACAGCAGACATACTGAGATTATATTCACAGCAAGAATTTGGGGTTAAGGTTCCTTGTTCTTCCTGCCAAACAAAAAATAGATTGTGATTGCAGAGCACAAAAGAATCATTTATCTCTGAACTCATCTTAAGGAGTGAATTTAGGTTGAAATCTAAGTATCTTTGAAAATTGGACTCCAATCGACTTAAACAGAACTTGACCTGCTTGAATAAAGAATGCAGGTTTTGACATGAATATTTTGGATGGGAGACAAGGATCACAAAACAGTCTAAGAGTCTGTTCTATATCAGTTTATTGTAGACATTTTCTACCGAAGAATATCAATCACAAAAAATAAGATGAAAGCTAAAATAATGTCTGTCCATACAGTCTCCTAATTCATTCTGAACCCCCCCCCATTCAGACTGGTACATTATCTGGCATGAATTCCATGAAAATGAGTGGTGTATAGTAGCAGGGCTAAGGAAAAAACTCCACAGCTCCAACCAAAGAAAAAGCTTAGGAAGTGTGACAATCTTTTCTACTTCTCTAAGTCATGCACTCTAAGCAGCTGTGTATCACAACTATGAGATATTTAAACAACTTGCCTGGCATTTTTGTATGTATGCAATGGAAAAAGAAACTTTCCTAGTTCTGAGTAGATGAGAAACATGATGCTCCTGAGTTTTACTATTACTGCTTTAATACTGTCTAAAACCTGGAAACTAGAAAAATTCAAAAACAGAAGTTCGGGAATGGAGGAGGAGATCTAGTTAGTCATAACATAAGCAGATTGAATAGGTATGGTTTAAATTACAACACCTGGTTCAGTGATGGTGTAATGACTCCTTTTTGTTTTACTGATTCTTCATGCAGCTTTTTCATCACACCTACACACCACAGATTTCCTTACTGCAATACTATTTTGCTCAGACATTTAAGAACATTCCAAGAGTTTCATAACAATTAATATAGGGGATATGCACAGTGGCTTACTAAAATATCGATGAGCCATATGGGAAGATAGATTAGATCAGTGGTTCTCAACTTTTTCAGACTCAAGGCCCCCTCAGAAAATGCCAGCTCTTAGCTTTCATTCTTTTCTTGACTATGGAAAAATACTGAACAATTCTTCTATTGCAACTAACTCAGAAAGACCATAATAGGTCAAATTGTTTGGAACACTATGAATTCCTATTGAAATTTCTGGATTTCTAGTCTGATCACCTGAAACCTGAGACCCTGCTCCTGCTTTTGTTCGAGGTAATTTGCATCATCACAGAGCCTCATCACACAGTGCAGAGACACCTTACCACATAAGAAAATGCCTGCCCAGAAGAGCATTCCATCTATTTACTAGGGGTGCGCAAAACGGGCTGTATTCGATTTGGATTTGGTCTGAAGCGGGGACAGTGATTTGGTTAGTTGATTTGGATCACTGTCCTTGATTTGATTTGATTTGGCCGAATCTGAAGATTCAATGCTGATTTGAAGAATCAGCGATTTGGCCGTAGATGCACCTTTAAATGTTTTTTCTACGTACCTTGAGGTGCCAGGCGCAGCTCGTGAATGCTGTGATGTTGGGGAGGATGGAGCATCCCACAGGAGCGCGAGCCCCCCCACCCCGTGTGCTTGGTGGTGAACTCAGAAGTGGACCAGAAGTATTTCTGGTCCACTTCCAGGTCCTCAGCCGAGCATGTAGGAGGGCCCTCCCATACCCTCCTGTCTTGGTGATTAGTTGCGGAGGGGACCCCAGGTGCCGCCCCAGACCCAGGTAGCACCAGTTGCTGAGCAGGTTGGGGGTGGCGCGCTCCCGGAAGACCCAGAAGTGGACTGGAAGTGCTTCTGGTCCACTTCTGGGTCTGCTGTTGAGTGCACTGGGGATTCCCCTGAGCTCCTGCGGGATGCTCCATCCACCCCACCATCACAGCATTCACAAGCTGCCTGGTACCTTGAGGTACGTAGAAAAAACATTTAAAACTGTCTATATCTGAATCGTCCAATCTTTCCGAATGTCTCCAAATCAATTTAGAGGGTTCCAATTTGATTTGGAGAGATTAAAGGGTCTCCTGATTTGATTTGGATTCAGAGATTCAGCCACTGAATTGGGCCAAATCTCTGCTGAATTGAATCAGGGACTGAAGCTTCACACAGCCCTACTATTGACTTCTCTGTGAAATGTGCAACACCATAACCAGAAGGAAATATGACTACATCCTGCTTACCAAACAACTTTGAGGTAAACAGTCTATTCCAATTTTTCTCTGTGCCTAATCTGCATATAAAACGAACTGTTCCAAACAGATCTTCAACTCTCCTATGAAATATGAACTTTCATTTCTACCCAGGAGAACTTCTAGTCTTTTCTCCTATGGCTGATGAAGGGTGTTTGTGCCCTAAAGCTTGGAATTAATGATTCCCCTCCCCCCCCCCCATCTAGTTGGTCTAATAAAAGATATCACCTCTACCATGAGTCCTGATTGCTTTTTCCTGTAGACCAATATGGCTATAACTTGGATACCTAACATGTGTGCTTGTGTACCAACAGTGCTAATATGGAGCAGCACATTTAAGAGGATCTTACAATGCTGCTTGAGAATCAGAGGACTAAATGGAAGTACAAACTTACACATAAGCACACGCTGATTTGCATATGCACTCACAAGCCAAACAGCTATCCTAGGCACAACTTCAGTTAAGTTGTTGATCCCAAAGTGATGTTTTTGGTGACAGATTCCTTGTTACAAGTTTCTCAATATTTCTTAGTAATTTAAACTCATCTTTACCTCATGCTCTTGGAAGTTTAATATTTCTTGACCTTGACACACAGGCTGTCCAGATGAATGTGGCTGTGTGGTATGTGGCACTGCAGACATGTTTGTGGCACCACATACTACACATTCAACTGTTCTCTGTGCTGCGAGGTAGCAGTGCATGAGGGAGAAGGGGGGTTGACCCTAGGAGATCCCAGGGTAAAAAAACCCCACGCTAAAAAAAAGTGGAGTTGCACATGTGGGGGCAGCGTGCACTGGCCAAAACCAGAGCCTGGCTACCCAGAGCCACACTCCAGCTGCCAGGCTCTGAGTGGTAGAATTGCTCCTGCAGCCCCAGGAGGCTGCTGGGGTCAGCCCAGTCCTGGCCCCAGCCTCCCCTACCTCACCTGGTGTAAACTGCTATGCACCGGAGGCTGAGTGGCACAGGCATTCCCCGGGAACAAGTGGTAGCAGCACAGAGTGTGCCGCTGCTTCTTGTCCCTGGGGAAACAAACGTCCATGCTCGTGTGGATGCGGCCAGATGTACTGTCTTATCAGTTGACATGGATCAGATAAGCCAAAATAAATGAGTATCACAAACAAATAAAATTGTACACTGCCTTATTTGTGGTTCAGTAACGAACTGTGACCAGTAATTTCCTTTAAAATAGAAAGGCGGTAACTTGTTGCATACTTTAACTGTAACATGCTACATATTAGAGCCACAGAAATAGAGGAATACACAAGGCTCTTCTGTCAATGGTAAATTGGCAGGATTAAATATGTAACCCCTCCTTATTTGCTTAGCATCCCATCTGCAAGAGACCATGTGGAATTTACTCCCATTTGATTGGAATTTATTTTGAATTACAGAGGACTTTCCTGGAGAGATACAGTGAAGGAATGGCTAGCTGCAATTTTGCTTCTTATCAGAATTGCAAAACACATTCACAAAACTTTTAGTGAAAAAATTAAAGAACATCAAAGCAAAAGCCCAAATAAAAATATCTTCCCAAGCACCCCACTTTAAAATTTGTATCTTCAAATTATGCATTCTGCAGGAGTATCCACACTAATGAACTCCCCACATAAACAATTGTATGTGAAAGTTTGTCTCATGCTTTGTCTTGCCTGTAATATAGTGTAAACTCTCTGAGGCAAGCCCAGGGTTCTTTAAATTTGCTGAAGAGCACAAGTCTGGTTATTAGCAGAGTTTACATCTAGGGACTATATCTAACATGGTGTTCTTTGAACTTTCCAGAAGCAAATGCAAACAGTTTGTAAAAATTTTGCAAACTAAACAATGTGTAGAAAAAATGAAAAAGGAGAAGGGATAACAAATTATGAAAATAACCTTGTATAGTATGGATTTCCCACCTGTCACATTGAATTTTCACTTGTTTGAAATAAGCCTGGTCTCCACGTAGGCTTTTTTTCTGTCATTTCCTGTTATGGCATTTTAAATTAACTAATAACAAACCTTTCCCTAACCTTCTAAAATTTGACATTAGCATATGTTTAACATTACAACTTGCAGCTATCAGTTCTTTCCCTCATCCCCTTGCTTTAGTCCTTTCAAAAGTATAACATGGAGTGTAGATGAAGAATTTGGATGAATTCTGATGATGTCAGTGGGCTCTTGAAGAATTTATTTAGTCACTTGACGTTACCAGGTTGGTGTATATGAAAGTCTGTCTACTGCAAGTCAAAATCCTAAAATCACCACTGTACCTATACTCCTCCCAGAGATAATTTCCATAAACATTTCATTTTAAAAATACTTCAATATTTTAACTCTCCAGTAGTTTAAAAACATATTGATGTTTTGAGGTACCTGCATCTTTTGGTCTTCTGACAGTGACAGGATACATTTTAGGAAGCTTGGTCAATATGGAGATTTACTAATTATGGGACAGATCATGCTCGCACATAGAATACTAAATGAATGCATGTACAACCTAATTTGAAAGTATTTTCTTGTACTGGATTAGGGTTTGCATAGTAAATTGTAACAAAAATTTAACCAGAGGCAATCAGCAGATATCAGATTTTCAGGTTTTTAGTGATAGTTTGGTTGAACCCCAATGTCCAAAACAGCTAAAGTAGAAACCCAATGCAGCTGTGGATAAAGTAACACAAACTACTATGCTTTTAGAAATGACTAGTTTTGATATTGTAAGTGAAGCAATGTATTTAATAAATGAAAAGATCTTTCTGTTGAAAGAATAGTAGTAGCTGTGACTTCTGGAAGGTATGATGTTGGTAAGAGAGGTTGTAAAAATTCAGTCCTGAGGCCACTTTATATTTCAGTACCATTTATTTTGAACATGCAATGGAGCATAAACTGTGGGTCCAATTAACTCCTGTTAATCAGGAGTTATTCTAAGGCAAAATGATCTTAACCAGCATGTAAATCAGACCCTTACATGAAAAGACTGGTGTATTTAAAAACTCTTGACAGAAATAAAAATATTTAGCTTCTTACTGAATGCCTCAATCTCATTTCTCTATCTAACTCACATTTTATACTCCCGTAATCCAGGGAACCACAAATTAGCAACCCCCCACACCCAATTTAAGTGTCAATTGACACTTAAAATTAATATGGATCCACTGCGCATATCAATGTTAATAAGATTAAGGAATAAGAAAAAGCATATTTTCACAATTTTTAAATTCATGACAACCTCTAGCAAATTGTAATTCAAACAAAAGAATTTGCATACTTATCCAGTCTACAATTACTTTTTTTATAGTGTATATTTAGGAATTGGTCCAGAGTTTTGCCATCCAGATTTCCTCAGGTACTACTTCAATTTTTAGTGTTAATATAAATCTTCTAGATGTTCAACTCATAAGACAGGAAGCACAAAATGATTTGGGTTTAGTTATATTTATTGAAAACATGGTAGAAACATTGTGAACTGGGGAGCACAAATGTTTTAATTCACTTTATTCACTTATATAGATTTTCAAGAGTCTTGCTCTATTTCTGTCCAGTCTATAAATGGATTCCTTTGTTGCTTATTGGAAGGACAAGTATATGCAGCGGTTACTTTATGACTGTATTTTGTTTCTTCAGGTGGCTTACACATGAGGAAAGGATGATGAGGGGGAATCCTCTTTGATGATGTAGCTGGCCGGTCACGTGGGAGGCAGCTCAGCTGTGCCTACCCCTGATGTTTAGTTTTGACTCTCTGATCTTGTTTTAAATAGAAGTGTAGCATCTTGGTGTGTAACCCCTGAGGAAAGCAGGATGGCCAAAACCTTGGGCTGATTCCTGTATGTATAATAAAAATAGCAGTTAGGAGAATGGATATGTAACTAGGTTTTCATCTTTGACTAGGAATAAGTTTTTTGTGGGAGATAGGAAGGATACAAGCTAGAGTCTGATCTGTTTTTACAAATCCAGATTAACTCCAGGTTTCAACAAGTTAACAACAATGTATTTAAGATCAGAATCTTACTAATCTTTTTCAGTGTTTGTACCATTTATTAGCTCTGTAGTACCCAAACTAATGTGTTTATTATTTGTTCCTGAATAATCATAGATTGAATATTTCATTTGAGATTTTCCCAAATGCTGTGAATCACATTAGTGCTTTTTTGTGAAAAAGTGGAAAGATCTCTCAGGTTCTTTTATAAAAAAAAAAGAAAATCAGATCTACAAAAGTACACCCTATTATGTGAGTTCTCTTCAGTAGATCAGTAGACATGTACAAACTTGTACACTATATTTTGTTAAATTTCTATCCAAATTATACAAAGAAATGGTTAAGGACATATACTACTTCTGAAGAAAGCAGTATTTTTAACTTTATTGTTTTAGGTTGAGAAAATTATTGATAACACTTAAAAAATAAAAACATTCCAAAACATCTATCATCTCCCCGAAACCTGGAATTTGAAGAAACTGAAGTGAGAACAGTTCAAAAGAACTATGTGTGTGTAAGCTTGCTAAATCTTGACCACTAAGGGAAAGGGATAATGATACCGGCCTGAAACTCTCAAGGATTTCTAAGCTGCGCCAGCTGGGACTGGGAGTCCCACAGCTGTAGGACTCTCCACCCCAGTGCTGTAGGGCTGCCACCAGGATGGAGAGCTCTGTAGCTGCGGGACTCTCAGTCCTGGTGGTTGTGGGGTGCCACCAGGAAGAAGAATACCCTCAGCTGCAGGACTCCCAGCCACCAGCTACACACAGTGCACAGCTGGGAGCCCGGTCAGTTGACGGGGTCCCCAGCCACAGGGGCAGACCTTGCTACACATGTAAATATAAGCTGGACAGCAACCAGCTATAAAGTCAGTACAGATTTTTTAGGTCTAACTTTATAGCTGGTTAGCCATTTTAGTGGCACAATAGGTACTCTGCATGTAGCTGGTCTCAGTTAATTAACCAGTTAACTGCGCAATACATGTAATGTGTAGAGGGGGCCTTAGAGTCTTGTCCTTCCTTGTCATAGAGGGCAGGACAATTTTTCCTCATCTTTATGTCAACCTGTCAAATATTTGAAAATACTATGCAATCCTTAATCTCTTATTCTACAGTCTAAACGCATACAGTTCCTTCAGCCTACCACTGGAGTGTACAGCTTACACCCTAATACCTTTTTCATCATTGTCACTTACCTCTGGACCGTCTCCAGTTTCTCTAAACTTTTTAAAAATGTGTGCTCAAAACTGGACACAGGATTTCAGTTGGGGACTACTAGTGCTAGCTAGAATGATACTATCATTCTGTCTTGTATACAATGCTTCCCTTAAAGCAACCTAAAATTGTATTTGTTTTCTTTTTTACAACATCACACTCATGAGATTACGATCCATCATAACTCCTAGATCCTTCTTCACTATGCTACTGCCAAGCAAATTATCCCTCATTCTGCATGTGTGTATTTTGTTTTTCTTCTCTATGTGTAATAGCTTACATTTCTCTTTCTTGAATTTCATTATCTACGGTGCATTTTTCCAATTCATCAGATTCTTTTAATTTTAATCTTATCTTCCAGTCTGCAATCCTTCCTAGTTCTGTGCCATCTGTGATTTGAACAGTATCCTCACTATGCCTGCATTAACATATTTCCCAAAGTGAACATGGTAAACAGCAATGGACCCAAGACAGACTTCTGTGGAGTGCCACTTGAGACCTTCTGACATTGATCCATTAATAGTCACTCTTAGCCTGTGGTTATACAACCAATTATATATCTACTTAATTTTATCCAGCCCATATTTCTTCAGCTTACTTATAAGAATGGCATGTAGGAATGCACTGACAATCTTATGAAAGTCCACCTCATTCCTCTTATCCACCAAACCAATTACTCTGTCAAATACAGAAATCAAATTGGTTTGGCATGAACTGCCCTTTATAAATCCATGTTGGTTACTGGTTGGCTACCCCTGCATCCTAGGCAGAAAGCTTAAGCCAGACAAAGGCTCAGTGACACAAGATGCAAGCAATAGCAAGAGATAGTCAACAGGTCAATTAATAGGACAATGAGTGGGAGGTTGCAGGGGGATTTTCCTCATCTACAGTTCAATACCTTTTTTTGTTTAAGGCTGCTGAGCAAAAGTGTAAGAGGGGGAGAGGGATTTTTTTCTTCCAAAGAAGCTGCATTGTAATGGCTAGAAGACACAATAGCAAAACTGTTATTGGTGCTTTGCCTCTACCTGTTGAGGACTTGTCCACATGCCGCCTCCAACTTCTGAGGCTTCCACCTAGGTTGCAGCCTCATTGTGTGACAAAAGTGGCCTGCATGTCTCTGCTAATGACAACAAGGTGGGGGTGGGGGGTGGGAAAGTCTCTGAAGAGAGAGGTCCTTACTAGTGGATTCCTTCAAGAATATGGTATGAGAACTCAGGCATGAGGCCTGAAGAAAGAGGTGGCCAGGCTCTGATTTATTCATAAACATGGGGACAAGATGTAACAATCTTAAATTGCAACAAGGGAAACTTAGGTTGGGTATTAGGACAATCCTTTTAAGTATATGGGGCATTAAGAAGTTATGGATGTTTTTAAGTGAAGGTTAGACAAATGCTTTGGTGGAATAGTTTAGATAGGGATGACTGTGCCTTAAACAGGAGGGGTAGACTAGATGACCTCATTGGGTCCTTCCTAGTCCTAATATTCTATGATTTACAAATTAATGTTTTATAGCCTGGTCTAGTAACTTAACAGGTACTGAAGTAAGGCTAACTGGTCTATTATTTCCTGGATCTCCATGGGAAGGTTTTTTCCTTTTAAATTTTAACACTATGTTTGCCATAGCAGTAGGTTAGCTTCCCCTTTTTTTCTTTTATTAATTTTACAAGTCCTCTGATCGCAGTTTATTTTTTCTGTGAAGACTGAAACAAAGTAGGCACTGAGCAGCTCCACCTTCTTTGATCTTCTTCACCACGTACAACGTTGACAGGTTTTTTTGGTCTTTCTTTTTCATCTGACATTTGTAGAACCTCTTACTGTCTTTAATCCCTCTTGCCAGTTGTAGCTGATTTTCTGCTTCTGCTTTCCTGATTTTTATTCCTATGTATTGTGTGGCCTATAGGGTCTGATTTAGGATGCAGTAAGACTAAATAGGAAAGCCTTAGGATCTATGAGACTAATTTTGATAGGAGTAGGCCCTGGGCCTGACTAGACTGAGCTTGGCATAAGTAGGCCTGACATTAATAGATAACTGAGACATGAACTTTATCATCCATGTTCAAGAAAATGTACTTAGGTGGTAAACAAATATGTTCAGTAGGACACGGCATATTTTAATAAGAATGTTAGGAAAAGAAAGGGGTTACAAAAATGTGCTGAAATTCTTATTATAATCCATCTCACCCCCCTTATCCACCAAACCAATTGCACTGTCAAAGGAAGAAATCAACCTCATCCTAGGCAGAAAGCTTCGGTCAGCTAGAAACTCAGTAACACAAGTGCTCAGTGACACCTCACCCCAGCTTGAATTCTGCTAAGATGTCTTATGCGTTTCCATCCTGACCTGCAAAATTCCCTACCCATCCACACCTATCTTACTGTAAATGCTCAGAAGTGATCCACAATGGCCACTTAGGTGTCTAATCCAATATCAGTAACAGATCCAGAAATTGGGACAAGGGGGATAGCTCCCCCCACTTTATTTTTGCTGTGCATGCACAATTAGCTCTGACCTCACTGCCTGGTCAATGTGGGTTCCTATTGGAGCTTCATTCAGCTCTGAGTTCACCAGCTGAATGGGAGAGAGTCTGACCAGAGCTCCTGCTTTCAGGCAGCTGCAAAGTCCAGGGAGTGAACATGGCCACTGTTAGCCCCTCTCCTCCCTTCGCCTGTAAAAGCAGGAGCTCTGAGCAGACCCCCACACCAAGAGCTCTTGTGCAACATAGCCAAAGGGATGCTTCACTGTCAATGACACAGGAAACCTGGGTTGTGGATTAAGCTGATAGCATTTTAGAAGTGAAATAGGATCTGGGTCTTAGATGCACAACTATACTGATCACAAACATAAGAGGTACAGCATAGGACTTGGCACTTCAACCTATTCTCTATTTTTCTTTCAACAGACATCAGGGAAGCTAAAATCCCCCATTATTACTCATATCTATTAGGTATTCTTTTTACTTGCTTGAAAATGCCTTATCTGCCTCCTCTTCCTCCACCCACTATAACTTCATTATTCTTCTTCTAACCCTTTTACTTCAACCACTCAACAGATCTACTTCTCTCTTCCTCTTAGATCTCAGAGCAAGCGTATACATTCCTGACGTACAATGCAACACATTTTTTTTTCTTTTTTTACCTGTTTTTATTTTTCTGGAACAAGCTATATCCTTCTATGTTGATATTTGAGTTGTGGGAATCAGCCCACCAAGTCTCTGTAATGCCAAATGATTCATATGTTTTGTTGTTTTTTTTTTTACATACTATGACTACAGTCCATCCTGTTTGCTCCCTATATTCCTTTCATTGATACAGAGGTCCTGAAGGAGCATTGGAGACATTCCTACTGTTTTTCCCCTTGCATTTCTTTAGCCTTTCCCCCAATGACTTCTCCAGAATTTAGCTCTTTCTCCCTTCATCCTGATTAGGTTATTGCTGCAGTCCCCCACAGAACCTAATTTAAAAGCTCTTCTCATCAGATTTGTCAGATTCTTCCCCGTGACCTCCACATTTGGCTATGTTTCTCCTGAACAGAGGCAGCAAAATGGATTTATAACATTATATACTGTTATAAATCCACTGCTCACAAATGTAGCACAAGGATATTTATGTTCATTTTTATCTAAACTACATTTCAATTGCAATCTTCAATCAACAAAATCTATTTTAAAATGATCTACACTCAGAACTATGAGACAGGTTTTTGGAGCACAAATATTACCTGACTTTAGGAAACTTATAAAAAAGGGTTTGAGTACAAAACCAAAACTTAAATCATCAAAATGATTTAGGCTAATCTTCTTCTATCTGCAACATTTTTACTGTACTAAAGGATAATATCCTAAGATTGTAGGGACTAAAATAAACTGAGATATCTCTCAAAATAGCTGGATACAGGATGCACATCTATTGACTAAAATCCACATTGTACATTCACCAACACCAAAAGAGTTAAGAAACTAAAGTATAATTACTTTGTGCAGGGCTGTTCAAATATACTGTAGGCAGAACAAGTAGTTGCCTAGGGCAACAAAATGTTTAGTGACTATTTATTTTATCTGTTTTTTTGTATGAAGGATTGTGGGCTGTGAAGGGGGCTTGCTTTCTAGCATGCTTAAGGGCAGTAAGAATACTCAAGGTGGGCTTGAGGTTATTATTCTGCTGTTGTACACCCTAAAACAAAGATACGGTTCTGAAACCTCACAAAGGAACCTACTCTCATGATACTGAGATTTAAGAGTGGTGAGCAGATAATAGAGCAATTTATTTTCTTCTTGAATCCTGGAAAATTTCCTCAGGATGTTTCCAGGGCACATCATGTGCTGTAGTAAATAGACAGAGTCTGTGTAAAACATATATCTTGCATAATAAATGTATCATTTACAATACATACTGTGTTACAGGACAAGAAAATGATCCTGCAAGTAGAACATAATAGGTGCTAAAATTGCTCAGCTTTGATTATTACTGTTTAAGACTGCTGCCAATCAGCCATTTCAGTACCTGATCACAATCTGTTTTGGAGAGAGTGTTGGGGGAGGCTGGTAAGGAGAAAGAAGAAAGAGAAATAGAAATTGATTTGTTTTTAAGAGTTCTAATATAAAAACAAACATCTGCTTATCAGGAGAGGCATAGGTGGCATTATTGATATTAGTGACATTCTTAAATTTAAAAACTTTAATGGGAAACTGGAAACTTTGGTTAGAGAATATGAGTTCCAATTCCCTGGACTGCTAAACCATCTATACCATGCACCTCTGATTTAGTTAGTCTATAAGGTGCAAATCTACCCTGCCTTCTGCCAGACTTCAGACTAACACAGCGAACTACCACTCTCTAGGTCTGCTAAATCAAACATATTATGATAGATGTGGTGTTTGTTCTTTTTAACCAGAAAACATTAAATATTTTTATTAAAATTGACAACCACAAGAAAATAGCATACATAATGTTAAACTGATTATTTCAGATTTTCTTACATTGTCCTGTTCCATTGCTTTCTGAAGTGAAATTGTATGAAGATGGATAACAACAGGCTTACTACTTTACCAGCAAAGTACTTATAACACTGATGAGATTCACAGGGGAAATGCTACATCTCTTTTGCTCTCCTTCTATGAGTAACTCAAATTGAACAAACTATTTCATTTTAAAATGATGAACTGTTTACCACCAATTTTGCTTTGAGTTTGAGTCCTGCTGAGACCCAACATAAAGTAGGAGGAAACAGTAGTGCAGAGGAAGATTTTAAAAAATTGTAAAGGCTTTCACTGCAACTTGACCTTTAGTTAGTATCAGTGAAGGCTAAAGATATATATTGAATAGGTGCCTCTTTTGTATTACCATCAAGACTTGGGAGAACATTTTGTGCATCAGACCAATCAGCAAGTACACAATCATGGTCCTCAGAAAGTAATGTCAGTTATAGAAATCTTAGTGTGGGAATCCCATGAAGCAAGTGTAACCTCAGCAGAAAATCCAAAGGTTGTGAAGTAAATTGTTATGACATTTCGCTAATGGCTGTGGGATACCACATATAGTTAACTACCTATAGGAAATCTGAGAGAAGATAGCAATATTAAAACCATAAGGGAAGCTTTTGAAAGACATGCAACAACCACAGATGCTGGTGAAATAAAAGATTTATAAAGTCATTACTGTTAGTCGAAGTGGGAAGAAAAGTATACCAAAAGGTCATAGACTACTCACGATCATAGGCAAGATTCAATGGAGCAAATGTACCTATCTATATGACTACATTTTTTCGAGCAGAAGAAACTTAAAAGTATAATACAAAGACATTTCAGAATCTTAGTAAGCAGCCTGGATGAGTCAAATGCACAGGATCATAGTATGGGGAAATAAATCACATTATATAGTCTTTAATGCAGTGTGCTTATTGAATACAAATAAATCACGGATAGTATTTGAAAGAGAAAACTAGTCACCTAGGAGCTGTCCTTTGGATTTTAAGTTGTATAAGCTTGGCCCAAATTAATTTTGTGTGGTGAAGTAATGTTCTATTAATTGTAGGAACTATAAAAGAAGCAATACTAGTGACATACTAATGATCTCTATATGTAAAATAATGGAACTGCAACTCAATCTGCTTAAAAGAAATCTTTAAAGACCTCATAAATATATAGACATGAAATACCTAGTTCCTTATTTAGTGTTATGGAATGGCATAATGTTCATATACATTTGTGCAAGGCAACAGACACATTCTCAATCATTTAATGCTGGCATATGATTCTGAATCATGTATGATGGCACAACTCTTTTGGCTCTATACAACTGTGAGTTTCAATATAGAGACATGGTATCAAAATAGTGTACACAACAAATGAAATGTCTTGGGAGGTCTTGCTCTTGATAAAATCAAAACACACAAGAAAGTCTCTATTATGGTGATTTCAATGATAGTTTCTGACTGTATCAGACCACTCACTCAACACCACAATTAGCAGCACCTTGAAGCATTGTGCCCAAATCAAAATCAGTGCATCCAAGATCCCCTGTACAGATGGTTATTGCCATATGTTGCATTCTATCAGACTGCTGCCTGGTACAGAAACAAGGTATGATATTTTATTATCTAACGTAGAAATATGGTAGGCTGTAGCACCACATGCATTTGACCACTTAAGAAAAACTAGCAGTATTAATTGTTCTGAATTACTATGGGAAGTAAAACTAGCAGTATTAGTTGTTCTGAATTACACATTAGGACTTCAAGGACAAGGACTGTGATTGACATTCCTGTACATCAGGTTGAAGGGTTGAGAACAGACTCCGATTCCTTTGCACTTTCTTTTCATCATACACTGAGCCAGCCAGGATGTGTTATTTTGATACACTGGTACTAAGTAAAAGCCATATAAGCAAAAGTGCATTTCTATGAATAAATTCATGCTTTTCAAAAGGGTGACTTCTAAAAACCCCATAACAAATAGCATTGTAACCATTTAGAAACTACTTAACCTTTAGTACAAGTCTGATCCAAAGGACATGGAAGTAAATGGCTCTCCTAAAGTTACCCACCTACATTTTAAATACTCTCCATCACTAAACTAGATATGAGAATTATTAAGTTTTAATTATATCCTTTTAAAAAAAAATTGAACTCCACAGTCACAGAAATCAAGTTTAGCAAGTCTGACTGAAGTAATGACATATATGTGATCAGAACAGCAACCTATAGAAACCAGAGAAAATGTTCCAAAATAGGAGAAAGTGCTTCTACAGAAGATGCATGTAGAAGATTTGCCACTCTCAAACATAAATAACATTCAGCAACCTCCAAACATCATTTTAACAGGAAAATTATCAAAAATCTGAGTTCTGAGAATCTATTACCATATTTATTTGACTATAAGATGACCCTGAATATAAGATGACATCCAAATAATTAGATTCTATACATGGAAAATGTATACATGGGAAAGAAAGAGACAGCCCAGCTGTGGGAGCAAAGAGGAAATTGATATGTATGCAATGTAGTAGCTCATCCTGACTTGAAAAAGAGTCAGCACTGAGGGGAGCTGCACTTGGCACTACTATGGCTATGGACAGACATTACAAATAAATTGGTTTAAGTGATCAGAAACTGGTTTAAACCTGTAACAGAACAGATGTTCACTGCACATAAACCAGTGTGAAAATGGCTGAACCCAGTTTGAGATGTAGTATCAGACTTAACTGATTTGGGTCAAACTGGTTTATGAAATTTCTGTCCCAGACCCTTTGCTGGTTTAAGTTAAACCAGACAGCCCAAGGACCCCGGCATGCTCTTTGGGCTGGACTCTCTAATGCACAGCAGAGGTGGCCCCTCTCCTTTGCTCCCTGGCTGGAGCTTGGCAGAGACTTACAGGCACAGCAGGGTCTGCTGACTTCCCTGTACCCTTCTACTCCCCCTCACACCACTCACTGCTTAAGCAGAGATCCTTTCCTCCTCTCTCCCACAGCACAGACTGTAACCAGCATGTGGTATGCTAGCGAATGCTGTGTAAGGCACATAGAACAGTGTCTGCTTAGGGCTTTTTGGAGGCAATCAACAGCTCAGATGGTAATGTCCCTGTATTTCTTCCTTTGGAAAAGGTAGATGAGGTTCTTTGGGTAAATCTGATCTCTTTTATTCAACCAACTAAATAGTTGGAAAAAAATTTCTTAGCAAGCTTTTGGGTTTAAAAACCCTTCATCAGGCTGAGGAAGCATCTGCAGTTGGTGTGTGCTTTTCCTGGATGGAATGAATAGTAAGGAAGACAGAGGCTGGTATGCATTTTCCTTTGGAAAAAGCTGTTTAAGAAGAGCTTGTAATGAGTGAGGCTTTGTTTTCGATGGGGTGTTAAATGCTGATAACAGTGCTAATAAATGCTCTGTTGTCAAGGGGGGGGACCCCTCCCTAATTACAGTGTCCTGCCAGGGCCTGGCCACACCCCCCCTAAGTTCAGTCCTGTGCAAGGGAAGGGAGGGCTGCTCTAGCACCCTCTGGCCTCTAGCCTGAGCCACTGCAGGCATTTGCCTGCATTTCTGGGATGTCTATCTGATTACAAAACTGATTTAGCCTAGCCAGGTTAGACTAACCTACAAAGATTGAATCAATTCAGGGTCAAGCTTTTTGAATGTCTGTCCCTAGCCTATATGTTTTATTCAGATGGGCTGCACTAACCTATCCTTGTGGTAATTTTCTATCAGCATTTCAGCCTTTTTGGCTAAGATTAAACGTAGCAACCTCAGCTCTGCATCTGATGGACTCTGAGAGCTCCTCTCTAACCACAGACCACTCTATTCCACCCTGCAAGGACCCCCATGACAGGATACTATGGACTGAGTAACTTCTTCAACCTATTCCCTCTACTGCTATGGACTATTGTACGGGTTTGTGTGCATCTATCTTCTTTCTCTCTAAGCTTCGCAATCCCTTCCCTCCCCGTCCCCCATCCCTCCTCCCCGCACTTAGGCTCAGTTGGCTAACATTGTATTTTCTGTAACCTAGTTGCGTTCCCCTCTTCACCCCCATCCCTCTTATGTTAGTCCCTCACTCGGGCACTCTGTATTTCCCTTATGGCTTTGTCATTTTTGTTTCATGACTCTTAACATTTTCTAATAAAATTCATTTTTGACACCAAGGGGAGGGTGTCAGGGCTGACTGGCCCTCCCAGTGCCAGCCTGATATTGCAGTACCTCCAGGCCTGGTGCCAGCTCCCCAAGGAGAGAACACCCACCCATTATTTGTTTTCTTTTTAGGCCCCAAAAAAGGTTTCTATCAGCAAGTATCCATTTTTTTAAGGGCCACACACAAAAAATGTGGTAGGTTCCTGTCAGCATGTCTGCCATATACTTTATAATCAAACTCAGTGTTGGTTGTATTTACTTAGCTTCATAGCTGATTTCCATTACTGAGATGTATTGCTTTTGGCAGCAATTCAATGATAGACAATGTATTTAATGAGTTTTCCTTGTATGTCAATGCAATTTGAGGGGCTTTTTTCCCTATGCTGAGGGGGGAAAAAACCTTGTCTTATATTCAAGTAAATATGTTACTTACACAAAGCAACAATCTTTGAAGCACTTCTCTGAACCAAGAATACAGGAATCATTTGAAAAGCAATTATAATTGCTCTCATGAGTTCCCCTAACAGTCAGAAATGAATGTTCTAGTAGAATCTAAAGGACTGTGGCTCTAAACATCTGGTTTCTTTCTACTATTTGAAATCTAGCACAAGACTGAAGTAGTGAGGTAAAAGACTGACAGATGTGGTTCTAAAGAAACAATATTGTCTGAGAATGCCAGTTACTGATAAGTAACCTTTCATTCTCCTTCAGAAATTGCCTCTGCAGATTGGCACTGTTGGGAGATTAAGAAGTAATAACAGCAGGAGAAGAATTGAGTAATTCACTGAACAGAGACTGGAGGAGCATCTGATTTAGGCCCAGGATAGCAGGAACAAAGCTCAAGGAAAGTATAGACTGAGCTCTGTATGGCATCCTTCCAAATGCACAAACGCCAAGTATACAATATGAATTTTTTTAGCCAAGCTGACTCTGCTCTATTGGAGTAGACTGTAAGGCTACTTAGTGAGGCACTAGCTGATTAAAGCAAATGTGAATGCAGCGTGGTCCATTTTGAAACTTTATGCAAAATGTGATCTATTTTGAAAATTTCCAAACAGAGACTATGCCCTTGAAATTCTAGACAGCTTTGAAAAGTGTTTCAAGTAGTAGCCTAAAGCCCTTAAAACTTATCTTGTGGAGTCTCCCAGCAGAAGCTGGGTGATTCTGAGAAGAGGAAGGGAGGCAGGTTGGTGCATAAATGGGATATTCTAAAAATATCTTCTGATCCTAATTTTTTTCCCTCAAAATAACATCATCTTCTACCTGGTGATCTCTGCCAAAGGTTGGTTAGCTATAAATGCATAAATTTATCTTTTCCTTCTAGTTTAAATAGTTCCAATCAAGAAATTAAATTTTAACTAAAAAGGAACACTCCCTAATAGGCTTAAAGTATGGACATACAAGTCTGATTAAAAAAAATCTAAGCAGCCATGTAGGTAGGCAATAATCTACCAGAAGATAAAGGCTGGATCGTCCATGTAAAAATATTTTAAAGTCTATTTTAGTAGACTGTAAAAATCTGAAGATTCTCATATAGCAGGGATACTGTAGCTTTAACTGGCAGATAAACTAATGAGCTTGGGAACTAAGGATGAAATAGACCTCCTGGGCCACTGAATGTCCCCTGCATTCACAGGCAACTCTTCACCCAAAAGAACGCCTCCTATGTTCCCTTTCTTTCAATGCAGCCCCGCGGCACCTAGGAAAAAACCCTACAGTGTGCCACAGGTTGATGATGGAGGAGGAAGGAAGAGAACTGCCTTTGCCTTTACCACAGCAGTGACAGGAAATTAGTTTAAAGTATGCTCAAGAAGATAAATAAATTAGACTTCTTAAGGGAGACTTAGCAATGCTTAATAAGTGATTGAAAAAGACTGAGGACCTTTCTGTTATTAATCACACAGAAAAGCATTTACATTCTAGAGTACAGTGCTTTACTTTAGATAGATCAAGGGACTTCAAAATCTAACCTTTAGATAGATCAAGGGACTTCAAAATCTAGCCTTTCAGCAGGACAGATTGGTTTCTGGAAAAGGTCTAAAATATTCCACACAGCTAAATAAAGTGAACCTGAATCAATTATTAGCATTTGACTTTGCTTGTGACCCAAAAATATCTGGGAGACAAGAGCAGAAACACTGGAAATCCCCATTTTCCAGGAAAGGAGGAGCGAGTATTTATTCTAACAAGTCCAGGCTAGGGCAATTAGAAGAATGCAAGCGCCATATGTCTTACTATCCAGAAAAATTGATGAAAGAGGACTAGGGGAGAGATATGCATTCTTGATCCTTATAGAGGAGATATCAATCCAGTCGAGTTTAAATTCCAGAATCAATTGCCCCTCAGAAGGGATGATGATGATGAAAGTTTGAAGCCAGGAAGAAACAGAAATGTGTAGTACTTTTTTAGTGATTTTTAAAATCCAACTTTTTGAAAAAGGTTTTTCCAAGGTGCTAGAAAAAGAAAGGGATTAAAAAAACCTAAGGAAAGAGACACCAAATCTGTATAAGACACGAGTTCATAGCTATTAAGCTGCATATCAGATGTGCTGCTTTGAGCTAATGACATGGATGTAGGAACTATAACAGTTAAAGGGCAAGGCCTCTGCCACTGATGAAAAGTCAAACTGTTTCCTTCTCCACCTTTCTTAGAAAATTGCTGTCCACTGTCTTGGGTTGGGATAAGCTGAATGGTGACCATTCTGAAACTGCTGGAACTAGCACTGGAAAATAAGAGCAGTTCTTCTGTAGGAAGGTAGCAAAATGTAGAGTCTCTTTAGATGGCATTGTTTGGGTGGTCAACATCTCTGTGCTATCAAATAGAAGACTAGTTATCCACTTTAAAGTGGATGAAACAACTGCTCTTCACTTGTATCATACATTGTTACTATTAACATAATTATAGATCTGAGGCAGAGTCTGAAAACCCAAGGCCTTGAGCCTCAGGTGCATAAATGGACATTCACACAGAGGAAATAAAGGAATAAGGAATGTTTACCTTTCAAGAATTCCTGGGCAACTTCCCTCTGTCTTCCTAGAAGTGAAGCACTAAGTGAAATCTAGAAGACTTTGCATGGAGCTAAAGAGGATTTCAGTTTCAAAGACCCTATTGATACTAACTGTAAAAACCTTAGGTCAAAAAAAAGGGTGCTCATACCTTCAGTCACTATTATATGTGCTATTGGATATTTGTGCTGGGCCCAAGTAGGACGCCATATCTTGTATTTGACACTCTAAACTTTCAGCACCAAGGACAGCCAAAACAAAGTTATAAAATCAACTATGAGTTTCATATCTGAATCTTTTTTCCCCCCAGTGTCTAAATCTAAACTACTAAAAACTGAAGCTATAGAGCCACACTTACATGTTTGGGACTTTATAGCTTCTTTCATTAAGAATATTCCCATCATAAATTTCTATTCGATATCATCTGAACAAGAGGTAGAACTTTATGAGAAGGAATTCAAACAAACAGAATGGTATAAACTGGACATTTTTTTCTGATGGACACAACATGCTTCAAAATCCCAATTTTCTTATATAGATATGATGAGAAATTAAAACTGCAAAACATCAGTAAATACTCAGGGAAGCTAGAGCTTTGTTCCTTGAACAGTATTTTTTATATAACTCTCGATAATAATAACTAAAAACTAATTCACAAGAATTAAAAAGGAAAAATGGGAGGGGGGAAAAACAGATTAATCAATTGAGTACTCCTGTACAACCTAGTCCAGAGTGTACATTGATAGCTATTGCTTTTTGTATTTCTGGAGCTCATGGTAAAAAGGTATATGCTTGCAAATAGGGAGAAGTGGGAACAATTCCTAAAGGAAAACATACTGTGAAGTTTTAAATATTCTAGGACCATATTCAGATCTGACTTACACCAGTGTAACACAAGTATAATGCTGCTGACTTTACTGCTGTTACTCCTCTTTATATGAATCTAAGTGAGTCAAGAATCAAGCCATTAGCCTTTAATGAAATTTTAATGATCCACCTGGGGGAGCTAAAGGGCAATTTGTTTCCAAATTGATTATGGCAAAATGCTCTGGATGCATAATTAATTTGGAGTATGTAATGTAGGTAGAGAACTGTAAGCTCATGACCAATTCCCTTTTCCCACTGGTACTTTGTGTAAATTTCTAAAAAAAAGCTTTTTTCAATTGCTTTTAAGAATTCCAGACATTTCTTTAATATACTTTAAACAAATCAAATTTGAGATGTCCATATCCTGTCTTGGTACATGCATGCAATATCCATTGAATTCAATAGTCTTTGGATATGCGTATAACTTAAGGCAGAATTTGGTCCTAGCTGTTATCCATTGTCATGTTGATAAGTGGTTGTAGCTCAAGTTAAATGTAATGGGATTTTGTTTGAAGAATAAATTACAACCATCAGTAATATTTTTCTATTAGTTTATCTTTTTATAAGCCCTAGTCTTAAACTGTATCTCAGCTATGCTCTGAACATCTCATGGGGTGGTGGGAGTTGGATTTATATAATTTTTGTGTCTTTCCTTTCCCAAATCTAGGGCTAACTGGAACCTGGGCAGCTCCCTATTATAAGTCAGAGCAGCTGCTCTAGCTTATGCTTAGCTGCCTATAGCCCCCAAGAGGGCTTTTCTGGCAACCCAAGGTTGATGAGCTGAACAATCAATGTGTTAATGCCTTCCACACTAAGTTCTAAGGTGCTACATATAAAACCTTGTTAGTTTGTGGGAAGAAAAAGTATGCGGCATAGGCACTCTTTGCCAGCTAGGGGATACTCTACAGACCAGCTTACCTGACAATATGTTTGTCACAGCAGATTCAAAGTCTTACCATAAATGTTTTAAAATGGAGAACAATTCAGTTATAGATACCTTAATCTATTTTTAAGTTCCATATGATAAAACCATGCTATTACATTATTGATTATAATGGTGGAAATTTGATTCTAGTCATTATACAATAAATGTTGACAATTATTTCCATGTATTTTGTGCGTGTCAGATCTATCTTACCTGAGAGATATGAAAGCAAGATTGAAAGCATGAGTAAGGGTGAAAATATTTTGTTTCGTTACCATCATTTCTCGAGTACATTAAAGACGTCTTTGCTCTATACCTAGTTTGGCCTAGAAAAAATAAATTGTAAGCAATCTTATAAAAATAGTGTTGCTATACTCTTTTTAACCAAACTGGAAATAACATGTTTTGTAGTTGTCACCTTTGATATCATATAATTTTTAGCAAAGAAAAATGTTTCTCTAAGAATCAAAAATCCAGAAGCCAAAATTTAAACTGTGCTAATTAAGTTTCATGATTAAGACAATTCAAGCATATAAAAGTAAAAGGTATATTCAACTCAGGTACAGAAGCTATAATCATTAAGCAACAGGAACAGTACTTAAAATGTAATTCATAATGCAATTTATTTTCATATTACACCTTTAATTGGTAATAGAATAGATTGAAGTGTGTTTAAACTAAGTTTTTTTTTCTTTCATGCTGTAAATAAATCAACTTACATTCATTAGTTCAATCTCCCAGATTTTTTTCACTAGGTCCATCGCTGTATAGCCATTAATCAGAAAGGATTTGGTATAGTCACCCAGTTCAATGGAGTCCAGCCACTCAGCCACAGACGGGGGGTTGTAGCCATCATGACCAATTTGTTTAATCTGTAATAGAATAACGACTAAGAATGACTAGAAATATTAATTAGTTAAGTACTTTTTAATACATCAATAATGTGCTCTGTTCTTTGGGACTGAGTTATTTTATTTTTTCCAATATTTCTCCAATGGTTACTACAGTGTGAAAAAATGGAGAACTACTGGCATTTTGATTTACTTTTTAAAATTCTTCTGAGCTACCACTTAGTAAAAGAGCTGTGATTTTTCTTTCAGAAACATCTCTGAATGACAGTTGAAGATTTTAAAGTTAGCTATTAAACATAAAATGCATAAAATCTCTGCTTGTTCAGCTGTTTGTGATACACTGTTTACATGAATTTTAAAGAAATATATAAGAGTGG
Organism: Alligator mississippiensis; assembly: GCF_030867095.1. Classification (NCBI taxonomy): domain Eukaryota; kingdom Metazoa; phylum Chordata; order Crocodylia; family Alligatoridae; genus Alligator; species Alligator mississippiensis. The sequence continues at coordinate 93,304,936 of NC_081827.1, read as the reverse complement.
ATCAAATGGCACATGGAAGGAGAAGAAAGACAGACTTATGAAACAGCCTCAATGTGCAATAATATTATATGCATAATATCCTTATACAGAAGTTTAACTGCTGCTAACTCAGTAATATATTGCAGTGGTAAACTTTTAAGAAGATTACGAGGTTTAGAATGCCTTGTATTTGGCACACAATCTATACTGTTTGTAACAGTAATATAGTGCATGCTGGAAGCCATTCTCCCATTTTTGTCTGCTTATATACATTTCTACTTTAAAGGAACAAAGCGAGTCTGACAGGAACATAATACTATTGAGCTTAAGTTTGAAGCGAATGACAAAGTGATTTAAAAAGTAGAGATTTCTGAACTTAAAATCTTGCCTGAACCAATTTATTTCTTTACAGTTTATTTGAAATGTAATTTGAATTCAAGTCACTAAAAAAAAAAAAAAAAAGTTTTCTTTTTGAAAGCTGAAGTAATGCTTGCCAAAAATAAAAAGGACTGTCACTTCAGATAGTTGACAGGCAGCTAGCACATCATGATCTTGATCTTATTTTGTTGAGGTTCCCAGAAGAAGCAGACAAAACTAAGCATACTGTGCTATGGGGCTGGTCACAGTCGTCTTTGGTTCTTTGTTGCAGGTGCTAGATATAAAATTTTAACAAAAATATTTCTAGGATGCCTGTGAGACTAACATCCTACATCATAAAACAGAAACTAGAGGTTCCAGAGAATTAGTAATGGGATATTTAGTTTTTCTTCTCTACTTTTGCAACAGAGGGGCTGTATCTCTCTTGTCAACAAATGAGATTTAATATACAGCAAAACCTGTGACACAAAACTGAGCTATGGATGGCTTCAGTAGACAGGATAGAGACCTATAGTTTTATTTAACTGAGGACAATGAAATACTGGCTTTGGTTTCATTCTCCTCTCTGTTTAGCTTTGTTGGAAACCTTGGCTCCAGGGTTTTTCTGCATGATATGCTGTGTCAGATCCAGAAACCTAGTTACTCCGATTCTGTGGCAGCTCACCTGAAAAGCTGCTGCAGCTTGCAAGAGTTGCAAGCCTCCCAATTGGGATGCCCAGGTTTCTAGCTCCTCATCAATCTACCATACGGGCTGCAGAAATCCAGGACCTGTGAGCTGGCAGAAAACAAGGCAAGGGTCCATGAAAAACTTGCCTAGTTTCCACTAGAATTTAACTGGAATCAACCTTGTCTCATGGAATGTTTAGATTTCAGCAAACTGGGATAAAATGCTTAGTTGAATTTTTTTTCTGATGAGTTCTAGCTTTACCTAAACCTGGACAAAGAAATATGGAATGTCCTTCACCAAAAGTAGAAGGATTGTGGGTTAGGCTACATGGGGGGGCAAGGAGAAAGGGATTTGGTGGTAGGGGTCTGCTACAGACCCCCACACCAAGGGGAAGAAATAGATGCTGGGCTCCTGAGGCAACTCTCGGAGACCATAAAAGTTAAAGAGGCGGTAGTCATGGGGGACCTAAACTACCCGGACATCTGCTGGGAGACACAGACAGCAAGGTCCCATCGCTCACGCAGGTTTCTAACCTGTATACAGGACCTCCACCTGACACAGGAGGTGCATGGTCCCACTAGGGGGAATGCCATATTGGATCTGGTATTGGCAACAGGAGATGACATGATAGGGGACCTCCAGATCGGTAGCCATTTGGGAGACAGTGATCACCTAATAATAGAATTCAACATAAGACGGCGAGTGGGTAAGGTAACTAGTAGGGTGAAAGTGCTAGACTTTAGGAAAGCTGATCTCAATGCACTCAGGCGATTAGTCAAGGAAGCACTGCAGAGTAGGAGTTTTGAAGGGATGGGAGCCCAAGAAGGGTGGCTGTGCCTAAAGGAAACGATCCTTTGGGCGCAAAGCAAGACGATCCCCGAGCGAGGCAAAAAAGGGAAAGGGGCCAGGAGGCTTCCATGGCTGACCAGAGAAATCCAGGGCAGCCTAAGGGCCAAAAGGGGAGCACATAAAAAGTGGAAACAGGGTGAGATCACTAAAGATGAATATACCTCCTCTGCTCGTGCTTGTAGGGAGGCAGTTAGGCGGGCCAAAGCTACCATGGAGCTGAGGATGGCAACCCAAGTAAAAGACAACAACAAATTGTTTTTTAGATATATTGGGAGTAAAAGGAAGGCCCAGGGAGGAATAGGACCACTGCTAAATGGGCAGAAACAATTGGTGACAGACAGGGGGGACAAGGCTGAACTCCTCAATGAGTTCTTTGCCTCAGTGTTCCTAAGTGAGGGGCACGACAAGTCTCTCACTGGGGTTGTAGAGAGGCAGCAGCAAGGCGCCAGACTTCCATACGTAGATCCTGAGGTGGTGCAGAGTCATTTGGAAGAACTGGATGCCTTTAAATCGGCAGGCCCGGATGGGCTCCATCCGAGGGTGCTGAAGGCACTGGCCGACATTATTGCAGAGCCACTGGCAGGAATATTCGAACGCTCGTGGCGCACGGGCCAAGTCCCGGAGGACTGGAAAAGGGCTAACGTGGTCCCCATTTTCAAAAAGGGGAGGAAGGAGGACCCGGGCAACTATAGGCCAGTCAGTCTCACCTCCATCCTTGGTAAAGTCTTTGAAAAAATTATCAAGGCTCACATTTGTGAGAGCCCGGCAGGGCAAATTATGCTGAGGGGAAACCAGCATTGGTTTGTGGCAGGCAGATCGTGCCTGACCAACCTAGTCTCTTTCTATGACCAGGTTACAAAATGCCTGGACACAGGAGGAGGGGTGGATGTCGTATACTTAGACTTCAGGAAGGCCTTCGATACGGTATCCCACCCCATACTGGTGAACAAGCTAAGAGGCTGTGATGTGGATGACTACACAGTCTGGTGGGTGGCAAATTGGCTAGAGGGTCGCACCCAAAGAGTCGTGGTGGATGGGTCGGTCTCAACCTGGAAGGTTGTGGGCAGTGGGGTCCCACAGGGCTCGGTCCTTGGACCGATACTCTTTAATGTCTTCATCAGCGACTTGGACAAGGGAGTCAAATGTACTCTGTCCAAGTTTGCAGATGACACAAAGCTATGGAGAGAAGTGGACACGCCGGAGGGCAGGGAACAGCTGCAGGCAGACCTGGATAGGTTGGACAAGTGGGCAGAAAACAACAGGATGCAGTTCAACAAGGAGAAATGCAAAGTGCTGCACCTAGGGAGGAAAAATGTCCAGCACACCTACAGCCTAGGGAATGACCTGCTGGGTGGCACAGAGGTGGAAAGGGATCTTGGAGTCCTAGTGGACTCCAAGATGATCATGAGCCGGCAGTGTGACGAAGCCATCAGAAAAGCCAATGGCACTTTATCGTGCATCAGCAGATGCATGACGAATAGGTCCAGGGAGGTGATACTTCCCCTCTATAGGGCGCTGGTCAGACCGCAGTTGGAGTACTGCATGCAATTCTGGGCGCCACACTTCAAGAAGGATGCGGATAACCTGGAGAGGGTCCAGAGAAGGGCAACTCGTATGGTCAAGGGCCTGCAGACCAAGCCCTACAAGGAGAGACTAGAGAAACTGGACCTTTTCAGCCTCCGCAAGAAAAGGTTGAGAGGCGACCTTGTGGCTGCCTTTAAGTTCATCACGGGGGCGCAGAAGGGAATTGGTGAGGATTTATTCACCAAGGCGCCCCCAGGGGTTACAAGAAATAATGGCCACAAGCTAGCAGAGAGCAGATTTAGACTGGACATTAGGAAGAACTTCTTCACAGTTCGAGTGGCCAAGGTCTGGAACGGGCTCCCAAGGGAGGTGGTGCTCTCCCCTACCCTGGGGGTCTTCAAGAGGAGGTTAGATGAGTATCTAGCTGGGGTCATCTAGACCCAGCACTCTTTCCTGCATATGCAGGGGGTCGGACTCGATGATCTATTGAGGTCCCTTCCCACTCTAACATCTATGAATCTATGAATCTATGAAAAGGCAAGATGAGATCAGCTAAGATTAATGATAAATAAATGAAAGAGGGAACTTAAATGGTTCATCCACAATCTCTCTCATATAAAGGGCAGATGCAAAGATTTACAAACCCCTTTGTGTCTGTGCTAATGAAAAAGCTGGTCTTTCAAAAGACCTAGGACCTGAAAACCAGGGGCCCTGAAACACGGAAGGAAAGAGCTTTCAAACCTGGAGGAGAAAAGCTGTGTATCATACTGTCTTTGGGAGCTTATCACTTTTAAAAACAATACTTTCACTATAATTAGACAAAGGGAAGCATACTTCCCTGAACCTTTCAAAGTAAAATGTAAATGTAAACTCCTTATTTTGTTTATCAGTTTCTTTTTCTTTTTAATAAATCCTGATTTTAACATAATCTGACTTACTGCATGTCACCCAGGAAATTTCACACAGACTTCTCCAAAACAGTGGTAACCTATCATTCTCTAAGGAAATGAAATGAAAGTTATAGAATAGCAAAATTTTCCACTCCCATAAAATATGGACATAAATATCTTCCTCCATTATGATGTTGCATGGGCTAAAAATACAGGTGAAAAAAGGGGGGAAAGTTTAATAACCAAGAAGCTGAGAAAAAATGAGGTGCCTCCAAGGATTTCACTGTTTTGAACGTGGTGCCAATAGATGGAGACAGTTATCCACTGTTGACAGTTATTAGTTTCTGACACAAAATAAGAGGCTGTCTACTAGGCAACTGTCTAACACCAAACCTGCTGACAAAACAAGTATCTTTGCTGCAAATCCTGGCTGAAAGACCAAACTCACCTCCACAAAGCTCCAACTACTTTCTTGTGCACGTGATATAATCTCTCCAGGTAATGGTCAAGGTATATGGGTTAGCTTTCAGTACTAGCACTCTAACAATTCTGTTTCTTATTGAAGTTACCAGTACCAGCTAATCTATTAGCTCTTATATAGGGGATGTTGAGAACTAGGGGTGTGCAAAATGGGCCCTATTCAATTCAGATTCGACCTGAATCAGGGACAGTGTTTTGATTTGTTGATTCAGATCACTGTCCCCAATTCAATCCAGCCACACCTGAATCTGAAGATTCAATGCTGATTCAGAGAATCAGTGATTCAGACATAGACACAGCTTTAAATGTTTTTTCTACATACCTCGATGTACCAGCACGGCTTGTGAATGCCATGATGCTGGAGCACATGAAGTGTCCCATAGGAGAGTGGGGGGCCCGGCCCTCCACTTGCTCAGTGGTGAACCCAGAGTCAGATCATGTTAAAATCAGGATTTATTAACTTGGTGGCGAAGTACTTCCGGTCCACTTGTGGGTCCACTGGGTAGCATGCAGGGCCCCCTCCCTCCCCGCTGGCTCAGCAATCAGCCACAGGGGGACCCTGGGTGCCCTGCCAGACCAAGGAGGCACCAGTCGCTGAGCCGGGGTGGGGGGGGGGCAGGGGGCAATGCACTCCCCAGCAGACCCAGAAGTGGACTGGAAGTGCTTCTGGTCCACTTCCGGGTCTTCTGCTGAGTGTGTTGGGGAGCCCCCTGCACTTCTGTGGGACACTCCATGTGCCCCAGCCTCGCAGTGTTCACAAGCCACCTGATACCTAGAGGTATGTAGAAAAAACATGCAAAGCTGTGTCTATGTCTGAATCTCTGAAACTCTCTGAATCAATTCAGAGGGTTCCAATTTGATTCAGAGAAATTAAAGGGTCCTCTGATTTGACTGGCAGGGGAATTAGCAGGGGTTATCGCAGGGCCCCTCACATGGCTTTACGAGCACTCGTGGTGCTCTGGCCAGGTGCTGGATGACTGGAAGAAAGCCGATGTGGTCCCCATCTTTAAAAAAAGGGAAGAGGGAGGACCCAGGCAACTATAGGTCCGTTAGTCTTACTTCAATCCTGGGGAAGTTCTTTGAGAAGATTATCAAGGAGCACATCTGCAATAGGCCAGCAGCAGGGATGATGCTCAAGGGCAACCAGCATGGTTTCATTAGGGGCAGGTCCAGTCAGACCAACCCAATTGCCTTCTATGATCAGGTCACAAAATCATTGGACGCAGGTGTTGCGGTGGATGTAGTCTTTCTGGACTTCAGGAAGGCCTTTGACATGGTCTCCCACCCCATTCTCATTAAAAAGCTAGGTGACTGTGGCATTGATGCCTACACAGTCAGATGGATTGCAAATTGGCTGAGGGGTCGTACTCAGAGAGTGGTGGTGGATGGGTCATATTTGACCTGGAGGGAAGTGGGCAGTGGAGTCCCCCAGGGCTCGGTCCTTGGGCCTGCATTGTTCGATTTCTTTATTAGCAACTTGGATGATGGGGTGAAAAGCACCCTGTTTAAATTCTCAGACAACACCAAGATTTGGGGTGAGGTGGGCATGCTAGAAGGGAAGGACAGACTATAGCAGGACCTGGACAGGTTACAGGGGTGGGCAAATAAAAATAGAATGGGATTCAATACTGACAAGTTCAGGGTGCTGCACTTGGGCAGTAGGAACCAGCAGCATACCTATACGTTGGGGAACTCCCTTCTCGAAAGAACAGTGGCAGAAAGAGATCATGGTCTGACAATGGGAGGACACGGTCAGTAGGGCTAACTGTACTTTGTCGTGCATCCACAGATGCATCACAAGCAGGGCAAAGGAGGTGATCCTTCCCCTCTATGCGACACTGGTCAGGCCACAGCTGGAGTACTGCATCCAGTTCTGGGCGCTGCACTTCAGGAGGAATGTGGACAGCATTGAGAGGGTCCAAAGGAGGGCCACTTACATGATCCAGGGACAGCAGGGCAGACCCTACAAGGAGGGGTACAGGACCTTAACCTGTTCAGCTTTCACAAGAGAAGACTGGGAGGGGACCTGGTGGCCATCTATAAACTTACTAGGGGGGACGAGTGGGGATTGGGAGAGACCTTGTTCCCCCAGGCACCTCCCGGAGTAACAAGGAATAATGGCCATAAGTTGTTAGAGAGTAGGTTTAGACTAGACATTAGAAGGCACTATTTCACAGTTAGGGCGACTAGGATCTGGAACCAACTTCCAAGGGAAGTAGTACTGGCTCCTACCTTGGGGCTCTTTAAGAGGAGGCTTGATGATTACCTAGCTGGGGTCATTTGAGCCCAGTTTTCTCTCCTGCCCAGGGCAGGGGGTTGGACTAGAAGATCTACAAGGTCCCTTCCAACCCTACTTCTATGAATCTATGGTTTAGATTCGGAGATTTGGCCACTGAATCGGGCTGAATATCTGCTGAATCAAAACAGGGACTGAAGCTTCACACAGCCCTATTGAAAACCTTTTGTTGAAATAATTTTTGATAGGCAATTGGACTTTTAAAAAATCTTTTTCCCCCCATGGAGTATTTTGATTTTCTGTCAAAAAACTAAACAGCTGAAAAACAAAGTATTTCTATATAGAAGTATTGGCCCTATGTATTCCCCATAATACTACCATAAACTGTCAAAGACTTGCTTTTTGTAACCTTCTGGGTAGGGTTTTTGTTGCTGTTTATTTCTCTTGACAGGATAAAATGTCTCATGCCTAATATGTCTTTTGCTTATGTCTGCCCATTTCTGCTTTTTTAGATCAGCTGCCACAGTGTCAAACATCTGGCCAGCAGGTGTAGTTATGCAAAATGCATGGCATATTCTGATTCTGCAGATGGCATCTATGGTTTTGTTTAGAATAAACCCTTTCAAGCCATTGCTGTTACAAACATAACATTCAAGATATTAACTGACTAAACTAATAACAATGTTACTTTTCTGCAGATGCCCCTATTAACTCACTGGAATATTAACATCAAAGCATAATGATGCTTTCTTCAAGGACAGCATTAATTATTTCATTGCTGATGCTGAATATTGAAGCAGGTAGGAATAAAGCCCAGGGGGTTAGGGATGGGATTTGAGGCATTATTGCATGTGAGGACAAGTAAGACAGGGTGAATATAAACTGAAATAGGGAAGAGAATTAAAAAGCAGAGGAGGCTGCATAAGAAAAGAGCAGAAACAGTGCACACGAATAAACTCTGGAATTTATTGCTCCCAGGCGTGCCATTTGAATGTGTACCCAGGAGCAAATAACTCCATAGCAACTGGCTCTGGAGTTTATTCGTGTGCAGCACATGGAGCCTGGTCAGAGCAGCCCCAGTTGGTAGGGGTCCTCAGGGGTCATCCTGCCAGCCTGGGACTGCTCTGACCAGGCTCCACGTTCAGTGAACAAGCTGGCTTGAGCATAAGGGTGCTTCAGTGTGGGGCTAGCCACCAGGCAGCTGGTCAGCATCAACACATGCACTGCTGTACATGAAAAAACTTCACAGCAGGGCAGTACGTATATTTACTTCTGCGGAGTTTATTTACTTTCATGCACCCTAATAGGGCTATACGTGTAAATGCTGAGATCTTAGTAAACTGCACAGTAAATATCTCATGTAGATGTACCCATAGACACTCAATATGGCAATGAGATGTTAAACAAATAATATTCAATCAAGATATTACATAAAAGCCTTGTTTAATCTGTGATCTTTGTGCAGTCCTCCCCATGACATCTGTGGGAGGCCTGCTGTGAATCAAGACTTGTATGTTGTGCTAAATGCATTGCAGACCATTCACAGTTTGGAATAAGTTTTGTTTGCTATAAACACATTACCATAAATCAAGTTTCTTGATTTAGACAAAATCCTTAAATCCTTACTTCCGGAGCATCTGATCACTGTTCTGGCCTCTATTTTGTGGCATATAGAATATTAAAATAAATTACTTCTGAATAATTTTACTTCTCTGAACAAAGTATACCAGACTCACATTTCTGGGTACCAGCTTTCTATGAGTTAAACTAGAATCCCTTTTCCTTAAGATTTTTGACGCAGTAAGGCAGTAGCAGCTGGACACAAGCTCTATTCTTTTCTAACTGCCATTGGCTAGTGTGACAGGGGGCCTACTTGGGGCTGGGTGTCATCCTCGGTCCACCCACCTGTCTCTGGGACAGTCTGCCCTGTCTTACCTGCCATAACTTGTTGTATAAATAATTGGTGTAAAAATGCAGGAGTCTGCTCATTTTGTGCCCCAATGCCTAGGGTGTTATACAGCTCTGACTTCCTCTATACCATGTCCCATGCCTTGCAGATGGCACCCACTATGTGGTTTCAGCCCCACACTGGTCTCCAAAGTCTGGTGTTTGGACCCCAACTAGATCCTGCCTAATAAGGGACTTAATCCCCACCATCATACAAGACTATCAGTTTCCTAGACCTCTTTCCCTCTTGTGTGTGGCTCCCTCTGGGACCTTTGGCCACACAGGCCCTGATCTGCCTCCAGGCCAGTCAGAATCCCGGGCCCTCTGGCTCCAGGTGTCCCTCACAATGGGCACTCTAGCCCTTTTTTAGCATCCTGGTGTGGCCCCAGCATTGTCCAGTCAACAGTTTTGTTTAGGCTCTCATGGTGCTCGCTCATCCCTCTCACACGGGTCCACCTTCTCAGGCCCCTGCCTGTCCCTACTACTGGGTAATCCATCAGGTTGTGGGGGCTGGGGCTATAAGGTGCCCCATACTTGCCTTTCATTAGGGAGGCAACTTGTGTGGCATTTTCTGGAGACCTCCCCACAGCACCATCCTTCCCTAGCAGGTTGTAGTTTTCGGTCGTGCCCCAGGACCAGGAGCCTCCGGCCATCCCCACAGCTCTTACCCTTACCTCCAAGATGTTGTAAGCAGCAGCTCCAGCCAGGTGTTCTCCTCACAGCTGCAGCCAGCAAACTCCTTGGTCACCTTCTCAGGCCTACTAGTATTGCCAGCAGCTGAGCCCTCTTCCCCAATTAGGCAGTCCCCTACCAGCCATTTGACTCCTGATTAGGGAGTACAGCCACCTTCAGGCTGTTTTGCTGCTAGCTCTCAGACCTTAAAGTGGCAGGCACCAAAGGTGCTCTGCCACAGCTAGCCTCCTTCCAGGACCTTTTCAGACACTTCTTGAATGTGTGGGAAACAAAGGCTTCCTTAAGAATACTAACTTATCCAACATTTTTAAGAATATGGCTACCTCAAGGATGGAAATAACATAATGCTTACCACCTTTTAAGAAAAGAACAACTAAGCTGAAGGAGAGGAAAATTTGCAAGTAGGAATCTTGTATGATGGCCTCTTCAAAAGAACAGAATTATAGGGTTTAGGTAATTTTCTTTCTTGAAAGGCACTATGCACACAAGATTCCCATTCTCATAGAATAAAAAGCTCACAACAAACTCATAAGAGTCACAAATTGGCAGCAAGAGCTGTGGTATGGTATTACACAGTAAAACGAGGCCCAATCAAGAAAGACATTCTGAATGGGAACCTTTAGTGCATCACAGCTTGTTTACTTCCCATTAAGCCAATAGGCTTTGAAACACTGCAGCTGAACCCCATATTCTTCAAATGTGTTTGTAAACTGAAAACAACATGGGTTGATACTATAGGCTTTTAGTAATGCAAAGTATGAATGTAAAGTTTAGACATAGGACTTAGTCACTGGACTCTACCAGTCAGAAAAGTCTATCTGGCTTTTATGACACACACAAAACCCATCAACTTTGTTTTTATTGTTTATTATCTGGAGTATACTAATCCCCAAAAAGGCTTTCACTTGGGCTTGCGGAGAAGAAAGTAAAAAGGCTTTTACCTGGGCTTGAGGAGAAAAGAGTCCTTGGTTTAACAGGTTATGATTAGAAGAATTATGTATTTCAATAATGATACAAGTCATGAGGTTTCACTGCTTAAAAAAAGGATAATTCACTGTACTACCTTTTCTGAGCTGAGAGGTAATTAGCCCTGTAAGCCTGAGGTCAGACAGAAGATAGTGCAGGGTGTACCTTAGGGCACCTGCTGATGTGCAGGACACACGTGGTGTAAATAGTGTATCAGAGCAGACTTGTCATCTCATGTATTCAGTGTCCCTGTGCTTCAAAATGGCGGTGGGAGCACTTTAATTAAAGCTTGTCAAATGAGCTTTAGTTAAAGCACCCCTGCTGCCATTTTGAAGGACAGGATGCTGAATACATGAGATGCTGCGGGCACTTTAATTAGAGTACTTAGCAAGAGCTGCTCTAATTAAAGCACCTGTGACAGGGGGTTGTCTCAAGACCGAGTCTCATCTTTCGCTTGCCCACCTGTCTAGGGGTAGTCTGCCTAGTCTTGCCTGCCATGATTTGATTAATAAATGATTGGTATAAAATATGGGAGGCTGCCCATTTAATACCCAGATGCCAAGGGCGTTATATATGGCTCCATACCACCCCCTACACCATGTCCTATGCCTCACAGATGGCATTAACTATGTGGCTTCAGACCCACACTGGGCCTCAAAGTCTGGTGTTTGGACCCCAGCTAGATCCCTCCTAATCAGGCAGACTCAATCCCCACCATCATGCAGGGCTGTCAGTTTCTTAGACCTCTTTCTCTCTCAGGCATGGCTCCCCTCTGGGACCTTTGGCCACACAGGCCCTGGCCCACATTCAGGCCACTTGGAACCCCAGGAAGTTTCCCCCAAACCCCTCTACCCATCTCCTTGAAACTTGACATGCTTTGTGAACTCAGCAGGGACTACCATCCCTGCAGTTTTCAGCCAACTGAGGCTTAAAACACACATGTGACACGAGTTTTGCTTTCATAAATTTGGGATGCAGTTTCCCAGAAACTCCTGCACCTATCACCTTGAAACTTGGCACGCTTCATGCTCTCAGCAGCAGCTACCATCCCTGCAAGTTTCATCGGAATCAGCCAAAATACAACAAAGCTACAGATATTTAATTGATTCCCCATTATACCCTATGGCCAAATCTCTGAATCTTTTCCAAATCGATTCGGAAGCTCCGAATTGATTCAGAAAGCCTGATTCAGAAAGCCTAAATCTTCCAGGAATTCAATTCAGATTAATAGATCTGGCCTTCAAATCATTTCTGAATCCAAATCATGATCTGAAGCTTTGCACAGCCCTACTGGATATGCAAAATCTTCTAAGAGCAGTGCACATTAGAACTCACTTGTTCCCTATCTCTTCCACCACAGCTATAAATAACTGCAGTGTGATACTTTAAAATGAGGCAAAACACACTGAGTGCTTCAGTTGTTTCCAACTGCTTCTTTTAGGTTTAAAATTGTAACTAGGGTTTTGAGAAAGAGGCAACAGTGAGCAGGGAGTATGAATGGGCAGAGTACATTTCAAATCAGTTGGATACATGTGAGTAACTTTTTTCCTTATTTGTTTGTCCTTTTTACATTCCAGCTCACAGGAATTTTACCAGTGGAACCTCTTTCTTTGCTGAAAGTGGAATGAGGAAGGTCTTGCTAAACAAGGACTGTAACACTACCTTATGAAATTAGTGGGCTGGGTAGGTGTCAATGCTCCAAAATTCCCCCAGTAGAATACAATGGCTACTACTATAAGATCTTTCCCTTCACATTATATTTGGGAAAAATGTGCTGCTCTACCCAATATCTTGGGATTGAATGTGGTCATTATCCTCACATAAAATAGTTTTTGATGGAACAGCTATGTATGGTACATAGGTGCTCCTCTTTAAGAAAAACCATATAAGACAAGACCTACTTCTATGATGAGATAACTGGCTCTGTGGATGTGGGGAGACTGCTGGATGTGCTGTACCTTGATTTTAGCAAGGCTTTTGATACGGTCTCCTACATTTTCATAGGCAAACTTAAGGAAGTATGGGCTGGATGACTGTAAGGTGGATAGAAAACTGGCAGGAGCATCAGACTCAGAGAGTAGTAATCAATGGCTCAATGTCAAGGTGGCTGCCAGTATCAAGTGGAGTGCCCCAGGGGTTGATTTTGTTCAATATCTTCATCGATGACCTGGAAGATGGCATAGAGTGCACCCTCAGCAAGTTTGCAAATGACACCAAGCTGGGGGGAGTAGTAGATATGCTGGAGGGTAGGACTAGGATTCAGAGTGTTCTAGACAAATTGGAGGATTGGGCCAAAAGGAATTTCATGAGTTTCAACAAGGACAAGTGCACAGTCCTTCACTTAGGATGGAATAATCCCATGCACCAGTACAGGCTGGGGGCTGACTGGCTGGGCAGCAGCTCTGCAGAAAAGGACCTAGGGATTACAGTGGACAATATGCTGAATGTGAGCCAGCTGTGTAACCTTGCTACCAAGAAAGCTAACGGCATTCTAGGCTGCCTTAGTAAATGAGGTGTGTTGCCAGTAGGTCAAGGGAAATGATTACTGCCCTCTGTTCAGCACCGGTGAGGTCACATCTGTAGTACCATGTCCAGTTTTGGGGCCCCCCACTACACAAAGGATGTGGACAAATTGGAGAGAGTCCAATGGTGGGCAACAAAAATGGTGAGGAGGCTGGGGCACTTGACTTATGGGGTAAGGCAGAGGAAACTGTACTTATTTAGTCTACAGAAGAAAAGATTGGGGGGGAGGGGGATTTAATAGCAGCCTTCAACTACCTGAAGGGAGGTTCAAAAGAGGATGGAGCTAGACTCTTCTCAGTAGCGGCAGATGACAGAACAAGGAGCAATGGTCTCAGGTTGCAGCAAGGGAAGTTTAGTTTAGATAGTAGGAAGAATTTTTGAACTAGGAGGATAGAAAAACACTGGAACAAGTTGCCCAGAGAGGTGGTGGAATCTCCAACCTTGGAGATTTTCAATACCAAGCTAGACAAAGCTTTGGCTGGGATGATCTAGTTGGAGATGGTCCTGCTTTAAGCAGGGGGTTGGACTAGATGACCTCCTGAGGTCCCTTTCAAGCTTTATTTTCTATGACTCTATGAAACTCCCATCTATCTGATGCCCAGGAAAGCCAATGCACATCAAACATAGGGAATGATGAGCCAGGGAAGATGATTTCCAGTGGTTCTGATGTATTAATATTAAGGAAAAAATGTGTTCTGCTGCCAAGGTGAAGGCTCCAATGTATTGATGCTCCAAAGCTGATATGTCTGGCAATGCACTTAGACATTTCAAAACCATATTGTTTATATCCTTTTACCTCCACAAGGCTGATTCATGTTATTTAAGACATCAGTGCACCTTACTTCTATGGTCCTAATTCAAGGACCATATCCAGCTTGGGAAGAGATTGGATCTGGCCCACAAAGGTCTGATGTGGCATATGGCAGCATGAATGGAAGTAGGCAGCACAAGAATGAAGCCCCCCAGTCCCTTTCCTCCCCCTTCTCCCCCAAGGGGCATACTGTTGCTTTGGGGGGAGGTTTCCGCACAATTAGCAATTAATGTAGCCCCTTACCGCACCTGCTCACTGCCAAATTTACCATTGCTGAATTAGCAATGACAACCAGTGGCACTTGGCAATGTGTATGAGTGGCAGAGGCAGCTGCAGGAATGTGGGGTATGAGGGGGTCTTTACACATGGCAGCTGTTGCATTAACCCCCTACCTGCTAGTGACATCAGCACTGCAGCACACAGCAGTGGTATCTCCTATTGGTTGGGGAGGATGATATGAGGCTGGTGGCATGCCAGAGGACTAGTTGTTGCGGGATGGAGATTGGTGGCTTGCAGCAGCCTGCCATTGGAAAAAGGTTACTAAGCCCTGCCCTAATCAGTTTGTATAGAACCCTTGCTTTGAAACAATCATGCACCTTGGCAGTATAAATACTACTTGTGTAGTAGTATGAGCCAGGTGGTCATTGCTACTGGGCAGTAGTGTTGGTGGCACAGTTCATGCCTACTGATGCTATGGTGATGGAGTATCTCATGTACATGTGCCTACTGAGTTGGTGACTGTGCCTTAATAACGTAGGACAAGTTTAGAATTGCATCTTCAGAAATCTGATGGGGGAGGTTTTTTAAAATTGACTGTGGGAGAAAGGGCCAAGAAAACACCCTCAATATCTATGTATGAGATAAAAATAGAGACAATCTTCACACCAATTCATGCCATAAAAAAAAAGAGAAACATTAAAGATTAGTGAAATGAATCTATTTCAGTAATCATTTGGGTATAGCAATTATTCTCTGTCCTAAAAGACTGAGTGAAGGGCGGGTGATGAAGCCACTGATATAAGTCATCACAGGTAGAGTACTCAGAAGAACCAACTTCTCCAAAATGTTGTAAGTAGACAAACAGCAGCTGCTTCAAACCCCAGACTTGAACTGGGGGAGGGCAAAAACCAGCAACCAAAGAAACCCTAGATAAAAGGTATGGTACCAGTTGAGACCTGATTAATCAGAACAACGGAAGAGGGAGAGACCCAGAAAGAATTCAGTGAGCTGCCTAAGGTAAGACAGTGTCCTAGAAAAAGAGGGAGCAGCAATGGAAAAAAAAAAACCTGGGGTATTACTCCTCTGGGGAGTTCTTTGCAGAATGCAATTAGGAAGGAATGACTGAGAAGGTTCTGAAGAGAAACGAATCCTCAGGTGAACAGAGCACAGAAAAGGGGCTCATGCCCAATTATCCATATTGCATAGTTCAAAAAAACTAGGAGAAAGTGGAATTCCAGTGCATCTAACTCTAGAGTGTTGATAACCTGCAGTAGGGATCCTGTGCCAAGGGCAACCATTAAAGAGCACTATTTCCAAAGGACCTTACCAAACATAAATAAGAAAAACAACTTTACTTGAGAAGGTATGTGACTTATTTATCATCTTATTGTTAGTTTGAGATATATAAAGTGTATTAGAAAATATTATGTGTTTCTTAAAAGAAATATATACACCATTCCCAGTGTAGTCAAAATAGTGAGATACAAAACCTTCTTAACATTTAAAAAAAATTTTATACCGTGTATAATGGTGCTTTCCACCAATGAAGTAATTGACAATGGTGAGAAAAAATCATTCTTCATATACATGGTTTTGGATATTAGCCCCAGATGAAATGTTTAGAGGTCATTTCAAAGTTTTTTATATCAGTACAGTGCTAATTAAAGTACAGTAGCATAGTAAGGATGCATCCAGGGTAGGCTTTCCCAGGCAGCATCCTCAACATGCCTCAAAATCTTGATCTGGGTAGAGCATGTTTAAGAGTAAGAGAGCAGTTCCTTGTTCTAAGACAAAGACCACTACAAATTCCCTCTCTCAAGTATCACTACATTCTGTCCATAACAATGAATTTACAAATCTCATGACTTTCCATTCCTCCAAATATTTTTTTGAGCCTTGTGACAGGGGCCATCTTGAGGCCAGTCACAGTATTGGCTCACCCACCTGTCTAGGGCAGTCTGCCGAACTGATTCACTTACTACACCTTTGTTGTAATTAAACAGCTGTTCTTAGGTGGGAGGCTGCCCATTTAATGCCCTGATACCAAGGGAGTAATTCACAGCTCCATACCATCCCTACACCATGTCCCATGCCTCACAGATGGTATCCAATTCTACTGTTACTCCCTCAGCCCCTTAGCTGGGCTCTGGCCCAAACTTGGCCTCAGGTGTCCATAGACGTGCCTTGGCCACATGCCCCCCAACTGGGGCCTCAACTCTTCCCCCTTACTGGGGTCTCAACGCTGCCCCTTCACTGGGGCCTCAACTCTGGCCAGCCTGTGCACAATCCTTCAGGCCCCCACAGACCCTACTCTATGCGGCCTCCAGCTCTCACTCTTCCCCCTCACTGGAGCCACTGGGCCTTATGTCCCTTGGGCCTCAGGTGTCAATCGGTATGCCTGGATCCCCAACTCGGCCTATGGCCCAATTAAGCCTCAGGTGTCTGTTGACATGCCTGGACCCTGCCTCAGGCCCCACTCAATGGGCCTGGCCCCTGTGCTTTTCTGCTGGGGTGTGCTCTCCTAGCCTTTCCCCTCCACAGGGTCAACTACAAGGCAGTGGGGCTGAGACTTTCCAGCGCCCCATACTCACCTTTTACTAGGGAGGCACTGGTGTGGCTTTTCCTGAGGACTACCTGTAACAGGGAACCTTAGCCGTCATCAGAAGACAGGTTGGCCCCCTTAAGGTCAGAACTTTCTGGGCACAGAGTGCTGGTAAGGAGGGGGTCAAATGCTGAGCCTGGCCGGCATGTCAGCTGACCGGAAGGGGCAGGCCAGGACTATAAAAACCCTGGGCAGAGCAGCAGTAGGGCCCAGCAGCTGAAGAGGAAGGAGTACATCCCAGAGCTCCATGGAGAGGCTTGGTCCCAAGGCTGGAGGAGGGGAAACTACAGAAGCCACCAGAGAGACGGCAGCAACCCCAGAAGAAAGACTGTAGCTGACAGTGGGGAGCTGAAGCACAAATCCTGCGTAAATGTAAGTTGGCATGCTGCCTTCTTTAATCACTTTTTTTTGTGGCAGTTATTGCCCATGGAAAGGACTGTTCATATTTATTTTTGTTATTGAATAACACTGGTAGTTTGGGTGAGGCTATTTGGAGAAGAAGAAGGCCTCATTGGGACCCCACAACAGCATGGGGACCTGGCGCCAGTGTGGGTGCAGGATTTGGGGTGCATTGACCACGGCACCAGAGAAAGCACAGCGTTAGGGGTACATAGGCCCTGGTGCTAGTGTGGGCATGGGATTTTGGGGTGCACTGACCCTGCTACCAGAGGGTGCAATAAAAGCCTGGGGTGGTCTGGTGCACCTGAGGTGCAAATTTTATTCATTTATTTTTTGGACTGAGATGTTGTGAGTTCAAGGCCATTCCCCAACCTTGAACTCAAGACAATGAAAGGCTAGCACCTCAGAGTCAATCCCTGTTTAGTGGGTTTAGACAGGGAGGCCTAGCTAGAAAGAGACCAGGATCAAGGCCTGTGGAGGCAAAAGACCCCAACATACAAAATACAATAGGCAGTCTCCCACTTACAAGAATATCAGCATCATAATTTCCATCAAGACATGGCAGGAGAGAAGAGAGCGGGACATAAGAACCTTAAAGGGGACTCCAAGGGTGCCCCGCATAAGGGGCAGATTACCAGGGAAGATGGTGCTGGGGAGGGCAACCTGTTACACTGCCCCACCACATCATCCTCCCCAGCACAGTGTAATTTTAGGTCATTCCCCGGAACCAATACAAGCCTACCTGTCCTGGTTTTACTCCTCCTTCACTGGGCTTCTGGATGTTCCTCCTGGACTGCTCGCTCTGGGGCAACTTGTTGCAGTCTCGTTCTCATACCTTTCCTCTCAGCCACAGGCCCCATCTCTCTCTCAGGTCCCCTTGCATGATACCTCCCATCAGGAGGCTGGACTTCAGCTTCCTTCATTCTAGCCTGATTGCTAGCTGACCTCCTATCCTGTCTCAGCAGTGATGTCCCCTCCATCGAGGGACCTTCAGCCTCTTCTAGGCTCTGGCCCCTCCTGTAGGCCAGCTGGGGGGCCAGTAGCTCTCTGCAGCCCTGGTCTGCCCCCTGCAGTGGGTTTCCATGCCCTTCGGCCTATTGGCTGTGGCCCCCTTGCATTGACTAGTTGAGGGTATGAGGATCCGTATAGCAGCAGCTGACCTCCCTACTCAGCAGGGACCCCTTTTGGGCCCCATCATAAAGCCATCAACTCCCACTGGGTGTGCCCAGAGCCCCAGAGATCTTCTATCCAGCAGTCCTTTATTCCACTGGGCTCATATGAACACCTGGCCTCAGTCCCAGCCAATTCTAATTAGGGGTTTGCCTAGCCCCTCAGTAGGCCCACACTCTCTAAACCCCTTCCAAAGGCTGGCCTAGCTCTCCTTAGGCCTGTAGTCATTTCCTCAGGGCTTGAGACCCCACTGGGCCCTTAGGAGCCTCCTCCTTCCTCATAGTTCTTACCCTGACCTCCAGATGTTCTGGGAGCAGCAGTATCCTGGCTAGATGTTCACCCTTTGGCTCCCCACTTGCACCTGTTTGCTCTACTCCTCGGGGCCTGCTCTTATTCTCAGGCTGCTCCACCCTGCTCCAAGCAGGGTGCCTCCTGGCTGTCATGTGACCACCTGATTGGTTCTGCAGTCAGCTGTGGGCTACCTCACAGCCTGCTCAGGCCCTTAAAGTGGCAAGCACCCAAAGGTGCACTGCCACAAGCCCCTTCATGAGGTTTCTATCACTCACCAGATCAAATTAAACTGATTTCTCTTAACCACTGAGGTTGTGCATCAGTCTATTTTGACTGTGGGTAACATTTTCAAAGGTGCTTAAGTATTTTAGAAGCTGATTTAGGGACTCAAGGGCCTAAGTGTCATTGGAAGTCAATAGGGACTTAGGTTCCTAAAAATCCTAAATCAATTTTGAAAATGGGGTTTAGCTTAAGAACTTAAGATATCACTTAAGAACATGTGAAGTTTTCTCTATTTCATTTCCTTCAACAATCCTCTCTCTCATACACCGTACTCAATTGATTCCCTAGTGCTCCCAACCTCCTTAAAGTCATCCTATTCTAAATGGTGTTTCTTTAAATACTGCTCCATCTTCCCCTAAATTTGTATCAGTCTCCACCTTTTATTCATAAAGCAAATGAATTCATTTTTTAAAATGTTTGCTAAAAATAACTGAACCAAAAATGATCAAACTTTAAGAGTTTTGCTCTCAAACTGAGGCTAAGCATGGAATATTTTACTATCAACAAATTAATTTCAGAAGTTTATAATATAATCAAAACACTTTTTTTATCTACTGGTAGATATTGCTCTCATTTACACTTGTGTACATTTTGAATAGCTATTCATTTCAGTCACTTCTACATTCAGTATGAAACCAGAATTTGGGCCATCATCTTCAACCCAACATAAAGAAATAATATTATGAAAGAAGTAATCTGATTCACTGATTCCAATTATCTCTAGTCTCCTAAAAAAGCTTCTACTCAGAAAAATTATTATTAATGGGAAAATAATATATATTGAAAATTCTGGGTCAGCCCTTCTTTGTTATACTGGTATAAAGAGTGCAAGTGAGTAACTGAGTCAAAGCTGTCTGTGTTATTAAGGAAATACTTCAGAATTGGAAAAAAAATGTATTATGAACTTTAGGAGACTGACTCCTAAATCTGTCAATGATATATGAAACACAGAAATGTCATTACACAACAGGGAGCCAGCATCTTTGAGTGACAGAGATTTGTTTTAATTTTCAACAGCTGGACATCTGCTTCACTTCCAAACCCATTTCCACAAAAGTACAGATTGGATAAGTGAGGAAATTTGTTTTAAAAGTTGGTATTTTAAAAGTTTAACATTAGGTTTGTTGCCTGTTATTTTATGCTCTAAGCTTATTCAATCTTCTCTGAGAAGGCAGGTTTGAAGAAGTGCCAAGACGCAACAGTTTCTTAAAACTTTTTTCCCCCCTCAAAGTTCTAGCTATGAAACAAACAATACAAACATAATCCACCACCATCCTTCAAATTCTAAAAGAACTGTCATTATAAATTAGGGAAGCTTTAAAAAAAACCCAAACAAACCCTGAAATAAAAGATTTTTCTTTATGAAGACTCAAGTTAAGGTTTGGTATCTCACCACACTTAAATGTATGTATACTTATTTTGAATGTATAATGGGCTGGACTGATCAACAGACTAACAAATACAGGAGTCTTTCATGTTTCCCTGCAGGACACACAAAGCTCTCAAATTTTCAGTGATCCATTGAAAATAATCCCGGATGGTTTATGCTAAATTAAAATTACAATATTAACAGGTTATGAGTTTTACAACTACTCTAGCAGCTGTTCAAAAGAACTAGGTTTTGCATAGGAAAGCTTGTACTGTTGCTATGTATGCTCATCTGTGTGGCTGACTCATTTAAAATAAGAGATGTAATGCACAACTTTTGTTTTTAACCGTGTTAATTTTGGTATGACATTTTTGCATTAAATATATGTAAATTACTTTATTTTTGGACTATACATTGCTTCATCAGGCAAGATCTAAGCACCACCTCACTATTAGGTATCTACCCAAATAAAGGCAGTATATGGGCAATTACATGGGCCAATCATGGTACTAGCCACCATTTTTGCGGTCTCTTCACAGTGCCCCCCTCTTCCCCCCCCCCCCAGACCAGGGGCCCTAGCAGCCTTGCCCCTCACTGTTGATTTGCCGAGAGGGCTGCCTTTCATGTGGCCCCACCCCTCACTGATGACCGGCAGAGAGGGGTAGGGCCATATGAAAGGCAGCCCCCTCAGCCAACCAGTGGCAGAGGGAACAGCCACCATTCTGGCTGCTTCCCTTCATGCCAGCAGGTCACCCTCCCCCCTCCTTTCCCCCCCCCCCCAGCTGGCTGCAAGGCTGGAACACAGAGGCCACTGGCTCTCACTGGGGAGCCAGCATTTTATTTTGGTAAGTTGTTGTGTTTTTTTTTCCCCCTCCAATGATTCCATGCATAATTATGGAAAACACCATTTTGTGGTTCCCACAAAAAAAAAAAAAAAAAAAAAAAAAAATCAGAAAATTGCAATTTGAGTAGATCCCTAGCTATTATATATACACTGATTCTAGATGTTTCAGGTTAGTTAATTAACTCAAGCTTGAAAAATGTGGTTACTTTCAG
This sequence comes from Alligator mississippiensis, assembly GCF_030867095.1. Classification (NCBI taxonomy): domain Eukaryota; kingdom Metazoa; phylum Chordata; order Crocodylia; family Alligatoridae; genus Alligator; species Alligator mississippiensis. The sequence continues at coordinate 93,283,605 of NC_081827.1, read as the reverse complement.
GAAGCTGCAAAACAATTTTGTTCTCAGAAACAGCTGCTTTCAAAGAGTTTGGTAGGTCTTAACTCTGCCATCTTTCAAGTTGAACAGTATCTTGTACATCAAAATGACTCATCTGGAACATGTGTTGCCTTAAGCATTTGTCTGTTTTTAGATCCCGTACAGTAAATGTCATTAAAAACAGAAATTTACAGTATTCAATATTAATGCAAAATGTAGATTTTTAAAGTCATTTTGAAATACTAAATACATATTATGAGTTAGCTCATTCTTGCATTCATTTTCAATATAAACTTCATACTTAGGTTCTGAATAAAAAAAATAGTAATATTCATGTGGACATTTCTTACATACAGTTTTCAGTATTTGTCATCTCCATGAGCACTATTTTATTTAATGCTCTCTAAAGTTATAACACATGCAAAATCCATTCACTAGTTTTATTAGTTATATGAAAAATCCCTCCTTCAAAAGGAAATAGAAACAAAATACATCATTAGGACAGAGCTAAGATTAAGATTCAAAACCCAGTTAATAAAATGCTCTACGTAAAAACTCACTACAAGCTCTAAAAAATCATAAGGTGTTTAAACACTTCAAACAGCAATTTAATTTGGCACCTTCCTTGTCCTCAGTTTATAAATGAATAATCCAGTTATCTAGCCCACTTTACTTCATCTATACTTCCAATATGGCAATAGCATGTCACTTTTTTTTTTTTTTTTTGAGGCATAGTGAGATATTTCAGCACCCAGGACAGGAGGAGAGGGGACTATGCTCCCCTCTTAGGGGCAAAGGGAGGGAGACAGGGCAAGGGGAGGGGGAGCAGAATCACAACTGGTCTTGCTCTCTGCACTCAGGTGGCAGGTGCTACAGCTCCTGCTGGAGCAGCATGAAATTAGGCTGGTGCATCATCCTGGATGGTGCAGACTCCACAGGGTTCACTCCTGATGCCCTGTTCATTCCCTCTCCTCATTCACCCCCAGATATGCTCCTAGGTGCAGGGCTGTGCCTCTGACAGCAAAGCCTCCTATGTGGTAGCATTGCCTCTCTCCTATGGGGTTGCACCTGCCTGGCTTCTATGACCAAGATGCTCTTGCTGTGGAAAAGACTCCTGGGTGGGAGGGAAGGGGGCCATAATGATGCCCCTTCCAAGTTGGCAACCAGGGTTAGTGTCCTGCTTGCCCCCTGAGTTACACTATTGCCATTTTCAATTATGCTGCATTACGTACCAACTCTGACCAGCCACATGCCAGGGTGCACAAGAAGCTCATTCTTGCATTTATTTTCAATATAATCCAGAGAATGTTATCAATCATAGTAGTCCAAAGACCATACCCTTCCTTATCCAGTCAACCCCATTCCACTTTAATTTTTCAGTTTGTATAACGAAGGCGAATTGTCTGCTCAAATTTCCTATAGGTGCCGTCAACCAATTGATCTCTTCTTACTTTCATTGTTCTACACATACAGTCAACACACTTCAGAATACGTTATGCACCTTACGCTCATCTTTATTTCTCAGCTCTTTTCTTCCAGAGAGAGAGATGCCTATGGACCCTTATTGAAAGCCTTCTTGGTATCATGCTGGACACAACTGCCAGGTTTGGTTTGTCCTCATTCCCTTTCACTTAGGTGGCTTCTCAAATCATATAATAATCTTTGGAACCAAGTTATGTCCTATGCCTCTCTTGTCCAGCTGGTCAGATAACTGCTTATGGTAAAGTCAACAGGAGGCAGGTATCAGCAAGCAGCTAGTCACAGACATATTCTGACATTCTATCATATGGCTTAAATCCCAAAGATATAAGAATCTTATCTCAATATGCCTGATGCACATTGGATGCATCTACACGAGACGTTTATTGCACAGTAGCCTAATAATGCTGCACAGTAGCATGCCAATCAAAAAACGTGATAATAAGCTACTGTGCAGTGTTATTAGGCTACTGCACAGTAAGCATTACAAAAAAATATGTGCACCGGTGTTATGGTAGTTACTGCACATTTAGTTAGTACTTCATTGAGCAAGTACTAAACTAAATGCGCAATAACTACTACGCATTAATGAGCATGTAGGTGTGTGCACTTTGTCTCTAATCATGATCACTCTATATCCAGAGTAGATTGGAAAAATTGGTGCAAACTTATATCGCCTCACAGCCAAAGAGCAGAATTCATGCACAAAGCAGAGCAAATATAACATTGGTGGACAAGAACCAAACCACTTGTGAAAGTGACTGCAATGAAATATCACAAGATTTGAGCCCCACACTTCAAGAAAAATGTGGACAGATTGGAAACAGTCAGAGAGCAGGGGACTGGACTAACATGACCTCCTGAAGTCCCTTTCCAGCTCTACTTTCCAATGATCCTTTTCCTATGACCCTAAGTTTCTAAACTAATATATTCTATTAGTATGGCATTTCCAATGCATGAGCAATGTATTCCCAACCTAACCTCTATATTAAAGGCAAAAAAAAGGCTTGGGATTTATGCACAAGTTTATTTGCAGTGGTGACACTATACAGTCTATAATACACTGACAAGGCAACTGTCAATCCTTCTGGATCATGGTGTATGCATAAGAGGTCACCAGAACCTGTGATGCATATGCCTAGGCATGAGTATGGAGAAGTGGAGGCTGTCCAGACCTCCCATTCCACCTTTAGATCATTGAGACAGAATCCAAAGGCCAGGTCAAGTCTGGATGTTTGGTGCCTCAGTGGCTGTAGTTATATACATGTCCAGGAAGTGGTTTGTTTTTTTTTTTTAATATTCAGTTCTAAAATAATTACCAGTATAAAGATGGAACTTGAACCGCTTCTATACTTTGCACTTCATGTAGTCATTCACATGTATGCAAAGTTAATTCAACCTGGATATAATTTATTTCACCAAACCAGAATGGTAGCATTTCACATAAATTTTACACTGGTATAAATGTCACAAAAAGCTGTGGAAGATTAAGTCCTTTTACTTTAAGAAATTATTATTTTCAATAAAAGCTCTTGGCAATATATTTGGATAATAAAAGAGGCTTTACCTTTGGAAGGAGCTGGATTGCCTGCAGAATTCTTTGTCTGTGTCCAGAGTTAAGTATTCCTATTTCCAACAGATCCTGATCCTCCATTACATTGCTTCCCTGAAAAAAAAAAAAAAAAAAAGATAGTATAAACCTTTTTACTGCATTTAAAATAGAATGTTCTGCTTAGCTGAACCATGGACAATTACTAGATTGGTGGCACCACTACAAATGGATAGACTGTAGATCCCATTAAAAATAGAATCCATATATGAAATTTTCCTCTTTCATTTGATGTGAAGAGGGACCTAGGTAGAAAATTGAACAGAAAGCATTTGTTTTCCAAGCCACCTTTTGCTCGCTTTTTTTCCCCCAAGATGGAATAAAAAAAAATAGCACACAATAGGATCAACACAACAGATTCAGTTAGAATTATTTAGCAATTTGCTAGTAAAAATGCCTTCCTTTGAAATTAATTCAACTCTACACCACAGCATATGTGGTGATCACCACATATGCTTATTAAGAATATACATTATAAAGTGAGAAAACATCATTATCAGGATCAGGGCTGGTATTATGGGTGTGCTGAACATGTAGTACACCAGTTACATCATCTCCCTACCTAATGCATTCTAGGGCAGGTCAAGAACCTCCAGAGTACAGGCAACAGAAAAAGCCTGGGTACTCAAGGAATCCGGCAGCTAAAAAGACAAATCCTCATGCTTCAAGACCCTGTTCTTGGAAATGGGCTGCTGAAGGAGAGCAGCTACATACATAAGTGTTTACTAAGGACCTTGAGTTCTTTAGAGGTGAACAACAGAGTATGCTTAGAGGAAAGGCAATAAAATGGACACATATTTACCAGGCTGATATTTGCTGGACACCAATTTGATCATTTAATGGTTGAGAACCCGAATGGATTGCAGTGGGTATGGGAAATCAAAGGAAGAAGACTGGAAGCTCAAGCACCGAGTTGTACCCAGAGAATCAAATTAAGATGTGTTGCATTGGGTTGCCAACTTGGCATTTTTCTTTTTCTTCTAGGCAGGCATTATTCTAGAAAGATCTTGGCTTCCATGGAAAAAACATTTAGCCACTATGGTTGTGAAGAAAACTGTCAAAATATGAAGTGCTTTTATGATCCCTTACCTTAATTTAAGCCCTAGTTATACTAATCAAGAATACAAGACTTGGTATTGTTTGCATTCTTCTAATGAATCACTATCCACGTAGAGACCTCAAAACATATTCCATCCCTCCATTATCTTACAATCTAAAACTCAGATTCAGTAAAGTACTAAAGCCCTACTGAAGTCAATAGGATTTGTTTACATGCTTAATGATGAAGCACATACTGAAGTGCTTTACTGAACCAGGGTCTAAGAAAAGCCAGCAATGGTTTAAGCCTACACAGTGAAAAATTCTCAACCCAACAGCTGTATGACATAACAAAATCTTCCTCCATTAAACACAACACAGTAATAACTGCCTCATCCTTTTTAGCTACTAAATCTTTACTTTTCCTGAATGTGCTAGACAATTTACAGAAATGTGCCATGGGACTCCCATATATCATTTTGAAGTATCTTGTTCCATAGCTTGTAAAATCCAGGAGTTGCCATTTTAAGGAAATCATGGAAACTTTAAACAAATATTATATTTAAAATTATATTGCACAGCATACTATTATGCTTTAATACTACACAGCTACATAACAAGTTCTGGAAAAAAAATCTTTAGTGTACAAAATCCTTTTTCCATTTCTTTCATGTACTCATCTGTCTTAAAACTGTTTCTATATCTTTGAGGCAAGGACTGGGAGAAATCTATATATTGAGCCAGACCTGCAGATGGTATAAACAGGTATTACAAATGGAGACATGCCAATTTGGGCCATATGAGGATTGATTCCTCATTTGAATTATACATATAAATGTGATTTAAATAAAATCTAGCTTCTGCCTTATCTTGTTTATGAACTATTTCTACCACCCCCCTTATCTAGCTGTTTGTCAGATTTTTTCCTTGATTTTTCTCATCGTGTATTTATATGCTGCCACAGCAGAACTCATCATTGAGTTACTGAGCATTGTTTACTAGTACAAGTAACCTTGGCATCCCACTTCAAATCTTGATACACTTAAAGCCCAATTCTGTAGATACTTATGCATGTGAGAAAACACATCTATCTGCAGGATCAAGTCCTTGCCACATAGCAGAGAATGTATAATTATATTTATTTCTTATTACTGCTTTTCCTTTGCATATTGGCTTGCTCAGAATTTTTCACATTAAATTTTAAGTAGATATTACATTTAAAAAGCTGTACATTAAAAATGTTAAGCTTGCAATATCATGCAATCAAAAGTTAAGAAATGCCAAAATTTATGCTGCCCAAGTGTGCCCAGTTATAGAAGTGTAGGACTTGATTTCTTAGTGTGCTTAGGCCAGTAGTTCTCAACCTTTTTACATTCAAGGCACTGCTCAATAGACTCAAGGCACCCCAGGAAAAAAAGCAGCTCTTAGTTTTAACTCTTTAAAAAACAAACAAACAAACCCCTACAGAAAACTAGAGCATTTTTGTTGCAAGAACTCAGAAACACCACAATGGGTCAGAACATTTTTAAAACTATGAATTTCTGTTTGAAATATCTGAGTTTATCTTGTGAATCATGTTTGCACAACTAACAATACTACCATTGTGCAGAATAACCTTGAAAGGATCTCAAAGCACTCCAGGGTGCCCCAGCACTGGTTGAGAATCACTAGCTTAGGCTTTGTAGCAATTTGTATGTTTGAAAAGAGCATTCACTGATGTGGTCTACAGGCAAGGTCCTACGAGGAGAGACTGAGGGACCTAGATCTCTTCAGCCTTTGCAACAGAAGGCTGAGAGGTGATCTTGTGGCTTTCTATAAATTCATCAGGGGAGGGCAGCAGGGAACTGGAGATACTCTATTTACTAGGGCACCCCCTGGAGTAACTAGGAACAATGGCCACAAATTGACAGAGAGCAGATTTAGGTTGGACATTAGAAAGAACTTCTTCACAGTAAGGGCTGCCAGAATCTGGAATGGGCTTACAAGGGAAGTGGTGCTCTCCTCTGCCTTGGGGGTCTTCAAGAGGAGACTGGACAAGCACCTAACTGGGGACATCTGACCCCAGCGCTCTTTCCTGCCCAGGGCAGGGTGTCAGACTCAATGATTTACTTAGGTTCCTTCTGACCCTAAAATCTATGAATCTATGTATGGAGCAGTTGGTGCTCATCTCCTTCTGCAGACCAGACCTTGCATTGGTTGGCTAGGAAGTGAGAAACGCAATAGATACCTGTATAAAAATTTAATTTATATACACTTCCCAAGTATCACATAGAAACTCTTTGGAAGATAATGGGATTGAAGTCAGTTTTCTAGAGTGATATTCAACTATTTTCCCTGTGAGGCTGTCTGTCTTCTTCCCTCAGTCCTCTGCCAATTTCCAGGTTCTGCAACAAGGCAAGGGTTTTACAGTAACAACTTTATTTACAACAAAAACATGATACATTCAGTTAAAGCCTGTATCATAACAAACATGCATAGAGAGGTTAATTTTAGGTTGCACTTTCCATCTTTGTTCTAGCTTTTCCTTAGTTCTGAACACTTGATTTTGCCATCTCAATACCCTATTAACATAGATTTTGGAGGAATATTATCAAGTTTCTAAAAAGACAAACACACTTTAAAATAGAAAAAAACCCCACCAAAAGCTTAATCCTGTGGAACCATAGTGATATCCCAATGTGGGTCAGCAGCACCAAAAAGCCCTTTATATTCATCACACAACGCTTTCCATGTAATGTTGTGGAGGAACTTGATAGTAGTAGAAAGCTGTTATCTTCTGTGAGGCCCCACTGACTAGAGGGGAATGGAGGTACAAACTTGGATTTCACAACTATTTGTAAATAGGACATTTGAGAAAAATTGACCCACCCACTGTGACCCACTCCCACTACTTCTATCCTTACCCTTTCATGACATTTGTTTGTATGCTGCTTATCCTCCCATCCCTCACTTGCGCCCCTTTTCACATTTTTGCTCCTAGCTCCACAATTTCCGGCCACTTTGATCCTGCCCTGGTCCCTCCCACACAAGTTCCTGTTCCTATCTCCCTTTCTTTGCATCATCACTCCATGCAATTCCTCACTCAGCTACATTTAGGTCAGGTGCAAGCCACCTCCTCTTCTGCATTGCCTCAGTGCTAATAAACTAAGCATTTAAAGGACAAGAGAGATGGTCTCTGTTTTGTTCTCCCCTGCTGAAACCAATGTCACAGTATCCCTTCCCTGCCACCCTCCCTCTACAACCAGGAGGAGCAATTTCAGAAAAAGTCTTGTTCTCAATGCAGATGACTGAGGTCATCTACAGAAATGGTGTACACATTTGGGTCAGCACATATAAACTGTGAAAAGATGCAGCATGATCAGAGCAGACAGAATTTGAAAACCAAACTCTAACACATCTCTGCTCAAATACAGGTTTGTTACTCCAAACTTGGGTCACTGTTTAGAGAAGGCAAAGACATACTTCTAGTACTAGCACCTCCTGCATCCTCTGTCCACTTGCAAAGACTGATAGATTTTTGAGGCCAACAAAGGATCATTATATCATCTAAATATCTGTAGATCACAGGCCATTACATTTCATGCAGATATCCCTATACTGAGCCTGCTAGCTTGTGTTTTGCTAAAGCTTATCCTCTAGAAAAGCATCCAATTTTGATTTTATGACAAAATGAGATATATGCAACTGAAAACAGGAACTTTTAATGGTAAATGTTAGGAAATCTTAACTATGGGATCATTATCTATACTACCTATAATGAAAATATGAAAAATGTTACAAAACCATAGGTTTCTTAACCCTGTTCTATAGTCTATAGCAAATTATTTCAGCTTTGAAATGAAGCAGAAATAATCTATTAAAACAGTTTCCAGTAGATCAGACTTATAGCTCATTTACTTTTATTTATATTGGTGGGACTCCATTCACAATTCTTCTTCCTGATCAATTTATATGGAAATATAATGATTTTTGCAGATAAAGCTCTAATTTAGCATGTGGTAAACTTTTTGAATTATAAATTCTATTTGTGGTTTGAAACGTTTTGTTCAGTTAATTTAACAGGTAGGATTAACACTAGGAAATAAACCAACCAAAATTAAAAACAATAAAACTCACTTTATAGTAAATGTTAAAAACATCGTGGTTTTAAATGGTAATGCTCTGAGACTTAACCTGCGTCAAACTATCAATATGGCAATTTCCTGTTTTACAGCTAATATTTCTTAAATTACATTTAATTCATAGATTCACAGATGTTAGGGTCGGAAGGGACCTCAATAGATCATCAAGTCCGACCCCCTGCATAAGCAGGAAAGAGTGCTGGGTCTAGATGACCCCAGCTAGATACTCGTCTAACCTCCTCTTGAAGACCCCCAGGGTAGGGGAGAGCACCACCTCCCTTGGGAGCCCGTTCCAGACCTTGGCCACTCGAACTGTGAAGAAGTTCTTCCTAATGTCCAGTCTAAATCTGCTCTCTGCTAGCTTGTGGCCATTGTTTCTTGTAACCCCCGGGGGCGCCTTGGTGAATAAATCCTCACCAGTTCATTTTAAATTCATTTTAAAGTAACACATTTTTAAAGTTAACTTTTCTGTATAAATAATTATAATTGTTTTACTATCTTCATTTCTGCTGATGTTTTTTCCCAAAAAATATTAATCAGCTTTAAAATAAATTCTTGCTTTGGAACAATGCTGCTAGCATGTCAATAAAGGGAACACGTATTTTTACTGAAATTGTGTGTTTAGGTATACATGTGAAACCCTATTGCCTTCAGTGGGTTTATACATGAATTACATAACAAAATTGGAAGACAAAGGGATGACTTTATATATTCATTTGTTAACAATTCTGGTTATGATGCACAGGCTGGAAAAGAATGCAGTTGATGCTCTCAAATCCTTTTTGGTTCTGTATAGCTCTCAATAGTAGCACATTTTTTCTACTGATGTAAGCAAATATAACTGAATACACACAAGAAATATATTTGCCGAGTAAGAAGGTACCAATTTCACCCAAAAATTGGACTTATAAGAAAGGAAATCTGTTTGTTTTTTTCATACAAAGGGATAGGAAAATTAATAATAAATTAACCGCTAGAAATTTCCTAAAACCTTCCGATATAGTTCCTGTAAATAAGTTATAAACAGAGTATAGAGATTTTACTGCCATTCACTTGAGATCACCCATGTACATTATTTATAGTATTCCCTACTCATGTTTTCAGAATATATGCTAATAAAACCTTGATATCAATTCCCCTATTTTAGATATGGATGTCTAAGACCCCCTCTACATGTTACGTTTATGCTGCAATTAATACGTTAGGTGCAGCGTAAATGGCAAGAATGCTACACATGCACCCAATTTAAGCCACTATAAAATGGAAAACAACCCACAAAAATGTTTGTGACGGGGGGTCATCTTGGGGCCAGTCACAACGTCAGCCTGCCCACCTATCTAGGATAGTCCGCCTACCTGACTCTCCTGCCACACATTTGTTGTAAAAGAGAAGTTGTTTCTAGGTGAGAGGCTGCCCATTTAATGCCCTGATGCCAAGGGTGTAATGCATGGCTCCCACCTCCGCTTTACCATGTCCCATGCCTCACATATGGCATCCAAAAATTACTTCCAACTCCCCCGGCCCCATTGCTAGGCTACACTCGGCCTCTGATCCAAACTTGTCTCAGGTGTCCATAGATATGCCTTGGCCACATGCCCCCAAACTGGGGCCTCAACTCTGGCCCCTCAATGGGGTCTCAACTCTGGCTGGCCTATGCACAGTCCTTCAGGCCCCCACAGACCCTACTCTACATGATGTCTGGCTACCACTACTCTGTCAGGCCTATGCACAGTCCTTTAGGCCCCAAAAGACCCTACTCTATGCAACCTCCAGCTCTCACTCTGCCCCCTCACTGGGGCCACTACTCTGCCCCCTCACTGGGGCTTCTGGGCCTTACGTCCCTTGGGCCTCAGTTGTCTGTCAATCTGCCTGGACCCTGCCTCAGGCCCCACTCTGTGGGCCTTGGCCCTGTGTTTTTCTGTTGGGGTGTGCTCCCCTAGCCTTTCCCCTGCACAGGCTTACCCACAAGCCAGCAGGTGCTGAGGCTTTCCAGCACCCCATACTGACCTTTCACTAGGGAGACACAGGTGTGGCATTTCCTGGAGACTGCCCTGCCACAGGTAGCTCCACCATACCATCCAACCCCAGCAGGGTGTAGTTTTAGGTCATTACCCAGGGTCAGGAACCTCCTCCATCCCCATAGTTCCTACCCTGACATCCAGGTGTTCTGGGATCAGCAGTACTCAGGCCAGGAGATGTTCACCCTTTGGCTCCCCAGTTGCAACTTCTGGCTCCACTCCCTGGGCCTGGTCTTATACTCAAGCAGCCAATTCTTCCTCCAATCAGGTGGCCTCCCGGTTGCCATTTGACCCCCTGATTGGCTCTGCTATCACCTGCAGGCTGCTCTGCTGCCTGCTCAAGCCCTCAAAGTTGCAGGAACCAAAGGTGTCCTGCCACAGTGTTCTACATATAAGGCAGAACATTGTTATATCTGGTTTGTATGGTGCCTTAAATTTAATGTGCGGCTGAGGCTGCAAGTTGGGGGGTTAGAGGTGGTTTGGGGTTTGGTCTGACAATCATTTGATTGTTGGGGCTAGAGCTGACAATCAGCTGTTTGTCAGCCCAGCCCCAGTCTGCACTTGTGAAGTTCAAGTCTCCTGATTGTTAGCCCTAGCCTGGATATCCCTGAGCCCAATTTGAGACTTGAAGCTGTCAGAGCCAGTGCTAACCAGCAGCTGATTGTCAAAACCTGTGCTTGGCAGCTCTGCCTGGGCTGCTGCAAATGGAGGATTAGAGGCTCTCATTGGGGTTTAAAGTCCCCAGCAGGGGAAGTTCTTTGGCTCCCTTCCATGGGGCGCCTATGATCCCCTGCACCTGGCAGCTCAGCCAGTGGTGCTGGGCAAAGGTTTTTGAGAATTAGCTGATTGTCAGCCTTGGCCCTAGACTACACTGGGGTTGTTTCAAGTCTGGACTGGGGCCAGTTTGAGACCCAAGGTGGTCCTAGGGCTGGAGCTAGCAATCAGATGATTATCAGTCCCAGTCCAACTTGTTGGTGTAGGGGGAGCCCAGGATTTATGGTGAGTAGTAATGGTGCAATTTAGATCAGATCCCTGATCACAAAATTGTGCCTCCTTCTCTACATGTGAGGCACGATTGTTGGGATCAGAGATAAGATCCCATCAGAGCATTAGGTAAACACGTACCAGGGGATCAACATACGTGTGCTCTGTTTAGATAAAAAACACTTTAAATAATTCAGTAAAGTCACAATAGAAGCAGTATTTCTATCTCTAGTGGCCTATATTTTATACATTAAACCAGAGGTGCTCAACCCCTGGCTTGTGGGCTACAACTGGTTCCTGGTGCCTTATAATTTGGCCTTGCAATTTTTGTGCCAGATCCAATGCACACAATGATATAGGGCTCAATCCTTGCATGTGGGGCTTGTTGGGGTGGTGCAGGGTTGGGCAGAGGCAGTGTAGAGCCCCAAAGTTAAATCTCAGTGTGCAAGGGGGATGTTGAATCCCAGGGCCCCAATCCTCACGTATGGGGACTGGCCAGGTTAGCATAGTCTGGATTCAGGTGTGCAGGCCCAATCCGGAGGCGTGGGGCCTGATCCAGCCCATGGACTGGTTCTGCATTACTTCTTTGTCCTATAGGGCTGAAAGATTAAGCCCAGCTTCATTAAACAGTTCAAAGACATTCTAACATCCAATCCCAGAAAAAATATTTATAGGAGTTGAAGACAATATTCTTTCATTTTAAAAACAAAGCAATCATTTCAAGTTTCCTTTAACAAAGAAACTAAAGAATGTGGGCCTTACAACTCACAGGAACAAAAGCCACGTGAAGATTTGTCCCTAAAAATTTTGAAACATGATAACAAGTATGAGTTTGTGGTTCTCACTGCCATTCCATTTACGCACACATCCTTTTATCTTCCCTCACACTTCCTTTGCTAGAGACATTTTAATGAAAGACTCCTTATGTCTGCTTCTGTCATATTAGCTGAAATAAAAATGGCAGAGAAATTTTTAAAACAGCAGTCAGAGGAATCATTAGACTCATCTGAATATTGAATCAGTGAAGCTGGAATAGAATGGGCTGGTGGGAGTAGATCACCTACAGATGTTTTTGGTCTTAATCTTGCTCTTTACCTCTGTTAAAAGACTTATCATCTGATAAATGTCTTTAAAAAGTGTCCATTGCAATCAAAGCTCTAAAAAAGAAACCCTGAAACATAATAAATGCATATGTATCATTTCTTGAAAAAGTGAGCAGAAACAATGAAGGAGAAGAGAAAGAACAAATGAAAGTAAAAGACTGGGCTTTAGAGAAAGGTAACATGGCTTCATAGAAAATTAGGGATTATAGAAAATAAGGGAGGAATAAAATCTAAGACTATTAGAAGTGAAAAAGAAACATAAGAGTTTGATTGTCATTGACCAAAATGCACTGAGCCAGATTCTCTGCTATGCACAAGTTGTGTTGCATGTGAAGAAAATGGAGGATGTAACTAAAGTAAAGTAATAAAGTCTATTAGCTAGCTTGGTATTGCTGTACTGTTCTGATTTTTGGCTGTTCTCCTGTCTCTACTTCCTGCAGCCAGATCTGCAGGAAAGCAGGCATAGTAGCCAGCTGCAGCTGCTGTGGACTCCTGCACACCCAAGTAAACCTGGGTAGGGCCTTGCAGTCAGCCCCCTTCCCTCCCCTCACTAGTACTACCCGAGTCATGTAGATTGAACAAAGCAGGGCAGAGACTCTGTGACATTATTTCAACTACATAACATTTCAAGGAAAAATTCTGGCAAGAAAATTTGTGACAACAACAGTGAAATTTTGCAAACATAACTTTAAGTATAAATCCTTCAGATGAAAGCCTATATTGGGAGAGAAGGCAGACTATTTGCTAGGATCCTAATATTATGTTACAATTTCTAGCAGCTCTCAATGCTACAAAGTCAAATACTACTAGGTAACTGTGTTCTTCTTGACTGTCCAGTGCCTGGGAAAACACTAAGACAGTTCACAAAATGATTGGAGACATGTTGAATAATCAAGACTCTCCTCTTCAACACTGCCTAAATTCTGTACTATGGAGTGTATAGTTTTCCCAAGTCAGAAAAAGAATATTCCTCAGAGGTTTGGAAGAGGTAGGTGGAGAAATACAGTTTTCAGTCATAGATTCATAGATGTTAGGGTCGGAAGGGACCTCAATAGATCATCAAGTCCGACCCCCTGCATAAGCAGGAAAGAGTGCTGGGTCTAAATGACCCCAGCTAGATACTCGTCTAACCTCCTCTTGAAGACCCCCAGGGTAGGGGAGAGCACCACCTCCCTTGGGAGCCCGTTCCAGACCTTGGCCACTCGAACTGTGAAGAAGTTCTTCCTAATGTCCAGTCTAAATCTGGTCTCTGCTAGCTTGTGGCCATTGTTTCTTGTAACCCCTGGGGGCGCCTTGGTGAATAAATCCTCACCAATTCCCTTCTGTGCCCCCGTGATGAACTTATAGGCAGCCACAAGGTCGCCTCTCAACCTTCTCTTGCGGAGGCTGAAAAGGTCCAGTTTCTCTAGTCTCTCCTCGTAGGGCTTGGTCTGCAGGCCCTTGACCATACGAGTTGCCCTTCGCTGTACCCTCTCCAGGTTATCCGCATCCTTCTTGAAGTGTGGCGCCCAGAATTGCACGCAGTACTCCAACTGCGGTCTGACCAACGCCCTATAGAGGGGAAGTATCACCTCCCTGGACCTATTTGTCATGCATCTGCTGATGCACGATAAAGTGCCATTGGCTTTTCTGATGGCTTCGTCACACTGCCGGCTCATGTTCAACTTGGAGTCCACTAGGACTCCAAGATCCCTTTCCACCTCCGTGCCACCCAGCAGGTCATTCCCTAGGCTGTAGGTGTGCTGGACATTTTTCCTCCCTAGGTGCAGCACTTTGCATTTCTCCTTGTTGAACTGCATCCTGTTGTTTTCTGCCCACTTGTCCAGCCTATCCAGGTCTGCCTGCAGCTGTTCCCTGCCCTCCGGCGTGTCCACTTCTCCCCATAGCTTTGTGTCATCTGCAAACTTGGACAGAGTACATTTCACTCCCACGTCCAAGTCGCTGATGAAGACATTAAAGAGTATCGGTCCAAGGACCGAACCCTGCGGGACCCCACTGCCCACACCCTTCCAGGTCGAGACCGACCCATCTACCAAGACTCTTTGGGTGCGACCCTCTAGCCAATTCGCCACCCACCGAACTGTGCAGTCATCCACATCACAGCCTCTTAATTTGTTCACCAGTATGGGGTGGGATACCGTATCGAAGGCCTTCCTGAAGTCCAGGTATACGACATCCACCCCTCCTCCTGTGTCCAGGCGTTTCGTAACCTGGTCATAGAAAGAGACTAGGTTGGTCAGGCACGATCTGCCCGCCACAAACCCATGCTGGTTTCCCCTCAGCATAATTTGCCCTGCCGGGCTCTCACAAATGTGAGCCTTGATAATTTTTTCAAATACTTTACCAAGGATGGAGGTGAGACTGACCGGCCTATAGTTGCCCGGGTCCTCCTTCCTCCCCTTTTTGAAAATGGGGACCACATTAGCCCTTTTCCAGTCCTCCGGGACTTGGCCCGTGCGCCACGAGCATTCGAATATTCCCGCCAGTGGCTCTGCAATGACGTCGGCCAGTGCCTTCAGCACCCTCGGATGGAGCCCATCCGGGCCTGCCGATTTAAAGGCATCCAGTTCTTCCAAATGACTCTGCACCACCTCAGGATCTACGCATGGAAGTCTGGCACCTTGCTGCTGCCTCTCTACAACCCCAGTGAGAGACTTGTCGTGCCCCTCGCTTAGGAACACTGAGGCAAAGAACTCGTTGAGGAGTTCAGCCTTGTCCCCTCTATCTGTCACCAATTGCTTCTGCCCATTTAGCAGGGGTCCTATTCCTCCCTGGGCCTTCCTTTTACTCCCAATATATCTAAAAAACAATTTCTTGTTGTCCTTTACTTGGGTTGCCATCCTCAGCTCCATGGTAGCTTTGGCCCGCCTAACTGCCTCCCTACAAGCACGAGCAGAGGAGGTATATTCATCTTTAGTGATCTCACCCTGTTTCCACTTTTTATGTGCTCCCCTTTTGGCCCTTAGGCTGCCCTGGATTTCTCTGGTCAGCCATGGAAGCCTCCTGGCCCCTTTCCCTCTTTTGCCTCGCTCGGGGATCGTCTTGCTTTGTGCCCAAAGGATCGTTTCCTTTAGGCACAGCCACCCTTCTTGGGCACCCATCCCATCAAAACTCCTACTCTGCAGTGCTTCCTTGATTAATCGCCTGAGTGCAATGAGATCAGCTTTCCTAAAGTCTAGCACTTTCACCCTACTAGTTACCTTACCCACTCGCCGCCTTATGTTGAATTCTATCATAAGGTGATCACTGTCTCCCAGATAGCTACCGATTTGGAGGTCCCCTATCATGTCATCTCCCGTTGCCAATACCAGATCCAGTATGGCATTCCCCCTAGTGGGACCATACACCTCCTGTGTCAGGTGGAGGTCCTGTACACAAATTAGAAACCTGCGTGAGCGATGGGACCTTGCTGTCTGCGTCTCCCAGCAGATGTCCGGGTAGTTTAGGTCCCCCATGACTACCGCCTCTTTAGCTTTTATGGTCTCCGAGAGTTGCCTCAGGAGCCCCGCATCTATTTCTTCCCCTTGGTGTGGGGGTCTGTAACAGACCCCTACCACCAAATCCCTTTCTCCTTGCCCCCCATGTAGCCTAACCCACAATCCTTCTACTTCCTCAGCCTTGGATTCTGTCTTGATGAGGGTTGATGTATATTGCTCACTGACATAAAGTGCAACACCCCCCCCCTTTCTTCCCCGACCTGTCCTTTCTGTACAATCTATAGCCCTCAATATGTACCGCCCAGTCATGGGATGAATCCCACCAGGTCTCTGTTAGCCCCACTAAGTCATAGGTGTTTAGTGCAAGCAGGAGTGCTAGTTCATCCTGCTTGTTCCCCATGCTCCTAGCATTAGTATATAGGCACTTGAGCCCTGCGACTGGAGCCTTTGCTGGCCCCCCGCTCCCAGTCCCATGGGGCCCATTGTTTCTTACATGAAACTGGTTCTCGTTAATGTGAAAATTTCAGGCAATGTGTCATACATATCACTTCCAAATGAGAACTGGCAAACAACCAGAAATTTGCTTGCTTCAATATGGGTGAAAAAAAGGTTTGCATTTCCCTAGTGCTGCTGCCATTAACATACAGCAAGTTCTATAAAAAATAATTATTGAATGAAGTGCTTGACCTGTACTTGAAGGTCCTAAGGATGGATCAGATCCCTCAGGCTACAGTAGAAATTCCTGTTACACCCAGAAACCTAATTGAACTACATTAGAATAAACCCAGCACAACTATGAAATGTTGCCTTAGGGAATAAAGATTCAGCATGCATAAAATGTACTGGGAAAAATGGCTTTACCATGTTATGCAATAACATTTTATTATGAGAAATGCATTTTAATGTTTGTGGTCATGAATTAGATTAGCTTATTTTAATGATTTATATAAATCAATAATCATTATTTGAATTTTAATTTAAGGACACTTTTTTTTCCTATATACTAAAGTAGTACAAAGCAGCCAGTGTGTACTGATCAGTTAAACTGAATTATACTGCTTTGAACAAATCAATATTGTCAAAGTTTACTACCAGCAAGTAAATCTGGCCCTTAAATTACAATTAACTTATTTATTTAAAAGGTTTTGTTAGTGAGGTCAAGATTATTTGAAACGGAGGGTGAAGAAAGCTATAGGCATACGGCATATTCATAACACTTTCCTGGTGCTTCAGACACTGTGGCTGAGAATCAAATCTCTATCCATCAGCTCTCACTCCATATGTACCAAACCTAGACATAGGACAGCGAGGCTGCCCTGAGGGTGGATCCTTGCTGCTGCTGTTTTGATCTCTGTCTCCCACTTCAAGAGCAGCAGTAGGGGGCTCCTTCAAGGCAGTTTAAAATTTTCCATTTTAGTGTATGAGGAATGAGAGCAGATGGGTTGGGGTATGCTTCTCTGTGGCAACCTCAGGAGTGCTGTGTAAACATTATAGACAAGCCCATGGTGTCCCAATATCTCTGTGCTTTAAAGGTTCCCATCTGGTTCTCACTCATTTCTCCAAGCAGTATTATCTCAGTGCAGATGAAGCAGACAGGACATCAGGAGTCTGTCAAGTACAGATATCTAAGATCGCCTGTAACCAAGGAAACTTTAAAGAACAGGGACAATTTAGTCAGTCAGAACTGATGACACTTGTATTCAAGCCTTCTCTACATTACACAATTCTGCTGGCATAGACGTGTTAGTTAGAGATATGAAAATGTCACACCCCATAGCTAATATAGTTACACTGGCAAAACTGCCAGTGGGAACATAGTTTCATGACAAAGCTTCTGCTACTGGGGGAGCTGTGCAACTGGTGGCAGAAAAAGCTTTTGCCAGAAGAGCTGTGTCCACACCAGAGGACTTTGCAACCATAACTATGCTGCTGTCAGCCTCATAGGCCCCTGACAGACATTATATTAAGACATGGGGTGCTGACAGATGCATAGCTCCCCACTGTAACTCATGGCACTTCCCAGAAAGTGCCATGAGTTACGATGATCCTCCTAACCCAACAGACATTCATTGCTGAGTCCAGGGGGTTGGGAGATTGAGCTCCAGTTTGCAGTGGCTGCATTTCTGCAGCCTCCCTCTCCCTTGATGGGGGGACTCCAGTCTATCTGTCCCACACTCCAGCACAGGCTGGGCAAGCCCCAAATGGAACTCCTTCCCCTACATTCTCCCCCTCCCATTCTGAAGACAGTATGAGGGGCAGGGCTGGGCTGCTTCAGACCATCCCTGCTCCCAGTGTGCACTGACACAAGTTAACGAAGACGCTCCATTTTGGAGCACCTTCATCCGACCCCTCATCTAATTGGGTTCAGATTGTCGCATGATCAGGCACTTTTAAAGCACTCTGAAGCCATGTATTTCTGTCAGGGCATGGCTGTAGAGCACTTCAGGGGGTTGATCATGTGACAAAACATCACTTGAGGCAGTGCCCATGCTTAACGAATTAATCATGTCCTAAGTAGGGACCCAGCAACATGTTCATTCAATTCATGGCATAATAAAGCAGGGAATAAGCTGCAAAGGTATTACACAAAATATAAGGAATGAGAGCAGATGGGTTGGGATGTGCTTCTCTGTGGCAACCTCAGGAGTCCTGTGTAAACAATATAGATAACATACGTTTAATAACTTTGTAGCTGGTTGCCATCAGACCTTAAACTGAATGTATGGCCTGTATTCCCAGCCTCTAGAGCATATTGTAGGCCTTGAAAACTCCAGTATGCTCCTGAAACTGGGAGTGTTGCTTAGTACACCTGTGTGAAGCGGCTAGTATTCACTTTGGATTCGGATTCGGCCAATTTGGGGGACAGCGATTCAATTGTGTGATTCGAATCACTGTCCCCATTTGAGTCAGCTGAATCCGATTCATAGATTCAGCTGCTGATGAACCTCTGAACTACCCAGACCCGTCCCCCCACTCATCCTCCCAGCCCGGCAATGGCTGCCCTGCCCACCCCAGCTCTCAGCACTTGGATAAAGAAAAGCCCCGACTCACTGGGTGCTGCCAGGCATGGGGCGATCCCCACTACCCCCCAAAGTTTCCTACTGCCTCCTTTAGCCCCCTCCCCTGCCCACTACTTACCAGCATGGAGTGGCTCCAGCTCCCTACTGCAGCAGGTAGGGACTGCCCGAATCATTGAAGCTCTCTGAATCTTTTCCATAGATTCAAAGCCCTCTGAATCTTTTCCAAAGATTCAGAGGGCTTTGAATCAATTCAGACCTTTTTATTGGTCCCCCGATTCAATTTGGATTTGGAGATTCGGCCACCAAATTGGGCTGAATCTCCTCCAAATCAAATCAGCACCCGAAGCTTTGCACAGGCCTATAGCTGACCAGGACTCCCAACTGTGGGAGCACATCAAGGGCTCCCCTGTGCTCTCCTAACTGGGAACCCTGATTGGCTGACTGGGGCTCCCAGCCACAGAGTGCACAGAAGCCAAGTTTGATATTTGCTGGTGCAGGAGGAGCACAGGATCCTGGGCTCCACCTGTGCTAGCAATATGCTGTAATATGGCATGTGTGGCAATATGGTATAATATGGCATGTGATTGTGGGATCATGCATCAGATCCAATCATGCCTTTAATTTAATATCTGTCAGAGGTATAATAATTGTAAAATTAACAATAATAATAGAAATAATAATTGTAAAATAGATACTGTGATGTCGGTTGCCTTATGTATGGTGTCACCCGTCGGTAAGATAGCCCCGCCCCTCGACTCTCCTGCCACGACTTTGCTGTTAAATTCTTAAGAGAGGGTTCTAGTCGAGATCTTCTTAGAGGGGTTCCCTGACACAGATGTACTCACAGTTATTATGTGAGCTGTTCCATGGGGCTCTGCCACCCCTACACCCCGTCCACTCGCCAACCAGTCCTGTGCTGGTCAGATGTTAACTTTGGTCTTTTGTGGGCTTGTCCCGCTGTAGGGCTCTAGTGGAGGGAAGCACACTCAGCTGAACAGCTCAGCCGGTCCGTTCCCTTTCTCTCTCTTGATTCCTTAGATTTCCTTCCTCTATTTTTAGTGTATTTTCTCCTTATCCTCTTCAGAAATAGTACTCTCCTGGGGAGGAGTGGGCTACAGAGCTGCCTTCCCTTCCCCAGCGACCTCCAGGGGACTCCGTGCCCTCCCCCTGTTCTACCTCTCCTAGGAGAAGTCCTGGCCACAGCAGGGAGCTTCTGCGTTCCCCTTGCTCCCCGTCTCCTAGGGGAAGAACTGGCCTTTCCCTGCTCACCTTTTTTTGGGAGCTAGGGTATTTCCCCTGTCCTGTCTCAGTCAGGAGCTTAGAGGCTTCCCCTGCCTCTCGCACTGGTACAGCACAGGATATAGTGTGCCTCTCCCTGGCAGGAGTCTCAGCATGCTGTGGGTGCTGCCAGCTGTCTCTCTCCCTCTCTGGCTCTTCCTCCCCGCGGGTCCTGTTGGGGTTTTTAAAATTTCCTGCAGTGGCCATGCCAGCCGCTGTGATTGGCTGCCTCCCTCACAGGGAACAGCTGCTTAAATAGCCGGCGTACTGCTGGCTCACGCGGCTGTAGCTGCGGCTGGCGCCGTGGTCCTGACTCCGGCACTGCCAAGTTTTTCGGAGGTAAGTTCCCCCCCTCCAGGGTTCTGCTTCTGAGTTTTGTGCGCCCTCACCTCTTCTCATGACTGTGGAGGCATATCATCGCCACAGATACACTATTTGTTAATAACTTAATTAAAACCTAATATCTTCAAAGGTATATTATGCACATTATTTCACTTAGTTTTGACTATACAAAAATTTGGAAGTCTATACTATTTCGTAATTCAGATAATTTGAGATAAATACTTGATGACTTTCATGCCAAAATTCCTAAAGGAACTATTTTTAAATCAATATAAATTAACAAACAACCTTGTAAATTTTCAGAAAAAAAAGTTTTTTTACTTCAAAATCAAGAGCTGTATATTGTGGGGAAGGGGGAGATAGGTGGGGAACCATACACTGTATTCTCTATACATAGTAAAGAAGTACATTTCCTTTAAGTGCAATATGGATCTAAGCCTTAGGCACAAAGCTGAGATCAATGATCCCTCCAATGCATGTATAACTCAACTCAAGTAATTGTTAATGGGTGCATCTACATGTGCTCTTTAGTGCAGTTGGCTAATTAGCTCTGCAGTAAAAAGTCACAGTCTACACATGCTCTCCTATTAGGGTGCAGGAAATTAACTAACTTCACCATAGGATAGTACTGCCCAAGACAAGTACTATCCTATGGTGGAGTAGTTACATAGGATGAAATGCATATGTAGACTGTGACCGAAGTTGGCTGGGGCACAAGGGTGTTCCACTGCAGGGGCTGCTTGCTGGACAGACCCACAATGTAGCACTCTTGTGCCCCAGCCAGCCCCACCACTGCCTGATACTGCCACCTGGAGCCTGGGGCTGACCCCTGGGCCCTCTGCTATGGCTCAGCTGCTCCTGGGCACAGTATTTTCATGTGCACCTCACACCACCCTGGCTTGATTTGCTGTGGTCCCAGACATGTGAAGGTGCTCTGCCTGGGAGCAGCTGACTCGAGTGCATTCTAAACTGGAGTTTATCATGGCAAATTAGTTGCTCATGTAGATGCACCCAATATGTACAAGCCTTAAACTAGCTATATCGAGTTTGTTCTTCCTTGCCCTGCTATTGTTTCCATCCTAACATGTTGTATCAAGTTTAAAACGAAGGTTCTGGTAATGCATTGTGATCTGTGCACTTGAAACAGTTTACTGAGATCATAATGCAGAATCAAGGCCCCAACTTTAAACTCTTTGCAATGTCTTATTAAGAACAGCTGGCTTACAATTTAGTTTTTTGTGATACTAAGAACAATAATAAGCAGCAGAAATGAATTAAGGCCTAAGTCAAAAACATTTATGTCCCTGAAGGAGGACTTGGGAGCATAAATGCCATCTAGTTCCAAAACCATGATTTTGAAAACACCTACTCACCTTTTGCCTAATCTGGGAAATGCCTAAACTATGGAGTTTAGGCAGTTATTCCATTAAAGTTCCTCAGTTACCTTAAGTTCTCTGTTTTGGGTATGTACAGAAGGCACCTCAGTCCTGAAAAGGTTATGAAGCTTCATGCTTAGCTTTGATCTAAAACCAGTCAGATTGCAGAAATAAGGCTTTTCTCTAAGTGCCACGCAGGCCTTGATCTGCTGGGTGTCCTCAAAGTACACTTAACACACAAAACAGGCATGTGTTTCTCACAAAACGTACTGGCACCTATAGCTTTCTTTAAAACACGGCTAAAGGAGGAGGAAGTAGTGCCTCTGAATTTCTCTCTACATTTCATCTAACAGCTGAGATTAAGGCATTCACTCAGAAATGGTTCTTTCCTGAAGAGAAGGAGTTCTAGTTTCCAGTCTCTGCTCTTAGTGTCATTCGTGCTGTTTATCCAATGGCTACATAATGCAAAATGCGTAAGCACACCCAGAACTGGAACCTAGTAGAGAAATGCCTCCTCACTGGGTTACAGATTCAGACTCTTTCTTTTATAGTTCAGTCCATAACCTAGTGGTTAGGGCGCCCTCCTGAGAAGTGTAAGTTTGAATCTCTTCAAACAGAAAAGGAAATTCAACTGTGCTCTCCCATGTTCCCAGGTGAGTGTCCTAGCCATTAAGCCATGGCATAAAAGGGGGCAGTAGAAATACTTCCTTGTCCTTGTACTCATGTGCTATGTTTTTTATAAAATTCCTGTTCAGGTTTTGAAAGAAAACTTTTAGGTGCCTATTTTCATTTTAAAAAGTCTTGAACTGTGGATCCTAAGGGAATAGAAGCATCTCCTAAAGCCCTGAATAAAGGACCATATGGTGCTTAGAATTTCCTACAGGACAGCAATATGTGCCTCTACACTGAGTATGGCAACTTTAGGTAGCTCTCTGATGGGCATATTCATTATTGTGAAGCAGTCTGAGGTATCTAACCTTCTCCATACTCTGTACACAGAGCCTAGGGGCCTAACAGGGTTCTGGATTTCATTTCAGGGGCCAGATGCTGAAGAGCTAAAGATTGCCATGCCTCACTTTTAGGCACCAAAATCCTTTTCTGGATCTTGTCCCATTAACTAAAGAAACTATCAGCTCAACTGAATTAATCGTTTTATTTTATATGTGGTTGTTAAACAATTTAACAAAAGAGCTCTGAAAATGACAAATCCTCCAAATAAAAATGTGCTTTCTTTATGTACTTGATTTAGTATGTTTAAATGTGCCTCTTGGAAATTCTGCATTGCCTGTGTAATCTGTAACACTGACAAAGAAATAAAAGATAATAAAGTATGCAAGCATACCAGAACCAGTGCAAAACAATTGGGAAATGCTATCTCATTTACATGAGATTCAAAGGGGTCTGTGAAAAATATGTTGTTAGGCTTGCGTGTGTATGATACAAAAGCACTCACCTGTTCCTCCTTGGAATCATGTCCAAACCCCTTTTGACACATTCCTATGGATTGTGTTTCCAAAAGCAGACATGAAACACAGGAGGCCTGAATGAAATATTTTCTACTACTCCTGAAAATTTGGTTACACAATCTGGCGTGATGCATTTGCACAGTGTGATCAGAAACATTACCTTCCAAGTTCCTGAAACCCAAGAGGCACGTGGAGATGTACTCCATTGCCTCCATATTCTTCCTAAAAATATAAGAACATTTGATTAAGGGTTGACAATTTTCTTTTCTTTCTTTACTTGCTCTTGTAATTCATTTCCCACAGGAAGTGGGCTGTGTATTTCTTATTCTTTCCAATTCAGCAGCTGGGTGCCTCACTTTGCTGGCCCACTCTAGTTACCATGGCAACAAGAAGATAGCTGTAATATGATCCCATGTGCTTTATGTCAATACAGTATGCTATTGTTCTCTGATAATTTTCAAGAATGCATTTCCACATTCTGATAAAACAAGATTAATTAGTATTTGACTGGGTGATCATTGCATGTGAGCTGCATGGACAACATCATCTTAAGAGAAAAACTATTTGATAAAGAGGTTTCAGGAAGACCATTGTGTGGCATAGGGACTGTACTGACTACTAAGCATTTACTTTTCTCCCCATACTTGTTAGATGCATAACACTCAGATCCTGATCCAGCAAACTGTATAACTGATATAAGTTTAATTTTATGCAATTCCCCCTCCTCCCCCCCACTGACATCACTGGAGCAAGCATATATTATTTAAATGTTTGACTGAACTGGGATTAGAATGCTTAATGCATTGCAAGGATTGAGCTCCTAATTGATGAGTTCATATTCACTCGCCATTTCTACAGGTATCGTAGGTCTCAGTTGCTTTCCAGGGTTCAGGGAGAACACGCTACTACCATGCCCCTTCTGGGCTTCAGCATGAGACCCCTGTTGTATCACGCCTGTTCCTGGGTCTGGTGCATGGATGACTAGGTCAAGCCCATCCTCCTTCCCATCCTCTTTAAGATGATGTACATCAACAGGGCCGAATGATGGAGCAGTCCCCAGAGGAACAGTACCATGGTAGGCTCAGGCAGGGAAGAAGGGAAACTCTTTCCTCCATGAATGTATCTGTCACTATCTGGCCTACACAGAATACTGAATTAATTGGAATCAAGCTAGGTATGATTGATGAGTCCTTAGGATACAATAAATAAATCAGAGAAGCCAACATATAGTAGGTAAGCTAAAATGAAAGTTTAGATTTTGTAAAACATTTCTATTGCAAAGGACAGGTGTTTATGGGGCCCTGATTGCAGTATTTTCTGTATGTCTTTCTTAATACAGAAAATGTCATGCTATGGCTGTATCCACAGGAATGCCATTATAACCTACAACAAACTATTGCTCTAGCTACTAATTTGATCCTGTATAATATATCAACTTTTTCAGACATCAAAACGTTTGTCCACAATTTTAAAATCTCTAACCTAACGGTAATATGTTTTTGATTCTCAAATGTCAAATAGAAAAGCTACTTAAAACCCTGGCTACGCCAGGTACTTATTACACTAAACTCTCTCCTCTCTTCCCTTTGAATTCTCTCTCCTCTCCTCCTCTCACATATACTTCTTTTTCTAAAGAATTTAATTCTTGCCAGCCCACATCATACTTGTACACCTGATTTAATTATTGTAACTCCTCATTCTGTCCATATTCTCTACGTCATTTACAATTACACTATATTTCAGTTTCTCTCCTTTTTGCACAGATTCTTGTACCTGTCACATGCATCATGAAAAACAATGGTCTCTCTGATACTGTACTGTGCACCCACAAGTGCAGTTCATTGAAATCATAGAAAAGTAGGCTGGAAGGAACCTCCAAAGGTAATCTAATCCAAGCTCCTGCCTGAGGCAGGATCAACACAATCCAAACCATTTTACATAAATCCATTGCCTAAACTATAGCAAAACTACACAGTCAACCTTGTCCCAATCACAAGATATAGCACCCTAATCTTGCCACTGGTAAACAAGGGGGACCATGGCAATCAACACTGTACTGCTGCAAAGGGTGTTAAAATATGCTCCAGACATCCAAGGAAGAGGACCACATCCCCCACTATACAGGAAAGCAAACCCCTCCCCCCTCCCCCACCCCACAAACCCTACCAATCTGACCATGCAATAAAATTCCTTCCTGACCCTAAATATGGCTCTTGGTCTGACCCTAAGTGGAGACAGGGTGGAAGGGGAAGAGGCCGAAGGTAGTCAGGAGGGAACAAGGGCAAAACTTTCCAGCCAGGGTGTGCACCCCCCACCTTCTCTGGGCTCCAAACCACACACACACACCCACAGCCCCCCACACATTCACAAATAACCCCTCACACACACACTTCAAAAATAGCATCTCATGATTTACACTCCAAATCTCTTGATTTTTAAGTATTTGTCTCATGACTTTCGACATGGTGGGGTTGACAATACTGTGCTTGTTCATAGCGTAACAGATGACTGAGGGAGTTGGAAATTGTGAGATGGTTCCTCAGAGAACAGCTAGGAAGCAGTCAGTCAGAGGGACTAAAAAGCTACAGAAGCTTGTTTACTGCTCCAGAAGTAAAACTTGCTTTTCAGTTTTTCTTTCACATATGTCTGTATTTCCTGAGCCTAGTGATCACTACAATAAGTTATCTGGATGCTTTGGAAAATCCCCTGTTATAGACGGCCAAATATTAGTTTAAGAATGCAACTGATAGGAGATTTTAAACAAAACAGTTTCAAATTCAAATAATTTAGAGAAACATGTTGATTTAAAGGCAATCATTGTGAAAATGAAACAAACTTTTCTGATAATGTTGGAACAAGCAATTTTGACCATTTAAAAAAATGTACTTTCCATTTTTTGTTTCATGACAGTATTTTAAAACAACACCCCTTTTAAAAAGAAAAAATATATTTTTTTAAAAGGTCAAAGTTAAAATGAGATATTTTGAGAAGTACAAAATGAAATTTACTTGGAATTTCATTTTGTAAGATATGTTGATATATCTGTTCTGTTTCAAAACAGAAAAGAAACGGGAATCTGGGAATTTCCCTAAAAATAGAAAATTGAGGTCACCCCCAACTCAACTTTAAATTTAGGTCCCTATTTTAAAAGAATACATTAATTGCCCTTGCAAATTTAAGTAACTTTATGGCTAACATTGAAGCAATTTTGTATTTCAGGAACAAAGATTTAATAGAAGTAATACAAAGTGCAATAAAAAGACAATGGACAAACACTGACTCTCATGCTTATTTTTAAGTATATGAATGGCACTGTTCCTGTGAATAGTTTGGAGGTTTTGTAAGAGTAGGACCGTAATTTTCAATATTTTATGTTGGGCCTAGAGGAGTTCTGTAAAGTTTAAGTAGGATACCATGACAGTGGTGGCATAAAAACCTATCATTTAAATCATTACAAATTTTTAATTCAAAGTAGGGAAAATGCTTGCATTAGTTTTACAAAGCCACAACCTGAGTTAAATTAGTGATTTATCTTTACTAAGAAATTTAAGTTAAATACTTAAATCACTTGATTTAAGTCATTCTGCCCTGTTGACCCTTGACTCTACAAGGTCTAGGCCTTTGTCCATTTAGACCAGTATCTTAACTCTAGTCAGTATGAGACATGAAACAGCTGGTTAGATATTTGCATTATACTCAACCTAAGAATCCTAATTTATCTCAGAATTTCTCTTCCTACTCTGCATGCAGTGTTGGTCACAAGTATCTTGTATAAGAAAGGAAGCTCATGTTTCCTCTCTAAAAGCTTGCTTATTCTCAATACTGTTATTTTTTTCCCAGAAACAAGAATTAACTTTTACTTAATGGAAGCTGTTTAACAACCTATTATTCAATTTTAGAAAAGATTATATACAATTCATAGGTTTCATAGATATTAGGGTCGGAAGCAACCTCAGTAGATCATAGAGTCCAACCCCCTGCCCTGGGCAGGAAAGAACGCTAGGGTCAGATGACCCCAGCCAGGGTTTGTCTAGTCTCTTCTTAGATTAATAGGTTGCTAGGGGCTGGAAGGGACCTTGTAGATGATCAGGTTCAGAGTTCCCCCTGCACTAGGCAGAAAAAGGCAATTGGGGTCAGGTGACCCCAGCCAGGTGATAGTCCAGTCTCCTTTTGAAGATTTCCAGGGTAGGTGACTACTACCACCACTGGAGGGAGTTTATTTCACAGTCTGGGCACCCTGACCATGAAGGAGTTTTTCCTGGAATTGAGCCTGAAGCAGCCTTCCAGGAGTTTGTATCCATTGATTGGCTGGACTTCAACAACAGCATAAATAGTATAAGCCATGCAGTTAAACTTGGGGGGAGGAAACCGTAGAAACATTGTAAGGAAAACAGCATCTTTAGCCCCAATTACCTTAAGTCCTGTATAAATATCCTAGATATCTTTGACTCCAATACTCCCATGGTCACTGTAGCCTAAATGAAACCTCCTTAAAACATTGAGAAAGCATTTAATGTAGGAGTGGGCAATTATTTGGGATGTGGGCCACATAGGGAGTTTTGCTGAGCTGGTGTAGGCCGAGTCAGCACCTCCACCTCAAACGCCATGCAACAGCTCACCAAAACTCCCTCTGTGAGATTGGACCATTGGAGGGCAAGGAGTGAGGTCCAGGAGCAAAAGGGTTGAGTGGGGCTGGGGTGACACCAGGATCTTGGGGCAGTGACACTGCAGGGCCAGGGCAGAGCCACAATCCACTGCCCATGTACCCCTGTGACAGGCACAAGTTCTGTAAGCAGGGCATGCAGCGATTGGATTGTAGCTCTGCCCTGGCCTTGACCCCACACTCTGACCTTCTCAAGATCCTGGAACTGGTCCCAGATGCAGCTCGCTGCCTGACCACAGCCCTATCCCAGCTATCTGGCTGCATGCCCTGCCTATGTGGCTCCTAGACAGTCTCCATGGAGATCCTGGGATCATGAGGCAATGACAGCATGGGGCCAGGCACCAGGGTCAGGGCAGAGACATGATGTGCTCCCTTCATGCACATGCCTGCAGTATCAGGGCTCTGCCCTGGCCCCAGCCCCAGCCCCATGCTGTCATTGCCCCATGACATATCTGGTCATCTAAATTCTAAAAATTCCATGGCCAGTAATAGAATTCCTACTCATGCACAGGTAGGAATTCTATTACTGGCCATGTAAGTTTGTTCGCACAAACTATCAGGGATAGAATTCCTACCTGTGCGTAAGTGGCATTTTTGGCATTTAGGAACATCTATACATGTTCTGGAGTTGGGGGGGGAGCACTCTAATTAGAGTGGTTCTGAGAGCCTCTTTAATTAAAGCACTTGTATCATCACATGTATTCAGCATCCCGTGCTTCAAAATGGTGGTGGGGGTGCTTTAATTAAAGCTCATTAGTTAAAGCGCCCCCACTGCCATTTTGAAACATGGGGACACAATACATGTGATCATGAGGCTGTTAGAGCATGATTATTAGCATGCTTCAGCAGACTCACAGCAGACTTTATTAATCAAGTCTGCTCTGATATGTTCTAATTAGCACGTGTTGGAGCAGGGGTCTGTCACGTGTATAAGTGTTCTAGATGATCATGTATGTTATGTAAATGACCAAAGATGGACACTTATGTGACCAGAAAGGGGGCAGAATACCACCCAATATGCACCTCTTTGTCTTACAGTGATCCAAAAAGACAAACAATTACTTGGTAACTCTTACTCAAGTTAAAAAAAAAAAAAAAAAGGTTGTGGTGTGGTTCTAAAGACTCCAACCCCACTAATGCAAATGGTGGAATCAAAGTATCTTCATACAATGGGTCTTTATTTTTTTCAACCTTTTTTTAAAACTTGGATAGTACAATCGAGACCAGAAGGCAGAAATGAAAACAAGCAAGTTTTTCCCCACCCCTCCATAAAATCCTACTATATAAAAATGATGTTAAGGGTGCAAAGTCAAAGTTAGGAGAGATTGGAATTACGGTGGTTTGTTCAACTTAAATTTGACCTCCTTATGTATATGAATTATGACATAGTCTTTATACGATTATTGCAGGTTATTTTGCTACAGAAACCTTGCCTCATTTCATGTGCTGGACAGATAGAGCTAATTCTCTTTCACTTTATTGCCTATGGTTTAAGGGGACTGAGCAGGCAGTACGCAGCCTGAAGATGGAAGCAGACCCAATCACAAGGTTATATGTTAGGCAGGAGGCCGCCTGATTGGTGGAGAGGCTGGGACCCAAGAGCAGAGATGGCAGTTGCTGCAGGCAGTTGAAGGAACAACATTACCCAGCCACAGATTTGCTGCTCCCAGAACAGCTTGGAGGTTCACAGTAGGAACTATAGGGATGGAGGAGGTTCTTGGTCCTGGGGCATGACCTGAAACTACAGCCTGCTGGGGTTGGATGGTGTGGTGGGGCTGCTTGTGGCAGGGCAGTTTCTAGGAAATGCCACACCTGTGCCTCCCCAGTGAGAAGTGAGGATAGGGCACCGGAAAGCCTCAGCCCCTGCAGCCTTGTGGGTGACCCTGTGAAGGGGGATGGCTAGGGGAACACACCCTGACAGAAAAGCACAGGGCCGAGGCCCACAGAGTGAGGCCTGAGGCTCAAGGGGCATTAGGCCCAGCAACCTAGTGAAGGGCAGGGTAGAAGCCCAGTGAAGGAGCCAAGTGTTGAGGCCCCAGTGAAGGGCAGGGTATTGAAGCCCAAGTGTGGGAGCATAAGAAGAAGCCCCAGTGAGAGGGGCATGAAGGCCAGGTAGGTCTGAGAATGTCTGAGGCCAAGTTTGGACCAGGTGAGGCCAAGTGCGACTCAGATAAGGGGCCGGGGGAGTAATAGTGGATTTGGATGCCATCTACTAGGCATGGAATATGGTATAAGGGGAGGTTCAGAGCTCTATACTTGCCCTTGGCATCAAGGGAGTTAAAGGGGCAGTCTCCCTCCTGTGAACAACTTAAGTTAAATTAAAGGTGAGGTAGGTGGGTGGGCTGCCCTAGACAAGTGGGTGGGCCAATGTTCAGACTGGCCCCAGGATGGTCCACTTGTTACAGTGTCTAGATGGTATATACATAGCTGTGTAACTGCAGTTTTTAACAGCTCTGGGTACACAAGTGCACAGGCACCTACTGGGTCTGCTGAGGAAGGCTATGATATGGCAGGTCAGGGATGCAGTGATATATGCTCACCAGTTCCCAAAGTTTGTAGCTGGGAAGAAAAACCCATGACTAGTGAATGGTAAGATTAAAGACCACAGATTAAGCATTAAGCAATCGTTCTTCAGCCCTCCTCTTGAAGCTGGCCTCCTAGGCAGCCAGGAAAATGATATATTTTAGGCCAGGAGAAAAAGTAAGCCACACCATGTGTACCTCAGTGAAAAGGACAAAATCTGAGATTTGAAGGGGGGGCCCTGATTTCTAGCTTAGGCCTTGCCCTCAGTGGGGCAGAAACTTTCCCACTGCCCTCTAACCAATGACTGTTAAATGCAACATGCAGTGGGTCAGCTTCAAGAGGAGAGCTGAAGAAGGGTCTGAATACCATATTTACTCAAATACAAGACAAGGTTTTTTCCCCAATCAGCATGGGGAAATTGAGGAGGAGGGGTTCCCAAACTGATGTGGTGCTTCATGGTGTCCAACACCATCAGATAGTTCAGGGATATCTGTGCTGAGCACATCATGGGCAAGCACCAGCACGTGGATTCCAACAGACCCCCAGTCATAAGCTGCAAAGAGGGGACTACCTGACTGTCCCCTCCAATGGATCATGACTGAGTACTCTAATAACTGGACACTCCCTCACCCCCACAATTGTACTCCACATACCATTACTTGTATCTACGTGTACTCTTTAAAACCACCACTTTGTAATGATGCAGTTTCCTTGTGCAAGGCATTTTCTATATTCTCTTCTTTGTAAGTGTCATGCCCCTAGCTCTGCTATCCCTGACCCCAATCCATCCCTGGGCTAAGTAGGCTACAGTCTTACTATGTAACTTAGTTGTGTCCTCCCTCCACCCACTGTGCACTATGTAGCCACCTTTGTTCAGGTCTTAGTATCTCTTTTACCCCTTCAATTTTGTAACTTCTTTTTAAAAAATCACTAATAAAGTTAAATTTGTTCTTATCAGTTCAGATGTAGAACTTTAAACTGCTGCTGTGTTCATGCGGGAGGAGCGAGGACCCTGAAATGAAGAGTCACTAGACCCTGGGACAGAAGACATACCAAATACGGAGGTAAGTAGAAGAGGCTTCCTGGTGAGGTTCCAGGGGAAGACAGGACATTTGCTTTGCACCCAGGAAAGTTGCTGGTGGAGAGAAAAGATTTCTTAACAAAGATCATGTAAGACCTACTGAAGGTAAAGCTTATACATTTGCATTGGCTCATTTGCATGCTGGGAGGAGCAGAGTGGGAACTTGATTTCAGAAACCTTAAGAGCAGATCAGATTTGTGGCAGCAACTCAAGATGGCCAGGGGGACTCCCCAGCTGCAGGCTTTTGAATATGCCAGAGGAGGAACAAGGAGGGAGCAGCTGGTTATAGTCCAAATGTACTCTGGCCATATAAAGGAAAATTACTTAAGTTTTTGGCTTAAAAGACACTGTCAGAGAATAGAAAAAGTGGAAGAAGTCCTAGACAAATTGGGGGTGTGGACTGGAGCCTGCAAAGCCAGGGCAATGCTGAAAAGTATGCCTGGGAACCCAGATGAGGTGCAGCATCTCCCTGGGCCCCCACAGGGACTTTGTCTTCCACTGGGGGGAGGGAGGAAACTCTGTTGCAAATGCAGGAAGCAGGGGAACCTGGTGGCATAATGCCCAAACAAAACTTGTGCCATGTGCAAAGGAAAAAACATGAAGTAGTGTAAGCAAGACTGTTACTGTAATTTGTGAGAGGAGGAGCATGTATTTAAAGACTACCCCAAATCCTTTGCAAACAAAGTGAAAAAAGGGGGTGACTGCAGTAACCCCAGTGGTCCCAAATCCCCTGGACCAGCTTCCTCTGGCAGAAACAGAGAACCCAGAGGCAGTGGAAGAGGATGGAACAGGGGAGGGAACCCAGAGAGAAGAGGAAAGGACAGTTCCCCTCCCCACCATGTACTAGTGCTCTTTTAAGAAGCTAAACGAGGAACTTGCAAGATTATGAAGGGAGCAGGAGATGGAGGGGGAGAAAGCCACAGAAGCTGAAGGGGAACCCAGTGCAAAAATGGAGATTTAGGGGAGACGGGAAAAACCCTCAGGGAATCCAGAGACAGACCAGGATGGCTGGGAAATTCCAAAGTGTAAGAGAGGTCTGAGGTGCCCCCATGCCCACACCAACTGGAAAAAGGAGCCCATCTCCCTGAAGGACAGCCACAGGCTGGTGAAAAACCTGAGCCTAAGTAAAGACCTTAAAAAGAAAGGGAAATGAATGGGAGACTACCACTGTCCCCCATCACAGCTTTCATTATGGGGATTTCACAGCTTTCATTATGGGGATCCTAATAGTCTCATTGAATGCAAGGAGCCTGTTAAAGAAAAAGAGGACTGGGGAAAGAAATAGAGGGCTTGTGAGGTGGCGAGGGACAGGAAGGGGAGGAGAGGGGTGGGTAGAGGGCACAGAAGTGGTTTTTGCATGATTGTAACAGTTAAAGGAGATGGTGGTGGGCACACAGATGCGTGGATGTATGGTTGCAGTTATTTTAACAAGGATGACGATGATGAATTGTGGATGTATGTTATGGAGTGTCAAGTGAACCATGCTGGTCATGAGACAGGATGGTAAAGGTATGGTGGGGGGTGGTATTTGTTTGCACTATATATAAGTAGGTACAACAGTGCTGCTTAAAATGTTTATGGAGTACATGTGTTAAAACTTGCAACCATTTCAAAAACGTAAAAAGCATCAATTCTGCATGAACTAAGTCTATGGGTGCCCACAGTAATCTGCCTATATACAAACTACTACAGGCAAGTTTATTTCTAAGTCAGTGTTTTCAGATTTGCCCCTTATTTTCATGTGCTCAGGGAGAGCAAGGTCTGACAGCAAGGGGAAAGGGGAAGAAGACTACAGGGGGAAGATGTTGGAGGCGTATAAGGCAAGGGGGCCACCTGATGCCCCACAGATTTATCTTCCCTGTTGTAGCAGTGGGAGGGGAACACATTTAAGGCAAATCTCCAATAATTAGATTGTACACCTGGAAAAGTTACAAATGTTCCATATGTAGAATTTAAATATTGGGGATCATCTTATATTCAGGTTCACCTTATATTTGAGTAAATGTGGTAATAACGTGTGGCCTGGTAGTTAGAGAACTTTGCTGGGCAGCAGATTGGGGGGGGGGGAGTTGGAGGAGGGGTTCCTGTGTGGCTTGCATGGCCAGAGGGAGCTGTGCCGTGCGCATGGGAGGGGGTGCTGTGTAAGCCATGTGGTACATTCAGCCAAGGGAAGGGCAGGCTAGGTGTGCTGTGCATGGGGCGGGAAGAGTGTTGGACAGCTTGCCTTTTCCCTGCTCCTAGCTGCATATGCTAGGGAAAGGTAGCTCATGCAGCACATGTGGCGGGGGGAGACCCAGGCTGTGCATAACATGGAGGGGGTGCTGTATAACCCACGCAGTGCATTTGGCTGTGAGAGAGAAGCCTGGCTGCCCACTCTGTGTGAGCAGTGACTAAGTGGGGGTAGGGGGTACCTGTGCAGTCCCTGTTTGCTCAGAAATTGGACAGTTCTGAGCTCAAACATCAGAATATCCATCTCTATTTCACCCCAAAGTGAAATAGAACCCCAAACTCCGCACTAGGGCTAAGAATTGCAGTTACCTGGCTGCATGGATAACATTTATGTGCATAAAGTGAATTAGAATTTAGCCTTAAGTGTCAAACTGGTTCAATACAACATAAATAAAAACTGTTTTGGTCAGGGAAGCTGCCCTTAATGTTTTTCAAGATAAAATGAAGTAATACAATATTCCAACTATTATGACACATCACAATGTGGGTGTAATAGTACATATAATGCACTATTGCTACTATTATCATGAACAAATGTCAAATAATATATATTATACAAATTAAAAATAAAATAAAATTTCAAACTTTTTCATAAAATATATATATATTTAAGAAACTCTA
The DNA here is from genome assembly GCF_030867095.1 of Alligator mississippiensis. Classification (NCBI taxonomy): domain Eukaryota; kingdom Metazoa; phylum Chordata; order Crocodylia; family Alligatoridae; genus Alligator; species Alligator mississippiensis. The sequence continues at coordinate 93,249,220 of NC_081827.1, read as the reverse complement.
TGTTGTAGAACAGGTAAGCAACCTACAGCTAGCTGGCCAGATCCAGCTCACGGATGTGGGAATTCAGTGGCATTTGACAGTGGTGGGTTTTGGCAGCACGTGCTTCTCCTGTGCCTCAGTGATAAGAAGTGGCAGTGTCTGTAGGCACTTTTTCCATGCCTTGGCAGGAGTAGCTGGGTCCTAGCACCCACTATCTTGTCTTTGATTTGGGGTTGAACTAAGCAGTCCTAATTTGGCACTTCCTAACTTTAGAGTGCACTGTAGTGCAATCTTAATGTCCTTTTAAAGTACACTCTATTGGCTCAGTTTTATTCTCAATTTTACAGCATATCTCAGTCTGTGCCTACTGAAACCATGAAAGCAAAGAAAGGAGGTTTGGAAAGGTGGAGAGTTACACAGAGCCTCTGACACTGATTAAAGTCTTCAAAAGGGGTCTTTACTGTCTGAGTATTCAGAGTTCCTTTAATATGTGTTCAGCCAACAAGAGGATCAAGAATGAAAGAAGAGTCATTCTTTCCTACCTTCTAGCACACTGCCATCTCAAAACCAATTAGGAATGCAAGAACAGAGGACATCAGCCTTTATCTTATGTCTTCATGCCGGGGGGGGGGGTATGGGAAGGGAAGGAAGATATTTTTCAGGCAGGAGAGAAAAGAGAGATGTATGTGGCATCGCTAGCAATGGGTGGGGGGGAGGGGGAGTGGAGGAAGACAAGATAGTGTGCACAATGGGAGTCATCCAGAGCCCTAGGGATGGAAGGGTAGGGGACTCAGCATCCTTAAATACAGTGGATGGAGGGATGGCCCATAAAGAAACTGTGGGAGAGAACATGAGGATGCATGGACATTGGTGTGTGCAATGAACTTGGCTAACAGTAGTAACAAAGCATATTACCTGCTTGTTCTATACAATTATAAATGTACTAGCCAATTGCCCATCAAGAATGATGGGGGGTGGGGCTGGGATAGAGTGCCGCCACCTAATGCCCCTTGGTGCCACTGTTCTGCCTCTTGCAGGGAGCGGGGTTGGGGAGCCGGGGTCAGCTGTTCTGGCTTTGGCTCCCGCACCCTCTGTCCAGTCCTTGGCATGGCTTCAGACTCATGACAGCGCTCCCCCATGCTTGGAGAACTCTGATTGGCTGTTTCTGTCAGCCAATCAGAGTGTGAATAAAGCATTACAGACAGACAGACAGACGTAGGCTTTTATAATATTAGAATGTTAATAATTTTATCAAGCATTCATGAAGTCCCTTTATATACCTATTAAGCCCATTTCACAGGGACATGAACTAAGGCATGGAGAAGTGGTTTTCCCAAAGTTGTGTTACAAATCAATAATAGAGCTGGGAAGGGAATCTCAGTATCCTGACTCTCAGTCTTATGACAACCACAAGATCATTCTTCTCTTTTTCTCACCAACAGTGTTTTCATAACTCCCTTTTCCTTTTTCAGTCTTAGTTTTTCATATCTCATGCCGTGAAAGCAATCAATTCATATTTTAAATAACTATATATTGACAAGAGTCAGCATGTATGTGAATGAGAGAGAAATCTATTCTTTGAAACACGGTGAACCAATCTAACGAACAAAGAGTTGGATATTGCTAGGAAGCAACAATTTATTTGTATCAGTGCTCATTGGCATACTATTCTCTATTCTCCATGAAAGCTGTTATTTTCCTGAACAGAAAGTGAAGAACTGGCAAATAGATTGGTGAAAGCAGAAGAGGTTAAAAAGTAAATTAGAATAAAGAATAAAGTTCTGGGACTCACTCTAACCATATTTCCAAACTCCAAGGAGATGGTAAGTGAATAATAAGTTTCCCTGGAAATTTATAATTCCTCTCTGGGAACAAGTCATGCCAAGGGAGTTATGTTACAAAGTTAACACAATTACAATATTCATACTGTAGTTAATACTGGTTCAAGGTTAAAAACAAACTAGCTACTCTGCAGATGTGTATCCTAGTGTGGCAAAGCTGCTAGGAGTTATTATTTCCTCATAAATTCCTACTTATCTTACAGTTACGGTCTTACTGGGCACTGCAGATGATAACAGCTCAGGGGCGCACACCTGAAACAATCAAAAAGCTCTGCTTGTTTGGTCTGGCTGCAGAAGAATGGCTACAAATTAGCTACTACTGAGATAGATACTTAGTTCTGTTTGAAAGTGTTAGAGGCAACAATCTCCTAGGATTTGGTAACTTGTGAGTGTCTCAGAAACAAAAATTGTATGAATTGTATGTCTGCAAAAGCAAATTGCGACTTGGGAAATGGGAGGGTCCTGAAGCCTTTAAATAAAGGGCTTTTTCCCTCCTCTTCCTGACTGTTGGAGGGAAGGCTACTAGTATCTGGCCAGCAGCATATGGGGAGCAGAATGCTTTGGCTTTATATTGGAAAACTTGACTAGTGTACATGCATTTAGTTTTTCTTTGTTCTTAATCTACTAGTTTTTAATATATTTAAATAAATCACTATCATTTGTGTTTGCACTAAGGTTATTCCTCCACAGTAGTGTCTTGAGGACAGGTCTGAGCTCTCCCAATAGGGAAAAGTTTATAATAGCTTATACTTGTTTGAAGATTTTATCCCATTTTATAGTAAATGGTAGTAGTGTAACTGGGGAGAAGGGGCTGGGGTGGGGGAGGGGGGGGGTTAATCAGGGTAGCCTTTGTGCAGGAGATAGAAAAGTAACTGCTGCAACCACAGTGACAGCTGACCACATTGCTGTAATCAGCAAAGAGGTAGCTGGAGCTGTCCTGTTTGTCCTGGCTATGCCTCTGGTAGTTGTAGCTGAATGAGGGATGGCAAATGTGCCAACTGTAATAAGCCTCATAGTAGTGAGAATACATTAACAAATTGTTTTTAAGTCTAGCTAAATTTAATTACTTAGGAACTAATGGACTGTTTGTATTACTTATTTCTTGAAAAATATACTTGTATCAGAAATTAACTAAGGAGAAGAGTGAAGGCCAAATTAGCTCCCTGAGTAAACATGTTCAGTTCTAGTTAAGATAGGTGAATGTGATTCTGTGATTTTCTATTCATTACGAAAAAGAAGTGTGTTCATACCTCAGGTTAGCTAATACGAGTGTCGCAGGGCACTAAGGTGCCTGCTCCTTTAAGGGCAGAAACTGCCTAGAGAGAGGGCCCTAGGAGCCAGGCAGAAACCCCACAGGTGCAGGTTACCTAATGAGGGAATTAGCTTGCACCTGCACCCGGTCAGCTGACCAGAAGAAGGCAAGGCCCTGGGCCCATATAAGCCCCAGGACTGGGGACTGAAGGCAGTTAGGGCCCTGGCAGCTACCAGGGGAGTGGGGTTCATACAGAAAAGCACCACAGAGATACCCGAGTGCCTGTGCTACTGCTAGCAAGACTAATAAAGTTTAGGAGCTCCTAAAGTATCTGGGGCTAGGAGGCACACATTGTTGAGGGAGAAACTGGCCCTCTTAAAGAGACAGAGTGTGACCTTTAGTATTAGGGTTGCTGTTACATTATAGCCCAGGGGCTCATATTTATGTTGTTGCTTTTAATCCGGAGAACCACGCTGAGGCTATTGGGCATAAGACGACCTCATTGGGGCACACTACCGTGCAGAGCCCCAATGCCAGTGAGGGCACAGCAACAGGTATGCAGGCAGCCAGTGAGGGTGCAGCAACAAGGCTGCGGAGAGCCCAGCACCAGTGAGGCCACACAGACAGGCCTGCAGAGAGCCCAGTGCCAGTGAAGGTGCACAGACAGGGGCCAAGGGCCCAGTGACAACAGAAGGCTGAGCTAGATCAAGTCCTCAGAGGAACAACATTTGAATACCACCCGTGAGGTAGTAAAGGGGCGGTTTTGGAGCCACGCATCTAGCCCATAAGGCTTGGGATGTCCTGCGAGACACTTACTTAAAGCAGGACCCAGCAAGGGGTCTAAGAACCACACAGTTTAGTGGGGTCCACCAGGACTGTGACTGCATAGCAACTTGAGGGCAGCCTCCCCATCTACCATCTATTACCTTAACCAACAAGACGTGGCAGGAGAGAATAGAAGGCACCCATAGGGCAAAGCTGGCACGGTCACAGGGCCCTACGGTCACCCCATGACAATGAGATAAAATCCTAATGAGTACATGGCAGCAGGGACAGATTCAGGGGGCTACAGTGGTGCATTTACAAATCCCCACCCCCACTTTGGTTACGGGTACTCCTAATGTATAGAACTATCATCTTAGCAGTGACAAATAACACTTCCATTCTGGAAGCAGTAAGGGAGTCAATTGATTTGTGGCTCATTTATAACCTACCTGATGCCTTCAAAACTCTCCACTGCCCAGGTGTTAATTACTTTCTCTCCTTTTAATTGGTCTGACATCCAGCTCATCAAGCTATCCTTTCTTCTTTAATTCTGTTGTCTGTTTGCTGCTTCTGGTAATGTAGCTCCTATTTCACAGCCCTAAAGACTGTTTTTAACTCTAGCTAAAAACATTAACTCAGGAGTGGAAATAACTTTTAGTGAAGCACTGAATGTACTGTCAAGATTCCCAAGAAGGTTAGATTTTGTTTTATAAGCCTGAATAAGAGGTGTTCATTTAACTCTAATGACTGCAACACTAGTCAAACAATCTCTTTTGATTATGTTTTGCCTAGTTTGTTGTATTTTTTATACATAATATATGATATAGGAAATTAATGCATATTCCAACAAATTTGTATGTTTCTGCTGTGATCTGAAACTCAGTAATATAGCCCTAGGCCCCTAGTTTATTGGTAAAATTTCTTTGTTTTTAACTTGAGAAAAATATGCATTGTGTTGTATATGATGATGCACCATACCATCTGCACTGCCACTTTTCAAAATCCTAGATCTACCCCTACAAAGCAGTTCGTAGATTTTGCATCACTTTGTAGGAGAGATCAAATCCTGTGTAACAAGATTTGGTGGCTTGGGTTATCCCAGAGTCTTATTTCAACCTGTTAAATGTGAAAAATGCAGATCCTGTCTTAACTTTAATTTTATTTCATGTTAGCTAACTTGATTCATGTTTTTATTTATGAAGATTTAACCTCTGGGGCTAGGGAGAAACATTCAAAAAGCCTGAGTCTGAATTGATTCAATCTTTGCCACTTAATCTAACCTGCCTAGGCTGAATCGATTTGTAACTACACAGGCATCTTCTCTGAACTGAAGAAATGCAGGCACATGCCTGCAGTGGTTCAGGTTAGAAGCCGGGGGTGCTGGAGCAGACCTCCCTTCCCTTCCATAGTGCTGAGCTGAAGGGGGGGGTGTGGCCAGGCCCCAGCAAGATGCTCTTATTATGGAGGGGTTCCCCTCTGACCTTGCTGCTCCTGACCAGTGAGGGAATCAGCAGGGAGTTACACAGCATTTACTTACACAGCTGGGAGTTACACAGGGAATTGATAAAAGAGCATTTATCAGCCCATCAGAAAAAGAAACCCTCTTTTATTAGTTCAAGCTCTTCTTAAACAGCTTTTTCCAAGGAAGGAAGGGAAGGACATTACCAGCTACCTGTTGATTAGCTCCAAAAAGCCCTGACCACACACTGTCCTATCTGCCTTTATCATGTCTGCCTTACACAGACACCTCTCAGCATTAGCTAGCATACCACATGCTGGCTATGTTCTGTGCTTTGGGAGAGGGGAGGGGAGAATCCCTACTAGAGCAGGGAGGGGTGGCAGTGGAGGGTGGGAACAGGGAAGCCACACAGATGCTGCTCTCTGCCAGAGTTCTAGCCAGGGAGAAGAGGGGAGGGGCCAGCCCAGCTCTCTGGAGCAGAGAGCCCTGCCCAGGGCTGCAAAGCATCTGGGATGCTAGGGGACTCTGTTTTAAGTTAAACCAGGAAGGGGTCTAGGACAGACATTGCATAAACTAGTTTAACCCAAATCAGTTAAGTCTGATACTACATTCAACTAGGTTTACCTCAAACTGGTTTCAACCATTTTCAAACTGGTTTATATGAACCGAATGTCTTTATGGTTTGTGTGTCTGTTACAGGTTTAAACCAGTTTCTGATCACTTAAACCAGTTTATATGTAATGTCTGTGTCTAGCCTGGATGTCAGAGATGTCAGAGTTTCTGCCAAGGATCTCTCTCTCACTCTGTTGAGACACAAGGTAGGATAGAGAAGCATTTTAAAGACTAACTGGCTAAGAGAATCATGAGCTTTCATAGGTATTCTCTATTAGATACTAGGAATGGACTGTTCAAAATCTGTTTGTTTGAGCAAATTATTCAGGATAATATTTTCACAAGCTGTGGCAGACCAAGAGCACTGAACTGCAGATGCTTTTCTGTCTAATTTTTAGAAGTGCAGAATACCTATCATTCTACTAAAGTTAGCAGGATCATCAGCTGCTCAGCACTTACAAAAAATCAGAATCAAGGTGCTCAAATTGAATCTGCTAATTCTTAAGTGCCTAAGATCACAGGTAGACAAGGTTCCTTGGGTGAATTTGATACCTTTTATTAGACCAACCCAAATAGTTGGAGAATATTTATTAAGCAAGCTTTCAGGTTCAAAAACCCTTCGTCAGGCTAAGGAAGTTTCAGCAGTTGGCGTGTGCTCTTCCTGGATGGAATGAAAAGTAAACAAGTTACTTTTGAAATTTTTGGTCTTAGTTTTTCTAAGGGCATCAGGTTCCCATCTATAAATGGCAAATAATGGTATATTTAAACCATTAGTAGATGTAAAATACTTTCAGTTTCTCAGGTTTACGGTGCTGGAAAATGGCAATTGCTTTTGGAAAATGGAGGAAACAAGTGGCTTCTAGGTTTATATGCATTTTTAAAAAAGCATTAAGATTGCTAAATCAACAGGTAGTCAAAAGTTAGAAGATTGAAAAATTTCTTTGAGGTGTCCCTTGATAAAGATCTTTATTGTGGACATTCTTCCCAGTGATACCTTCTGAAGCCCTCTGGTACTAAAGGATGGGTAGCCTCAGTATATGAAGACCTGACAAATAGATCTGTACTGGACATGTCTTGATTAAATGGATTTTCAGCAGAAAATTTTGATTTACTGAAACAGAAACTTATTTTTCTTGAAACTTTAGTCAGGAAAGATTTCTCAGATTCAAGATAGGGCTTCTGGTCAAAATGAAGCACCCCAGCCCAGTGCTTGGCTGATAAGAGCTAATAGTCACATCTCTGTGATGTGGGGGAGAGGTTTGAGTCCCTTGTCTAAATCAGACAGATCAAGGACATGAATCTGGGCCTCTCATATCTCCTACCATACACCAACCAGCTGTCTTGGGGTCTGTCATTTTGACCAAAAATACTTCAACCTGAGGAATCTTCACTAATTAAAGTCTCAGTAAAAGTTCTCATATCAATGAATTAACATTTTCTTATGAAAAACAATAACAGCTTGCTAAGTCAAGCACTGAAAAGTTAAAAGCTGGTGGAATTTAGGTACATTTGCTGGTTTCTGGAAATGAATTATGACAAGTCTTTAGCAACATTATCACACATCCTGGCCTCATACAATGCACAGTATGATACTATTCTGAAGACAAATCAGGGTTTTGCAGTGAATGAAACTGTTGTTTAAAGGACCCCTGTTCCATCAATTACAGAAGTTGAAATGTATTTACTAAATGAGATAGGGGTCCACAGGAAAATAAATGATGTTCTCTTAGTTTAGGCTGTCCTGGAGAACTGAATTTTATCCCTGGATATATCTACATTGCACTCTGCACTGTGGTGTGTACAGACACCTGACCTAGCTTTAAAGGAACTACCAGAAAAGTTCAACCTAGGCAGCATGGAGACTGTGTGGGCTAATTTACTCTGTTCTACATTGTCCTTGTGAGAAAGTTTGGGTCAAATGGGTCAATAGAGTGGGACTGTGCAGAAAGGGTATAAGTCTGTACTCTGAAATGAATTTTGGTACTATACTTATTTCATAGTCTGCTGGTCCTTGAGTCTCCTTCCCAATTAGTTCTCAGACATGACTGCCAATAGATATAATATATCATATGCCAGTTTCTTAAGCTTCCTTGGACAAATATCACTTAATTCTGATGATTCATATATTTTAATTATCTAAGTATTTTTATATGACTCCTATATATTCTCTGTATTTAATATCTTAATGATCATCATTAACTTTTACTGAATTTCACTCAACTCCCTCCTTCATTCTTTGTAATGAAAAACCAAATTAACTCTTCAGTAGTTCAGAATAGTCTTCATGTCTTCTATCATCTGAACTACAGCAGCTGTCAAATTTCTTCAATATTTAACTTGACATATTTATAAAATCTTTTCCTATTTCATTTTATTCCCATAATTAAGATTACATTATGTTCTCCTAAATTTTCCCTTAGTGTTTCTACTAAGGCCGTGAAAAATGCCTGTGTTTCCTTTTGGTTTCGGTGTTTCACAGGGACACTATTTCATTTTGATATTTCGTAGGGCTGTCTGAAATGGCTGCCTTTTCGTTCAGATTCAGCATTTCGGAGGGACAGTGACTTGTTTCGGTGTTTCAAATCACTGTCCCATTTTGTTTCAGCTGAAACTGTTTTGGAATTTCAACAGTGTTTTGGTGTTTCGGTCATAGGCTATAATGGGGAATCACAAAACTGCCTATAATTTTGTCATTTCTGGCCTGATTTGGATGAAGCTTGCTGGGATGCTTGCCCTTTCTGAGGACATGAAGCCTGTCATGTTTCAAGGAAATAGGTGCAGCGGTGCTTGTGAAACTGCACCTCAAAGTGTTCCAAGCAAAACTCATGACATGAGTGAGTCTGAAGGCAGAGTGAGGTGAAAACTGCAGGGATGGTAGCCCCTGCTGAGGGCATGAAGTCTGCCATGTTTCAAGGAGATAGGTGCAGGGGGTTTTGTGAAAGTGCAGCTCAAACTGTTCAAAGCAAACGTGTATCACTTGCTGGCAGCAGCAGACTGCTGTAATCCCGCATGTAGATCTAGGGGCCCGCTCCCCCCGGAAGGAGTCTGGCACAGCCCTACAGCTCTCCTGGATCTGTGTGCAGGATGACAGCAGGCTGCCGCCACTGGCTGGGACCAGCACCAGCACTGGATTCTTCCTGGTGCTTGGTGCAGGTTGCGCTGGGAAGACTCAGGTGCTGGCACTGGCTCCAGCCGGCAGCAGCAGCATGCTATCATCTGCATGCTTCACAGCTGGTGAGCGCAGAGTTTAAAAAAAAAAAAAAAGGCCCACACTCACTGGCTCTGGCAGCAGTGATTCGGGCCTCTGAGGGCTCGTGGCAAAGCTCCCCTGTACAGCGTGGGGCAGTGGGAGGCAGCAGGATGCCTAGCACCCATGCAGCACCTGCACCATTACGCGGGTGCAGCACAGCTTGGCAGGGCTTCACACACTGCCTGGGAGCTGCATTGGCTCCAGCAGTCAGCCAGAGCTCCCAGTCTGATCCCCAACTCTCTGATCATATTCCCCAGCTCTTCCTGGATCTGCATGCAGGGTTTCAGCAGGTTGCCGCTGCCAGCTGGGAAAATAGCCCAGAGCCATCACCATCACCACCTGGCAGTGGCAGCCTGCTGTCATCCTGCATCATCCGGGGGCCTACACCCTCCGGAAGAGCTGACGGAAGTGATGAGAGAGCTGGGGGAAAGATCGGGGACCTGGGGAATCAAACCAGAAACTGGGGGGTATATTCAGGGACCTGAACACTTCTTCAGTTCAATTTCCCAGCACTGGGGTTGGAAGGGACCTCAATGGCACATCGTTGTCACTGGCCAGCTACAGATGTCAATATCAGAGCAGTCCTTTCCCCCTCCTCCCCCTTCCTCTTTCCCTGCAAGCCCACCTTCGAAACAGCTCTGAAACATCTGAAACTTTTTGGAAACATCCAAATTGTTTCAGAAAATTTCCTAAATATTTTGGATGGTCAGTTTTTCATTTCAGAGCTGTTTCGGAGCCCTGCATTTTGTTTTGGATTCGATGTTTTGACCATCGAAACATCTAAATCTGAAATTAAATGGAATGGCCGCTGAAATTTCTCACAGCCCTTTTACTTGGAGTTTATGCCTTTTATTTGGAGACATAATAGAACACTTGAGCACCCTGGTTGCCTGTGGCTTACAGGGCAGCATCAATGGCTATGCTGCTGCCAGCAGTGGGTGGGCCAGCATAAGAGCTGCTGATATTTAGTGCCGCCCTTCTCCTGCCAGGTTCATTGCCCAGCGTTGGTGCCTCAGCTGTCCCCCTTCAATTATGCAACTATTTTTTCATGCTTGATCTTTTCTCTTTCTCTTTTTCCATTTTAGATGTAATTTATTTTCCATTTCACCTGCTTAAGTACCTGGTCACATAACCATCTAAGCTTTTTCTATGTCTTCAAATTCAGTGGTTCTCAACTTTTTGTGTAGCAGGACCCATTTATAAATATTGATGGCCTGTCCTGACCCAGTAAAGTGTTTAGGTAGCTTGCTGCCTGCAAGGGGAAGCCTGTGGTTTCCCATGTTTTTCTCCTTTAAAGGAGAACATCCATGTTTTCCATGATTGTTCACAACCCTTTCATATATTCTTGTGACCCACCTTTGGGTAGTGACCCACAGGGAGAGAAACACTGATCTGATTCCCTTTTGTATGAAGATTCCGTCTTGTGTCCCTCTACTGATTAATCTTTCCCCACAACTACTTTAGTTTCTCAAAAAGCTAATTACTTGTAGGCAAGTCTCACTGTATTACTATTTCCTACTAGCTCCATCCTTTATGCAGTTAAAAAGTGCTCTCAGTTAATCACTGGATGAGGTGAGTTTACCTACAGGTCTAAACCTCCAACTATTCTCTTCTTATTAGGCAATATGGTTTTAAAATATTAACATACCCAATGATGCTTTGACCAGCTTCCCCTAAGTCTCCTTCAGTGCATAATTTTTTTGGGTATTAATTTCACATGGTAAAATAGGTCATAATTTCCAGTGTTTACTAGTAGATTCAGGCCACTGGCTTCTAGCCCTTCTATCATTTTACAGAGACATGGGAAATAATTTCTTTCTTTTATCTAACATACAAAAAAAGTAACCACATGTCCCTCAAGTCTTCTGTTTTATGCAGGACAATTTCTCCTAATTTTCCCTTTTTTCTGCCTTTTTAATTTCTATATCATTTTTGTTGCCTTTCTTCATGGTTTTTGCCAGTTTTTCTATATCCTTCCTAATTCTGACTAGCAGCATTATACACATTTCAGGTATAGTCACTCCAAACCCCTGAAAGTTTTTTTTGTTCTCATCTTCAATATGAGCAGAGACAACCCTTATTATTTTGCCAGTAATAAATATGTCAAAAGACTACTCTATTGGCATGATATCTCTTATTTTAATATTCATTATTCTAGAGAAAGTCTTGATTCAACATATCACATTTAATGTTTTTCAGTTATTTGAGCTCAGAAATACCAAATGTGTGTTGCTATATTTGCCTATGCTGATATAACAAGGTAACAACAACAACAAATCTTACACGTGCTCTAAGATTTTTTACTGCTAGGCTAATCAATGTAATTGTGCTACCTAAATATGCTAACGTACTGAACTGAAGGAATTTAACCCTATCTCTGTATACTACAATAGTGCATATTTTAAGCTCAATACACTACAAGAACAAAAAGCTTGAACTACTAAGACTAATAACAAACCATGATCTCACACAGGCAGTCCCAAGAAACAATTTCACTGAGTTACATAATTTTGAGAGTACAATAAATGTTTATATTCCAAAATCAGCCATTAGGAAGGAAAGAGTTAAAATAAAAAATAATTTAAATGAGTACTTCAATAATGCACATGGTCCTAGAGAGAAAGTCAATTGCTGTGATTAGGGGACACAGGAAAACATTTTCAAACAGCTACCTAAAATGGCCCCAAAGTAAAGGTGGTCTGATTTCTGGAGGTCCAGGGCACCTATGTCTTTCATTAATTTCATGAGAAGTTAAGAAAACTCTGTTTAGACCTATGTTGTATGAAATCTATGTGCTCCTGGATAACAGGATAAGGCTTTGTAATTAAGGCACTGAGTGGGGACTCAGGAGATCTAGGCCACATCTGCATGGAAAATATACCGTGCTTGGAAGCAGCATAATAGTATCTCCAGAGCACTTTAGGCTGGATAATTAGCACCGCTGGGAGACAGTCCCCATTCTAATTAGCCCACTCATGGCTCTGCAGGGATGCAAGTACACTGTATGTGGTTTAGGAGGCAGTGTATGTGTAGCAGCACAGTGTGCTTGAGGGCATCATTGCTAGGATCAGTATGTTTACCAGGTTAAGATGTGGCCACTCTAAGTTCCTGGCCATGTCACAAACTTTGTGACCTTGCACTAGTCAATTTGGGCCAGTAATTTAAAGGAATAGGCAACTATGTACCCTTGATTTCAGTGTTACTGTTAAAATCTGGTCCTTAATCTCTCTGTGCATCAGTTTCCCAGCTGTTAAGTGGAGATAAATGTATTAATATGTGGGAGATGTTCAGATTTTAAAGGCATGGAAGCCTGTTAAATCTTTGGATAGAAGGGGCACATATCTGACAGTACATTAGTAGTGTTGGAATATGATGATGGGAAGCTTTAGTTATAATGTCAAAAGTGATTGAAATGACTGATATGCTCAATTAATGGTTACTAGTGAAGAATGAGTGTAGGAACATACGAAAAGAATTTGTCCATAATACCAAATTCCACATATTCTTCTTAAATTCCTCTGACACTTTGGGTTTTTGATCTGTACTTTTTTTCACATAGTGCTTATCGGTCCAAATCAAAGATAATTTTGTCAAACTGTAATACTAAGCAAGTGATCCGATTTAAAGATCTTTCACATTATTGAGAAAAAGTACAAATACGTGGTCATGCAGACCTTCATTACTAGTACCTGGTGGATATTGTGATCTGATAGATCAGTGTGAAGGGGCATCCAACTCATACAAGTGTCTTTGATCTAGTTGCAAAGCTCCAGTTACAGACACAAGTAGAGGTTCTAATCAGTTTATGATATCGTTTATTTGTCTTTCCCCAAAGCAATATTCCTGCCAGACACGTTTCAGTATTCCTGTAACTTTGCATAAAAGCTACCACTTAGAGCAGAGAGAGGTGTAAGACCCAGGCACCAAAACATATGCCATTAGTTCAAGTTTTCTCAGTGTGTACAACAAAGAAGTTACCATAATTACAGTTGGGCTAATCATCAAGACGTAAATGGTTCACTGTCTGGGAGTTGGTTGAACTGCAACTAATCTTTACATTAAAGATTCAATCCTTTTAAAGATTAAAGAAAATCTTCAGATTTTCAATATTATCAGTGTCTCTACCATTTATAGAGTAGCATTATAACAACCCCTGCTATTTCAAAGTTTTCCATCTAAAGAATACAACAACCTATAGTTTGACAAAATTACTAGTGGCAATGGAGACTGGACATTTTTGGACATGACTCCATCTCCAAAAGTGGCTTTGAGCCAAGTCTTGGTACTGAATCTATATATACGTGGCTGGCTAAGTGCTCTTGCGTTAGAATAATAACAGTATGGCAGAAATTTTACCTGCTACATTCACAAAAACACTAAAAATAGAAACAAGCTTGTTAAGAGCAAAAGCAACTTTAGTTGCTATACTTTAAAACAATAGTAAAATAAATAACCCCCCCTAAATGAACTGACAAACTACTGGACAAAAGTAGGACTTCAAAATGTAAAGTTCATGGGTAAGGAGGTAATTTCTTTAGGCCATGCACAGAAAACAGTACAAATAACTCTGATTAATTCTCAAGGTAGTTAACTGCAGAACTATTCTACATTGAAAAACCCACAGATATAATAATTCCTTTGGTTCTAATGAATGATTTAGCATGAACTCCTTTTATCTGAAGAATACCTTAGTTACTATAATGTTAATTTAATTAGTATAATTTTGCTGTTGCCTACATAAGATATGTTTGTGCTCCCTTATGATATGCTATTTCCATCAACATTAATTATATCATTGTGATATTCCTTTTCCAGTTCTAAACATCTAGTAAGACCTGTACTACTACATTATATTTAATGGGAATGTGGTGGTCGTTGCTTAGGCAACAAGATGAAGAAATGCAGGTCAGAATGTGCTTCCAGAAAAGCAGAAGCAGGAATATGGTACAAAATGAAGAACAAATATGTTAAACTGATTTTTCATTGCATTAAAATAATAGCATCTGTCAGTGGGAAACAGCCAAGCTATTTTATCCAAATCTGTAATTCATAAATTACTTTATATAAAATAGACAAACAAACAAACAACTCTCATGAAAGCAAAAGCATTCTTCTTTATTAAGAATAACATAGTGCATTTAAATTAGATACCTAATTTTTCCTTTTAGCATCTAGAATTTTGATATCTATATATCAAATTTGATTTTATTTTCTGATTTTGGGCTAGAAAGGAACATATTCATTGAACATTTTTTTGAATCACTTCATGCAAATTACTTCATTACTCCTTTTGGAAAGGAACATTCCAGTGAACATTTTTTTGAATTACTTCATGCAAGACTTGTTACATTATGCTGATGTACGTAAAAATTTATATATATTATTATTGGTATGGTTTTCTGGTTACTATTTGATGTAGTATGAATATCAAATTTAATGTATGTGTTTCCCAGATTATAAACTACAGTCTATAATAATACTGTACATGTTGTAAAATGTTTGTCATTTTATTACTATTACTGTTTATTACTATATCAATATTTTATTACTACAATTTTTCTCACTCTTTGTCTAAACATTAGATTCAATATAAGGTTCTAATTTCCCATTCAAATGCCTGTAACCCTAATTAATATGGGGAAATTGGGTACTTTATGGTGATTGGTATTCAAGAAGAAACTAAATTAGACACGAAGTAGACCAAGCTGAGCAGGAAGCTGTAGGTACAAGACAAGTGCACAGGCAGAGCTTAACCCCTAAGGTATCTGAAAGTTTGGTTTGGAAATTTATCAAAAGAACTTTGTTTTGAAATACATACATACACCTAAGTATGTCAGTGAGAGACTTGGGTCTCCTAGGTTGATTCTTTACCTCATAGAGCATTTGCTATGCTACCTACTCCTCTTATGTCCTCTTCTGAAGAGTTTCTCTTTTTGTAATCTTTTTATGACTGAATACTCCTTTACTTATGTAACTCTAAAGCTGCAGTCTATGAAAGGTACCAATAGTTGATTTTTATTTATTTATTTATTTTTGCCTAGAATGACTTGAAATCTACTTTATTATATTGTTTATATAATAAAGTATAAATTATATATATATATATATTATATATATGTTTATATAAATTATACTGAGTGGCTGGAACCTGCAAGTTAAATTGTGGGTTTTTTTCTGCTAAAGTCTTATGTTTTAGGATTTTTAAATTAAGAATATTTAAAGGGGTAACAGTTGAAAATATCACACAGCAGCTATACAGTGGCAGAAAGAAAAATGCAAAATATTCATCCATGAAAATAAAAATAAATAGATCTTTCACAATTTCCTGATCAGTAAATTGCTTGTATATTATTATTAGAAAAATAACTTGAAATGGTTAACTATAACTGAGGTGCTGGTTTTGTCAATTTGTGCATCTTATATAGTATGTGTTATATATGTGTATATAAATACACACACAGAGCATATATAGCAGTTTGCTACTGTTAATTATTATAGTAGCATTAGAGCTGTACAAGGATTCAAATATTTACAAATACCTTAATTCATGGATAATAAAAATTACTTTTCTATCTTATAACAATGTGATTATTTATTTTTTTAACTACATATATAATGTCTTTAACACAGGAACAGGTAAAAACAGGTCTATGCAGTGATTCTGTGTGTTAGCTTTTCCTTTACTGCCAGCATTAATTTCAGAAGAAAGTGTGTATAAATTATATTTAAAGGTGCTTCATTCCTCCTGGGAATATCCTAAATACTGAGGTGTCTTAAATACTTTTGTCCATTTGTTAGTATATACTAAATATTTAGTTTAACTAGGAAAGTGGTAAGCAACCTTTCAAAGGATTACTATTGCTTTCCTGTTCAAAGTGCAAGTTTCAATCAATGAATCGTATTAACTGATTACCTAAAGCACAAAAGCACTTTACTATAGAATCCAGAATTAGTTAGGAGTTGGAGAAATTTAGGAAATAACTCTCCATAATTAAAATATATCTTAATATATCAATGTTGCGTCGTGTTATTTAACTATCATCTTGGTAGTAATGTTTAAATAAAAGTAATAGCATGTGATGTGAGGCAGACAGGGGAGTGGCCAGCCTTTCTGTACACTGGAATTGCCCCCTCCCAAGGATGGTCTAGAAGTACTGTGGATTTCTACTTAAAAAAAACAAAACAAATCTGGAGATTTGATATGGGGAGGGAAAGAACCATAATGCCCGATTTCTCTTTGCCATGTCCCTGGCTACAGATAGTATTTTGTCAACATGTATATATTTTGTAACTTTATCCTAAGGATATTTTACATATTTATTAAGCTATATGTAGAAAAGTGAAGCACTAACAGCAACACAGAATAGCTCTAAGCTATTTAAGATCACAGAAGAGACAGACAAAAAGGCAGCTACAGCGTCTATAGACAGCTATATACAGAAGGTTTCTTACCATAAATTGTACATTGTCAAATCCATTAGCCATCAAGTGGTTCTCATATTGAGGTAGCCCAATATTTTCCAACCATTGTCCCACTGTCTGAACAGGGCATCTGGGTCCTGTAAGAGGGTGAAGAGGGAGGCGTTTAAGCAACGAGTAGCCATCCACTGGATAATAGCGGTAGTCCTGGGCTGAGAGGTGGCATTGCCACATCGTGTTCCTGGGAAAGTTGTTATCAAAGGAGCCCGCCAGCTTGACAGATTAATGTTTTCAGCAAGAAAGAAAGTCAGAAGTAAAACATAGTTTACAGGGCAGCCTATAGAGTAAGATCTGATCCTAGCTCAACATTTCTTAGTTATTAATCTTTACTACAGACCAGTACGTCATACAGTTAAAAAAAAAAAAAAAAAAAAAGACATATCAAGCTGTCAGCTAAGCTGTTCTCCGTTATATGTGATTGTTGGAATACTCCACAATGAGCAATGCACTGCCAGCAGCAAGAATTCTTTTTATCAAGTACTCCTACACTCATCAGTATGCAGCTCCATGCTCCTTGCTCCCCCTCGCTCGCTCCCCTTCATTACCCAGCCTAGGCTACACCTCGCATTTTCAATAATAGCCATCAGATAAGGCAGATTTTTTTTTGTCTGCAAGCTGTAAGCCTGCTGCTGCTGCTTCCTCCTACACACCCATCCAAGCGTCAATCTTGAATGATGAGAGCAGTCAAAACAAATGCAGAAAATAGCAAGATTCAAAAGCAAACTAAAGCGCTTAAATCTGAATAGAATCTTCATACCAGTTACGTATTACATATCTGCTTGTTGTAGATTTTTACGTTTCAGAAGACATCAGGAAATGCAAAGCATTAACCACAGCCTATACTACATGTTTCCTTTTTAATACAACATAGAAACTGGCTTGCAGTTCAATTTACATTATTCCGAAAATAATCCTCTAATGAATCAATAACAAATGAATGCATGTTACAGCATCTTTCCTGTAACACTGCAAAAGACACAAATTGAACAACAGCCTTTTAGTCAAAATAATTTGTTTATTATCTTTAGGATTTTTCAACCATAAAATACTATTAGACACAAGAAAACCTTCATTCTAATCCATTTATAATTCAGCTTGAAAAGGTCACCGTTTCAAATGAACAGCTAACAGAATATTTTAACTAAATAAAATTCAAAGTTCAGATCTTTTCTTATAAAATGAATATCTGAATGATAGCAGGTAGTTATACTACAGTTTCAATTAGTAGTAAAGAGGTGGTATATTTTCTTTGATTTGTAAGGAAAAAGGATCAGATACAAATGATCAAATGGATGGTAAAGTTATTTACCTGTACAATAACTGGTGTTTTGCAATGTGTATTGTCCATTTATATATTTTTTGTGTCAGATCAGCATTTTGGTCAACAGTGCTGGGGCTGTACGTGTGTCTTTGAGCTGCCTCTTACTCCACCCTGAGAGAATAAAGGGGACAACAGCCCAACTGTGACTCCTCCACAGAGTCCTTTCTCCACAGAATTCAAATACTATAGGACTTTGGAGTACAGGGAAGGAGGACGAGTTGTGGAATATATATTTGGACAACACATCTCAAAGTACTGTACAGATAAGTAATGTTTCCTCTTGGAGGGCTTGTCTATATATGTATTCTGGACTTTATGACTCATAAGCAGTGACTTGATCTAAGAAGAAACATGCTTGTGGTGTAGCCGAAGAGTGACTATCATTCAGGTCTGCCAAAAGAAATATCTGACCTTGTTGCCACTACAATGGACAGTGTTTCTGTAAAAATATGAAATGACCCCCAAGTGTCTGACTTCCAGGTGTCTACAACAGGATACTTTTCGAGAAAGCTATAGAAACTGCTAAAGCTCTAGTGGAATTAGCTCTAAGGTAAGATGGGGTTTTGAAATTAATGCATCATTAGAAGCTGTAATACAAACTGAAATCTCTATAGTCTTTTGCTTGAAACTCAAATGAAATCTCCTTCTCCAAAACTGCTGCAGAAAATCTTAGGGAGGCTCTGAAAAAATTAACTATGTGAAATTAAAAGGTTGCATTTGGTGTATGCAACCAAATTTCTTCCTTACATGAATAAGGTTTAGGAAAAAAATATAGGTGAGTGGATCATTTGATTCACATGAATCTGTGTAGTCAATTTACACAGAAATTTTGGATTGGGCGGGGGGGGGGGGGAGAAATACTTTATCAGTCTACTAAACTATATAAAAAGGGCCTTCCACAAGAGTTTGAGCATATCCAAAAAGGGGGTCTCGATAAACAGGGGAAATAAATAGGTTTCTATAGGTTCAGAAGGAGGCCCATTAGGATTTACATACAGAATAATACAACACTGAAGGCCTGTCACAGATTAATAGATAAATCTTAATAAATCTCTTCAAAATAATTACAAAGAAAAGTGAGACATCCATATATATTTTTAATAAGAGGATGAAGCACAAAAATGTGTACCTTAGCCAAACTAATGGATAAACCCACATCTTTCAGAGAAAATAGGTATTCTAAAATGGTAAGGCAATTGGTCTCATAGGCTACAAGTGTCTTTATTTGCACCAATCAAAAAATCTTTTCCATATACCTATACAAAGTCAGCTTAATGGAGTCTTGTCTTATGTGAATCCATTATGAAAATGTAAGATGAACCTTCTAGATCTGACATCTATCTAGTAATCAGGCTGCAAAGTGGAGCAAAGATGGGTCCTGGTGAAGTATTCATGCCTTGAGTTGTGTTAGGCACGGTAAGGAGAGTCAAAGTCCTCAGGAAACAAACTGACAGCATCAAATGTGAGTACCAGGACTGTTTTAGTTAGTAAGTAGCAATTAAGATGATCCTGTCTGTTTGTTTGGGGGGGTGGGTTATTTTTTGTTTTGTTTTGGCAATATGGGAATTAAGGCATTTGGAGGCTATGCAAACAGTTCTGTTGACCACTAAATTAAAAATTCATTTGAAAGGGATTCTGGACTATGCCTTATCTCCCCCTGTTCCACAAACAGCCTGCAGTTTTTGTCTATCAGAAAGAACTATTGAAAGGTAATCTCATTCCTTGAAAACGTTATCTGTAACTAGTTTTCCATTCATGCACAGACAAAAAAATATCTGCAGCCTCGTTGCTAAGATGTTCTGCAGACTTGGGAGGTGAATCACAATAAGGAATATCCAGTGATAATTATAACACTTCCATAATTGAACTGCCTTCTGACATATTGGGGATGACCTTGCTCTTCCCTATCTGCTCACATAGACCAAGGCACTTATGTTGTCAGTTGTGATGTTAATTGACTGGTTCTGAACATGCTGAAGGCATGTATGCGCACATTTTGCAAACTTCTTTGAGTTCCAACACATGTGCAGCTGCACACCATTTTAGTAGTGTAGAGCCCAGTAATGATCTGTCCATTCCACACAATCTAAAAAGGTTGTACATATCATTATGATTCTTCATGGAAGAGGCAATGCAAAAGATACTCCCTTACACGTATGGATGGAATCTTTCTTCCAATATTGGGGAATAAATACTGTTTGGCACAATAGAAAAGGCATGTTTAAGTGATATTGGCTCAGAGTACAAACCAAGTTTTCAGTCAAACCAACATACAACATAGGCATAATTTGGCAGGCTGCATGACAGAAAAATTCCATAAAGATGAGAAGAATCAGGCGTGCCTGTACTGTGGTGTTTGGATTTGGCTGAATCTGTTAAAGCAATGTGTTCTCAGTCTGGCAATAGCATAACCAGGGTAGGGAGATCAGGGCAACTGCCATAGGAGCCAGCAGAAAAAGATGGTTGCTGCCACAGCTGCACAACTATGACTGCACAGTGTGGAAACTGCCCTGTGTGTGGCAGGTGGCCCCAGGGACCCAGCTATGTCTTTACAGCTCTGGATGACACTTCTGCTGAATGATCAGGAAGCATAAATACTTCCTATACGCAAAATATTTCACTATATAGAAGCATGCCCTTGCAAGTCAATTCCATCTCTAGATTTTAAAAACTGGTTTGTAATTTGATAAGCATCAACATTATAAACTTTATGCAATGAATGAACACTTTGAACTCTCTTTAACACATAAGGAGACAACTTCCTTTTGTTTATGATATCAAGAAGTAGCTGGAATAGAAGCCCCTTTCTTAAAATTGAAATGGATAATCTTTTATTCCAAGAAGTAGAAATAATTGCATTCCCTGATATAGTAGTCTCTGAGGAGATGGGACCTTGCAGAGGGAAAGGGAAAAGGAGTGGATTTGGAACAGTGTGAATCTGATTGAAATATCTACATACAGGTCCCCAACAGATATGGCTGGCCAAAAGACTCTGATCTTGACAGCATGGGAAAAGGCATTTCAAGAGAGACCTATGCATATGAACAAGCACACAAAGAACTACATTACTCAAGTGCTTAGAATCTGACTTCCTTTCCTTCATGTATACAGGACACTTAGAAGGGCCTCCTGGGCCACTGAATCAATTTCCATGCAGGTGTGGGGGAGATTTGGGAGAAATGTCCAATCTTCTCATAGATTTGCATGGAATTTTGAAGAATCCAAGGGTCATCCAAAATCACAAATCCAAATCATACCCTATAACATATCATAAGAAAAGAAGAGGAAATGAGGATAATGCCCTGCCACTGCAGTGATAAAGAAGTAGTTAGTTAATATAGGCCCAGAGGATCCTAGAAATAGGACCATGCCTGACCATGCAGAGGAAGGAAAAAACCTGCCAATCCTTGCCAGTCTGACCTAGAGGAAAAATATTTTTTTGACTCCAGATTTGGCAACTGGTATGATCCTGAATGGAAGAGTTTTCTAAGTACTGGTAGAAACATAAATGTGCTCCAGTCACAAACCCACAGCCTCAGTTGTGGCCAACATCCCAAGGCTTTCAGAGAAAGTTGAAAAAAAAATCTTAAGCATTCATGACAGAGGGAAAAATAGAAAAATATCCTTGGCTGGCCCCTAACAAATAGATTACAACATTTTTTAAACATGGCATTATCAGACACTTGCCAAATCACAAGGGTTTTACCTGTATACTCCAATTTAGAGATTGAAAATACATGATACATATCAAACATACTGAATAAAGTATTGTTATAAAGTCAATATATTCAATAAGTTCAGACACCACCTTTTTGGCAATAGTCTAGCTTTTTATTACTTTGAATGTTCACACTAGTTTAGTTGTTTCCCCCCTCTAAATTTAATCTTAAGCAGAAACATTTTCATGACAGCCATGAATAAAATCAAATCCAACCAGGGAAAACAGTTTGAGTTCAAACATTCCTCTGAAGTATTTACAACCTAAATCTTGCATTACTTGGCTTATGTATGAGAATCAGAAAGCACAATAAACTAAGGTCCCCACTACACATTATATATATTACACAATTCACTGGTTAATCATTCAATAAATTTAGAGCAGCGATAATTCCAAAGTAATTAGCACATGATACAAATGACTATCCAAATATAAAGAAAGCCAACCAGCTTTCAAGTTGGTGCTTGAAAATGTGTAACAACTCTATAGCTGGTTCCTATCCAGCTTTCATTTGAACATGTAGCAGGGCCCTAAAGCCCTGATCCAGCATCCACGATTACTTCTACAATGACTTCCATTGACAATAGACCTTCAGGCTCCCTGAAATTTATATAAATGCTGATGCTGCTTCCTGAAGATATATGTACTGATGCTAGATATATTTCTGTTCATGGAGAGTCATGCCAATGATTCATACTTGCTCTGGGTTCTCATCGGTATGGCTTCTTTGACTTAAAAGACATTACTGCTGATTGAAATCAGTGTATGTCAAAGCAGAATCAGGACCAATGGTAATCTACATAGCATAAACCTTTTCTCAAGTGCCACAATTCACTTAATCACAACCGTTCTAATTTCATTATCCAAGCTAAGTTAAATGCTAAGCTGTAACATTCATATTTGAAAGCTGGGTGGATTTAGTTTTAATGATTTTAAGTACTATTAAGTCTTAAGGTGGGGAGGACTGAGACGACTGCTACGAAGAGGAAGTGACAGGTGGTGGTGGTTGGAGACTCCCTTCTTCAGGGGATGGAGGGATCCATCTGCTAGCCTGACCTATTGTCCTGGGAGGTCTGCTGCTTGCCTGGAGCCTGGATCTAAGATGTCATGGAAGGATTACTGGGACTTGTCCGACCCTCTGACTACTGGGATTACCCTCTGACTACTCTGATTACTGGGACTTGTCTGACCCCATGCTGCTATTCCATGTGGGTACCAATGACACTGCCAGGGGTGACCTTGAGCAGATCAAGAGCGATTCAGGGAACAAGAATGAAAGGGGTGGGGTGGGAATCAGGTGGTGCTCTCCTCAGTCTTTCCAGTTAAGGGGAAGGGCCCAGGCAGGAGCAGATGCATCCTGCAGATCGATGCATGACTGCACAGGTGGTGTTACCAGTAGGGATTCAGTTTCTTCAAGCATGGGATGTTGTTCCAAGAAGAAGGATTGCTAGGAAAAGACCGGATCTACTTGACAAAGAAAGGGAAGAGAATCTTTGCAGACAGACTCACTAACCTAGTGAGTAGGGTTTAAACTAGGTTCACCAAGGGATGGAGACCAAAGCACTGAGATAAGTGGGGAGGTGGGAGACTGGAAGAAACCAGAAGGATGAGTGGGCAACAAGGAAAGCCTCCTCATTCTTAGGGAGAAAGTAGGGCAATCAGCTAGTTACCTCTTTCTGTACACAAACAGAGAATTCTGCTGAGAAACAGGCAGGAAGAATTGGAAGTCCTTGCACACTCAAGGAACTATGACACAACTGGAATAACGAAGACTTGGTGGGACAGCTCACATGACTGGAGCACTATCATGGATGGGTATAAACTCTTCAGGAAGGACAGGCAAGGAAGAGGGGGAGAAGTTGCACTGTATATAAAAGAACTGTATGATTGCTCAGAGCTCCAGTATGAAACTGGAGATAGGCCTGTTGAAAGTCTCTGGGTTAGGGTCAGAGGGGAGAGCACCAACGGTGATGTCATGGGGGATGTCTGCTATAGACCACCATACCAGGAGGATGAAGTAGATGAGGCTTCTTCAGACAACGTGTGGAAGTTTCCAGATCACAGGCCCTTATTCTCATGGGGGACTTCAATCACCTTGGCATATGCTGGAAGGACAATTCAGCAGTGCACAGGCAATCTAGGAAGTTTTTGGAGAGTGTTGGAGACAACTTTCTGGTGCAAGTGCTGGAGTGGCCAACTAGGGGCTGTACTCTTCTTGATCTGCTGCTCACAAACAGGGAAGAATTGGTGGGGGATGTAGAAGTGGATGGCAAGCTGGGCAGCAGCGACCACGAGATGATGGAGTTTAGGATCCTGACAAAAGGAAGAAAGGAGAGCAGCAGAATATGAACCCTGGACTTTAGAAAAGCAGACTTTGACTGCCTCAGGGAACAAATGAGCAGGATCCCCTGGGAGGCCAGTCTGAGGGGGAAAGGAGTCCAGGACAGCTGGTTGTATTTTAAAGAAACCTTACTGAGGGTACAGGAACAAACCATCCTGATCTTCATGAATAGCAAATATGGCAGGTGACCAGCTTCACTTAGCAGAGAACTCTTCAATGAGCTTAAACACAAGAAGGACGTTTATAAGAAGAGGAAGTGTAGACAGTTGACTAGGGAGGACAAGAATATTGCTTGGGCATATTGCAGGGATGAACTCAGGGAGGCCAAAGCACAACTGAAGTTCACCAAGGGCAAGTCATGCCAGACCAACCTCAATGCCTTCTATGTTGAGATGATGGCTTTGTGGATGTGGGGAAAGCAGTAGATGCAATATACTTTGACTTTAGCAAGGCTTTTGATACAGTCCCCCAAACAACTTTGAGGTAACCACACTATTCCAACTTTTCTCTGAGCCTAATCTGGATACAATGAACTGTTCCAAACAGGGGATTTTACCACACCTTCAGCTTTCCTATGAAATATGAACTTTCATTTCTACCCAGGAGAACTTTTACAATCTTTTCTCTTACGCCTGAAGAAGGGTGCTTGTGCCCGAAAGCTTGCAAATAAAGATTTTTTTTTTTTGGCAAAATATCTAGTTGGTCTAATAAAAGATATTACCTCTACCACAAGTTCTGATTTCATTTGCCTCTAGACCAATATGGCTACAACCTGGATATCTGCTCTTACAATTTTCACTAGTTTAATTCAATAATTTTAAAATCAATATAACTGAACCAGTAGATTCTTCTAGCAAGACAAGACCTGTAATATATTTTGCAGTACTACAGAATATCAAGTGAGTACAACTTTGATGTTCATATCTGTTTTCTGACCATTTTGCATGACATGATTTATATATATTACTGGATATGGCCCTGGTCCTGCAACTAGCTCTATGCAGAAATCTAAAGGCAGAAACAAGTTGCGGATTCAGGGTACAAGTTACTACAAAATTTTACTCTCCTCTGAAAACTTGTAGAAGCATCTTTGTCTCTAGGTTACTGGAATGGTGCTCTGGTAAAGTTATTAAAAGGTGAATCTATATATTGTTTCTAACACAATACAATTCCCTTAGGCACATGCAGATACCTAGAAAGCAATTAGTGATGATCCTAGCAGCAGTGACTTATGTTTCATGCCTGTAACCTTTTCAAAGAGGGATGTATAGCACTAATATGGAAAGAACATCCAATAACACAACAACTCCTAAATTCATGGATAGCCACCTGTGACCTCAAGCCATTTTTAAGACAACATATTTTCATTTTCTCATTCATATACATGGTAATATCTTGCAGTGTTTTCATAAAAATGGTATTAAACCTAAATTTCCAATGTTCTTGTTAGAGAACTTGTTAAAGCTTGTTATGCTAAAGTGTATATTACATTTGCAATTTAGATTAACACTCTAAATTTAAAAAAGAGAGTATCAAATAAAAAAATTCACAGTGCAAACAAAGTAAAATTAAAACCATCAATTTAGTTATCACAGACAAAACAATCCAGCTATATTAAGATACTGTTAAGGCTCATTTGACTTCCCTTCGTAGACCCATGCATGGGAACACTGCTTTGGCGAGCTGGACCAGGTTATTTGAATCCGTTCCAATCCATCATGTAAACATACATTTATTATATACAAAAATGTTAAAGGAACAGAAAAAATATTTTCTGGCACTCAAAAACACCAGGAAATCCCAGATTTAGAGTTGGTTGCTTGCGCAACTCTCTTTTGGCAATTTCTCTCTACATCTTGTGCACTAAATGAGCCACAGATCTTCAGGGAGACAATGTGGCCAGCTGGGTTCAGAAGACCTGGGCTTCATTCCAGACTCTGCCATTAACCTTCTCTGTAATCTTGGACAAGTCACTTCCCTTGCTCAGTGATTCAGTTTCCTCTTCTGTAAAATGGGTAGAGTGAATAGCCATTTGAAATATACGGTTTTGAAAACCAGTGATGGAAAATTTTAAGTACTATGTAAAAACTGAATATTATCATTTGATTATATGATAGAGCCTAATGCATACACACAAGGAGGCAAATTAAGGTTGCTTGGGGAGAAATATGAGAGGAGTGTTTGAATTTGTAACCTAAAAGTTTGTAGGTTTATTTTTTCCCCTCTCTTCATTGTTATTCATAATAGCATGGCATGGTTGGGGGGGGTGAGTGGGACACCAGCCTCAGGTGCCAACTCAGTGTGGGTACCAGAACAGCTGCCCCCTTTGTGCAGTCTGAGTCCCAGCAACAGAAGCAGCCTCACACCATTTGGTGTTCCAGTAGCAGTCAGGTGCATGGACCTTACGCTGCTGTTATAACAGCAATAACCTGGACCAATGAAGCATGCTGCAGCAGTAGCAGCTGGGTCCTCTCTAAGTCCCAGAAGCAGATAAAACTCCACCCCCTTCCCCTCCCACCCTGTCTTGGTACCCTACCCCTTTGGTGCTTAGTGGCATCTTCCCCCCACCCTGCTCATTGTGTTTGGTTTGCAATTTCTTAAGCCTTTTTTTTTTAATATCAGGGTAAAATCAAATGCTGTTATGTACAGCTGTGACCTCCTAAACAGCAGGCTTTGAACCCTAAAACACCTTCAGAACAATAGCATAGAGTTCTATCTCTTAAGCTGCAAAACACTAGTTAGGAATGGGATTGAGGGAGGAACTGGGCTGCTCCCACTCTCTTTTCTCCTGATGTGAACATGGATGGGTCTCAGCACCATGAGGTGATGAACTTTTAGCATCATGTGTTAGGGCCAGGGTGGTTACAGAGGGAGTCTAGTCCAGATATTGCCTTCTTTACCTGGACATTGATCAATCTCTTGCCTGACTGATCTCCTCCCAGATGCCTGGATGTTGGAAAGGAGGTAAAGGGACAATGTGTCAATGGAGCCTCAGCTGTACAGTTGCAACACAAAATCCTTCTGCCTGCTAGACATCATTGTTGAAGAGTAGAAGCTTTAAGAGTGCCTGCCACCCTGGGAGGGATCCCAGGAGGTACACTGGAGACACCCCATCTCTAGATCCAGTGAAAATGAGCCACAGCATTTTGATAAAAGCAGAGAGGTTATTTTTTTATGAAGTGGTGTGGTAAGGCAGCAATTAGAGCAACACGGGAAATGCAAATCTTGCTGCTTGCATGAGAATCTCAGGAAATTTTTAGGGATAATAGTAACACTGTACCCACCATCTATGAGTAATTATTATCACTGCTTTCAACTATTTATAAAAAAAAAAAAATACCTCAAAATTTGGCACAACAACATGACTGAATAAAATACATTATTTAACTCTGTGAAGTATTCTGGGATACTGCCTGTATGAAAGGAAACATTTTATACCATAAGTTATGGCAGAATAAAACAGTATAATTAATATAGAATGGATTTGAAGCAAGTCTTTGTGTAGCTCTGTCCTCAAAACACTTGACTTGCAAACATGTAATGCTGGATAAATAGTAGTGCTTGAACAAAATGTTCTGAAAGGGATTAGGAACACACTTTCTGCACATGGATATCTCAACCACTTACAAACTTATAGTCTGAAAGTTTGAAAACAGTTAAATTATTAGGATCTTCTTTTAATACCCTCTAGTAGGTCTGTGCAAAATGGATAATATTCGCTTCGGATTCTGCTGATTCGGGGGACAGTGATTTGATTTGGTGATTTGAATCACTGTCCTGAATTGATTTGGCTGAATCTGATTTAGAGATTTGGCTGCCACCAAATCGGCCAAATCTCCGAATCAAACAGGCCCCATCCCCCACCTACTCTCCCAGTCCTGTTAATAATTGCCTCACCTAACCCCAGCACCTTGGCTCTTTAAAAAAAAAAAGCCAAAAAAAAGCCCAGCACTTACCAGCTGTTGCCAGGCCAGAGGGCGTGGTCCCCACTGCCCCCCACTGCCCTGCACTGTGTAGGGGGGGGCTCTGCCATGAGCCCCCAGAAGCCCTGATGGCCACTGCAGTAGCTGGTGATCATGGGGCTTTTTTTTGTTTGTTTGTTTGTTTTTAAAGAGCTGGGTCACTGGGGCTGGGCGGGCAGCCATCGATGGAGCTAGGAGAGCGGGTTGGGGATGGAGGCTCATGACAGCCCCTCACACAGCATGGGGCAGCAAGGACCCCCCCCCCCCCACCTGGTTGGAGCTGGTGAATGCAGGGTTTGTTTTTTTTAAAGAGCTGGGACATTGGGGCCAGGCAGCGCAGCCATTGATGGGACTAAGAGAGCAGGCAGGGGTCAGGGAGCACTCAGGGGGGCTGGGGGAGCAGGCAGGGGCTGGGGCCTGGGGGGGGTCCCCCCATGGCCCCCTCCCCCTTCCTGCAGCCACCCCCACCCCCTACTTACCAGCATGGAGTTCAGGTCCAGCTCCCTGTGGCAGCAAGCAGGGACTGCCTGAATTGCCAAATCTCTGAATCTCCTCTGAATCTTTTTGTGAATCGATTCTGAGGCTTTGAATTGATTTGGACCTTTTTATTGGTCTCTCAATTTGATTCAGATTCGGCAATTCGGCTGCTGAATTGTGCTGAATCTCCTCGAAATCGAATCAGCACCCAAAGCTTCACACAGCCCTACCCTCTAGTTCCTTGTCATCAGACGTTAGTTATTTTCAATACATAGTGCCCCACACTTAGTTCTTGTGAGCCTCTACCTCTCCCCCTTTCCAGTCTTTCTAATCTTATTTAATAACTTCCACTCTCATACCTTTTCTAGACTAGAGTAAAAGGACCAACTGGTTTAGTCTGACTAAATTATCCAAAGGAATTATCCAAAGGATATTGGATATTAGATAATTGATCATTAGATGAAGTTAACTTTCTGGTAGTATAAATTTAAGTGAACACTTTCCCCCTTGATTTCGCTGCTCAAAGTAAACTGAAAAATAGTTATCCACATCTGCAGTACATTCTAAATTATGGGCATAAAATTGTTTTGATGTACCTATCTTTAGAATCATAGAAAACAAGGATGGGAAAGACCTCAAGGGGTCACATGGTTCATTTTCTTGTTGCAAGGCAGGATAAATGGCAACTAAATCATTCCTGACTATTATTTGTCTAGCCTGGTCTTAAAGACCTCAGTGATGGAGGTTCCAAAACCTCTCTATAGTTATTCCACGGCTTAAATATCCTTACAGTTGGACATTTTCCTCTAGTGTCTAACCTACATATCACTTTTTGAGAATTCCATATCCAATGACTTAGTGGAAGAATTGCTGCATGTCTTGCATGTGAAATTCCTAATTATGCATCCTAGTATAATGCTTTTTTAAATAGTAGGGCATTATTGACTCATATTCTATTTATGATTTATAAACTGCCTAGAACTTTCCTGCAGAACTGCTATATAGCCAGTCATTTCCCAGTTTATTATTTGTACAGTTGATTATGCCTACGTAAGTGCAGTATTTGTTCTTACTGAATTTCATCTTATTTATTTCAGACCATCTCTTTAGAACATTGAGAACATTTTAGAACCTAACTGTATCCTCTACTGTACTTGCAATGCCTTTCAGTTTAAGATTGTCTAAAAAAAGTAATGAGTATTCTTTTTTATAGCTTCAAGAAATTAATAAACATATGGAATAGTACCTAATCCAAGAAAGACCATGACAGAACTCCATCTGATACAAGGTTTCCAGGTGAAGAGTGAGCTAGTGATCACTATTCTCTGAATGCAGTTTTCCAACCAGTTGCATACCCAACCCTAGTTTGTGTCTACATGTTGCCCTATGCAGGCATAGTGACGTACTACATCACTGTATGGCACACTATGGCAACAGAGTGAGCATGTGGGTCTACATGTGATCGCCAGTTACGTCAAGTGTTCCCCTGATAGTGTGCGGCTACAGCAACTTAGCAGTGAAATCTAACCATGACCGTGTGCATGGTGCAGTAATTGCCTGTACTGCTCCGTGCTTCAGTACTTCCAAAAGTATTTCTGTCATATCCACAAGGCCTGTTACCCTGTCATGCAAGAAAATAGGTTGGATTAACACAACTTGCTTTTCACAAATCTATGTTGGCATTTATTTATCACCTTGTCATCTAGGTGCTTACAAACAGATTGATTATTTCCTCCAATATCTTTTAGGCTGACTAGTCTATAACATATTTTATTTCAGAACAAAATAAAATGGTTTTCTCACACCTTTTTGGTAGAAAGCACAACACCTAAAAAAGGCAATTAGTAGATCAGATATAAAATGCTACAATTTAATGGCAGGACCATATGATAAAACAAGGTTATAATAATGAACTGTGTATAAAAGACAAGAGTGCAGTAATGAAATTGGAATCTGAATTTGTGGCAGTGGTGGTATCTTTTATTAGACCAAGTTGATTTTTGCCAAAAAAAATAAATCTTTAATTGCAAGCTTTCGGGCACAAGCACCCTTCTTCAGGCACAAGGGAAAAGATTATAAAAGTTATCTTGGGTAGAAATGAAAGTTCATATTTCAGAGGAGAGTTGAAGGTGTGGTAAACTGTAATGGTGGTAATAAAGTTGTTCTTTCTGTTGTCTGAAGACCTTAAATCTTGACCACTATAAAACTTACCCCTTTCTGGCAATTTAACTTCTGTAAACTCAAAGGCTAGAAAAAAAGGAAAAGAGGGCTGTGGTTCTTTTATGGTCCTTTTCCCTTTCTGGGAATCTATATGTGAAAGCATCACCTCAATAAGTGGGAAGGCCAGTGAAACTCAAATATACTATTGAATTTTCAATGCATGAGGGAAGTTATATAAACCCTGCTCCTCAAGCCTGCATTTCCTCTCATATATGGATTAGGAACTTCCACCTTCCCCATCACTGGGTTTAACATAGGACTAGTTTTTTGGCCAGCAAAGACACTGCAGTAGTCACTATCTGGGATTTTGAAGGAATTTTGAAGAACTGGACGAACTAGGAGAATATTTCCTTTCTCCAAAGCTGCTCAGGGACCCAGTAAGATAGCTTGGGAAGTAAGATTCAAATTGTAGTAATTTCAAAAGTAATAGATGTCAAGTGCATGCACTTGTTCCAGAAAGGGTTCAATTCCCTGACAGACTGGAACTGAGATAGATTTGGGAAAAGTCAGTCAAAGATGAAGGTGAGGAATAGGGCTGGGGTTCCTAATGTACCTGGAGAAAACAGATAAAATAATTATAGTAAAAGATTAAACATTTTTATTTCAGGGAGAGCTGAAGACCATGTTAAACAGGAGCTGGTGACTCCAGATAACTTAAACGAAATGGCTGAAGAGCTTTTTGAACAATTAATGTAATCTCATTGACTCTTGGAATGACACGGAAGTTCCAGAAGATGGGTAGGAAGATACATTTGTGCCAAAACTTAAAAAGAGGAAACAAACAAGCTAGATAAGTATAGCCCTTTAAACTTGATACTATCCCTGAACTTAATAATGGAATAACCAATACGAGACTTGATTATTACAGAATTAAAGGAGGGAGATATAATTACAGCCAATCAGCATAGGATTAAGGAGAACAGATCTTGCCAAATTTAACTTGGTATCTTTTTTGTGCACCATGGTGGATTCTTTATCAATAGAAACATTTGTTTTAAAATTGGATGTTTTCTAAAAGAATTAGTTTAAGTCCCCTGTTGTATTATGGAGAAGGTAAGACTACAAACAAGGGTCCTTTATATATGAATCTAATTTCTGATGAAGGAGAGAACTTTTTAAGAAGCCCCTTAACCTTTCTACAAGAGGAGGGCACTTGGGTTCTAGCAAGATGCTCAGGATGATAAGTGGTAGAAGGATATGAGGCTGATGGCAGCCCTTCACCATGTGAAAGCAAATAAGGAATGAATGTGGCCCTTGTAACAGGGAGACAGGGGCTCCCTGTTACTTTAAGGGGAAAGATACAATAGAGAGCTCCCAAGGCAGAGGGAAACACTACACTTGATGAGCTGGCTGCAGGGAATAGGCAGCCATGGGGCCAGAGACTGTCAGTACCTGTTGCAGTGCTTCCTGTTCTATAATAGGGCAATAGGGCAGAGCCCTGCTACAGACAGCAAGGGCACTGCCAAAGCAGCCAGAAAAATGGTTGAAAGCTGCTCAGAGTGCTAGATACCAGGCTCTGATTAGAAACCCCTGTGGGTGGCTGGGGAGCCAGGGCCAGGGCTTGGGGAGGCTTATAAACCCAGGAGCCAGAGCCTGGATGACAGTCTGGCCCTTCTGCTACAGAGGGGAGCTCTCTGGCAGGCACGAGCTACCTCAGGGAACGTGAACTTGAACAGAGTAGCTGGGGGAACCCAGGGTGGAAGCTGCTCCTGGAGTGAGGGCTGCTTTGATGGGGGAGAGGGGGCTGGGGAAGAGCTTTTCTTCTTAAAGCAGTAGCATGCTTTTCCTTTCATAGTGTTTGTTTGCCCAGATGGGAAAGCCTGTGTTGTAGCCAAAGGGCTTACTATTTGGCGAAGTTAGACTGGTGGACTGGTAGGGTGTATTAGGGAAGGTAAGACGTCTCAGTGTTACTCAAGAGGCGTGTGATGACTTTGAGCCCAGCCAGGGGCATGGGCTCTGGGCAATCAGAACCTGGGGCCAAGAGGGCCAGAGTGCAAGCCCAAGAGGGTCAATAGCAGGCCTGAGGCCAAGAGGGCCAGACTACACCCCCAAGGCTTGGAGCTAAGGCCAGGGGACAACCAGCCCAACAAGAGGGAAACCATAACCCAAGAGGGGCAAGGACCAGGGCCAGGGACCTGAAGCCCAAGAGGAGAAAAACCACAGCCCGAGAGAGGTGAGAACCAGGGCCAGGGGCCTGCAGCCCAAGGGTGAAAACAGATCCCAGCAAGGCAAGACAGGGGCTGGAACCCAGAAGCCAGGTCTGGCGCCATGGGCTAGGCTAAGGGGGCCAGAGTAAGAAAAGGGGTGGAGGTCTGTAGTGACTGAGTATTGACTAGGGGGTAAAGTGCCCCACATGAGTGATTACTGGCAATGCCTGAGAGGCATGGGCATGGCTGTAAGGGAGGTCAGAGGCCACAGAATTAGCCCTTAAGGCAATCAGTGTGCTGGAGCACAGACTGGCTAGGAGGGCCCACCTGGTGCCTCAGGGGTGAGTTTGAGACTAGTAGGGTCTGGGAGGGAGTTGCTGGTTATGAGTATGGATGAGGGTTCACCCTGGGATCTTTGGAAAACCTCCCTTTCCATCAATTTAACTAACTACAACAAGTTTTGGCAGGCAGGAGGGAAGGAAGGAGACCCAGGAATCCAGAGTGAGCGCAGGAGCTGTGCGGCCACCAGGGAGCATCATGGCCACCCCTGGGGCCCAGTCCTGCTACAGTCTTCTACTGATTTATTGTCAAATAGTTCTTATGGTAGCTACCCAGTAACATATCCCTGGGATATGTTAAAATAGATGCTTGCCTTTCTACTTCTACGTGTCTGGGATAATGGATGTGCTAGCAACAGTTGAACTGGTCCCAAACTCATCCTAGCTGCAAATATAAGCAAGGAAAAACTGGTCACAGTTACTTTTCAGAATCCCTCCCCCACCCCCATAAGGTCATTGCATCCATCACTGACCCCCATTGTCTGCAATGGTCTGCAAATTTACACAACACAATGTGTTGTGTAAACAAACCCCAAGCCTAGAGCTGAATAAATACTCCACAGGAACACTGATAGGCATTCATTCAAATTGTGATCCATTGTTTGATTCAGCCACATTCTTTTTTTTTTTTCTTGTTATTCACTGTTTGCAAACATTCATAGTGCAAGGATTTTTGTTTGCATAAATTTTGGGGGAATGGTTACTCTTTGTATGAATGCCATATTCATATGCAAATAGGGGTATTTGTGCTTGGACAAGAGAATTTATTCTTTGCAATTATGATCTTTACAAAGCTTCAGATATCCAATCATAAAGGAAGAAATAGTGCTAAGCTACTCAGGCAACCAATCACATACCATTAACAGCAAAACAGTCAAACTGGATGGTTCAGAATCATAAACAATGGGCTCATACTTATTCATCCAGACTCCTGAGTGAATAGTGATGAATAATGAACTTTGTTGGGTTTTTTTTTTTTTACAAACCAAGTTTTATTTAGGGGCGATTTACAATTTTTGTCATAAACAGTCTATTAGCCATGAATAATTCACAACTACTTATGATTTGTTATAATAAAATCAGCTCCACCTTTGACACCTAAAATGTAAAAGCAGTGGGTTACATATGCTGGAAAAGTGAAGTTCTGAGAGATCTTTATGGCATAACAGGTTATGAATTAGGCATAATAATTGGCAAAGGAAGTATAGATCTATAGGAATTATGAGATCCCAGAAGTTTTTTGTAGAAAGTACAATGCAGCAATCAACTGCTGATTTTAATCCTATGACCATCATATTATGCAAATACCTAGGCTAGGGTTGTCTAAATATCAACCCATGAGTGGTTAAATCATCACCCATGAGACTAGAAATCCTGCAGCACAGCAAGTGGTGGTAGTATTACCCCATGTCTTGAAAGGGCCAGAACCCTTGGGGTGGGGAAGGGAGAGTGGCTAATGCTGCCGATGCTCACCCTATTGCTGAATTTCTGGGTCAAGATCCCTGTTAAGCATGCCTTTTGGTAGTGGGACAAGTGGTGGTGGCATGGTCAGCACATGGCTATTAATGATGCTGGTGCTTGCCTCACCACTGCAGATGGGTCATGCAGCCTGAAAGAGCCCTGTTGTCTGGATTCAGCCCACCAACCAAATTAACTGGACAGCCCAGCTCTAGGTCATAAGGTGAAGGGAGATTTTTTTTGTTTTTGTTTTATTGTGTGTTTTGGGTTACTTCATTTGCTGTAGGTGAAGCTAAAGCTAGAATCAATTCAGTGTACCCTGGATTTTAAAAGAAGCCAAATATTTTAACTAGAATGTAATAGCTATGTGATATCTGGCACAAGGCCAGGCTTTCTAAGTCTTGAGTCTGCCAGGATTCATATCTATTTAAGTCTAAAGACCATTAGGTTGAGGGGGAGGGATGAATGAACTTCCAGGAACATTTTTACCAGTTCAGTTAATATTTGCATAACAGTAATCTTTCAGTCTCTCCTAGAAATGTGACTACTTTCTAGTATCTTAAAAATATCTCTTTGTCATAACTAATCATAGCAGTTTATTGGTAGGGATATTGACAACTCCACCAACTAAACCTTATTTTGCCTACATGTTTAACTGGGTGATGACCTGTGCTTCTGGCTTGAGGGAAAAATGTCATTCTCGATTTACTCAAAAAATGTTGCCTATGCCCTTAGACCAACAGGGCTACAACCTACACATCTGATTCTAAGCAACATTTCACAACCATGTTGTATAGGTGCAAATAACAACACAAGGTGCATGACAGTGGAGAAATGGGCTTGGAGCAAGCTCTTTATAAATAGTAAATAATTTACTTCTAAAATCTCAAACAATCTGGGCATTCTCTTTCCTTGTTATAATTTACTATGGTAAGAAATAAAACCTCTTTACCTGTGGGATTATGACAAGATAAGAACAGGGGTATCAAAGTGCAAAGACATCTTTTGTCTAGATCAGTGGTTTTCAAACTTCCTAAAGTCACATATCCCTTTCATATTACTTCTTCTCCTGTGAAACTTCTACCCCTGTCCTGAAGACTGATGTGGAGCCAGGCAACCTGGCCCCACAGTGGTGGTGCATCACCTCCTAGCCCATTTCACCATTACCCCCAATCTCTTTGTGGCACCCCTGATGGCCTATCAGGGAACCCCAGGGTTCTATGGAACACAGTTTGAAAACCACTGGCCTATATTTTGCCAAGTACCTCTAACACTAACCAAACCACACTATGAATAGATTTGGGGGAAGAAGGGAGTGGGATGGAGCAAACAATCTTTGAATGCTCCCTCTGCTTCATATCATCATGGTTCATACTACATAGAAAAGTAGGACTCTAGTCATACTGAAGATAACTCTTTATAATGGTCTAAGTTGGATTTTCTTGGGTCATTACGACCTGTAATTTAGTTTAGCTCGCTATTCTTAGCTAACATTTTATCTTTTCTTGATCCTTCTATCTCTTGTCTAGATGCATTTTATTGGGCGAGATTCACCCCTCTGGGCATAGGAAGGTACAGTTTGTACAGCTCAGTGCCTTTAGAGGTAAGTTTGCCAGAGGAAGTAGTTCAGCTCTTAAGAGTAGGTTGTAGCATCATCATTACCATCTTCCAGAGATTCTACCTGGGGGTGTCAGTGAAGTTTTCAAATCCATTTAAGGATTCATAGGGACAGACTTACACCAATACAAGCCAAAAAGTAATGTAGGTAACATTTTGAAGTGACTTTCACAAATAATTAACAAGCCTGAATCTGGCCTGTTATGTTCTGTAATCCTGCACTCAGTCCTCTGAAGTAAAGATCAACTTTTAGCTGTTCCTTTACTCAACATTTATCTGAATATAATATATATTTACATATTTATCTGAAAAAGTTTTTTCTTACATATTACCAAACCTGCATAAATTTCAAGCTACTTCTCTACTTTCTGGTTCTGGTTATTTTCTAAGCTACATGCTCTTGGTCAGCACAAACTTAATCAGACCCATGTTGCCTGAAAATTGAACTATTTCTATGCATTCTTTTTCAGGTTTATTACAGGTCTATGTTCTATCACAAGGCAAAAATTTACTATTGTACACAAATATATGCGACATATAAATTGATAAAAAATATTTCTTTTTAACCATAATGGAGATACTTTTCTTGGGCCAGATCAATTTGTCACCTTGCACTTGTCACCTTACGCTTTCCAATGTCTAAAAATTGGGCTCCAGAAGGTCAGACACTTAGGGCACAACCCCGTGAGCATGCAGGTGCAAGGGTATGCATTTCCAAGGGACAAATAGTAGCAGCATATATTTATGCCACTGATATTTGTTCCTGGGCATCTCCCTGCATGCATGCATCAGTATTTGGCAAAGGGACCCAGGTGGGGTAGGGAAGGCTGGGTTAGTGCCTAAACCCAGCACCTGTGCTGGCCCCAGCAGCCTTACCTGGGGTCCTGGGGGCCTTCCAGGGCAGCAGTGGTGCTGAGCTGGCCACATGGAGATTGGCAGGCAGCCAGATTGTGGATCTGGCCAGTCAGGCTCCAGTTTCTGGTAGCGCATGCTGCAGCCACATGCACCCACACTGCTGTTTCTAGTGGCTTTTTTTTTTTTTTTTTTTTATGCCAGGATCTCCCAGTGTCAAAAAACGACCCCAACCCATTGCACTGCAAATTAGCAGCACAATGCACATCTTTGAGGTGCCGCAAACCACACGCGCACATTTGTGGGGACATACCCCTCCCCTAGGTTCCCTATTGATTCCACAGAACAAGTTAGGTGCCTCCAGGGTGATTTAGCTTAAGTACTCCATTTAAAATGGGGAGAGGTAGGTACCTCTGCATGGCGATTCAGAGCACTCAGGGATGCCTTGAGCTTACCAGTGAGAAATACCAAGCACATATATGGGTGAGTCTGAATTCCTGTTCTTCTTTGCAGCTTGAATATGGGAAATGTGGATTTGAATCCCCTCAGACTCAGGAAAGCCTAGAACCCAGGTGTCCCACTTCTTGAATGAATGCTCTAACTTTTAAGCTCTTGTGTAAAAGGTAGATGGCACCATCACCACACTTTTAACTGAAGTGACTCTTGTTGCTGTGCTGTGTACTGTACTAAATGCTACTTGTAAGGTGGGCATGTTCTGAAGACATAGACACCTACTGGATTGGCCTCTTTCAGGAGCGTAGGCACTGTTAAGGCACTAACCTATCTACATTTTGGATAGCAATAGAGTATAGGCAGAAATTGGTACCCATTTTGGAATTTTGATGAATTTTGTGCTCGTTGGAGTCAGAATATTGTGGAGCGTTTTCTGGAATTTAGGAGACTAAACACTGCTTCAGTTCCATTTAGGCATCTAGTCAATGAATATAAATCTGGCCCTTTTTATGTCTTAAAACCTCTTCCTCCTTACATGCATACCATTTTATGTAGAAAGACAAATTAAAATTCAGAAACTGAAAAACCTTAGTTTAGAGATAAAAACAGAATATACATTATTACAGACTTTTACCTGTGCATTTTAAACCACAAGTTATTCAGTAATATTGTTTGATATAGAAGCCCCAAGTTAAGACATGTTGGTCAGGGTCAGACATTAAATAAGCTGCTGCAGAAAGTGTTGATGGGGATTTATTAGGTAAGACTCTCATACCTAAAGACTCTGTTTTACAGTGAGGTCAGTATTGGTACAACTTTGGTCTGAACACTACATTAATGTTTGCTCTTCCGGGAATAATTTTTTTTTTTTTTTTTTACTTGTTCTGTGAGGCCTAGATCACTTTGGGTGCTCAAAAAGGAATTATAACATTTTTCAAGATGTAAGGATTAATACCATCTCCTCTGGGAAATGTTTAAAGACCAGTATTGAATCATGCTTCTGTTTATTTCACCTCCAAAAATGGCATGTAGAGCTGGGCAATGATTTCTGAAATCATTCAGTAGCATTGGTTTAATACAAATTTAGACCTTAACTCTCAATTAGAGCAGGGTGTGCAGACTTTTTTGTCCAAATAGAGCCCACAAATTTGCTAAGCATAAACCCAATTCCATAGTCCAAATCATTAACGAAGATATTAAAAAATACCAGATCCAGGACAGAGGCTTGGTGAACCCTACTTGATGCCATCTCCCAACTAAACACTCAGCCACTGATGACTGCTCATCGAGTACGATGATCTAATCAGTTATGTATCCATCTGACGGTACTTTTGTCTAGTCAGTATTTCCTTAGCTTGTTAATGAGAATATCACGGAAGACAGTTACAAAAGTCTTGTTAAAGTCAAAGTATATCACATCTACTACTCTTCTCTCATTTACAGAACCTGTTACTTTATTATAGAAGGAACTCAGGTCGGTCAGGCATAACATGCTGTCTGTGAATCTGTGTTGGCTGCTTCTGATCACCTTGTTCTCCTCCAGGTGCTTCACAGTAGATGTCATGAGAAACTGCCTCATAATCTTTCTAGGTCAGATTGACTGGTCTGAAATACCCTGAATCCTCCTTCTTAAAAATGGGAAGTCATCTGGGACCTCACTCAACCTCTATGAGTTCTCAAACAGGATAGCCAATGCCTTTGAATTTACCTCAGCTAATTCTTTCACTACCATAGGATGCATCCCATCTGACCCTGCTGGCTTGAAAGCATCTAGCTTGTTTAAGTAATCCCAAACCTGTTTTTCTACCACTCTAGACTGTTTATCTCCTTCCCTATCTTTCTTGCCAACTGCACTTGTCAGCTGGCTGCTGCCCCTATTTGTGAAGACTGAAGTGAAAAAGGAATTAATAATCAATCTTCTCTTCATCCATAACTATATTGTCTTCCACAGTCTACAAGAGACCTATGGTTTCTCTGGTCTTCCTTTTACTTTTTACCTACCAGTAGAATCCATTGTTATTGCCTTTTATACCCCTTGCCATCTACATCTGAAATTGTGCCTGGGCCTTCCTAATTTTTTTCCCCATACACCCATGCAATACCAGTATACTCTTTCATAGTACTACGACCAAGTTTTCACATTTTGTAGGATTCCTTTTTGAGTTTTAGTTCATTTAAGAGATTGCTGTCTAGCCAGCCTGGTCTTCTGTTACTCTTCCCATTCTTCCATCACATTGGGATAGCTTGCTTTTGTGCTTTTAAAAGCCCTCCCCACCCTTAAAGTATAGGTAGCGTTTCTGAACTCCCTTTACCCTCAGACCTGCCTCCTAGGGGATCTTGCCCACCAGTTTCCTGACTTTGCTAAAGTTTATAGTTCTAAAGTCCAGTGTCTTTATTCTACTGATCTCCTTCCTCTCCTTAGAATCATGAACTCTATCATTTTGTTGCACTGTTATCCAAGTCACCTTCCATCTTCCTATTCTTACCTAAGTCCTCTCTGTTTCTGAGTAGTAAGTCAAGAAGACCTCCCACTCTAGCTCTCTTTGCCATCTATACCAAAATGTTTTCCTCAACACACTATGGGAATTTGCTGAATTGCTTGTGCACAGCTGTGTTTCCCTCCCAGCAGATATTGCAATAATTCAAGTCCTCCATGACAACCAGGTCCTGCAATTTGGAAGCTTCCATCAAGTGTTTAAAGAAGGCCTTGTCCACCTCCTCCTCCTGATTTGGTGGCCTGTAGCAGCTGCCCACTATAATGCCCTGCAGCTTTCTCCTCTGACCTTTCAATAGGCCTTCTTTCCACTTTGTACTGCACCTCAAACATTCTCTCTCTCTATATCTCTATCTCTATATAAAGATATATATCTATATCTATATATATGATACCTTCCCCTTTCCCCCCGGCTTATCCTTCTTGAACAAGCTATATCCACCTATTACTTTAATTCAGTCATGTGAACTATCCTGCCATGTCTCCATAATTCCAATTACATCATAATTCTGTGCTTGTACCAGGACCTCCAATTTTTCTTGTTATCCATACTTCCGCATACCTCTCACATTAATAAATAAGCATATATAACACATATAAACAGAAGCAATATACACTTTTTGGACATTCATACCTTCTCTAAAAAAATTACCAATGACTTACTATACTACCATGCTGATTTGGTAGAATTTTACACAGTTTAAATAGGGTAAGTGTAGATTTAAGCACATTGAGTCATGGTAGAGACCATCCTCAAATTAAGGATGTCCCAACATTGAGCAGTCACACATATGAAGACAGAATTCACAGTCCCAAATTTTAAATAATTGGAAGATTCAATTCATATAACAATGACATCCCATCAGTATACATTGTGCAGCTATGTCTGCTTGTATTTTCTGGGTGGAGATACCTGTGGAATCCTCTGTAATATTTATCCTATACCTTATTTGTGTGACTCAGTCACCTCTAGATGAGAAATGCTATAAATTCTTGATATACAGTAACATTTTCAGAAGCTCCTACATACTTAGCAACCTCTGAAAGTTTTAGCTCTTTCTCTTTTTTATTATAAAGTACATTATGTAGCCTTTATCTTTCCACTCAGATGATTTCCTCCCACCATATAACCATAATTCCAGTCATCCAGGCTTATAACCTTGTTGTCACATTCCACTTCTCTTTCCTTTTTACAATTGCCCTCTAGACTATTGCTACTTTTTACTGTTTCTTCCTCTAAAAGTATGCCATCATTGCAGCCATAGCACTGACTACAGTGTAGTGTACAGATACCCAATCCAGCTTTCAACTATCTCAGGTACTGGTAGCAGTCTAGCAAAGACAGCAGAGTGGAACACGGGATATGTTAGCCTGATTCTCAAGGCAAATTAGCCAGTGCTGAACTCTAGACTGATGAAGCTAAACTACTACTTCTAGTCAGGGTTTGAATTACACTGTGACTCTTGGGGAGTCTGCAAAAAAAATTAAACTGATTCACTGATTAACAAGTCCACCTAAGTGAAGAAGCAACCTGATCAGAGCCCCCCCTGGTTATGATTTTCAAATCTTACAGGGGGCGGCTCTCATCTCTTATGGGGGGGGAAGGGCTCAGACCCCTGACTCCCCCACCTCCCCTTAATTCACACCCTGCTTCTAGTTTAAGGCTAGCTTGGGTACATCTTCACCCTATTAGAGTTACTTCTTAAGATAGCTCCAAACTAGGCTCTCTTTCCAAAGTCTCAAAATCACACTACTTGGTTATCTTTTATAAGCACTACAGCAACCTTGATCTATTTGTCTTTCTGGCTTTCCAGGTCCCAAATAACATTCCTCAAGTCTGTCCAACATACAACTCCTCAAATCATACATTTTGCCTCTTACTTTAGTCATATCATTGATTTGTGAATGCAGTCTGTAACACATTCAAACTCCTCATCCTCAAACATTTAATTCCCACCATCCATGCTATACACTCAGCAAATTTAGTATGTCTGACATTCTTCTCCAATTAGTGATTTCATGGACATGGTTCTTCTATTATTTACACTAATATGAATCAAGAGGAACTACTGACTTTCACTGAAATGAACACTGGTATAATAGAACAGAACCAAACCTTGCAATTTAGTCCATGTGCCCCATGACCAGAATGTCTGAATGACCTTGTCAGCAATCCAGACTAATACTTCTTAAAAGTTGTCATAAAGCTTACTTTGGATTTCTGTATTTACCCAAATCCCAAACAACCTTGAATTTAAGACCACTTATCTTGCCAAGCAGAATGAATCATTCTCTTCTGGTTGAAGGCTTAGATCATGGCATCGATGTTATCAAACCATCCTGAATTGGACTGCTTTGTCAGGGTGGAAGCTGCTGAACTGCATCCCTGATTCAACCCCAGAAGCCAGACTTCCCTTGAACCCATCTCCTTGACAGCTGGCAGGTTTTGTGGCCTCAGGAGGGGCCACCACCGCTGCAGTTTTCAGCCCACTGAGACTTAACACACACAGGGTCATCTATGTCACAAGTTTTGCCTGTCAACAGCTTGAGGTGCAGTTCCCCCCAAACCCCTGTGCCAATCTTCTCAAAACTTAGCAGGCTTTGTGGCCGCACCAGGGGCTACCACCCCTGCAGTTTTCACCCCCCTGTGGTGTAACACATAGACATGACATGAGTTTTGCTTTCAAGAATTTGGGGTGCAGTTCCCCCCCGAATCCCTACACCGATCTTCTTGAAACTTGGCAGGCTTCATGCTCTCAGCAGAGGCTATCACCCCTGAAAGTTTCATCCAAATCAGACAATATTTTTCTTTAATACTTTCCTTTCCTGTGAGGCCAACAGAAAGTGATGACACCTGGTATACTGAAACTGCTGCATATGGGCATGTGCAGACAAAACGGGGGCCCTAAATTGAAGTGGTGGGTTTTTAAAAGCACTGCTTCAATTTAGGGCCCTTTAAACTCCTGTGTCATGCACACACCCAAACTAACCTGCCTCTCTGGCAGCGGGGAGGGGCAGGCAAGGTGCTGGCAGGCACAGCAGTCCCTAGGCTGCGCAGAGCGGGGCAGGGGGGAGGGGGGCCGGTGCTTCCCTCCACAGCAGCGGTGCCCCCCCCTCCCAGGTGGCAGCTGTGTGCGGGTACCCGGCTCTGGTGGTCCTGGGGGGCACTGCAGCCACTGAGGGAAGCACCAAGCCTCCGCGCAGCTCAGGCAGAAAGACAGGCTCCAGGGAAAAAAGGCAGAGCTTGCCTTCCCTGGTTGCTGCCAGGCTGCCTGCACAGGCTTCCTGCAGAGACCCTGAGCTGCACAGAGCCTGGTGCTTCGCTCTGCAGCTGTAGGGCAGCAAACTAAAACTCCTCCTCGGAGTTTTAGTTTGCTGCGTCCTAAGTCATTTAAGGCACATTACACTGCCAAATTTGCTACAGTGGCTGGAATTGCTGTGCAATACGCCACCAATGCCTACAGACACCAACACTATTATAGTGGTGCAAAAGTATTTAACCCGCTTTAAAGGTGTCGTGCATGCATGCCCCTCGTTTCGTCTACATACGACCTATCATGCTAATACAACTTCATTGCTTCCTTAGATTTCCTATTGGTATGTTTGTATCCACCCATCATCTTATCTGGTATACTTTGATGAGGGAGCTATCTTCTTATTCTGGAAAATAGACCCATGTTCTTCTAGCTATATAAATAAAAAAGTACTATTACTTTTATTTGGCCTCTAAGGGAGATATCTCATTTCATTCTCCACATGTTCCTAGAAAGTATCAGGTGAGCAGAAACAGGGAAACATAAATGGTATTCTACCAAGCATTGAAGCTCATCTTGAATATTGGATACAGTTTTGTTCACTCAAATTAAATAGTTCAACTGAAACTGAAACAGGTGCAGAAAAAGGGCAACTAAGGTGATCAGGGGAATGATCTTATGAGAGGAGACTAAAAACCTGGCTTGTTGACCCTGGGAAAATGAAAGCAGAGGGGGAATATGATTGTTTTCAAGTAATACAGCAGTAGGTAATCATCAGTGTAGGAGAAGATCTATAAAATCTGGAGAACAATATTGGCACAATATACACATTAACTGGTCCTATTGCATATAAACAGTCCTATATTCCTATATTCTGAAAGATAAATTCCAGGAATGAGAAACCAGTAATGTTATATTTTCGGAGAAACAGAGCTGTCAGTATTTTTCCCTTTTCAGTAAACTCAGATAACTTAATGCCTTCCCTCATCCATTGATACCAATATCTAAATAGGAAGAAAGCTTAACAACCATATGCAAATTTCACTCTAATTATTAATCTAAACACCAAAAAATTCAACATTAAATAGAATATCCTACTCTACTTGCAAAACAGTACAGCAAAGAGATGACACTTTCTTTGAATGTAGGCCTTAAAACATTTCTAAAGATCCAAATTCAAATATAAATATGAATTTAAACATGCTTGCACATAAAGAAAAAGTCAAATTATTTAAACCCCCTTCACTTTAAAGTGTGCACCTTGATTTCTTGTCAGAGAAAAGAAAGGAAAATGGTTAGTCACATATAAAGACTTCCATTGAAAGAAATTCTACTTCTGATTCTGTTGATAAAATTTTGTTTCCACTGAAGTGAATTATTACTTGTAAATTTAGGCTCCTAGATC
The DNA here is from genome assembly GCF_030867095.1 of Alligator mississippiensis. Taxonomy (NCBI): domain Eukaryota; kingdom Metazoa; phylum Chordata; order Crocodylia; family Alligatoridae; genus Alligator; species Alligator mississippiensis. The sequence continues at coordinate 93,204,526 of NC_081827.1, read as the reverse complement.
TGTATGTAAGATAGGGTATTGTTCAAGGGTATTGTATCCCTGATGGTCTTGGGGAGGAACACATTAGCAGACACACTGTCCTCACACTCCCACTTGCTGACAAACCTAGGAACAGAGGCGAAGCCACTCCTGAGGTGCCCCCTCCCACTGCACTTAAGCACACTGGTTCCAGAGTTTTCAAGGGCAGTCAAGGGGACATATCTCTAGAATGGCTTCATGTAGCCATACCTTAAGTGGCCTGAACATTGCCAGCTTCCTGTTTGCTGGTTCAATTTCCTGTCAAAACATTAAATGATATTTTCAATATAAAACACATTATTGGGAATTCAGAATATACAGTGGTCACATTTTGTGATTTTAAAATCAGCCAATTTTTGCCACCCTCACACTCAGAGTAGTACCTTGCTCCACAAGTAGCCATGTGGACTTCATATGAGTGACAAAATGTGTTCCTATGAAATGGGTTTCAAGTTTTGGGTGCCAGTTCAGATCAAGGGTAAACAGATACCAGTCAACTGAAGTCAAGTGTTATGTATGTACTATGAGTCACTAGCACTGCTAAAGTCAATGAAATTCCAATAGTTTATATGAGGTCTGAATGTATCCCACAAAGATTTGCCCCAAGCAAATTAAAACTGTGTATAAACAGAATTGTTTCCTCACTCTAAAACTGTAACACACATTGCTCTTTAGTATGTGTTAATAAATGAGCAATAGCAGATAAGGCCTCATTGTGTGTGTGTGCATACATATATGTATACACATATATACATACACAACACTTTACAAAGTACATGGATTTGAGCAATATGCATTTTGATTTGCAATACATTTTTACTAAATTATAATACATTGAAGAAAAAATCCCACAAGACATAACAGGGTACAGAGGTAGAGATCAGTGAAATATGTAATGAGTCTTATCCTTCAAAACTTGGGAGTAGCAAAAGCATGGGACTAGTCCATGGGCTGTATGAATGGTGTGGGATGGGTTCCACAGGCTGGATTGGGCACATGGACCCTCCCACCCCCACCCCATGACAGATACAGAGCATGCACAGCCTACTTTAGCCAATGTGAACTGCACGTAGCACCCACTCTGGCTGGTCTGAGACAGGAGGTGTGTTCAGAGCAACTCCCAGACCAGCTGGAGCATCCATGGATTTGTCATGTAAGGGACACATGGACCCACACCCACCCTTGCTGCAGGCTGGATTCAGCACCCACTCCAGCAAGTATGGGACCAACACTGCATGTGGCTCATGTCCCAGAATGGCTGGAGTGGGTGTTGCATGCACCGTGCATGCTAGGTCCTGGGTATAGTGCCAGTTCAGTGCACACCATATGGGTCAACTACAAGACCTAGAGCCAGCGCCATGGGTTAGATAAGGGGGCTCCATGGGTTGGATCCTGCCTATAGGCTATATTTTTGACACCTCTGAGATATAGAAATACAGAACTGGGTGGCAATAGGAGAAGCAGACAATTCTGATAAATCTAGACAAATTAATAGATAGTGATCTCAGTCAAGGTGAGGGGCAGAATATCTCATTAAAGTACATGAGCTGGATATATTTCTGGTTAAGTTTAGGTTTAACTATGCTGTTGGTTAAAGACAGGAAGGAATTGCTGCAAACTAGGCACACTAAATTATAATTAAAATGTATCATTTCAGATATATAACTAACCACTGTGAAAACAGCCTTATGCCAACATGCCTACACATATCTAATTAAAATGCTGCCTTAATTAAGTACTTATATTTTATCTGTTTTCTGCCCTTGAGGAGGGAGGATATTAACAGCTTTGGAGGAAGACCACTTTGCCAAAGCTGCAACCATATGGCAGCAAACAGAAAAGGGCCAGCCTGACAAGGCTTCATTTGTAAAAGAAAGTTTGACTTCTTTTGAGTCAAATTCTAGCTTTTTACAGGCAGAAGCACATTGGGGGAGGTGAAAGTTTCATGTGTGAGTAGTGCCATCCAAAGTCATTTAGTACATGCGGAACAGATGGAGGAAAGAGAGCAAGCTGCACACACAGCTTCTGGGCACATGGGCCTGAGCAGTTCCCACTACAGAAGCTACAGCTTCAGAATATGTAGCGTGAACTCTTCTTCCTCTGATTCAGCTGCTTTGGCCATGATCCCATCCTGACTTCATTGCTTCTCCATAAGAAAATCTAGTTCTGAGGTCTTCACCTTACGTCCTAAGTCCTTGTGCTCAAAAGCCTATCTAGTTCTTTCACAGATGTGAAAGAGGAAAAATGTGACATCTTTCAATCTGTCTTCACTCTAAACAAATCCATATACACCTTTGAAAAGGAAAAAAAAAATCTTTATAAAGGAACACTGTGTATTATTTTAGGTATTTGTAAGTTTAATGTCAGGAGGCACAAATGGGAGTGGGAAATGTGGCTACAGTTATTTAAACATTAACCATTTCAGTAATTTAATACTTAACAGGTTGCTTTGCTTTATTTCTTTACTTCTGAGCAAGTACTTACAGTGAAGTATGTTCTTTAAACTATGCTGTATATATATTCCACTGCTACGAACAAGCCAAATGTACCTGAGCCCAAACTTGGGGTCAGAAGTGTCCTCAAGAACTGTTCCTACACTCAGAGCCTCCAAATGCAAATACACCACACCCATCTGGTCCTACTCCAACAGTTTTTCAGTTCCTTCACATAACAGAATCCTGCTTTGGACCACCTGCCTAACAGTGAGGCAAGTTGTGAAACATATATAGACAACATATCTCAAAGAATCACAGATATTACAGCATAAATCACTGTTTCTTCTTCAAACACTTTGTCCATGCACTTGGTCCAGTACTGATGACACAAGTGGTGATCTAGACACTGGAAAATAGAACTATGTAAGAAACTGCAGGACAGATGGTTCAAAAAACAGCATCAGGCCTGAATAACTCCATAAAAGAGCAGCAGTAGGTAAATGCATATATTGAAAACCTCAGGGCTCCTCTGGGTGAGAGGCAGGAGAGTCTATTACAGGGGAGGGGAACGGGAAATATGGGAAGAGGGTTTCTGTCTGGACAGGACCAAGTAAATGGAGGTTTGGGAAGATTGGGAAGCATGATTGGGATTGCCCAGGGGGAGGGGAGGTACTTTCTTGGTCAAGAAGCGGGAAGTGGGAGCAGGTGGGTTGGGATGGAACAGAGTTTTTAAGGTTTTAGGGCATCATTTGGAAAGCCTGTTTATGTTTCATTGTAAGCTACCTTGAGCCTTTTTGGATAGGGAGGCTTATAAATCTAATAAATTAATCAATCAAAGTAGCAATGTTTATAGAGGAGATTGTTTCTTGGGGAAGCAACAGGGAGTACCAGTGCCTCAATCAAGTGACCCTTACACTGACCAATTAATTCATAACAAAATTTGCTAACACAAAGAGACTGATAACTTAGGTGCATTTCAAGATGCTTACTCTAAACACGTGAAGACATGAGGTCCTCAACTTCATCCTACTGTGGGGTGAACACAGATGAGAACCTGAGCAAAATGCATTGGAACCAAGACACCTCCAACACCATTTCAAAGCAGCTGGCTGTTTAGGGATGCTAACAGGATTGAGATCATGCGGGTCCAGGGGGAGGAATCTCTAGTTGTAGTACAAAGATGCCATGGGTGAAAATGGTGGCCCAGGTGCCAAACATGTGACAGCTCTTAAATTAAGGTCTCTCAGATCAAGGACTTCTTTTGGCCCAAGAAACCCAAAAATCTTTCTTGATATTCTGAGGAAAGCATCAAGCACTCAGAGTCTAGAGCCACCCAGCCCCTCTGTGAATTATCAGCCAAACCATCATGAGTCACCCTACCATCAATAGGAGTCTTTCAATGCTAGAGAAGTAAGCAAGAAAAAATGTTTATTTGATTAAGACAGTAAGCAAGCACGTTTATTTGAGCCAGCTCATGTTTGTTTACATTGTTGCACCCATAAAAATGTCCAGTTTCAAATATTTATTCTTAGCACCTTTTCTCTCTCCGTGCCTTCCTAAGAGGTCTGCTGGCAATGACAACCCACATGAACCACCTACCACATGATTTCCTCAGACAATCTAGGAACTATAACCTTAATATTAATCTTTGATTCAATTAGGCTATGTCAAATACAGAAGTGAGAGGAACTTCATGCAGCTGCTGACCTTTTCTTGTAACAGGGCTTCTATGGATTTGAGAGGGCAGCAAGAACAGAAAGCAACAGCACTTCCTCTCCAGCACAGCCAGCTCCAAAGGCAGGCAGCTGCAGGCAAGTGTCTACCCACATAAATGCAGCCTCTCTCCTCTGGCTGAATTCTGAGTAGCATTTTCTTGCAAGCAAGTCTTCCTGGTCACTGTAGATAGGTATTTAGAGCTCAGCAGGCCTGGATTCAAACTTGAGATGCAGCTAGTACTTCAGCCAAGCTTTTGAACTGCTGGGGAAACCTACTTTGTCTTCTGTTTCCAAATATGTAGCCACACATCTTTGTAGGTAAACAGCAACAAAGCAGAACAGGATGTCCTGACATTAACAAATGGATACTTTCACTGATCTTTCATCAGCTGGACCAGGAGTACATACCTCAAAACTGGGACAGCCTAAGAGATCAAACGAGTGATCATTACTATAGCACTGAAGCACAACTGAATCTAAAACACCCTCCCCTCCAAAGTGTTTGCTTGTATCAGTGGATAAGTGGCATGCCTCCCAGGGAGAAGGTGGAGGATCATCATTCCATGGAGTGTTTATAAACCTACCCAGGATGTTTGGAGCCACATAAAATGACTTTGCATCAGAAGCATCCCTCAAGAATGGGAAAAGACTCTGGTGACAGTATCCTAGAAATTACTGGGAAAGAGATTTTCTCTCTGAAACTGTTAATTGAACAATGATCACTTGTTACATTTCTGAAATCTCAACACCTGCATCTCTCAGACCCAGAAGCCAAAGTCATTGAGAGACAGCTGGTGCCTGGGAAACAAGAGGTGAGAAGGAACAAAGAGAAAATGCTGAGGAAACCGATGCATTTCTCTGAGTGCTCACAAAAGTCATGGGCACCTAGACGGAAAGTATGGACTACCATCGGGACCACTGTGTAACGGTTATGGAACAAAGCACAAAGTAGTGAAGAATGTAATATAGCAACTCAAAGAAAACTGTGGTTGTGATCAAGGAAGGCTACATGATCAAACACAGAAGCTATAGATGTAATGAAGGAATACTGGACCTCTTCCACAGGAACATCCATTCTGAACAGGAAATGCAATGTTTTACATTGAATGCCATGAACCACCAGATGTTAGGAAGGGAGTCTGAGCTTTGGACTATTACTCAGGCCCATCATATGCCATGAGAACTCTCCTTTACACTGCTGTTTCAATGAAAAGTGTAGCTGCTTCAGCTACTCCACAAGGACTGAAAGAACAACTTCTGGAAACAGAACTCCCTGGATCCCCAAAACCTCTTTAGTAGTCTGATGCCTCATCCTTCCAGCTCTCGATTCTGCAAAGGACAACAAGGATTCTTATCGCTCTAAGCACTGACAGACAACTCTCCGTTATAACTCATGTTGCTTTCTGTGAAGTTATAGCATGGGCCTCCCCGAGTTACAGTGACCTCCCCATCCACAACCCAACAGATGTTTGTTTTGGATCAGGAGGGAGGGGTGAGAGGGGAGGAAAGCATGGGATTGAACTCCACTTTGGAACCAATCAAGAAGAAGCTGCCTGTATGAAGCCTCTCTCCCCTAGCCCCACCCACCTCCTCCTAGCTCCAGTGCTATCTGCGGGATAGGCGGAGAAGGGAGGGGGAGAGGGAGGGGGAGGGAGCTGCAGGCTGGGATTTGCCCATCTTGTGCTGGAGGGGAGTGGAGGGATGGGTAGATTGGAGCCCCACCAAGGCAGGGGGCTCCCCCCTCCTGCACAGGCTGTGCAAACCACAGCCCATAGCTTCCTCCCCCTCCCAGCCTGCTGATAGCACTGGGGGAAGGGCTGGGCTGCATTAGCTTAGCCCTGCTCATGAGCAGGGACTGATAGAAGCTAACCTGAACCCTCATTATATGAGGATTAATTTGTTGCACAATGGGGCAGTTTTAAGGTGCTCTGCAGCCATGCACTTCTGTCAGTTCATGGCTGCAGAGCAGTTTCAGGGGGCCAATCACATGACAAAATGTCACTTTTGTCAGTGCCATCTGGCTCTAAGTAGTGCCTCCTTTTTTAGGCATTATCCTGAATTTTTTTTTTCCATTTGCTGCTACATTCTCTCCAATTTATGACTGGGTCCCACTGGCTTGGACTTCACTTTATTGCCAAATTTTAGGCAATTGTTTGAGAGTTACGTCTGCAACAGTTATGTTTATGTTCTTTCCTATTTGTTAAATAGAAGCCTTTAGGGTTTCTTTGTTTTGGTTTGTATTTTTGCTCACAGATATCTCAATTGATGGCTCAGTTGATGGGCCAGGACAAGAACACCAAGTAGACTAAATGGCTCTGTGCTACCAGTAATAGTTTGTTCTATCCGTTGGGGTGGGGGGGAGGAATTAAGGGTGTGCACCCATCTGTCTATATTGGATAATACAACTATTGGGGGGAAATGGGACCTGGGGGTCACAATTGACCAGAAGATGAATATAAACCAACAGTGCGATGAAGTTGCCAGCAGGGCAAATAGAACTCTGGTGCGTATCAGCCGATGTGTTGCCAACAGATCCAGGGAGGTGCTTCTCCCTCTCTACCCAGCATTGGTGAGGCCACAACTGGAGTACTGTGCCCAGTTTCGGGCACTGCACTTCAAGAAGGATGCAGATAAGCTTGAGAGGGTGCAGAGGAGGGCCACCCACATGATTAGGGGTCTGGAGAATAGGCCCTATGAGGAGAGACTCCAGGAACTAGGCTTGTTCAGTCTGAATAAGAGGAGAGTGAGAGGTGACTTGATAGCTGCCTACAAGTATGTCAGGGAGGAACACTAAGATCTGGGGGAACAACTCTTCAGGAAGGCACCCCTTGGGAGGACAAGGACAAATGGGCACTAACTAATAGAGGGAAGATTTAGGCTGGACATAAGGAAGAACTTCTTCTCTGTAAGGATAACTAGAACATAGAACACACTCCCGGCAGAGGTGGTGCAGTTGCCATCCTTGGAGGTGTTTAAGAGGAGGCTGGACAAGCAACTTGTTGAGCTAGTTTGAGCTCATTAACCTCCTGTCTATGGCAGGGGACTAGACTTGATGATCTTGCAGGTCCCTTATGGTCCATTGATTCTATGATTCTAAAACCAGCTCCTGGATTGACCCCTGTGGCACTCCACTTGATACTGGCTGCCAACTGGACATTGAGCCATTGACTACTACCCTCTGAGCCTGATGCTTCAACCAGTTTTCTATCCACCTTACAGTCTATTCATCTAGTCCGTACTTCCTTAGCTTGCCTGAGAGAATACTGTGGGAGACAGTATCAACAGCCTTGCTAAAATCAAGGTATATCACATCCACTGGTCTCCCTGCATCCACAGAGTCTCATCACAGAAGGCAATCAGGTTGGTCAGGCATGACTTGCCCCTGATGAATCCATGCTGACTGTTCCTAGTCACCTTCTCCTCCAAGTGCTTAGAAATGGATTCCTTGAGGATCCGCTCCATGGCTTTTCTAGGGACTGGGGTGAGGCTAACTGGTCTGTAGTCCCCTAGATCCTCCTTTTTCCCCTTTCTTAAATATGGGCACTATTTTTGCCTTTTTCCAATCATCCAGGACCTCTCCTGATTGCCATGAATTTTCAAAGATGATGGCCAATGACTCTGCAGTCTCATCAGCCAACTATCTCAGTAGCTTTGGGTGCATCCTGTCTGGCCCCATGGACTTGTAGATGTCCAGTTTTCTAAATAGTCCCTAACCTGTTCTTTTATCACTGAGGGCTGCTTTCCTCCTTCCCAAACTGTGCTGCCTGGTGCAGTAGTCTGGGAGCTGACCTTGCCTATGAAGACTGAGGCAAAGAAGGCACTGAACACTTCAGCTTTTTCTGCATCCTGTCACAAGGTTGCCTCCTCCATTCAGTAAGGGACCCACACTTTCCCTCACCCTTCTCTTGTTACTGACATACTTGTAGAAACCCTTCCTGTTACTCTTCAATGTCTGTTACTAGCTGCAACTCCAATTGTGCTTTGGCCTTCCTGACCACATCCCTGCATGCCCAAGCAATGCTGTTATATTGTTCCCTAGTTATTTGTCCAAGTTTCCACTTCTTATAAGCTACCTTTTTGTGACTTAGTTCCCTGCTAAGCCAAGCTGGTCTTCTGGCATACTTGCTAGTCTTCCTGCACATTGGGATGGTTTGTTCCTGCACTCTCAGTAAGACTTCTTTCAACTATAGCCAGCTGTTCTAGACTCTTCTCTCCCTCAGACTTGTCTCCCAGGGAATCCTGCCCATGAGTTCCCTGAGTGAGTCGAAGTCTGCTTTTCTGAAGTCCAGGGTCCTTACTCTGCTGCTCTCCATCCTTCCTTTCCCTAGGATTCTGAACTTGATCATTTTGTGTCCACTGAAGTCCAAGTTGCCACCCACTACTACATTCCACCAATTTTTCCCCATTTGTGAGCAGCAGGTCAAGAAGAGCACAGCCCCTAGTTGGCTGCTCTAGCGCTTCCAACAGAAAGCTGACATGAGCACTCTCCAAAAAACTTCCTGGATTGCCTGCTTATTGCTTTATTGCCATCCTAGCAGATGTTAGGCTGATTGAAGTCCCCCATGAGAACCAGAACAGTTTCATCACCTAATGAAAGCAACAATCGATGGTTCTTTCTTTTCTTTTTCTTTTCTTTTCTTGCTGGGGGGGGGGGGGGAGGTGGAATGGACAGAGGGGAAAGGAGGGTTTTTTTTGCTTCCTTTGAAGCCTAGGATGTTGACCAGAGCTGTGGCTGGAAGCTTTGAAGGGGGTGTGATGATGCCTCTGCTAGTACTTAAAAATCACAGACATTCTTGGTGAGAGGGTCCTGCTTTTCCACTGAAGGCCATACCAATAGCCAAATTTGGCATCAGGAACAAATTTTTACCCTCTACCAGATTGGTAAGGACTGGGGGAGTTTGTCTTTCTTTGTAGTATAGGGCATGGACCTTTCCTTAGGATCTTTTGAGCACACATTAACCAACTGCAGATGATACCAAATTGGGTGGAGTTGCAGGAACTCTGGAGGGTAGGGCTAGGATCCAGAATGAGCTCGATAGACTGGAAGAATGGTTTATAGTCAACTAGATGAAATTCAAGAAGTGCAAAGTTTTGCACTTGAGATGAATAAAGATATGAACAAATACAGATTGAGGAATGCGTAGGCTGTGGTACAGCAGAGAAGGACCTGGGGGTTACAGTAGACCAGAAGCTGAACATGAGCCAACAGTGTGCTCTTTGCAAAAAAAGCCAATGGTATATTGGTTGCATTAATAGTAGTGTCACTTGCAAATCAAAAGAAGTGATTTTTCCAATCTAGTTAGCGATGGTGAGGCCTCACTTGGAGTACTGTATACAGTTTTGGGCGCCACACTTTAAGAAGGGTGTGGACAGATTGTAGAGTCCAGCAAAGAGCAACAAAAAATATTAGAGGCCTGGAAAACAAGACTTATGAGGAAAGGCTGAAAGAACTAGGATTATTTAGTCTTGAAAAGAGAAGACTAAGGGGGGATTTGATAGTAGTCTTCAGTTATCTGAAGGATGATGACAGAGAGGATGGAAATAAAGCTTCTCTCTGTGGCTGTAGGGACAGCACCAGGAACTATGGCCTCAAGCTGCAACATAGGAAATTTAGGTTGGAGAGTAAGAGGAACTTGCTATGAGTGTGATTAAGCATTGGAAAAGACTACCTAGAGAAACTGTGGAATCTCCATCCATGGAAATTTTCAAGAGCAGGGTCAACAGGCACTTGGCTGGGATGGTTTAGTCAGGGATGATCCTGTCCTGCACAGGGGGCTGGACTAGATGACCTTGGGAGGTCCCTTCCATCCCTGCTTTCCTATGGTCCTATGAAACACTGTCTAGTCACTGTAATAGCAGGGCATTGGCAGTGCTCTTGTCTCCTTGTTTTGACTTGTGGTATACTACAGAATGTAATATTCCAGGTACTGTTTCTTGTAGTTGTGTGTAAGGATTTGAAGTGGCCATTTTGTGGAATCACTACATAAATGACTGCTTTTGAATACAGTGGACTGGATTCAGTGGGGGCCCTTCCAGTACTATGTTACTATGGCCTACATAAAGTTTTCTATAGCAGTAATGGCTAGGCAAGGTCACTTAGTGGGTTAATTATACCACTGATCTATATGGTGGAAGCAGTGTTGACATACCTTCCATGCTGTATCAAAAAATAAGGTGGGGTTGTGGAGAATTTTTTTATGCAGATTTCTAGATGCACTCTGTATTTATGTGCCTACATCTCCCCAATGGTCCACAATAGCTAGCAGTATGTTTTGGGTTTTGTTTGTTTGTCCTTCACATGCAAAGATGACCACATCTGGGGGGGGAGGGAGGGAGGGAAGTGGGAAAGAAAAAGGGATGGAGGGAAGAGAGAGGAGGGGGGTAGAGGCCAGGTTGTGTGGGTATGCAGGTGATTTAGAAGCACAATCTTTGCCCTGAACAATCTGTTGCAGCAGGGGTAGGAGAGCGACGAGGACTGGACACGAGAGGTCCTCATTTTCCTGGACACATGCTCCCACTGCCTCTGCCGTGTGCCACTGCTCAAAGGCCAGTGCTCCACTCTGGACTGATGACCTCCAGGATGGAGGGTCACAAGCGATTTGCTCCCACGACTCTGGGTTGATGCCGAAACTCTTTAGGGACATCTTTAGGGTGTCCTTGTACCGCTTCTTTGGTGCACCATGAGAGCATACTCCATTTGACATTTCTCCATAGAAGATTTTCTTTGGCAGGTGAGTGATGGACATTCTTAGAAAGTGGCTGGCCCATCTTAGCTGTGCCAGTTTCAGCAGGGTGTGGATACTGGGGACAGCTGATCTTCTGAGCACCTCAGTGTCTGGAATCTTGTTCTGCCACTTGATCTTTAGTATCTTTTGCAGGCAACATAGGTGGAAGTGGTTATTTTCTTGGCATGATGCCGGTAGATGCTCCAGGTTTCACAGGCAGAAAGGAGGGTCGGGAGAATTATGGCTTTGTAGAACTTCAGTTTAATTGACATTCTGATGCATCTGTGGTCCCAGACCGACTTACGGAGTCTGCCAAAGGCCATGCTGGCTTTGCTAGCCTCACGTTGACTTCACCGTCAATGTGGAGAGCATGGGAGATTGTGCTGCCTAGACAGGCAAACTTGTTGACCATCAACAGTTGTTGGCCTTTAACTGAGATGTGTGGTTCCTGGGGTCTTGTGCCAGGTGCAGGTTGAAACATCACTTCAGTCTTCATGTTGATAGTGAGTCTGAAGTTGTCGTAGGCTGATGAGAATAGGTCAATGGACCATTGCATGTCAGCCTGTGACCTGTACGTAACATATAGTCATCAGTGAAGAGGGTGTTGCAAAGCATAGCTGTCTGGACTTTGGAGCTTGCTCAGAGCCTGCGCAGGTTGAAGATGTCTCTATCGAAATGGTATCTGAAAGGAGAACTGCCCTCACTGCGAGAGAACTGGGTGGATGCAATATCCAGATCGCTGCCCTCAGTGAGACTCACCTACCTGACGAAGGAGAGCTGACAGAAAGAAAAGCTGGTTACACATTCTTCTGGAGTGGTCATGGCAGTGAAGCCAAATGGGAAGCAGGTGTTGGTTTTGCTATACAAAACAGCCTCATCAAGAAGCTGATCTGCCTGCCTAAAAGAGTGAATGACTGATGGTGCTCAAACTCCCCCTGCTCAGCAGAAAGTGTGCCACTATCATCAGTACATATGCTCCTACCGTGACCAACTCCAATGAAGTCAAGAACCAGTTCTATGATGACTTCCACTCTGTGATTGCTTCTGTATCAAAGTCTCACCATCTAATCCTCCTTGGCAATTTCAATGCTCGGATTGACTCTGACCTCCAAGCATGGGATGGTGTCATTGAGAGGCACGGGATCGGAAGCTGCAATAGCAATCGTCTTCTCCTACTCAGACTATGTGCTGAACATGACTTCCTGGTTACCAACACTGTGTTCCATCTCCCCAACCAGAAGAAGATATCATGGATGCACCCTTGATGCAAGCACTGGCATCTCATCGACTATGTCATCGTCTGAAGGAGGGACAGATGTGATGTCCATGTAACCAAAGCAATGTGTGGTGCCGAATGTTGGACTGATCCTCCACTTATCTACTCACTAAAGATCACGATTCATACCAGATGGCATCCACAAGGACCAAGTGGACCGATGCACCTCAACACTTCAGGGCTGATAAATGACACCACCAGGCTGTCTTTTTGCAAACCATCTGAAAGATCAGCTTCACACTACACCACTCCATTCTGGCTCCACTGAAGCCAACTGGAAGCGGCTCCATGAAGCTATATACTCTGCAGCTCTTGAGACCCTGGAACTAAGTGCCCACAGACTGGTTTGATGAAAATGACAAGGAGATTCAACGTCTCCTCAGAGCCTACCTCTATGATAAGTCTGCATCAGCACAAAACACCTACAGCTTGATACAGAAGACCACTCAACGCAAGCTGCAAAAGATGCAGGACACGTGGTTGAAGAAGAAAGCAGACAAGATCCAGCACTAGACTAACAAGAAGAAATTCTTCCAATGCCCTTGTAGCAGGGCACTAAGGAGCCTGCTACTTGTAGAGCAGAGATAATTACCCAGGTGCAGGTTGCTAGGGGAAACCAGAGTGAGCTAGTGACCCACACCTGCCAGTGGTCAGCTGACCAGAAAGGGCAGGGCTTGGCTCGCATTTAAACCCCAGGGCTGAGGCCAGGCAGGGGGTTCCCTGCCAGCAGCCAAGGGGGGAAGAAGCTCTCCCAGAGAAGAGGGGAGAGGCCTGACTGCAGAAGCAGCTTCTGTCACTGCTGAGGGACGGAAGATTCCTTGGTATGGTTTGAATTATGTTATAGCTGGGGGGTACCTGCGTTTCATTTGCTATTTAAAACCCGGAGGTTTGAGTGAGGCTATTAGGGGATGGAGGAGGCCTCATTTTTGGAGACCCACTCCAGAGTGGGAGCCCCGGCGCCAGGGAGGGCACAGCTTTGGGGGCATGGACCCTGGCACCAGTGAAGGCACAGCTTTTGGGGCACAGACCCCAGTGCTAGTGAAGGCGTAGCTTTTTGGGGGCATAGACCATGGTGCTAGTAAAGGCACAGCTTTGGGGGGGGGGGCAGGGCATAACCCCCGGCACCAGTGAGGGCGCAGCTTTTGGGGGCATAGACCCCGGTGCCAGTGAGGCGCAGAGCGAGACAGGGATGCAGAGAAGCCCAAGTGCCAGTAAAGGCACAGTTTGGGACAACACAAACCCTGGTATTCGAGGGACAATCGTAAAAGGCCAGAGAGGCCTGGTGCACCTGGTGGTGTTGTGCCCTGGTTTTGAACTTGCGACTCCCTTACTGTGGGGCTGGCGCCCATGCATCTGGGCTGGGGAGTGCCATGCTCCAGAAGGGAGCAGGAAAGGGGGCCACAAGCTTCCAGGCACTGGAAGGAAAAGCTAGAGCCTTGGAGTCGAACCCTGGTTGATGGGTTTGGAGGGGGAGGCCCAGCTAGAGGAAAAAAAAGGGGTCCAGCCATCCTAGGAGAGATCCCAGCATACCCAGTATAATAGGCAGTCTCCTACTCGCATAATAATTTCCATCAAGACATGACAGGTGAGATTAGGGTGGGACAGAAGGATTCCAAGAGGGCTCCAAAGGCACCCCATGCAAGGCGCGGATGACTAGGAAGATGGCACTGGGGAGGGCGACCTGTTACAGCCCTAAAGGCTGTCTATGGTCCACAGGTCCTTGGATCCTCCCCTCTGCTGTGTACCAACAGGACCACGCTACTAACTGACAAGGCCCAGATCCTCCAGAGATGGGCTGAACACTTCAACGCCGTTCTCAATCAGACTTTCTCCATCAACATGAACGCCATACAAAAGCTGCCTCAAATCACCATCAACACCTCACTTGAAGTTCTGCCTATAATCGTGGAAGTCCAAATGTGTAGTGGCAAGGCTCCTGGAACTTATGCGATTCCAGCAGAGGCCTACAAATCAGGTGGTCATGGCCTCATGGAGAAACTAACCAAGATCTTCTGCAGTATGAGAGTACAGGAGGTAGTCCCTCAAGAATTCAAGGATGTCTCCATTGTCCACCTGTACAAGAGGAAGGGAAATCACCAACACTGTGACAACCACAGGGGCATCTCCCTCCTCTCAACTGCTGGCAAGATTCTTGTGAAAGCCCTCAACCGGCTGACCAACCATCTAAATGACCTACTGCCTGAGAGTCAACGTGGCTTCAGAAAAGGATGTAGAACCACCAACATGGTGTTTGTGGCCTGGCAGCTTCAAGAAAAGTGCCAGGAACAGAACACTGACCTTCTTCTCATGTTTGTCAACCTAACCAAAGCCTTTGACACAGTGAACAATGAATGCCTCTGGGAAATCATGAAGAAGTGCGGATGCCCTCGAAAATTCATCAGTTTGGTTTGACAGTTCCACAACAGCATGATGGCATGTATCCTTTGACCCCTTTCCAGTCAAATGGCATCAAGCAGGGCTGTGTGCTCACACCAATGCTCTTCAGCATGGTATGCTCTGTCATGCTGTCAGATGCTTTCCAAGATGATGACCTTGGTATGGGGATCAGGCTAGCAGTATAATGGAGGAAAAAAAGCCTTTTCTATTGATGTATTCTAAGCCCTGGTGGGGATGCAGGAAGAATTAGAATTTCAGTGCAATTAGGGAACTACATGCATGTAAAGCCAATGCCTTCCTGGGGTTACAAAGCAGAAACTGTGGATTGAACACTTTATGGCTATGTAAACTTCATGTATGGCAGTGTCAGCAGTAGATTTGCTCATATTCAAGTAGTTAATTATAGATAAGGAATTGCCAGTTTCTAGATAACTAGCAATATTAACATCTCTGCAGTTAAATGAACTCTTCATGTTAGTGATCTGCCATCATAGTTCCAGGAATAGCAGAGACCACAAGAAAAGTGGCCTCCTTCATCCTGAAACACTGTTGGTGTTTCACATACCAGTAGCACAACTCATTCTCTTTCCACATCCAGAACTGACATTTGATAGTCTGCAGTTGTTCCCAGAGCAAGTTGTCTCTGGTCATGGCCAGGATTTTTTTCTATTCTGGTAGCTCACAGCGGTTAGGTATGAGTATGCTCTACAGGACCACCATGGGCTGTGTGAAATAATTGATCAAGGTGACCAGTAGGGCTGTGCGATGCTTCAGTCCCCAATTCGATTCGGCATAGATTCAGCCAGATTCGGTGGCCGAATCTAGAAATCCGAATAGAATCAGAGGACCCTTTAATCTCTCTGAATTGAATTGGAACCCTCTGAATCGATTTGGCGACTCAGACACAGACACAGCTTTAAATGTTTCTTCTACATACCTCTAGGTAGCAGGCAGCTCATGAACACTGCAATGCTGGGGTGCATGGAGGGTCCCACAGAAGGGTGGGGGGCTCCCCAGCATGCTCGGCAGCAGACCTGGAAGTGGACCCAAAGCACTTCCGGTCCACTTCTGGGGTCGCCAGGGAACGCGCCAAGGGACTAGCCACACCCTCCTGGCTCAGTGACTGGTGCCTTCTGGGTCTGGGGGGGGCCACCCAGGGTCCCCCTGTGGCTCATTGCCAAGTTGGCGGGGTGCAAGGTGGGGGGGCTGCACGCTCCCCAGCAAACCCATAAGTGGACCGGCTGGTACTTCCAGTCCACTTCCAGGTTCATCACCAAGCACATGGAGGGGCCACCCCCACTCCTATGGGATGCTGCATGCTCCCCAGCATTACAGCATTTACAAGCTGTGCTGGTACTTTGAGGTATGTAGAAACAACATTTAAAGCTGTGTCTATGTTCAAATTGCTGATTCTTTTAATCAGTATTGAATCTTCAGATTCAGATTTGGCTGAAATGAATCAGGGACAGTGATCCAAATCAACAAATTGAATCACTGTCCCTGATTCGGGCTGAATCCGAATTGAATCAGGCCCACTTCGCACACACCTAGTGACCAGTTAACCTCACCTCAGTATCCAGGAAGTTAGGGGAGCATATCATAAGGAAGGCCATTTGCAAACAGCTGGAGGAGGAAAGCCCAGTCACAAGTAGTCAGCACAGATTTATTAAGAACAATTATGTCAAACAAACTCAGTCTCAATTGACAGAGTAACTACTTGGGTGGATGAAGGGAATGCTGTGGATATAGTGTATCTGGACTTCAACAAAGCTGTTGAAAAGGCCCTGCATGACCTTCTCATAAACAAACTGGAGAAATGTGAGCTAGAAAAAGCTACTAGAAGGTGGACAGTTGACTGCCTTAACAGTCACAAGGAAAGGATAATTATTAACAGATCCATGCCAGAATGGCAGGAGGTTTTGCGTGGAGTTCCAACAGGGGGTTGTCCTTGACCCAGTGTTGTTCAACACGTTTATTAAGGATTTAGAGGCTGAAATAGAAAGCTTCTTAAGCAAGTTTGGAGATGACACACAACTGGGAAGGATTTGAAAAATGTAGGAGGACAGGAGAACAATTCAGAAGTATCTTGACAGATTGGAAAGCTGGGCTGGAGCTAACAGGATGAAGTTCAATGCTGACAGATGCAAGGTGCTACACCTTGGAAAGAAAAATAAAAAACACAGACACAAAATGAGTGACACCTGGCTGCATGGCAGCACTATGGAGAAGGATCCAAGAGTCTCAGTAGGTCGTAGACTCTATATGAGTATACAGTGTGATGCAGCTGCACAAAAGGCAAATGCATTTTTGGGATGCATCATTAGAAGCATTAGGTTCAAGATGTGGGAGGTGCTAGTACCTCTTTACTCAGCACTGGTCAGGCCTCATCTAAGGTATTGTGTGCAGTTTGGGTTCCACATTTCAAAAAGGACAGGGAGAAGCTGGAGAGAGTGCAAAGGCAAGCCACAAAAAGGGCCTGGAAAGCAAATCACATGAGAAGAGGCTGTTGGACCTAGCCATGTTCAACTTGTAGAAAAAGCGCTCAAGAGGGAACATGAAAACAGTCTTCAAATACTTGAATGGCTGCCATAAAGCAGAGGGAGAACACCTTTTCTCTTTTGCTGCAGGCCAATGGCTTGAACTTGCAGCAAAGTAGGTTTACACTGGATAGTAGGAAAATCATCTTCACTATTAGAACAGTGATGTAGTGGAATAGATTGCCTGCCTAGGGAAGTTGTGGACTTTCCATCACTGCAGGTGTTCAAGAGGCTGGATAGCCACTGTTTGGGGATGACATAGGTATAGCTATGCCTATGTTCTACTATAGGTGCTTCTCATGATCTTGGCTTTACTTATTGCCACATGGGGCTGGGAGGGAATCCTGTCCCCCTCTTTTGCTATGTGCTAGGTGTGGGGTTATTTTTTTAAGCCTCTTTCAGAGGTATTGAGTGTTAGTTGCAGCCAAGGCTGGGGATTTTGACTGGAGTGTGCCAGTACTCTTGCTGGGACTTAAAGCCAGAGGTTCCTGGCTAGCGGGTTTTGCCTTTTCACTGTGGTGGTCACCTTACCTGTGGCAGGTTAGGGTCTTATGTCTTGTGTGTCTTCAGGGTTGATGGTAATTTTACTAAGGTCAGATTATGGATGGCTTGGATACAGATGATCCTGCCCCAGGAAGGGGGTTGGACTAAATGAATTATGGAGGTCCCTTCCAGCCCTACTTCTGTGACTTCTATGACACATTGGTCCAGACCCAGACATAATTATATGGCAAATGGCATGGGGATAAGAGCAAGTAGGTAACTGTGGATCATATGCATTGACAGGAGATGTCCTTGTTGGGCCAGTCAAGATAAGGTTTTCTGTGGTGCTTCTCTATGAAGCTTTAAAATTGGCCCAGCATACCCTGACAGATCATCACAGCTGACTAGCAGAAATTAAAATCGTGGAGTCTCCAGAACTCTCACATGGATCTACAGCAGGTAGATCCATGGAAAGCTTGCCCTCACACCACCTTGTTGTGTAATGAATCAATCCTTGTCTAATTTGAATGAATGAAAGCATGACAACTGAATGCTAACCTCTAATTTTTCAACTTCTATACTGGTTTGACTTGATTCTGATTTTCCATTCTAATCTTACCCTGTACCAGTTTTGCTATCCATCAGTCTCAGCCTTCCTATTATACTGAGCATATTTAATACTTCTGGTGAACAGATTCTTTTTGTCAAAATCAGACAGCTAACATCTACACTGCACTATGTAGGGTGAGTGGATCGGGATAAAGGCCTTGGTTGTACCACAGTATTGCATATAGCTGTAGAGTTAAATATCACTCTTCAGTTTTGAGTACCTCAGCCAGTATTGAGTGCATCATTCTGGCTGAGTACTACTAAACTTTCTGAGAACATGGGGGACTAATGATATTGCCTCATGTACACACTGGAAGCCCAGGGAACATGCAATTGGGAATACATGTCCAAAGACTTTCCCACTGATCAGAAGTAATGAAACTTTTTGTCTTCTTTGGTGGCAAAGTAGTCTATTATCGAAATAAGAAATACTCTCTGAATCACATCATTTATAGATCACTAGTCATTACTTACAAAGTATCTGCTGAAGTGATCTCTCAAAACACTTTGTATTACTCAATAGATGAAGAGTCTTTGAGGCAATTTCCATGATTGATGGAAAAGTTAGGAAGATATTCATCTTATTAATGTAGCTGAATGATCTTGCCTCACTTGATTTGAATTACTAGATCTTTTAGAACCAGAAAAAAAAATTCTAAGCACACACAACAAATATTTTTTTCATTCTGGAATATTTATACATAGTCTTGCTTCATAAGGAGCTCAAGTACTTTGTGTCCAGAAATCAAAGGAGCCTTCTATCCTAGCATAAAAGCATCTATCACCAATATGTGAGAAATTTGAAAAGAAAAGAATGGTACCTCTGAAAACTTTCCATCCACTACTTTACTGAGCACAGGTGCCAGAAATGTATGGTGGAGAATATGCTATGATGATGTTTGCTTGGGTGACAGATTTCAAACACCCTTGCATGTAATTAAGGTAAAGTCTGGCATCCTGAGTCATAGAGATGCATAAAGCTGTCTGGCTTAGCAGACTAAGGCAAGTTCTCACAGATGTCTGAAGATTACCTTATATGTGGATAGATCATGAGTGGGCAAAATCCAGCCCGTGGATCCAGCCTGGATCTGGCCCATGAGGCCATTCTGTCCGGCCCGTGGGCCCCTTGAAATTTTTTTAAAATTATTTTTTGCCTCTGTTTCCAGTCAAAAGTGACAGAAGCCAGCGGCAGTAGGACCCAGCAGAAGCCACAACAGGCCCCAGGAAGAGCAGGGCCCTGCCCCACCCCCACAGCCGGAGGGACCATGAGGCTGTTCCCACCAGTGCCAGAGTGGGAACCTCAGGTAAGAGGGGGTAAGGAGGCACGCTGGTCCGCATCTGGCCACAGGGCTGGGGCGGGGGGCTGGGAGTGAAGGGGTGCATGGGAGCCAGCACTGGCGGGGCCCAGAGCAGGGTGGCTCCCCTCTCTCCTGCTGAGGCAGCCCAGCCTGGCTCCATAGAACCCAGGCAGCTGCACTCTGGGCTCCTGCCACCCTGCTCTGGGCCCCACCGGCACTGGCCCCAGGGCACTGACTGGCTGTTGCTGGCTCCCAACCCCCCTGACCAGCCCTGGGGGCAGCACGGAGGGTGCCTGGGGCTGCTGGGGGTGGCATGACCTGGCAGAAATGTGGCCTGGGGCACGGGAAGGCAGTGCAAAACTTCCATCTTGCACCTGAGGCTTGGGGAAGCAATGACACAGCTGCCCCCCCAATGGGAGTCTCCAGTGGGTGCTGTCAACTCAGGGGGAAGGCCTGGGTCCCCCCACCCCACCAGGGCCCAGCAGCAGCTTGCTCCCTGGCCCCAGGACAGGCGGGGAGGCTGCAACAGGAGCAGGAGCGGATCCATGGCTGCTTTTCTGCTCCAGAAGTTCCTGCAGCTGCAAGGAGCCCAGGGGCCCTGGGGAAGCTCCTGGCCAGCCCTGGGGGCAGTACAGGTCACCTCCTGAGGCTGCTGGGGGTGGCACAACCTGGCAGGGTCCCGGCCCGGGGAGCAGGAAGCTTGGGGAGGCTGCAGGAGCTTTTGAAGGAAAAAAGCAGCCACGACTCCACTCCAGCTCCTGGCGCAGCCTCTCATCCTTTCTGGGGCTGGGGGGGCAACCTGCTACCAGACTGCCGGGGCCCCTGCAGGGTGGGGGCGGTCAGGCCTTCCCTCCAGGGTGGCGGCACCTGCTGGGGACATCTGTGGCGGGGAGGCAGCCAGGCCGTTGCCATCCCAAGCCGCAGGCGCAGGATGCAACTTCTGCGCCGCATCCCTAGACTTCCTGCATCCCGGGCCACATGCTGGCTCTAGTGGCCTCAGGTGGCCCCCTGCACTGCCCCCAGGGCCAGCCAGGAGCTGCCCCAGGGCCCCTTCTAAAGCAGAAAAGCAACTGCGGCTCTGCTCTGGCTCCTGGTACAGCCTCCCTGCCTGTCCCAGGGCCAGGGGGCAAGCTGCTGTCAGGACACTGGGCCCATATGGGGTGGGGGGGCTGGGCCTTCCCCCCGGGGTGGTGACAACCCCCAGGCCACCTGTAGTGTGGGGCAGCCAAGCCTTTGCTACCCCAAGCCTCAGGCGTGCGATGCAAGTTCTGCACCACCTCCTTGGACTTTCCATGTCCCAGGCCATTCCCCACTGACTTGTGCCACCCCACAATGGCTCCAGGAGTCCCCCACACTGCCTCCCAAGCCTGACAGGCCCTTCCCTGTCAGCCCCCGGCCTCCTGGCAGCAGCAGTAGCCGCTGGAGTGCAAACATGCCTCTGAGGCTTGGGGCAGCAAGTGCCCGGCTGGTTCACACCTTGCAACCCTTCCTGCAAATCCCACAGCCACATCCTCCTCCAGACACAATCACACATCCCACAAATACCACACACACATACACACGTACACAGCTCCCCACAAACCCCATACCCCCCCAACACCACTGCACACCCCACACACTATACAAGATTAAGACTACACTTTGAGCTATTATGCAATCACTTCTACATACAAAGCACAAACACACAGGTATCAGGACAAAAATATATTTTTTAATTGAATTAAAATATAATATTATGTGTATTTGATTTTTAGTACATAATTTGTTCTTTTTCCCGGTTCTAAGATAGCAAAAACCCTCTTCTCCGAAGGAGTACTTCCAGGGGCAAGGGGAGGGACTGCTGGTGGCAAAGGTCAGAGGAGGGAGTGCCAGTCCCAAGATTGTGATCAGGGGGCGGGGCTCCTGTCAAGGGGTGGGGTTACCCATGTGGCCCTCAACAGCTTGCCAAAACTTGCTAAGTGGCCCTCTGCCCAAAATAATTGCCCGCCCCTGGGATAGATGGATCAAACAATTCCTGGAACCTCACTGGTGACAGTACAATATCACCAATGTGGAATCCATAATGGCTTTTATGAATCCTATGGTTTGGTTGCTTGAATCAGTGTAATTTTTTTCAAGTGTTTATTTATCATATTTACTCACATATAAATAAGAAGGTTTACCCCTCCCCCCCAATCAGCATGGTGAAAAAGCGTCCTCATCTTATACTTACATGCAAGGAAACCTCATTAAATACACTATCATTAAACTGCTGCCAAAAGCAACATGTGCTCAGTAATGGAAACCAGCTACGAAGCTGATTAAATGTAGCCAACACTGAGCATGACTATGGCCCATATTGGGAAAACATGATTTTTTTTTTTAAAACGAATATAATTTGTGTTCCAGATCAAATCAGTTCCAAATCATATCGATTGAGCAGAACTCAACTGTTCCAAAAACCATGTTGAATGAGCAGGCAGAACTCAATCACTCTAAACGCCATGTATGGCACTACGACTGGTGAGCATCCTCCATCCCAGGCTCTCACCCTGGCACTTTAGATACTCCCAAATCCATAGGCAGGCATCCTACATGCAGGCCCAAGCCCAGAGGTCTTGGCATTTGGATGATCCCTGATACTACAGGCAAGCATCCTCCATCCCAGACTCTTTAGTTCAGGACTTCAGATACATCCTACACTCGATCTTAGCTCACAAGAGGTCGAGAAATGAACCTACCAGAAAGATAGGTTAGTGAAGCCCATCTGAATAAGATATATATATGATAGTCCCCATTGTGTCATTTCCCCCTCAGTGCCAACTCTTTTTTAAGACATAGTGAGCCACTGTACTGAATACATTTTGATTTCCTCTTCACTCCCACAGTTGAGTTGCATTTCTCTTTCCCCTTTCTAATGATTCCTGTTTGTTTACCAGCTTTAAACTTCTGGCAAACATCACCAAATTGGGCCACAAACAGGTCATTTAGAATCCCTTGGTCACCTCCTTTCTCAGCCTGATTAATGTAGCCCTGCCCTCCATAAGGTGGAGCCAAACCATGTTGCCTTGTGCATCACCTGCATATACATTTTTAGAGGATCCCAGGACTCATGACAAGAAAACCCGTGTCCCTTCAGGAGTGTGTGTGCGCGTTGGGGAGGGGGGGGTGTTAATTAGCACATGGATCATTCGTGGGCTATGGAGCCACCATGGCTTTAAACACTGTTGACTCTGCTGGGGCCCAGCCCAATGAACTAAAATGGTAAATCATGAGCTTTCTGGCTTTGGACTAATATTATTCATAGTTTATACTTGTAGCATGGCACTAAGATGTGCCTGTTCCTTTAAGCATGAAGCAGCCTAGCCAGGGAGCTCTGCAGGCTAAGCAGAGCTCCCCAGCTGTGGGTTGCTGGGGTAACAGCCTAAGGGGTAATTGGGCAGCATCTGAAGGCATCACATGACTGGAAGAAGGGTCTCAGGACATACGAGCCCAGGGCTGTAGCTGGCAGGGACACACACTCTCTCTGGCAACTGCCAGGGAAGGAGCTCCTGCATGAGGAAGCTACCTGAGACCTGGTGTTGCCTGCTTTGCTACTCAAGTGCTACAAGAGTTTAGGAACCTCCCAGGTATGTAGGCTAGGGAGCATGCTGTCCTAAGGGTGGAAGTTTGCCCCTTAAAGGGGCATAGTGATGTTGTCAGGGATAATGTTTAAGTTATAGACTAGGGGCATATGCTTGTGTTTATGTTTATATGGGAGGACAGGGATGATGCTATAAGGGGAGACTTGGAAGCCTCATTAGTGCCTGGAGAAAGAGGCACCCAATCTGGGTAGAGCTCAGTGAGGCACAGAGAGAAGCACCCATAGGATGCAGCTACAGAGGTGCAGAGAGAGCCCTAGCACCAAAGAGGGGTGCAGCTACAGGGGAACAGGGAACCCTAGCACCAGAGGTACTCAGAAGTGACACAGAGTAGTATAACATCTATGAGACTTGGGACACTAGAAGGAAAGGCTGGAGTCATGAAGTATGCCCTGGGTGTTAGGGTGTAAATGCCTCCTGCCATAGAACCAACTTATTAATTCTATCAAAGACATGGCAGGTGAGACAAGGGCAGTCTGCCCACATGACAGGTGGGTGGGCTGGTATTGGGGCCAGCCCTGGGACTGCCTCCTGTCACAATACTATATATAAATAGGTAGAAAATTGCTGCTTAAATGTGTGTTTATGGGGTACCTGAGTTAAAACTTGCAGCAATTTGAAAAAAGGTAAACTGCATCAATTCTGGATGAACTAAGTCTATATATACTTCTAATAATTTGCCTAAATGCAAGTTTCTACAGGCATGTGAATTTCAAAGTCTGTTTTCAATTTTGCCCCTCAGTTCCATATGCGCAAGGAGAGCAGGGTCTGACAGTAAGGGGCGGGGGGGGTAGAAAGGGGCTGCAGGGGGAAGAAGTTGGTGGGGCAGAGGCAAGTGAGCCACCTGACCACCCAGATTTAATTTTCCCTGCTGTAGCAGTAGCAGGGGGAAAAATTCAAGGCAACCTTCCAATAAGTAGATTCTATACCTGGAAAATCTTAATAAATCTATGTTTTCCCTTTACAGAGTCTAATTATTGGGGGGGGGGGGGTGTCTGATAGTCATATTTGAGTAAATACAGTACTTTCATTTCCATTTAGGTAAAAGAAATTACAGTCTACTGCTTGATTATTTTTTTCCATGAAAGAACCAGTTGTATAACTATGGGAACACTAGGATTCCTTGCTATACAGAGTGTTTGGCATTTGGTTTAAAGGCAACTGCTCCCTTGACACTGCAGATAGCTTTCTGTGGGCTGGATGAATTACAATATGAAAAGAAGAATCCTGGAAATCAGGAGTTGTGTGTCAATCATTAAAACCTAGGGACAGAATTACAGAAGCCAGAGTTTGAGGCAGGTATAGCTGGAATAAAGACATATTCAGGTTTAATATAATGGGCAATTGATAATACTGGCCGAGTGGCCTTTGCCACAGCTAGTACTAGAGGTCCAGTCGCAAGGTGACTATTAGGTCTTTTGCCTCCAAATTGAATTTTATAACCACATATATATTGGTGTCAAACATAAGTGAAGGGTTTAAGTATGGAGGTAGGCAACACTGGACACCTATATACTGAGGGATCACTATGGGGTAATTTATATGGAACCACAAAAGTGAGTCCTGATGTACAGTGACCAATACCTAAATGGGTGCTAATGGAACATTTTATTTTGAGCTCCCCTCAAGTTCTAAAACTCAACAGGATTTATGGCTTTTAGAAAAAGAGGTCTCAGTTAGAAAGATCATTATTTCCTCTCTTTGTGAGCCAGAGGCTCCCTCTATACGTTAATATATCAAGTAATTACACGGGTAATTGTGCAATTAATTTAGACCAACTACACATGTAAATTACTATCACAGAATAAAAAGGTCCAACCAGCTATTAAGTTAGAGCTGGAAAACCATGCAAATACTTTATAGCTGGTTGCTATCCAGCTTTAATTTGTATGTGTAGCAGGGTCTCCCCCAGTGGCTAGGAACCTATTAGCTGAAGGGGCTCTCAGCCCTGACATTGCCCCATGTCCAAGGAGTGCTCCCCGGACACAGAATCCTACCAGCTGCAGGGATTCTTGGTCCCAGCAGCTGTGTGGTGCTGCCATGGCTGCGAGTCCCATCTGCTGTTGGATCCCACAATCATGCCTTCTGTCATACACAAGTGGCATGGTAGGAGGTGCGATTCTGGCAATTGCATGTCAGATCTATCTGAACATCTAGAGGGGTCCTGATCCACATTCTTTCTTTGTCCAATAACCCTAGACAAAGAAGAAAAGTCTTTCAAAACAGGAACCTCATTCCCAGGAAAATGTGAGGCAGTAACATTTTTGCATGATGTGTTCTTGGAACTTTCTATTTGTAGGATTCAGGATTGGAGTAAAAAATATAGAAATATTTCCAAAAGAAATTTTTACAAATTATTCCTTCTCTTTTGGTTCCCTTGAAAAGTGATTTGTAGACAATACATGTCTTTGTCATATGCATCTCTCTCTCTCTCTCTCTCTCTCTCTCAGACATGCTGGTATGTTCATCTGGAGTGTCCATCTTTTAAAGGCACTGCAGGATACTAATTGTCAAACAGTCACTGAATTTGGTACTTGAAGCACCTCACATGCCAACATACAAGCAGCTTCTTCAAAAAAGGGAAGAAAGAAAACACTTTATTAAACTAAAAAGTAAGGCTAGGGACAGAAGTTGCACATAAACTGGCTTAAGTGATCAGAAACTTGTTTAAACCTGTAACAGAACAAACATTCAGTGCACATAAACAAGTTTCAAAATAGATTAAACTGGTTTAAGATAAACCTGGCTGAATGTAGTATCAGACTTAACTGATTTGGGTCAAACTGGTTTATGGAACTTCTATCCCAGACTCCTTCCTGGCTTAAGTTAAATCCAAGTCTCCCAGCATCCCAGGGCATGTGTAGATGAAACGAGACGATTGTGTGCAAGACACTTTAAAGCAGGCTAAATGGTTTTGCACCACTTTAATGGTGTTGGTGTTTGCACATCTCACCGGCATATTGCGCATTAATTCCAGCCGCTGCAGGAAATTCAGTGGCATAATGCACCTTAAATGACTTGGGGTGCAGGAAACTAAAACTCCTTCAAGGAGTTTTAGTTTGCTGCAGCTGTGGAGCGAAGCACCGGGCTCTATGCAGCTCCATGGCTCTGCCCTGATCTCACCGCCCCCCAGAGCCTGCCTGCCTGCCTGAGCTGCATGGGAGCCTGGTGCTTCCCTCCGTAGCTGCGGTGTCCCCAGGACTGCCCAAACTGGGTTCCTGCAGGTGGGAGCCACGACCACTACTGCAGAGGGAAGCACCAGCCCCCCCCACAGCCCAGGGACTGCTCTGCCCACCGGCAGCTTGCCCTTCCCTCTCTGCAGGAGAGGCAGGTAAGTCAGCGGGGTGTGTGAATGACACAGGGGTTTAATCAGTCCTAAATTAAACCGGTGTATTTTAAAACCCACCACTTCAATTTAGGGCTCCTGTTTTATCTACACATGCCCCCAGATGCTTTGCAGCCCTGGGAAGGGCTGTACTCTTTGCTCCAGAGACCAGGGCTGGTCCTGTCCCTCTGCTCTCTAGCCCAAACAGGGGTGGGGTATGGCCAGACACATGGCCCCTTAAAACAAAGGGAGCAGGGAGGGGGTTTATTTCCCCCCCTCCCCTACAAGGGGACTGTGGACCCTCTCAGCCATTCCCACTCCCCCACTCCAGTGGCAGGGGAGGGAGCATAGCTAGAGCCAACTGGCATGGCGCCCACCATCCACCTGTTTTTCCAGTGGCTGGGGCTGCAGGGCTGAGTTGAGCCAGCCTGTGAGTGCTGCTGAGGGTGTAGGCAAAGGGTCCGGCCTGGGCTAGGATCCCAGAGCCAGGTTCTTCCCAGTGGACTGCAGCTTAGGCTACAGTCACAGGGGCTGCATGGCTCCCTGTGACCAAGCCAGGCGGGGCTGTCATGGAGCCCCAGATGCCTGGAAAGGGCCCTGTGGGGCTGGCCCATCAGGGCAGGGCCCTCACCAGCCTGCTGTGGCTGAATGACAGCCCAGCTTTGCAGCGCAGGTGAGGGGTGGCTAGGGAGCAGGCTTCCTGGGCCAGCTAGGAGGCACCAGTGAGCCCCAAGCCCATCAGCTGCCACTGCACCCCTGTCCTGTGCAGCACCCAGGCTGCAAGTGCACAACCAGCTGTTCTGCCCCCCTCGCTTCCAGCTGCTGCTTTTTCAGCCATGCCACACCACTTGGTGGGTGGGGGGGCAGGGGGCGGAAGCTTCAGAAGCTTGTGGAGCTCTGGCTCCAGCTCCCAGATACCTTGGAAGGCAGAAGGCATCTGGGTGGAAGATGTCTGGGGGCTACAGCCAGAGCTTTGTGCACTGGGAAGAAGCCACTGGGTCCGGCAGGGCTGTTTTTTTCCCCTCATCTCCAGCTGTGGCTCCTGCTCCTATCACACTGCGCAGCCCTGCTTGGGGCAGGGGGAGCTTCCTTTAGCCCAATCACTTCAACCTCAGCTAGGCTGAAGTGGCCAGGCAGAAGGAAGCTCCCCTCCCCTTCACCCAAGTGGACTAACCAGCAAAGATTGAACCAGTTCAGGCTCCAGCTTTTTATGTGTCTGTCCCTAGCCTAAATATTGTAAGTCATTAACTAGTCACACTGTATCTAACTATTTGTAACTATTTATACCAGTGGTTCTCATGAAAATGTCAGTTCTTATTTTTTACTCATTTTTTGACAACAGAAAAATGATAGAGCAATTCTGTTGCAAAGAACTTAGAAAGACCACAACAGGTTTTTAGCACCATGGATTCCTATTTTAAATCCTGTGCTTATTTTTTTTTTAATCATGTTTGCACACTTAACAGTGCTAACACTGCATGGTACCACCAAAAGGATCTGAAGTCACCTGAGGTGCCTCAATACTCTGTTTTGAGAATCACTGATTTACACACAAAGAAAAGACTACACAGTGTACACAGAGAATCAGACAGTGCATGGAGAGTGCAAAAATACTGGTTGCGGTTTCCTGCTCTTGAAAAATGACACAACCATGGCCCCAATAGATACTTCTGGCCAAAAATTTCCATCCAACTGGGTGCAGGGACATCAATACTGGAGTACATATATGGGAAAGCACTTAAAGAAGAATCACAGTTTAGTACTTTATGACAGTTAAATATGAAAATACCACCAAGATCTCAAATGTATTCTACATTTGTGGCTCTTGCAAATGTCTTTCACTTACCTAGAAACACATTTCTATATTCCTTGAAAGAAAAATTTTATGAGGAAAAATATGTTTATAAATTAGGTGAAAGAAAATGTTAAATTGAACTTTATTTATTTATATATTTCTTACTGGGAAGTGCATATGGCTGATATTTAAGCTTACTAGCTTTTCTAAATACTTTGTAGAATGTATATTGCTAATCAAATCTATGCGTCTCATCTGCCAGGAAAAAACCCCAGCTGTTCAGATGACTACATTCCAACTTTAGATTGGTTGCAATTAACTCATGTTATCCTAATAGTCATCACAGTCTAAATATACACATACATGTATTTCACTATTCTTTTATCAATGCAAGACACATTTCATCCACAAATATATAATTCCCTTAAATTTAGACACTATGCAATATGAATAGAATGTTCATGTCTTTAGGACAGGTATAAATGTGTAAATGTCATTTATTGCTGTCTTCACTTGCATATTATGCTGGAGATACTATGGCATAGCATGAAATAAACTTAAAATGAATATAAATGAAGATGCAGTGTGCCATTTCACATACCATTTCATCTTTGACATTGACTTTTTAATATTTATTAACTAAGATAGTTAGACAAGAGATTATTTGATGTTTCCTAAAATAATGCTTAATAATTCAACTGGTTTCAAACAAATGACCTGATGGTCATGAAATATTTCTGAGTTATACAGTGAATTCTAAATAATAATTGACTTTTTCAGTCTCTCTCTCTCTCTATCCTACATATACCATTAAATAAAATTAATCACCATTTCTCAACTTGATAAATACAAGAAGTTGGTGAATCATTTTAAAATGAAAGTATATGGAACATTACATAATCTTTCCTTTATAAATTTAGACTTGATTCTCATCTTTGGCTGAGCTGTGCTCAGTACGGGGCATGGGAAAGAAAGAAGGAATTCAAAGATGTTTGCTTCTCTATTTGTGCATCCCTTGATTTGGGAGCTGGGTATGCTACTGGTATAACTCATGAAATAATAAAAAAGAGACCTGAAAGGGACCTTATGGATGCATACAGACTTTCAGGGAGGTCAGGGGGAGGTTAAAGCATGTTAAAAATGGTCACCCGATCTAACTTAGTTCACCCAGGTGCAGACCTTAGGAGCATCTAAGTGCAAACTATAGAGAAGTTCCAGGAAGGTTAAATCAGTCTAAAAATGGCTGACCCAATTTAAGTTAATCCTACATCTGAGGTATGCTAACTTAGATCAAGTTGGCCATTTTTAGACAGTTAAATCAGTCTTAAATTTCTGTACAGTTCCCAACACAGGCCCACAGGTAGGAAAGCCCAGCTGCTGGCCGCAGGACCAGGGCTACTCTTCCTACCTGTCCCCTTGGCACCAGGCACTTTTTAGTCCCGTCCCCCCTCCTTCCCCTGCCACCTCACCCCCAGATGAACAACTCCCTCCATACGGATCAGCCAGCAGCCCCCATCCCCAGCACACCAAACCCCAGTCCCACAAGCCACTCCCAGTGCCATTTTTATCAGTGTTTGCCAATGCTAGGAGATGAGGAAGCAAGTCCCAGTGAGGGAAGGCATAGGAGGGCTGGGAGGTTGGTCAGCTGGGGTGCGGTTGTTCATCTGGGTGGGTTGAGGGGCTAAAAAGAGCCCCAGGTCATGAGGGACAGGGGTGAGAACCCCCCCCCCCACATCCCTCTAAGCCTCCCCACAGATCCTGCAAGTACCCCTGATCTTGCCAAACATTTGCAGACCCCACCAACCCACTGTGGATCCTGCCTTGTCCCCACAATCACCTGATTCTCCCTGCAGACCCTGTTCTCCCCTCTCCCCCATTCTCCTGTGGACCTGCCTGCCCCCTAATCCTCCCCATGAACCACACCTGCCCCCCCTGATCCCACAATTCCTTCCTCCACTAGCCCACCCATCCCAACCTACCTCAGATAGGGTAGCTATTTTTAACTCACTCTAATCTCCACAAATGTCTATACACAGCCAAAGGGGTCACTAGTGCAGTCTCCTGCTTAAGGAAGGAATATTACTATTAAAGCTATCCACAACAAATATTTATCTAACCTGCAATTAAAAACTTCCAGTGACTCCAATTACTCTTTAGGTAAGTGTTACAGGGATTATTGATATTGATATTTAAGAAGTTCTTCCTAATATCTAACCTAAATCTCCCTTGTTGCCATGGGTGACTGGTGCCACCTGAGTCAGAGGGGACATGTGCCCCCCCCCTCCCCCAGTAGCCAGTCAGTGGGCAGGGGAGGGTCCCCTGCAACTGATTGTGCTGAATGGGGGGGGTGGGGAGTGTTCCCCTGTGGCCGATCTTGCTAACTGGGAAGTGCCAGTGACGCTCTCAGACGTGCTAGCGGTGCTTCACTTGGCGCCCCCACTCCCTGGCTGGTGCTCGCGGGGGGCGGGGGGGCGCTGGCACTCCCACCTGGCCCCCCTGCCCATCATCTAAGCAGGGAGCACTGCCTGTCAGGGGGTGCATGTGCACCCCCATGCACCAGCTATGTTTTGCCACTACTTGTTGCAATTTAAGCCTACTGCTTGTTGTCTTGTCTATTATATAGAAACCACTATAAATCTCAGGTCTTTTTCTGACCTGCTGCATCCTAGTAAATCATTCTATGGTGCATATTTGTGCATGGGATTGTTCTATCCTAAGTACAGGGCTTTGCACTCATAGTTACTAAATTTCATTTAATTAATTTTGCACCATTTTTCCAGTTTAACAAGGTCATTCTGAATCCTAATAATATCCTCCAAAGTGTCAGTCATTTAAAACTTCACTTGACTACTGTGGTCAGTTCCAGGCAATGCATTTTGACAGCTGTGAACAAATGGGAAAGGGCAGAGAAGAGCAAGAAAACTGAATAAAAGCTTAGAAAAGTAGACATGAGGAAAGGATGAAATAAGTAGGATTATTTACTCTAGAGAAGAGAAGACAAGTTTGGCAATAGTCTTCAAAAGCAAAAAAGGGTTGATATAAAGAGAATAATGATCAATTGTTGTCTGTGTTCACAGTGGACAGGATAAGTATCAAAAGCTGAATGAGCCAACAGTATACTCTTGTTTTACAAAAATTGGCAATACCACACTGCCTTATTAAAATGAAAAAAACCCTCAAAACAATAGCATGCTGGGCTGCATTAACAAGAATGTCATTTGCAAGGCAAGAGAAACAATTCTTCTATACTCTACTAGGCACCTGGTATAGTTTTACCCGGTGTTCTGTTCTGGGCAACGGGCTTCAAGATAGACACAGATAAATTGGGAAGAGTCAATCAGGGAGTAAAAAAAATGATTCGAAGTCTAGGAAACATGACAAAAATGTTGGAAGAACTGGGACTGGATAAGAGAAGACCAAGGGAAGATGTATTAACAGTCTTCAAATATCGGAACGGTAGTTATGAAAAGACCGGTGATAGACTTTTTTGCAAAGAGTAATTATCTTAAATTGCAAGATGGGAAATTTAGCTTAGATATTAGAAAAAACGCTCTCACCTTCCAGTGGTTAAGCACTAGAACAGGCTACTCAGGGAGGTGTTGAAAGTTTTTAAGAGCAACTTAGACAACCATTTGTCTCGTCTCTGCCTTAAACAGGGTCGTCCCTGTTTAAGGCAGGGACGACCCTGCCTTAAACAGGGAGCTGGACTAGATGATTCCCTAAAATCCCTTCCAGTCCTACTCTTCTGGGATTCTAAAATATGAGCACACCTTTCTTCTTAGAGTAAGTGTACTCACAAAGTACAGTTCCATCTTTAACAAGGAATATAACAATGGTGTATGAAGTAAGGAGTCTGTGTTTCTTTTTTTTCCCCAAGAAGTTCTGATAAAATGACCTTAGTATTTTTTTAAATTGTTGTCAGTGTTTAAAACTCAACCAGAAATTGAAGCTGAATTCTTTCTAACTTACCACCAGGCATTAACAAACTTTACCAGTTTAAGTTCTAGTCCTCATTTGTATTTGCAACTCAAGTGTCTTCAACTGACATGTCTAATTAATTTTATGCACTCTTCAGTGGATTTACAGACAATTTTAAAAGATTGAAATTAAAAGAAGAATTCTCAATTAGGCCCCAAAAGGAGTAGAATTCATCTTAGTCACTTAGCTGTATTGATTCTACAGTACTAAAAAGAGTAATAATAATGATAAAACTTTTTTTCATTACAGGAAGTAGATACAGAATTATATCAGCTGCCTATAGAAAATAATTCAGAATGTTAAAGTACATGTGACCCTTGCCATTCGCAGGGGATATGTTCTCATATCCCCCGCGAATGGCAAAATCCACGAATAAGGTACTATGTTCATGAATGCAGTCTGTGTTCATGAATGCAGTGCCCCCAGCATCTGGTGGGGGATGGGGACACAGTGGCAGTGGGAGCCCAGAGGTGGTGGCGGGAGCCTGGCAGCAGTATACGTGGAGCTCCCGAGGAGCTCCTGTAAGTGCATAAAATGTATTTAAAATGAGGGTTCAGAATTCGTGAATATTTGAAACAGCGAATGCCGAACCCACAAATAGCGAGGGTTTCTTGTATACAGTAAGAATTGTTTGTTTAATTCCACATTGAGATTTTGCCCATTTTATGTATGATTTTTAGATATACAGGATTACTCTGCAATTTTTTTCCTCCCTGCCCTAGAAACATGAAGGCTGGTCATTTTCTTAGGATTTTTTTTTTACTTTATATTATTTTTTGAATACAGCACAAGAAAGAGCCATTACTGAAGATGCAAAGAAGTCACAGAAATTTTTTTGCCTATTTTAAAGTGTAACTATCTACCTAAAGACTTTTCAAGGTATGTTTCTTACAGGAGAGGGCATCCCCTGATGTAATCTATTGTGGAATTCAATCAAGGCATGATAGGTGTTAGTTCATTTTCCAGAATTTACTACTACTAGGTCACAGTTTGATGTATTACTGTAAAACTCAGGGTCTTTGGTAATCATCATGGGTTTTCCTTCATTTACTGCTTGGGCTGTAGTTTGTTGCAACAGGGTATATAAGAATGAAAAGTGAAAAATATATTTATGATGCTGCCTATAGTCAGCTCCATTAGAGAGATGCTTCTTTAATGAGGTATTTGTATGCATTAAAGATTAGAATTAAAAACATAGTTTTACTTTGTTTATTTGTAGATTTCTGATTTTTCTGATAGCAGAACATCAAAGGATAGATATCCACTGACAAGAAATGACAAAGTGGTAAAAAAACAAAGTTAGGTGAATCGAAAGGAAAAAAAGTTGAGATTCACAAGGAGCTGTTGTGCAAAAGGAGAGTGAAAAGAAAGAATAGAACACTTACCAATTGAAAGACCTGGAAAACCAAATGTCATGCTTGAGTGCCAAGAAAAAAAAATGTACGGAATAGTAGAAGTCACAGATGAGACAAAAAGCACATGTACTCTATGACAAGAGCTGTTGGGAGACTTATGTGATACATCTTAACAATTCAGAAGAAAAATAATGTCTCTTACAAAGAAGAAAGAGGATTGTATTTGTACACGGATTAATCTATGAAACTCTCTGTACCTATTAGTTTTATTTTTATTATCCTCTCTTCTGTAGCCATTATCCTTTTCTTATGGGCCTGGTTTTGACTAAGATTTCTGCCATAATACAACAATATGCATCAACATCATGACAAACAAAGCCACACCATGATTTAAGAGAAAGCCACCTTGTAATCCCCAGTTTCTCTACCCACAGTTCCCCTTTACAGCATTATTAATTTCAGGAACAGGAAAAACTTAGGCAGCACAAGATGCCTGGCATTTTTCACCATATTTCTCCTTCCTTTCTTCTAGAAACAAATCTGCATATGTCCTGTACTTGTAACTATATTTGTATTCAAGTCTGTCATTTCATATTGTATTTCTTAGATTTCCTTTTTTTACTACCTGAGTAAAAATAGCCTAATTTATTTATGTCTAGTAAATAAAATGAACAACCTCCTACAATGTAGGCACCAAATTCAATCCTTGAAATAACTAGCTTGTATATATTTTTATTTTACTTAAATTACAGGATGCAAAATTCCCACCCAATGCACAGTGTTACATTACAGAAGAATTCATGGGAATTTTCAAACTGTGGTGTGGCTCCATGTCCTTTTATAAAGATAAAAATACTCAACTGTGCAACATTATTTCTTCTCCTCCCTCACAAATGATACAGTAACATTTTTTTCTAAATTCTGATCTTTTAGTTCAACACCATAGTTGTATACTAACATACCAACAAGCCAGCTATGATTTAGATCTGTCCATTTTGTATATACTAGGGAAAAAGTGAAAAAAATTCATAGCATTGCTTAGACCAGTAACAGGGGCAAGGGACAGAAGTTACACATAAGCTGGTTTAAGTCATCAGAAACTGGTTTAAACCTGTAATAGAACAGAAGTTCAGTGCACACAAACTAGTTTAAAAAAGACTGAGATTGGTTTAAGATACACCTGGTAGAACGTAGTATTAGACTTAACTGATTTCAGTCAAACTGTTTTATGAAACTTCTGTCCCAGACCCCTTCCTGGTTCAAGTTCAAATCACAGTCCCCCAGCATCCCAGCATACTTTCCAGCCCAGGGAGTGCCCCCCACCCCGCAATCCCCAGCTGGGTCCTGGGGCTGGAGTTGGGGGCTAAACCCCCCTTCCCCTGAATACAGCGCTACCTTGCTCTGGCCTGCTAAAAACTTACTGCTGGCTGCAACTGTGGACTACAAATCTCAGAGGCACCTGGAAGCAGGAAGAGGAAGTGATAAGCAACCCCCTGCAGAGTCCTGCTGCTGTAATTATAGACTCTAAATCCCAGAGACCTCAGGGGCAGCAGGAAGAGGAAGCAAACATACAGCCTATGCTGGCTGTGTGCTAGAGAGCTATGCTCTAGTGCCCCCTGGCTTCTGGCCTGAACCACTACAGGTATGGCTGCATTTCTGTCCAGTTGTTTCTCATTTTAATCTCTGCATTTTAGACTAACCTGCAAAGACTGAATTGATTCAGCCTCAGGCTTTTTGCTGTCTGTACTTAGCCTGGCTGTCAACACCATTTTTAGAACTGTGTCAAAGATTTGCTTCAAGCAGGGTTGAATAACATGATGCTTAAAACTGTTGCTGGCTATTGTCTGTATGTGTTAAGTTCCCACAAAAGCAAAGAGTTTTGACCAATTTCCCTGTTATAGTTAAAGTTTTATCATGGGGATATTTGCAGAACTTTTTCTCTGCTAAGGTTACAAGAAAACATTAATGGTTTAATATAGCAATTTAAAAAAAATAACAAATATATACTATTTGTAAAGGTAAACTGAATTGCATTCAGCAGTGAGTATTAAAATGCATAGCATGATTTCAACATATTAAGCTACTTAGCAAAATTCTAGCACTGATTTCCTACGTAGTATCAAAACCTTAAATAATACTTTTTATAAAGGAAAATAAAGGTTCTTTCTTACTTGCAATATGATCATTCATTTCTTCTAGCCCAGTGTTAATTCCAGCATCTATGGAACTTATTATTTTATCAATCTGTAAGAAAGAAAATAGTAAAAATAATGCATGAGACTCATATATAGTATTTTATTACTTTTCAAGTACGGAATTGTTAATGTTATTGAGAAGCAACAGAATAATATAAAAGATCACAAAGAAAGATTTTAAAGGACACTAAACTTTTGTAGCCTGAATTTTATTTTGTAATGCTTTTACACTCTCTTACAAGCTTGAAATTAACATTTTTGCCTTACTGTTTAGTTCCTTTCCTATTTAGAACTCTGCACAATGCATTTGAAAATATTTTGCTATACTTTAAATGTATGCAATGTAAATGAGAAAAATATACACACACACACATATTAAAATACATAACTTGTTCCAATCAGAAACTTAATAGTAGGACTGCTATGAAGGACATATTTGTTTGATGATGTTTCTACATCATTAGTGGACTATATGAACAACAATGTTCATGAATAAAAGTATTGGCTTTTGTCATAAAGTTACACCTCACTTGGTCATTTAACATTGCACAGATTTTGAATTTCCTTCTTCAAAGACTACATATAGAAGATGGAAATATAACTGTCTGTACTATGGAATGCTATTGTTTATAAGACCATATTGCTTATGTTCATCCCAAGATACCTTTATATGTTTGTTACTAGTATTAGAGCTACTGTGCTTACTGTATGCTTCTTTTTCTTAGGATAGACCATGAAGCAAAGTATAGGTCAAAGAGAGGCAAGATAGTAGTAAGAAATGGCAGGACTTGTAGAAAACGTGGACAGAGAATCATTTTGATTTGTTTTTGCTTTGATAATAGGAGTATTAGGAAACCTGAGTTTGTTTTTTAACCATATGATAATCAGTGATGACAAAATCTTGGAGATCTGCAGTTTTAGAAGCACTATACAAATTATGGCCGAATTGTCTTTCACTAAAGGTTTTAAATTTGACCTAATACATTTCTGAATTACATTAAAATCTGCAGCAGGGATTGAAACAGTAATTTGAGCCTATGCATCTTTCCTTCAAGAAAATCAGAACATTATGAGTCACCTTGCTACTACTCTATTAAATGAGCTTTAAAGGTGATTTACAAAAAAAGTTTTAAAATTTTAATTATTTCTGAAATACAAGGAGGTTAGGAAAGTTTATAGGTAATCCAAAAAACAGGAGTATAGAGTAATATGACTGCATCTATATAATAGTAACAAAAAAGCACTCTATCCCCTCCTCCTAAATTAATTCACCTCAATAAAATAGAAAGGGGGGAAAAAAACTAGGGGACTGTGGCGTCGACACCTACACAGTCAAATTGGCTGGAGGGCCGCACCCAGAGAGTGGTGGTGGATGGGACATTTTTGACCTGGAGGGATGTAGGCAGTGGGGTCCCCCAGGGCTCGGTCCTTGGGCCTGCGCTGTTCAACATCTTCATCAGCGACTTGGACGAGGGGGTAAAAAGCACCCCGTTCAAATTTGCAGACAACACTAAGATGTGGGGAGAAGTGGGCGCACTAGAAGGGAGGAATAGGCTGCAATCGGACCTAGACAGGTTACAGGGGTGGACAGATGAGAACAGGATGGGTTTCCACACTGACGAGTGCAAGGTACTGCACCTGGGGAGGAAGAACCAGCAGCATACCTACAGGCTGGGGAACTCCCTTCTCATCAGTGCAAAGGCAGAAAAGGATCTTGGAGTCATTACTGATGCCAAAATGAACATGGGCTGACAGTGTGGGGAAGCGGTCAAGAAGGCCAACCGTACCTTGTTATGCATCCACAAATGCATCTCAAGCAGGTCCAATGATTCTCTCCCTCTCTGTGACACTGGTCAGGCCGCAGTTGGAGTACTGCATCCAGTTCTGGGCACCGCACTTCAGGAGGGATGTGGACAACATGGAGAGGGTTCAGAGGAAGGCCACCCGCATGATCAGGGGGCAGCAGGGCAGGCTCTACGAGGAGAAGCTAAGGGACCTGAACCTGTTCAGCCTCCACAAGAGAAGGCTGAGGGGGGATCTAGTGGCCTGTTACAAACTACTCAGAGGGGACCAGCAGACATTGGGGGAGTCCCTGTTCCCCCGAGCACTCCCAGGAGTGACAAGGAATAACGGTCACAAGCTGGCAGAGGGTAGATTTAGACTAGATATCAGGAGGCGCTACTTCACTGTCAGGGTGGCTAGGACTTGGAACCAACTTCCAAGAGAAGTGGTGCTGGCTCCTACCCTGGGGGTCTTTAAGAGGAGGCTGGATGAACAGCTTGCTGGGGTCATTTGACCCCAGTACTCTTTCCTGCCATGGCAGGGGGTCGGACTTGATGATCTGCTCAGGTCCCTTCCGACCCTACCAAGTATGAAACTCCATGCTTACCATTTAATATAATGTTAAAAAAAAAGTCTCCAAGTATTTTAAAAAATACTGAATTTTTTAAGTCCAATTTTGGAGCTTGAGGAAAAAATGTTAAGTGAACAATCACATATAATACCAAAACAGCCTTTTTGTGTCATGCAACCATATCCTAGCTCACTGACATTCCAGGCCCTGTTCCCATTCTCCATTTCATTCCTGCAAGGGTCAGGAAAACACAGAGTTTTCTGTACAAGGGCTATCACCATTCAAAGGATGTGATATATATATATAGGACTGATGGGCCTGGTACTCAACAGATTTTATTCCAACTAAAACAGTGCAAGCTATAGATTTTTTCTCTGTCACTTTCTGCTTTCCCTTGGGGATATTAATGCTGCTGTAAAGGTGGTAATGCAAATAATTAAAAAAATAGGAGAAGAAGAGCAACGATACAAATAATTTATCAGCTTTATTAGCTACAGTGGTGAAGAGATTTAGTGGGATATAATCTGAGTTTTCTCTTGAACATCACAGCAAATTACAGGATTACTTCTGGTTGACTTCATTCCCTATGGAAACAATAGACTCCACTAAATCTGTGGTATTATGAGCAAATGCACATTCCATTTTGTGCCTGTCATACTGCTGTGTATTACCCCAGGATACCCATTCTCTGTAGATCTGTAATTGGGCAGATTCCCTTCTTTAAATTCTTCCCTCTGTAACTCTGACAACAGAATAGCTTCCTTCAAAATTCTACATGATTGTTTGTGTTTAAAGTAACCAGAAACTTACTTCTTCCCATTCTGAAGTGAAGGACGGTGTTCTTTCAGAATTTCCTTTAGAATTCTGTTGTCTTAGTGTGGCTTCACCCCAGTTACTTCGTGTTTTCTTCTCATTAGGTGGACAGGAGATAAGATTAGAGTCTGACTTTGAAACATTTTTGGATAAATGCATTTCAAGCAGTGCCTTAGGCAAAGATCGTATCCTTCCAAGTGTGCAAGCTCGCTCCACAAATCCCCCTGTAGTGATTACCCATTGCTCGCCCAGCCTTGTTGTTGTGCCAACCAATGTACGATTTTCTACTGGTTTAATTTTAGTATAAAATATGGTTCTGCTTACAACTTGTGGTTTTTTTTTCTTAACTGGGGCATCAGTGCTGTTTTCCTGTTGCATCCATGTCTGTTGCACTGTATTCTTGTTTAAGCTGCTTTTCCTTTGTGGATCATTGCACTGGTCTATTTTGCTATACAGCTGCAGTGGATTTTCAGGTGGGTCACAGGCAGGTGATGATCCATGAAGCAGACCAGCAAATTGTTCAGCAGGGTTTCCTTCAGGAAGCTCATTTTCAGTGGATACTTCTTGTAGACAAAGATTCTCTGCAAAATAGTAAGGGGTTATTTGTTTATAGTTTTCATCAAGTAGCTTTATAATAGTTACACCATTCTCAACATGCAAATGTCTTTGGTACGCTGCTTGGGTCTTACATATGTTTAGAAACAAAAGATATTGCTTGTCATAACACAGTCATGAACTGCTTCATTGTTAGTCTGTTAGAAATCAGCACTTTAGGGTTGGGTGTTTTTTGTTTGTTTGTTTTGTTTTTTCTTCCTTGATAATTTGACTAATTGCCTAGATTAATTGGAAAACAAACAAAGACAGCTTGGGAGTGCTGAAAAAAAGAGCTAGTAGAAAGGGAAATTGTTAAGGTACTTTAGGTCATTTTTATCCTATTAAATTGGCAGTGTCTCCTTCAATTTGTCACTGAGAAGGAATGCATACAAATAAGAGTGTTGTAAAATAGGTCATAAAAGGCCAGGTAAAATGAATTTGGATTTTTTTTATTAATAGCAACACTTTACCATTAACAAGTTCTCTTTTTACAAGGCTATTTCATAACTTTACATTTACATGTTTAGATTTTTTTACAAAATTAAAAAAACTTTGGATTTTATTTTATGTAAAATACAAGATGATTTTTAAAGTGATGACAATCACTGAAAAAGAAAAGGAAATCACTTATGTGGTTATTGTCTCCAAACTATGCCTTGTTTCCCTTTTTTTTAAAGGCAGCAGTAGTACATTTCTGTGCAACTGAGTATAACCTACACCCGTACTTCTCAGTAATTTATTTCCCCTTTGAAACTTAGATCCACATAAACTAAGAAAAATGGTGATGACTCTACAAACAGAAGTTACAGTGCTTTAAATGTATTCTTTTCATCCTTAAAATCTATGCTTTGGGACCGTGAAAAACATAGCTCTTTCACACACACACACACACACACACACACACACACACACACACACACACACACACACACACACACATGAAAGAGTTACGTTTTTCACGGCCCCAAAACGTAGACTTTAAAAACAATGCCAAAAATCATGAGAGTTGGCAACACTGCAGTTGCAACCTTGAAAGTCAAAACAATACAAAATCTCTATGTGCAAATTCCAAGCCACAGCTATAGCTATCAGAAGAGGTTCAAGTTATCATTTTCATGGACTGCAGAAAAAACAATGATCAGTTTCCTCCCATTTGGTGAGGCAGTCACATGTCATAAGTCATGGTTCACCAAAGCATGGGCCATAAAGCCCTTCCTGCTTGCCCAAAATAAGAAAATATAATTTAAAAAACAAGCATTGGAAAAGATTAAGACTTGGGAGGTAAGCTGGTATACATGACACCATCTCTCTCACCTGTCAATTGTTTAAATAGTTCCCCAACTTTTGCTCAGAGTCTAGTGCTCAGGAAGTGTTATGAAATACTTAAAATAAAAGAAACCCCTACATATCTCCTTTTATAGCCGGGGGTCTAAAGTTTAGTTTAGGAAGACCTGAACACTTTGCAACAGGAAAGAAGAGAGATGTAATGACAGAAGATAGGACACAAGATATGACTGCTGCAGGCTCAGGAGCACCAAGACGACAAGTTTGAAAAACAAGGAAAGTCCTTGTTTTCTTTTGACCTAGAAGGTTGCTAGGTGAATTCAGTGGTATGTCACCTTCAGGACAAGTCTGAAAGGAGGTGGCAGTTATGTATAGGCCTAGTTTCTTGACTCTTTGTGACAGGAAAAATGTTTGTACCTAATAACCATAACTGTAAAACGCCTCTGTCCAGATGTCTCTAATTGGCTTGGAGGTAAGTGTGTTCATTGGAAGTTGTCTTTTTATTATTGTTCATTTTCTTTTTTATCATTTGCTCTAGAGTGTTGTAAATTTGGCTGTATGCTGTCCTTCCTTTTCTTAGTTTCACTTGTGTGCCAAGTAAATTCTAATTAAAACATATATATATAGGTTTATATTTGCTTGGTTTTAATGGTTTTAATTC
The DNA here is from genome assembly GCF_030867095.1 of Alligator mississippiensis. NCBI lineage: Eukaryota > Metazoa > Chordata > Crocodylia > Alligatoridae > Alligator > Alligator mississippiensis. The sequence continues at coordinate 93,163,060 of NC_081827.1, read as the reverse complement.
TGTGAGTATATAGAAAGAAGAGGAGACTGGCAATGAGTAATTAAATTTACCCTTCAAAATATTTCTGCAGTTCAAATTTTGGTGAATAATAACTGAGTCTGGAATTGGAAATGAGTACAATGATCTTTAATAGGTATCAAATGGCAAGGCACTAAAATGATAGAAGTAAGATTGTTAAAGTGTTAGGACTTCCAGAATGCAACAGTGTAAGTTATAGTCTTTCCAAATACACAAAGTGCATTAGAAGACAAATAAAATATATGTTCTAAGTAATTGGGTTAGTGTTTTTGTTCAAGTCACAATGAACAGAATTCTATAACTCTTCCAGAGCTACTTTTTTAGACCATTTACAACTGAACTTGAATGTGAACTAAAATGTCTGTGTGTACTTTGGTGTACTTAGCACTGAATTATTTTCACTGTACTTTGCAAGCAAAACATGTAGTGAGCTTTTCAGAATTTTAGCTTGCAATGCTTCCTGTAGCAAGATTTAACCACATTTCACAATTATTTAATACATTTTTCCAAATTTATATGATTAGGGATTGCAAAATGTAAGCACAGATCACTGTTCAGAAGCAACACTTGTTTTCTGAACCCATCATACGTCCTTCTCAGCAAGTAACACTTTCATGAGTGGAATGGTCTTGCAAACAAAGCATTATGATAATGTTTCAAGACCTCATTCCTAATCGAAAGTAAGTAAAGTTATATTTGAAGTAAGGATCCAGTTTCCCCTTAAATGAGAACCTTTTTATGTAAATTTCTGTTGACTAAGCAACACATTTGTAGTATTGATGCATCCATCTTTCAGGAATGCAAGAAAACAAAGAACAAACAATAATCACTCTGTGCCCCTATAAAGACTTCTGCATTTGTTACACAATGGTTTGTGCCAACTTTGCCCAAAATGGTACTGTCAGTGAAGTATATTTTGCGTTCACATTTTACTCAGTGAAGACTTTCTTTTTCTTTTTTTTACCACTTATATCCAGCGAAAGTCCTGCAATTAATATTCAATATGTTAATTTTAACTGAATATCATTTTAGTAGGGTACATTATACTTGGGGCTGGGAGCTCTGCCTATTATTAAAGATCCTCAAAGCATCCATTACTTCATAAAATTGTAATTTTTTGGACTGACATTTCCCATGCAGGTATCCACCTTAGTCTGAAGTTTTCAGGAACATTAAAGCCAAAATGTCTTATTTCTGAGAACGAGCTTAGAGGAAAAATTAATTGTTTTGCTATTTAAATTTGTTTTGAAATGCACCATGGTTTGAAATAGGAGCAGTGAAAAGGCAAGAAGAGAATGGCCTTTGGGTCAGGGATAGGCATTTTGTTTTTCCTGTGCAAACCCTAATTCATTTTAGCAAGTTATAAACAAGCCTTTGGGGGGGAAAAATCTCAGCCTGTATATATGCAATATAGACATCTTATGGTTTAGCAGCTTCATTCTCAGTGAGCATGTTCAGGCTTCTCAATATAGCATCTAGAGCTAATGGGACATGACTGCATGAGCCATTGCACAGAACAACTGAGCATGCCGTAGTCTGGTGCTGCAGGGGTGAAGCTATAATTCCTACTTCTAGCTACTCTGGCAAAGCTGGGGATGGCCACCAGAACTGAGAGCAAGGTGTCTCTCTCTCCTGTAGTCTCCAGGACTTCCCTGTTGGCACCAGAGTAGCACAGAGGAGGAAGCTGAGTCAAATGCAGGGGGGAGATGAATACCACAAGACAGAGTTTATCAATTTGCTTCTTAAAAATATTAAGAAATTGCACAAAAATGTTATATTAAAAGACAGGGGTATAGGTTGTAGACATGTCGGTCTAAGAACATAGACAGACAAGGTTCTTTGGGTAAATCTGATATCTTTTATTAGACCAACTCAAATAGTTGGAAAAATTCTTCTTAGCAACTTTATATTAAAAGACACACATACACTACCCAAACACCAATGCAGGAGTGCCAGATGCTGTGCATACTGCACCTCAAAATGATGCAGTGGTGCATCATTAGGCAAGTGTCAAGTTTTCTCAGTTGTAGGCATGCTTATTTGGGTATGTCTACTATCAAGCTACAGTTGGCTACCTCACATTCTTTTGGGGTGAAGCATACATGGACCAGACATGCTGCACTTCACTGCAATGCTCCCTAGCATAGAATTTGATGTAGATATGCCCTAAGTTTGCACCCTTTATTTAGCCTCCTTGCTTTTATGTGCTGATTCGGTCTTTACAAGATGAGTTATTATTTTTTTTCCACAGACCACCAGTCTCATTCTGTGTACAGAATAGATAGCACTCAATGAAAAAGAAGCTTTTCAACATTTTGTTTTCTCCTAATTTCTTAGAAGGTGTGGCCCCATAGCCTATTTCCTGCACTGTTTTCAGACCCTGCTCTGAATATGGAATAATTAATTTTCTTTTAGGATTTTCAAGAGGGATCATTACTACAATACTTGAGTGCTTCACAGGTATCAATGTATTTATCTTCATAATCTCCTTGTGAACTGAGAAAATGCTATTATGCCTGTTTTAGATACAGGGAGCCAAGGCATGGTGAGACTGAGATCTGCCCAATTTAAAAATCCTATAACCTGATTTATTTTAGTGTATTTAGTACTCCCTTGTATATGTTCAAAACACTGCTCCCACTGACTTCAGTCGCACCTGTGAGTGCTCAAAGTCACTACAAAATCAAACCTCAGTGTCTCAAGCTGGGCACCCAGAAAATAGGGAATATAATTAATTAGCACCTGTTTTGAAAAGTTGGGTTTAAGGAATTCACCCAGTTTTACACAGAAATTCCAGAAGAAACAGGAACTGAATCCACTTCAGGGCAATGTTGAAGTGCCTTTACCAAAAACCTGTATTTTCTCTTCAAGTACTCCCTGGCCTCAGTCATTAAACACCCTCCAAATTCCACAACAGATGAGGCCAGGTGTCCTACAGATACATTGCCTTCATTACACCATTCTCATTCATCCCAAGAGCAGATTTATCCTTGTGCTTTGAATTAGGGAGGTATCTCATGGAAAAATTTAGGCAGGTCCAAATATGAGTGCACAGGCAACTTAAATTCTGGCATGTCCTCATTGTTAAATGCATGACTTTGGAAACTTAACACTCTTTAAATGCAGTTTTGATGTAGGTTGGTTTGCTACAGCATCAGCTCTGTGTGCTTGGTTCAGGCAATCACTACCATAATTAAGGGTGTGTAAGAAGGGCACTAAGTTAGGAGGGGCACCAGAATCTCCCACCCTCATGGAGTCTGTATCCTGGCAGCATACCCATACTGGAACCTCCAAAACTGGCAGCATACCCATGCTGGGAACTCCAAAGAGTCCCTGGATACTGCTGCTGTTGCTTTAAGAGCAACGGCAGGGAAAGATGGAGTATGCTAGAGCATGCCGCATAAAAGCAGCAGCAGTTTAGCCGGGGACTGTTTAGGAGTTCCCAGCATGGGTAAGACTGCTTCTCTTGCCTCCACCCCGCTTCTTTTCTGCAGGATCTGCCCTGGGTACCAACTCGACTTGTTATACCACTGCAGGGAATAGTATCATAGTACAATACTGGACTAGATCCATGCTCAGTCTAGTCAATAACTTACCTAGGACTAGACAGAGAGCAAGAGAACTCACAGAAATATGCAGGAAACCCTGTGACAGCAAATCATAGACTAATCTATCCACAAGTCAAGTGTCTTGCTAACCCTCAGCAATTACTAGCAAAGGGCCCAAAGGAAAAGGTGTTGTATAATCCATTAACATCGTATATCTAAAATATTTTTACTGTCCATAGTAATGTTTGATTGTTGCAAATCCTATTAGGATCTTGGCCTCAATTATATGTATATTGAAAAAGGGTATATATGAATGCCTGAAATTCTCTCTCTACCATTTCCATTATTTTAAATAGGCTTATATAATGTGTCTTTTTTTTTCTTTTCATTTTGTTTTCTCATCTAAAATTAGCAGTGCTTTTTCAGACTCTTTCTAGTCCCCTGCTATTTCTATGTAATCATTTTTGGGATGATTTACAGTGGATATACTGTGTTCCGTTCTGATCAATATGATATTTTTCACATTATTTCCTATCCCATTTTTTATTTGTTTGTTTGACTACTATTATTGTGTATTGAAAATATGTTTTCACTGAGCTGCCCATAGTATTGTTTAGGCTATTTTCCTAAACAGATATGGCTAATTTCAAATGTATGACAAGAAACTAATGTAGCATTGCACACACGATGCATACAAGCAGTTCAAACAGCTCTTTCCACTATGCTCAATCATATAGTATGTTTAGATTCATCCAAATCTTTACAGTCCTCACTAAGTGTTTTATACCTTTAAGTGTCTCAACCAGTTTAATTGGCACTGAAGTGAAAGTACTGTTTTCTCCCTTTTACAGCGATGATAGACAGTTTCTAATGAACAGCCTCTTAATGTCACCAAATCAGATTTCCATCCCCTTGCATTAGTGCTCGGAGACTTATCTATAGGAGGGGCTGGTTGTGATACCCTGGAGAGAGAATAGTGGAGAAGGGGTTTAACCAGGAGGTTGTCTATGTAGAGGAATCTTTCTGCTTACATTAAATTATTTCCTTTAAATAAGACTTTGTAACCTTGAAGAACACTCTGGAACGTGTTCATATACAGCATATTGTATTTCCTACTAATACACCATTCTATTCGCTCACACAACTAAACAGTGCCTAAATTACAAAAAACACCAATTTTCCCCTCTGCAGCATCTTTGACATTATCACTACATTCAAATGCACTGCATCCATTGCTCATCTATCTGACTGCCTCTGCTCTGGAAATAACCAAGCTATTGCTCTGTGTGTAGTACACATAATATATTTTCAAAACATTCCCTTCTATAGACACTAACTATATTATCTCAGAACTTCAGATTGATATTGGCCAGACTCACTAGAATACATATTACCAGCTTGCCATTTAGATAACAAGTTGAAATTCAAGCCCCCCATTTACACACCAGTGCACCACTGTATATTTCCTGGGGTGCAAACATATCTCTGCTGGCTCGTTTCCAGCTATCACCACGCACACAGTACAAATTACAGGTGCTTCATCAAACTCGCATGACTATTTCTGATTCTCACTCAAACACAGGATAATTTATTTTTAAAAATATGCTGAATTCAAATATATTCTGTAAATTTCTTGTTTATGTAAATGAACTGGATCTGACTTAACACTGATGCCTATTTCACAAGACAATAAGATTCAGCAAAAGAGTAATGCCTATTAAAATGAAGGAAAACTGGTAAAAAAAAAATGTAATAGATAAATTATAACTACCAAGTTACATCTTCAACAAGAACTGTTGTTGCCATGGCAAGAGTTTCTAATGTAGAATAAAAAAACTGTGAGAGGGATTTGTGTTATAGCTATGGTAACAACTGTATAATGACACCTGTGCTACTAATCTATTCAAATCCTGTTTGTTTCATCCAGAAAGATGTTTGTAGTGAACTATTCTGCACATGCGTAATATCTATTCAAAAACATATCCTCAACACTGATTTCCACATTATCACTCAATTCACAAATCTGACAATAACAGTAATATTAACAGAGCATCCAGTGATCTTTTCTGGAGTTTTCCTATGTATTTATCCAAGTTGGAGCAACCTGTTTAGGAGGATGGGTAGCAAAAAGCAGCTTGTTTTTATGGTTAAAAAAACAGCAACTGGCTTTTGACATACTGGAATAATACTTCAAGCTTTGACAACATCACTTGTCTTTTCAAGTTGGTATAATACAATAATAGTGTTATGTAAGATAAAATACAAATTCCCACCCAATATTTGAGCTCTGAAATGGAAATGTTCAGCATGAGCAATAGAACAGGAAAGCATTATTTCATACAGTAAACATCACGGTGCTCTGAACAGATGCCAGCAATTTGATGTCAGTGTATTGGCTGCCAATTTCTCTAGCAAGCTACTACAAAATTTCCTCACTAGTAAATATTATAACAAGGTATATAGGATCTGTGTTGGAAATGTAATAATGTGATCACTAAACAAACTGTTTAAAATGTCAAATTTTGCTGATCTTCATACTATTACCAGTATCAGCACAAATGATCAGCCACATGTCATTTTCTTCCTCTGACTCTTCCTGAATTATAGGAACCTAGCATTAGGGAAATTTGGTGTCAGCAGCCCCCAGTTCTATGCCCACAGCTTTATATCAGCAACAATACAAGTTTTCTGAAACTTCCATCCCCTTGAAGACACTCTCAGCAGTACTAGACTTCTTAAGCTTCTACATATTTTTGTTGTGCTAATTCTCATGTATTTGCCTTCACTTCCATTGCACTATACTGCATCTCCATTTGACTACACACCCAAAGACTCCATCTAAAATACTGACCAACTACTGCCACATATGTGAGTAAATGGTGGAAATAAAATTCTCCTCGTCTTCTCTGACACTTCCCGCAATCTTCTGGTCCTTTCAGTTCCTTTTCCCTCACTTGACATTCCTTAACTATTACTTCTCTACTTCTCCCCCTCTTAGTTTTTAATCCCATCAGTTATTCACCACCCCCACCACCCTGTATACTAGTAAATAAGCTATTCTAAAGTTACAATAAGAAAATGAAGTTAAAGGTAAGACAAATTATTTTTCAAAGACTTGTCCAAAGAATACATGCACCTTTCCCAAGAGAAAGAGACCTCCTAAATCGGGAAGCATATTTTACGTGGGGAAGTAGATTTCTGCAGTGGAGCAGCTGCCAGAAGGTGCTGCAATGGTCACATTACTTTTGTCTTTGACCTCAGAGAAGAAATGGAGTACACTCTGCAGCATCACAGTTAGCACTAATCCAAATTTGGCAGTGGCTGCAAGAGACCTAAAACTAGCATTTGCTTGAAGCCACCAGTGCTGAGGTCAAGTGAACTGTTCCATGTGGTCATACTTCAGCCCCTACTCTAGAATAATCTTTTTATCGTCATTCTCTTTTCCCAAAATGAGGTGCAAAATGGGGTTTGTGGTATGTCAGAAAATACGGTAGATTTTGTTTTAGTTTGGAAAAAAGGAGATCAAAGGGCCACCTGATTGCTGTTTTCTAATATTTGAAAGCCTGCAAGCAAGATAGAGAAAGTCTAGTCTTCCTTCTAAATTCATGATTCCAGTATCATCTAATGAGCTTTTTTGGTTTTTTGTTTGTTTATTTATTCATTGCAGTTTAGCCTAGTTCTATACCCTTCTTAACTCAAATATGACCTAGTTTGAATTTGGTGGTTTTTCTGTCTTTTTTTAATTAAAATTTTCATGCATTAATACTATGCAAGGAAGTCAAAGAATGTTACCAGGTGATTTTTTAAAAAATAATTTGAAGATATTTAAGATTAATCTTAAATTATTCTTTTCATTTTTAGGGCTACATTTACCAGTATATGTTGACTAATTCTTTTTTTAATATCAATCTGGATCACCATCTGGATTTTTGTGACCCTTTGAAGGGTTCTGGAGGGTGCCACACAATGTTAGCACTGTTAGGTGCGCAAACATGATTCAAAGATAAATTCAGAGTTTTCACATAGGACTCCAGTGTTAAAAACAGTCTGACTAGGTGTGATCTTTCTGAGTTCTTTACAACAGAAGAACAAAATGGCAAAGTGATGCATCTGGGTGCCTAGGGCACAGGGCCCATGAAAACTTTCAGTTGCTGCTGCTGCTACAACTGCAAGCTACTGGTGACAGTCAGCTTTTTTTGCACCACCCCCCAAATCAGCATCTGGGGTGGTTGCTCTAGTTGCCCCTCCCTTACTATGCCACTGGCTCTATTATTTTTTTATAGTAAAAAATAAAGTGAAAGTTAAGCGCTGGCATTTTCTAAGGGGTGTCTTGAGTCTATCTAGGGGTGTCTGAAGCCTAAAACAATTGAGAACCACTGGGGTAGAGAAAACAGATTGCCTTCCACTGAGTTGCCCTCTAAACATATCTATTAGCTCTCAATTATCCCTACTGGGAGTGAAGCCGACCTGTTTTCAGAGAAAATGACAACCCACTTTGTTGTTAGTGGATGGAGTGCAACTTTGAGCAGCAAACGAAATGAGGCAGTAGCTATCTTTTCTGAGGGCATCCTGTGGCCTTAAACACACTGAGAAAATAGAAAATGCCAATCGATTGGAAATAGGGCAGCTCTTTGTGGAACTGCCTGAAAATTATTTTCCAGCATCTGCTGAAGGAGAAACTTTCAGTTAGGAATAATAAAAGTAAATAATAACTGATAAATCTAAAGAAGAAATATTTTGTTCTAATCCTTGCACAGGATTTTAGTAATTGGGTGTGCCACATGGTACGCAACTTCATAATTAAAATTATTTCATAAACTAATTAATCAGATTTTTTGTATATCTTCAGAATATACATTCAGTATATAAAGAATCATTTCTGTAATTGTGGAGATAATTTTTTATATGTAACAGAGAAAATTAAGTCCTCTTTTAAGTTCAAAATTCAACCTAACTGTGGAGCTGCAGCTGTTGCCTCTCTTATGCAGTATCCATGAGAATTTCTTTCTGTGTAACTATACTTGACAGCGCTTCTGTAGCCCTTTTAATGGTAATTCATAAAAAAGAGACAACCTTTCATGAATTAGATGATCATACAGAAGCACAATCCCTCCTCAAACTTCCTGCTTTCCAAAATGTGAAATTTTGCAGGGTGTTCCCAGAAGTACTTCATGGTACAGGTGGTCCATCAACTACACTTGAAGAAATACTAATAAATCAAAGGACATGGCTCAACTTGGGAATCTGGTTCAGAGATACCATAAAACCTCATTGTCTAATAGCCATCTCAACACCCAGGCTTACTCTAGAATTCTTACTGGGCAGCTAACCTCTACAGTACTGCAAGAGAAAACTTTTTTCCTTGCAAATTTGTGAGAAACATTTTAACTGGGTAGAAATAAGTACAAGATATCATCATATATTCTGCAGAGAGTTGTTATATATTAACTGCATTCAGAAGTTCTGTCATTTTGTCTTGCTTGTAGGAGAGAAGGTGGTTGAGTGGGAGGTGGCTGTGCTCAGAAAGTACATGTTATTCTTTCCAACATAGTAGAACAGAGAACAGTACTAGAAGAGGAAAGGTCAGTAGTATTTACCAACCAAACAAACCAATGATAAAGCAAGAGGTTGGACAAATTATGTTTCTGGGACCAAAACTTTCTGTGCACAAATCCAGTGAAGTCTAGTCAATTCCCCCCTATAGTGATTATCTATCTTCATGAAATAAAAGTAAAATAAGTTATGAAAGAATAAGTCTTCCAACAAATAGGAATAAAGGATTTATTCTTGACAATTAAAACAAAAAACAGGGATTCGTAACTAACAATGTATTTGTATACATTGCTTTAATTTTCAGATCGAACATAATTCAGCAATGTCCATAGATCTTTTATCTGGAAGGAAAGTCTTGCACATACAACTTCTCAGTTTCCTCAGATGTGGCATGGGGCAAAAGGATCTCTTTCCTATGCACTGCTGAGGCACTTGTATCCTTTTGATCCTTACTATGGAATCAACTTTTGGTCTCAGCAGTTTCTTCAGAAAGGGATGCCTAGGTAAGGAGTGGGGTAGAAAGTAGGTTGGAGTATACTTGTTTTTTTTCAGCTATTTTCCAGTCAAATCTATGTGGAAGTTCTCTACTTGTTTTACCTTTCCTTACTGTTACGTTTAAAAAGCAGACCAGAGAAGAAAAAAAAAAAGAATGCTGCCTTAACAGAGAGAACAAGTAAGGCCCTAAATTCAAATGGTCTCTCTCATGTAACGCAAACATATCTCTGGTGCCAAGAAAACCACCAGCCCTAATGAAGCACTCTCTCCAATTACAGAATATCATTAAAATGGTTCCCAAAATATCTAGAAACAGGGCAAAATATGAACTATCTTGATGAACTGATTTACCACTATTAAATGGTGTTATGGCACTCAAGATAGTGGTAATTTGACTATGAAATCAATTATAATGAGGGCCCAAGGTCCCGATGGTGTCTTTATGGGTACAAATGGTTTGTAGCGGGAAAGATTTGATGCTGCTGCAGAAGGTGTAGGATCACACATAGGCCTATATGAAGTGTCTCATTTGAGGCCACCAGAATGATTGGAAGCCATATGAAAGGTCTCTATTTGGCCAGAATGCCCTCTCCAAGGGGCATCATGGCAGGCCCAGGGTGGTTCCAGCTGCAGGGGTCCTTCAGGGAAATATGAGCAGTCCTTCATGAACAGCAGCTCATCTTTCCAGGGATGGAAGGAGCACTGGTGCTTTTGTTGGGTGTCAGGAATCTTTTGGCAAATGGTCATTTGGGAGGGCTGCTCCAAGGGAGGACAGGAAGTCTAGAGATGTGGTTCCACAAAGGAAATCCCAAAAGCAGGACTACATTTGGGGCAGGTAGGTCTGTGAATATTTGCATTTTCAAGGCAAGGCATTGGTTTTCCCATTCTTCCCCTCCAACCGGTATATTACCATGAATGCAAGCAGGAAAGGAAGAGAAACTAATAACACAGATGGGGATTCAGGATTTTGGCTGACTTCAGACTCTCCATGTTTTCATGCTCAGTGTACACACATATGGGGCATTGGGCTCCTTCAGGGTAATGGTACTAAGTTTCAAATCACATCTTGATTGTCAGGAGTTCTTTAACTGCATCACAGTCATAACACATTCCTAATGGCTACGGCCAATGAATCCATTTCCATAATGAAAGGTTTTTCTGGGTCTGGGTGTGCAAGTATGGGTGCTGATATAAATGCCTCTTAGCATTTAGAAACCACCTGAGCTTTCTGAGCTAGTGAAACCTTGCTGGTTTGTGCAGAGTGGCTGTGACTTGGGCAAACCTCTGGGGAGAATTTGGGGGTGAAACAACAATAAAAGTTTGCAAATCTTATAAACTTTCGGATGACATGAATGCCTCATGAGTCAGCCCAGTTGTGTACAGCTGCTACCTTCCAGGGATCCATCTGAACCCCTTTTGCTCACAAGAAGGAACCCAGGAATTCTAAGGAGACCTCAAACTCACCTTCCTTGAGTTTTACATAGAGCCCATGCTGTTGTAGCCCCTCTAAAACTATTTTAGACATGGTGGTCATAGTTGGTTTGGTCCTCTGAATAAATAAGGATGTCATTCAAGTAAACCACAACAAAGATCCAGTATGCCCCAGAGCACATCAATGCTGGAATGTGGCATGAGTATTGGCAAAACCAAAGGGCATATCAGGTACTCAAAAGCGTCTCTAGCATGTCCTGAGGGCTGTCTTCCAGTTGTCTTCCCTCCTGATTCAGACCAGGTTGTAAGCTCCCATTAAGAGCAGGTTTTACTAAACTTGCCATCATATGATTAGATACTGTTAGAACCCATTTAGATAGTCTATGGGTAAATAGTACCCAATCTTTCATCCTGTCTGCAAATGCCATAAATAGCCTAAGAGTTCCCAAGTGGGTTGTTTTGCCAAGTTAATTTGGAAGAGCCCTAACTACATACAAAGTGTGTGGTTTGACTTCCACCAGATTGGGATGTTCCATCTTGTACCATCTACACTTTTCCCAGAGCCTGGCGAAGGGACTTTGATCCCAAAAGCTTACAGAAAAGGACAATTTTCTTGCCATTTTCCAGTTGGTCTAATAAAAGATATCATTTTGGAACCAAGAGTTCTAGTTTTTTGTATAACTAGATTGGGATGGCGCTTGAGGAAAATGTGGCAGATGAACCCCAGAATTCAAATGAAAATCTGACAATCTTAACTATGAACATAGGCTAATATACAATGGTCACAGTGTCCTAATGTCTGTATCACTACTACTCTGTAGGTTGATACTATAGCTAGGCTGGACCAGGCTGTTTTTGCAGGTAGATGAAACAGTTAGCAGTCACATCTATGAAAGCATAGTTTGCCTTCATTTTGTGTTACACCAATATATTCCCCATCTTACACTTGCCAAGTTCCTTAATAGCTCTATGTATTTTCCTCATTTTGGAGCTGCCCCTGAAACTGGAATCTTTATAGACTAATATGGCTAACTACCTTTCTCTTGCTCATAGTTTTAAATGGGGAAATGGATATTATTTTTCAGCTTCTAGCAAAATGCTGTTATTGTTACTTATACTGCTAAGTGTACCCATGTGGACCTGATAAATAGCCCTGGATTCTTCTCAGATAGTAGCTAGTCCAGAACAGGAGTTAGGCAATGCAGTTCCATCTGTCTCCCATAAAGACCTAAGTGACACTGATGTTCATTATTCAAAAGGAATGGATGCATTCCTGCTTCACAGCATAGACTTCAAATCTTGCACTCTGAAAACACAAGCGAGTACTCTGGGCTATTTTTTTTCTGTGGTGATGGTCTCTCTCTCTCTCTCTTTTTGACCAAGGATTCAACCAATTCCAACCAGGACCAGAAAAAGTCTAAATAAGATTTTGTTGAGATTGATATACCTCTATGAAAGGTTTCAGTCCCTAAATCTTGCCATTTTATCTTGAAGAACACCTCTAAAGCACCTTTCATCTCCCTCCACACAGCTAAAACTCTTATCCAGGTCATTATCTTGTACCTCTTAGTATACTTTCATCCTTTCTGGTCTTGACCCCTCAAAACACAGCAGGAAGATCATCTTCCCAGGCATCACTTCTCTGTTTCTTCCTTATTCCCTGGTATCAACTGCAAATTCTTTGTCTTCACTTTTATGACAGTTTGTGGCACAACCCTCACTATACATATCACCTTTCATGTTATCAATTTCTACTTCCCCTTGGCCAGCAAGGTCTTGTGGGACTGTCTTGTGGGACAGATTTAATGTAACCTGAGAATTCATGGTTTTATTCATTCATTCTGATGTGATCCCTTTTGTTATCCTAGCATAGGTAGTAGAAGTATGGAGCTGCTAGATACATTTATTCTTACTTTGAATTACTGTTCCATTATTTCAGCATTCAAAATATCCCATATAAAATAATTTAATTTCAAGTAGATTGTTCAAAAGCTGTGTGAGAATTAACTTTGTATATAAATAGTAAGGTTGAACAGATCCTTTATTGCAACTGTTAAAACATAATATTGCTGCTAGCCACCTCTGTAGAGATTCAAGATCATCTTATATTGAAACGAGACTAACTGTTCCTATGCTTTCTTTGATGTAGATATGAACTGCTAGCTCTGACAAATTTCTCTCCCTTACCATACACGCTCAGGAGGATGGAACATTTAGCAGAAGTTTACTGAATCAAACATAATTAACTTATAATTGGAGAAACAATATTACCATTGTTTTAATCAGCTTATTTTTCACCAGGAACAAATTGGAAATCAAATGTGTAAAGGTCTCAGGAAATTTTGATCAAGTCACTTATGTCTCTGTATAGAGTAGATGCATTCTGGCCACATCCAGACAAGTGAGCATGTGCCTGTTGCAGTGTCTCAAAGCAGTTTGAGATGCCACAAGAGGCATGCTAGGAATGAAAATGTTCCCTGCACTGCATATTTGCAGCATGGACTCTAATGCTGATACCAGGAAATCCTGGTATATGAAAAAAAAAACAAAAACCCATGATGGAAAAAAGTGGCGCATGGTGTACTCTTGGAGGCTGAGTCCTCTAAAGGGACACTTTAGCATGCAGCCAGAATGTCTCTATGCCTGCCATGTTCCTCTGCTGCTCCAGAACCACCCCCTCTGCCAGGTCCCATGAACCACTTGGGTGTGTGATGGGCTGGTGGGAAGGGTGGAGGTGGCAGCAGGGGTGTGTGTGCCTCAGCATGCTGGAGGAAATAGAAGTGGGGCAAGGCTGGCAGCAGTGGATTGCAGCTAGGCTCTGTTCCTGGTAAGTAGGAATGTGGGAGTGGAGGCTTTAGGGGGGACTATGTGGGGGTTGGGGAGACTACTTGGCAGGGGTGGGTCCCCTGCCTGCTCCCCCCACAGGGTGCAGGGCCCCCGCAACAGCAGCAGACAGCAGCAGTGGGCCGTCAGGCTTCTCATGGCCCACTGCTAGCAGAGCCCCACAGGTAGCACGTGGCACTGCCTGAGATCCAGGGGCTACTTGTAGCGCATGGCACCAGCCCACTGGCATGCGCCTTCAAACAAGACCAGGCCAGTTCTTGCTGCCCCCCGAGGCTCCCAGCACTGCATTCAGGAGCCACACACCAGTGGGCTAGGCTGGGTCCTGCCTCCATGGAGCCATCCCAGCCTGAAAGCCTTGCCCCCACTGGCATGCAGTTCCTGTGTGTAGTGCCAGGAGCTTCAAATGGCAGCAAGAGTTGGCCTAATCCTGCCCAAAGATGTACACCAGTGGGCAAATCCACCCACAACCCCCACCCTCACAAACCTCCCATCCACATATCCACCCACAAATGCCACACACCCGCCAACCCCTGAAAAAGCCCTACACCCACCTCTACACCCACCCACAAACCCCACCACAAACTTGCACCCTGCATGCCCAGCCACCAGATGGGACAGGACAGGACCTGCTGATGGGCGCCATGGCTGCAGGGGTGACTGCCACACTGCAGCCTAGCCCTGTGCCCACACCAGTGCTGGGGCATGTGGCTCCAGCCTGGGGGCAGGGGGGGATTCTGGTCCCAGGAACCACTTGAGTGTGTGATTGGCTGGTGGGAGGGGTGGAGGTAGCAGTAGGGGTGTGTGTGTGTGTGTGTGTGTGTGTGTGTGTGTGTGTGTGTGTGTGTGTGTGAGAGAGAGAGAGAGAGAGAGAGAGATGGGGGTGGAGGGTGGGGGAGCACTCTGGGTAGGTGGCTGACCTCCTGGCCATCTGAGGCCAGGAACACACACTTTGACAGTTCCAAAGCAGACCACTGCAACGAGCACATCTTCTGGCGATAACTGCCCAGATGGTAGAGTGGGGGCACAATAAGACATGGCAGCAGTGCTGCACAAAGGCCAGCTGTGCGGCTATGGTCCACTGACAGCTGGCTCATAGGTGCAGGTGGCTCTGCTGCAGTGCCCATACCAGAGCACAGGCAGCCACGTGGTCCCCGTCTGGGTCTGGCAAGCATGCAGCCATGGGGCCGCAGGTCCAAGGGGGCAGATGCTGTTGCAGATGGCAGCAAGTCACAGCCAGGCAGCAGCCCCCACTGCCAGACTCCTGCAGTAGGTAGGGGGTGCAGGGACCACTCTAGGTTAGGGCTGCTTCAGCAGTCCAGCTGGCACAAGGGGCTAGTGTCCCCAGACACCAACTGGCAGGGCCTCAGAAGCTCCTGTGCGCAAGTAGCCCTGAGCTGTTTGCCAGGGCAGCTTTTTATACTGCTGGGCCCAGCATAGGTGCTAGCCCCAGCCTCTAGCTCCCTCTGGCTGAAGATCCGGGAGTTGCTGGGCAGGGTAAGTTTCTCCCAAATGGTACAACTTGCCCCACACCAAAGTGCATGTTCAGGCACGTATGCCGAGGCACAAATCTCTGGCACAATTTTGTGCCACTGCTATTTGAGCTGCTGCAAACTTATGTGCCTGCATGTGTGGACATGCCCTCTGACACTTCATGTAACCACTTATTTTAGCACTAAAACCACTGCTACAGATAGGGTAAAAATACTTAATTAGTTTGAGGACATGTGAGCTGAAAACTAAATTTATAGTATGGAAGCAAAATAACTTCAAGGATACCCTGCCAGCAGAAGCGAGGAGAAGGGACAAGCCACTATTTTTGCACTTCTCATGATAAAGAACAAAACATTTTAACTAAGTGAAGCTGGAGCTGGGGAGACAAAATGCTCATAGTACAGATGACATCTCCTGGTGGACCAGTAATGACCATAATGGCACATAAGCAAATCTTGAGTGCCACACGCTCAACGTTCTTCATGCCATCATTATTACAATTTTAACAGTACAGTTAACTATACTACTATACTTGTAGAACCAAGGGGTTTTGTTGATAATATATTTTATTGGCTCAACTGAATAGCTGGGAGAGATGCTAAGATAAGCATTTTGGGCATTATGCCCTTTTCAGGTATGGGAAAAAGGCAAGAGGAGCCTAAGCTAAATACTGGATAAAATGTATCTGCACTAACATTTCTGCCATAGTTACATCATGGGAAAGGTATGTTTACAAAGGTTTTAGTGCTTTTGTGGTGTTTAAAAGATAATAGGTTTCATTGCAAGTAAATTACTTAATATCGTATGGTTTGCTATGCTGTGCCTTATCTCCCCTCATACTTCATATATGTACAGATCTATGATATCGCCTGGATGATCTGAACATGCTAGTTGGATCCTGAAAAAAGCCAGTGATTCAGCATACAAATAATTTCTTATCTGGTATTTTCCATCCAATACAACACAAAGCCCTTTACCAAACAAGCGAAAGGATGAGGAAGGAGGAAGTAAGATGCTTTCTGTACTCCGTATAAACAAAATGTTATGTTGATTTTGATACAGATTGTGCAGCATTAAAGCTATGTTCTATTTAAAATTTAAAATGGAATTATGGATTTGCTCTGTATTACCATCAACTAATACAGAACTGTTCCAACATATAAAATATTTGAATATTTTAAGCAATGACCCAAATTAGGCCAGTTTTGCATGCAAACTAAATAATAGAATATAGACAATATAATCCTAAGGATTCTAGAGACACAAGTGATCTTTCAGAGGAAATTCCAATAATACATTTCTATGGGAGTATTTTAAGGTTAACAATCTGATGGTGTTACCAATATGTTTATCATATTTACAGCATTAATTCATACTACTTAAAAATTAAAACAATAGCAAATCAAGTGACATTAAAAGATTTAAACAGCTATATTTTGTTTTCCATAATATTAATTTAGAGGTCTTTAATCCATGTTTCCAAAGGCACCGTAGAATTCTGTATAACTAAAACAAGTCTAAATCTAGTGCATCAATGAAGCATTTCTAATGTGAACTGTATGAATAAAAATATCATTTAACTATTTAAATGGTTAAATGATATATAGGGATAATGTCCAACCTGATCATAAGGAAATTATATTTGCTCTAAAGATAGATTAAAAGAAACTTTATTTTAGACCAGGCTTGTCTAACATATAGCCCGCAGGCCGCCATGCGGCCTGCCAAGCCATTTTCTGCGGCCCGTGGTGCTGTGACAGGAAACGAAAGTAAACACTCTTTACTTTCGTTCCCACCCCTCATCCCTCCCCTAACTCCTCAGCAGATTCCTAATGGCTGTTGAAGGGCTGTTGAAGGGACAAGGTTCCCACACGCACTGTGTCAGCTTGACGTTGCTGACGTGGTGCGTGTGGGAAGAGGAGTAGCCATGTGCTGCTCGGGACAGGATGAGCCCAGCTGGAGCAGCAGGGGCTCAGCTGCACTTTCCCCCTACCTGCGCTGGTCAGTCCCAAGTGGCACATGGCTCCGCCGCTGCCTGTGCTGGCTGGTGCCGACCCGGGCAGGTCTGTCCCATCCGGAGCAGCATGCAGTTGAAGCTGGATTCCCACGTGCTGCTGGGGATGGGAGGAGCCCGGCCAAGTCGGCACCGGCCAGCAGAAGTGGCAGCAGAGCCATGTGCCGCTCGGGACTGACTGGCGCAGGTAGGGAAAATGCAGCTGAGCCCCTGCTGCTCTGGCCGGGCTCGTCCCGTCCCGAGCAGGACACGGCTCTGCCACTGCTTCTGCTGGCCAGTGCAGACCCAGCCGGGCTCCTCCCATCCCCAGCAGCTTGTGGGAAGCCGACTTCAGTTGCATGCTGCTCCAGATGGGACGGACCCAGCTGGGTCAGCACTGGCCAGGAAAAGTGGCATGCAGCTGAAGCTGGATTCCCACAAGCTGTTGGGGACAGGAGGAGCCCGGCTGGGTTTGCACTGGCCAGCAGAAGCGGCAGCAGAGCTGTGTGCTGCTCGGGACAGGGTGAGACCGGCCAGAGCGGCAGGGGCTCAGCTGCATTTTTTCCCTGCCTGCACTTGTCAGTCCCGAGCAGCACATGGTTCCACCGCCGCTTCTGCTAGCTGATGCCAACCTGGCCAGGCTCCTCCCATCCCCAGCAGCTCGTGAGAAGCTGGCTTCAGCCGCATGCTGCTCTGGATGGGACGGACCCAGCTGGGTCAGCACCGACCAGGAAAAGCAGCATGCAACTGAAGCTGGCTTCCCACATGCTTCTGGGGATGGGAGGAGCCTGGCCAGGTCTGCACCGGCCAGCAGATTGGTATAATATGACCAGCCTATGGCTGGGGCGCGGTCAGGCTCCCTAGATCTGAGACCTGATGTACGCTATGGCACAGACTCACTCTGGAACAATGTGCTAATAAACTTGTGTCTGTACCTGCCAGGAACCCAAGTAGCAGGTGGTTGATACCTGGTAAGCTTATGTGAGTAAAAACTGCTTATTGCTTTCTGTGTGGCCTTCAAAATGTTTTTATCCTACTAAAATATGCCATACTTTGTGAGAGTCATTGCCTCTGTATGAGAAAGCAGAATCATAGCCACTGAACTAAATTCATGCCCTGTGAGAATAATCACAATTCAGCAAAACGGGCAGTAAGGAAAAGCCAGAGTTTTAAGTGTGCACCCTAAAAGAGGCTACGAAAGAATCAGAAGCACAACCTGATATCATCAACAAAGAATCAGAAGAACCAGGACAGCTATCCAGAGACGGTAGTCCAGTAGGCATGATAGGAATCCTCTACTCTCATGAGATTTAGGAAAGCAAGAGGACATGAGAGCAACATGTAGGCAGAGATGGTG
This sequence comes from Alligator mississippiensis, assembly GCF_030867095.1. NCBI lineage: Eukaryota > Metazoa > Chordata > Crocodylia > Alligatoridae > Alligator > Alligator mississippiensis. The sequence continues at coordinate 93,144,330 of NC_081827.1, read as the reverse complement.
CAGGGCCTTGGAGCCATGTTAATAAGTGAGGACAACTGTGTTCCCACTCTGGTCAGTGACTAATTGTGGGTACATCTTCACTAGCTTCAAGCCACTCAAACCTGCTGCCAAAAAATAAGCCCTTCCTACCCACTTACACTTTTACCTGCTCTGAACTGGAAATGAGACAGTGAGGGCCCTTCTAGGGTGGTCCAAGGACAGTAGAAGCAGATCACACACAGAGAGTGAGAGATGTTCCCAGAATGTCCTCACCACCACATTTCTTCTGAAAAGCAGGGATGTCCTGACGTTCATTTTATGTTTGTAAAATGCTTGGAGAGCCCCACATAGATGCACTGCATAGAAATGCAAAATATATTTTGATTTATTAGGTTGGCATCTTGGGCTGAGATTTTCAAATCTGAATCAAAAGGCCAAATTCCATTAAAATGAATGGGATTTAGAGGGCTCCAAATATTTTATGACAACTTTGTAACATGCCTATCTACCCCTGTTTGCAAATCTCAGCCATAGTTTGGAAGCTCAGCCAAAGAACATAAGAGCATAAAAAGTGCCATGCTTGGTCAGCCCAAGGTCCATCTAGCTCAGTATCTTGTCCCAAACAGTGGCAGAGGTGGATGCTATAGAGGGAGAGTTTTGAACTGGTTAGACCCGTTTCACTGTCACTTCCTGCAACTTCATTGGTGTCAAAGGTCACATGACATCACTTCCTGATGTGATACCGCTTCCTGTGAGGTCTTTGAATATGGCTCGCTGGCCCACTGGGTGATAAAAAGTTCATGATCCAGCCCCACATTCAAAATGGTTGGACACCCCTGTTTTAGACCATCTAGAAGGATACAAGATGAACACATGACAGATCCCTGAATCAAAACACAGTGTAACTGCTCCTAAAAAGTATAATTTTTCATACACTACGGTTCATATTATGGCATATGCTAAAGCTGCCAAATCTACAAGCTATATATGGATTCTGACTACAGCTTATACCAATCTATATCTCTCTAGATATTTATCAGTAATATATATATGTTGCTTGGGAATTGGACAGCCTTAGAATATGTAAATATATATGTCTGTGTGTGCATGCACTCATACTTCTATATATAATTTACAATTTTAGTTCACAAGAGGCAATGCAACTTGAATATATCTAGAGCTGAACACTAGACCAACTGCTCCCTCCAATATGCCCATGCACCTCTCGGTGGTTTTTATGGGACTTTGTACATGCCATGTTTTTTGCCCTTTCTTGTGCTGCAATGGCATGACTTTGCACAAGCAGATTTTCCAGATGCTTTAAAAGTCTTTCTGGTGCATTAAAATAAAACTCCTCAGATGTAGCTTAGTTTGGCTCACTGCAAAATAAAGCACCACGTCTATGGATTTGTTGCATGAAAACACATAGGCTCTCAAAGACATGTAATGAGCCTCTTTGTCTACCAGACGGCACTGAGACTTTTTTGTAATTCACCCCTTTGAATTGCTTCCTCTGTCAAATTGCTTCTGCTTTTTTTTTTTTTTTCCTTGTGGCATGTACCGGCTCCCAGAGCTGTGTGGCAGAGCACAGGTTGGGAGACCCTGGGCTGGTAGGGAGGTACCGGACCATCCCACTCCTGTGGTACTGGCCAGGGACTGGGCTTAATTCGTTTAAAAACCTAGTGTGTGCAGACACTGATGAGACGCTCCAAAATAAACAAGTTTAAATTTTATAAAGCTATTTAATTTAATGAGGATTAAACCCTGTGGTGTGTACAGGTGACTTATAAGACTGACTGCATGTGCAAATGGTCATGAAAATTACATTGTTAAAATTTACCAGTCATGTCTGAAATATCAGTTATTTTCTGTTTTAAGACAAGGAATATCATTGTCAGCTGTGTTGGCAAATGCTGACGCTCCTAATTCAATAATTATAGGCTGCCAGATTTATATAGGTAAGCTTCTATAATAGATGGCCCATCTATTGTCCATTAAAGCCAAAAATATTGTAGGAACCACCTTTTTGTCATACTTTGACATTTTGGCTCCATGCTAGTAGGGAGGGAAAGACTGCAGCAACACCTGGATAGGTTGCAGGGGTGGACTAACAAAAACAGGATGCGTTTCAATACTGGCAAGTGCAGGGTGCTGCACTTGGGCAGTAGTAACCAGCAGCACACTTATAATATGGAAAACTCCCTTCTTGAGAGCACGGAGGCAGAAAAGGATCTTGGAGTCATCACTGACTCCAAGATGAACATGGGACAACAATGCGAGGTCACGGTCGGCAGGGCTAACCGGACCTTATCGTGCATCCACAGGTGCATCTCAAGTAGGGCCAAGGAGGTGATCCTCCCCCTCTACGTGACACTGGTCAGGCCACAGCTGGAGTACTGTGTCCAGTTCTGGGCACCCCACTTCAAGAGGGATGTGGACAACATTGAGAGGGTCCAGAGGAGGGCCACCCGCATGATCCGGGGACAGCAGGGCAGACCCTACAATAAGAGGCTACAGGACCTGAACCTGTTCAGCCTTCACAAGAGAAGGCTGAAGGGGGACCTGGTGACCGTCTATAAACTCACTAGGGGGGACCAGAAGCATTTGGGGGAGACCTTGTTTCCCCCAGCGCGCCCTGGGATAACAAGGAATAACGGCCACAAGTTGTTGGAGAGTAGGTTTAGATTAGACATCCGTAGGAACTACTTCACAGTCAGGGCAGTTAGGATCTGGAACCAACTTTCAAGGGAAGTGGTGCTGGCTCCTACCCTGGGGGGTCTTTAAGAAGTGGCTTGATGCCTACCTGGCTAGGGTCACTTGAGCCCAGTTTCCCTCCTGCCCAGGCAGGGGGTCGGACTTGAAGATCTACAAGGTCCTTTCTAACCCTACTTCTATGATTCTATGATTCTATGAAAATAATAGAATTGTTCAAAAATTATCAGAATGAATAATTGAAGTTTTCAGACCCTGAAGGGGGCTTGGGTTTAGGTTAAACTTTTAAACATCATAAGCCCTCTAGAATAGGTACTTTTTTTAAAATGCATGCGTACAGCACCCAGAATTGCATGTATCCAAGCCTAACTGAGGCCTGTAAGTAACCCTGTGAAACTACTACTACCCCTAGATTAATGTTGGAGGACAGGTTATATTTCATTTGCAGTCAAATTAGTTTACACATCCATAATTTTAAATACATGTTCCTGTTTGTGGTCCTTTCAGATTAGGATCTGCAATGACTGAAAATGGTAATATTAAATATAAATCACCTTATCAAGCCACTTATGAACACATTTCAAACTTGCATTAGAGAGAGCAAAACAAGATTTTTAAATCAAGAAATAAAGTGTATGATCCTCCTCTGGGATTTTAAACAACATTACCAGAAAATATTGCAAAGTATTTACATTTGTTTTAATATCTCCAAGATACCCTCTTCAGAACCATATTTAAAACCCACTGAGATTGTGTATGCACTAGCATTTTTTTTTTGTTCAAATTTCCCATTGTTGCACTATCAGGTTTACTGATTATTACAAGGGTAAAACACTAATGTTAACATAAGCCAGCTGCTCATAGCTTAGGTACCATATCCCTCAAACTTAAATCCAGATGATAGTGGATATCAGAGCTGGCCTTAGGGAAAATGGTGCCCTGGGCAAGCCCATATTTTAGCAAACCCCACTGCTGCAGGCTGAAGCAGGTAGGCAGGGGTGTGGGACCTTTCATTCCCTCACTGATTCCTGTGTAAAGGCCAGTCACCCCCTTTCCCACTGACCCCGTGGAGAACACCCAGGCATGCCGCCCCATTACTGTGGGGCTAAACCTGGCAGCAGCATCACTCACCTCAGGCCTTCTCTGAAGGGATTGATATTGTGCCAGGTCTGAGCACAACCGAGCCTGTGGTGGGGAAAGCCACTGCCCTGGCTTGACTACTCCTGCCTGGGGATGCTGGCAAGCCATGTGGGTGCAGATCGCTGGACACAGCTGGGAATGCTCAGGCAGAGGTACCCCCTGCAGTGCCAGGGAGTCCCTGTGAACTCCTCCTTACCTGCCATGCTTCAGCACTGGTACCACAGCACTCATGGGCTACGTGCTACCTCCTGCAGAACCGCTGGAAAAGTTGGTTAGGGCCATCTCCAGCAAAGCCATGAGGATGCTGGCACACCTTCACTGAGCCAAGAAACAGTGGTGGGGCCTGGCTCGTGGCAGCAGCGCTGACAGGTATCCCCTGCATACAGGATGGGATGGGGTGAGCCTCATGCAGCTCTGCTGCAGTGCCCAGTACCTGGCTGACCCTGGGCTTCAGTCTAAATACCCCCAAGACTCTTTCCCAGTGCTGCGGCAGCCATAAGCACAGGCACCCACTAACAGACACAACGGACAGCCCAGCCTCAGCCCCTAGGCCCAGGCATTGCACTCCTCAGGGCAGGACTCGGCTCCGGGCAGGGGAGTCACCTCCCTCTAGGCCCCGTGGGGTCTCTGCTATGTCCGTCTGCCCATGGCAGTCTTGCTTTGGGCATAGGAGGGTGTCCCTTTAGTCAAAGTCATACCCGGGTTGTGTGCAGGGCAACGGTCAGTCAGCCCTGGTCAGGCCCAGCTAGACCCCCCCCCCCTACAGGCAGGTCAGGGCAGGCCGGGTGGCACCTGGGAGACCAGCTCATCCTGAAAGGCACAGGCCACACACTTTGGAAGCTCTCATCTCTGAAACCAGTGGTCTCAGAGGTTCTCCCCTGCTCCGTCCTCTGCCTACACTACCAGCCATCCAGCCCCAGCTTCTTTTCCCAGGACACTCTCTCCAGGCCTACCCAGATGGCAGGAGCCATGCTTGCCCTGGGAGGTTCCAAGCACAGGCTCCCTCCCACCCTAATGAACAGTCTGCCCAGACCCACAGAGCCAGCCTAAGGAAAATAGTGCCTCCCTAACCATGGCACCCTGGGTGGTCACCCACATCACCCACTCCTAAGCCCAGCTTTGAATCTTGTTAGGCTGTTTACAGAAGTGTTTCTGCTATTGCTATTTCTGGTGAAACTGGTGGATTATGTAAACAAAAATGGTTGTGTAGGTGAATCCTAAGAAATGAAACAATCTTGCTGTTACTTCCTTTTGCCTATTCAAGAATTTGATCTGATAACAGACAAGACATTGTAGCACTCCAATATACCATGGCAATTTGTCATCCTCATTTGAAGTATAGCAGAGCAATCTGATTCTTGCCTTAGAAAACATACCTTTTCTTAAAAATCTTGAGTGCCAAATTCAAAAACCTTTGTTATGAACGCTCATTATTATTATCCTAACTCCAGAAGCCCTAACTCGGAGAAAAATATGTCTAATCGTATTCTTATTGTGGGATATGAAGTTTGTTCACAGAAGGTGTGTTTAAAAGCTAAAGAATACTGCAGGTGCAAACAAAGGCTTTCAAATCACTGCCAGATACTTAGTTATTGGTTTATTTGTTTTGTTGTAGCTGAAGTGCATTGCATGAGGTCATTAGACTCACTGTATTTTTTTCTTTCACAAATAATAAGAGGATGCTCAGGCAGTATTCATTTCAGTATTCCATTTTGTTTCACTGCTTTAGCTAAGGCTGTAAGTTTGTTATGGACAATTTTGGGGATGAGTCATGGCACCATTGTCAATGTCCTAGATCATTTGAAGTGATGGGAGCCCAAGAAGGGTGGTTGTGCCTTAAGGAAATGATCCTTCAGGCACAAAGCAAGACGATCCCGATGCGAGGGAAAAGAGGGAAAGGGGCCAGGAGGCTTCCTTGGCTGACCAGAGAAATCCAGGGCAGCCTAAGGGCCAAAAGCGGAGCACATAAAAAGTGGAAACAGGGAGAAATCACCAAAGATGAATATACCTCCTCTGCTCGCGCTTGTAGGGAGGCAGTTAGATAGGCCAAAGCTACCATGGAGCTGAGGATGGCATCCCAAGTAAAGGACAACAAGAAATTGTTTTTTAGATATATAGGGAGTAAAAGGAAGGCCCAGGGAAGAATAGGACCCCTGCTAAATGGGCAGAAACAATTGGTGACAGACAGGGGGGACAAGGCTGAACTCCTCAACGAGTTCTTTGCCTCAGTGTTCCTAAGTGAGGGGCACGACAAATCTCACACTGGGGTTGTAGAGAGGCAGCAGCAAGGTGCCAGACTTCCATGCATAGACCCTGAGATGGTGCAGAGTCACTTGGAAGAACTGGATGCCTTTAAGTCGGCAGGCCTGGATGAGCTCCATCCGAGGGTGCTGAAGGCACTGGCCGACACCATAGCAGAGCCACTGGCAGGAATATTTGAACGCTCGTTGCGCATGGGCCAAGTCCCGGAGGACTGGAAAAGGGCCAATGTGGTCCCCATTTTCAAGAAGGGGAGGAAGGAGGACCCTGGCAACTATAGGCCAGTCAGTCTCACCTCCATCCTCGGCAAAATCTTTGAAAAAATTATCAAGGCTCACATTTGCGAGAGCCCGGCAGGACAAATTATGCTGAGGGGAAACCAGCACAGGTTCGTAGCAGGCAGATCATGTCTGACTAATCTGGTCTCTTTTTATGACCAGGTTACGAAACGCCTGGACACAGGAGGAGGGGTGGATGTCGTATACTTAGACTTCAGGAAGGCCTTCGATACGGTATCCCACCCCATACTGGTGACAAGTTAAGAGGATGTGACTTGGATGACTACACAGTCCGGTGGGTGGCGAATTGGCTAGAAGGTTGCACCCAGAGAGTCGTAGTGGATGGGTCGGTTTCGACCTGGAAGGGTGTGGGCAGTGGGGTCCCGCAGGGCTCGGTCCTTGGACCGATACTCTTTAATGTCTTCATCAGTGACTTGGACGAGAGAGTGAAATGTACTCTGTCCAAGTTTGCAGATGACACAAAGCTATGGGGAGAAGTGGACATGCCGGAGGGCAGGGAACAGCTGCAAGCAGACCTGGACAGGTTGGACAAGTGGGCAGAAAACAACAGAATGCAATTCAACAAGGAGAAATTCAAAGTGCTGCACCTAGGGAGGAAAAATGTCCGGCACGCCTACAGCCTAGGGAATGACCTGCTGGGTGGCACGGAAGTGGAAAGAGACCTTGGAGTCCTAGTGGACTCCAAGATGAACATGAGTCGGCAGTGTGACGAAGCCATCAGAAAAGCCAATGGCACTTTATCGTGCATCAGCAGATGCACGACAAATAGATCCAAGGAGGTGATACTTCCCCTCTATCAGGCGCTGGTCAGACCGCAGTTGGAGTACTGCGTGCAATTCTGGGCACTGCACTTCAAGAGGGATGTGGATAACCTGGAGAGAGTCCAGAGAAGGGCCACTCGTATGGTTAAGGGCTTGCAGACCAAGCCCTACGAGGAGAGACTAGAGAACCTGGACGTTTTCAGCCTCCGCAAGAGAAGGTTGAGAGGCGACCTTGTGGCTGCCTATAAGTTCATCACGGGGGCACAGAAGGGAATTGGTGAGGATTTATTCACCAAGGCGCCCCCAGGGGTTACAAGAAATAATGGCCACAAGCTAGCAGAGAGCAGATTTAGATTGGACATTAGGAAGAACTTCTTCACGGTTAGAGTGGCCAAGGTCTGGAACAGCCTCCCAGGGGAGGTGGTGCTCCCCTACCCTGGGGGTCTTCAAAAGGAGGTTAGAAAGGCATCTAGCTGGGGTCATCTAGACCGAGCACTCTTTCCTGCCTATGCAGGGGGTTGGACTCGATGATCTATTGAGGTCCCTTCCGACCCTAACATCTATGAATCTATGAATCATCGGAATCATAGGGAAAAGTTATGGAAAGGTTCTTTAGATCCTACACTACTTTTTCAAAACAAGTTATTTCTTCTCTTAATCCAAAAAGGTTTCCTGGAGAACCAGAAGACAGTTTGTAAATTTAATCAGGAGTAACTTTGCTTTTCTGCCTTAGATACAAGATACATTTCTTTTTAGGTTAAAGATGGTCTCCACTGGAGATATAACAGTATATCAGCAGCGAATTTTCTCTTCATTTACACATTTGCACCCCTCAGTTGTACAATGCAGCAAGGAGGCCACCATCATCTGAAACATGGTGCAGGCATGGGTGAAGTTACATGTTATACTTCGACCATACTACTTCTGTGGATGTTAAACTGTCTTAAAGTTAGAATATCCTGGGTGCGCCTATACAAGATGTTTACTGCACAGTTGACTAATTAACCACCAATGAGGATGCCTATACATAAGCACAGGGGCTGCTCTGATGCACTGGAATTCCAGTGCGTTGGAGCAGACTTGATTGATTAAATCGAGTCTGCTGGAGTGTGACAATTACCGTGCTCCAGCAAACTCCTGTGTCTTGTGTATCAGCATTCCTACACTTAAAAATGGTGGTGGGGGTGTCCCCTATGCTGAAACATCCTTGTGTCTCAGACAGCCACTCTGCAGGGCATGGAGCCCATTTGAAGCAGCCCTGGGCTGGCAGGCTGACTCCCCAGGTCCCCTGCCAGCCTGGGCTGCTCTAACTCCATGGGCTGCACACGAATAAACTCTGGTGAAGATCTAGAGTTTATTTGTGTGCACTAATCACACATGTAGATGTTCCCCTGTGAGCAGTCTCATGTTAAGGGTTAAAACACCATTTCTTGCCTGTACAGCACTGACTTGCCACTAGAGGCCTGGCAAGGAAGGGTATGTCTAAGAGCCAGTACACCCAGGTTCTATCCCGGCTCTGGGTAGGGGACAGGGGGGTGTGAATGGTGCATCCTGGGATGCTGGAGGAATGCAAATTTCTAGTTTTATCTCTGTGGAGCAGACTAAAGTTACCCTAACACAAACCAGGTAGCATAGCCCAGAGTTAACAGTCACCTGAAGTGGCATAATTTTGAGATGCGCAGGGGGCAGTCAGCATGAGTTAACTAGCTTTACTATGCAGACACTCATGTTTTAAGTGCCCTTAGTATGGTTTAAATGCAATGTGCAACTTCACCCTTACGAAGGTGGTGTCACATGTTCAACTTCACAACAGAACATAAGAAAATAAAAAGTGGCATAATGAGTCAGACGGATGATCTAGCCTAGTGTCCTGCCTCTGATAGTGGCAGAAATGGATAATATAGAGGGAGTGCACTGAACTGGATATTTATGGAGAGATTTATCCTCTATTTAGTACTCTCCCTGGCATCCACCATTACAGGTTAGAGATGCCAGAGGAAACAATCTCCAACAATTCTGTTTAATTACTATTAATAGATCATCCAAGAATTGATCTATTTCATTTTTTAACTTGGCTCTACTATCTGTCTGTACCACCTCCTGTGACAATGAATTCCACAACATTAAAATGCAACCAGGTGCAAAGTTGCAAAGTTGTTGCCTTTCAGGCAAGGATTATCTCCTAACCCATATGATGGGTTTAATAGGTTACTACATTCCAATTATTTGCAAGTATGCATGTGACACCACCCTAACACATGCTACCTTTAATGTATTACAAAATTCCAATGATTCACAACTGTTGCACGTGAACATGTGACAAGGTCTTGAGTTAGCATGCTATAAATTTTGCTAATCCATGACAACTAATAAGAATGTGCACCCACAAACAACATAGTTCTCAATAGATGATGGTCCATCAAACCTTTTCCACACGTTTTCCTTGGTGGCCAGTCTTGTGTCCTATCTTGTCAGCTCCTTTGCTCCAATTTGCAGGCAACTTCTGCTCAGATTTATAGGGCCCTGCTTAGGCTTTAATCTCAAAACTACTTCTCCCACTTCTGTTATTGTACATTTCATTAGAGCAGTGAAAACTATGCCCAAGGGTAGGCTAAAGGTTGACACCAAAATTATGGTCAACCTTTTGACCAAAGCAAGCAAACCTACAACTTCAGATACTTGTAGGGGAACCTCCACGGCTACATTTGAGGGACAACTGACCAGTTATGAGAGAACCATGTGAGACAACAGCGTAGGGAGAAGATAAAGGGACTTGTGAACTATTGGATAGACAAAGCCAATATATTACAAGTTTGGTGCTGCCACAACAAGTTCCCTATTTATATGCATATGTACTGTATACTGAACAGAGTCCCAGACTGTGAAATCACAACAGTTCCAATGGTCTCAAGTGAGTTCACAAGAATTTAAATATCTCAAGGACACAGATCTGATTTCTCCATACAGCTAATGTCTTTCCAGAGAGGACCTCAGCCTGATTCACTAGACTGAAATAATAGGAAATACACCAAAGAAACTGGGGAAGACAAAAGAGCTCTGCTAGATAAGATGGGCACAGCCAAAACTGACATTATTACAGAGAATATCACAAAATATCTGGATTGGTTGTACCACATACCACAACCAATGGGCAGCAATGGCTGAAGCAAGCCAATCTATGAGCCATGGAACTTTACGCTATCAGTAGTCTGGACACTGGGGCTGGGTGGGGCATCCGTTGATGGGCTGGGAGAGCAGGTGGGGGATGGGGCCTGTTTGATTTGGCTGATTCAGTGGCAGCCAAATCTCTGAATCAGATTTGGCTGCATTGATTTGGGACATTGATTTGAATCACTGAATCAAATCACTGTCCCCCAAATTGTCTAAATCCAAATCCAAAGCAAATGCTAGCTGCTTTGCACAGGCCTACTGAGCAGCATAAAGTTGCTTTTAGTCCAGGGCTGCCAGTTTCCACATGGCGAGTGACCTGTTCTGTATGAATTTTGTTGCCCTCTGTGATGGAGTACAGGTTTTATTGTAATATTTCTGTGTCAGCAATGTTTTTGTTGTTATAATGTTGTGTGACTCAGTTTACCACATTAGTCTGTACACAGAAAGTGAAGGGTTAAGTACTTGGGCTGGCTACCTGCAAGATGAGACAAGAGGGACTTCTAGGATCTATAGGGTTTTGAATAGATTTGTTGACATACCGAGAAAGGCAAAAAGCCCAAGGCCCAAGAGGCTGGAGGAAAGCTGAATGAGATGTGCATAACAATGGGAAGGGGAAGATAAGAGCAAGGGGAGTTTGGAGTCAGAGACCAGGAGAGGAGCTCTGGGGCCTTGGGGCCTGGAGAGACTGGAAAGAGAACAATGGAGCAATTTCTGGGGGTTCTGAGTTGTGTGGGCTGAATTAGCTGCGGCTACTTTAACAACATGGGTTGGGCTGCTGCTACTGAGGTATAGGCAGTATCAGAGGGGGCCCTCCTGCTCAGGAAAGTGTAGAATGCCTGGTTACTGCTGTATTTTTTTCCCAGCAGATGTCCCAACAATTAGAGTCCCCCATGAGAATGACATTATGCAACTTGGAGCCTTCTGTCAGTTGTTTAAAGAAGGCCTCATCTACTTCCTTTTTCTTGTTCAGAGGCCTGAAGCAGATGCCCACCAGGATGTCCCCTCCCCACCTTCCCCACCCTGCTGCTCTTCCCTCTAACAAAAGGCTTTCAGCAGGTCTACCTTCCACTTTGTACTGCACCTTACAACATGTGTAAATTGCCTTTATATATAAAAGAACACCTCCTCCTTTCTTCTCCTGCTTCTCCTGCCTGAACAAGTTATATCCATCCATGACTTTAATCCAGTCATGTGAGTTATCCCACCATGTTTCGTTCCTTCCACAATAAAAAACTCATGTTACAGACTTCTGAAATTTACTGTGACTACTCCAGCAGGTTGACTATTTCAACATCTGCAGTCTTGTTCTCCAAAGTATTCTATTCAGAACAGCATTACAGAGAAAGCATATCATAAGGTAGTGTGCACATGTTAGATTACCAAACAGTGACAGTTCTTCTACATGGAGACTCTGATATGATCTTGGGCTGTGGCCTCAGAAAGAGACCTGTGAACTGGGAGTCAGGAGATTTGGTTTGTATTTCCACTTTTGACATTGACCTCTGCAAATTTACTTTACTGCTCTTTTCCTCTATTACCTTATCTGTAGAATGGAGATGCTAATGCTGACCATGTTTGAAAAACATGTATTATTAGTGCTATGGTTGTTATGACCATTAATATTACCACCACTATTATGAAAGTACTTCAGAGACTCTCGCAGAATCTGTAGTTCTTGGTCACAGTGGGCGTACATGTGCGTGTTGCTGCAGTTGACTAATTAGCTTCGCAACAAAGCATCACTGTCTACATGTGCAATGCTATTAGGGTACATTAAACTAATTAACTCTGCTGTAGAAAAGTACTATCCAGGACAAATACTATCCTACAGTGGAGTAATTTACATTGCTAAAATGCACGTGTAGATGGTGGCCAGGGCTGGCTTGGGACATGAGGGTATTACAGTGTAGGGGCTACCTGCCTGCTATCCCCTCACTCTAGCACACTCACGCCCCAGCCAACTCCGCCACAGCATGCTGAGCTGAGGTGGAGCAGCCCTGGACTGCTCTGCCCCACCTCAACGTACTGCAGTCCTGGGTACATGTGAAGATGCTGCACCTGGGAGCAATAAATTCCAGTGTGAACTGCACCAGGGTTTATTCAGGCACACTAATTGCACCGGTAGATGTGCCCAGTGTTAAGAAGGTTCTTGGACCGAGGGTCAAGGTGATGACTTTATACAGCTTATCTGTGGTCCACTTTAAAAAGAAAAAAAATCCATGTGTGCTATTCAAAAATGGAAAAATACCCGCATTATTTTACTACCTTTTCCTTTTCCCCAGAATTAACTTTGGTTCCCATAGAAAGCTCACTCACTGGGCCAGGAATACAACCACTAGCTAGTCCACTAAGATAGCCATAACATTTATAATGTTGTAACAATAGCTTTTGACTATTCCATGTGTTCAGAGCATCTGTCATTTTTCAAAATATGAAGTCTCTGAGTATTCCATGTTTCCAAATCATTGCATCCATCACAGATGGTATGAATGATGATAAAGATGGGTAAAATGTATGTAAAACATTTTGTCAAGATTCAGATGGTGATAAGTGCACTGAATTTAAAATAGTAGACAAGCCTGATATAAAGCCGACTGGAATCAATGGATAGATACTTGATCAGCCTCAATGGACTTTGCATAGAGATCCTTAAACTGCCAATGAATTTAAAGAGAATCAGTTACTTATATGACTTATGAATCATCAGTCTTACCATAGGTTATTAAACAACTTTCACGGTTTAGTATTGGTTTCTTTACTATACAGTAAATAAAATATATGTCCAAAGTGCTATAAAATGAAGTACTTCTAGACTCCACTTTTATTCTATGAATAATCTATTATAGCTGTCAGATTTATCTGGCATTAAAATGATTTACATTGGATAGTTGCCATTTTAACTACTTCAATTTTGGAAGCATAACATTACATAAAGTTACCTTTCTCTAGTATAGAAAAGTTCTTTGTATGATTTACATCTTCTGCCTATTTACCATAGTTATATATGTAGGGTTGTAAAAGTACGTAACACTTTATAAATCAAATTATAAAATAAAATTACTCAGAAGCCCTCCTAACATTATTCTATAAGTAATATATTAAGCTTTGACGCAACCGAGACAAAATAAATTGGATATAAACAATCTGCGTAGATATTTGCATTTAACTATAGATAAATAGTTCTTCAATGTGGTTTGCATAGGAACAATCAGTATTGTTCGCTGCTGTAAGTGTATTAATATTTCTAATTAGCTACTAGCAGCACAAACCAGATTTATTCAGTCTGTATGTAGAAGGTGCTAATAATATGATAAAAACTAAGAGCACTAATTTTATTGTCAATTCTATATCCTTGTAATTACTTCTTAAATAGACTGCACTTTTTATGGTAATAACTTCTGTTTCAAAAAGTCCCAAAATGATAGATTAACGATTTTAGTTAATTCTTCTAAGAGAAACAATGCATTTTGATTTTTTCCGTAACAGAACCCAAACCTCAAACAGTTATATATCTGTGTAGTTTTACTCATTTGACTTGCCCAACTAGCTTCAGCCAGACAACTTAAGCGAGTAAAACTGCTCATGTGTTTTAATGGTTAGGATGATCAACCCCTCTGGAAATGGCTATAACATGCTACATAATATGGGGTTTTTGTTGAGAATTAAGAGTTTTCAGCAACATATGTATGAAAGAGAAGCAACTGACTTTTGGATCCTTTGATTCTCAAAGTTTTACTACCCTTCTTTAAGGCTGACCTATATCACAAAGTTTTTGCCAGCATAGCTATACTGGCAAAGGTTCCTAGTGCTAAAGCAGTTTATACTGGCAATGATATAAGCCAGGGTGACCAACACACAGACCACAAAGCCACGTCATTCGGCTCACGGGACCACATGAAGGTCTAGAAATTTGGTGGCAATAGCATTAACTGTCATGGCTCTGGGAGCCACAGCAGTTAATGCTGCTGCTATTAATCCTGCTGCCATATTTCCAGACCTGTGGCAGCCAGATCCAGAGTGTAGAGCTACATCATCTAGCCTGTAGGGCTGCCTCTGGAGCTGGAAATTTGGAGTTGGGAGAAGCAGCAGCTCCTGTAGCTCTGGAAATTGCAACCATTATTGCTGTCACCACCAAATTCCAAACCCACTGGCCAGATGATGTGGTTCTGCACCCTGGGATTGGCCCTATGCCACTCATTCAGCCTGCAGGGTTGAGTGAGTTGAACACTGCTGAAATAAGATATTCTATCAAAAGAACTCTTCGCCAATATAAGTGTCAAGCAAGCACTTGCATCCCTCTGCTGGAAGAATTTTTTGGACGTAAAGAGTAGGCATACTAAGAACGGGAAGTCATGAGACAGTGGTCGCATTGCTTAGCTGGCAGAACCTCTAGCTGAAGCTAGTCTGAAAATTGCTCTATACTGTACTAACGATAACTGTGCCCCTTGCTCATCCAAGATAGCAGGAAAAGAAAGGTAGCTTAAAGGGAGCCCCTTCCAACTATGCCAACTGTAAACTCAGAGATTAATCCCAGAGTTTCAGACGAACTGTACAAATATTCAGGGGAGAGAACACCTCCTTGGTTTATGTAATGGTTCATTTTTAAACATTTCTTCACAATTATAATGGCTAAAAATTCCTTTTTTCCCCCTTCCTCATTTACCAAGCCTTCTTGTTCTAATACACTTCCACGTCACTTCCATTCTTACACAAGACAGGTTAAAAATTGTCCTCTATTACAGCTGCAGGGAAATCTGTACAAAAACATTTCAAATAAATAAATGACCTACATTTTTAAAAATTGCTGAAGCAGTAAAGAAAGCACTCAAAGCCAGGAAACACAGCATTAGGGTTGTAGCTTCAATGTCATTCCTTATCATATCATTTATCAAGTGTTCAAATTACAGTATCTACTCTGAGAAATGCTAATGATAATCAATACATTCAACAATGTAAAATGCCTCAAACTGTGAGTAGGTTTTTAATCATCACATTTTAAGAAAGAACATAGCCAGGATTTTTTGCAAACTGAAGCATCTGGATCAAGCAATTCACTGTGTTTCACAACACTGTTTGTACCCGCACTGGACCCCATTAGTTTTTAGGTTTTGCATAATTAAAATGCAAGACTTCCATTTAAAAAACATTGTTAATGGATTCTTAGCAAGCTACAGGCCCATGTCAAGCAGGGTTTTGATAAAGAAAGATCATTTTATGCAAATGTTTGCCTAAAGCTACATGCCATTTCTAATTTCTATCATGTGGTTAAGCAAATCAAAATAAAAAAACCTACAAAACTAAAAAACTACAAATAGGAAACAAAGACAAAATTAAACACTGCTGATGTGGATAACTCATATAGCTGTACACTGATTGTGCTAAGCTGCATAATTTCTCCATTTGAATTTTAGAATTTATAAAATGGAAAAAATTATAGTCCTATTGCATGACAGGAAGAGAAGTGCTTGATACAATATGGCTACTCCTAATGTGCTACAATTTCTGATATGTTCTAGATCAGTGAACTTTTATTCTAGGTAAAATACATTGAGAGGAAAATGCTATTTTATGCAACTATATTTCTTAAACCATTTAGTACAGCGATTCTTAACTAGGGTGCTATGGCACCATAGGGTGCCTTAAGATCCTTTCAAGGGTGTAGCGGAGAGCCACACAATGTTAACATTCTTGGGTTTTCAAACATGGTTCACAAGATAAACCCAGAGATTTCAATAGAAATCCATAGTTGTGGTCTTTTTCAGTTCTTCACAATAGAAAAGCCACTCTATTCTTTTTTCTGTAGTTAAAAAGTGTGAAAACTAAAAAATGGCATTTTCTGAGAGGTGCCCTGAGCCTAAAAAGGTTGAGAACCACCAATTTAATACAATAAAATATAGAAAAAGTTGTGCAATAGCCCTTCCCCTTTTTAATAATTGTAGAAGGTAGGGCAAGATAGCACTTTAGGCTAGGAACCGACATTCAAAAAGCCCAAGGTGGAAATTATCTAAGTGATGCCGTTTTCTGTAAACAGCATTGTTTAAATCAGTAGTGAACAGAATAAATGTTCACCCTTTGGTGGGGGGTGGGAGGCCAAATCTTAGACCAGGTTCCCCCATTTTTAAACCAGTCTTTGAGTGCTGAACTTCTGTTTTGTTATGTGCATAGATTTGTTTCCAATCACTTGTACTGGTAAAAGTATAAAGTCTGTACCTGTCACTGTGATTAACTAGTTCAGAGAGGTATGATCTTTCATAGACAAAGCCTGTTGTTGCCAGATGCTGTGGACACAGAGACACTTTGTTCCATAAGCAGTCATACCCCCTTGTTGAAGTTCTTTGGTCTGATAGGCACCTTCATTCAAGCTAAGTAAAGGAACAATTAAGTTCCCCTAATTCACTTACAACTGAAAAAAAAATAAACAAGTAAATACATAAATAAATAAGAACAGACTATTCAAAGACTAGATGGCATGCAAGCTTGGGCAGTGGTTGGGTCAGGCTTTTCATTTGCTTTTCCAAATGTCTAGAGATAACTACAGATAGGACAACTGCAGATATGTAGGAATGGATCCAGGGAGGCATGGTGATGAAGTCATACACACCTCCGAGCCACTCCTGCACTACTCAAGGTATGGGCTGCGACTGCATGGGATTGCACACTTGGTTGGGGACAGTGGTGGCAGCGGGTGGGTTTCTTCTTCCTGCACCTGCTCCCTGTCACCCACCCCGGGGTTCCTGCTGCACAGAAGCAAGTGCAAGAAGAGAAAACCTTGCCCCTGTTGTTGCCATCACCCCAGCTAATACAGTCACTTGAGTCCCAGAGCAGCTCCTTCCCTGCTTCAGCTGGACTGCAATAAGCAGCTGCATGGTGTGCCAGGCTTGGCCAGGAACAACGCCAGCAGTTGGGTGTGGAGGGGAGGCAGGGTAAGGGTTGGTTCCTCCTTTCATTCTAATCCCAGCCAGAAGAGGACACTGGGGCAGGGGGAAGACAGGTGCAGGACAAAGGAACCCACCCATCACCACTGCTGTCCCTGGTCAATCCCAGCACCCTGTATAGCTGCTCACTGCAGCCAGCCCTCTGCCCATCAGGTCCAATGAGGTAAGATAAATGGCTTCCGGGTGTGCTCAGGTCAGCCAGGGACAATGTGGACAATGTGGGGGGGGGGGGGGGAAGAGGAGCTTCCTCCACCTGCTACCTGCCCTACCAACCAGCATCCCCAGCTGACCTAAGAGCTCCAACCGTCCATCATCATCCACCATGGGGAGGGGTGGTGTGCTGCACCCCTTTCTACTAAATCCTAGATCTGTCCCTGGAGATGTGTCTATGCATTTGAGAGAAAGACAGACAAGAAAAATACCACAGAAACAGAGAACTCAACGAGGAAACATGAGAAAGAGACGCTTGTAATGCAACCCTGAGAAAAGCCAAGAAAGAGCTTTTGGACAGAGGGCAAAGTCACAGTTTCCTGCTCCCAGATTCTTAGTGTGTTCAGGAAGACAGAAACATGTGCACATTCTCCGTAAAGAAGCAAGAATGAATCAAAGAAATACTGATAACAACTCCATCATCAAACTCCTTTCCTAACTGAAGAAACCTAAAAGAAACTAAATACTGCAAGAACAGTCAGGCAATAGAAAAAGCTGTCAAGGGAAGTTGTGCAACATCCTTGGAGACTTCTAGGATGTGGCTGAATAATTTCTTGTCTAAAATGATATAAGAATAGTGCATCCTGAATTTGTACAGGTGACCCTTGAGGTCCCTCCCAGCCAGAAACAATATGTAAACAATTGAATTATATTATATTGTATTTTAGATACAGAAGAAATTTCTTTTTTCTATAGAAAAAGCTTAGAAAGTGACCATTTATATACCCACCTATTATAACAGGGCATTACAGAATTAAGGATCAAAAGTAAACCTTGGTATATCTGTAAAGATTATAATGAACATCAGATTCTTTAATGGTGTATTACATCATATATAAACTAATTGCTATAACTCACCATCCTATAAACAAATAGAATCTAGTAATCTGCCAAACAGTTTAAGTTAATCTTAAAAATGAGAACATGGCTCAAAATGTTCCTTGTCTTCTCTAATAAGAATTTGGCTGAAAGATTTTGACTTTTCATACCTTCTGATTCTGAACTTTCATTCTGATTTTCATGTTCATCACTAAAGTGAAGATTTGCACAAATGGAAAAAAGCTTATTTCATATCAGTCTATTTCTTGATTTTATGTCTTTGTTTATCAATATTGACCAGTGTATTTAGTGCCACAGAAAATAGAGGAATCTGAAGTGGGTGAGAACAAGCATCAAAGGTAGAGCACAGCTGGAAGAAACACTTACACCAATGTAACTCACAATACATTATTGGACAGACTATGCAAATCGCTAAACTGAACAAATCCTTCCCTAATCTGAAAGAGAATTACCCCTGAAAGATTAAGGAGTAAAACTTTACCAGTGTAAATTACACTGGTTGAGGTTTCACCAGTCCACATCCATCCCAGGGTTGCCATTTCCTAAATCACAAAGGATTATACTCATTTCCCCATTGCCTTTCAGTGAAGCACTCTAATAGCCACTTGCTGTATGAGGCAGCCTAAGATAACTGCAGGTCTGTCCTTTCCTTATCTTAGTGCAATTTATACTGATACACATCTTTACATACCATGATGCAGTAGCAATCTGCTTGGCAGATTGCTAAACTGAACTTAAATGCCTCAATAAGATGTTGCATTTTGCAACATTTGAAAGTACTTTCCTTACATGTACACTGGAGCCTTTTCCTTGTTCAGCAATCCAGTTAGCTCAGTGACTCTCAGCTTGGGTACTCATCCAGTTGCATAAGTAGGGTAGGGCAAAGAGGGCGCCAAGCCATCTCAGGCACCCTACCTTGTTTCTCCCACACCTCCTCTAGACCCCACTCCTGGACCCACCTGTGCCCTGTGACCTGGCTAGCTGACATGCACTCTGCAGGCTGTTGCCATGGGGTTGCACCACGAGGGGCAGTTAGCTTGGTGCTAGAACTGCCCCCTGGGCAGTAGAGTTCAGGGATTGGAAAGTTTGTCCACACAGAGCAGGAGGGTGGGAGAAGGATCTTGCATCCTAGGATGCTGGAGGACTGCAATTTGGGCAACTCAACTGTGGGGAGTAGCCACACATTAATGGAACATGAGCTGGGATAACATGGATCAGAGATAAACCTTCCCTGAAGCAGTGTAACTTTAAGCTGCCTAAAGTGTGCTTAAAACTAGTTTCAGGGGTATAGATTGTAGCCGTGTTGGTCTAAGGACATAGGCATACAAGGTTCTTCGGGTAAATATGATATCTTTTATTAGACCAACTCAAATAGTTGGAAAAATTCTTCTTTGCAAACTTTTGGGTGGATTTATGACACGTTATAACCTGCCTAACATCTGACTCCCCAAGTACCTCTCCACTATTTACCAGCTACATTAATTCCCTTCCCCACCCCCCCACCCCCCAAACCTGTCTCTCACCCACTGACTCCTCAATTTACATCTTCACCAATGGCTTTCTTGCATGTATTCCAGCCTCTGGCTTCTTTACTATTCATTCCATCTAGGAAAAGCACACGCCAACTGCAGATGCTTTCTCAGCCTGATGAAGGGTACTTGTACCCAAAAGCTTGCAAAGAAGAATTTTTCCAGCTATTTGAGTTGGTCTCATAAAGGGTATCAGATTTACCCAAAGAACCTCATCTGCCTAAAACTAGTTTGCGGTGTTAATGTGTGAACAGGGGGTAAGAGCTCCAGGAGCCACCTAAAATTAATGTGTAACAAGGCCCTTAGTTAACCCTAATGCAGGCAGGAGCCACTTCCCCATCTGGTTCCATAAGAACTATGCAGGGAAGTTCCATATAGTGGTGTTGACGGCAGCACCTCAACTGAGAACCACTGAGGTAAGCTGAGGCAGTGATTCTCAAATGGGGCTACCACCACATTTGAAAGAATTACTGGGGGGGGGTGTCATTGAATTGGAGATGAGAACCACTGCAACAGCTATTTTACCTGTGTTAACACCACTTTACTAAGTTTGAATGTTGAGTCTCAGAGATTTACGGCAGTATGTCTACAAACGATGACCTTTGCTTTAACGTCTTCCTGACCCTTGAGTGGAGATATGTTTAGATTCTCAAAAACAGTTGAGTTTGTTTTGGTTAAAGTTGAGAAATATCTGACAGAAGTGCTTACTTCGATTCAGAAGCAACTGGCAATGGAAACTTCAGAGTACAGTGCTACATGTGCAATTAGTGCTATATGGGTTTACTCTGCAGTAATTTACTGCAGAGCAAACCTGCCCTGGGCAGGCATATATACATGCAGCCACTTGGGAGCAGATTTGCTCCTCATGGCTCTAGCCTACTCCTGGCCTCCTCCAGCCCTGCACCACCTCCCTGCAGCAGCCAGAGGGAGCTGGAGGCCTGGGAAAGGGGCATGGTAGATAGGCTGCCTCTGGCAAGCACCCAGCAGCCTACCTGCCCCTGCAGAGCTAGTGGGAATGGGGGGCTTGGCTGGCAACTGCCTGTGCCAGTACTTGCCCTGCTGACTTAGCATGGTCCCTGGGCACATGTGTATGACTTCCAATCAGTGCAAAGCCCCCTGGTATAGTGCATGTTATCCCAGAAATGTTGCAGACTCTTACAAATGGGCTTTTTCTCCTGGCTCTGCATGTCCAGCAGCTGCACATGGGGGAGAGGCACTAGCTGCATGTGGGGATGCACCTTCAGGGTCACTGCCAGCCTCAGCTGGGACCCTCTGTATGCACTGGCTCTGGCAGCAGCAGACATGACCAGACCCAGATGCTGAACTGGCTTGTCACTGGCTTGTCACTGTGGTGGAGAAGCAGCTGGTGGAGGAGTGGGCCTGGCACACTGGATATTGCATGTGAGCAGGAGAGGCACCAGGCAGACTAGGCATTCTGGAACATGATCCTGGCTCTCAAGGAGAGGCATCTCATGCTCCTCCAGGGGACGGTGGAGGCCCAGGAGAGAGAGACCACCACTGAGGAGTACTGCCAGATGCTGGATACCACCCTAGCTCTAGAAGTCGCCGTCATGCTGCCTGTTGTCCTGCTCCTGGCTCTATCCCCACCTGCCCCCTGGCAGCCGCACACCACTCAGCCACAAGCCCCCACAATGGGATTGGGCTGATGTGCAGCGGTGCCTCCAGTAGCCACATCCCCCTACCCCAGCAGATGCCCCAGAGCCCCTGCCAGCCAGAGCACTGTACTTGGGGCACACAGAGCACTGTACTTAGTCTGCACAGGGAAGAGAGTGTTTTATTGGTGGTAGGTGGGGTGGTGGAAGGGGCTCTTTGGGTCAGGGGGAGAGGGGAGAAACTCTGTTTTTGAGGAGGGATGGGGGAAGGGGTCTGTGTTTGTGGAGGGAAATAAAGTATTCTTTTGAAAACTGTCCACAGTGAGCATGGTGCGGGGGGTGCACTATGGGGCTGGGGGGTCCATAACTGATCATCCATGTGGGCTACAGCAGGAAGTACAGGAGAAGGTGGTTTGCCAGTGCCTCTCAGGGACAACACTGGGGTCCAAGCAGGCTGCTGCAGCTGGCCCAGGGCCACTGCTGCAAGACCTGGTGGCCAGAGGTTGGCTCTGGGGTCACTGCAACAATTTTAATGGGCAGGCTGGTGCAGACAAAGAACCACCCCAGCCCTGGGGCTGGAGAAACTCAAAGTCCCATGGCCCTGGGGCTAGCCCAAGGGTGGCCCCTGGTGGTGGGACTGATAGGGAGCAAATATGCTCCCAGTGTGTCATACAACTTAAAACTACTTCTAAATCTTCAATTACCGTTGTTTTTTGCAGATGGTTTTTGTTTTTACTGAATCTATAAATGACATCAACATACTTCCCAGTGTTGCTTTGGTAGAAAGTTTCAGTATTATCTTTTAATTCTTACTCTTTTCTTCCTGTTTTTTAGTAAAGGCTGTGGTTTCTCTTCAGATCACGTACATCTTTCGCCTTTTACTAAACATATCTATTTTCATATATTTTAAAACTTCTTTTGCTCTTCTATATTGTTCAGTCTACCCAACTTCAAGAAAAGATTAGGAAGCAGGTTTAGCCCATAGAAAGCACATTCTGTTGCAGTTGGATATTAATATCTGTCCATTATAATATCCCATGCTCCATCCATATTACTGGTAATGTCAGTCAGGAGAACAAACATGTTCTCCCTTTAAATCTTTTCTAGTGCTTCACATATTTCATTTCTAATGTACTCTTCAGCATGTCTGTTCTTTCCCATTTCAGTGTTCTTATAAAAAACTGGTTTAAGAGTTATTACATTTCATGACTTCTAACCCATATAGGTATGTCCACCTGTCCATAAGCACTGCTAGTCAATCAAAGTGCTTCATGGAGTTTTTCCTTTGCATGGGTTTCGGGGGGGGGGGGGGGGGGGGGGGGGAGCGTGTTGCATCATGGTGCTCATATTCTGGGTATAAGAGAAGCTTGTTCAAATAATGTGTCTGCTAGGTAGCTGGTAGGATGGCCTAATAGTTTAATTGCCACCTGCCAATAACTGTTCTCACTGACTGATAATAGAATATCAGAAGCATTTATCACATTTTGGGAGAGCTGAGTCAGTGTTTTGTTCCTATTCAGATGTCATTCTGATAATAAAATGATGCAACTGTTGGCAGTCTTTTGGATACATCAAGCTAAAATGTCTGCTGTTTTCCTGATGATTGAAGAGCTGAACTTAAGTGTGCAGTATCTTCTAGTGCAGCTGAACTTCTATGCAGTATCATAGAGCCCAAAGGATTTCTGGATGGAGAAAATTAGTGGGAAATGTCATTTACCTTGAAATTGTATCCTTAAGCTTCTTTCAAGAGTTAGGGCAACAGACAGGCAGATTAGCCCCCAGCTAGGCCTGGTGAAAGTGCTTGGTTGTGGCTGCTGCATATACGCAGCAGCCTTCAGAATTCATTGCTAGGCTCGCAACCAAAAAGGCTCCCCTTGCTTTTAGCCCCAATGCTCTTGTTTCTTTACTCCTAGCCCCAGGTCCTTTGCTCTGAGTCCTGGTTCCTGATCCCTGACTAATTTCTGGTCCTTGGCTCCCTGATCCCTAGCCTAGTTCCTGCTGCTCCCTTTCCTAGCCTGTGCTTCACTCCTACCTGAATTCTTGTCTACTTCCCGCCTGCCCATGTTCTTGCTCCCATCCTTGATTGCTTTGTTCTTGTCCTGCTTATTCCTGATTGTTCCTGTTCCTGGCTTGGGTCTCCCTGTATTGTGACTTCCAACTTTGGCTTTCAGGCTCCTGATATTGCAAACCCCTGGCTTCAGCTCTCATATTCCTGGTATTGTGACCCTTTGTTCTGGTCTCCTAGGCTTGGGCCCTGAACTTCAACCCCTCGTGTCCAGCTTGTGCCTGTGAAAATATTGTTGCTGAATAGAAATGAATTTTTTTTAAACATCTGCAGGGCATTTCATATACGTGCAAGGACGTGTTTGGTCTTCTTGGCTGCATTTGGAAAAGTATATTTCGTTTGGCAATACTTGCAAAATACAGGTTGAAGTGCCTCATTTTTGCTGACAGACAATTAAAAAAAATAAGAGCTCCTCTGTTCTGGGTGCAGTTAGTTCTCCTTGTGGATCTGTGCTCACCAAATATGAGTCTCTTGCTATCTGCATCAGCAGCATAACAAACAAGCAGGCAGGCAGGCAAACTATTTGTTCTTCTGCAGGACAGAGTGCGTCAGCATCCCCAATATGCAAAGGAGAGATGCTGTCTCCGGAATGAATAGGCTGGTTCAGTAAGAAGGACAGAAAAATGGGTTTGTGGGGCAGAAACCCAGCTTGGAATAGCCATAGCCCTCAAGATACACTGAGGGTGTGGAAAATTCAGGTTTAAATTTCTGTTCTGCCTGGTCTGGACCAGAGATTTGCACCTCAATTCACGAATGTGAGAGTCAGTATTGAGGGAACCTGCCCTGTGACTAAAAGGAACTTGCCAGAGGACTGCAGGTGACTGGCATGATTTGAAGGATTGTCACATTCTCTATACCCATGAAGCCTCCAATCCATGGAAATGCACCCTTGATCCCTGGTAATGTTTCTATATCAGCATAAGGCTCTTTAGACTCCTCCTTGACATTGTAACTGATTATGTTGCACTTACATTCTATTTGTAGTTTGAATATTAAGTAGTAATATTCCAAGTATTTGAAGTGCTTTTTCTAAAAAAGTAAACAGAAGTTCAGATACAGAATTTCTTGAGGTATGTTTCCTGATTGGTGCCCTAAGTAGTTAGAACATGGGTCCCCAGAAAAACACTAGAAAATGAGCTGCTACTTTTTTTTTTTTAAACCAAACTAAGAAGCAAAACACAAATAGCAAGTAGGCTATTTTTGTTGAGATTATTCTGATGTTGTCTGTCTCACATGCCTTTAATTGCCCCAGCAGCATGTAAAAATATGAGCGCTTACAGCTTGCAGCTAACACATACCATATCTATATATATTGCTTATATAAAATTTAGCTCATACTAGTAATGAAATTCAGAATGGTAACTGAATTTATATTTCTTGTCTCGTGTACATCTTTACAAAATAATATGTGGAAGAAAGCCAACCATAAAAATGCAGTGAGATTATTCAGTAAACCTGAGCTGTGAATGGCCTTGAGAGTGTGGAGGTGGTCCTAGACACTTTAGGCAACATTTATGGAAGAAAGGAACCTGCACTGAGCATTACTGTAACTTAAAGAAAGATATAAGTGAATAAAAAGGTAACAGTAGTTTCACACACAGGAGCCAAGCACATTAATATAGCTTAATGAAATTGGGGAACAGCAGTTGCATGTTAGCAAGCTTATAATGCCACACTATGGGGGTAAAAACATTTATTTTCTTTTAGAGAAATTGAGCTGCTCAGTGGTACAGATGGTAGAATCAGTAGCTGCAGCCCAATAACCCTGCGTCAGTCACTATCAGACCATTACACATAGAACTGCAATCTAAAAATATCAGACTTTGGACAGTGAACCAAGAGAAAGGGTATATATTTAAGTTGGATGTTAATACTCCTTAAATAAAGATTAGAGTATAGCTGGAGTCCTAAGAAATAGCCTAAAAACCAACTCCCATTATATTCTAAAAAAAATATGCTTGATTTATTATTAATCCATTCTTTGTATACAATTTCCACTCATAAAAGCCATACAGTTAGCATCTCTCTAAATAAATAAATTACTTCCTATATCAGATTCATGTCACAATTGTATTTGATGCTTGACCTGGACCTGAATCTGCATCTCAATAAGAGAAATAGGTATCGTATAGTTTCCCACGCTGCAAAAAGACAAGATGACAATATATAGTGTTTGGCACACAGCTATCTGCCTTGTTGATTAGCTTTTAATGTACATGGGTAAGGAGACCTGTTTCAGCTTTCAGGAGAGACAAAAGATCCTTTTTCTAATTTTTAAATAAGGTTCCTGCTAGTTCTTATTTCTTTATTAATATAAGCTGAACTTTTTTTTTTATACCCTTACACTTACGTCTTGCTTTTCCCCACACTATTTCACTCCTAATATTAAAAAAAGAAATAAACCTGCAACACACAATCAACAAAAATCTTCCTCTACACAGCATCTTCACATTCCAAACCTCCCTCAGAAATAAAGAAGCATGTCTACATGATTATATGATCAGTACCCAGAAGTATATTCTGTAATGCTTCCATCCACAATATACCAAATCATCATAACTGTCATTCATATAAAAACTCTAATCCAGATATCCCAATGAGCTCAAGCTTTCCAAAGTGAGTACAAACAATGCAGAGGGATCATTTCATCCACCAGCAATGCAGAGGCTTAACAGCCTCATTCAGTGCTCCCCAGACAGGGCAGGTGGGGTGAGGGGAAGGGAAGTCTTACCTGTCTAGGGTCTGTGCACAAGGAAGGCAGCTGCTACTGTAGTCTCTGCTGCTCCAGCAGCAACAATAGCGGAAGCAGTTGCCTTCCCTGTGCAGAGATCCTGGGCAGCAGTGGTGGAAAAAGAGGCTGGAGATAGCAGCCTCGCATCATGGACTCCCAAGGAGCTGCCTTTAGGGCCCTGTTAGCTTCCCTCCTCCCACCCTCCAACCCCAGGTATGCTACTGTGAGCAAAAATCCTCAGGGAGGGCACCATTCCATTTGCCCTCACTCCCCAGATGCATTGCTATGACCACAGTTCAGGGCTATCCCAGCCTCAGCAGAGACTCCTTAGTGGGATTCTCATGCCCCTTTATAGTCAATGCCCAGGGCTGGTGCCCATCTTACCCTTCCCTAAATATGCTACTGTAGCAACCTGCAGCCACATCTGGAGAGGGCAACAGCAGTTATTCAATGTCATCTAGTAGGACTGCATAATAGTCTAGAAAAGTGAAAGCTAGTCAACCTTCAGCTAAAATGGGGAAAATCTCAGACATGTCTATACTGTGCCTTTTTCCTGCAAGGCAGTGCCATACTGAAACAAACTTCAGTGCATCACATGTTCTACCTCCCAAACTGATGTCAGACTAAATACCTTTGCCTCTCAGCAAAGCAATTTAGCCAAGATGTAGTACTGTACAATAGACAAACTAATTATTTCAGTGGACCAGACTGTGACTGTGACCAGTTCCTGTACTAACACATGAGAAGGAGAAAGAAATTAGAGCTTCCCCCTTGCACTGTACGGGATCAGTTATAAACAAAGTCCTTTTTCTCTTCCCTTTCATGTCCCACCAAAACATTAATGAACTATAATGAAAATGGAGAAAGAACGAGCATCTTAAGCAAGGGCCCATAAAAGTACTTGTTCAAATGAAATACAATCCCTCTTACTTCTTCCACAAAGGTTTGTCATTTTTTTTTTACACTTTTGAAAGTTATTTTATATAATATTTTTCAGTTTAGCTTGAATCAGACAGAGTGTGGCATCCGTCAGATAAATTAGCATGCCACATGCCAAATTAAAGCTTTAGTGTCTGTATTTTAATCAAATAAGCTTTTCTTAATCTGCATTGATTCTACCCTGGCATCATGCATATATCAAACATTATATAACAAAATGACATACAAAACTTGAAAAATTTCAGCAGTCAGTACCTTAGACAACTAAATATTTACTAAATATGACTAATAAAATGCCAGGGAATGTGATTAAAGGGAAGAGACCTCAGTGGAACAGAAAACATTAGATGTTTGTTTATCCTCTGTGCTGTATGCTGCCATGATTATTGATGATCCAATGTTGATACAAGTGTTGCAAACACAACAATGGATAATTTGACTGATTTTAAATATAGGTATAATACTAAACCCTCCATACCTACCTGAAAAAAAAAAGTGTCCCCATAATTGTACAATGTTGACATCAATCCCACAGGCAGAAAGGTTTTACTGATATTTCCCCCTCAGAAAGTCCAGTTTTGTTATATAGCTTGTAATACAGGAAAAATACATAGAAAATACATGTCTGAACCTGAAAGGTGAAGATATTACAAGCCATTTTAAAGGGGGATAGGAAGGGGAGATTAAATGATTACAAAACTGTAGGTATAAATTTAATCTTCTCTGTAATAAATTATAGTGGTTAAAGTAAACTGCAATTTTCATTTTAGAGATGCAAAAGAATCTTCATGAACACAGTGACATTTTCAGTACCAATTTAAATTACTTGGAGTGAAATTTTACCATCTGGGAGATTCTTCACACTTAACTTATTTTCAGTAACTCTTTGCAAACTATCAGGGCAGCATCATATTTTCCTAAATTCTTCTTGATCACAGCCCTGTACTCCCAATATGTA
Source organism: Alligator mississippiensis (assembly GCF_030867095.1). Taxonomy (NCBI): domain Eukaryota; kingdom Metazoa; phylum Chordata; order Crocodylia; family Alligatoridae; genus Alligator; species Alligator mississippiensis. Next base: position 93,116,189 of record NC_081827.1, on the reverse strand, counting down.
AATCTAATTATTAAAAATATTTGCAGATTCAGTTCAGTCACTTTTGGGACTACATTTAAGAAGGCTTTTTTTTTTTTTTTTTTTATATATATAAAGGTTTCAGATTCCATATACCATCTTAATAAATACCCTAAGTAAAAGTAACATTTGAAATATAATCCCCAAGTATAAAGACAATTTGAAATATTAGTTACTGTATATTTCTACTCCTTTGCCAAAATACAAAATAATTCAAAAGGTAAGTGACTCCCCTTAACGGACTTACTTGGCCCTTTTGCTTCACCAATATGCTTGCCACATGCCACAAAATGTTGCAAATATCCTTCCCATTTTGGATAAGGAGTGGCTGATATATTCTGCTTTCTCACACAGGATGTTCTAAATCATTCAGCAGAACAGTGTATCCATTTTGCTCATCTCAGAAATCTGGACTCTCGGGAAGAGAATGCCAAATTAATTTCCATATGTTTAAAAGGCTCACTCTCAAATGTGCTTTATTTTTTTACATAATTTGTTGAAGTCATTCAGGGCTTATGATTGCAAAAAGCCAATGATAGGTCATTCAGGCAAAAGCACTCTCTTGCACAGAGGCCAGAGAAAAATACTGAATAACTTGGGCCTCACAAAGCAGGGGCAGGATGACAGAGAGATGCGCTGATTCAAAACATCAACTTTAGCATCTGATAGGGTTTTTAAGAAATTCCTGACAACCAAAAATTGCTTCTTAACTCCTTGCATAAATCCCAATGTTTTTGACAATAAATTCTGTCTTCCCTTTAAAAGAAACCTCATGGGTCTTGCTAGCATAAGGAAGTATCATTTTCTCCCTTCCACCAGATCAGTAGAGAGACTCTCTCAACATCTCGGAGGGAAATGGGTACAACGTGGTTTTTCAAATAGCATGTAATTCTATGTTTCCCAGAAGCTGCTGAATATTTTATGGTCTCAAAGCCTTCAGAAGTTTCTTTAAATCTACACGGAGGCAACTCACGCGCTGCTTTTTGCTCATCTGTTCAGGCATCAGAGCCAATGTAAGAAGGCTCATCTATGCCAACTGCAGTTGTTAAAGGACAAAACTAAAGTACTTGCCCCCTCCCTCCTCACATCCCGAGTGAGTGGAGAGATTAACTGACCCTGTTCTCTCAACCTTGTACCTCCGAAAATACCTAGTAAGATGAAGAAGGGAGGTGAGCATCAAGAGATTCTCACTTTTGCCTCTATCCATTCAGCATATGCTAAGCACAATCTCCCATGGGGACACAGTATTAGGTGGGGAGTTTGGTGAGGGTGGTAGGCCTGTCAAGTCATAATGCAGGTGTCCTAAGGAATGCTCAGGGAGGACAGAAACCTCCTCTTGAGAAAGGCAAAGTTCACCATGCACCCCTGAAAACTAAGTAGTCACAAGGGCTGAGGATGGAAATAAATTGGAGCACAGCCTCATGTTTTGTTTTGGTTTTTCTGCAACAACGAGCGCTCTGAACCTGGCACACCGGAGGAAACATTCTGCGCCAGCCTAATTAGTGGTGCCCAATACATCTTCTATGCAGTAGACATAGTGAGCAGCACTGGAGGAGATTATGCCTGAATAAGACATAAAGCCCTTGTGCTTCTCCTTGGGCATAGCTTGCAACTTGTCACAGTTTATCCCACGACGCTCTGAATGCTAACTTTTCTCATTTATCATAGAGGTTTTTTTTAATATTATTCTATCTTTACAATTTTTTCCCCCTGAACAGTTACAGGCTCCACATCTGAAGACGCTGAAGAGAATGAATTATTTCCTCTATGGTCAGAAATAATTTTTGCTTCTGGCATGTACTTCAAAGCAGTTTTTAGGATCTGAAACTGAAATAAGTGGTGTACTATGCTAAAATATCCTATTTTGATCTCCAGCATCAGAAACACTGAAGGCATACAGATTTAACTACATTTTTTAAAGCATAGCATAATCCTGCAGATCATCAATTAAGTGTTCCAGTCCAACAAACCCCTATTTTAAGTCACTGTTCAAACATATATACATGCCTGTATCTGGTTTGGAATTATGCCCCAAGTGATTTTGAATGCATATATTAGCCTCTAGTATTTAGTGTTTGTATCCGATTTGACAGAAACCCTTCCACCCTAGTAATTTTTACTGTGATCCAATCCAAAGCCTATTATACTCACTACCTTATTATATTTGGGATCACATCCTTAATGAATAAATGTGTTTGGACCAGTAATCAATATTTTGAATAATTTCTTTATTGAATTGCATAGACTGACAATATCAAAGATTGCATTACAATGGAAGTAGTTAAAAAGAAGATGATTCTAAATCACAGGTATAGAACTCTACTAGGCCTGTGCAAGTAGGCAACTATTCAATCCAGCTTCAGATCCAGGCGTTTCAGATGCTAGGGCTCCGATCTGGACCTCCGGACCGGGTTCCCGCTTCAATCCAGGCGAAGCGGCTCTGAAGCTTCAGAGCCACCTCGAAGATCCAGCCATAGGGTATAATGGGGGAATCAATGAAATGTCTATAACTTTGTTGTTTTTTATCTGATTTGAATGAAACTTGCAGGGATAGTAGCCTCTGCTGAGAGCATGACATCTGCCAAGTTTCAAGAAGATCGGTGCAGGAGTTCAGGGGGAACTGTACCCCAAATTCTTGAAAGCGAAACTCATGTCATGTGTATGTGTTACGCCACCGGGGGGGGGGGAGGGGTGTCAAAACTGCAGGGGTGGTGGACACTGGTGAGGCCACAAAGCCTGCCAAGTTTCAAAGAGATAGGTGCAGGGGTTTGGGGGGAACTGCATCTCAAGCTGCGGACAAGCAAAACACGTTACATGGGTGACACTGTGTGTTAAGGTACAGCACGGTGAAAGCTGCAGGGATGCTAGCCCTTGCTGTGGCCATGAAGCCTGCCAGCTGTCGAGGAGATAGGTGCAGGGCTTCTCGGTTTTGGGGCCCTGCACCGCTAGCTGCTGACAGGCAAAACTCGTGACATGGGTGCTTGTGCAACTGACTGTCTCTGTGATTTTTGTTTATCTTCAGGCAAAGGATATGGGCACAGAAAACACTTAGTATGGTTTAAATGCACTTTAAATTTGGAGCAGAAAGATACAGGACTGATAAACTGGTTCAAAGTAACCTGGAAAGGGACAGACATTCAAAAAGCCTGAGGCAAAATTGATCTGAGTTACACTGTTTTCTGTAAGTGGTACAGTTTAAATTAGTAGCACACAGAACACACATTCACCCTTTACTGAACAAATCTTAGACTGGGTTCTGCCATTTTTAAACTAGTCTATGTTTGCTGAAACTTCTGTTCTGTTATGGGTATAGACTGGTTTCTAGTCACTTATACCAGTAAAAGTGTAATGTCTATACCTGGCCAAAGAGTTAAAAAAAAAAAAGGGAACTTGGAAAAAAAACCCCAAGAACTATTTTGAACCAGTTCACCGTGAACCAGTTCAGTACTGTAGGGATACCAAGTATTCCACGATATGGATCTGGTCAGATCGTATCCCACACTGCATCGCTTCTCACTGTCCCTGCCCCCCCACTGCAACTGGCCACTCTGGGAAACAGCTAGAACTCAACTGCCCCCTTGTTCCTCCCTTTTGCTGGCACTTTATCACTGAATTCCCATGCACTGCTTGCTCAATAAAAGAGACAATACAAAGTTTTGTCTGATAAGGAACTAGTTGGGAATTTCTCAAAGAACTGGTTTCTTGTTAGCATATGCTAACTCATCAAAACAAAGAATTGTTCAGAAGGATGCGTCAACCTTGATAAAACTTTCAGTGCGAGTTTTCTTAGTTCTAGGGTCAGATCAAACTTCTAGTCAAAACTAAAAAGAGGAAAGGGATTTCACTTAGGATGAAATCTTTGTTCTACCAGTTCAGATCAGAAGCTTGAAACTGAGTCCTCCACATCCTAGGTGAGTGACCTAACTGCCAGGCTATTGATTCAATAGCAGTCTTTCTGGAACTTATTTTAATGTTTTCACAAAAAGAAAGAAACAGGATTTAGTTTCATCCTGATGTGGAATGAGATTATTTCTAATTTCTTATCAGAATAGTGTAGAAATATATTCTGGAGGAATACCCAGGAGAATCGAAATCCAGTAAAGTATTCCTATTGGTTCCAGCCATAACCCACCAAGGCCCAACTAAGGGATATAATGGACACCAAAGAACCAATCTGTGGGACATAAATAAATTATTCATTCCAAGAATTAAAAACACTGTAGGAGTAATTCTTTAGTATGAATAATTCCTTCTGTAACTAAATTTTCATAACTCTTTAATTATCACATTTGGGACCTGCATAACATTTGAAAACTTCTGATGCCATCTATCCATTTACTATTATTTTGTATATATTGTCTAGTAGTTAGTTTTAATTACAATACTTAATAATGACTTATTCTGGGAAATAATCAGTTAAATTCTGTTGATTATTAAAACCCAAATTTCAACAAAACCTACAGTCTGAGGTAAAAGATAGGGTAAAGCCCAATTTGGTCCCATTGGCACCCACTGACACCTAAACTTGAGGTGACAGAAGACCTAAAAATATAATTATTTGGGCCTGAAAGAGATTGATCCAATTTACCCATGGTAAGACATATAGTTCCTTATGCTTTCAGTGACTGTGACTGATTTAAGCCCTACAAGAGAGCAATCTAATTTAGGTGTCAGCATCTAGATGCCTTACATAGAAAATAGAGATGCACAGGTGGGGGAGAAACATAAGTGAAGGGAAGAGAAGGCTGATCTTCCCAGAATACTGCTGCCACTGATGCAGCTCTACTCAAGGGGCAGTAGCCACTGATGCAGCTCTACTGGAGGGGTAGGTGGCGGTACTCCAGGCAGAGATGAGCAGGTTGAGGGGGATCAGGGCAATTGAGGAGGAGACTGACGGGTACTTTTTTTCCTCTGCAGAGCCAGACACCAGGCAGAGGAGCGGACTGCAGAAGCCCCAAAGCTGATATGGAAGGACAGTCACCTCCAGGGCCAAGCCGCTCGCCACAGAAATGGATCCACTGGCGCAGTTGGGGAACAGATATGAAGCCCTGGCTGCACAGGAGAAGAGTGCAGTGGAGGAGATGGCATGGGAGGAGTCCCAATCCATCCCTGAGCAAGCCGAGAGCCAGACAAGCTACCAGAGGAAGAGGAGACGTGCCATCGTAGTGGGAGACTCCTGACTGAGAGGAGTAGAGGGAAACATCTTCTGCCCAGATCCCATGGCGCGTGAGGTGTGTTGCCTGCCAGGGGTCAAGATCCAGGATGTCATGACGAGGATTCCTGACCTGATCCGGCCCTCGGACTACTATCCCATGGTCCTCATTCATGTGGGAACCAATGACACAGCCAGGAGTAGTCCTGACCATGTCATGGGTGACTACAGGGCTCTGGGGGCCAGGCTTAGGGAGACGGGGGCGCAAGTGGTCTTCTTGTCCATCCTCCTGGTCAGAGGTCACAGTAGGCATCACAGCGCCTGCATCAGAGAGGTCAACCTGCGGCTCAGGAGTTGATGCCATCGTGCAGGATTCGGCTTCCTGGACCACGACCCACACTTCCTGGCAAGGGACTTCACCTCTCAGTGAAAGGTAAAAGTTTTTTTTCCAACAGGGTGGCTGATCTCCTATGTCGGGCTTTAAACTAGCTCAGATGGGGGATGGGGAGGCAGAAGGAGAACATCAGGAACCTGCAATCCATGAGACGTCCAGCAGTACAGCACAGGTAAGCAATAAGCAGGTAAGCAATAAGGGGCCCATCGGGCATCAGTGCCAGGGGGTAAAAAGGCACCAGTCACAGGGCTCAAGTGCCTATACAGTAATGCTAGGAGCATGGGGAACAAGCAGGATGAACTAGCACTCCTGCTTGCAGAAAACACTTACGATTTAGTGGGGTTAACAGAAACCTGGGCGGGCCTCTACCCACGACTGGGCGGTACACACTGAGGGCTATAAACTGTACAGAAAGGACAGAGTAGGGAGGAGAGGGGGAGGGGTTGCGCTCTATGTCAAGGAGCGATATACATCGACCCTTATCAAAATGAAATTGGAGGAGGAGAAAGTAGAAGGATTGTGGGTTAGGATACATGGAGGTCAAGGGGAAAGGGATTTGGTGGTAGGGGTCTGCTACAGACCCCTACACCAAGGGGAAGAACTAGATTTGGAACTCCTGAGGCAGATCTCAGAGACCATAAAGACTAGGGAGGCGGTAGTCATGGGGGACCTAAACTACTTTGACATCTGCTGGGAGACGCAGACAGCAAATTCCCACCGTTCATGCAGGTTCCTATCCTGTGTGCAGGACCTCCACCTGGCGCAGGAGGTACATGGTCCCACTAGAGGGAATGCCTTACTGGACCTGGTACTGGTAATGGGGGATGACATGGTAGGGGACCTACAGATCAGTGGTCACCTGGGGGACAGTGACCACCAAATAACAGAATTTACCATAAGGCAGAGTGGGAAAGGTAAGTTACCTTTCTAACTAGTAGGGTGAAAGTGCTAGACTTTAGGAAGGCTGACTTCAGCGAGCTCAGGCATTCAGTCAATGACGCACTGCAGGGTAAGAGATTTAGTGAGATGGGAGCCCAGGAAGGGTGGCTGTGCCTTAAGGAAGCAATCCTTCGGGCACGGAGGGAGACAATCCCGATGCGGGGGAAAAGGGGGACGGGGCCAAGAGGTTTCCTTGGCTAACCGGAGAAATCCAGAGCAGCCTAAAGGGCAAAAAGGGGGGGCATATAAGCAGGGAAACAGGGAGAAATTACTAAAGAGGAGTATGCCTCCTCAGCTCACAGTTGTAGGGAGGCAGTTAGAAAGGCCAAAGCTACTATGGAGCTAAGGATGGCATCCCAAGATAAGGATAACAAAAAATTGTTTTTCAGAAATACAGAGGTAAAAGGCAGGCCCAGGGCAGTATAGGACCACTACTGAACAGGCAAAAGCAATTGGTGACAGACAGGGGGGACAAGGCTGAACTCCTCAATGAGTTCTTTCCCTCAGTGTTCCTAAATGAGGGGCAAGACAAGTCTCACAATGGGATTGTAGAGAGACAACAGCAGAGCGCCAGACCACCAAGTGTTGACCACGAGATAGTGCAGAGTCACTTGGAAGGACTAGATGCATTTAAGTAGGCAGGCCTGGATGAGCTCCATCCGAGGGTACTGAAGGCACTGGCTGATGTCATTGTATGGCCACTGGCAAGAATATTTGAGCACTTGTGGTGCACGGGCCAGGTCCTGGAGGACTGGAAAAGGGCCAGTGTGGTCCCTATTTTCAAGAAGGGGAAGAAGGAAGATCCAAGCAACTACAGGCCAGTCAGTCTCACCTCCATCCTTGGTAAAGTCTTTGAAAAGATTATTAAGGCTCATATATGTGAGACCCCAGCAAGAAAAATTATGCTGAGGGGAAACCAGCATGGGTTCATAGCAGGTAGATCATACCTGACTAATCTAGTCTCTTTTTATGACCAGGTTACAAAACACCTGGATGCAGGAGTAGGGGTAGATATTGTTTACTTAGACTTCAGGAAGGCCTTCAATACAGTATCTTTCACCATGGTGAACAAATTAAGAGGCTGTGACTTGGATGATTACACAGTCCAGTGGGTGGCAAATTGGCTAGAGGGTCGTACCCAAATAGTGGTAGTGGATGGGTTGGTATTGACCTGGAAGGATGTGGGTAGTGGGGTCCCACAGGGCTCAGTCCTTGGAACGTTACTCTTCAATGTCTTCATCAGTGACTTGGACGAGGGAGTGAAGTGTACTCTGTCCAAGTCTGTGGATGATACAAAACTGTGGGGAGAAGTGGACACACCGGAGGGCAGGGAACAACTACAAGCAGACCTGGACAGGTTGGACATATGGGCAGAAAACAATAGAATGCAGTTTAACAAGGAGAAATGCAAAGTGCTGCACCTAGGGAGGAAAAATGTCCAGCACACCTACTGCCTAGGAAATGACCTTCTCAGCAGCGTAGAGGTGGAAAGGGATCTCAGAGTCCTAGTGGACTCCAAGATGAACATGAGTCAGTGTGACAAGTCATCAGCAAAGCTAACTGCACTTTATCATGCATCAGTAGATGCATGACAAACAGAACTAAGGAGGTGATACTTCCCCTCTATCGGGCACTGATTAGACCGCAGTTGGAATACTGCGTCCAGTTTTGGGCGCTACACTTTAAGAGAGATGTGGATAACCTGGAGAGGGTCCAGAGAAGGGCCACTCATATGGTTAAAGACTTGCAGGCCAAGCCCTATAAGGAGAAACTAGGGCACCTGGACCTCTTCAGCCTCTGCAAGAGAAGGTTGAGAGGCGACCTTGTGGCTGCCTATAAGTTCATCATGGGGGCACAGAAGGGAATTGGTGAGGTTTTACTCACCAAGGCACCCCCTGGGGGTTACAAGAAATAATGGCCATAAGCTAGCAGAGAGCAGATTTAAACTGGACATTAGGAAGAACTTCTTCAGAGTTAGAGTGGCCAAAATCTGGAATGGGCTCCCAAGGGAGGTGGTGCTCCTCATACCCTGGGGGTCTTCAAGAGGAGGCTAGATAGGCACCTGGCTGGGGCCATCTGAACCCAGCTCACTTTCCTGTCTATGCAGGGGGTTGGACTCGATGATCTATTGAGGTCCCTTCTGACCCTAACATCTATGAATCAAAGCAGCAGCAACCCTGTGGACAGTCTCCCTGGGTGTAGAAACTGGTGCCTGGTTTGCTCGATCCTCCCCCTCCAAACACACATTGGGAGTATGCCAGCTCTGGCAACGACTCCCTGGGGATTATTCTGGTGCCCCCCTCCTAGCTGGCACCTAGTGCCCTTTTTACATTGTCCTAGTTATACGGTCTTTCCCCTGGCAATAGTTGTGGCAATGCCTACCTTTCTCTGTATAGGCTACCGAAATACTCTAGTATGGAAAAGAACAAGATTATGGCCCCTGCTAAGGCATGCAGTATATTCCCTAGCTTATAGCTGTAGCACTGGCAGAGGTCAGACACCTAGGTAATTATACTGAATTACTTCTGAACATGCCCTTAAGCCAAAGTCAACATATGTATGGAAACTTTGCAGTCCAAAATGGAAACACTATGGGTAGAAATAGATGTCACCTGATGTTGCATTTGTGCTGCCATAAAAATTGTTACTTTTTGTTGCACCTAATCAGTGGCTACCACAAAAGATAACATGGAATAGTGCTACTTTATTGTGGTAGATGTCTATTTGTTCTGTGGTGGGAAAGTGCAGGCAGCCCATGTCTACCTGCACTCTCCTGCTACCCTGGTCAGGTGTTCTGGGGCCTTGAGGGGCCCAATTCTGGACACTCCAGGACCTCCCATGTGGGATCATGTCCCTCAAACCCCAGAAGCACCTGCCCGGCTTTCCCCACTTATGGAGACATGCCCTAGGAATCCTGGGACACCTTTGTAAGCTGGAAAATTCAAGGTTCTCTACATATGGAGACCCACCCCAGGATCTCCAGGAGTGCATCAATGTAGGCGCATCTACATGTCACCCTATGTTGCCATAGTGACACACCACATCACTGTAGCGGTCACGTGTGTCTACATGGCACCAGTAGCTAGTTGGCTGTAGCAGCACGCTCCACTTTAGCACGTTGCTATGGCAAAGTAGTGGCTAAAAATAATTGTGCACTGCATGTATGGCACAGTATGGGTGGTTACTGCGCCATGCTTTAGTACTTCCAAAAGGTAGTACTAAAGCACCGTGCAGTAACAATGTCAGTGTAGGGTGACATGTAGATGTGCCCTGTAGGTAGGAAAGCACATGCGAGTCCCTGCATAGAGGCAATGGATCCAGGGAATCCCCAGCTCCCTGTGCTTCCATGCCAGGACCCACACTGACCTATGCCTTTGTGTGAAGCTTGGATCAGTGCAGGACCCGTAGTTCCCAGTGTGGAGGCACAGGGTGCTAGGGATTTCCTGGCTCTCATCCCCTGCACCTTCATACCACCCTGTACCCATGCCAACCTGTGCTTCCTCATGAGGCACATATTTGCTCTCTAGAGATGACCTTTAGATTTTAAAGTGATTTCACATACATTAGGCTACAGAATGCCTGGGAAGAAGGAACACGTCACCCATTGTCCCACATCAGGCCCCTGCTCAATGTGGCACAACAGGCAATGTGCATTTCGCCCAATAAAGTGGATCACCTGTGGTGGGATCCATCCTGCCACAGTTGATCCACTTCATTTAGCAATGTCTGTTTTTACCTTATGTAAAGTTAGGTTTTGTGGCTTGTGAAGCAGAGCCGAACTGGACTATTCCTTAGAACTTAGATATCTAAATTCTACCTATACCCCTTTTAGGTGCCTTGGATGTTTTCAAGTCAGCTGGGCCAGATGACCTGCACTCAAGTCCTGAAGGAACTGGCCACGCTCATAGCAGTGCCTCTGGCAAAGCTGTCCAAAGAGTCATGGAACTCAGGAGTGGTCCCAAATGACTGGAAGAAGGCTAACACGGTGCCTATCTTTAAGAAAGGGAACAGGGATAACCCTGCAAGTTTTAGGCCCATCAGTCTGACTTCAATCCTGAGAAAAATCTTTGAAAAAAATCATCAAGGAAACCATCAACCACAAGCTTGTAACTGGTGGGGTACTGAGAAACAACCACCACGACTTTGTTGAAGGGAGGTCATGCCTGACAAATCTGGTGTCCTTTTATGACCAAGTAACTAACTAGCTGGACATGGGGCATGAGGTGGACATCATCTACCTACGCTTCAACAAGGCGTTTGATACTTTTTCTCATGAGAGTCTCTCAATTAAGCTGGAGGGTACTGGCCTAGACCAGGCTGTGGTGAGACAGGTTGGCAACTGGCTCAGAGGCCAATCCCAGAAAGTTATAATTGATGGGATGGCCTCATCCTGGAGGACCATCTCCTGTGATGTCCCCCAGGGATCAGTGCTTGGGCCCGTACTCTTGAACATCTTTATCAATGACCTGGATGAGGGAGTGGCAAGCGCAACAATTAAGTTTGCAGATGACACCAAGCTGTGGTGTAATGCAGGCACATCCGAGGGTAGGGCAAGTATCCAGGATGACCTTGACAGGCTGGTCCTATGGGCAGAACGCAATCAGATGAAGTTCAATAGGGATAAGTGCCAGGTCCTTCATCTGGGTAGGAAGGACCTTCACCATAACAATACAATGGGTGGTGGCCCACTGGCTGGTACTGCATCTGAAACGGACCTGGGGGTGACAATCAACCAAATGATGAATATGAGTTTTCTGTGTGATGAAGTTGCTAACAGAGCAAATAGAACTCTGAAATGCATCAGCCAATGCTTTGCCAAGAGATCCAGAGAGGTGTTCTTCCCGCTCTATTCGGCACTGGTGAGGCCACAGCTGGAGCACTGTGTCCAGTTCTGGGCACCGCACTTCAAGAAGGATGTGAATAAAAACTCAAAAGAGTAGAGAGAAGGGCCACTTGCATGATCAGGGGCCTGGGGGATAGGCCCTATGAGGAGAGACTCCAGGAACTGGGCCTGTTCAGTCTAAGTAAGAGAAGACTGAGACAAGACTTGACAGCCACCTACAAGTATGTCAGGGGCAACCATCAAGATCTCAGAAAGCTCTTCAGAAAGGCACCCCTTGGGAGAATGAGGTCCAATGAGCACAAGCTAGCTGTGGAAAAATTTAGGCTAGACATAAGGGAAAACTTTTCTGTAAGGGTAACTAGAATCTGGAACATAGTCCCAGCAGAAGTGATGCAGTTGCCATACCTGGAGGTGTTCAAGAGGAGGCTGGATGAACACCTCATGGAATTCATTTGAACCCAATTACCTCCTGCCCATGGCAGGGGACCAGACTTGATGATCTTACAGGTCCCTTCCGGTCCTTCTATTCTAAGATAAAACCAAACTGGACTGCGATCTTCAGGGACAGATCTTCATCTGTTATCAATACTCGTAGCTCAGTATCAACTCCAGAATTCAGTGGGCACGTCTACGTGAGACACTTTACTGTGCAGCAGACTAATTTATTACTCAATAAAGCATCATCATCTATACATGCATAGCAATTAGGGTATAATAAACTAATTTACTGTGCTGCTAGATAGTCCCACGAGATACAAGTGGTATCTGGCAGCACAGTAAATTACTGTTCTTAAATGCATACATAGGCAGTGACATCAGGATTATTTTACTCCAGCTCAAATTGAGCCAGAGTATATTCAATCACATTAATTGCATGTGTAGATGTGCCTGGTGCTTATTACTGTGAATCACTAATCATTTGCAACATTCCACTCAGAGCAAGAAAGTGATTAGGTTACCAGCTCTGAGAAACAATCACAGGCCAAATTCTTTTTGGAAGTACACGACTCTTATAAAAAAAGTTGTCTAGCAGTTTTAACATGTACTATGAAGTAAAATCTCTACAAAGAACATTTTTAACACAATACTTAAATATGATGAAAATATGAAAAATGTTCAAGGCACATCCAGCTCCGAGTTATTTAAATCCCAGATGGCAAAGAAAAGAACCTGTTTTATGAGATGTTTAGAGGCAATTATATCAAGGTTTTTTGCAGCTGAAATAGACCTCACAATAATACATGAGCAGGCTAAAAGCATTCTATAGCCTAATATATGTGAGGTAAATTCAGATTTTAGAGATCAACTCTGTAAGTATAGCACTAATATGTGCATGCCCCATCAAGATCATAGCAGAGCATCAAAGCAAAACTCTATTGCTCTAATACTGTAGTTGCACAACCTTTTGTGATAGTGGTGCTGCTGGAGAAATTTGTTTCCCCATGGCTACTGTTGCTATTGGCAATACTGGAATCTGTTCAATATACTGTGGAACACTGAAGAACATCAGTGAGTGAAAGAAAAAAAAACAGTTCAATGTTGCCCGAGATGAAAATCTCTTGCGATTAAGAGAGTAGATTAGGACTCAGGAAAAGCCAGTTCCATGATTCCTCAGAAATCTTGAGCAAATCACTTACTCCCTCTGTGTGCGCTTCTTCAGCTAGTGTAATCTCTCCTTTCTTCCATCTTTTCTACTTATATTTTACAATAGATACAAAGCTTCTCAGGGGAAGATCTGCCTGTCACAAAGTGGGGATACAACTCTGAGTAGCCCGACTTGTAAAGACACCCCAGAAGCCATTTGCTAGCAGGGATCACTATAGTACAGCATACTTTGGTACAGCATACTATACTATAGCACAGCATACATCTTTCCATTACCGGGAGGAAAGAGTCTGGATGGGAATTTATTATTTTATGGTATGAAACAAAGATTATTGCATATGTTCATTATTCTTTTGTGTGGTTTCTTAAAAGGTGGATTTTCCCCCATATTGCTGCAGGAAAAATCAAGTGGATATGTATCATTGTTAGAGTTCTGCCCAATAATTTATACCAACAGAAAATCTATTTTTATTTTCTCCAGGAATCAGATTTTTCAGTGCCACCTTTCCTTTATGGTTTGGGATCGGATTTATTTTCCTTTGTTGTCCCCTTTCTCTTCCCTGGAATTAGTCTGAAAGGACTGCAAAAATTGGCAAAAGGTAGCTGGTATCTTATGAAGGAATAAGGGCCTGGGCTGGAACAGGAGTTAAGGTGCATGGTTGATAGCCCAGAAGTTGCAAGCTCAAGGCCATGGCAGAAAGGCTCATGGTGTGTCCTGTCAGATTCCAAATGAAACTGCAAGTTCTGCTAAATACTTTGTCACAAGGACATGGGAAAAGAAAGGTTAATGGAATAAAAGCAAGCTAGCACCTGGTGAGAGGATTTGTCCCTTGGAGGCTTAAATACTTTATGACCTATAGACTGTTTGTTTCAGACTCTTCCTCTGAATGTCTAGCCAATAATACTGCTGGCTGTATTTCAAGTCATTTCTATAACATGTTCCTTGTCTGGTCATGGATGCATAGAATTTGCTGGTACTATATGGGGGTATCCAGTAAGAATGCTTCTTATGTTTGTAGCTGCATTTATTGACAGGCCAATGTATGCTACTTCACATGTGAATGATTAGTGAAATAAATAATCCTTCCATTCAACTTAATCCTAACACACAGCTTCACTTTCAACAATTGACACTTCTAAACCATGGGCACCAGCTATGGACAGTAAGATGCCCTGCTTACCCACCCCCCAGTATACAAATCTTTTCATGAGCCAAATGGAAGAAGAATTCTTAGAACAAATGGACCAGACCTGCACTATACCTATATTACACAGACAATACTTTCCTTACCTGGACTCACTGATGACCACCATAGATTCAACAGCTACCATCTTTTGGTAAGGCCTGGTTGGAAGATCATCGAGTCCAGCCCCCTGCCCGAGTGGCAGGAAGTCAGCTGGGGTCGTAGGATCCCAGCAAGATAAGCATCCAAATTTCTCTTGAAGGTGTTTAATGTGGGTGCTTGAACCACTTCTGATGGCAGGCTATTCCAGACCCTGGGGGCTCAGACAGTAAAGAAATTCTTCCTTATGTCCAGCCTGAAACGGTCTTGCAGGAATTTATAACCGTTCGACCTGGTCATCCCTTGGGGTGCTCTGGTGAACAAATGTTCCCCCAGATCTTGGTGGTCACCCCGATACACTTATAGGTGGCCATCAGATCGCCCCTGAGCCTGCGTTTTTCCAGGCTAAAGAGCCCCATAGCTCTCAGTCTGTTGTCATAAGGTCTGTTTTCCTGACCTCTGATCATGCGCGTGGCTCTCCTCTGCACTCTCTCAAGCTTCTCCACATCCTTTTTGAATTGTGGAGCCCAAAACTGGACACAGTACTCCAGCTGTGGCCTCATCAAGGCCGAGTACAATGGGAGAATGACGTCCTGGGATTTACTCGAGAAGCATCTATGGATGCAAGCCAGCATTTTGCTTGCTTTAGTAGCCGCAGCTTCATATTGAAGGCTCATGTTCATCTTGTGGTCAATCGTGACCCTCAAGTCCCTTTCATCCGTAGTGCTAGCCAGCATAGCACTGCCAAGCCTATAAGGATGCTGCAGGTTTTTCCTCCCAAGGTGGAGAACCTTGCATTTTTCGGCATTAAACACCATCAGGTTCTCATTTGCCCATTTCCTGAGCCTGTCAAGGTCAGTCTAGATCGCCCTCCTGTCTCAGGTGTGGATGCTTTGTCCCAGAGTTTGGGATCATCAGCGAACTTGGCCAGTCCGCTTCCAACTCCAATGTCCACATCATTAATGAAGATGTTGAACAATACGGGTCCAAGGACAGAGCCTTGGGGGACCCCACTGGTCACAGGGCACCATGGTGATTGACTTCCATCAACCACCACCATCTGGGTCCGACCACGGAGCCAATCCCCCAGCCAGTGGATCATGATGGACCCGAGGCCGCAGCTGGCCAGCTTTGCCAAGAGGTGATCATGGGATACTAGATCAAAGGCTTTTTTGAAGTCAAGATATATGACATCAATCTCCTCTCCCTTATCCAGGCAATAGGTTGCCGTATTCCTTCCTCCCTGGGGCTCACAGCTCTCCCCCTCTCCCCCACCAGTCTTCTCAGCCCACCATCACTGTCTTCACTGTTGAAGTGTGGTAATCCTCTGACCACCTCTTCTCTGCAGGTGTTCCTGTCCACTGGAAAACAGCCATTTCCAGCCACAGTGGAACCCAGAAGTGTTCTGCTCCCTGGCTCTTTGGTGCTGCTCTTCTCTGGGGCATGAAGTGGCTGGATACAGGCTCCTTTCTCCAATCTGGAGGGAGCAATGGCTTTGAAAGCATTGTGGTGCCATTGAGGATGAACCAAGGGCTCCTCTCTCCCTAAGGCGAGTCCTTTTTCTGTTACAGCCCTGGGCTCTGCTCACTGTTCTGCCTTCTGAATAAATATATTCTTATTGTATTTTACTTATTAGTTTATATTTTGTTCTGTCTGGGTCAGACCTTGGCACCTTACCTGGCCATCCAATATGCACACCTATACAAATATCAATTGTCAGTGTTTACTTCTCCCAACCATTTAGGTTTTGATCCAAGTATGAATAACCTTTTCCCCTCCTGAAATCTCAAACTTCTTTGATTGGCTATCATACAAGAGTATGGAACTAAATCATTTCAAACATCATAACTCATGCAAACATACACATAATACGAGACGTGGCTTATCATGAGCTGTTTATAGACACTAAACTATCTCTTTCAGTAAACCTAATTCAGGAAAACATGCATGACATTCCATGAATACTTCTCAAATATAGTGGGTTCATGGCAACACACTATCCATAATCTTGCCAGAATACTTAGCTTGTAGAGTCTGGAACACGAAGATTAAAAAAAGAATTCTGGATCTTTCTACCAAGATAACTGTCAAAAGTGATCCCTCCAAACTAGAATCACTGGGATAAGAATATCTTTCCTTTGTGTTTCTGCTGTGCCTAGCTACAAATGGCCCCTATTCTGACTGTGGCCTTTGAGCATCATGCAGTACAAATAACCACCACATGAATATGTACAGTTAGTCTTACAGTTTTGCTACCCTCATTCTCAGCAAGTCTCCAAGCACTGAACAGTTACAAATAAGCACTGTGAGATATTGGAAAAGTAGCATGAGAGAACAGGAGTAACAGAAAGAAGAATGGGTCTTTTAATGGCTACCATAAATAGCATGGTTCAAAAAAATAGTTGAAAAAGGAAAACAGTGATAGTACAAAATAAAAACTGCTGCTTGTGCCCAATGCATTGGAAAAATTAGTTGAGAGTATTAGCTATATGAAATGTAACTTCAATATACATCAGCTGTTGTCAGATCTGGTCAGATGCTAGTTACACAAGTCAAAGCTGAATAGAAGAAACCTTAACTGGTGTACTCAATTCTAAGTTTTGATTTTTATTTATTTTATTTAGTTAGTTAGTTTACAGGAGAGGAAAGAAAGCATGCAGTCATCCTTACTGTGGCCAGCTCCTTGTACTTCCATTTCTTTTTCTATTTTCTCCACCCCAGCTTGGAAATATAACCCAATTTGGAGTGGCAGAGAAAGAGTATGTGGACCAGCTTTTTCCTCTGCTGCAAGAGGTTAGTGTTTTCCCATTATGTGGATAGAGATTGCTTCCTTGTAGAATGAGTCACAGATCTGGACCTCAAATCCTGTGGATCCATAAGAGGCAAAGGCTGTCCAACTATAATGAAGGAATGTAGAAAGACATGCAAAAGTGATACAACTCCTAGCTATATTACTTCTTCTTGGAAACCCATTATAGGCCTGGTAGGAAGATGCATCATTTTTCACCCTGTCCTACGAGTCCTTATCCAGTCCTACATGGATCCAAACTTTATAGACTATGCTTGGTGGAGGCATGAAAAATGAAGATGATCCTATCATAACTTTACCACTGGAACATGGGGAAGTAATTTCCACAGCACACTGGCACTGTTGGAGATAATATCAGGTCCCAAATTAGCTACACACAAAACAAATAAAATATTTACATATTTTCAAAAGAAAAAAGCACTTGTATAAAATAAAGATTTAAAGATCTACATCAGAGAGAAAAAAGTGTTTGATCTCAACTACCATATTTCTAATTCAATGTAGAATTTACAACAAATAACTGCTGTAACTTAGGAACAACAGAAGTTAACAGGAAGTGAAATATAGTCCAACATGTTAATGATTGGAAGTTATAATAAGAAAGGATTTATATATCAGATCCTGGAATAAATAAAATCAGATTTAAATCAATTTTAATGCACATATTAAATTGTGTTCAATGCACAACATATATCCCAAACAAAACTTCAGGAAAAATTTGGAAATACCTTTATTTGGATCAGTTTTTTTAAGCTATATTAAAGTATCTTAAAATAAAAAGGGGTACCTATACACAACCAGAGAGGTTGCTCTGAAACGGTGAAACTCCAGCACATCAGAGCAGAGTCGATTAAATCGGGTCTGTTAGAGTGTGATAATTACCATGCTCTAGCAGCCTCCCATGTCTTCTGTATGAGTGTATATCTGTGTACAAAAGTAAAGGGGTAGAGACCCCTTTCCTGGGGCCAGAACAGCATCAGGGAAGTCCCATGGCCCCAGGGAAATGGCCCTGAAAGCCCTGTGACTGGGTAATACTCACCACGTGCAGGCATGGCAGTGAAGAACAGTAACTGCAAGACAAGCCACCCATGCGGTTCATCAGCTGTTTGTCTGTGTGGCTGGAGCTCTCATGGGAAGATGATGTCAACAGGAAGCACTGGCAGTCAGTTTTAAAAGCCGGCTGCCAGGAAGAAGCTGGGGAGCAACAGCCTGGAGGCAGCTGTGTGCTCCCAGACAGTACACCTAATGGTATCTCAAGCCAGGGACATAGAGCATAGTTCCAAAGAGGAGCTTGCCTTCCTGATGAGGGAGGTTGCCTAGCACTGGACAAGGGAAGGACACCAAGGGACTAATTCTAGATGAACACACAGGGACAAGTGAGAAAGGAGGAAAGACTTCTACCTCCGTGATCCATTTTTTTTGTTCCTTTTGTAATTTTGTATAACTCTTGGGGCCAGAGATTGTGGCTATACTTATTGACATTACTCCCACAGCTGAGGGACCAGGGGCCCTCAGGGACTCTGGGCAGAAGACTGGGTCGGCCTGACCAGCTTGTCCGACAGACCTCAGAAACACAGCTGTAAGGTGGGGTGGATTGTTCTCCTAGGTCTGCCGAGCTCTTTACAGGCAGAACACCATAGGAAGAGCCACCATCCTGTGACCAGCATGCACCCAGATTTTGTGTCTACGTCGATCCATTAGAGGCCCAATTGGGGCTATGTTGCATGCACCAGCGTCTGAGAGAGCTCAAGTCATCTGTCATATGGCCAACTCCATCAGGTTGGCCATGGAAGGGGTGCAAGGGAGGTAGATCCCCAAGAACGTCCTCGTGCGACACCTCCAATCAAGCCCTAGCCAGATGGGAGTGTGAAAATGACAAGGTTACATACCTTGAGTAGACCCCTGGCCAAGGGAGTCTGCCCAATGGCAGCGGCATAGCCATGCTCCGATGGGACTCCCAGTTGTCTCCGATGCCGTTTTACCACCTCGCTGGGTGAAGTGGATTGGCCTCATTAAACAGCCCAGGGTTATTTCTGGTCCCAGGAGTGGAGACGGCATGGGACGGGAGGAGACAGAAAGGCAGGGTATGCGGACAGTGTGAATGCCTGTCTGCTGCCCAGAACTGAAGTCCCTGGGAACGGGGCAGGAGACCAATTTGGTCTTGCAAGCTTGGAGGAGCTCACACCTAAAGAAAGAAAAAAAGAGAGGAGAGATGGTTTTCTGTGCTAATTGGCTGCTGAGGGTGGTCTATTAAGCCAGTGTGGTGTTAATCGCTGTGAGTGAAGAATAAAGAAACCTCACTTGCTTGCAGCTCCGGCAATCAAGCACTTGTGGGGTGAAAGCTAGGAGGGGAGAGAGTTTGCCTCCCAGTTCCCTGCAACTGGAGAAGAAACACCATGTGGACAGCAAGGGTTTTTTTGTTTGTTTGTTTACTTAATTTTTTTCTTGGCAATGAAATTTTGATTTGGGATTGGAGCAAGTGCTAGTCAATGTCGGGTCAGGAAGTCACCAGCCCTCCCCCCTTAATTAACTCATCAAAGTTGTGGCAGGTGAGATAAGGGAGAGGAAGACTGACCCAATGATGCTAACTGGTTCTGGCCTGTGACGAGAAGAAGGCCAGTGAATGTCAATGGGGCACAAAGGCCCACATCTGTACTCGGTGATTTCCCCAGAAGGAAGCCTTTTACACTTAAGCTCAAGATCAAGACATGACAGGTGAGTATCAGGGGCCTCCCTTAGGAAGTGATGCACAGAGAACACATGTGCTGGAGAAAGACCTAGCCCAAGCCAAGATTACCCGACCCCGAGCCGCTCAGGAGCAGTTACTCGAGCTTAGGCAGGCACAGTCCGTTTCTTTTATCCAAGGACTGATCTTGACTTCTTTTACTTCCTGGGTGTTTGATTGGGATGAAAATAAGTTTAACCCATGCTATTACCACTAGGATGCTAGAAGGGTTGTATTACACTAGCCTCCATGCTTTTATGGAACAACATTTTATTTTAAAGTCTAAAGAAAAGAAAAGCAAAATAGGGGGGAAAAAAGGAACAGATTTGTTTGGATCACCTGCATCTCAGCACAGACCCAGAGAGTTTGGGAGGTGGGTGGGAAATCAGCTAAAGGTACACAGAAACATCCACAAGTCCATGGGAATGATTTGGCATGAATAGTAGCTTTTCCTGAAAACAATACACAAATATACTATTAGAAGCAAGATCTTCTGAATATTTTGAGTATCCTCAGGATGACAGCAAAACCAGTCACAGCAAGGGGTAGAAGAAAGGGGAAAAGATGTCAAATACAGAAATTACTGCAAGTTCTAATGAACTCAGCTACAGAATATGCAAAAATTCATGTGTCAGCTGTCAGGGTAGGTCTCAAAACCTGTAGCATTTTAGCTATAGGCAAGTCTTATTTCAGCCCTTTAACAACTAAGGAAGCTTTTCCTTAAAGTAATGTGTGGTCTACCATGGTATATTTTCTGGATCTATTGGGAGAACGGGGAGGAAGACATTTGTTATTCCTTTCGGGCTTTGAGCCTTAAAATGAAAAATCCCATTTAGCTGTTAGCTAACTACTTTGAATCACGATTTCTGTCTCAATGAAAAGAGAGGTAGTGTTCAGCAAAAAGACAGCTTCTAAATTATCTATCTCAGCAGGGAATGTGTGTAGCAGAATCAGAGCCCTACAGAAAACCAGTGAAGAGATATTTATATGTTGTTATATCCAAATCTGGAACTAACTTGCCTGCAGGCAAGATTTCTGATCTGACACAAACTGAGGAGAGCAAGTCATCAATTAAGAAATGATTGAATACTGCTAAGCAGAAGGAACCAATGACATGACTTTCTTTTTGCTGTCAAGTCAGAAACGCTGGCAATGGACTGGGAGGAAATATTGTTCAGTTCCATTTTTGAGGCATCTGGTTGACACTGCATTTTTTGGCCAGCTTTACAGACCTAAGAAAGAGAAGGGGCAGAAATATGTTTATATCCATACTAAACTAAAGAGATAAGATTGTTTTACTAAAACCCTACATAATGATGCAGCTGAAACAAGGCATATTTGTATTCCACAAACATACATTCCTGTTGCAGTGAAAAGAACCTGCAGAAGACTGTAAAAGAAATGCATACTAAAAGATAATTTGCCAGTAATAGATGCATTTAGAATTTGCTTAAGTGCATTTCAAACTGGGGCTGGGAGAAATTTTCAGGAAATAGTAAATTGGGTTTTCCCCAAAAATCAGTAATGACTTTCAGTCAAATTCATTGATTATCTTTTATTAGAGAAAGAGGATGATGATGAGGTTTTGCCCCGATTTTAGCCAATAATTTAGTAGTTGACACTACTCACCCAACTGATGCAAGACAAGTGATAACTACTCAAGTCTTCTATGTGAGAACTCTATCCATCAGGCTTTAGGATATTCTGAGTTTTCTCTCTTGCTCTATCCACTTGGAGCTGTTTCACTTTTGTTCAAAGACTGTTTAGGTACTTTACTCAAAGGCTAGGGACAGAAGTTACACAAACTGGTTTAAGTTATCAGAAACTGGTTTAAACCTGTAACAGAACAGCAGTTCAGGGCGGAAACAGAAGTAAAATGGCAGAAACCAGTTTAAGACAAACCTGATTGAATGTAGTATCAGACTCAACTGATTTGGGTCAAACTGGTCTGTGAAACTTCTGAACCAGGAAGGGGTCTGGGACAAGTTAAATCACAGTCCCCCAGCATCCCAGCACACTTTTCAGCCCTGGGCTGGGCTGTGCCATCTGCTCCAGAGATCAGGGCTAGCCCTGCCCCTCTGCTCCCTAGCTGGAGCAGTGAGGGCTGGCTGACAAGAGGGTGGGGGCAAACCCAGCTGGGGATGCAGCCCAGTCTAGGGTGGGAGGGAACTGTCCCCCACTCCAGGCAAACACCAAGGGTCTGGGGCTAGGGAGGAGGGGTAAAACACCCCTTCTCCCATTCAAACTTTCTGCTGGCTTCAACTGTGGACTACAAATTGCAGAGGCACCTGGAAGCAGGAAGAGGAAGTGATGAGAAACTCTGCAGAGTCCTGCTGCTGCAATTCTAGACTGCAAATCCCAAAGACCTCGGAGGCAGCAGGAAGAGAAAGTGAACATACAGCCAGAGAGCTGTGCTCTAGCGTTCTCTGGCTTCTTGCCTGAGCTACTGCAGGCAAGTGGCTGCATTTCCTGAATCAAAAGTACATGTCTGTTCACTTCTGTGTTAATTGAATCTGTGCAGTTTAGACTAACCAGCAAAGGCTGAATCAATTCAGCCTTGGGCTTTTTGACTGTCTGTACCTAGCTAAAGAGTGAGAATTACCTAGTCTACTGAGTAGAATACTCAAAGAAACAATTCACATGGGTTTTTAAATTCCAAGATGCAATAATCAAAAGACAAAGTTGATGAGAACAAGCCATAGCAACATTAATAAATGGATTCTAAGAAATTGTGAGCAAATGGGAGGGGAGGGCTGAGAAAATGTAAGTTATGAATATAGTGAAAGAACAGGAAAGAAAAAGATTTGCCCTCCCCACAAAGTGGCACAAGGGATAAAAGATAAATGTGAGGAAGGGTTTTCCTTATTTGCTGCTGGAAAATTGAGTGCAATTTTATAGGTGGTCAATAGAAAAAGCTCAGAGAATAAAACTTATTTCTCTCTCTCTTTTTTTTTATATAAGTTTGCCTGGCAGGTTTTTTGCCAGTTCTTTCAGCTCTAATCATCTCACATATGTCTCAGAAATATAACTGATAAAGCGGAAAGGTTTTTTAGAAGATATAAACAATCTGGTAAGAAGAAAAAAAAAATCTATCATAATAAGGAAAAGTAGACAGGATACTTAGAGGACAAGAAATATATATTGAACATGAATTGCATAGATAATGATGAAAGGTTGTTCAAATGTACATTCAGTAGATAAGAGGAAGCAGAAAACTGATCCAATGAAAAAGAGTAAAGCATTGGAGATGAAGAACTTTTCAGTAAATTATCTCTGCCCTTTGTGAACTTACAGCTTAGACAATCAAGAAGCCTGGGTTTCCATTTTTCCTTTTGCAACACTCACTTTGTAATGACAGTTCTTCTGGTTGAGGAATTTAGATGAGACTCCCTCCAGAGCTTGGTCAATTTTGCTCCCAAAATGTCCAGAGAGCGTGTACAAGAACAATGCAATGCATAGGCTGCCAGCCAGCATTGAGTGATCTGTCCCTGCAGTGTTCCCACTCTGTATCAACCTAATTAAAGGGTTATTTTGTGTTCAGGTTAGTAACAAGAACATCAAAACAAAGAGCAATCAGAACGTTGCTCATTGCATTAGTTATTGTATATACAGACATTTAAATGTATTCTTACCAGTAAATGAAAGTTTATTTTTGAAAGTATGTCTCATGGTGCCAGTCTTCATTGTGAGTGGTATATATCAGAACCGTGTGCAGTTGAAATTATGTAAGACGTTGGTAGCTTTTATTTTGGAATTTTTTTTAAACACAGTACACACAGATAGACATGCTTAAATATGTAATACTGTTAGATTATGTCAGAGGCAGCAAGGTCAAAAAAATATGCGCCTTGCATTTAAAACTGGAGAAGGTAAGGATTGTACTGGTCCTTAGTTCCTGCAGTTCTAAAATTTTGGGCCAGTCAGTGTGAAAAATGCTATCTCCTCTATCATTACATGATATGTTTTTGTTCCTAGTACAAACGTCTAGGAGCATGCTTTCAAAATTAATAAATGGGATCTTCAATTTATTTTATTGGAAACTTACAGGTTAGTTACTCAGGAAAACTTCTAACTGGCCTGGTTCATGGTAAGTAAATACTATGAGGGAAAAAGATCAAATTGTCCACAATATAATGATTTGACTAGAAGATAACTTGGTAGATGACTATAATACAATACATGGTTTGAAGATTTGGGGGGTCATTTGGGAAAACGATGAGATATTCATGCTAATACTATTTTGTTTACACTTTCAGCTCTCACTCCTGATAACATAGATGAAAAAAGCAGTTTGAAAGGATACTTTTACAGATTTAATGTGCCTACTTTAGTTCATCTTGTTTTAGTACCAGATTTAAAAAAAAATAGAACAAATGAGCCTGGAGAATGAGAAGAACAATCTTAAACACTCACTCCATGGGCACTAGTAGAAAAACTAGGTAAGAAATTGTTATGGAATTATACCTGAGGAATAACAGCTATTTACTACAAGACATTAAAGATTATTTTGGAGCTCACAAATTATAGGAATCTTAAATCTATAGTATTTACCTTTTCATGTAAACTGACTGAAAAAAATTAAAATACTCCTACAAAGGGTTAATATACTGCCTTGGGGTAGAATTGAATCTTGGAGTTCCATCTGGAGCTTTGCAAACATTTCCTTATTTAGTAATCTTTTCTTCTTCCCTTACAGAATGCCCAATAGATTTTCTTCTGCAATCTTATGGTATTTTACTAGGTTGAGCTTTGACTGTTTATTTGTAACAATGAGGCTTAGTATTGACGCTACAAACAATAATACTGTGCATTGCCAGAGAAAGGTTATTACCAAATTGGAAGGTCTGAAAGTATTGCTAAGAATCAAAAAAGTTAAGACTTCATAGTACTAATTATCACTGTCCCAGAAATTAAAAAAACACTCCTGTTCCTATTTCCTGCAGATTTGATTGTGTCTGTGTTCAAGTAGGTAGTAAAAATGATTTAGAAAGAAGCCAACAGGAACAGCAAACCCAGGAGCGCATCTCACTGGTTGACCTTTAGAGGGCTGTGTTTAGTGCCATGAAACAAAGAATGAGACATATTGTCCCTCTCCAAGATATAGCTTTATATATACACATTTTCCACTTCAGATAGTTTGTCCCATGCACTTGAGATCAGGCTGTATGAGCTAACAAGTGTTCAACAGTTACACCTGCACCCCAGCTGGAAGGAT
This sequence comes from Alligator mississippiensis, assembly GCF_030867095.1. Classification (NCBI taxonomy): domain Eukaryota; kingdom Metazoa; phylum Chordata; order Crocodylia; family Alligatoridae; genus Alligator; species Alligator mississippiensis. The sequence continues at coordinate 93,091,206 of NC_081827.1, read as the reverse complement.
ATAAAATGAAGTGGAGTACCCTACTAACTCTCAGCTCTTTAGTAATTATCAAGGAGGTAACAATGGATTTAACACTAGTCAGGACAGGAGGATGAGTCATAGAACTCACATGGTCAATGCATCTCAAGAGCTCCAGAACCAACATGCACATAGTTTTTCATTCTTTTGAGAGCTCATTTATTGTGCTCCATTTCAAGTGACTCCCAGGCAGTCTATCATGGAAGGAGAGTAACAAAGTCTCTATTTGGACCCATAGCAAGCTGCTACCAAACTGGGCATCTACATGAAGCTCCTTAACAATGAGAAGGATAGGTATGCAGCCTGTTTCAAGTAGCAACTTTAGGGCTATGTTGCATGTTGTACTTAGGATGTGAACTGAACTTAAAACAAGAACAGCTATACGTTCAAGCAGTAAACATGTGCCAAATATGATCATATTGTAACAGAGTTATGATTTTGATGGAAGGCATATTTTCTAGGCCATACTGGGTATGTCCACATGTTCATGAATGTGCCTTTGCTATTGTACATTAAGTTTAGTACCTCTAATATGAGGGTGTTTTTACATGTGCTTGGCTGGGGGGGGAGGGGCGTGGCAGCAATTTAATTAAAGCAGCTCCAAGTGCTGCTCCAATTAAAGCACAGCCATGTCTTATGCATCAGTATCCCCATGCTTTAAAATGGGGGGGCGGCACCTAAGCTTTAGCTCAAGCATCCCCTCCACCATTTTAAAGCATGGGGACACTGGTACATGAGATACAGGAAGTTGCTGAAACGTGGTAATTGCCATGCTCCAGCAGACTCAATTAATTGAGTCTGTTCCTATGCGCTGCAATTCCAGCATGCCAGAGCAGCCTTTGTGCTCGTGTATAGGTGCCCTGAGGTATTACATAAAGACACGTTAGCCTAAGCTAATGCACAGTAACAAAGGCAAACAGTTTTTTGTGATGCTTAATGCACAATAGACTAATTGCAGTGTATTAGCATGGTTTTTGCCATGATGTGCTAATGCGCGGTAGAATGGTCCCCTTGTTGAATGAGCTTTAGATAGTGTCCCCGCCACCATTTTGAAGCACATGGACGCCAATAGAAGACGTGGGAGGCTGCTGGAGTGTGGCAATTGCCCTGCTCCAGGAGACTCAATTAATTGAGTCTCCTCTGACACATTAGAATTAAAGTGTCAGAGCAGCCTCCCTGCTCATGTAT